>NW_024070199.1:16861700-18314428 GCF_014754425.2 Oryx dammah
ATGTGAGTGCGGGCGGGGGCGAGGGGCGCTCCGCGGCCTGCCTACGGGCCGGGCGCCCCGGGAGGGGCGCGGGGGCGCGGGCGGGGCTGCCGGGAGCGGCCGGCGCGCCCCGCGACCCGGGGCTGCCGCACACCTGTCACAGGTGCGCCGCCGAGGGGCGGGGCGGGCGGGCGGCCAGGCGGAGGCTGCGGCGCCTCCCCGGCCAGCCTCCCTGTAAACTAAACCCCGTATTGAAGTTTGTATTGGTTGTTTTCCGAGACCGAAAAGAGTTGATTCCCGGGGCCGGGGGGTCCGTACTGACCCCGAGCGGCTCCAGCCTGCGGGGCTCGGGGAGTGGGCGGGAAGCGGGGGGCGTAGGCCGAGGGGCCGCGCGGCCGAGCCCCCCACAAAGGGCGCCGCGCCTCGCACCCTTTCCCCCGCGCTCTCCCCGCCCGCCCCTCCCGGCGGCCGCCTGCTTCCTCCCAGTCCACAGAGCTGCATCACGGGCGGCGTCAGCAGCATGTGCAGCCCTTGGATTAAGTGACTCATTTGTTTGTCCCCCTTCTTTGCCTTTATGCTGTATGTCTCTCACATGCATCCCCCCACCCCGCGAAGGTGACACTGCAGTTTGGTCTGCTACTTACTGGCCCGGCTTTTGTGTTGTACAGCCCTTTGGCGTCTGGGGTCAGGAGAGATTAAGGGTCTTAGTTGCCAGGTGGTGCTAACCGACAGTGTTTACTGAAATTACCGGGACAGCCGCTCCCTTTCAAGCGAGAGGCTCCACTCCTGGGGAGGGTCGTGCAGCCTGGTGTGAGCAGTGAGGGGTCTGGTCCCTCCACCCCCCGGTCCCACCAGAAGATGCCTAGCTTGGTGGGGTCAAAGTACAGGATGGTGCCAGTGACGGAGATTTGGCTGAAATCAGCCCTGGGTTATTCGACTGAGTTTGGAAATAGAAGTAAGGTCACTAAAAGATGTCAGGGTCTCCCATCCCCTCCTCTTCCCTTGCTGTGAAATGCCCTTGTTAAACTGCCTGTCCGTGCTGGACTCTGGGATCGTTCCCACAGCATGGAAGTGAGCTGTTGCCTTCCAGCTGCAGTGCATCAAGGGAGCTCTGAATAGACCCTGCCCGTTGTCAGCTGCACCCGTGGCTGTCCACAGGGGGAGAGGCAAAAGCTTACCAGAGTTTCCTGTCTTGGCTCCCCAGATCAGAATCAAGGGACTTCTGGCCTCTGGATTGAGGAAGTGACATTCTGTTTTTCAAAGGAAGTGTTGTTGGGGAGTGCAAGTGAGTGTGTATGTAAATGAAATCAGGCTCTTATTTAGATCATCTGCTGGGGGAAAAAAAAGACTAAGGATTTAGCACATGACTTTCAAAAGTGGACACAGATTTTAAATATAGTAGGGATGAGACAATAAAGTGTTCATCTCAGTTTTAAAGCTCATTTTCAGAGATGTCCATGTAACCAAAGAACTATAATTGTTATGAAAGAAGCTTTTCTCCTGTTGAGGGCCATATCAGTTCATTAGCAAAGGTGCATTTTTATATTAGGTAAGAAGAGTAATTTGCTATTAATCTTTTCACAAGTATAAAACAGACAAAAAATCTTCGGCTCCAAGAGCTTCAGAAGACTCAATCAAAATGTAATACCATACCTTACCAGCTAGTGGAATAAAGTATCCAATAAAAATGAGACGTAATTGTCAAGTTAGAACACTGCCCTAAACAACCTTGAAACTTTGTTTTTGAAACAGTTTGCAATTTGACACTTTATCTACATTGACTGATAACTATTTCAATTCTATCACCCAGACTCTAGTGATCCATTTCTTGGGTATTTTTGTTTCCAAGCAACTTTAGCTCAAAATAACCGGGTTCAGAGGCTTTGGGGTCAAGCACCTTTTCCCCTCATTTGAAGTACTTGACAGCCTCAAGTCATAAGATGACTTCAGCCTTTTCGTCATCTCCCTTGTACTCCAGACCATAAGGCCAAACTGGTAACAGGTTAGGCTAGCGTGTGATGTGTTCCATTGGTATGACTGGAGGTCTCCCCTACTGTGGATGTCCACTTGTCTTAGTTGAAGCTAAGCTGGTTTGTGTAACCCTAAACTCCTGGGGAACAGTCTTCCTTTACATCTTCTTTTCTTTGGGGGTTTTGAGAATTTCTGTTTTAAGTTAGAACTCTGCCAGCTCCCTCTGTTCATTAAAGGCCAAAGTTCACTAGAACCAAAGTAGGAAATTTTCTAGCCCCATGACTAAACACACCCCCCCAAACTGTTGCTTATTCTGTTATATGTTAGCCATGTGATATTATAGATTGATAAATCTTTATTATAAGAATGTGTTAGGAATCTGAAACAAAGCAAAAAGAAGTTTATGAAATAGATTACACCATTTAACATTTTTTAAATCTACTTTTTATTTAATTGGGGTTGGTGGTAGGTATAGGGGTTTAAAAAAAAAAATCAACTTGAAGCTATGGAAAATGTATGTTAGTTACCAGGATTAACTTTAGGGATTCCTTCATTAATGTGTGGTCTAAGTTATCAACTGTAAGAAAGTTTAAAGGGTCTGTTCATTATTTGTTGTGTGCCCTCGAGGAATTACCAAAAAAATGACCTCTGGGAAATGGTGAGTATTGCCTCGGGGGTGACATAGTATAGTTGCAGTGAGAGGCTGGCAGAGGAAACTGCACTCCCATCATTCCACAGTCTGCAACTGTATGTGTGAGCATGCACGTGTGAACATACACGTATGCATGGATGTAAAGTTGAAACGATATCTTCTTGGAGGAAAAAAAACACGTTGATAACACACTGCCCGGTTATTTTCTGTTGTTTTCACTGGGTTAAAATATTAGGGGAAAAGATAGGCAGCAGCACTGCCCCCTAGTGGCTAGTTTGGAGAAATTTGTGTATTGATGCTAAAGAACAACTGAGTTAAGAAAACTCTTGTTTGTTCAGTAAGCTCATTTATTAAAAGATCTGTGTCCCAGAAACTGTATTAGATTCTGAGAATAGAAGTTAATCCATCCCTTCAGTCTTAGCGGACGATCTTGCGCACCCCTTCACAAAGAAAACCGAGGCTTTTAAGGGAGTACCTGTCTGCACATACTGCAGCCACATTTCTAAATTTACCTCTACTGTCCCATACCCACCACATCTTTACCCTGTGATTTCTTCTCCATGTTAATATAATTTCAAGAGTTTTATATAAGTGGATTCACACAGTATAACTCTGGAGGATTGCTTTTTTCATTCAGCATAATTCACTGGAGATTCATCCACATTGTTGCACGTATCACTAGTTAGTCCGTTCTTTTTCATTGCCGGGTAACATTCCATGGCATGGATGTAAAACAGTTTATTTGTTTAACCACTCACCCGTTGGTTACATTCTCTAACTGCCAATGTTGTTGAATATCTTTTCATGATTGTTTGCCACCTGTATATACTCTTTGGTCAAATGTCTCTCTTCAAGTCTTTTGTCTGTTATCTTTTTGGATTCTTTGTTTTTTACTGTGGAGTTTAAAAAATTTTTTACATATATTTAAAATTATTTACGTATTTACTTTTGGCTGTGCTGAGTCGTTGCTGCACGAGCTTTTCTCTAGTTGCGGCAAGCAGGGGCTACTCGTCACTGTAGTTCGCGGACTTCTCGTGGTGGCTGCTCTGCTGCAGAACACCCCAGGGCATGAGGGCTTAAGTAGTTGTAGCTCATGCGCTCAGCAGTTGTGGCACTCGGGCTCAGTTGTCCTGAGGCACGTGGGGTCAAACCTGTGTCCCCTGCATTGGCAAGTGGGTTCTTCATCACTGAGTCACTAGCGAAGCTCTCCTGTTGAGTTTTGAGAGTTCTGTATATGCTCAAGCTATCAGTTCCTGTCAGTACATGGTTTGCAAATATTTTCTCCCAGTCTGAAGCGTGTCTTTTCATCTACCAGACAGGGAGAAGAGGAGAAGTTTTTGATTTGGATGAAGCCCTTTTTACCAGTTTTTCTTTTTATGAGTTTTATTATTTTGGTCAAATACAAGAACTCTGTCTAGCCCTGTTGCAGAGATTTTCTCTGTGTTTTTCCTTCCAAATATTTTGAGTCTATATTTTTAACTTAAGTCCATGGTCTAAGTTAATTGTTATATAAGATGTGAGACCTAGATTGAGATTTTTATTTTAGTCATTATTTTTATTACTATTAATAGTATCATTATTACTTGGGAGTGGATGCTTGATTGCTCTAGCACCATTTGTTAACAAGACTGTGCTGCCAGGCTCCTCTGTCCATGGGATTTTCCAGGCAAGAATAGGTAGCAAGTTGCCATTTCCTTCTCCATCTGTCATAAAGTAGTTGGATATATTTGTGTTGCTCTGTTTCTGGGTTCTCTGTACTGACCCGTGGTTCCCATGTGTCTGCCCTTCTGCAATACTGCATACTGTTGATAACTCTAGCTTTTTGATAAGTCTTGAAATCTGGTACACTGATTCCTCCACTTTATTCTTGATCAGAGTGTTCTTAAATTTTTCTAAAATTTGAAAGGTCATCACATCATTAGAAAGCTTGAACAATATTGAAGTATAAATTAAAATTACCTGTAATCCCATTGAACCTTGAATTTTTCTTTAAACTTGTCTTCTCAACAGAGAATGTGAATGTAACAAATATACTTTAGTTCAATAATTTATCAAGCAGCCATTACATGCCAAGCACTCAAATCCTGGGATTACAAAGAAGAAAAAGAAAGGCCTCCTGGAGAGATGCCCATAACTAGAAGGAAGCCAAGAGAAGAAAGCTTTCCAGCCAGAGAGACCACCGACAGTGGAGGCCAGGTGGCCAGGACCTGCGTGGTGTGTGTCCAGGGACACTAAAAACAATTCAGTGTTGCTGGACCATCAGCAGGATGTTGAAAGTAGAGGGCTATGGGAGAGGTAGGTGAGAGAGAACATGTGGACGGAGAAGCAGAAATGGTCAACAGTTCATGAAAATGAACTCACGGTCAGGAATCATTAGGGAACTGCTAATCAGAACCATAATGAGCTATTCCTTCACCCCTGTTAGAACAGCTTATTCCTTGAGAAGACCAGAGATGACAAGTATTGGCAAGAGTGCTTGCCACTGTAGAGTAAAGGGAACCCTTGTTTTAGTGTTGGTGGGAATGCAGATTGTCACAGCCGCTATGGAAAACAGTATGGAGGGGGCTTCCCTCGTAGCTCAGTCGGTAAAGAATCCGGCTGCAATGCAGGAGACTGGGGTTCAATCCCCAGGTCCGGAAGATCCCCTGGAGAAGGAAATGGCAACCCACTCCAGGATTCTTGCCTGGAAAATCCCATGGACAGAGGAGCCTGGCAGGGCGGGCTGCAGTCCATGGGGTCGCAAGAGTCGGACAGGACTTAGTGACTAAACCACCACCACACTAAAAATAGAACTATCATATGATCCAGCAGTTCCACTTCTGAGTATATAGTCAAAGGAAGTGAAAATAGGGTATTGAAGCAATATGTATACCACAATGGTGATTGCAGCAGCACTCACAATAGCCAGGATATGAAAACAATCCAAGTGTCCATCAGTAGATGAATGGATCAAGAAGATGGGAACCCCCCCCCAACACACACACACACAATACAGTAATATTCAGCCATGAGAGAGAACGAAATCCTACTATTTGCAGCAACATGAGTAGACCCTGAGGGTATTATACTGAATGAAATAAGTCAGAGAAAGACTAATACTGTATGACCTCACTTATGTAGGGCATATAAAAAAGCCAGACTTAAAGAAATCGCAGAATGCTGGTTACCAGAGACCAGGGGCTGGGGAGATTGAAGAGATGTTAATCAAAGGGTACACACTTCACATCATAAGATGAATTATTTCTGGAGATCTACTGTGCAGCATTGTAATTTTAGTTTATCGTACACTTGAAAATTTCTAGGAGAGTATATCTTAAAGGTTCTTGCCACAGAAAAGAGTGATGTGAATGAAGGTGTTAGCTAACACTACAGTGGTAATCATATTGCAGCGTATGTGAAAAGTGAAGTTGCTCAGTCGTGTCCGACTCTGAGACCCCATGGACTACAGCCTACCAGGCTACTCTGTCCATGGGATTTTCCAGGCAAGAATACTGGAGTGGGTTGCCATTGCCTTCTCTAGGAGTTCTTCCTGACCCAGGGATTGAACTTGGGTCTCCCGCATTGTAGGCAGATGCTTTACCGTCTGAGCCACCAGGGAAGCCCGCATAGAAATCGTATCAGATCGTATCTGCATATGATACGTATGCAGCGTATCAAATCAGCATGTTGTATACCTTAAGCTTAGCACAGTGTTACATGGCAATTATATCTCAAAGCTGAGGGAGAAGAAAAGAACAGGGGAGAAGGGAGGTCTGCAGAAACTATAGACTGAATTCAGGATTTGTTTCTAGGCCATCCTAGGCAGCCACAGCTGTATCCCAACATATTATTTGAGTATTTAAACAAAAGCTCTGTCTAGTCCCAGTTCATAGGAGAGAGAACCATATGGAGATTCCTTTTAGCAGTTTTGTGTGCTGTGGTCCTAATCACTGGATTGATTCTTTGTGTTCACAGCATCAGAGAGACTGCTCCATTCCAGGGCCAGTCTCCTGAGCTTCTTATCACCAGCATTGGATCAGAATTCCTCATTTGGAAGCAACCCATATGTCTATCAACAGATAAACAAAGTGTGGATATACATATAGTGGAATGTTATTCATCCTTAAAAAGAAAGGAAATTTTTACACAAGGCCATGATGCAATATGGATGAACCTCGATGACATTATGCTAAGTAAAATAAGCCAATCCCAGAAGGACAGATTGTGTGATTCCACTCATATGAAGTACCCAGAGGAGTCAAATTCATAGAGGCTTGCCAGGAACTAGGAGGAGGGAAGAATGGGGAGCTGTTGTTTAATGAGTACAGAGTTTCAGTTCTACAAGATGAAAAGTTCTTGAAATGGATGTTGATGATGTTAGCACAACAGTGTGAATATTTAATGTCACTCAACTGTACACTTTAACATGGCTAAGATGGTAAATTTTATGTTATATGTATCTTTCCACATGTTAAAAAACTCCTTATTTGTTAGTACTTGGCACTGCTAGTACTTATCCAAGAGAAAAAAAACAGGATGGAATCTCCACAGCCTTGAATGATGATGGAATGTTCTTTCAGGGATCCAAGGACCAGAGGGAGTAAAGTTGTACAAATCAGGAAGGCATGCCTGCTGCTTTGCTTAATGAAACAGCTTTGATGTTGCTGTCTATCTCTAGCTGACCTTTCTCTAACTGGAAGGGAAAAATGGATTATGGTAACCTCAAGTTTATGAGAAATGCTCAGAGAATATAGGTTCCTGAGCAGACTAATTTCCTGCATCCAATCTAACATTGACACTTGTTTATAGAGTGTATTTTGTATCTTTTACCATCCAAAGGGGATAAATCAGTACTAAACCCTGCCTTCAAGGAATTTACAGGCTACAGATACCAGAAATATACATGTGAAACAGAGCAATGTCCTTATATGGAGTTGTGTGGTCCAGACAACAGGTTTCATGGAGGTGAGGGCTCTTAGCCTGGAAAAAGATTGAAGAGCTTCCTGGAATAGAAAGCGGGGATGTGAATTGACTCAAAAGATTTGGACTTAGAAAGGAACTTGGAAATTAAAATGGGTAGGGGGCAGTGTACATGGCATTTGAGAGGCAGTGGAAATCCATCCATCCTGGAGGAGTCTATAGCAGAAATCAGAGGATTGAGAAGTAAGTGGGAAGCTGAGGATAGTCCATAAAAGTAGTCCTTAGATAGTAGGATGACATTTATTAATGAAGAGCATCACTCTTAACTCCGTAAGTTTTTGCCTCTCAGATAGCCACTCCTTCAGTGCGAAATGTCAGTGGTGTGCTGACATTGTTTATCTTCAGAAGACCTCTGTCTTAGTGTTTCAAGGGGCTCTGAGTCCTTGAGCAAATGAGGTGATTTTCTGAGTCTACTTCCTTGTTTGTAAAAATTGGCGAAATACATCTTACCTCTCTAGGTTTGAGAATTTACTGGATAACATGTGAAAAAAAAAGAAAAACACTTTAGCATAATGTCTAGGCTGCTACTGCTGCTGCTGCTAAGTCACTTCAGTCATGTCCGACTCTGTGCGACCCCACAGACAGCAGCCCACCAGGCTCCCCCGTCCCTGGGATTCTCAAGGCAAGAACACTGGAGTGGGTTGCCATTTCCTTCTCCAGTGCATGAAAGTGAAAAGTGGAAGTGAAGTCACTCAGTCGGGTCTGACCCTCAGCGATCCAATGGACTGCAGCCTTCTAGGCTCCTTCGTCCATGGGATTTTCCAGGCAAGAGTACTGGAGTGGGGTGCCATTGCCTTCTCCAATGTCTAGGCTAGAGTAGGCCTTTAATATTGAAGGATGTGGCAGTAGGGTCTGATGTTTGTTTATATTTCTTAATTATTCCATAGGCATTTAGGACATGAGCATGGTTGTCTTCACGTCCCTTTCAAGGTTGAGTTAGGCCTGAAGTTTACAATGACAGAATGTAAGTGTAATGCCCAAGCTAGATATTACATCCAGTTGTAAGGAGTTATTTCTTTTTCCCCAAAAGGAACATCTCAAAGGTCACCTGATCTCAAGGAAGGAAAATGGAACCACATGGGGTTTTGTCTGAAGCTTGTGTGCTAAGGGATATAAAAATTAATGTGTGATTCTGGAGCCCATGTTTGAGAATGACTTAAAACGCAAAAACTTGCAAGTAAATGGTAACCCTTTAAAGCTCTGATGTCTCCTACGTCCCAGGCCCCTCCAAAGTGAGCCCTCATTTTGGCTTGTTTCTGTGGCACTTTTTTTCACTTCTAGTTTGGACTGTCAGGCTGGGCTTTTGTCTGTCTCCGTTTGCGAGATTACGAACCTTTACATTATAGTGTAAGCACCAGCTATAAGCAAGGCACATTCAAAGTCAGTCATTTTTGCTTTACAACTACCCCCCCCCCCCCCAGTTTATGGTGGCTTCTCTTTATCTACCAGTTGTCAAAATATTGGATTTAATAACTTTCAAAGTGATTAATAAAGGTGTTTTGGAGTAGCATTATGAGCTGACATATTTATACACATTTGATATATTTGAACCGGTTCTGGTTGTTGTCCTTACTGATGCCCAGCTTGTACTATCTTTAGCTAGTGGGAGCCTGTTCAAGTTGGTTTCTGGGTCCTTTTGACCTCACCTTACTAGCATTTGATAGTTTCCTTTGTTATCTGATAACGACAAGATGTTCCAGGCCTATCTTGTACATTTCTGATCCAGACTTGGACTTAGCCGTGTCCTGTAAGAATTCTTTTAGTGAAAATGGTATCTAGAAACCCTCATGGGCTTGAAGGGGCTCTTATTACTTTTGTGTTGGTCACACACACAGTTCCAAAGACTATCAAGACTTCATCTCATTGGCTTCATCTGTCCCTTTTACTCTTTCTTTGCTGGAATATTTTAAAGTAAATTTCTCGACATGTATATAAGTCTTATAAGCATATATGTGAAAACAGAGGAAAAAAAAGATGTGTGACTATGCCGTACCTTACATGCACATTTCCCCTGGTTAGATGTGTGTGTTACTTCAAGTGATTCACAGCTGCAGGCAGTGTAGGCTTGTTCTGTTATCAGGTGGAGCATCATCTGAGAGTTTCACCCTAGCTGGTAAGTCACAGCGTTTAAGTATCATTAAGTATCACCACAGAACACTGGAAAGGTTTTCTTGGACAGGCAGTCTGTATATCTTTCCTTAGCCTACCTTGGAGAAACATACTCGTTGGAGCTTGGCTGACTTACAAAAGCAAGGGAGAGGGCTAAGTTTTATATACAGTAGTGAAGAGATTAATCTTCTTTTGAGGGCTATAGGAATGAATCTGTTACTTTGATTTTTTGACATAATTTTCTAGAGGAAAATATGAATATAGGCTCAATAGATATATACTTTTTTTGCATACCAACAAAGGCTACAGTATGTTGAGTTCAGTGCCCATTAGAAGTCTATCTGAAGATACCGTCATTAATGAATAATGGGTCTGCAGTGTCCATGGTATTCCCTTCAGAGTTTACGGTCTTGCTGGGGAAGCAGCGTGGATTTTAATGGCAGACAATACAGATGGCAAAGACCAGTGTTACAAGAGCCCGGGAGAGGCTGGTACAGGGTGGTCAGTGATTCCAGTGTCACAAGACTACGCCTAGGTTTTACTTGCTGACGAATCAGCCCCCATTTCCTCGTGCATTCTTGGCTCTCCGTTCGCGCGTCACCGTGTGGCAGCCCTTCCTGCCTTGTCGGCCCGTCAGAATGAGCTGTGGAGCCCTCTCCGTGCTCCTGTGCCACTCTGCCCTGGCGCCGCTGGCAGTCTAGGCTGCGCTTTCCCCAGGGTGGCATCTTCTGGAGCGCACCGCGTCCTTGCTCGTCCGTGTAGCCCGGGTGCCCGAAGCACAGTGCGCCACTGCTCGACAGGGGCTCTCAGTGTAGTAGTGTTAGTCGCTCAGTTGCGTCCAACTCTGCGACCCCATGGACTGCAGCCCGCCAGGCTCCTCTGTCCCTGGAATTCTCCAGGCAGGAATACTGGAGTGGGTTGCCATTCCCTTCTCCAGAGGCTCTTCCAACCCAGGTCTCCTGCAATGCAGGCAGATTCTTTACTGTCTGAGCCACCAGAGGACTTTATACGTTTTTAAGTTTTGAACAAATATTATTGTAGGGTTGATTACATTTCTTTGGAGAAGAAAGAGCTTGAGCTAGAACTGGACTGAAAGTGTGGTGCTTTCTTTTTTTTTTTTCTTTTAGCAGCAATTTATGGAAACTTTGGGATAGGCTGTAAAAATTGCATTTTTTGTAATATTTAAATTTTAATCATATAAGAAAGTTATTATAAATACAGAATATTATAAAAAAAGCAGACATTAATAAAAAGCACCTGTAATACTCCTACTATAGCATAAACATTGTTAACATTTTATTGTATATCCTAGTCTCTTTTTTCTTATGTTTATATGTGATTTGTGTATTTTACAAAATCAGAGCAAGACTGTGCCGCCTTTTGTATGGTTAAGTTAACGTAGTGTTGAAAGTGTCTCCCTGTGACGCAAATGGTCTTCTAAGACGTGGCTTTAAACGGCTGCTTTGGCATAGTGTGCCATGAGTGCTGTGCTTAGCCGCTCAGCTGTGTCCGGCTCTTTGCGACCCCAGGCACTGTTACCTGCCGGGCTCCCCTGTCCATGGGGATTCTCCAGGCAAGAGTACTGGAGTGGGTTGCCATGCCCTCCTCCAAGGGATCTCCCCAGTCCAGGGATCGAACCCAGGTCTCCCATCTTGCAGGCAGATTCTTTACTGTCTGAGCTACCAGGAAAGCCCTAATGTGTCATAACACAGAGCTTCTCAAGCATGTGTAATGTAAGGACACTTTATAAACATTTTTTATGGGTTCTTGATGTTGAGTTCGGAGAAGGCAATGGCACCCCACTCCAGTCCTCTTGCCTGGAAAATCCCATGGATGGAGGAGCCTGGTAGGCTGCAGCCCATGGGGTCGCTAAGAGTGGGACACGACTGAGCAACTTCACTTTCACTTTTCACTTTCATGCACTGGAGAAGGAAATGGCAACCCACTCCAGTGTTCTTGCCTGGAGAATCCCAGGGACAGTGGAGCCTGATGGGCTGCCGTCTGTGGGGTCGCACAGAGTCTGACACGACTGAAGCGACTTAGCAGCAGCAGCAGATGCTGAATTAATTTATCTTTATTATTATGTTACCCAAATGTCTATAAACAAAAACTATGATGTAGAAATGTTTTCTTACAGCCCTTCTACAATTATTAAAACAAAAAAAATTTACAGATTAACTTTGGAATCAATATAATTCACATTAGCAACACTGGATATTTTGCTGAAACTAAATTGTTGTTTAAAATGTGGATATAAGCCCTTACTCTTATGGAGGCTGTCTGCTCTGTGTCCCATTCCTTTCTTTGTTTGACCTACAGTGAGTTTGTCTAGCAAGCCATTTATTCAGCTTTTAATAAGTATGACCACATTATTTATATGCCATCACCCCTGTCCTTCTTTCTCATTAGTCATTAGTGTATGAAATTTAAAGAAGTGTTGTGTTAGTTACTCAATCATGTCCAACTCTTTGCAACCCCACGGACAGCAGCCCGCCAGTCTCCTCTGTCCATGAGATTCTCGAGGCAAGAATTCTAGACTGGGTAGCCATTCCCTTCTCCAGGGAATATTCCTGACCCAGGGATCGAACCCATATCTCTGGCAGTGGCAAGCAGATTCTTTACCACTGAACTACCAGGGAAGCCCTGAGCAAGTTTCTTGATCTTTCCAGAGCTTTCATTTCATAATCTGTGAAGTGGAGACAGTGATAACTTTAACCAGTTAATTGAATAATTTTAACTCAGAGGAGTGTAAACATGAATGTTTTTGCCCTCCTCTAGTCAGAACTCCCAATTGTACTTTGTCAAAAATCTCCATTTCCTCTAGGGCAGGGGTTCCCAACCTCCAGGATCTAATGCCTCATGATTTGAGGTGGAGCTAATGTATTAAGAAGAGAAATAAATTGCATAATAAATGTAATGCACTTGAATTATCCCGAAACCATTTGCCCTCACCGCAGTCTGTGGAAAAATTGTCTTCCTCGAAACCGGTCTCTGGTGCCAAAAAGGTTGGGGAGCACTTCTCCAGGGGCCCTATCCCTGATGAGACCTAGGGCAGAGTCCACAGGCTTCTCGGTCACTCTGGGTTACTGAACGTCCATTATTGTAAAATCTCACTGTTATCTAGTTGAAAGCTTTTCCTACTGCTAGTACTGTCCAGACTTGTGACTCTCGGGATGTGAAGCGGGAAAAGGTAGATTTGGTCTATCTTTCTACTCTTCTTCCCTGTTCCTCTCCTCAGAGAGTTTGGGGGTGGGAGGATATATCAGTATGTCTGGCGTATTTCTTCCCTGCTCTTGTCTCGGCTCCAGTGGTTTGTTTGTAGGGATGGGCTAGAGGGAGAGGGCCAGGAGTAAAGGGTCCCTTACACGGCTGCCCTTGGGTCCTCCTTGATGGCACGTGCTGGTTGCCTGACCAGCACTGCCTGTGCGCACTCCGCACACTTGTAAGCTCTCTAGAGAATAGGCTTTTCCCCACTGTGTGTTCTCCAAACACCAAGAGGAACCTGGTGTTCCGTTCTTTCAGTTTCTTGTAGGCCAACCCTTCCCTCTGCTGGCACCCCACAGCTGGAGTCCACTTACCTAATGGACAGCTGTCTTGGGTGGGAACCTGGCAAGAGGGCTTCAGGTCCTCAGGGTCCGTGGGACTTCCTGACGGAGGGGACTCACGTTCGTGCCAAACGTGGGGGACGGGGGAGCAGCCTTGGTGCTCCTTCTCACTCCGTTCCTCCCTTCCCCATCCAGGATGATCCAGGGCAGATCTGTCAGTCAGCTGCCTGAGCAGATGTTCACCAGGCCTTAGTTTTTAAAAGTTCTTGTCCCAATTCTTCTTTGTGCGGCACCCATAAGCTCTGTAACTGACTGACTGAGAGAGGCCCACCGTGGGAGTAGGGAGAGTACCACCCCAGAGGACGACACAACGCACTAGGTCAGAGGATCCAGGTCCCCCTCCCGTCGCTGCTCTTCCTTCTGGGGGGGGGGGGGGGCCGGGCAGTGCAGGGGCACAGAGGGGGTTGAATTAAAAAGGTTTCACACTATACTTTCTTAATAAACTCTTGAATGAGCCCAGCCTCAGTTATTGACTGCTCTCTTTCCTTTGTGGCCTCTGTTTGCCAACCTGGTGCAGCTGGAAAAGTCACACTCAGCATTCACTTCAACGCCTCCTTTATAAATTGCTGTGGCATTAAATATGATAGTGCTAGGCACATCGCAAGCCCTCTGTAAATGGTACTGTGTCAGTTCTCACAGTCCTGTGTTTACTTGACTCTTCTGTTGTTAGACCTTTAGGTAGTTTCCTGTTTTCCACTCTTTTAAATAACAGTCTGATGATCTTTATAGCAAAGACTTTTATCCTTAAGAAAAATTCCTGTAAATGGAATGTCTACTTCAAAAAGTGGAGTTATTTGCATGGGTTTTGTTATATCCAAATTGCCACTCAGAAAGGATGGAGTTTTGATTTCCCTGATTCTTCTTTGATACCGTATTCTTCTTCGATAACAGGTAGTATAATTATCGAAAATATTTGTCAATCTGACAAATGAAAAAGTAATCCCTTGTTGTAATTTGGATGTATTTGATGGCTACTGGTTTGAATACATTTTCATGTATCAAAGACTCTTTTTTTTTTTTTTTTTTAACAAATTGCTTGTTCAGATACTAGTTGCTTTTTAATACAGCTGGGAAGATTGAGTGGCTTTGGGTGTGAAAAAAGGGGCAGGGGCTTCTTAAAATAGCTTGAACAGGGACTGTCCAGCAGTAGGGAGGGGAATAAAAGACCATACCTGAGCAGACTTTCCTTTCACTTAGCAGTTGCTTTCTGAGAACTTTCAGCTCCAATTCCATAGATTTCCGCCGGGCAGGCTTCTCATCTCAATTCAGTGGCAAGACCTCCCTAGAATGTCACCTACTTTGTGCCACTCCCAGGTCCCCTCCTGAAGGACATGTAAATTCTCACATCATCTCCCCATTCCTCTGTACAGCTCTTAGGATGTTGCTGTGACTGTGTTTTTGGACTGCTCCTCTTAATTACATGGGTATCTCAAAGGCAGCCGTTTTTGTTTGTTTGTTTGTTTGTTTTTGACCTCTGGTGTTTGGCACACAGGCACTTAGGCAAGAAGTGAAGTGACGAGTAGGAACCATCCTTTCTCTCTGGCAGCTCACAGTTCATCAAAGAAAATAGACATCTAAACTTAATCAATGTAATGGAGAGCATTATTCTGTACTCGGGGTTGTGGAAAGTGTTGCAGGAGAGTGGAACAGAAGGATTAATTTCACTTAAAATGGGGCCACAGAGAAAGCGACAGGAGGAATGACAGTGGAGCTGGGCTTTGAAGAGCGAGCAGGAATTCATCAAGCAGACGGGAGAGGAGCATCTCAGGGAAAGAGGACTGCTCATCTGAGGTCTAACGATACAGGCGGTTGAGCGCGGAAGGAACGTACGTAGATGAGGAAGGAGGAATAAAGAGGCTCCAGTGGCCGTCAGGACCCCGTTTTCAGTCCCTTTCCTCACCATGATCCCTTTGGCTTGTCTAGAGTGTCTCTCCCATATCTCCTCAGACCTTATCAATCATTCTGCAAAGTTACTGAATAGCCATTCTACACCATGCACTAAGGAAAATAGGCAAAAATGAGTCATTGGACAACCTTGAATGGCATCACGTGAATGTTAGCTCCGTGCTGAAAATCATCACAGGAGTGTGATATCTTACCTGATGCTTTTTGGACTGCTAAGTTTCCAAATAACTGAGGCATTTTCTGTTGTAGCAGCTGTAGATAAAATAGATATTCTTAATAATCAAAGGAGTATTCCAGTTTCTTTAGTCCCCCATGATAACAGTTTCTCTCAAACCAGCCTTAGGCAATCAAAGAAAATATAGCTTCATATCTTTTTTATATCATTGATCTGGTTTTCTGTCAGTTCTCATCTGTTGTTCCAATTTTTTTTGCTTCATAATAAATCTTTGGACATAAGGCATGCCCAAAACTTAGTGGCATAAAGCAACCACTATTTTGCTCACAGATACTATGGGTCAAAAATTGAGACAGGACATGGGAAGGACTTTTTTCTGCTCCCAAGTGTCTGGCACCTCAGCTGTGAAGACTTGAATGGCAAAGGGTCCCTCAGCTTCTGGGAAGTGGAATCTGAAAAGTGTCAGCAGGGCTGGCATGACTCAGAGGCTTCACTCAGCTGGGGCTGTTGACTAAGAGTGTCTGGAAGTAGCCTCTACACAAAGCTGGGGCTTCCTCCCAATATGGCAGCCTCTAAGTAATCAGACTACTGACATGATGGCTCAGGGGCTCTGAAAGTGAGGGTCTTAGTGGCCAAGATAGACACTTCATGCCCTTTTTTAAAGGACCTCATCTTTGAAGTCACACAGTGTTACCTTTGCCAAATCTAGTGATCAGAGGAGTCTTAGGCCCACTCAACTTCAAGGGATGGAAACACAGACTCAAAATTTCTTGGTCGATGGAATGTCAAAGAATCTGTGGCCATTTTTTTTTAATTGCCATATTAATAGTTTAATTTTTCCAGATAACAGTATCCTTTGAATCTTTTCAAAGTTCAACTTCCTAATCAGAGCTTTTTGAGTAAATACTTCATTCTTCAGAACTCTGCCCCCTTCCCTTTCTAAACCCCCCAGTCTCACTTGATCAGGTAGAGATTTTCTTGCGTCATTTACCTCCAGGTCTTCACCAACCTAGAACAGTGTGTGACAAATAGCTGACGTTTAGTACCTGTTACTGACTGCTTTGCTGGAGTAGCCGTAAAGAAATACCCCATGCCAAGGTAAGAGAAACCCAAGTAAGATGGTAGGTGTTGCAAGAGGGCATCAGAGGGCAGGCACACTGAAACCATACTCACAGAAAACTAGTCAATCTAATCACACTAGGACCACAGCCTTGTCTAACTCAATGAAACCAAGCCATGCCCGCGGGGCAACCCAAGACGGGCGGGTCATGTTGGAGAGGTCTGACAGAATGTTGTCCACTGGAGAAGGGAATGGCAAACCACTTCAGTATTCTTGCCTTGAGAACCCCATGAACAGTATGAAAAGGCAAAATAATAGGATACCGAAAGAGGAACTCCCCAGGTCATTAGGTGCCCAATATGCTACTGGAGATCAGTGGACAAATAACTCCAGAAAGAATGAAGGGATGGAGCCAAAGCAAAAATAATACCCAGTTGTGGATGTGACTGGTGATAGAAGCAAGATCCGATGCTGTAAAGAGCAGTATTGCATAGGAACCTGGAATGTCAGGTCCATGAATCAAGGCAAATTGGAAGTGGTCAAACAAGAGATGGCAAGAGTGAACGTCGACATTCTAGGAATCAGCGAACTAAAATGGACTGGATGGGTGAATTTAACTCAGATGAACCATTATATCTACTACTGCGGGCAGGAATCCCTCAGAATCATTGGAAAAGACTCTGATGCTGGGAGGGATTGGGGGCAGGAGGAGAAGAGGACGACCGAGGATGAGATGGCTGGATGGCATCACAGACTCGATGGACGTGAGTCTGAGTGAACTCCGGGAGATGGTGATGGACAGGGAGGCCTGGCATGCTGCGATTCATGGGGTTGCAAAGAGTTGGACACGACTGAGCGACTGAACTGAACTGAACTGACTGCTTGGTGAGAACGCTTATTAGGTCTTCGTGTGAATTAGAAGAGGATATCTGTATGGCCGTCTGTATTGATGTCTGTGTGGTGTCCTCTGCTTCTTCGCCAAGTTTGGAAAGCATCCTGGCATTGTCTGTTGAGTTGTTACTGTTAGTGTCTGTACTTTGGGAACAATGTGCACGAAGCCGCTATGGAGGTGGTGGTGCTAGACATTTGTCCCAAAGTCCCTGTGCACTGAGGCCTCTTTGCGCCAACGACAGACCTCTGCCGGCCCACCAGTCTCTCAGCAGCTTCTAGATGCCCTGAATGCCATGCTCAGAGTTTAGAGAGTGGGTGGTGCTGCCCCGACCTCTTCTTTCTGGCCTGCTGCTGCCTCCAGTCCCTTGCTCCCATAGCATATACTGGCACAGAGCTTCAGCTTCAGGAGCCTGAAGGCCACCCACATCACTGTATGGGAAACTGGAGTCTGAGGATTTTTAAGTTCCATTGCTCCCTGATTTGAAGCAGGTTTTGGTGACAAGAAGCCATGTGTGTGTGAGGAGCGAGTGTGTGAATGGGGACTGGGTCTTTGTCTACCTGTTCTGCCCTTTTTCATCCCCAGAAAGTGGGGGGTGGGGGTGGGGGGGCTTCTCTTTTACTTCCCCTTCCATGGCTGGGACTTCTCGTATCACATCCTCCTTTCCAACTCAAACTTAGCTGCAAATAAGGATGCACTTTATAGATGGAGCACATGATGAGAGACTGCTGCGTCAACAAGGGAACACAGATTGGGAAGCATTTCAAAGATAGTGAAGCAGCTACTCTCCATTACATTAAGTCCCAAGTGAAATGACCTAAACTGGTTATCAACCAGATTTGCACTACCAGACCACATTTTCTCAGCTCCAGGACCATAAAAGGAGTCTGGAGAGTCTGTATGAGGAAGATGGGATGTGTTTGTCGAGTCTGTGAAGTGCTGCCCTGTCCTTGTTACTGACTTTGAAAGGTGAACCCTTGAGTGGCAGTTTTCTCCTCCGTAAAATGGGAACACACTCACGTCTTCTGATTGGCAGCTGTTGTGACTCACATGGTAAAGAATCCGCTTGGAGTGCAGGAGACCTGGCTTCAATCCCTGGGTCGGGAAGATCCCCTGGAGGAGGGCATGGCAACCCACTCCAGTATTCTTGCCTGGAGAATCCCATGGACAGAGGAGCCTGGCAGCCTACAGTCCATGGGGTTGCAAAGAGTTGGACACGACTGAGGGGCTGAGCACACAGCACAGGTAAGTTTAGCAGGATCATTACATGAATACTTAGATGATGTGTGTTGGAAACCAGTTGCCCATCCCATTCTTCCTGAAGTTTCCTAACACTGTTTCTAAAAGACCTAGGGAACTTTAGAAAATACAGATGCCAGCCTGCTCTGGTCTAAATAAATCAGAACCTCTGAGGGACGTGTTAAAAAGTTAGTTCATGTGACTTTGTGCACCGCCTGATTATAAAGACCTCTGCAAAAAAAATACTAGAAATACAATATTGTAGTGTTCTGGGAGTGAGTCCTTTTATGAGACTCTGTAAGACTGCTTTTTAAGTTGGACTTGACCAGGTTGGAAATCACTTATTTACTGCTTGCTGTTGTGGGCTTCAGCATAATAGCCTTGCCAAGCCCAATTTCAGTTCCAAATCCTTTGTAAACAGAGGGGACAGATGCAAATGGCCTCCTTATTTGCATGAATGTCCCTATCAGGGTTTTCTATTAACTGGATTTGTGGTTGGTGAGCTTTGAGCCAGCAAGTGCTGTGCTCTTCTGTTATCGCACTTCACGTGCGTGGTGTTAACATAAACTGTCTGTCTAAAGCTGTCTGACCCTAAAATGGATGAATTTGTGTGATGGTGGTTACAAAGGGATCTATATTATCCTTAAGAGAACAAAACAGCATTATCTTACCCTTGTAGGAAGTTATTGTGCAACAAATGCCTAAATGCCTGCTGGGTGCAAGGACCTCTGCTAGGCGTGGTGAGGGATAAGTATTATGACGAGGAGTCATATGAAACTGATAACATTGGTACCCTGTGGGGATTTGGGTGAGAAGAGATGGTCAAAGGGACTTTGACTTTATAATGTTTCAGTTCTTTTCTTTTTTACGTTACTAAGATATAATTCACATGCCATAAAATTTGGCACTTTAAAGTGTACAATTCAGTGTTTTGAGTATAATTCACATGGTTGTAGCCACCACTATTCATTCCAGAGCAATCTGGCCCCAAAAGAAAACTCTGTAACTCTTGAAGTAGCCATTCTCCCTTCCACCCTGCATTCCCTCCTCCCCAAAGCTCATGGCAACCACCCTTGCTTTCTGCCTCTGTGGGTTTGCCTGTCGTGGATATTTCATATATGGAATCATATACTGCACGGCCTTTTATGTTCAGCTTCTTTTGCTGAACATAATCATTTCCAGGTTCATCTGTGCTGTAGCATTTACGTACCTCATGCCTTTTTGTCTGAATAATATTCCATTGTGTGAATATTTCACATTTTGTTTAACCGGTTTAACGTGACTGCTAAAATGAATGCTTGGATGATTTGTATGGAAACCAGTTTCCCATCCCATTCTTTGTAAAGGACCCAGTGGAATTGTTAAGTCATATAGTAACTCTATGTTTAACTTTTTAAAGAGCTGCCAAATGGTTTTTCTCAATTTTTTTTAATAAAAAGAATATATCATGTACTATTTTTGTAGTTATGAATCAATTTTTTAATTTACTTTTAAAATAGAAAATTTTACAGGGTTACTAAGAAGAGTATATATCTAGTTCTGGTTGTATTTTCTGGACCTCAGCAAGTTCTGTTGCTTCTTAATTTCTTATAAAGTCACAAAATTAGAACAATAGAACTTCCTTCTGTCAGAGTCTCTAAAAGAAGAAATGGAGAAGAACATGGACTCATGCTTCATGTCAGTCTTAGGTGTTTCCCCCACAGTAAAATACATGCCGTTTGCCAGAGCGTGTTGACTGAAACTCTTGCCTAGCACTAAACAAATTCTGCTAATGATCAAGTCATGTGTACACCTCTTTCCTGCTAGACTGCACCTAGAGAGGGAGGAAAGACTAATAAGTCTTGTTTTCCTGTTTATACACCCGGGGCTTGCCAGGTGATGCTAGTGGTAAAGAATCTGCCTACCAGTGCAGTGACACAAGAGACATGAGTTCAGTCCCTGGGTCAGGAAGTTCTCCCTGGAGGAGGAAACGGTAACCCACTCCAGTATTCTTGCCTGGGAAATCCCATGGACAGAGGAACCTGGCAGGCTACAGCCCATGGGGTTGCAGAGTCGGACACAACTGAGCACAGCAGAGCATATGCTTAATATATGCCCATTAAATATTGATTTGAATTATATTAGCATCCTTATTCTTTTCAACTAGATATTATTAAGAGGAAAATTCTTTTCTGACCACGATCCCTAGTTCATGTCTCTGTATGTGGAGTTTCTCATTCTTTTTCCACCCAAAGAAGTATGCATTAAGGCAAAGCAAGAGTTAAGTTTTTTTCTTTTTTTTTTAAAGCAAAAATAAGCAAGACGAGTTGTGGGAGTAGGATTATTGTATTACTTACCATGAAGTTATGTTCTCTAAGCATGTCCATAGCTCTGGGAGCAGAAGAGTGGTAGAGAGGACTGAGTCAAGAGGAAGGAGGTTATTTTCTGAGAATATATTGTGAGCCAAACACACACATACATATATGTAGGTATGTATATAAAATATTTATATGGATTTGCCTGTTCGCGGATAGACTTGTCTGTTCTTATGTATATGGGATATTGTTCTGAGCATTTCCTATGTATTTTTTACGTATTATCTCATTTAATCTTCACAGCAGCCCTAAGAGATAGGCACTTTTATTTGCTCTATTTTATGGATAAGGAACTGAGAAATAGGGAAACTTAGGAAATTTGCTAAGTCTTCTCCATTAGAAAAGAAGGGAAGCAGATTTTTGGCCCCAAGCAGCCTGGCCTCTCTGTATAGAATAAGCACATGTGTCTGTGGGACAAGTCCGAGTTTGGATCCTGGCTCTACTGTTTAATAAGAATATGACCTTGGACAGTTTATCTAATCTCTCTGAGCCTCAGGTGGCCAGCAGATTGGGAGTAAAGCTCTTCATTCCATTTTAGCTCCCCCTGCTACTTCCATCGAAGAAGGCAATGGCAACCCACTCCAGTACTCTTGCCTGGGAAATCCTAAGGACGGAGGAGCCTGGTGGGCTGCCATCCATGGGGTCATGAAGAGTCGGACACGCCTGAGTGACTTGGCAGCAGCAGCAGCAGCGACTTCCGTGTAAATTTGTCTTGGCCAACATCACACAGCCTGACAGTGGCAGAATATGAGTGTGAAGGCAGATTTCAGCCGAAATTTTCTGGTGTGTGGTTGTATGAGAAGCAAGCTATTCAGCATGTCCTTTTCTGGCCATGTGACAACGTGGCTTTCTAAACTGGCTGTTACTATGGGCTTAATTCTGCCCCAGTGGGAAATATTTCAGTGACATGAACTTGGTGAGAGCTTGGGAATATGATGCTCAGTTTAGTTTGCTATCAATGAAGAGAGAGAATATAGAACCCCAGACTTTAGAAATGCGTATTTCAGGAAGTGTGTACCTGGAAATCTTGACCAGTGCTTGTACATCTAGAGAAGACACCCAAGGGATTGTATCAAAAAAGGAGTAGTCAGGGCCTCAGAGCCCTTTTGGTGTGAGGAAAAGAAGAGGAAGTCGATTACTTTTCTTCTAGTTGTGATTTTTCTTGTGCTAAATTTAGTGTTTGCTTATTTTTTTTTATGGCTATTCTGGATCTCCATTGCAGTGCTCAGGCTTTCTCTAGCTGTGGCACACAGCCTTAGTTGCCCCATGGCATGTGGGATCTTAGTTCCCTGACCAGGAATCAAACCTATGTCCCCTGCATTGGAAGGTAAATTCTTAACCACTGGACCACCAGTGTCTTCAGTGTTTCAGTCTGTGAATTATTTATCTTCTTCCTACTTTCCATGGAGATAGTAGAATTCCCTAAATGACCTACTGCCTTTTCTGGAAGCCTGTTTCTAAAGTCAGATCAAAGTTACATTAAATGTATTTTTTGAAAAGCATTCATGTAGAGAATCTGAGAACCACAAAACTTTCCCTGTGAGTAGAAGAATTATGGCTCATAACCACTAGTTTTGATCTCATAACCATGGATCCTATCGGAACTCCTGATTATTAGTAGACACAAATAAATCAAATGTTTTCTGCTCCCAAATCTACAGGGACTTTATTACAATTGGAGGAAGAGTATTTTCCAATGTTTTGAGCTGTAAAAAAATTTGTAGTGGCTGAGTCTAAGGGAGGCTCACGATGACAACTGACTGCAAGAAGGAAGGACTGGGTCGCTTTGCACGCATGATGACTTAGTTCTGTGTAGGAGTTGTGCAGTACACAAAGACTTACTTAACTGCTGTTCTTGGAAAGTCCATTAGACCTAAAAATATAAGTATCCCTGTGAATGGTGCTGTGAAGAAAAGCATAACTCGAGTCTTCCCTTTTGTGGATCTTGGAATATGGAGGTCGCAGCAGAAGAGGGTTAAGGCAGTGTATACTGAGTGTCTGCGGGATGCCTCTCACTGGGGATGTAAACAATACGGTTTTGGGCCTTCAAGAGCCTGGATTAGAAGGAAATTGATCAACCAACCGCTAATTGAGATCCACTGAGAAAAGTGCTGCAGTACAGACATCAGCAAAGTGCCCTGTGAGAATAGAGGAGGGTCTGGTTAATTGAGTGAAAATGATCAGAGAAGGTCTCAGTGAAGGGACCTGACTGAAAGAGGAGAAGAAAGGTATTTCAGCCAGAGGGAGACCTTGTGAACCTGGCCCCTGACGTGCTGGAATGATCGGAATGGAGCCGATATGAGGGAGGAGGAGTGGGATTTACAAGGTTGATGGGGTCATGTTCTGAGGACTCGTGTTATGTCAGGGAACGAGAGCTTTCCTTCTCTGGGGACCCTGGAGACTGTGAAGGTGTGTGCATAGGTTTTAATAGCCTGACCTCACATATGCAATGCAACAGCCTTTGGTTTGGGGATCGCAAAATTTGGGAAACATTCCACACAGTATTTTTCTTTTTTTAGAGACTCTGTGTATGTAACCATACCGAAGGCTCTGAAAAATAAACCCTTTTAACCTTTTCATGCATGGTCCAGCGTGTTCAAACATGGAACCCTTCAAATTCTTTTACCTTTTATCATGTTTAGGACATCTGATAAAGGGAAAGGAGCGGGAGGAACAACAGGCTTCTAGAAAAATAGAAGAACTTTGCTCACCAGTCTATCAATATTTGGGATTGGCAAGGAGGGAAGGGGAGCCATTTCTTAAACTAAAGAGAACTCTGGATTGGGCACGAGGAAGTCTTGGTCCTTGTTCTGGCATTGCTGTTAAGTATACTGTGTGCCTAAGACCAGTTCAGTGTTGAAACTCAGCCTCCAGGCACATATAATACTGCCTGGCTACAAATTAATTAAATATTGTGTTAAGCACTTTACATGCATTAGCTCACTAAATCCTTAGATCAAACCTAGAGTTAGGTTCCCATTTCAGAGATAAGAAAACTGAAGAATTAAGAGATTAATTCAAAGTCACTTTTTAGTAAATAAGGAGTCTTAGATGGGTCAGAGGTGGAACATTTTCAGTGGAAGAAACAGTTTAAAGGCACAGAAGTAAAAAGGGGTAGGCAGACTTCAAGGAACCACATATATAATAATAATAATATAATAATTGTAGCCCATTCGGAAGAGTGGGAGGACACAGGACTGGCAAAGGTGGGTTTAGTTGGTCTGTAGAAGGCCTTTGAATGCTGTGTGTTATTTGTGTTTTCTTTGCATTTTATCATCCCAGTTTTCAAATGAGGCCTTTAAAACATTATGATTCAGTGTTCCTTTAGTGTGAGATGGTATAATTTAAGTATACATTGTTATTTTATGCGTTTTATTCTATGAGAAAATGCCTTTTTAAAAGAGCACTCTTAGACTTACTTGGACATGGATTTATAGTGTGTTACTCTCTTGTATATACAAAAAGAAAAATATATCTGAAGTATATGGTAAAGGATTCCTAAAACTTTCTGATATTCAGTTCCAACTTTGAATCACTTTTTGACTTATACATATACTTGATAGTTGTCCTCTGGGTCATCAAGAGCACTGATAGTACAACTTGTCTTAAAATGTTTCATCATTTTTTCTCCCAAGTCACTGATATGTATTCTGCCATTTTCAGTGCTGGCACCTTCTTGAGCTTACTGGAAGATCTTATCAAAGTCTTCTCACAACTACTGAAATTCACATTTCTCCCTGAAATGGACCTTGAGTTATTTGTTCAGAGTTGTACCGATGCGGTCACACCACCAAAAATAACAACCAAGTACATTCTTGTTGACAGCTGTGTCTTGACTGTAGCTTGCCTGTAAGAAACATTCTGATTTTGAAGTAAAAATGTTTAAGGAAGAAAAGATTTTAGAATTAATGAAATATGATAGCTTTTTGAAGTTCAAATGGTGGTAGAAGCAGCAGGACCAGTATTCAGAAATAAGAAGTATACATCCTGGAGACTGACTGCTTAGATTCTAGGCCCAGATCCTCCCCTTACAAGCTCTGTGACTTTGGGAGATTCACCTCCCTGAATCAATTTCCTCATCTGTGAAATTGAGATAGTAACACCTGCCTTATTGAGAAGAGTAACTGCAAAGCACTTAGAATAGTGCCTTACTAAGTGGCACTTATTAAGCACTCTGTATATATTGTCTTTGATTAATAACACTTTTGACAGGAGGAATTAACATGTATAGAGCATTGCAATATATCTTCAGTGCTTGATCTTTGGCCTATTTAATAGGAGAAAGTTGAGATTCAGAGAAATCAGCTCCTTCACAGCCTTCCAGCTAGTCAGTGGCAGGCTTGGGACTTCTAGTTTTGTTCACTGCTCTTTCCATTGTTTTCATTATTTCTACTTCTGCTGGTTATATCCAAAATACAGATACAGGGTTGTGGACCATGGTTTGCCGAGCTAGCCCATGGTCAGAGTGAATAGAGGTCCCAGAAAAAACATTCACTGTTTTTGCAGTCTTGGAAGAGTTACCATCTTTTGTTGCCAAATAGATGTGTTTATAGTTTAGACATGTCCAGACATGGTACAGCATCAGGATAATTCTGTCTCCATTACTAATATGGGACCTGCTGTATGTTCTTGTTTTCTGAAATAGGTGAAGTCTGCTAATGTGTGAATAATAGTGTGAATGTCTACTAATGTAGCAGGGAAATATAGCAAGGAAGCTAGATCTGGCATTCCAGAGCAAGACTTGGACCCAGTGACCTGAAGATGGGGGCATCTCAAGGCCGGTCTCCTCCCAGAAGAGGCCACTGTGGCTTGCTCCTTATCAGGCACGTCTAAGGGCTCCTAGGTCACCTGTCTCCAGTTATGCCTCGTTGATTATTAATCAGTATTTTTGCTGATCTTAGTCTAAGCAGAGAGAGAGGGCGAGGGGGAAGGAGTCAAGGCAAAGTCCTTGCAAAGGCAGGATACATGGGGGAGTATATCTTACTCCTGTTCCTTCCCTGCAGGGTCTTCTCTCCCAAGAATAAGCTTTTCCAGAACAAGCCAATTCTGTTGCCCTCTTTCCTTTGCTCTGCATCCCTGAGGCATGGATTATAATTAACTCTCTAGGAACCACCTTTCTCCATTTGTTACAGTTGGCTCTTCAGGGTCCTTTTTTTCATTTTAAGCCAGGACCCAAGGTTTCAAGGGCTTTTCTGGTGGCTCAGATGGTAAAGAATCTGCCTGCGGTGCAGGACACCCAGATTTGATCCCTGGGTTGGGAAGATCCCCTGGAGAAGGAAATGGCAATCCTACTCCAGAGTTCTTGCCTGGGAAATCCCATGGACAGAGGAGCCTGGCAGGCTGCAGACCATAGGGTTGCAAAAAGAGTCAGACATGACAGAGCCAACTAACAAGGTCATTAGACTGCACTTAGTTGCCTGATGTACAAGTGGAGCACATAGGCCAGCAGATACCAGGGCTCACCTGAGGCCCTCAGCAGCAACAGATGGAAGCTAACGTATGGACTTTTGAGTCTAAAACGCACATTTTACTTCAGAACCATAAAGCTGTATACAAAGATGGAAAAGAAACAAGAAACCTTGGCTTTGCTGGTCAAAGCCAAGCCCAGAGACAAGCTGGTCGAGTTTTCTTTTTTTTCCCCCTTCCATTGAATTCATCTGATTTCCTTCATTTCTCTTTCTCTTCCTCGCATAGTTTGGAATACACGCGTCCTGTTTCTGTCATCGTAATGATTTTCTTTGCATTTTTATACAGGTTCCTTACTTAACATCTAAAGAAAAATCTCTCTCCACTTCTAAGAATTCAAGATCCTTAGAAACATCTGCTCTAATTCTGCTTACTCCCTTCATTTTCATCTTTATTGGTTGTCTGTCTTTTTGATTCCAACTTGTTTTCCATTCCCCAGATGCGCTGTCATTACTATTTTACACTGTCAGTGCCTGAGATACCCGCATTCACCACTTTCTTTCACTGTATTAGACATATGTGTTGGTTGGAAGAATAAATGACCATTGGGAACACATGTACACCCATGGTGGATTCATGTCAATGTATGGCAAAACCAATACAGAATTGTAAAGTAAAGTAAAATAAAAAATAAATTAATTAATTAAAAAAAAAAGAATAAATGACCATAGGAGTGGAAGGTAAGAGTATAAATCAGGAATGCAGTATATCTTTGCAAAACATCTATAATGAAAGCCACAAATGAAGGCATCATAAAACATCTGGGTGTCACTTGGCATTTGCGTGCTGTCTCATATCTGGTCCTATTAGTTCAGTAGACAGTCCCTACTGTATTTAAGGCCTCAATAGGAGGTGTTAGTGGTACAACAGTATAAAAGAAGTTCCCTGCCTTTGAAGAAGCATATACTCTATACATGAATAATGAAATGTAGTGCTTTTTAATGAAAACATACCTAGTAAACACCTACTGTGTATACAGCCATGTTCTAGACACCAAGCATGGAACTGAAAGAGACAAATTGCCTGACAGTGGGGCTTCAGTTCACCAGGGAGGAGGTGCACAGGGGCAGTGAAGGCAAAAGCAAAGCACAGAGGGGGACGTGTGTTTAAGAAAGAGAAGGCCTCTGACTGAGAAACTGACATCTGAACAAAAACCAAAAGGCGGGAAGAAACCTCTCAGTTACCTAGAACAGGAATTTTCAGGAAGAAGGACCCTCCTGGGCAGTGGCTTTGGGGTAAAAGAGCATTTGGAGCACCCGAGTAAGGGGAGTGTGGTAGGACATGAAGAGGTGAAGGGGCATAGGCAATTTAGCTAAGGGGCTACCGAGCCTGCACACCTCAGCTCGAGCCCATGTGTCACACGCTACAGAGCCCACACGCTCTGGAATCTGCACGACAAAACTAGAGAGAAGCCCGTGCACCACAGCAAAAGATCCCACGTCCCGCACCTAAGCCCTGACACGGCCAAGTTTTTAAAAACAGGAAGCTTGAGTGGGGTATTTCATATTAACTGAGTGCGGTAAGAGTGAAAGAAGCATTCTGAAGGAATTAAGCGGTCAGGTGACTAAATGATGTATGGTTTGAGTGCCTGAAACACTTTCTCTCCGTACAGTTTTTATGTATGTCTGGATTGAAGATGGTTTCTCTTGCAGGAGTGTGGAGCTTTTCTTCCTAAAATGTTGAGTGGAAGAAGTTCCAATTCTGGTAATGGTAAAGTACCTTGTATGAGATTAAATCTTCTGCAGGAAAAAAAATTATAAACTCTAATAGGGAGTTTGGGATGGACATGTACACACTGCTATATTTAAAATGGATAACCGACAAGGACCTACTGCAGAGCACAGGGAACTCTGCTCAATGTTATGTGGCAGCCTGGATGGGAGGGGTTTGGGGGAAGACAGGTGCATGAATACGTATCTCTGAGTTCTTTCACCATTCACCTTAAACCAGCACAGCATTGTTAATCGTTATACCCCGATACAAAATAAGAAGTTAAAAAAATTATAAGCTCTTAACAAACTATATGAAAACTATCGTCTGATGTCACTGAAGAGAAACCAGAGTAGACAAAAATGAGAGAGGGTTTGACTCCCGAAATAAGGGAGAGATACAAAGCGTGAGTGAGAGCCACAGTCACGGGGGTTTTCTTCTGAGGGTTTTATTATCTCCCAGGAGGCACAAGGCAGGGTGGCTGGAACTCAGATAGAAAGCTGTACTCTCTGCCTAAAGACTTTGGGGTTGACAAAACAGCTGGAAATTGAAAGGGAAAATCTTGGAAGACGGGAGCAATAGAGCCCATGCATATAAACATCCCTCACATATTTGGATGACCTCTGAATTGTACTTGGAGAAGTGAGACTTTTGTTATTCCCAGGTGGCTCAATGGTAAAGAATCTGCCTGCAACGCGGGAGACATAGGTTCAGTCCCTGGGTCAGAAAAATCCCATGGACGAAGGAGTCTGGCAGATTACAGTCCATGGGGTCTCAAAAGAGCCGGACATGACTGAGCGACTAGATCACCACTACCACCAAGTAAGAATTTCAGGAGCTGGGAGGAAACGACAACTGGAAGACTGAAATTGCTGATGGAAGGGAAGCCTGGTGTGCCGCAGCCCATGGGGTTGCAAAGAGCCGGACACGGCTGAGCAACTGAACTGAACTGAGATTTCAGCTGCTTCTCAACACGAGAGGTTTCATGCATAGCAGAGATACGTCAGGTTGGAGAGTATGATAAAGACTCGGAACTTTTCCGTGAGACCCTAGAAGGGCTGCAGTTTAGAATTAAAGATTATATCCCCAGACAAAGGGCACCTTTGGGGACTGATAAACGTAATACTGAAATAGCCCTGACCCAACAAAGCATAAAATAAAGCCTCCACAAGTTCAGAGTTATCCTTTAGTAATTTAACAGGCGGTCTCCTGTATTGCTGGCAGATTCTTTACCAACTAAGCCACCAGGGAAGCCTGATTTTCCCGTAATTTCAGATCTGTGCTTACTAAGGAGGAAGCCAGGGCAAGGAGACAGCCAAGGACATTTTATTGAGTCAAATGGGACATGCTTTTAATCAGGTTTTAGTGTTATAGCTTCTGGAAAGCACCTTGAGATCTCTTGATAATCTCACCAAATCCACATTTCAATTTGGTACTCATGAGTGTTTAGAGAGTCACTGGTAAACTAACTAGCTTCCCTGTGGAGAATAGTTGAAGCCTCAGAAGGAAAATAGTGCTGAATTAGACTAAGGAAGTATGTGATCACAAGAGACAGTAATGTGAGCAGAGGGAGTTGTTGATCAGATAGTTCAGAAATCTAAATCACCTTGAAAACATTTTTATTCTCTCTTCCCTTTTAAGTATGCAGTGAACACTTGCTGACTGCTTCCCCTGAATCCACTTCCCCGTCTCCATCCTAGCAGTGCCTTAATCTCTGTTAAGACGTCTGTGTGACTCTGAGGATGCTGGCTCCATCCACCCTTAACTAAGGTTTGGCCAGTCAGAAAGAAAGTTCCATTCCCCTGGCCACCATGATTATTTTGAATTGGGGATGTGACCTAGGAGGTGCAATCTGAATAAGCTCTGGTTGGTGTGGTGTGTGGGTGTGATTTGGTTACAGAGAGTTAGGTATCAATCTGTACTCTGACCCTAGGCTTACAAAGAGGTTCCCGCTGTTGTGGATATGCCCTTGGAGTGAAAAGGGAGAAAGAACCAGGGCCTCCCTGTCAGGGCTGCTGTGAAGATTGCATGGGAGTTCATAGGGCACCTTGCAGAAATTCTGGCATAAAATATGAGTTAATGCTTTGAGGACTTTCTAAATGACTGATGACAGAAACTACCCCAGACAAGCGTAAGCAGAAAGCTAGAAAGGTACTAAGGAGGCTCAGAAAATTGAAGGACATGTTCTGGATGCTTGGGCAACTCTCAGGGTTTGATTTACAGCAGTCAGATTTCAGTGCCCCGGGGCTCCCCCTGTGTCTCATGACTGCTTGTCTGTGGTTGGATTTCTTTTCTCTAAGTCATCAACAAGAAAGTCACCTGCAGCCTCTAGCGCTCCTGTCTCTGTGACCCAGAAGGCAAGGTCCCTGTTCTTGAAACTCCAAATTAAAAAGTCTTGGGGAAGAATGCTAACAGCTTGGGTCATATTAATATGGATCACGGGCTGCAGCCAGGTTTTGGAGAACTTGGTTGAACACTTCCTTTGTAGGTGGGGCGGGGTGTGAGTGGCCACGCCACCAAGTTCATGTCCTCACTGCATGAAGAGCAGTTTTTCCCAAATGGTGCTGAACAGTAAAACAAGTGTCCATAGTTATTCAGTCTTGCTTTTCTTCCTAAGAAGATTTATTCTCCTCCTCTCTCTAATCAGAGTGGGAAGCAAGAAATGTGAAAGTAGGGAAGGAGGTTCAGTGTGAATCTTACAGTTCACTTACTATGTAGTCAGTGACTTTTGCGTGTATTAGCCTATTCAGTCAGTTCAGTCGCTCAGTCGTGTCCGACTCTTTGCGACCCCATGAATCGCAGCACACCAGGCCTCCCTGTCCATCACCAACTCCCGGAGTTCACTCAGACTCACGTCCATCGAGTTGGTGATGCCATCCAGCCATCTCATCCTCTGTCGTCCCCTTCTCCTCCTGCCCCCAATCCCTCCCAGCATCAGAGTCTTTTCCAATGAGTCAACTCTTCTCATGAGGTGGCCAAAGTACTGGAGTTTCAGCTTTAGCATCATTCCTTCCAAAGAACACCCAGGGCTGATCTCCTTTAGAATGGACTGGTTGGATCTCCTTGCAGTCCAAGGGATTCTCAAGAGTCTTCTCCAACACCACAGTTCAAAAGCATCGATTCTTCGGTGCTCAGCTTTCTTCACAGTCCACCTCTCACATCCATACATGACCACAGGAAAAACCATAGCCTTGACTAGACGGATCTTTGTTGGCAAAGTAATGTCTCTGCTTTTGAATATGCTGTCTAGGTTGGTCATAACTTTTCTTCCAAGGAGTAAGCGTCCTTTAATTTCATGGCTGCAGTCACCATCTGCAGTGATTTTGGAGCCCCCCAAAATAAAGCCTGACACTGTTTCCACTGTTTCTCCATCTATTTCCCATGAAGTGATGGGACCAGATGCCATGATCTTTGTTTTCTGAATGTTGAGCTTTAAGCCAACTTTTTCACTCTCCTCTTTCACTTTCATCAAGAGGCTTTTTAGTTCCTCTTCACTTTCTGCCATAAGGGTAGTGTCATCTGCATATCTGGGGTTATTGATATTTCTCCCGGCAATCTTGATTCCAGCTTGTGCTTCTTCCAGTCCAGTGTTTCTCATGATGGACTCTGCATAGAAGTTAAATAAGCAGGGTGACAATATACAGCCTTGATGTACTCCTTTTCCTATTTGGAACCAGTCTGTTGTTCCATGTCCATCTCTAACTGTTGCTTCCTGACCTGCATATAGGTGTCTCAAGAGGCAGGTCAGGTGGTCTGGTATTCCCATCTCTTTCAGAATTGTTCACAGTTTCTTGTGATCCACAATAAAGGCTTTGGCATAGTCAATAAAGCAGAAATAGATGTTTTTCTGGAACCCTCTTGCTTTTGTGATGATCCAGTGGATGTTGGCAATTTGATCTCTGGTTCCTCTGCCTTTTCTAAAACCAGCTTGAACATTAGTCTGTTACCTCTTATTAAATCTTTAATGTAATCCTGCAAGGTAGATAATACTGCCATTTCAGCCAGAAACATGTGCAGGCTAAGAAACTGACCACCCTGGACCACCAAACATCCAGGTGATGGAGCCAGGAGCTAAAGCTGGGTCCTCTTTTCTCCAAAGTGTAGCACGCTCTCGGAGTGAAGTCAGCTACACTTTCCTGGCCGGCATGTCATTCCTCGTCCTCCCCTGGACACCCACTCCATCTCTCCTTTGTCAGGAGCCTGGAGTCGAACTTGAAACCTGGGTGAGTGGGGCAGGTATTCCCTGGTGGTCCAGTGGTTAGAACTTTGTGTTCTCACCACTGGCTTCAGTCCCTGGTTGGGAAACTAATATCCCACGAGCCACACAGCACAGCCAAAAAGAAAAGAAACAAGGGTCCATAACTTGAAACCGAGGTTCTTCCAGACCTATAGGACATCCTTGTCTCATCCCGTAGTAGACAAAGAATGTGTTCCCCCTGAAATAAAATTAAATGCTTGGATGTTGACCTAAAACTGGAAAACACATTTCTGAACACAGCCTTTTACTTAAGTAGCAAAAAAGTTGTAGCAGAAGCTGGACGGCCTGTATTTGAATCCCACTAACTACCAACGAGGCAGCATACTCTGTGCTTCAGTTTATCCATCCATGCTGCTGCTGCTGCTAAGTCACTTCAGTCGTGTCCGACTCTGTGCGACCCCATAGACTGCAGCCCACACGGCTCCTCCATCCCTGGGATTCTCCAGGCAAGAACACTGGAGTGGGTTGCCATTTCCTTCTCCAATGCAGGAAAGTGAAAACAAAGTCACTCAGTCGTGTCCAACTCCCAGCGACCGACCCCACGAATGCAGCCTAACAGACTCCTCTGTCCATGGGATTTTCCAGGCAAGAGTACTGGAGTGGGCCACCATTGCCTTCTCCATATCCATCCATGACATGAGGCTAATGACAGAACCTCGTTCATAGGGTTAGTTGCAAGGATTAAATAAGCTAATATATAAAGCACTTAGAGTACCTGCAAGTACTGTATCAGTGTTAGATCTCTTTATTAAAGTGTGTTATTTTTAGTGGACTCTTGTGGTTAGTGCCAAAAAAGGCAGATTTTCCGCTTAAGGAATCTTCATTTTGTTACTTGGATTCATATATGGGGTGTATGCATTGAGCTCTCAAAGAAGCAAACACACCTTAGTACAGTCTAAGGCAATAAACTGCTATGATCCAGGGAGCACAGCTCTAAAGGGAAAACAGTCTCCCTGCCTGTCTGGTCCTGTTTACACACCTACTATTAACATTTTTCTCATATGTCCCTTTATCATAACTACATACTGATCTTCTAAACACGTGAGTTTAAATAAGCTTCCCTTGTCAGTTCCATCAGACTAGGGTAAATGCATGAGTCTGGAGGGCACAGTGGTCACTTCCTCCAAGGTACTGATGGTGGTTTGGCAAAAGGGTGATATGAGGACTGGGAGTGTCCGAGTGTATGTGGTGAGAGGGTCTGTGTGTGTGGCTTCTGAATGGAATACACTTTCCTAAATGAAGAGCTAGGACATCCTGGCAGGATTTCAGGGTTGCAAGGCCCCCAAAGAAAATCTGGAGCCCCAATTACTGAGTCAAAGAGAGCGATGGAGACACACCACTCACTGGCTCCATAAGCTTCACAGGTTTTGGAGTGGCCCAGGTCTGGGGCCCTATCTCTGCCTCTCACTCTAGCTCATATATTTGTACCTGATTTCTAGGATTGGATCTGAAACTCATAATCGATAAATCTGAAGATTTTGCCTCTTTATCAGCGGCCACATTTGGAATGATACCACTATATGTAGTTAAGTTATTTAATGATTACTGGTCTCTTGTTGCCTCTGTCTTTGTCATTTTATCACATATTTGCTGTACAGTTAAACGCTTTTTCCATATGAAGCATTTTACAACAAAAACATCTCCCATGAGACTGTAGAGACATTTATACAGAGGCAGAGCCTTGGATCCTTCAAACTGTATCTGGATTAAAAGACAAAAGTCAGACTACTTTAAAATCAAAGTGAATAGTTGTAGCCTTTGATTTTAAAAAGCTAATATGATGGATGAGAATGTTTCATAATAGTAGCTTAAGTCAAATGCCTGAATATTGGAAACTGTATGGTTTATGATCTTCCCTTTGTTACACATGTCCCTGTGTGTGAAATAGAATTTTCAGTATACACTGCAATTAAAACAATATCTGAATGGGTTTGATCTGTTCTTCATTTGAGATCCAACTTAACAACTGCATACTGGCATTGGTTTTCCTCACCACCCCTTTACCTGTTGTATATGCACAGAATTAATAAAGCCCTAGCATGTTTTTTTTTTTTCCTTAGTTCTTAGTTCCCTGTTGTGTCTACCACCCACTCAGAGGAAATAATGAGTCTTACCTTTGTACTTCTCGAATTATGGTACTTAGCACACTGTATTATTGTTGCATACAATCTCTCTCCAACTCCAGTAGAATTATCCAAACCTGGGAGATAGGGATATTCTTATTCATCTTTGTAGTTTTAGCACTCAGTATAGTGTCTAGTGGATAATGGGCATTTGGCAAATATTTGAATGAATCATCATTTTGCACATTAAGAAATGGATGATCAGTGAGATATGATGACTGACATACCTGATGAGTGGCCGACCTGTGACTTGAACTTAGGGCTTCACATCTGCCCTCCACCCAGGCCTTCCATTTTTGTAAGGATTTGTTGACAGGGACATCATTTCATAATGAGTCCAGAAACAGCACAACAAAAGCCACACCTGTCATAAGTACAAGATTGTTTGTATCATAGACCCTGGTCTTTAAAATTTTGTTTTTCTCTGAGAGCCAATGAGGAAGTCTTGAGGGTGGAGAGACACCCGGAGGAGTCAAGGGTCTGGAATATCTCTATTGAGAAAGTTGGTGTTTTGAGGTTATAAGACCAAATTGGGATCAACTTTTAAAGTCACTGGTTGGAATGTGTGACCAAGGTTGGTCTGTTGATCATGCTTTAATATGGTATTACTTCAGTCGGATCTCATGATGTATCAAATCTCTGCCAAGGGGTCTCATGGGAAGTAAACTGGGCCTGGAATGTTTCAATTAACAAAAGCAAGTCCTTCAACAAGCAGGTGTTGATACCAGCTGTGTCAGGCCCTGCACTGGGCTGGGGCAACAAAGCAGCATTAAAAGAGCCTGGCTTTAAGGGGAGCTATCAAGTCCACCACACTCCTTAGATTGAACAGTAGTCACCCCTCAGTATCCACAGATAGAAAAAGCCCACAGATACAGAAGGCCAACTGTATTCATTGTAATTCTCCATTGAATGTAAGGAATGTGAGTATCCCTAGATTTTATATCCACTAGGGCTCCAAGAAGACTCTTGAGAGTCCCTTGGACTGCAAGGAAATCCAACCAGTCCATTCTAAAGGAGATCAGTCTTGGGTGTTCTTTGGAAGGAATGATGCTAAAGCTGAACCTCCAGTACTTTGGCCACCGCATGCAAAGAGTTGACTCATTGGAAAAGACTGATGCTGGGAGGGATTGGGGGCAGAAGGAGAAGGGGACGACAGAGGATGAGATGGCTGGATGGCATCACCAACTCGATGAACGTGATTTTGAGTGAACTCCAGGAGTTAGTGATGGACAGGGAGGCCTGGCGTGCTGCAGTTCATGGGGTCGCAAAGAGTCGGACATGACTGAGCGACTGAACTGAACTGAGGGCTCCTTGAACCAATCTCCCAGATACCAAAGGATGGTTGTATTATACAACATAGTAAATCTATTATAGAAATATGTATGGATACTCTAACAACAGAGGAGCTGGAGATAGAAAGGATCTAGTTAACATAAACCATAATAATAGCTCCATTAACTGAGTGCCATGCCAGGCATTGCATTCTAAACAGTTTACATGTATTAAGTATTGTTTATGTTTTTGAAAGTTTTTCTTGTCTTGGGCCCCTTCAGTGTAAAAAAGAATTTTAAACTCCATGTTTCGAAGCTTTGACCTTTTCTGTTTTATGACTTGGGGTCCCTAATTTGACTGGAGGGAGTCGTGACAACCACCTGGCAGCCTTAGACCTGACTGTATAGGATGGGTGACAGAATAGTTGCTCACATCAGTATTGGTAGTTTCCCCACCGCTCTCTCCCTGGTTGCTGAAGTGGACAGCTTCTTGTTTTCTGGGTCTTTTCTCAAAACTCAACTTTGTTCTAATAAGCTGAAGGGATAGAAATGTAAAAATCAGAAAGACACACTGAATCTCCATAGAAAAGAGTTGAAAGATAAAGAGGAAAGAGAAGAGTACAGATTTAAAACTGGGGGTAGAAGGTTGGGGTAGGTAGACTGGTAAGTGAGACACCCTGAACAATTGTAGTAATTGATGATAAGAAGATAAAATGATGGGTTATACCCATTGATAAGTAAAGACTGAGATTATTCCTTTTTTTTTTTTAACCTTTGATTGCTGGAATATCTCTAAATGCCATTCTGTTCAGAACTAAGGCACTTGGATTGTTAGGATTTATTCAGGTTACATATATCACTCTCCACTCTAGCTGGTTTTTTGTCCCTTTCTTTGCTCCATAGTTTTTCTCTTTAGGCAAGTAGCTGGAAAATGAGGAATTCTTTTCCTTCTCAGAGTTTTTTATTTAGAGGCATAGAGTGGGCCTAACACTGGGGCCACTAGTGGAATAACACAACTGAAGTATCCAGAGTTGAACCATAAGGGACTGGTCAGATTTATTTGAAGCATTGTTACCATATTGTCTACTAAGACTTCAGTGTCTGTCTTATTTATTGCCTTTGTGCTTGCAGCTACAATCCATAGCAGGGGTCACAGACGTTCTTATTCTCTCAGCACCTCTGGTGAGTGTCCCTGCCAGGTCTAAAGCAAAGGCGGGAGGGTAGGAGCTACAACAGAGTGGCTGATGTGAAAGCATTTTGTCAACCTACAAAGGATGATACTTTGTACAAAGCCTGGCACAGAGCTGACATTTCGTAAAAGTGTGTTGAATGAAAAGAAGAGAGAGAGAGAAAAAAAAAAGCAGATACCTGTTACCCATACCAAAAATCTCTTCTTTTCCACCCCCCCCCCCACCACCACACACACACACACACACAAAATAAAGCCATTTAGTTACATCTTAGGACATTTGCCTAACTACTTGTACCTGGTGATTTTCCTGTGTGTACCTGTGTGGATGGTGCCCACATGGTGAACCACCATTCAGTAAGTTAGAACTCTTTGGTTGCTAGTAAGAGAAACTTGGCCACAGCAGCTTAAACATACCAGTGTTACTCTCTCATGTAAAAGAAGCTCAGAGATTGGAATCCAGGGTTGGTCTAATGGATCCATTGAGTCTTTAGGGACCTAGGGTCCTTCTGTCTTTGCTGCTGGCGACTTTCATCCTTAACCAGCTGAGAAAGCTCTCCCCTTTCTGCTGCTGCTTTGAATGTAGAAATAACAGTGGTGCTCCGAAAGCCAGCTTGTACCAAAAGGTTCAAAACACAGAATGAACTGCTGCTGAATCTGCTGTATTTCTGCTGTCTGAATAATCTGTAACAGCACCACTACCAGTGAAGGTAATCAATATCCTGGAAGATGCCAGTAGTAATTCAAAGTAGTTTTCTTTTTCCTAAAAAGGACGACAGGCCATTTATTCTCTCTGACGGTAAGTTTTCAGAAAAGAAGGAAACAAGTGGAAGGATGCTGTTTGCAGGGCTCAAGTGTCCTTCCTTTGGAGCCTCCCAGAGGGTATAGGTTCATCAAATGAATGAATGAGTCTTCGAATATAGTGTAGAGAAACTGTGTCATCGTTATAGCTGTACAAATCATTCTCTCACTTGGGTTCGTGGAGTCTCTCACTTGGGTTCATGGAGTCTCTCCTGCAGAACAGTGCTTTGGAGGTTAGGAAAAGGATGATACCTCTTAGGAGCTGTAGGACTATGCAGCCTTGGTCAGGGTGAACGTAGGGGGATAAGAGTATCCCAAGGCATAGTTTGTATTACGTAATTTCAGTTCTTACCATAACTATTAAATGCGGTAGGGTCCTCGTTTTATGTTTAAGGGAACTAAAGTTTCAGAGGATTTGTGTCACTTACCCAAATGTCACCCTTGTAGGGATGGTACAGGGGTTTGAATGCAAATCTGCCTAACTTCAAAGCCTTTGATTTTATTTTTGCCTACCTTTCTAGACAGAACAGATGTTAGGCTATGTTTAAAAAGTTGCCTGGATCCTTTCCGTGACTTTACTAATAGCCATAACAAAAGTTGTCTCCCTTAAGAATTGGTGTTTGGAGTTCTACTTCATTCAGCAATCATGTCCTTGCCCCCCACACCACCCCATGTGAGCATAGCTATGCTGGACCCCAAAAGGGAACCCTAGAGAATCAAACAATAACCCACTTCCCGAGGAGCTTGCAGGGTAGTGAATGATCATAATATAAATAATGCTAAGTAGAATGATGTTGATCGTGTAACCTGAGGTCTCCTGGAGGAGCGTGGAGGAAGGCTCCAATGAGAGAAGGGAAAGGATCCTCCTCTCGCTTGTAAGAGGCAGAGCTGTGTCTGTCAGAGCCAAACATCTGTTTTAGCCACCTGAGCTCTTTTAATCTTCACAATAACCATGTAATATCCTGATTATACGGATGAGCAACCCACCCAAAGTTTCACAGCAAGTACTCAGTGAATGGGATTTTCCAGTTCCAAGTTCTTGCCCTTTCCATTAGGCCACTGAGTATAGACTAAGTACAGTTTCTTCTAATGTTTTTTTAAAAAATAATATATACGTGGTGGTGCAAGTCCCATTCTGTACACAAGTGTATGTGTTGTGTGGGACTCAGTGTAGATTTCCTTGGTTCCGCCTGCCCCCTTCCCCCCGCTGCAGGCCTGACTTGGCTGCTCAATGGCAAGTCTCAGCTGCTGGGGCTTTCTCCTCATTTCCTAACACTGCTGGGTGTCTCACCTCCCTGAGTGACGTCTCTGTCATGCCCATCGTGGAGACAGCCATGGCCCCTCCGAGGCCTGAGCTCCATCCAACCAGACCCATGAAGGCTCTGGCTCCTCCTAGCAGTTCCACATTCAGATGTTGGGTGTGTTTTCCCCAGGGGCTGTCCCAAGGGGTTGGGGTGGCACAGCCTGGCTGTGGGGGCCCTTAACACCTCTGCTGGGGAGGGCAAGGAGCCAGCAGATGAGTTACTTGCTGTCTGCCTTTCTCCTCCCATCATCCCCCCTCCGTTCCTCACAGACACTGTTCTTAGCTACGGTAGTTCTGTGTCATTCAGCTCGGAACATTCGGAATGATTATGCCCTTGCTTGTACTTTCATGTTAAACTGTAGCCAGCTTATTAATACACAGCCTTGTGTTTGCTTTCCTCCTTACCCTGCCTCCCTAGACTTTTTCCCCCATGCTTCTGCTCTGACGGTTCAATAGCTGAGGAAGCAAATGAGTTTGGCCTGGAACTCTGTTTTCTGAGGAATCTGGGCAGGGTGCTTTTCAGTGAAAAATGGACTCCCCTGGTGGGCCACTGGTTAAGAATCTGCCTGCTAAAGCCAAGGACACGGGGTTCAGTCCCGGGTCAGGGGCGATCCCGCAGGCCGCAGAGCTAACTAATCCCATGCGCCATTACTGCTGAAGCCGGAGAGCCTTTGCTCCACCACAGGAGAAGCCGCTTCAGTGAGAAGCCCGCCCACCGCACCTAGAGAGCAGTCCCCTCTCACCGCGGTTACAAAAAGCCCTCACCCAGCAACAAAGACCCAGCACGGCAAAAAATAAAATATTTTTTTAAAAAAGAAAAGTATCTTTTCCACCCCAGACCCTTGCTGAGATTGCCCTGTCTTGCATTTTGTTATATTTCACCGAACCGTAGGATAACAGGTAACACTGGATGCTTTGTATCTCAGGTACTGTTCTGAGTCCTTCTGACTTTGTGCACTGCAACCCTGTGAGATAAGCCATGGCAGTAGCTTTGTACTAGCATCTACAGATCAATGACATTTTTTATTTTTTGACAGGATGGTTATCACTTTTGTTAAAATGGAGCATGTTTGTTATTAATCAAAAATGCTGGAAAATTCAAAGGAAAAAAAAAAACAAGAATTCACCCCCTAAATCCCATCACCTGAGAATAACCATTAACCAAATAACATTCCACACAGCTCTCGTAAAACTCAGGCTTTCACAACTGTATAGTTTTATGTGCGGATAAATGCTTTTGTCATTCCTGTAATTTGCTAACATGTAAGATGTTGTTTTTCCTCCCCCACTCCCCAAAACAGTTTTTATTTTCTGTCTCATGCACCTGTTTTGCAGATGAAAGTTTCTGGCCCAAAGCAGAAGATATTTAACAGTAAGATGATCTGTCCTGATGTTATTCTTCTAATGGAGGAGAATGTCCCCACACAATGTGACAGAGATACAAGTTTCAAATCCTAGAGTTTTAGCAACCAAAAGAAGCTATAGGCCATGTTAGCTGATCAGAGGTACATTTTTGGCTATTCCATTACGTTTTAGATTTAAATGTTGCTACACTAAGTTGTGGCTCAAAAGTAGTAGAGACACATATTTAACTATCAAGTTCATACACACCGCAAGCACACCCAGTTAATGGGCGACAGAACCCTATGTTAAAAGCAGAAGCGACTAAGTTTCTACTGCAGTGAGTGCCGGTGATTAAAAGAATCACTTGGAGACCAACAGGGATGATGAGTTTTCCTGGCCTTGGGGATGTTTTACCTAACTCTGAAGATGATCTTTTAGACCCTGAAGTTGAAGATGAAAACTTACACAATTTATGATTTTTCTTCTTTTCTGTTGTTATTCTGTATGTTGTTAAGTTGTGTCCGACTCTTTGCAACCCCATGAACTGCAGCACACCAGGCTTCCCTGTCCTTCACTATCTCCCTAAGTTTGCTCGAACTCATGTCCATTGAGTTAGTAATGCCGTAGAACCATCTCGTCGTCTTGCCCCCTTCTCCTCCTGCCATCAGTCTTTTCCGGCATTAGGGTCTTTTTCAGTGAGTCAGCTGTTTGCATCAGGTTGCCAAAGTGTTGGAGCTTCAGCATCATTCCCTCCAATGAATATTCAGGGCTGATCTCCTTTAGGATGGACTGGTTGGATCTCCTTGCAGTCCAAGAGACTCTCAAGAGTCTTCTCCAACACCACAGTTCAAAAGCATCAGTTCTTCAGCACTCAGCCTTCTTTATGGTCCAACTCTTGCATCCATACATGACTACTAGAAAAGCCATAGCTTTGACTAGATGAATCTTTGTCAGCAAAGTGGTGTCTCTGCTTTTTAATACGCTATCTAGGTTTGTCATAACTTGTATTCTGTATAGTTCCTTATATGGTACATACAGTAGCCCCCCATTATGCATGGGGGAATATGTTTCAAGGTCCCCAGTGGATACCTGAGATTGTGGATAGTACCAAACTGTATATATACTGTCTTTTCCTATACATATACAACTGTGTATGTATACACAGTTTATAAACTTGACACAGTAATAGATTAACAATAATAACTAATAATAGAACAATGATAATATACTGTAATAAAAGTTATGTGGATGTCATCTCTCCCTCAAAATATCTTATTATACTGTACTTACCCTTCTTGTGATGATGTGAGATGGAAAAATGAGATGAAGTGAAGTGAGGTGAATGACACAGGTGTTGTGACAAAGCATTGGGCCACTGTTGACCTTATGACAATATATCAGGAAGAGGATCATTTGCTTTGTGGGATCCTGAGTCATCGAGCCATGACAGCGTCAGTGATTGAATCTCAGAAGCAGATGTTGTCAATGGTTGCAGATTCCAAACAGGACAGAGATTTCATCATGCTACTCAGAACGGTGCATAATTTAAAACGTATGGAGTGCTTACTTTGGAATTTTCATTTAATATTTCTGGACCACAGTTGACTACAGGTAATAGAAACCCCAGAAAAGTAAAACTGTGGATAAGGGAGAACTACTATATTCACTGAAATACCACCTTCTATTCGAGTCCACGGTTGCCTCTCTTACTTTGTACAAATAATTAGTGAGATTCCTGCTTTTTATAATATGCTTTGTTCCAGTTTTTATTAAAGTGTTTACTCATACTGTGACTACCTTTATAGCAGTCTGTATACATTTAGTTGAGATTATAGTGTGCTATTTAATCACCAGTACTGTATTTCAATGACTTCTAGGCATATCTGATTTAGCTGTAGAGTCAATTTTTAGTAGAATTTCTGGGTCAAAGTATATGTGGATTTTCATTGTCAAAATGAGAGAAGTGATGAGAATCATGGGAGAACTGAGTGGGCTCATATTTTTTTTTTGCGTGTATCTTTTAAGGTAATTTTTGGGGGGGCGGATAGAATAATATGCATGCAGTCCTTGCTTTGAGAATTTGAGGCGACAAATTTTTATGGATATCTTTCCAGATAGCAAGGCTATTATAGAGCAGTTGGAAATTAATTATATCAATGAGCAAAGTTAATCTGTTGATTTGCCAGACAAACACTATTCCTTAGTAGCAGGATAAATTACTCCTTATTCCTCACTTTGTGCTACTCTGTCTTAGCACTCACAGTATTCTTTTGGAGACCTTATCTTCTGTGCCAGTCTGATTTTCACATACGTAAGAATTCTTTTTTTTTTTTTATATCTAACAGCTAGTATTTATGTTATAACATCTGTGCGCCAAATCTGTATAAGCACTGTTCTGCTGCTGCTAAGTCACTTCAGTCGTGTCCGACTCTGTGCGACCCCATAGACGGCAGCCTACCAGGCTCCCCCGTCCCTGGGATTCTCCAGGCAAGAACACTGGGGTGGGTTGCCATTTCCTTCTCCAGTGCAGGAAAGTAAAAAGTGAAAGTGATGTCGCTCAGTCGTGTCCAACTCTTAGCGACCCCATGGGTTGCAGCCCACCAGGCTCCTCCGTCCATGGGATTTTCCAGGCAAGAGTACTGGAGTGGGGTGCCATTGCCTTAGTAAATGTTGGAATCTAATTGAGTTTATATTGTGAGTATATTAAAGCTTTTGCACCACTTTATAGTTTAGAAAACATTTTTATATTTGTTCTCCCGTTTGATCTTAGAATCAACTCTGAGAGTTGAGAAGAATCAAGCCCAGAGAAACTGTGTCTGGTGTAGAGTCACACACGAGTTAATGACTGGACATCCAGGCTGTATCTGCCAGTTAGTGGCTGAACATTCACTTAAGCATGATGCCTGGGGAGGGAGGGGTTGCCATTCTTGGCTGAGCAGTTCAGACCCGTCTTGAAATGAGAAAGGGAAATGTTTCTTGATAACTTATTTTTAGGTGAGGGCTCCTCTCCACCCGAGGCTTTATCCCTCAGTCTGGGTGGCGGTTGCATTCCTTAGGGGAATGAGAGGATGATGAGTAGCTGTTAGTTTGCTTGCCCCCCGATTCCATTCCTACCTCCCAAGATTTTCCCTGTTTCCACTCAGCTCTTCAGTAACAGTCAATCCCAGTCTTTGGCTGGACTTGACTTTTTGGTTTGAGGAATACCCCTCCCATCTCTGTCTTCCTCCTTGAGCTTTGGATAGGAGCCCTTTAATTGCTGTTGACTAAAGAACTGGAGGGCCAGCCCCTGCATACCGGGAATGCCAGTGGCTTTGTTAGCTGAGGAGGGCACTGCATTAGCACTGCCCTCTAAATCCCAGAGCAGGTGGAGGAAATCTAATTAGCACTGAGTAAGCCAAGGCCCCCTTGGGGAATTTCTGATAAAAGGTCAGTACAAAAGGAGAAGAAACACCAATACAGAGAGTTTTCCTAATGGGAACTTTCTGAAATGGACTGGGCATCCAATAAGCTGAATTCTAGTCTTTGCTTCTAGTGGCTTTTTGACCACTGGTGAGAGTCCCTCTACTTACCTGAGGTTTCATTTTTCTTGTCTGCTGTCTATTCCTTTCCAAAACAAATACTTGTTTTGTAAAAGTATCAAGCTGCTATCACCTGGGAAGCTTTTCCCAATGTTTGCATATCCAAATCTTACTCTATCTCAGTAGATATGAGGTGAATGTGTCTAGTTTGGGAAAAATTTGAGAATATCCTTGGGTTATGCTCTTTGCAGAACTTAGCCTCACACACCTCACTTGAGGCCTAGTACAGTGTTTCCTCTGCACGCAGCAGTTGCTCAGTAAGTATGCCTGAAAAGGGCTCGTCCTAGGCTGTCCAGTGAGGAATTAGATACACTTTCAGTTGGGAAAAACACATTTGAACTGTGACAAACAGTAAAAGTTTTACAAAATGGTTGCGTTGTTTAGTCGCTAGGTTGTGTCTGACTCTCTGCCACCCCACGGACTGCAGCACGCCAATCTGCCCTGTCCTTCACCATCTCCCAGAGCTTGTTCCAACTCGTGTCCATTGAGTCAGTAATACCATCCAGCCATCTCATCCTTTGTTGTCCCCTTCTCCTCCTGCCCTCAATCTTTCCCAGAATCAGGGTCTTCTTGAATGAGTTGGCTCTTCACATCAAGGTGGCCAGAGTATTGGAGCTTCAGCATCAGCCTCAGTCCTTCCAATGAATATTCAGGGTTGACTTCCTTTAGGATCGACTGGTTTGATCTCCTTGCTGTCCAAGGGGCTCTCAAGAGTCTTCTGGGGTAGAGAGCAATGAACGAGTGGTGAAGTCAGTATTAGTGAGTTGTAAGCAGCATTGTTTAAAATGAAATAGTAGCATTCGTTGTATCGAGTGCAGTTAATCTTGTGAAGTTTTTAAGTTAAACTTATGGATACTTTGCTGCAATTTTAAGAGAATTTCATCTTGGATTGTGGTTGAAAGCCTTGGATCTAGACAAGGATCTCTACTGGAATAAATAGGGTCCTAGGGGAATGAGTGTCAAGAATTAATATGGAAAAGACATTGGGAATGTAGGTTCTAGTCATTACCCAAGCTACTTGAGCAAATCACGTTTCCCCTGCAACTTCATATGCTGCTGCTTTCTTGTCCTGAATGTCCTCTGCCTGACTTTGCCCCCCATATGTGCTTGGTAAGGCTTGACTTAAATGTCCCTTCTATAGCATCTCTCTGATTCTGGAATACAGTTGCTGCTGCTGCTGCTGCTAAGTCGCTTCAGTCATGTCCAACTCTGTGCGACCCCATAAATGGCAGCGCACCAGGCTCCCCCGTCCCTGGGATTCTCCAGGCAAGAACACTGGAGTGGATTGCCATTTCTTTCTCCAGTTCATGAAAGTGAAAAGTGAAAGTGAAGTTGCTCAGTCGTGTCCAACTCTTAGCGAACCCATGGACTGCAGCCTACCAGGCTCCTCCATCCATGGGATTTTCCAGGCAAGAGTACTGGAGTGCGTGCCATTGCCTTCTCCGCTGGAATATAGTGACTGCTTGTAAGTGCCTGTTAAATGGTTGAGAACTTTCCCTCAGATCTCCAGGTACTTTTTCTGGGCTCTTGTTTCTACCTCTCCATCAATAGTTTTTGTAGTTATAACTATAGTCTCCATTGTGGAGAAGGCAATGGCAACCCACTCCAGTGTTCTTGCCTGGAGAATCCCAGGGATGGGGGAGCCTGGTGGGCTACCGTCTATGGGGTCACACAGAGTTGGACATGACTGAGACTCAGCAGCAGCAGCATAGTCTCCATTTGTAGTTTTTGAAAAAATATATTTCTCCTCTGCTGGAATACAGACATTGTTTCATTCATCTGTGTATTCCCAGCACTTAACCTAGTGCCTGGTACATAAGAGATGCTTCATAAATGTTGGAATGAATAGGCATTTTTTTAAAGGGGTGCACAATAGATGATTCAATAAAACACTTACTGAACACTTATTATATACCAAGTATGTGGTTGATGCTGGGATAGATACAAATATGTATGAGAGAGCAATATTTTCCTTTGAGGAGCTTACAGATTAAAAAGTTGAAGCATAAACACACAGAGTTGCTGACAAAGCCATTTGTGTTAGTATGTAGCTATATGTTTGGATAATGTGTAACTTCCCATTTCTGTGTTTGAATATTGGTCACTAAAACCAGACAGGAAGCATGTCTCTCCATCATGATTGATTTTCTCAGTAATAAGTGATAAACTTTGTTTCTAATGTGATGGTGTAGCAGTCCAAAGCAGGTTAATTTGAGGGGGCAGAAGGAGCCTTGCCCTTTTTATATCTACTACTAAGAGGTTGTATAAAATCTCCCATTACGATAATGGACTTGTCAGTTTCTACTTGCAGTGATCACAGCTCTTGCTTTATATATTTTGAGGCCATGTTTTAGAATTATGTATCTTCCTGGACCTTTGAACCTCCTATCTGTGTAAAGTTAACCTTTTGTTTTTAATATCTCCTTGCTCGATAGTCATTTAGTTGCACCAGCATTCTTCTGAGTAGTATACATGCCTCAAGCAATTTTTATTTTTTCCATTCTGTGACTTTGAGCCTACCACTGCTCTTGTATTTCAGGTGTATCTTTTTTTTTTTTTTCTTAACTTTTTTTTTGACCCCACAAGTGTGGCATACAGGATCTTGGTTCCCCAGCAAGAAATGGAACCTGTGTCCCCTGCATTGGAAGCATTGAGTTTTAACCACTGGACTGCCAGGGAAGTACCTTTTAAGAACAATGTATAACTGGATTATGTTTTATATAGTGTGACAGTCTTTGTCTTTCAAGTCAGAAGTTTCGTTAATTCATGTTTGTTATGGTTAAAACATTAAGACAGTTTTTGTCTTTTAATTGGTGAGTTTAACTGATTTACATGTATTGTGATTATAGAAATATTTAGATTTATTTCAACCATCTAGGGTTGTGATGTGTGTTCTTGTCCTTTGGATTGAGTATTTTACTTTACTTTTCCTCATTTTATTTTTACTCTCCACTAATTTGGAAATTATACTCTGTTTAATGATTAGAAGTTATCTTAGGTATTCTGTTATTCATACTTGTTAAAATTCTTAAATGTGATTGACAATATGTTCACACATGGTTTTAATATCAAATATTCGAAAAGTGTACTATGAAAAGTCTCCTTTTTATCCCCCTGTCTCCATATGATCAATTCCCCAATATATATATGCCTATTATATATTAGGCTATATTCTAATACAAATTGTTAGATACAAGTATGTAAGTATTCTGTTTAACTATGTAATACAGGTAGCAGTAAAGTACAGCTTTCTATGTACTTAGCTTTTTCTACTTAGTATGTCTTGATACTCATCCCATATTGATACGTGGGTTTACTTCCCCTCTAGATATGGGCACACGCATGCACATATATATTTAATGTGCTCTGCTTAGTTGCTCAGTCGTGTCTGACTCTTTGCGACCCCAGGGACTCTGGCCTGCCAAGGCTCCTCTGTCCGTGGGGATTCTCCAGGCAAGAATACTGGAGTGAGTTGCCATGCCCTCCTCCAGGGATCTTCCCAACCCAGGGACCGAACTCATATCTCCCACATTACAGATGGATTGTTTACCATCTAAGCTACCAGGGAAGGCCAAAAATACTGGAGTGGGTAGCCTATCCTTTCTCCAGTGGATCTTCCCGACCCGAGAATCGAACTGGGGTCTTTTGCATTGCAGGCAGATTCTTTACCAGCTGAGCTATTAGAGAAGCCCCCTTTTCTTTTTTTTTTATATTCAGGTGGTATTTCATCAATTGAAGGAACCATAACTAAATGTTTATTGATGGACAGTTACATTGTTTTCTGTCTTCTCCTTTAAGTAAGTCTGCAAAATGTACCTATATCATTATGCATGTGTACTAGTTTGTCTCTAGATCAAATTTCTAGATAAGAATCTTGTAGTTAAAAGATCTATACTGTTGTAATTTAGATCCATTTTATGTAATTTTGCCACATTACCTTCCAGAGGGTTTGGATCTGTTTACACTCCCACAGCAATATATGAGAGTGCATGCTTCCACAGTCTTACCAACATAGTTGTCAAACTTCTGGATTTTTGCCAGTCTCATGGGTAGAAAATAGAATTTCAGTATGGTTTCAATTTTGTATGTCATCGCGGATCATCTTTTCACATGTTTAAAAAATCATTTGTGTTTCCTTTGCTATGAGCAATCTGTCACATGCCTTGCTCATTTTCTACAGTTATTGGTCTCATTGATTTGTAGAAGCTCTTTATTTAAGAGATTAGCCTTTTATAATGGGAATCACAAATGTTAGCCCAATGTTTATTACTTATAACACAGCTCAACATTTGTTCTCTTGTTTTGCCTATACATGTATGTGTTAGCATGCTTTGTGTATGCATGCTTCTACACATACTTGTTTGTATTCCCATGTAAGATTTATAGATTTTTGTGTAGTCACTTTAATGATCCTTTATTTTTTATGGCTTCTGGGCATCTTTGTAATAAAAAGTTATAAAAGAAATGTACTACATTTTATTCTGTTGCTTTCATAGTTTCTTTTTATGTTACATTTAAATCTCTAATCACTTGGAATTTATCCTGATCTGTGCTTAGGACAGATTCAAATTTGTCACAATTTCATTTAAATCTTAAATGCCATCTCATATCTTTTTCCCCTGATGGCTCAGACAGTAAAGAGTCTGCCTGCAAAGTGGGAGACCCGGGTTCAACCCGTCGGTCAGGAAGATCCCCTGGAAAAAGAAATGGCAACCCACTCCAGTATTCTTGCCTGGGAAATCCCATGGACAGAGGAGCCTGGCGGACTACAGTCCGTGGGGTCGCAAAGAGTTGGACACGATTGAGCACTAATACTTACCTGTTTCCCAGAATTTGAGATGTCACCTCTATCATAAACTAAGTATTTTATGCATTAGTACCCACTTGTGGATTTGTAATGTTTTAAATTCCGATCATTTGTCTATCTGTATATATGACCATGCACTTTGCTTTAATTAATGAGGCTTTATAGTATATTTTTATCGTATGGTTGCTTAAGTCTCTCCTTCCTGCTATTCTTTCTGTATGAGTCTTACACTAACCCTTTCCTATTTTAAAGTCAGTATTTTTACTCAGTTTTAATTTTTATAAATCCATTTAGTGAGAACTGATTTCTTTATCAGCATATAAATTTTAATTTGATTGGTCTAAAGTTAACATCTTTACCTTCTATGTTAGTTTCCCATGTTTACTTATGAAATAACTACAAATTCGTTGGGTTAAGACCACAGAAATTTAATCTCTCACAATTTGGAGGCCCAGAAATCCAAAATCAAAGTGTCATAGGGTGCTCTCCCTCAGAAGACTCTAGGGGAGAATCTTTTCCATGCCTCTCTAAGCTTATGGTGGCTCCAGATTTTCTTTTTTTTTTTTTGCCTTGTAATAATATTCACAGGTTCCAGGGATTAAAATGTGCACATGTTTTTTGGAGAGCCACTATTTTTCTAAATTATATAAGAAACATAGAAAAACTCCAGTCATTCCTCCCAATTTATGCTATTGTTACCCAGTATTTTAGTTTTAACTCCTTTATTTCTAACCTTACAGATTAAGTAGTAATCTTATTTCCTACCGGCAGAATTCAGATTTCCCATGCATTTATCAGTATCTTTGCTCGTCTTTGTTTCCTTTCATGTGAGACTTCCATCTGGGATTGTTTTTCTTCTTCCTAAAGTATATGCTTTAAAACTGACTTCAGTAAGGGTTTGTCTATGGCAATCGCGGTTTTTGTCTGAAAATAGCTTTATTTTGCTTTCATTGTTGAAAGTTTCATTAGCTATAGACTTATGCATTGATAGTTAATATTTTTAAGATTTTTACAAAGCGTTTGTAGCTCATAGCAAAATTGAGGGGAAATTACAGAGATTTCGCATGTACCCCCTGCCTGTATACATGCATGTGCTGTGCTTAGCTGCTCAGTTGTGTCCGACTCTTTGTGACCCCTTGGACTGCAACCTGCCAAGCTCCTCTGTCCACAGCGATTCTCCAGGCAAGAATACTGGAGTGGGTTGCCATGCCTCCTCCAGGGGATCTTCCCAACCCAGGTCTCCTGCAATTGGAGATATAATTGGATTATATTTGACATAAAATTTAAGGTATACCCCACACTGATTTGATACTTGTCATTTCTTTGTGATTGCCACAGTAGCATTAGTTAATACCTTTTATCATGTAGCATAATTATTTCTTCTAATGTTGGGACTAATTCATATATCTTTTTAGTGCTGAATCATATTTTACTGTCTGAATGTACCACAGTTTATCCATTCACATACTGATAGACGTCTTGGTTGCTTCCAGGTTTTAGTAATTATGAATAAAGCTGCTCTAAGTATCAATGTGCAAGTTTTTATGTGGACATAAGTTTTCAGCTTCATGAGTAAATGTAGCAGGAGCATAATTGCTGAATCATAAACTAAGAGCATGTTTAGTTTTTGAAGAAGCTATCAAGCTGTTTTCCAAAATAGCTGTACCATTTTGCGTTCCCACCAGCAATGAATGAGAGTTCCTATTGATTGGTACCGTCTCCCCATCAACATTTAGTGTTGTCAGTGTTCTGTATTTGGGCCATTGTAGTAGATACGTAGAGATATCTCATTGTTTTAATTTGCATTTCCCTAATGACATATGATGTGGAGCGTCTGGTCATAGCTGACCTGCCATCCATGTGTCTTCTTTGGTGAGGTCTTGCATTCTTTGTATATTTTAGATGGCAGTCCATTATCAGATCTCTGTTTTACAAAAATTTCTCCCAGTCTGTGGCTTGTCTCCTCATTCTCTTGACAGTTATTTTTTTTCTTAATACATTGAAAATATTTTTCTGTGGTCTTCTAGATCTTACTTTTGCTGTTGAGAAGCCAATTGATGGTCTAATTGCTCTTCTTTTGTGGATGCTCTCTCTCTGCTTCTCTTTTAATATCTTTTTTTGTCTTTGATGTTCTTAAATTTCATCATAATATGTTGTTTTTTTATCTATCTTTCATGACTTTTGTTGAGCTTGCTGGATCTGAAGTTTGGTGTTCTTTCAGTTATTCTGGAAAAATTCTCAGCCATTAGCTGTTTGAATAATGCCTTTCTCCATTCTTTCTGATTTTACTTGAACTTCAGTGAGAAGAGTAGATACATGTTAGACCCCTCTAGCACTATCATCCATTAAACTCTGATTTTTTAAAAAAAAATCATTTCTTGGTCACATTTGATGGAATTTTTTTGGATTGCTCTTCTAATTTACTAATTAATTCTTTAGCTGTATCTAATCTGCTGTTTAACCTGGCCATTGACTTTTAAATTTCAACTGTAACTTTCATTTCTGGAAGTTCTGTTTGGTATGTTTTCAAATGTGCATGGTTCTTTTTCAATACTCTCTTGTTCCTCGCTAATTTTTTTACAGTCTTTCTCTTAAATCTTAAGATATAAAAATCATAGACATTTCATATTTTGTCTCTAGTTTCAATATCTGAAGGCTTTGAGGATCTTATTTTGCTCTGTTTTTCTTGGCTGTCCCTCATGTGGCTTATTTTGGGATGTGTGGTTTGTTTTGCTTTTGTTTTAAGATCTAATGTTCCTTAGGACTTTTATCTGTGGGAATTATTTGAGGCTTGGGTAAAACCTTTATTCTGCTAGAAAGGATGAGGAGTTGCTTTTGCCAATATCTTGAAAATATTGCTAAGTGGACTATTTGTAGATCTTCACTTGAGGTTGCATGGATTTGATCACAAGTCTTCATCAGAGCCAGCTTTTGGTTATGGATTCTTAGGAGAGACATTTCTCCTCTCTGGTTGAGACAGGCTAGCTTCTTTGTGGTCTCTTTCAGTGCTGTGAACTTGTTTATGCTTCATCTCTATATTGAGGGTATATAGTCCATTGGTATCCCAAATTAAAAGGAGATTTCATATAAGACTGTTTCACGTAAGGTGGGCCCTGGAGTTTACCTTCAGTTGCCCATACCATAAATGATCGTTGCAGTGGTCACTGGTGTTTGTTACATAGCCACAGGACAAAAGCTGGCTTTAGTGTTCTCTTTCCTTCCAGGATTTCTGCTTTCATTTAATTATTTTTTATTGTGAAACGGTACACAATATAAATTTAACCATGTAAACAGTCTTTAAGTATGCAGTTCAGTGGCATTAGATAATTCACAGTGTTACATAATCACCACCACCATCCATCTCCATAACATTTTCGTCTTCCCAAGCTGACATTCTGTGCCCATTAAACAGTAACACTCCATCACCTCCAGCCCCCAACAACTGCCATTCTAGTTTTGGTCTCTGATTTTAACTATTCTAGTTACCTCATATAAGTGCAGCCATAGGAAATTTGCACTGTCTCTGGCTTATTTCACGTAGTATAGTATCTTCAGTGTTCATCCATGCTATAGCATGTGTCAGAACTTCCTTTTTTCAGGCTGGATAGTAATCCATCATATGCGTAAGATGCATTTTGTTTATCCATTCTTTATTAACAGACATCTGGGTTGTTTCTCCCGGCTTTTCCTCTCATTTAATTTTTGCTCTGAGCATATTTCTTTAATTTTCATTCCCTCAAGTATTCTTGACAACTCAGCATGATGCATTTTTGTTTATTTTTTTCATTAAAAAATATTTATTTAGCTGCACCAGGTCTCAGTTGCAGCAGTTGGGTTCTAGCTCCCCAGCCAGGGATGGAACCCAGGCCCCATGCATTGGGAGCATGGAGTCCTAGTCACTGGACCAGGGAAGTGCCAGTGATGCATTTTTAAAACTAATTTTTAGGACTATTTATTTAGCTTTTTAAATTGTTTTCTTGGGAAGATCTTCCAGAATATCTAGATTACCTTACCACTAAAAATCAAAGTCTCCCCTTCTGTATGAAGCCCAGAAGACAACTGCAGAGAACACATTTTTATATTCTTCCTTTTGGACACTAGAAAGAGAAGATTCTCAGATATACAATGAATATGTAGCTTTGTATGTTTTAATGCTTTCCTTGAGGTCTGTTAGATAATATTTGTGACATGTCTCTGAGAAAACCTTTAGAATACCATAAGAAAACTCATTGCTGTCTTGCAGGGTTTGGCATTCTTAGCATGCTGTTGGTGCCAACCCCCATCCACCCCTGCAGCCTCAGTATCCATTAGGCACATTTGAAACTTGTTTAGAGATCTCAAATCATAGACTGCTTCAACTGAAAGGGTCTAATTCTAACCCCTCTCCCCTGCACCATGGTGCCTTAAAGATGGGTTGGCCAAGGTTAAGCAACTGACTCGGGGTTATAGAAGGAGTCAGTGACAGACAGCTAGGACCTTGGTTTCCTAGCTTCTGTCCCAATATGCTTTGTATTCTTGGGTCTTTTCTCTCTTTGGGGAGACAGTCTTAAGATACATTAATGAGTTCTGACCTTGGTCTTTTGAAAAGTTGCTATGGATATTGATGAAGATAGTATGACATGGATCAGAGTAGAGGAAGAAACCCTCATCTAATTAACTGCTTGAAAACCATATTGAGTTGGCAAGATGCAAATGATTTCCCCCAAGGTTATATAAGATGTTCATAGCACAGCCAGAGCTGTAGCCAAGGCTCCTGATGGCTGTTCTAGTGAAAGATTTCCATGACATGAATGTATACACTTGGCTCCTAGTCTTCAGCTAAGCTCTACCTCCATGGCCTCTGTTTTAAAAGTCCTATATAAGGGTGGCTTGCCTTTGAGAATAATCCAGAACCTGAAGGGTTAATGGAAATTGAATGGTGAAGTGGTAGCCTTTTTCTCCTCTCCTCAACTGGGGAGCTGCTGGGCTGTTTCACTCGAACTGCATGTGTTCCATTATGGTATAATGATGTAATTACCCGGAATGCTGCTGCTAGAGTAGTGCTGGAGAGGCAGCATTAAGGAACAGACTAGCCCCAGCTCTCTCCTAAGAGCCATTTCAGCCCACTTCAGTCTATTAGATTGAAGATGCTGGAAAGCGAATGGCTTCGGCAGAGGAAAAGGTCAGGTTTAAAAGCTTTTCTGGGCATGGTATTTATTGTTGCTTTTCTGACCTTCAGAAAAGTCCCCTGTGTGTTTGCCCTTGATTCTTGTCTTTCCCATTAATGCTTGCTTGAAAGCCGGATTGCTGGCCAGCCAGGTCTTTGGCAGAGATGGCTTTCTGTGTGGTGTTATTTGAGAAGGTGGAGCACCCTGTCTAGATCACCAGTCCTTTTGCCTTTCATACCACCATTGTAGCGTCAGAAGTATTTTTGACTCTGGAATAATTTAGTTTTCAGTATTTACACACACACACACACACACACACACACACACACACATAACTTCTACAAATAGACTTAGATTTAAACAGTTTATGAGATAATAATTTGAAATATAGAAAGATAAGAAATAGGGCCTAGTACCTTAGTCACTTAACCTTTCTGTGCATCTCTTTTGACACCTACAGCCTGCCACCTGATTAAAAGGACATAATCATGGTCTTTGGAACATGGTAGACCCTTCCAGAACTTTTCCTCTTTGAGGAGACAGTCATTTTTTTCATAATATCAAGCACCTGCTAGACCCAGGGCATTGAGCTAGAGTGTACAGTAGGACATACAAAGTTCGAAGATGCCAGCAACTACTGTCCGGGAACTTTACCAATTTGTTAATTTGATGAATACAAAGGAAAACATTGGTTAGAATGGTAGAAAAGTGGCTTTCATATAGGTTGTAGGAAGGCACAAGAAAGTTTGGTTTACCTCGTGCTGTGTGTGTGCTAAGCCGCTTCAGCTGTGTCTGATTCTCTGCGACCCCATGGACTGTAGCCCGCCAGGCTCCTCTGTCCATTGGATTCTCCACGCAAGAATACTGGAGTGGCTTGCCTCATCCTCCGCCAGGGGATCTCCTGACCTAGGGGTTGAACCCGAGTCTCTTACGTCTGCTGCACTGACAGGCGGGTTCTTAACCACTAGTGCCGCTAGAAGCCCAGTGGTTCTCAAAGTGCTCTCCCTGCGTCCGCACCATCAGCATCACATAGCCAGGCTCCTCTGTTTGTGGGATTCACCAGGCAAGATTACTGGAGTGGGTTGTCATGCCCTTCTCCTAGGAACCAACTAGACAGATTCTCAGGCCCTAGGAAAATCTACTGAGTCATCAGCTCTACATGTTGGGGCCTGCAGTCTGTCCTACAAAATCCTCTAATGCAGGGCTCCCCAGTCTCTGGGATCTTGCCTGGTGATCTGAGGTAGAGCTGATGTAATAATAAGAGAAACGAAGTGCACAATAAATGTAATGTGCTTGAATCATCCTAAAACCACCACCATCCCCCCATTCAATGGAAAAATTGCCTTCCATGAAACCAGTCCCTATTGCCAAAAAGGTTAGAGGGGACCTCTGATGCACACTAAAGTGTAAGAACTGCTGGCTTATTTTGTGACTTGGTACTAGGAGCCACTTGAAAATATAAAATCCCTTATGTTAATCTAGAGCTGCAGTGTCAATACAGGTGTCACTAGCTGTGGGCAGGTATTTGGATAAATTAAAACTAATTCTCGGTTATACTACCCACATCGTAAGTGCTCAGTAGACACATGTGGCTAGCAGCTACCATACCGGACAGTACAGATATAAACATTTCTATCCACAAAAATTGAGTAATGCTTGGCTCAGAACAACGTTCTTCAAAGTTCAGCATGAATCAGATCACTTAGAGGACTTAGTAAAACATATATTGTAAGACCCCATTGAATGGGTTTCTGATTTAGTAGGTCTGGGGTCATCATCAAGAAATAACATGTATCACAAGTTCTCAGGTGATGCTAATACTACTGGTCCAGGGAGCACACTTTGAGAACCATTAATCCAGAGTAAGGATTCTAAAATCTGTAAACCTCCTAAAACCGAAGGCAAAAAACATTGTGTATCCACATAATGAAGGTTACAGGATACAGAGCTCATAGTTTTCATCTGGTTTTCAAGTAGGTCAGCAGATCAGTCAGGAAAACTTTTAGCAGCAGTTAACAGAAAATCTGAGTAATAGTGACTTAAATCACAAGGACATTGGGGTTCATTTAGCAGAGTGAGAGGCAGGAAGTGTCAGGGTTCTTTCAGTGGCTCAAGCATGTCACCAAGAAAGTTAAGTACTTTCCCTCCTCAAAAACCCCTTATGGAGTTGGGTTTTGATGTTGTTGTTTTGGTCAGAACTAGGTTACAGGCCCACCATTGGACCACTCCTGGCAAAGGGGAATGGGTTTGCATGACTGCTTTAGGCCAACTGGGATTCGACTTCTAGGGCTGAATGGGAGGCGGTTTACCATCCCTGGGACCTTCGGGTCTCATAGCAGTATTGTGGACAAAACAGTTTTATAGCAGCAATAAGGAGAGAAATGACTCTAGGGTTGGTAGGGATCTGCATCTGTTTTGCTGAATGACCTGAAAAAAGATTAGGGACATCTGGCCTATATCTTCTCAGCTCATCACGTGCTTCCAGCTTGCTGGACAAGTAGGACCTGGACTTTCTCAGCTGTGAAGGTTTGCTTGGCTCTGTCCTCTCCGAGCTTATGACAGACCTGTGAAGCAGTTCTGCTCACGATGGGAGTGAGGTGGGATAGAATTTAAGGACCTGATCTGAACCTCTAGAAGTTGGCATCATGTCAGACTGAAAGCTAGTCTCCCTCTGCCTTTGGCCCCCAATTTTAAAAAGGGCTCTTGCTCAAAATCTGTTCCTTTGACTGAAATTCTGCCTCCAGACTTCCAGATTCCCGTCTACATGGATCCCTGGATTTGTGCTTGCCCCGTCCCATCAGTATGTCGCAGACACCCTGTTTTGCCCAGTAGAGAGATTCTGTGTCTAAAAATGTACAGTTTGAGTCTTCCTTATAGAAATGGTAAGTGAAGCACTGAGAGTTAATGAGATCACTGAAGGAGAAGATCCAAGGAAAAAAACAGAGAGCACCCACCCCAGCCTACTGAGTCAAAATAAAGGTGTGGTCATCAATGTTTTTATCTGTAAACTCCACAAATCAGTGGACCTACCATTCACACACAAATCAGCATACATCAGCAGACTTAATAGTGTTGGTTACAGCCCTGGGAATCCAGAATGGTGCCTGATGAAAGGGATGATGGCTGCTGAGCTGGCAGAACTCTCCTCGTGTGTGTGTCCCCCCGTCCCCACCCCCGAGCAGTTCTGTTTTTGTTTTTATATATCATGGTTCTGCATGAAACTTTATATGTAGAAATAAAGAGTTCTACTTCTTTAAAAAGGGGGTGGGGGGGGTCACTGGCCTAATGATGTCAAAGTTGCCTTCCAACACTGGCATTGAGCTCCAGGGATGGCACCTAGAATATAGGTTTTAGGCTGTAATATGTGAAGCCGAAGTGAGCTGCTTTCTTGTTTTTGGAGCAAGAACTCTGGCCCACTTGCTCTACGGTGGTTTTAGTTGCCTCAGTCAACAGCTGGATGCAGTACCCGATTGTTTGCAGCAAAAGTCCTGCAAGTCTGTTTCCTCTGAGAGCTTCTTCTGCAGCTTCCCTCCCCACATCCTCCCGGGACAGAAATGAACACAAGGGGGAATGTTTCAGTTCCCCTGCTGAGTTATGTGTCTTCCTCTCACACCCCATCCAGAGCGTCTAGGGAATTTTTACTTTCCAAAGCTGACTTACCAGAAACAATTTGGCAGAGTCTGATTGGGGGAGGAGAAGCCAGTTACATGATCACAAAAGCACACCTCCGTGTGTGAATGAATTCTTAACCTGTGTGAGGAGGGAGCAAAGAGCTTTGGTAATATTGCAGTTCATACTAAGTCAGGAATGGAAATGAGGAACCACCCCAAACACAGTTTGCATTAATTAGCACATTTAATCCCTGACCATCAATTAACACACACTCAGGAGTATCACAGAATTTCACTGTATCTCTCTATATAGTTTAAGATTTTTTATTTGGTGTCACAATGTATGCTGATAAATGAAAAGCTGCCTGTTTTTATAGTACAGATTTCAGAAAGTAAAGCTTGGCTACTGGGGGAATTAAAGAGGCAACAGAGCAATTCGCAAAGAGGAAGTGCTTGAGAATCTTAAAGGTTTAGGGGAAAGATTATTTCTGGTTATAAATGGAGGGCCTTTGTTTTTGAGTTGAAATGTAACCAATCTAATCTTCTGAGATTGGCTCAGAGAGAGAGGGTGACTTGCCAGAGCCTCACAGATGATTAGACAGTGCTAATCCCAGAACTCAGGTCTCTGCCCCCTCATCTCAGAGCTGGTCCTCGTCCTGAAATACCCCTTTAGATCTGAGCTTCCCATGTTTTCTCTCCGTGGCCCACTCTCTGCAGCTCAAGCCACCTTCTTTATCCGTTGGCTGGCTTTGGGGGAACTGGGTTATAGCTGATCTGAAATGAGAAGACTGTAAATTTATTTAAACTTTCAGCATGACCCATTGGCCTCACATTTGCCATTGTGATGAATGAAAATGTGGACGGAAGAATGTTTCACAAGACGGATAACTCAAAGAGAATAAGGAAAATGCACAACGAGGAAGTGTGCAATTTGTTTTTGCTTTTAAAAAGCCTATTACAGACCTTCTTGATTTTTTTTTCTTTACCTCTGTCATCTGTGACCCATTCGCCTGTTCAGCCAAGATATTTTGGCTTTTCTTCTCTGGGAAACCAGTGGGTGGGTGAGTATGGAGGAGCCAAGAATTAACAAAATACCAGCAGATGCTGGAGCCCAGTGAGAGGGTTCTCCTTGGCCTCACAAGCAGAGGCATACCCCTCTTCCCACCCTCTCAGGCCCCTTTGAGAAGGACTTGAGAGGATCTGCCAGTCCTGATGAACAAAATCTCTAGGAACCCTTCCTGTCTGTGGGCTGTCAGGGCTTTGCCTTCCTGAGGATGCCTTATGCACTGTAGGAAATGATTGTCTTTTGAACTCTAGCTTACCTGGTTTGATTCCAGATCCATCATTGAATCCAGACCTAACCATTTATCATCTGGGGTAGATTTGATGAATTCCTTCTGAGCCTGTTTCCTCTTCTGTAACAGAACTAATAGTGCCTACCTCATCAAACTTGTTAGAATAAACTAAGATAGTTTTATACAATATTGAATATTATTTACACAGTATTAAATAATGTGTATAGAGTGCCTAGCACATTGCCAAACACCTGAATTGATCCTCAGTAAATAAAAAGGTTTTTGCAGTACCATTCCTGTCCTCAGCAACTTATATACCGTCTTCTGTGTTCCGTGTGGCCATGCGATTGGCAATAGTAACTTTCTACCTTGATTCTAGTAGCAGGAGGAGTAGCAAAGTGAATTTATTTTTTCCTTATCAACTTCAAGGGATAATTTACTCACAATAAATAACATCTGAATGAATTCACTGAATGTTAACAGTTGTGTATACCTATGAAGTGACTCCGACAGTCAAGAACGGAATATCTCTGTCAGCCCCCAAAGACTTCTCTGGTCCCTTCGTGTTCTATCCTTTCATTTGTCCTCTGCCCCAGGCAAGCATTCTCCTGTCGCTATAAACTAGTTTGCATTTTATGAACAGAATGATACAGTGTGTACGTTTTTTGCTTGTCTTCTTTCCCAGCATGACTTTTTTAGATGCGTCCATGTCATTGCATATGTCTGTTTGATCACTGAGTTCTAGTCTACTGCATGGTTATACCTCCTGTGGCTGGACATATGGGTCACTTGGAGTTTCTGGCTATTTTAAACGAAGCTGATATGAACATTCATTTGCACGTGTGTGGGCATATATATTTACTTCTCCTGGGTTCAGTTCAGTTCATCGCTCAGTCGTGTCCGACCCTTTGTGCCCCCATGAATCGCAGCACGCCAGGCCTCCCTGTCCATCACCATCTCCCAGAGTTCACTCACACTCACGTCCATCAAGTCAGTGACACCATCCAGCCATCTCATCCTCTGTCATCCCCTTCTCCTCCTGCCCCCAATCCCTCCCAGCATCAGAGTCTTTTCCAGTGAGTCAACTCTTCGCATGAGGTGGCCAAAGTACTGGAGTTTCAGCTTTAGCATCATTCCTTCCAAAGAAATCCCAGGGCTGATCTCCTTTAGAATGGACTGGTTGCAAATGGCTGAGTCATGTGGTAGTTGTTGGTTAAACTGTTTTCTAAAACTGCCGGCCTGTTTTCCAAGTTGTCTGTTCCATTTTACATTCCCATCGACCGTGTATGTGTGTGATTTCAGATGTGCTACCCCCTCACCAGCACTTAGTGTGGTCAGCCTTTTTAATTTTAGCCATTCTGATGGCTTTACAAGTAGTAGTATTTCATTGTGGCTTTAATTTGCATTCCTTGATATCTAATAATCTTTAGCATCTTTTGGGGTGATAACTGGTCTTTTGTCTATATAGCTTCTTTTGTATAGTCCTTGTTCAGATCTTTTCCTTGTTTTTAAAATGATATAATTTATCTTCTTGTTATTAAGTTGTAAGATTTTTTTTTTTAAAACATAGTCTGAGTACCAGATTTTTGTAAGCTAGAAGTATGTGAAATGTTTCTTTTTGTGAAAACATGTGAGTATTTTCTCCTTGGGTCTGGCTTGCCTTTTCATTTTCTTAATGATCCCATTTGAGCAGCAAAAGCTTTGGATTTTAATGGTCTATTTTATTCTTTTATAATTTTTTGTTTGTTTATCTAAATATCACAGTCTTACAGAAACTTTTCTCTTGTGTTTCCCTCTGGGAGCTTTTACATTTAGATCTACGATCCATTTCAAGTTAATTTTTGTATGTGGTGTGAGATAAGGGTTGATATGGAAATTCTCTTTTGATTGTCTTATGTATCAGAAACTTTAGTTCTGAATAAATAAAGATTTGAAGATAGATAATTGTCCCCATTTTAACAATGAGGAAAAGAAGTCTTAGAAAGATTAAGTAATTTGCTCAAGTCATAAAACCACAATTCAAACTCATAATTTCCCAACAAGAAAATGCATATACTTTCCGGTCTATTATGCTGGCATTTTGTTTTAAACATTGAGGTGGAATCTATATTATAAAATGCCCAGCTGTAACTTGTGAAAAGGATATAAAAATGTGAGGTAGCACTGCCTGAGGACATTCATATCCCCAGCCCATACTTACATTTATCCACAGTAAGGATGTTGGGACCTAGGGCCAAGGGTTCTATGTCAGGCCATTTGCATTGGTTTGTATTGCAGAAGCTATAAATACAGCTCTCTTGGTGCACTAGAAACCATATTCTGAATTCTTTTCCCATTTTACAGCTGGTCCATCAGAAATATGAAGTTAAGTGCCTGGCCACACAGACAGTTAATCCTTGGAATACCCAGCTGGATAGCTGAGTCTCACTGTGTTTGGTTTGAGTTTTTATTTTCAGAAAACAAACAGTGAGTCAGCCTCCCTCCTTTCCCTCTCTAACTCACTACCCCTTGTGAAATCTCTTAGATGCTGTGCTCATACTGGGGAAATAGTCTTTTCCCCAAAAACCTCCCTTCAGCCAGGACAGAATCATGTCAGAGAAAAGTCCCCTGTGCTCTGATATTTACTGTGCCCTCCTGCCCTTTAAAGAGAAGTCTATTTAAGGCTGTTCACTTTTGTCATCTTTGAAGAATCTCTGAGTCTTGCTTAGCAGGACTGTTTTGTTTCTTTTTAAAAATACAGGAGGGAATGGGAAGATAACAGGCTATAGTGCTCAGTTCTTGCTCTTCATCAATGTAGCTTTGGTAAATTCACTCCCTCTTCTTCGTTACTTTCTAGGAGGTAGTATGGTATAGAGAGAAGAGCATGGAACTTGGAGTGAGAAGTTTTAGGTTCAAACCTCAGCTCCTGGAAAGTGCAAAGAAAAGGTGTTTGAGACTTATACAGGATGTTTTTTGAGTACAAAGATCTATCTAAGGTGCCTTAATAAATATACTGCTTTCTCTTTGGCCAAGTGGGGCAGTCAGATTTCAAAGTCCAGCATGGGAAGTAAAGCACTGTAGTCATTCTGCCTGCTGGGTTGTCCAGCCAGCTGCCAAGTAGACTGTCCTGGTCCCTGGAAGCAAACTCTTCTGTCGTTGATGTGATTATGTGCTAGTGAGAAGCTTACGGGGAGAAATGTGAGTTGTAAGACAAGTAGAGGAGAAAGGACAGTCGGTCTCATACAGAGAGGATCAAGTATAGGCTGATGGGAGGAAAACGGAAACCTAGTTTACACATTTGTGAGTTACACCTCCATCTTCTGAAATACAGTCCTGAAAAACAGTCTCTGTGTCGGCGGTGGGGTGAGGAGAAGACAGTGTCTCTCCGTACCTTCTGGTCACAGTGTCTTCCAGCTGACCTCATTCCCTCCCTTCCATGAGAGACTCCTTAGCACTTCAGTCTGGGAGCTGGTTTCTGCTTCCACTTTGTCCATTAAGGATTCTGTGGTATCCACAGTTACCATGTTCCAACCTACATATCCTTTGAGGTTACAGTTCGGGGCTTAGCTCTTCCAAGAAATCTCCCTTGGCCCCTGTACACTGTTGGTGGAAATGTAAATTGGTGCAGCCACTGTGGAAAACACGATGGAGGTGTCTCAAATCAAACTAAAAACAGAACTACCGTATAAGCCCGCAATTCCACTCCTGGGTATATGTCTGAAAAAAACAAAACCACTAATTCTAAATGATACATGTACCCTAGTGCTGGTAGCAGCATTGCCAAGATAAGGAAGCAACCTAAGTGTCCATCAACAGATGAATAAATAAAAAAGATGTGGTGTACAGAATAGAATATTACTTAGCCATAAAAAATATAATTTTCCATTTGCAGCAATGTGGGTAGACTTGGAGGGCATTATGCTAAGTGAAATAAATCAGACAGAGAAAGACAAGTGCTCTGTGTTATCATTTATATGTCAAATCTGAAAAGTACAGCAAACTAGTGAATATAACAAAAAAAAGAAGTGGTCTCACAGATATAGAGAACAAATCAGTAGTTACCAGTAGGGAAAGGGAAGTGGGGAGGGGCAATATAGGAGTAGGGGATTAAGAGGTACAAACCTTTAGGTATAAAACAAGCTACAAGGACAGTACAGGGAACAAAGCCGATATTTTATAATACTGGCTTTAAAAACTATGAATCACTATAGTGTATACCTAGAATGTATAATATTGTACAGCAACTGTTGTTGTTTAGTTGCTAATCATGTCTGAATCTTGCGACCCCATGGACTGTAACCCGCCAGGCTCCTCTATTCATGGAATTTGCCAAGCAAGAATACTGGAGTGGGCTGCCATTTCTTTCTCCAAGGGATCTTCCCGACCTGGGGATTGAACCTGTGTCTCCTGCATTGGCAGGTGGATTCTTTATCACTGAGCCACCAGGAAAGCCCACACTTGAATTAAAAAAAAAAAAAGCTGAGTGAAGTAAGTCAGACAGAAGAGAAATGTCATATGACATCCACTATATGTGGAATCTAAAAAAGAGATGATGCAAATTAACTTACTTACAAAATAGAAACAGAGAACGAACTTATGGTTGCGAAGGTGGGTGTGGGAAGTACAAGGGGAAGGGGCAGTTAGGGAGTTTGGGATGGACATGTACACACTGCTATATTTAAAATACATAACCAACAGGGACCTACTGGAGAGCACAGGGAACTCTGCTCAATGTTATGTGGCAGCCGGGATGGGGGGAGAGTTTGGGAGAGAATGGATACATGTATATGTATGGCTGAATCCCTTCACTGTTCACCTGAAGCTACCATTTACTAACTAAATGATAAATAAACTAGCATTAACATCATTAATTGGCTATTCCCCAAAACAAAAATAAAAAGTTTAAACAATAAAACAATAAAATGTATAACCAGAAATAATTAAATAGATAAACAAAAATTTAAAAAGCCTCCCTTGACTACCCTACCTAGTTTGATGGTTCCTTGGCCATCCTAAATCATTCAAGTAGCCTTGAGGATCTAAATCTGTGACTGTTTAATGAGTGCAAACTGTGTGTTTTGGGAAAGGGAATAATGACAGAGATAGAGCAGAGGTAGTGCCAGTGCCTCACTCTTAACCTTGACTACTCCTTGTAGCACTTTTGTCTCAGCTAGATTCCCATGCCTCTTAAAAGTTTCGTGGTTACTGAACTCTAACCTAAATCTCTCCTAATACATAAATGTAGCTCACATTTCATTCCATTTGCCTAGGCTTCATTCTGTCTCTACAGATTTGGATATAGTTTGTTTCACTTAACATTTTAAGCTTAAAAACATTTATTATAAATTCTGAGGATAATTTAATGGCCGTAGTGTGGCTCACTCATGAAACCAGTTTGTAACACTAGATAACTGGAACCTTAGTTTTCCTGCATAAACAGGCATCACTGAATTATTAAAGCCAGTAAGTCAAACTTGTCTTATGCAGCTTACCACTTAGTCCTGAAATTCTGTTTTTCCCTCCCTACTGTATATAGAATATTTTGACTCTCCAACGGGTAAAAAGAGAAAATTAGTCCATTCCTATCTTAAGGTGTGTACTGTGTAGCTACATAATATTTACATTCAGATCTAGAAAATAAATCTGAAGTTCTACCTGTGGATTTGATTCTAAGAATTAACTAGTGTGTATATTTTGCAGTATTACAATTACCTACTTATCACAACAGAACTGAGTTGCATAGTTTGACTCACAGGAAGAAAATAAGATTCAGCTATACAAACTTGTGACATTTAAACCAGAATGTTCCAAACATCAAGATCAAAGAGATTCTCTTTCTACATTACATCACTTGCCGCATTCTCTTTGCTTTATGTTTATGCCTTGTCTTTGCTTTTTGTTTTCCTTGGATTTTCTAATTGCCTTTTTTTCGTGGACTGAAGAAAGAAGCGTCTGCCTTTACCTTAAGATTACTCACATCATTTAGCTCCTATTCATACTGTTTGTTGTGGGAAATGACTTCCATCTTGACACATTCTTCTCTTAAGTCCAGAGAGTTTCATTTCTATTTTCAAAGCCTGCTGCCATTTCCCTGAAGTCCTGAGTTAAATCTCCTTTCTTGCGCCCCATGTCATCTTTTAAAAATTTTTTTTTGCTTGAAGCATCCTTGGTAGTATTTTCAGAAAGAATGCACAGGAGTTAAACTCTGAAGTCCATGCATATCTAAAATGTTTTGCCCAGATGGTTTTTTGGGCAGCCCTGAAATTAGTCACTTTGATTTCTGCTCCTCTTCCTGACCTTGTTCTCCTTAACCTCTAATTCTGCACTATGGAGTACAATAGCCAGTAACCAAGTGTGAGCTGTTGAGCATTTGAAATCTGGTGCATCTGAATTAAGATATGCTATAAGTATAAAATGCACATTGGATTTCAAAGAAAAACAAAGTTTTTCAGAGAAAAACTCAAAATTCATTTTATATTGATTATATGTTAAAACAATGATATTTTGGCTATATTATTGCTGAATTGCAGCTCTCACATTGTGCATTTTTTTAAGTTAAGTTTTACTGGGGGCAAAATGAGGACTATAGCCCAGGAGACAGCATCTCGTATAGCGCTGAGAAACTGCTCCAGGGAGGTAAGGTACAGGTCAGTATATATGTGATTTTGGTGAAGGGGGAGTACATGCAATCAAGCATATATTTTTTTTGCAGAAGGTTTCCTTCCTCTGGTAATGAGGAGTAGTCATCGCCATGAAGGAGTTTAGTGCTTTTCTAGATAGGAAATACAAGAATTGGGCTCATAAAATTGGCTCCTGAAAATAACTAACTAAAAAATCTGAAGACCTGTTGTGCCAGTTTTTCCCAGAGCAAAGAGTGCCTCATTTCTTTTCTGCACCCTGAACTCCTTTCAGAGGGTATTGAAAGTCAGCAGCTACAGCAGCACATTATTTAATCCTTGTAGAGGTAGATGGCAAGTGCCAATTTGTAGTTGACGTTATTAAAATTGATTTCACCTACTTCTTTTTACTTTTTAAATGTAAAAATAAATTTCAGGGTTCTGTATGTGGCCTGCATTACATTTCTGTGGGACAGTGATGCTCTAACGTTCAGCATGGGACCTTTCCCAGCCCCACTGAGGAGCAGCATTGAATACTGCATGCAATTTTCCCCCACGTTTCTTTGCCTGGCCTTTTGTCACTTGGGTTTTATGTAGGTACATCTATTTTTTCATCTTTTGAAAAGTGTTAAAAAAAATTCTGGTCTGCTCCTTTTTCTCCCTTTATTTCTCTTTCTCTACCCTAACCACAAGTACTAATTTATTCCCTGTGTGCTTCTTTGGGATTTGGAAAGAAAGAGGTACAAACTTATTTTCTGTCTGTCAGTTGGGAAGCAATAGAGTTTACAGATTTCATTACTGTCTTAAACAACAGTGCAGTGGTCCTCTTCATGTGTAAGTCTGTCCACATCTCTAGATATTTTCTTAACATGAATTTTGGGAAATAGACGTACTGGTTCAGATTGCATGAATTTCTTCTTGGCTCGATATGCATATCAACAAATTTATTCCCCCAAAATGTAGGAAGTTTATGTTCTCGATGGGTTGTTCAATAAAAGATGGGAGTAGTTATCCAAGAAGTGTCCAGAATCAATCTGCATCCTCTTACGTGGGCCTTTTATCTCAGCTTCTGCGGAAAACTTAGTCTGTTTTCTGAGTCACGTTTATGGGGCCTGCATTTTCTTATTTGTAAAGTAGGGATAATCATGCCTTGAAGTAATATGTGTGGAAGTTCATTGAGGTAATAATTTCATTATTTCAGCAAGTGTTTGATAGCTTTCTACTTGTACTAAGTACAAACACTGCACTGGGAACCATATTTCAGTTCAGTTCAGTCGCTCAGTCGTGTCCAACTCTTTCGACCCCATGAATCGCAGCACGCCAGGCCTCCCTGTCCATCACCAACTCCTGGAGTTTACTCAAACTGATGTCCATCGAGTCGGTGATGCCATCCAGCCATCTCATTCTCTGTCCTCCACATCTCCTCCTGCCCCCAATCCCTCCCAATATCAGGGTCTTTTCCAGTGAGTCAACTCTTCACATGAGGTGGCCAAAGTATTAGAGTTTCAGCTTCAGCATCAGTCCTTCCAGTGAACACCCAGGACTGATCTCCTTTAGGATGGACTGGTTGGACCTCTTGGCAGTCCAAGGGACTCTCAAGAGTCTTCTCCAACACCACAGTTCAAAAGCATCAATTCTTCAGCGCTCAGCTTTCTTCACAGTCCAACTGTCACATCCATACATGACCACTGGAAAAACCATAGCCTTGACTAGACGGACCTTTGTTGGCAAAGTAATGTCTCTGCCTTTCAATATGTTATCTAAGTTGGTCATAACTTTCCTTCCAAGAAGTAAGCATCTTTTAATTTCATGGCTGCAGTCACCATCTGCAGTGATTTTGGAGCCCAGAAAATAAAGTCTGACACTGTTTCCACTGTTTCCCTATCTATCTGCCATGAAGTGATGGGACCAGATGCCACAATCTTCGTTTTCTGAATGTTGAGCTCTAAGCCAACTATTTCATTCTCCTCTTTCACTTTCATCAAGAGGCTTTTGAGTTCCTCTTCACTTTCTGCCATAAGGGTGGTGTCATCTGCATATCTGAGGTTATTGATATTTCTCCCGGCAATCTTGATTCCAGCTTGTGCTTCTTCCAGCCCAGCGTTTCTCATGATGTACTCTGCATATAAGTTAAATAAGCTGGGTGACAATATATAGCCTTGATGTACTCCTTTTCCTATTTGGAACCATAAGGGATGTCCAAATTACATAGCCCCTGGCCTCAAAACTAATGTCTTATGAATGGAATAGAGTGAGAGAAAAGACATTCACGAGAAACTGTCTCACAAGTCTTGTTGTGATTTGTAACAGACAGGATGTCAAAGGGGTTTACTTGGGGAAGGTTTTGCATTTCATTTAAAAGATAAAAGAAAGCATCATAGAGGTAGCGTTGAAGGTAGGCCTTGAAGGAGGAGTATAATTTCAGCACAGTGGGAGAGTAAGGTGAGGGTCCTGGAGATGTGAAGATGAGCTTAAGCAAAGGCACTGGGCTGTATTCCGAGCAGAACAGTTAATGATGTTTGCTAGCGTGTAGGCACATCTGGAAAGCAAAAGGCAGGTGCATTCTTAACTCTCATGGGCCATGCAGTGAGATACTCCCTGTATTTATTTCTGCTTTGCTTTAGTAGAGTAGGCGGAAAGAAAGCTTCACTCAGCCTTGGCTCTTGGCCAGAACTGAGTAGGCGAAGTTTGTCTTGTCCAGAGGGACAAGAACACAATATATTTACACTGGCCTTTCTCTCCCACAGAGGTTGGAAATTCTGAGGCATTTCAAACAGTTCTGAGGCTGTGATACATTATTACACTTATCCAATCAAATGGTAACTTGCATCAGGAATGTGAGGAGTGGTCAGAGGATTCCGAAGAGAAAAATAACTGAGACAAAGGGTAAAGATGACAATAAGAAAATAGCAGGGGAATTAGATCTTCTCGATCATCATGGAAAGGTGAGGAACTTTGTGAAGCAAAGACAGACAAGGATTCTGCTTTCATTCCATCTTCCTGGCCCTCTTCCTTCAGAGAGTTCACTGTCTTCCCAACAGCTGTTTGGTACCTTCAGGCTGTTAGCCGAAAACCTGGAGTCATTTTGGGGTTTTACCCCACCACAATCGTGCGCGAGGTTTTTATCCTCAGCAACATTCAGGATTCTCTTTGTCGCTGCCTAAAATGAGTCAAACTCCCATGCTTGGCATTTGGGGTGTGCCCAGCCTGTCTGGTGGCTCTAGCTTGTATTTACCATTTTACTTTACATTGTACCCCAGTCCTCTGACCTTGAGTCTGTGGCTTAACATCTCTCATCCACTTCTAACAGAAACATCCAGTTCATTTATTCACTCAACAAGCACTTATTGAATGCGTATTATGTATCATTTTTTCAGTAAACTTCTAATAAGCAACTTCTATGAATTAGCCCTTATTTTAGAGCCTGTGAATAGAGAAATAGGAAAAGGCATAATGTTGGTAAATGGAAAAAGACTATGAGATATTTGGGGAGAATCCATATAGAGTTCAAAATGTAGATATGTAGGATATCTTGAATAACCATGTCATCCCCTTGAATAACCATTGCCTTTTGTATATGCTGACATATGCTGACCTGCGTCACTAGTACACAGTGGGATCAAGGCTCAGAGAGTTTTGAGGTTCAATCTGAATATGTTGCCAAATGGAGATGATGAAAGAGGCAGCCATCATGGCCCTGAACAAGAGTATCAGCTCCATGACTACTAAAAGACGTGACCTTACTCTCTACCTGTCTGATTTCTCTTGTCCAAGGGTTAACAGTTTCACTGTGGTTATACCTGAAGGCACTGGTAGGGTCTGTCTTATGGGGTTCTTTTCAAACCCCCAAGGGTGACTCCCAAAGAGCAGGTACTCAGAAGCTGCCGTAACCTTGCCCGCCACATTATTTCAGTTCATGTCCCCTAAATGAGCCACGTCTTTCCCACCTCTGCATTCCATTCCTCAGTAGTGTGGTGGGAAAGATGATTGGGAGCCAGATCTGGGTTTGAGACCTGGATTCACTTCTTCTTTGCTTCGTAACCTGGGGTAGATTTCTTCAAGTGTTTAAAGGCTATGAGAGAACCTGGCTTTTCCAGCATTGTCATTATAAGGTATAGATAAGAATTTATATGAAAGCATGGTGTCTGTTACATGATATGTACTCTTTCCATTATCTCTTTCCTGGGGAACTTTCTTTTACTACTCCCCTCATCTATATTTAGTAAAATTCTGTCCATCCTTAATTTGGCTCTTATATTACATCTCCAGTAAAGTTTTTCCAATATTCTCAGTTGTGAGAGACTTGAGCTCTCCCTTTTTTCTGTACTTGTGGGATTTTAGTCTTTTGAAGAAACAGATTTAAGTACCAGGGGGAATGGCATCTGAGTAAAATAGCACTGTATTTGGAAGAAGAAAATAAGAGTCAGTGGGAGACAGTATGCAAATGGTGTAAGTAAGGGTGTCTTGCCACACCATGCAAGGTTCTCAGCCCATCTTCTCCCAGCAGGCCAAAGATGAAAGTTGTCTCCAGTTTCTAGAATTAGCCACAAAAAAGGGGCCACTCACTCTTGTTTATGTAGTGAGAGCCAGCTACCAGTCTTCCAGAGAGCCCTGAACTTTTAGGATTTGATGCTTTGTTTTGGTTAGAATTGAGCAGTCAGTCTAGATTTTTCTGGGAAGACCTTGCTTGGTCAGCAGAATAGAAAGCATCCAGGATGACATTAGTCTGACAAGCTTTGATGGAAACAACCAATGATGCCCAACACCACTGCTGCTGCTTTGATTGACTGTTTCACACCTGGGGCAGTCAGGAAGCTGCATTTAAAAAACAATTTTTTCTTTAAAAAAAGAAAAGCCCCCATAGTTTAAAAATAGTTTAAAAAGGCAAACAAACATTCATTTGTCATAAAGCCAGAAAGATTCATTCATTGGAACTGATTGTTCACATTTGTAGAATTTAGAATTTTGTAGATGGAAGGAGCCTTACAGTTGAATAGGGTCTTCTAAAGGAAACAAAAGGCTCTTGCTTTTTGCATGAACAAAGTTCATTCACCAGACAGTGTTTCTTGATCTATGAGGAGTGATTTCAGACAATTAGCTAATTGGCTGAGGGAGGTGACCCATCAACTTTGCAGAGAAGGGATCCACATAAAGAACATGTCTTAAGCTTTCCATGTCAGCCAGAGCAGCCCCATTAATCCTCCTGTTAATGACCAGTCATAACCACAGAGGAAGAGTACATTTCACTCTCAAGTGAAGCCATGAAAACACTAACAAGCTGCCAACAGCTGATCACTGTCCCCATCAGCTCAGTGTTTTAGGCTTTTTGAGATATCTCTGATTAATCTTCCAGTTTGGTCTATTGCAAGGGGGTAAGAGATGCTCCAGAAACAGTCTGCTGTTTATTTTTAAGTGTTATCAGATGCTTGTGGAAATGATACTTGTCTGTTGTATAGAAAACAAGGACAAAATTCATTTGTGACGATGTCCAAAGTCCAGATGGGTGCAGAAAAGCAGAAAGGGGACATAAAAATTTCCCGCAGGTAAATGTTTTTCTGGATTTCAAACATGAAAGAAAATCAGAGTGAAAGAAGAAGGTCATAGACTTGTCAAGAAGGGAATCAGGAGAAGATAACTGGTATAAATCAATAAGTTGAGTCCCTTTACTCCTAAATTGAGAGCTAAGGAAGTTAGTGTTATTGTTCTTTCAAATGTATCACTAAGATGAACCCAGAATGTAAAGTTTCCTCCAACTGAAACAAACACAGGATTGGTCACTGGGAGACCCAGGTTTTCCTAACACTGCTTACACCCTTGTTAGTGCAGTAGTTGAGAGTCAGGGGCTTGGGTCTGGCTGACATGGGCTTGAAGTTTGTTTCTGTCACCTATCTACTCTGTAACCTTCGCTAAGCCTATGGTGAGTATGTCAGGAATATTTTCAGTTTATTTAGCCGACTGATAGGGGTTTACATAGTGGTGTTGTCGTTCAGTCGCCAAGTCGTGTCCGACTCTTCATGACCCCGTGGACTGCAGCATGCCAGGCTTCCCTGCCCCTCACCGTCTCCCAGAGTTTGCTCGTGTTCATTAATAATGTTAAATAGCATTACCACGTTACAGGTCTAGAATGAGAAGTTTCTGCCTTTGGTTTAGAGACTCAGTGTTGTGATCAAGGATGTTTATTCTGTATATCTTCCCATTCAGCCATTCATCACGTGTAAGCTTTCAACCTTATGGTCGCATGAAAATCAAAAGCTTTCTCAGGAGCCCTCAGCAGATAATCTGCTTATGTCTTTCTGTCCAGAGCTGTGAAACATGGATACCCACAGTTAGAAGGAAGGCTAGGAAAGCAAGCCTCTGCTTTTCTAGACTGTAATAAAGGAAGACAGAGGTTGTAAATAGGTATTATGTTTTCCAGTCAATAATGTAATGCCTGGCGCGACATTCAATTAACATTAAATGCTGTTTGTTTTTTACATTTTACTGACGTATAGGTTAATTTCTGCTGTACAGCAAAGTGATTCAGTTAAACATATAAATATACTTTTTCATGTTGTTTTTCATTATGATTTATCATAGGATATTGAAAATAGTTCTTGGTGCTTTACCATAAGACCTTCTTTATCCATCCTTTGTATAATAGTTTGCATCTGTTAAATGCTATTATTATGCTGGTGGTAACAAATAATCTTACTCTTCTAAAGATTTAAGTGATACGGTGTTTTACATTTTGCGAAGTACTTTTACTTACTCATGTAATGAACTTGTTGGTGGCTTCTGTTATTATTGCATATTTAGAAGTTCCTTGATGTTTGATCCAAAGAATAAAGGTCAATCAGGAAGGACAGCATAGTTCAAGCCTTGACATTGACCTGGCCCAGCTCCAGGTTTGTTGTTTATAAAGCCTTCCTAGACCACCCAGAAGCACAGCAGTTGTTCACTGCTCTAAACTCCTGATATCACTTATGACTTATAATGTTTATCTGCTACTTATATTTTTTAAATACACATGGATTCTTAGCTAGATTTTGAGCTCCTTAATTTCAGAGTTTTCATAGAATGTGCCCTCTGGAATGTACGAAGCGGGGATTCCCTGGAAGTTCAGGGGTAAATATCTTCCCTTTCAGCTATCAGATGCAGTGCAGGAGATGTGGGTTTGATCCCTAGGTCTGGAAGATCCTCTGGAGAAGGAAATGGAATGTAGGGAGGAACTCAATTGCTATTCTTTGATTGACAGAACATTTCCTATTTCTCACCATTAGCTGGATTTGATATAGTATAGGGGTGGAATATGATTTGAATTATGCTTTTCTGTGGGTAAGAATTTTATCTTCTTTTGCTCAGACCTCCACCATTTTCTCCAACTTCCACCTTCTTGCTGTTTTCCTCCTAAGAGAGCAGTATGAATTGTCAGGGGGTGAAGCAGTCCGTCTAGTCAAGGCTATGGTTTTTCCTGTGGTCACGTATGGATGTGAGAGGTGGACTATGAAGAAAGCTGAGCGCTGAAGAATTGATGCTTTTGAACTGTGGTGTTGGAGAAGACTCTTGAGAGTCCCTTGGACTGCAAGGAGATCCAACCAGTCCATTCTGAAGGAGATCAGCCCTGGGATTTCTTTGGAAGGCCTGATGCTAAAGCTGAAACTCCAGTACTTTGGCCACCTCACGCAAAGAGTTGACTCATTGGAAAAGACTCTGATGCTGGGAGGGATTGGGGGCAGGAGAAGAAGGGGACGACAGAGGATGAGATGGCTGGATGGTATCACTGACTCGATGGACACGAGTCTGAGTGAACTCCGGGAGTTGGTGATGGACAGGGAGGCCTGGCGTGCTGCGATTCATGGGGTTGCAAAGAGTCGGACACGACTGAGCGACTGAACTGAACTGAACTGAAGTATATCATCTCTCCCCAATGTACTATGTGATAACTCTCTGGCCTCTTCTGAACTAAGTCTTGACTCTGACTTCGCTAAGAGGAATTTTGCCCTTTTCTTTCTGTTAGGCCCTACCCCTTCACTGCCACACATGAGACTGCAACCAAAGGAAACCATTGCAGGATTGCTTCTCTGGTGCCTTTTGTATATTCCACCACTGTCCTTACAACTTTCTGGAGAGTTGGCTTAAGAGGCAAATAGTATTGGATAAGGAAATCAAACCCATTGACTGAAATCTGCAATGAGGTATGAATCCTTATCTGATCTCTTGCTGAGACCACATGCTAAGAATGTGTAGGGACCTTGGAACTTGAAGATATTAAGTGAATGCTTCACAGGAGTGTTTAGTAGCAAAGCTCACTGGAGAGCCCGTTGCCAGGTCCAGTATTCTCCCAGCATCGCCCTTGGCTAGTGCCATAGTCTTCAGAAGTGATGCCAGGGGAGTTACAGCCAGACTCGGAGCAGGTGGATCCAGTGGCTCTCTTCTCTCCATCATGACTCCGATTTTAGAAGCAGAGGGTAGTCGCTAACATATTCTAGTTTAATCTATATCACTTCTTAAGTCACTGATCCAGTTTGTTCTTTATTTCCAATGGTACAAAAACCAAGAACTTCTTAACATCATGTTTGTCACACCCTTAGGCCACTTGATTTTCCCCTATTTTTAATTCCTGTCCAATTTTCACTCTTTGATGATGCTTGTTATTTAGATATGGCCTTCCTAGGTGGCAAAGCAGAAAAGAATCTGCCTGCCAACCCAGGAGATACAAGAGATGAGGGTTTGATCCCTGGGTCAGGAAGATTCCCTAGAGAAGGAAATGGCAACCCCTCCAGTATTCTTGCCTGGAGAATTCCATGGACAGAGGAGCCTGTGAGCTATAGCCCGTGGGGTCTCAAAAGAGTCGTACACAACTGAACACACACACACAATGAGATGACAGGTGCAGTATGTACATTTCCAAGTTATAAAATAAACAATGTGCAGACACACCGAGACAAAACACAAAATCCTCATTATCTGTTTGTATAAGAAAGCAGTTCACCAAGGCTTAGGAGATTCAGGGTGCCAGTTAAATAATTCCCCTTTCCTTCTGATACAGATAATAGGAAGAAGGTATCAAATGGAGGTAGAGGTGCCAATTCTACTCACAGCCGCCCATGAGCTCCTGAAGTGTGGTTTGGAAAGGTAAGTCTAGGAGAACTCTGCAATGAGTGGAATCTAAACCACCAAGGAGTATAGGGAGTAAGAAAAGAGGAAGCTGAGGATGAAATCCTGGGGGATTGTAGATCTTAAAAGGATCCCATAAGACTGAAAAGGAGCACAGAGATGCAGGAAGCGGTGGTGTCAGATAATCCAAAGGATTTGGGATCCGCATTTAGGAGAGGAGGAGTGCTCAGAGGCGGCGAATACAGCAACAACAAAGGCATCCAGGGGATTTTACAACAAAAGAAGTCTTAGATCATCATCCCTGGTTAAAAAAAAGAAAGAAAAAAGGCAAAAACAACTTTATGTTCTCCCTGCCCAGCCTCCCTAGACACTAATCACGTAGGACCACCTGCGTTTTGTTTTCCAGTGTACCTTCACATCTGGCTCCCATCGCATACAAAAATAAGGCACAGAAAGATTCTTGGTCTCAGAGTATTTATTATAAACCTGAAAGTATACGTGTTTGCGTGTTTGAAAGATGACTAATGATAAGATTTCCCTCTTGTAGTCGGGGCCCCAAGGTTCTGGGTGTGAGGACTTATAAACTGCTCGGTTAGGACTGTATTCCTGGGGCAGCAGGGTGACACACCCTTCAAAAGTTATGCTAGCGTCGCAGGTCGCCCAGCACTGCCCTCCTCCCTCTGATGTTTGTAGAATCCGTTTTTCCTTTTAAACTGAGATTCTTGATCCGTTGTTTTTCAGTGCTGCAGGGGGTACTCTGATGCTGGGGCTCAATAAAGAGTTGGCAAAATTAGGCCTCTAGAAGTAAAACAAGAGAAGGAGAAAGAGAAGACTCTGAAAACAAACTCTGTCTCTTCAAATTTCTGCTCAGGCCCTAGGGCACGGAGGGAACTCCATGGGCCTGCCTCTGCCTTTAAACATCTACAGAAACGTTCTTTCTTAAAAATCAAACACCCTGTAATAGCTAATTTTTAGTCTCCTCAAGTTGCATTTTAGTTTTCTCACTGTTCAAGCCAAGCTTTGATCTGTCATTACAAATGCCTTCAAGTACAAATAGATTTCCTGCATTCCAGAGCCACCTTCCGGCAGGTTTTCCAACCCTTTAAATCTTCCTAAGTCTTACATTGTTAGGTTTACTCCTTGATAATCGAAATTCACAGAGACATCGGATATCATTTATTCTACCTATCCCCTTCACTCCTCATTTGAGTCAGGCTCTGTGTCTAAGACTCTACGGCCCTTGCCTTCTGTGTTAATGACTTAAAAGAACAGAGAGCCTAGAATACAATGAGGATTTGATGAATGTTAGATTGAAATTTAAATCACACTGGGGGCCTGATGAGCTTTTCCTAGGGAATAAAGCCAGTGGCAAGTTGGTCTTCCTAGGCTGGTGGGCGGGGAGAGTTTCTAGCCAGTAGCTTCCTTAGACACTTCTTGAAGAACTGCGGGGCCCTGGGGCCTCACCGCTAGCTTCCAATAGCCTGTGTATTTTTAGTCCTTGCTTTTCATGTTAGTTTCCCGTTAACTGCTTGCAGGAAATCTTTTCTTGGACATAATCTGCCCATTTCCTGAAGTCTTCCTCTCCGCATTGTGTCAGTTGGGGATGAATCAAGTCAGCAGTTTTGGAGACTGTGTGCTCTCTCCCCTGCCACAGCCTCCCCCCATTGTGGGTACCAGAAAGCTGCCTTTCTTGTCTGTTTCTAGGGGTGTGGGGAGGAGGGGCAGACCCTTGGTGCGTGTCAGCCTCTGAGACTGCACAACACAAATGTCCCTTTGTATGTGGAGGGGGCATGTGTGTTTCCCCCTTCCCAATGGACACGTTCACTTATTAGGCCCGGATAGTGTCCTGCGGGCTGTAAACAGTGATATAGGAGAGAAAGAGCTGTCTTCGTGAGGACGCAGTAGTGGCAGCAACTGGGCTTCCTTCTCTGCCCCTCACCGCTTTTGTCCATCTTAGGTTCCGTCTGATTTAAGCCAGCCTAGGACCTCTCAGTCCCTTTCCAGGGCCCAAACCAGTTGGACACTGTTCCTCTTACCTTGAAGACTTCAAACTTGGAGAAAGAGGTTTTCCGTGACAGGGATCACAGTTCCTCATGTTTGTACAGTGTTAGTTTTTAAACATGTTATGTCTTCTGAGGAAGTGAAATTCTGGCTTTGTGATCCCTTAAGAATGTAGGATTTGGATCAAAAGATACGAGCTTGAGTGCTGGCTCTGCTCTTTTAATAACTATGAGACCTCAGGCAAGTCAGGGAGCTAATAACAGATCCCACTTGGTAGGGTGTTCCAGAGTTTAAGTGAGAAAATGTATGTGAGCTCCTGCCACGTAGGAAACACTCAAATATTAAGCCCCAGAAATGGGACTGGATGGTGGGAGAGGAGTGTTAAAGGAGATAATGGAGATGACTGTGCTATGCATAAAATCCTAATAACCATTTTAGTTAGTGTTTGAGTTGAGGTCTCAGGATAAGCATTTTCTCTCTCCTTTAAAGCCACCCAGTTCATCTGACCTCTCATTCTGACCATTCCTTCCGTCTTTCAAACATCCATCACTATGACCTCTTCTTTCACATGATTGCATGGATCTTCTACCTAAAGCAAACCACTGGGCCAGTCACTAGCCAAGTGTTCAGCGCAAAGTAGGGTTCAACACTTACTTGAATGGGTACTCAGAAAAACCCTGAAGTGCAATCCCTTTCCCATCCACAGGGGCCTGCCCTTAAACTCAAACTTATTTCTTGATTTTTATACCCAGGGATTAGTGCAAGAAATGGAAACCACTCCAGATACTTTCAACAGGAAGGAATTTAACATAAGTATTAGATGCTTATCAAATGTTAGCAAGAACTAAAGCTGTGTGTTCTGCTCTAGGACTCCAGAAATGATACTCACTCTTTGTCCACCCCTAGAATACCATTGAAGTGATCAGTCCAACCCTCTTCCCTTGCTCCATTGCTGTGATGTGGCAGTTAGGAGTCACACTTGAGAAGCTCCTGCTGCAACTGCCCCATGGCACTCAGGAAACTGAAAAACGCCTCAGCTTCATAAACACTGTAGTATCAATATCTGTGTACTTACTTGCCAGAGGACACAAGAAATAGCCAAGAGGAGGCAAGTGGCAGTCATCCCACTTCCAGCTTACCTGTCTTGTGTGAATGCGCCTAATTGGTAGATTAACTGCAAGCAGTCTGTAAAGTGATTTTTTTAGTTTTCCACTATTTTCAACTAGAAGGAGAATGGGATGGCAGTGGATTGAGCCAACCTACAGTTATATGCCACACTGGTGTCATCTAGAAAGTATTTTGGGTAGCAATATGTCAGGATAAAAACTAAAAGAGGAAATACAGACAGGTCCCTCTTCATCTAGTTGATTACTTCCGAGTGCAGAATTACTTCCATAGAATGTGTTTTGGATGCATATCTCTGTGGGAAATCTTCTATATTTCCACCTGGCTTTCAAAGGGGACTGATTGACCTGGTCGGCTCTCCTTGTCACTCATGGGATAAACCGAAAAATGTTGGGTGAATGCCTTGTATATATGTCAGTTATTGTCCCAGGCAAAGGGAACATAAAGCCAAAAAAGAAAGGCAGAGCTGCTTTTAAGGAGCTCTTGGTAGTCCAGTAGAGTGACACAGAATGAAAATAGGAAATCATGACAAATGCTAAAATGAAGAAGTTCTCAAGGATCACAGATGAAAGATACATAAATCAAATTGGGGGATAAAATGAGGACAGATATAGAAACACTGTGTGTATTCATGTAAAGAGTTAAGTGTAAAGGATTTTTATTAATTTTAGGAGCCTATAAGTATGGTCTGATAAGCTTAGATATAATCTCTTTCTCTCAATCACCCAACCCAGACACAAGACCCCAAAATGTTCTTTATTTTTCCCAAAACCTTTTAATGAAAAATTTCAAACATACAGCAAAGTTCAAAGAATTTTACAGTTTATGCCCATATATCCACCACCCAGATTCCACCATTAATATTTTATGACACTTGCTGTATCACATATCTATCCGCCTATCAATCCCTTTGTCGATCCATTACTCATCTTATTTTTTAAAGCATTTAAAATAAATTGCAGGAATCATTGTATTTTTCCCTAAATATTTTAGCATGCATATCATTAACTGATTAACCAAAGTCCAGGATTTGTTCAGTATTTTTCTTTAAGGTAAAGTTTACTTTGGCCACCTGATGCAAAGAACTGATTCATTGGAAAAGACCCTGATGCTGGGAAAGATTGAAGGCAGGAGGAGAAGGGGATGACAGAGGATGAGATGGTTGGATGGCGTCATCGACTCTATGGACATAGTTTGAGTAAGCTCTGGGAGTTGGTGATGGACAGGGAGGCCTGGTGTGCTACAGTCCATGGGGTTGCAAAGAGTCAGACATGACTGAGCGACTGAACTGAACTGAAAGTTTACAGAGAGAAACGCCCAAATCTTAAGTGGTTGTTCTCTGAGAATTGGTAGACATATACCTATGTAGTAACTCAAGCACCAATAAATCTATAAAACATTACCATTGTTCCAGAGAGCTTTCTCATGCCCTTTCTGGATAGTTCCTATCCCCACCCTCCAGGAACAACCATCATTCTGATATTTTCTCCCCCCCACCCCGTAAATTATTGTTGCCTATTTTGGAATTCCGTATAAATAGTCTTACAGCATGTACTTTTTTGTGCAGGTCTTTTGTCACTCAGCATAATACTTTTGAAATCCATCCACATTGTTGTTTATTGTAACAGCCCATTCCATTTTATTGCTTAGTAGTATTCCATTGCATGCACACACCATAGTTTATCTGTTTTCCTGTGGATGGATACCTGGATTGTTTTCAGCTTGGGGCTCTTATGTGGGTGGGGGGAACAACTCTGAACTTGTACTTTTAAAAAATTGACTTTTATTTCCTCAAACAGTTTTAGATTTGTAGAAAAATCGAGAATATAGTACAGAGGGTTCCCACATACCTATACCCAATTCCCCCTGTTATTAACATCTTACACTTAATGTCCTTTTTAAGACTCCCTCTGACTTAGTGTTTTTGGCTGATTGCTTAATGGATTGATGTTTGGAAAGACTGAAGATGCAATGCTACCAGTAAATACTCTGCAACAGGAAATTGATTTTGTCATCCCATTGAAATCATTGACCCAGGATTTATTTTGTCCAGTCTGTTGGAATCATGAATGTCTAGAGGTTAATATGTATATCCTTTTGTTCCTGAGGGTCTTGCTCCAGGGAGAGCTCGGGGTCAGGGCCTTGGGTCTGCAGGTGAAGGAACAGGGTTTCTGTCTGCATCTGCATGAGCAAATGATTGCTCCACCATCATTTTCTATCTATTCCACTTCTAGGCTTTCCTCTCATATCCAGCAAATCTTCAACAAGGCTATAAGACTTTTTCCCAAAGCACAATTTATGATTGTAACAACAATTAATATTTATGTTGCCCTTGCCAGTTTATAAAGCTCATTAACATCCATTTCTTCCTCATTTCAATCTAGTAAGGTATATATTATACTCACCTTATAAAGGAAATACTAAATGTCAAAGGAATTAAACTACTTCTCCAGAGTCTCACTGCTGTTAAGACTTTAGGATATAATCCCAGCTCTGTCTTCCTCTTAAATCCTGAATTTTTCTCCTGATAATCATATTTTTTCTACTTAAAATTTGGGGCCCCACCATTTTATTTCTTAAATGATCTGAGACCCCTTATGATTGGGACTCAACCTACTGTTTCATTCTCTTCTTTTCCTGAGACTCTCTCGGCTCTAGAAATACTCAGTAGTAAAGTGTTTCCTGAACACTTCATGAGTATTGCTACCTCCATGCATTTTGATGATCATGGCTTCCCCTTATGTTCAGAGTATTTTTTTTTTCTTTCTTCCATCTTTGATCTCTTGTTCCTAGAATTTGCTTTGGGGAATTTTTTTTTTTTAATCCTTTAAGACTTGTCTCTGATGTTATTACTTCCACAAGAAACATCCCTGGATCACTTTCCCCTGCCCCCACCCCTCTCTGCTGATTCCCAGCATGAGATACAGGGGTCTCTATTCTGCTCATATATTAGACTTCGAATGCCCAGCAATCCCATTCCGTATTCAGATACAAAGGTGACTGAATCATGATCCTTTAGAGTTTCAGTCTGTGGTGGGAATTAGATGTGTACAGAAGTGGTGATAATATAGGGATTAAAAATTGACCCCGATATGGATGTATCCAGTTCCCACTGTGGACTCAGCACAGGTGCTCAATACATACTTGTAGAATTGTATTGAATAATAAGAGGAGGTGTAGTTTCCCAAGTGGCACTAGTGATGAAAAGCTCACCTGCCAGCGCAGCAGACCTGGGAGATGCGGGCTCAGTCCCTGGGTCAGGAAGATCCCCTGGAGGAGCGCATGGCAGCCCACTCCAATATTCTTGCCTGGAGAATCCCCGTGGACAGAGGAGCCGGGCGGGGTCGCAGAGTCGGACGCGACTGAAGCGAGACTTGCATTTGCGCTTAGTAGGAATGATCCTGAGCACAGGCTGTGGTTAAATAGACAGGGTCCTCTGCCCAGATACATTTCTATTCAGTCTCTCCTTAGCCTTCGTCTCACTGGGTCAGGACTGTGTCTTCTCTGGACATGTTTCAGGGTAGCAAACCGTGCTCAAGTGACTTGAGTATTGCCTGGTCTATCATTTCATCTATTCAGCAAGAGTCACTGAGGTCCCTGTTTATGCTGGTGTCTCTTTCTGTATCTGAGAATAGAAAGATGAACAAACTGTTACTCTTGAGAAGCTCAAGCACTTGAGGCAACTCAGAGCAGAATGTAGACACCTCACAGGCAAATAATGAAATAATTAATCTGAATCTTTTTTGGAATAAGACAAAGCTAATTTAAAGTAACAATTTCCTTTCCTATAGGAAAACCCTTCAGAACACTTTCATGACCATAATTTAGCTCTTCATTTAGATTTTTTAACCCACAGAAAAAGATACTGTACAAATTTGATTCAGTGGAGTTTACTACTCTCATTTTATTGACCTGTAACCATGACGTATCATTTCATTTTTACAAGGAAAACCAAAGTAACGCAAAACCAAAATCCCCCGAAATGCTTATCAGCATGAGCTTAAGTAGTTTTTTCATTTGAATGGTGTTTGTGTTTGCTGACCCTCCTCTGGCATCAAGTTGTGATGGTTTTAGATAAGACATTTACCTGACTGTCTCACAAGGTTGGAGGCATCTTCCATTCTCTTTGGGTACTAATATGGAATGAGCTCCAAGATATAATTTAAGTGGAAAAAAAGAAGCCTCAGTTACATTATCTGTCATGATACTGAAGCATAGTATACAGCCATTTGTATGAAAAAAGGATATACATATTCACTGTTGCATACATAAAATGTCTCTGGATTGAAACACAAGAAACTCATAACAATGATTATCTGTACAAAGCAGAAAGCAGGGTGGCTGGGGTTAGGGCGGAAGAAGACGTTTTTCTATTTGCCATTTTATACGTCTTGATTCTTGGGCATTGTTACTTCAAAATATACAGTGTTTAAATAGTGAAAATGCTTTAGGAATAATTTACTAGTGGAATTCATAGGAATAAGCAATTGTGGATTTTCTTTTTTATTCATGGCGTTATTCAGCTCATGTTTTCTGGTAAAATCACCCTCTAAGTATAATCTCTATATCTCTCGACTGCTGACAATGTGGTCGTTGTCAGGGTGTTGCTAAGTCATGTAAGATTCTTAGAAATCACACACTTTAGGTTGGTAGTAGTTTCTGTGGTAAGGAAGAAGGTGCGTATGAGGATAGATAAAGTTCCTGGAAACCTAGCATCATAGACTTTCAGGGCCAAGAGATCCAGGAGTTCGTCCAGTTCACCCGTCGTTGTATACCTGTATGCCCTCTGCGGCATTCCTGCTTGGTGGCCACCGTTACTAAAGGCTGCTCAGTATTATTAATGCTAGCTAAGTAAGAGTGCCTCAACTTCGCCCTCTCTGCGCTGGCCTAGAAAGATCACTGGACAAGAAATCGGGTTATCTGACGTCTAGCCTCAACTTTGCCCTGTTCACTAGGTGGCTTCAGGTAAACGACCTTCCCTCTCTGGGTCTCTGTTTCTCCATCTCTAGATTTAAAGCATTAGATTGTGCCAGAGGTGGAAGGTACAAGGACAGCTGCTGCCACTTCCCCCTCTCTGCCCATGAGAAACATCTCTGCGGTTTTAGCAGTTTCTTTATGGTAGATAAACACAAAAGAAGTCTCAGAACGCTTCTCAGCGCAGTCCAACTGGAACCCATAGGTAGGACTTGGATGGGACTTGGCAAGTGAGATAAAAATCTTTCCCTTCCATCTCTAAGGTTCTCAAGCAGCAGTGTGCTGATCAACGTTTAACAGCAGGTTCTGAGAAAGAAAAAAAAGATAACCCTGATTTATAGAATTTGCTGGTTTCCTTGATGTAAGTACTCCCACCGACTGATTTCAGATTACTAAGGTGAGGCCAGCTGAGTTGCAGAATTACTGAAAATTTAACAATCAGCTTTCGTGAGCTGACTCCGGCACACCGCTGTAAAATGGATGACTTTGAATTAACTGGCTACAACCATAAGTGAAAATGACAAACCACCCTACAGAATTTTATCCAGAGGCTTTACAGTCTTTTGGGTTTGGAAATACTTGAGTGTCACGAGATCTTTATGAAATTCTTCTACTTCCCTGAGCCTCAGTTACTCTATCCATAAAATGGGACGAAGGATTCCTGCCTCATAGGATTGCAGTCAGTAATGAGAGACTGCATGTAAATCACTTAGCACAGAGCCTGTCCCCTTCTGTGACCTCTCAGACATTCCCCTCTCCTTACCAGTGTGGAGGCTGCTGTGCTTGATGGTGCTTTTATCTTTCTCAGACTCCCAAAAAACTTGTCTTTGCTTTCCCTCCAGCCCTTCTCTTTTTCTAACCATTACACTCCCTTAACATCCCCTTTTCCTTTCTCTCCCCTGCTCTGATGTACTCAGTAGTCTGTCGGAATGGAATGTCAGTATTTAATCTTACCTAGTCTTAATGTTTTATCTGTATCTTCTATCCAAACCTCTCTTGGTAATCTGTGCTGTTGGAGATTATAGGCACACTTGTGGGCAGATGCCAGCTCTGTGTCTCAGAGACTATCCTCCATCACAACACCATGAATAAATAAGTGTTAATAAATCACCACTCAGGATCAAGAGTACTGCGAAAAAGAGCTTCTCTTAGGCAGGTACCATTGAAGACTGCTGCAGATCTGTCCAGAGCTTAGTAGCAGACACCTAGTATATGCTCTTGACCAAAGACTTGACAGGAGGTGGAAATAATTTCACAATTTAAGAACGCATCTGTTTTTTTCAGCAAGCGGAGCACTTTTGAAAAGTTGTCCAAAAACAAAAGTTTGGTTAAAACAGATAAATAGACTTCTCCCTCCTTCTGTGTAATGTTTATAAAACAAATGGTGTTAGAGGAAATGCAGTGTAATCTGTGCTGTATTTCCTTATTACAACATCAGTTTCCAAACACTAAACACACACACTATGCTCCAGACGCTGCCGTGGGCTGGAAGTGAAGAGATGTGAGACGCGGTTCCTGCCTGCAAAGAACTCATTTACAATCTATAGGCAGGATAAGCCAGCCAAGACTTACCTCTTGAGTGGTATAGCATAAATAGGTCAATGTAAGCAGTAACTGAGGTCAGTTGTATTTCCGTTAGTCTACGGTCATGGGAAGGCATCTGGAAGGAGTGATCTAGGGAAACTCTTCCCTTCTGCCCTGTCTCGTAGCAGTTGGTACTGTGCTGAGCTCAATAAACCCTTGTTACACAGATGATCATATCCACTTCCATTGCCTCAGTTACCAGGCCTATAGGCTGATGACTTCCAAATCTGTATTTCCTGCCCACGTAAGCACTTTGAGAACTGAATCCTTGGCTTACATAGTTCAGCGCCACAAAAATGTCTTGAAGACCTTCCAGGTGTAAATGTCTAAAATTATACTCAGGATCATCTACCCAGTACCAAATTTCCTAGTGGTCCGGGAAACCTGCGTTCAGTTGGCTCAAGCCAGAAGTCTAGAAGTCATTTTTCTGTATCACCCCTCACATTCCAGCAATGAATAGGAAGTTGATTCTAGCTATTAAATATGTCCTTTGCATGGCCTCTTCTTTCTCTCCATTACCCCACAGCAGCCCAAGCCACCCTCACTCCTCACTGGGACTGTAATAGCCTCCCAGTTGATGGGTGCTTGACCGTAGTTACTCTTCTCCAGCTTTTCACACAGCAACCAGAGTGATCTTTCCAGAACAGAAATCCAGCCATAAGCTCTCCTCTTTTGGAAACTACAATACTTCTCTGGTCCTGAGGATAAAGTCCAAATTCCCTAACTATTTCCACTGGCTTTTCCTGATCCCTTCAGTAAGGATAAGACACTCTTGCTATCCATCCCACTAGCACCGCATGTTTACCTTTATCATAATATTGATCATGCTTTATTATAATTGCTTGTTTCTTGTTGACCTTTCTGCTAGGCACCAGGCTCTGAGATCAAGGACCATGTCTCTATTGTTTATTCAGTCCCTCAGCCCCTGGCAGAGTGCCTGGAAGAGTACATGGTGGAATACTAAATGTATAAATTCATTACCTTAAATGAATTTTTAACAATAATTTCCTGCCTTAAAAATGAATAGAAAGCCTCTAATGTAACTGATTGCTGAGTTTGGTTAGTCATGTAAATTTTCTTATAGCATGTCTACTTTAAGTTATATACTCAGGTAAGAGGTTGCAATTTCTGTCATTATATCTGGTTCTCTTGCAGAGATCAACATTACAAAGCCTAAGGGAAAGTCAGAGAGGTAGGCATGGGAAGAAAAAAAAAATCTCAATAAAAAGAAACTGCCACTTTTTTTGGCCTCTGATGCTGTGTGTTTTCACGCATGTACAGTTTTCTTTCCTTTGAATTATTCCCTTAGTCACTTGCCAGAAAGGAGAATTATTGGGCAAAAGGGAATGAGCCATTTTAAGGCTCTTGAAATACTGCCAAATTGTTTTCCAAATACATCATATCAGCAAATAGCTTTGAGCAATGGACAGGGGTGTGTGTTTAATCACACACTTACACCACTGGGGAACATCATGAAAATCTTTTTTGCTAGTGTCATAGAGGGAGGGGAGACAGTCTTCCCCATTCCCTCTAGCTAATGATGGGTCTTTTAAAATCTGCTCCTTCAGGCAGCCGTTTCTGAAGGGCTGAAGCCCTTTCAGAGGCTGTGAGGCTTGCAGCCTCACCCTCACGGGTCCCTGGGGCACAGCTTTTCCGCTGGACCGTGGTGGGGGGCGGGGGTGGCGATGGAGGGAAAACATAACACAGACCCCACCATTGTTAGGGGTGAGGTCGCAGGGATAATGCTGAGAGAAGGGATGAAAAGAACGATTCTCCATTCTTGATTGTCGTGATTCCCAGGGATGAGGCAACAGCTCCAGCGAGGGAAGGGATGGGTCTTTGCTGCAGCCAGATGCTCTTTTCCACTGCTGCCTTCCATTATTTCTCGTCCGAAGGGGGTGAAGGGGTAGCCTCGCAGCTGAAACAGATTAACTTTTGTGCCAGTTTCCTCCCTTTGAGTGATTGCCCTGGACCTGGAGACATTCACAAATAGTCAGAAACCGTTTAGAGAATAGGAATGTGGCTGAGGGTCCATAATGCGTAAGAGCCAAGCTTCTGGAGCATGTGCACCGTTCCTGCCTGTGTCAGTGGGAGCTGCGTGAGGCAGAGAGCTTTCTTCCCTCTCCTTCTGCCACTGCTTTCCCTCATCCTGTTTTGTCTGTGCTACCGCAGCAGCTTCCTGTTGCCCTGAACCTTCCCTCTTGTACACTGTTGCCAAAATGATGTTTCTATGACATGCACGTCCGATCTTGTCTCTCTCCAGCTTCAGCTGTCAGTGTTTCCTCACTGCATAAAATCCGAGCTCCTTTTCCCACTCAGCTCCCAGACTGCTTTTCCAGACTGGCTTCTATCTCTGCTGTGGACTGTGCCCTCGCTGGTGCGCCCGTTCTCTGTAAGGACTCTCATTGGTCCTTCTGCCTCTGTTCTGCCCGACTGACTCTTTCTAATCCCTCGCATCCCTCCTCAAAAATCAAGGCCCCTCAATTATCACCTCTTTGGTGGATTTTCCTGGATTTCCCCTAGCAGTTAATCACGCTGTCCTGTAACCTACACCTACATGGTGATGTCTACCTTTGTTTCTCTCAAATCAGAAATTATTGCCTTCCTTTTCTAGGTTTGTATTTGTGAATCTCTCAGCCCCATCACAGTATTTTGCACATAATAAGTGCTCAAAAATGCTTCCTTTCTGCTAGCCTATTCTTAATCTTTTTAGCCTTCAGTGTGTTCGTATTTTCACAGCTGAAAGGAAATGTAGAATAGTTTAATCCTTTTTTTCTTCTTCTTTTTTAATGGTTAAAAATCCAAAACTCAGTGAGAATTGTGGAATTGTACAGGAGTTGTCTTTTTGCGCTTTCAGCTTGCAGGGTTCATCCATGTTGCTGCATGTGTCAGAATTTCCTTCCTTTTTAAGGCTGAATGATGTTCCATTGTTATGTATAGACTGCATTTTGTTTCTCCGTTCATCCATAGATGGACAGTGGATTGCGCTCACCTTTTGGTTACTTTGAATAATGCTGCTGTGAACATGGGTATACAAATATCGTTTGAGGCCTTGTTTTCAATTCTTTTTTGGTATATACCCAGAAGTGGAATTGCTGGGTCATATGGAAATTCTATTTTTAATTTTTTAAGGAACCACCAAACTGTTTTCTATAGCAGCTGCACCACTTCACATTTCCACCATAGTATCAAGGGTTCCAGTTCCTTCACATCCTTGACTCACTTATTTTCTTCTTTTTTTTTTTCTTTAGATAGTAACCATCCTAGTGAACGTGTGTTGGTATCTCACTGTGGTTTTGATTTGCATTTCCGTAATGATTGGTGAGGTTGAATATTTTTTCATGCGCATATTGGCCATTTGTATATCTTCTTTGGAACAATGTCTGTTCACATCTGCCCCTTTTTTACTGAGGTAGTTTTTGCTGTTGTTGAGTTGTAACAGTTCCTCGCATATTCTAGATATTAAGCCCTTATCAGATATATGATGTGCAAAAATTCTTTTTCCCAGCCTGGGTTGTCTTTTCACCCTTTTGACCATGTCCTGTGATTCACCGAAGTTTGTAGTTTTTCTGTAGTTCAGTTTGCCTGTTTTGTTCTTTTGGCTACCTGTGCTTTTGGTGTTATATCCAAGAAATCATTGTCAGATCTGACACAGAGCTTTTCCTGTGTGTTTCCTTCTGAGAGTTTTATAGTTCTAACTCTTACACTTAAGTCTTTAATCCATCTTTAGTTGATTTTTGTATACCGTATAAAGTTTCATCTTCATTCTTTTGCATGTGGATATCTACTTGTTGAACAGTTATATGACACCTCATTTTATGCGCATGATACTCTTGGAATGTTACAAAGATCTAACAGATAAGAAAACAGAAGTTGAAATATGCCTGAAGACCCTCTAAAATCAGGGTCGTTTGTAACCTAGGTAGGCCAAAGGCATAAAAGAAGAAGAAGACTTTTATGATATCAGTATAAGCTAAGAAGAAGACAGGAATGGAGTAAGGGGGGAAGAAATCGCATAAGCAGCCACCCCTAAACAGAACCTAGCGGCGGGCTTCAAGTTCACGTGAGACTTTTGATGCCGGGAAAGACTGAGAGCAGGAGAAGGGGGCCACAGAGGATAGGATGGTTGGATGGCATCACTGTCTCGATGGGCATGAATTTGCGCAAACTCCAAAAGATGGTGAAGCCTGGCACGCTGCAGTCCATGGGTCGCAGAGTCAGCCACGACTGAGGGATGAACAACAGTAACAATTTCTCCACCTGCCCTTTTTTCCTCTCCTTCCCCATGTGACTGTGCTTCTCTGATTCTCTTAAGGTAGCTCCTTCAGTTGGCTGATTCTTTTGAAATTCTTCTTAGAGGGTCATTTATAGCTTTTCCACCATCTGCCCCAGCCTATTTTCCTTGAGTCTCTCCTTGCCTGCCATGATGGATCCCCACTCGAGCTGTGCTGGCTCTCACCGCCGCCTTTACTCCCTTTAGCGCACTGCTGGGTTCCTCCAGGGCCTCATACTCATCCCGGTACCTCCATGGCAAGTGGCACAGTGCTCACCACAGACGTGGGTGCTCAGTAAGTATGCTGAAAAGATGACTAGGCAGACAGACTTTGTTCATCTGTCATCTTGAGTGCATAATCATTATATTCATACTTGTATCTATATCATCTGCTCATTCATAGTGATGATGAATGTACAATCATTCAGTACATGCTTTATGTCTTGAAAGTGAAAGTGAAGCCGCTCAGTCATGTCTGACGCTTTGCAACCCCATGGGCTGTAGCCTACCAGGCTTCTCTGTCCATGGGATTTTTCAGGCAAGAATACTGGAGTGGGTTGCTATTTCCTTCTCCCTTCTTCCCGACCCAGGGACTGAACCCGGGTCTCCCACATTGTAGGCAGACGCTTTACCGTCTGAGCCACCAGGGTTTTTAAAAGATCGTGTGCTATAGTCTCTGCCTGCCGTTGACTGCAGTCCACTTAAGAGAAGGTGAAATAGTTTTATATACACTTCACTCTTCTGTGTAATATGTAGTCCTTGCAGCAGTCAGTGAGTGCCAGGGAGGACTGGTCTTATCTCCACTCACTGTTGGGATATTGCTGCTGCTGTTGTTTAGTCCCCAAATTGTGTCTGAATTTTTTGCAACCCTATGGACTGTAGCCTGCAAGCTCTTCTGTCCATGGGATTTCTCAGGCAAGAATACTGGAGTGGGTTGCCATTTCCTTCGCCAAAGGATCTTCCCAATCCAGGGATCGAACCTGCGTCTGCTGTGTCTCCTGCACTGGCGGACAGATTCTTTACCTCTGGAGCCACCAGCAAAGCTGAGGGATTTGGCTGAAGTCTCACAGGCAGATGATTGAGGTGGGACTTGAACCTGGTTGACTGACCAGACAAGATGCTTAACCACTTTAAGCACCTTGGTTTGTTCATCCACAAATTGAAGATAGTATCATGTACTTCCTAGGTGGTTGTGAATATTGAAAATCAGACAGCGTCCATGAGTAAAGAGTTTAGCACAATACTGGCACATCGTATAGGTGCTCAAATGCTAGCTATTATTATTTGTCTCTGCAGCTGGTGTTTTGTCCCTGTTGAAGCACATTATGTGTTTATTACTTTGAAAAAGAGGTTTGCAAGTCTCATCACAGTGGTTTTGTCTCAGTTTGTTGGAACTATTAATAGCCACTCCTGTTCACGTGTGAGTCCTATGTGAAGTTCCTCATGTGATTCCTGTCTGACTCAGGCGCTCAGTGAATGATTCCTTTACTTCCCTCCTGGCTTTGTGCTTTTATGAACGAATTACATGGGACTTGATACTTCTAAGTCCAGAGGCTAAGGAATAATCCAGTTTGGAATAGAACACAGACCCCCTTCATAATTTCCAGACTGTGAGTTCTTTTCAGTTACTCTGCACTCTTCCTGGCATTCCTTTCCGTGTGTGTGTGTTCACGTGTGTGTTCACACGTGTGTTCACGTGTGTGTTTACATGCGTGTGTGTTCATGTGTGTGTGTGTGCATGTGTGTGTAGCAGTAGTAGTAGTAGTAAGTGAATTTCGTTTGGCAGGGTCGCCGAGCATAGTAGAAGCTGATCTGTGCCAGCGTCTTATTCTCAGTTCGCAGAGGCCACCAGGCCCTTCTGTGATAAACAGTGCTGTTTGAATGAAAATGCAACTAGGGTCTCTCCAGTGCTTCTTGACTTAACTCTATTATGTGTGCTAATTTGTACCTAGAGGCTTTTGTTGTTATTTGTTGTGGTGCCTGTGGCAGTAATGAGCCCGCTCCAGGCATAGCTTGGCACGTGCCCCATAGCCAGTCTGTTTGCATTTGGCAGGACTCCATGGTGTCCCTGAACAAATGAATCAGCCTGTTTGGGGGATGGGGAACTGAACCATAGGGAGGCTGCTGGTGCTGCTTGTGAGCCTCAGTGATCCTGAGATGGGGGAATCCCAGACAGTTCTTGTTCTGTTTGTACCTGGATTATTCCTTAGCCTCTGAAGTAACAAGCCCCTGGTAATTCATTGAAAAAAGCACAAAGCCAGCGGGGTAGGAATAGGGGAGGGATCGGTGCAGGTAAGGAGTGAGGAAGGGACTCATTCCCTGAGCACCTGAGTCAGAGAGGAATCACATCGGATGCTTTCCACAGGGTTCACGTATAAAGAAAGCAGGAGTGGCTATTAATATTCCCAACAATCCAGGATTCTGATCTGGTCTCAGGGCTGTCTGCTTTATTGTGGTGGGTAACACTTAGTTTATCCAGCAGCTGCATTGATCCAAACATTTGGAGGACTTAAAAAAAAAAAAAATCTTCAAAATGGTCCCAAAGCAGACACATTAATGCTTACACACACCTGATTCTCTTTACAAACCTTGTGACATAAACATTACAACTCCATGAGATAAACAGAGCAGGTGATACTTCATGCATCTTTGAGAGGTCATGCACTTTGCTGAGATTACACAATAAAAGATAGACTAAGAATTGAACCCAGTTTTTCTGACAAATCACCACTGAAAGTTTCTCTCATTATAAGATTCAACATAGGGACATTCCTGGAGAACACTCAGTGCTCCCAGTGCAGGGAGCCCGGCCCGTGTTTGGTCCCTGGTCAGGGAACTAGAACCTGCACACCACCACTAAGGGCCCATGTGCTGCAAGTCAGGGTCCTGCAGGCCGAACTAAAGAGCCCGCACGCCACAGCGAAGAGCCTGCACATGGCAGCCAAGACCCAGCACGGCCGAAAAAGACAGGTCTAACACAAAGCAGTGTATTATTGCACCGCAGGAGACCCGGGTTGGATTCCTGGGTCAGAAAGATCCCCTGGAGAAGGAAATGACAGCCCACTCCAGTATTGCCTGGAGAATCCCCATGGACAGAGGATCCTGGCAGGCTACACTCCACGTGGTTGCAAAGAGTTGGACATGACTTAGAGACTAAACCACCACAGAATGTCCTGTTTTCAGTTCTAGCTTCTGCCCCCCTCACTGAGAGTCTTAATACTTCAGATCTAAAAAAGTTGCAGGCATCTCTAGCTGAGATCTGAGTTTAAGAGAAGAAGCCTTGGTTAGCAAGAAGGGCCCAAAGACAAAGAGTCAGGAATCCTGGCTTTGACACTTCGTAGCTTTTAATCTATTCTTAAGTTTACTTAGCTGCTTCATACCCCAGTTTCTTCATCTTTAAAATGGGATCAGAAATAGTAACTGCTCATAGGATGGCTATAAGGATGAAATATATATAATAAAGTGCATAGTTCAGTGCCTGACACAGAGTAAATGAATTTAGTTATTATTCTTAAGCTGAACACCCCACAGCTTAGAGAAAGCAGAAAACAGTCTCCGTCTTGCCTTTCCCATATTTTCTTTTCTTGTTTTTTGCACTCTCATCTTAGGTTTATTAAACACAGCCCTTTTATTCTACACAATAAAATGCAAACACAACATTATCTAAAATGCTGCTGCTGCTGCTGCTAAGTCACTTCCGTCGTGTCCGACTCTGCAACCCCATAGACAGTGGCCCACCAGGCTCCGCTGTCCCTGGGATTCTTCAGGCAAGAATACTGGAGTGGGTTGAATGCTACAAAGTTGTAAAACTCAAAACAGAAAATTGGTAGTACTGACTCTATGATAAGAGGCAAAAAGGCTGCCAAGGTAAGCTGTAAGACCACCATGGATGCCAGCACAGCCTGGGGTTCCGTGACAACAGGGCAGAGCTGGCTCTCAACTCGCTCACCATTTTCAGAGAGAGAAAGGGAGCCGTGGGTTCTGTGTGCATGCATGCCACGCGCATGAGTACATGTGAAAAGACATGTAATGTGGGGGCAGATAACGGTGGGTATGTGACCCTAGAGGTCAGGAGAGGACTCGAGCAGGGCCAGGCTAACTGGAAGGGCAGCTGCGTAAAAGCACACTCTTTCCTGAGGGACCCTACAGACCCGCAGGCTAGGGCCTGACCGGGCCGCCAGACTGGCCCCGGGTCGTCGGTGGGATGGAAAACCCACTCCCAGGCTGCAGCCAAAACACGACCTGCAGCCCTCTGCTCATCCCTGCTGGCTTTGCCACTAAGCTGAGTCTCGGGCACCAGAAGCGTGGGAGCTGGCCAGCCAGAAAACTGGGGGGTTTCTTAATAGGCAGGACCCCAAACCAACAGCCCTGCTGCAGCTGGAAGTCCACCGCCAGGGGAAACATGTTGGTCGCTGCCCGCACCTTTGAAGCCTGCCCAAGTGAGGGATTTCTTTCCTACCGATCCTCCGTTAGCTGGAAAAGTGACAAAAGTGAGTCGAGTGAGATGTGAGTCACAGGGGCAGAGCTTCAGCGGCCCTGCTTGTCGGGGTGGAGTCAGAGCTGGAGGGGCTCCTGTCGTGGCAGCGAGGTGGGGGGTAGGATCACCACACACTGGGACCTGCGTGCCCGAGGGGACCATGACCTTCTCCTGCACCCTCAGGTGACCTGCGCCACCTGGGAGGGGGTGGCAGCATTCTCCTGGCAGGGCTGAATCGCCTGGCGGGTGGCCGAGGCCAGGCGCCCAGCCCAGTGGTGACAGTGATCCTCCCGGCCCCACATTTGTCCTCCGTCCGTCTGCTTTAGTGCCTTCTGGGCTTCATCTGGATTCTGAAACTGCTCACAGGCATAGCCTTTAGACAGATGAGGGTGCATCCTTTCTGGAGGCATGTCAGTCATGTTTATTTTCCTGAAGCTGGAGAGGATCCTCTCAACATGATCCTTGGGCACATTCCTAGTCAGCCTCCCAGTGTGCACCTTAGTGGATTTAGGGGAACGGCTCCCTTTTCCTGTCCTTTGCTTCTCCCTTGGGTGGTTTCGATTTGGAAGGGGAATGCCTCCTTCTGTCCTGTCTACACCGGGAAGGAGTGCGACTCGGGGTGCCGCAGAGCTGCTGGCGCTGGCGCTGGGGGTGTGCTGGAACTTCCCGGGGGGCTCAGTACCGAAGAGGAGCCGGGGGAGAGCTGGTGCTGCCGCTACCACTGGCAGCACTGTGCCTCGAGAGTTTCATCCCCACCACCATCCTTCGCGCTTGGCTCTTGGAGGCCCCTTTTTCTCTAGAGCGATTCTTGGACTTCTCATCAGAGCAGCCTTTGCGTTTGGTAAGAGGAGGACGCCTAGTGCTCGCCTTGTCACCGTTTTCTTTGACTCCTGGAGAGCGCATCTTTTTCACTCCTGAGAAATCCGTCCTCCCTTCTGAGGTGTTCAAAGCAGCGTCGGAGCCACCCTTGCCTGACTCACTCCTGACTTGGTTCTGAGAAGCGACCCCTCATCGACTGCGGTTTATCCCAGAGTGCAGCCTCTTCCCGCCGCCTCAACCCCCTCCCGCTCCCCTCAGCCGCAGAGGCTGGCCTTTCTGTATTTTCTTACTGAAGAACTGTAGGGAGATGATCTGTCCTGTCCAGTTTCCTCCTCCTCCTTTTCTTCCTCCTCCATGGGACAGCCTGGCTCAGAGCTTACATTGAACACCTGGGGCATTCATTTGATTGTGGCCTTCAGTGGGTTCGGAGCATCTTGTTCATGCCTAACCTTCTGCCTTGTAGACATGGAAAAAGAAGTGTTTCCAAGCCTGGAGTTGGGAGGGGAGTCAGTATTCTTAGTCATTGGCAGCACGGCACAAAGCTGATTTCTGTGACTCAGCTATGGTAGGGCCCTCTCTCAGGACCCACCATTCTCTGTCTGGTTACCCCCCTCCCTGAGTCCCATACTCATTGACTCGTTAGCAGTCGCTCCCCATTTCCTGGGAGCTTCCCAGGTGGTGCTAGATGGTAAAGAACCCACTTGCCAGTGCAGGAGGCATAAGAGATGTGGGTTTGATCCCTGGTTCAGGAAGATCCATTGGAGGAAGGTATGGCAACCCACTCCAGTATTCTTGCCTGGAGAATCCTCATGGGCAGAGGAGCCTGGCGGGCTATAGTCCATGGGGTGGCAAAGAGTTGGACACGACTGAAGCGACTTAGCATGCACCCCATTACCTGAGCCTCCCCGCCCCTCAACCCTCATGTGACTTGAAGAGAATAAAAACCTGTGTTGGTTAAAACTGTCTCAGTAGAGCAACAGTGACATTGAGCTGGTCTCTGCAACCCAGTCCTCAGGAGATCTTGTATCAGAGCCTTAATCTGTCTCTCCACAAAGATGGGAGCTCTGGAGAAGCTAAGAACCTTTTCCCAAGATGTAGAGGGGAACGTCCCCAGTCCTCGTTCTACCTTGAGAAGAGACTAAAGTCAACAGGGATCAAGGTGGCAGAGACAGGTAGATGCCAGGTTATAGTGCGTTTCAGCCAGTGGCAGTACCACACCCTTTGGGATGTAGAAATGTGTGTGTGTGTGAGGGGCATGGGACAGTCCTGCATAACAAAGACTTGTCCCTCCCCAAATTCCAACAGAGTGCCACCTCTCCTCTGAGAATCAGTTGGGGCAAAATTCCTATTATTAATATTTCTGCAAGTGGAAAAGCCAAAATGGAGAGTTATGGTCTGTAGCTGGGAACCAGGCCCAGGCCCCAGAACGTGCAGTTTAAGAATAGCCTTACAGAACAGATTTAAATTAGCTCACAGGGAAAGGGAGAGTATTAATAGAAGCCCAGATATTAATAGTGACAAGTCTAAGTTAGCCGAGAAGGCCTGTGGCTTAGGACATGTAGCATTCAACCACCACTTGTCTTGAGCCTTGTGCCATGTGTTATAGCTGCAGCTTCGTGTATGGAAAAGGGTAAAGTTTGTACATCCAGGACTACAGGTGCATGTGAGAGTTGGTGGTGTTCACTAAGCATCCTTAGTGACCGAGTTGGAAAGTTAACATTTCAAAGTTAGGAGTTTATATAGGGGTGCTGTACCTAACTTTTTTTAAGAGTGTGTGATTTCACTGGCCGCTTATGTCTCCTACATAGACATCAGGAGATCCTTTTTTTACCTACTATGGTCTCTTGCACTGAATTATGGCCAAATACAGGGATAATAAGCACATGTTCCAAACAATTAGAAGATAAGGTTTATATTTGTACACAGCATTTAAAAGCATAAACCTTGCCTTATTTTTTTCTCTCCATAACTATGTTAAGAAGGTGGCTTTCGTTCTGTTTTACAGGTGAGGAAACTAAGGCTCGGAGAGGTTAGGTGACTCACTGGGGTCACATGACTAGTAAGTGATGCCAGGATTTTGAACCTACATCTTCAGATTCTAAATCCTGTCTAGTTTCCACTGTACCATGCATCTTTTCTCTACCTTCAAGAAGCTTACAAAATACTTCTGCATCTGAAGTAATACTGTTCGTGATGAAACTTGGAGCTATTATAAATAAAGACTGCTTCCTTATAATCCTTTTAGAGAAATTTTCTGGTCTAATTTCACTCTGGGTTGATATTTTAGAAAGTGTGTAGGTTTTTATTTGGTTGGGATTGATTTATTAAGATTAATGACTCATGTTATGTCCAGGTTTATGGAAAGCTCATTTCAGTGTAGGATACAGTAAAAGTTGAAGGTTCTAACAAAAATAAAGTACCAAATTTCTGTAGAGGTCAGGCATGGTGAATGGGTGTAAGGTTTTTAATATAGAAATATGCAGTATAGATATTAAAATGCTGGACTTGCTTCTGTATTTTTAACTGCTACAGTGGAACGTTATTTTCTCAGAAAAGGGTTAAGGTCAGAAATGGTTGGTTTCAATCACAGAGCTTTATTTAGAAAGGAGCCAGGGTTGAGCCTGAGACATGCTTGAGGAACCTGCAAACTTTTGTCCTGAAGTCATGCAAGAGATTGAGACTCTGGGAGAGTCTAGGGCCCCAGAGGACCCTATATCACAGATTCGGGTTGCCTCAAGATGGAAAATTATCTGAGAGCTGAATTTTCGATTCTGATATTTATTCAGCTGCGTTGTTCACATAGATGCAGGAAGAGAGGATACTTAGAAATAAATGGAATAAGTGGTTTCTACCTCTTAAGATGAAAAGATCCTGGTTCTTCTATTTTCTGAAGTGGTCAGTATACACTTCCACACCTAGAGACAGCTCTGAATCAGCTAAGTGGCCAACAGTAGCTTGTAAAGTAATAAAGCTTCAGGGCACCAGAGCCCCACTGTGTCTCTGCCCCTTCCCTGTGAAATGCTCTGTACAACATTCAGGATTCATTCAACTCCATCTCTCCCATCTGATAACAGTCTCACATCTTAAAGTAAAGATAAGTTGTTGTAGACATCTTCTAGGAAATTTTTGCAAATTAAGAGATACAATGTATATATTTATCAGGTCCCCATGTATATCAAGGGCTTCCCTGGGTGGCTCAGATGGTAAAGAATCTGCCCGCAATGCTGGAGGCCTGGGTTCGATCCCTGGGTTGGGTTCGATGGAACCTGGGTTTGATCCCTGCTGGAGAAGGGAAGGGCTACCCATGCAGTATTCTGGCCCAGAGAATCCTCATGGACAAAGGAGCCTGACAGGCTACAGTTCACAGGGTCTCAGAGAGTCGGACACGACTGAGTGACTTTCACTTTCACGTATATCAAGTATAATTTAAAGATTTTAAATTTTGTGTCATTTATACTTCAGGCAACTTGATAAAGGATATTTCTTCTCAGCAAACACTGCTCGAACAGCTATATATTCATGTGGAAAGACATGGACCTCACTCTGACCCAAAATGGATCATAGACCTAAACACAAAAACTAAAATTATAAAACTTCTACAAGAAAATGAAGCAGAAAATCTTTCTGACCTTGAGATAGGACTTTCTTAGGTAAGAAATATAAGACACAAAAAGCCTCAGCTACTTGAAAAATGATAAATTGGACAAAATTAAAGACATTCACTCTTTAAAAGACACTATTTAAAAATAAAAAATAAAACTCAAGTCATAAACTGGGAGAAAATATTCTCAATACATATATCTGACAAAGGACCATAACCAAAATATATATAAAGAACTCTTAAAACTCAATAATAAAACAAAAAGTGAATTTAAAAATGGGCAAAAGATTTGAACAGATATCACAAAAGAAGACAAACAACCAATAAGCACATAGAAAACGCTCAGCATCATTAGTCATCAGGGAAAAGCAAATTAAAACCACAATGAGATACCACTACCTACCCACTAGATTGGCTCTGATGGCTAAGTGTTGTGGAAAACTAGAATGCTCACAAATTGCTAGTGTGAACTGATAATGGACAACCACTTTGGCATTTTCTTATAAAATTAAGTGTATACTTACCATGTGACCCAGCCATTCCACTTACAGGTATTTACCTAAGAGAATTGACATTTTCACAGAAAGACTTACACGTGATTATTCCTGGATGCTTTATTCACAGTGGCCCCAAACTGGAATGTAACTGTCCGTTAACAGGTGAATGGATAAACAAATATGGTAACTCCTTAAGACGTTATACTATCAGCAGTTAAAATCAGCAATTAAAAGCTGATTCACGCAACAGTCTAGATGAGTCATAAAACTTTATGTTGTGCACGAGAAGACAGGCACAAAAGAATATTTACCGTATGGTCCCATTACTGTGATACTCTATAGAGAAGACAGATCCTTGGGATGATGGAGTTCTTCTGTCTTGATTGTGATGGTAGTTATATGGTGTTTACATTCATCACAACCCATCAGCCTGAACTCTTAAAATCGGTGAATGTTATTGCATATAAATTATATACCTCTGTAATATCGATTTAAAACAAAGGGGTAAACAAAAAGAAACGTTAGCTCCAGAGGTCATTCTTCTGATGGTGTATACTGACTTATAAATTAAACAAAAGCCTTTCCAATAAATCACATGGAAGCCATAGAGGAGTCTCTGTGTGGGAGTGTTTTTTCAGATATACATAGTTCAGGCAGCTGGATTGATGTAAATGAGGGCTCCCAGGGGGTGGACAGGGCATTTATTTGAACACCTGGGTTAATCTTTGAAATTGGGTTCAGTCTCTCCTTCCATCCTTTGAATTACTTCCCTGCTTTTATATTGAGTGCTGCGATTAGGAAACAGAAGCCAGGCTCCGGAAGGGCCCCACGCCTGGTTCATCTTGTACCTTAAGAGTAGCTTTTCCATATTTGCTTATAACCAGCCAGTTCCAGAAAGCACTGGATCTTACGCTCTTATTCTTGTATATCCACAGTCCGAGTACCTTGGGGAGAGTCACTCTGGTACAAGTAGGAAGCCCTACTTGACATTTCCAACCCTTTCTCTTTTCCTGGGGTCTTAAAATGTCAGAGACTGGAGGTAAGTTGAGATCCAGAAAGTCAACACTTGTGCTTTATTAATGGGGAAACCATGACTCACAGCATAGAAGTGTTCTCTCCATGCCCAGCTAACTGACCACAGAGTTCAAAGTATAACCCAGAGCTGCATGACCCGCTTCTTTCTGCAGTGCAGCTCATCAAATTGTGACGACATTTAATCAACTGTCTTGAACAGTGTAGTGCACTGCTTCTCACACTGGGGTCCTTGGACAGTGTTTAATAGAGTCGTGTGGAGTTTGTGTCCCTGGACCGCACTCTAGACCTACCGAGTCTGAATCTCTGTTGAGACTAGGACCTGGGAATATCTACCTATGAACAGGTGTCTCAGTGATCCTGACACACAGGAGAGTTTTAAATACCACTGTTGCTTAAGAAAGCACGAAACCAGGTCTTTAGGGAAGCAGAAACCTGTGAAGCTGTCTTCTCTCTCTTACTTGGAGTAGGGGAGATGCATGAGAGAAGCCTTTGTCCTAGAGGAAAGGAAAGTTTAATTATATTTGTGGGCCTTATTTGTCTACCCTTTCCCCATCTTTGCCCTCGTTTTCCCTGGCAACTTTCGCTTAATTCAAATCATTGAATACAACTCAGATCAGAACATTGAAGGACATGAAAGGGAAACCCTTTGATGAAATGACCTTTGTTCCTCCAAAACGCAAAGGGTTGGCAATGATTCATTTGCTGTTTTCTCAATGGGAGAGGTAATTTCACTAATGGATTCCCCGAGTCCTCTGCAAAAAGACTGACCTGGTCTTTGGGGAATCAATCTCATAGAATTCAGTCAGTGTAATCACTGATACAAGGCTCTTTGGTTTCCCAGATTGCGACCCTCTCCCTCTCACACGTGTCAAATTCATTTTACTCCTTTGTATAGGATGCGGTAGAAATAGGATGTGTAGAGTGCACGGAGGACAGAGAATTGTGGCTGTGGCTCCCCTCTCCCCCATAAATCATAACATAAAGCCTGCTTGCTCAAGCTGGAAGTGTTAGAGACTTCCCTTGTTCTTCCTTCTCCCATATCCCCCATATTCAGTCCGTCACCAGAGTCAGCCATTTCAGCCTCTGAAATATATCCTGAAAGTATATATCCTTTGTCACGGTCCTGATCCAGATGCCAGTTGTCTGTCTGAGCTCCCTACTCATGCTCTTTCCACCCTGCCCTTCACTTGCTACAAGCCAGAATGATCTTTAAGAAATGTAAAATATGAAAAAAATGAAAATCCATCCAGTGGTCTCATGTCTGTTTATTTAAAAATACAGAAGTATATGGATTAGGGTGTGAAAGTTCCCTTAGTCTCTTAAATACCCATTCTCCTCCCCAAGAACCCATTGGTAACAGTTTGGAATGCTTTTCTGAGCATTTGTAAGACACTGAGTGTGTAGGTGTTTATTATATATGTAAACCATATGTACACACAGGTATCTGTGGTGGTGTGCACATATATGAATCCATAAACATACAGGGGTTTTGATGTAAGTCAGATCATACCACATTGTTCTTGCTTCTTCAGTTCTAATGTATCAGTTTCCTTAATTTACCCCTATTGAGGGATCTTGCTGTATTGTTTTTAAGTTGTATTTTTTTTCTTAATATATATATTTATTTATTTGACTGCACTGGGTCTTAGCTGTGGCACATGGATCTTTAGGTGCAGCATGTGAACTCCTAGCCACAGCACGTAGGATCTAGTTCCCTGACCAGGGATCAAACCCAGGCCCCCTGCATTGGGAGCACAGAGTCTTGGCCAGACCACCAGGAAAAGTTCCAGTCTTGTTCTATTTAAGATAATAGCTGCACTTCATAAGGTGGCCTCCAGGGCTTCCTCCTGCTCTGCCCCTGCGCCGTCCTCCTGACAGTCTCCACTGCTGTCTCTCTGCTCCGTGCTCTGCGGTCAGGCCCTCCCATGAGCCGGCGTTCCTTTCTCCTCGGGGCTTTTGCACATGTTCTTCCCTCTGCCTGGGCTGCTCCGTTAGGTGCATGACAGTGATTCCAGCACGATGGACTGGGTCCTTGAAAACACACACATTCTCTGGCACCATGCATTACTTAAGCAATGAATAAATGGTTTGCATGTTTGTGTTTTTAAAAAATATGTAGATACTGTGGTTAGTAAAATAATTGGGTTAATGAATTCCTAGTGGCTTTTGTTTATTAATAAATACTAAAATGTATATTGGGGTTCCCTGTGGCTCAGTGGTGAAGAATCCACCTGGCAGTGCAGGAGACGCAAGAGACCGGGGTTCGGTCACTGGGTCGGGAAGATCCGCTGGAGTAGGAAATGGCAACCCCTCCAATCTTCCCTGGAAAATTCTATGGACAGAGGAGCCAGGCAAGCTATAGTCCACAGAGTTGCAAAGAGTTGGACGTGACTGAGTATGCACACAAAATGTATATTATTGTTCTATGGGGGAATTCTCAATTTTTTTAAGGTTTTTTTTTTTTAATATGGACCATTTTTAACTCTTTTTTGAATTTGTTACAGTATTTCTTCTGTTTTATGTTTTGTTTTGGCTGGGAGGCATGTGGGGTCTTAGTTCCCCAACCAGGGATCAAACCTGCACCCCCTGCACTGGAAGGCAGAGTCCCAACCACTGGACCACTGGAGAGGCCCCTTAAATTTTTAATTTTATATCAAATTTTCTTTTGAAAATGATTGGCCTACAGGAAATATGTAAAACCCAGCATGTGAAACCCTACTTAAAGCAGTCACAAATCACTCTTCTGTCCTTCCGTTCAGTGGTCACCTTTCCATGCTGTTTTTTATCCTTCATCCTTCAGCTTCAAAGACATAACTTTAATGCCTTTTTCCTCTTACTGCCATTTTTATTCACTGTTTTGTTTGATGATTTTACTATTTAAAATCATCAAGACTGGGAGTGGCTTATACACACACATACTCACTATGTATACACTATATATATACACTATATGTATGCACACTACTATGAATAAAATAGATAACTAATGAGAACCTACCATATAGCAAGAGAACTCTACTCAGTGCTCAGTGGTGACCTAAATGGGAAGGAAATCCAAGGAAAAGGGAATATATATATGTGTGTGACTGATTCACTTAGCTTTGCAGCAGAAGCTAACAAAACATTGTGAAGCCACTATACTTAAATGTTAAAAAAGAAATGTGAGTTACTTAGCAAAAAAAAATTGATTAATTAAACCAAAATAAAATGCCTCCCAGAGTGCTGAACTATTCTCCAGAGTCCTAAGCACAAGAAGATCATCATGTGCCTTATGGAGAAAACGCATATTAGATACTCATCAGACTTGAGCTGCAGTCCTGTTAGCCACAAGTTCAATATTAATAAATGAGTGGTATTTGTTAAATAAGGTGTCTTTATACAGAAACAAACAGAAAACAAGATTATGGATGGATTATGTAAAGATAATGTGACCAGAGGCTTGCAGGAACCTAACTGTTGAATTTCCTCGAGGAGAAATGATTCGGTATTTGTAATTCAGTGTTTGTGGTGACTTTATAGACCATAACTGTGGTGAATAATGAGAGTTAACTATACTTGCATTATTCTCTTTTCCTGGAAAGTTCCTCCTCCAGTATTTTTTCTGGAGAGAGTTAGCAAAACTCCTCTCATCCTTTGAAACCCAGTCCAGATGGCACCTGTGCTCTGCAACATTCCATGAGCCTCCACGCAGAGAGCGCTTTGTTCATCCTCTGTTGGAGCCCTGACCTCAGCCACTGAGGGCCTGTGTACTGTACCTGCCTGTCCTTCCCATAGGCCATGAGATCTTAAAGGAGCTAGCTGGCGCTAGCAAGTACTAACATTTGTCAACATTTAATCAATGTTGATTGAATGACTGGAAGGAAAAAGGGAGTGAATACTAGTGGAAAAGAAACTGAAAGCGAAGGAAGTAGAAAATAGATTGAATAATGAATTTGACAAGAGCATATGGAAAGGACCCCTGAGTTGTCATTTTGATAACAAACTGGTTCTGGGTCCCAGGATAGTTCACATACTTAAAACCTGTGTTGATTAGCTAGTGCCCTGAATTGCCTGAAGTGAAAAAAGAGTTTGTGGAGACACCTAAGCCAAGAAGGGAAACCTGGCTTCCAAATCATCTTGATTTAGCACTCACATTTAACGCAGGTCCATTTCACTCTGCTCTCTGTGTCTTGGTTGTTCTTAGACTCCAAAGGGTGGTCACTGCAACTTCCGGCTCCTGTCATCCCAACCTTTTCCCCAGTGAGAGAGCACGCCCACTCTGAATAACACAAACAAAAAGCCCTCGAGCTGAATCTTACTGTCAGATCATAAAGGCTCCTCTGTCCGAGGGATTCTCCAGGCAAGAATACTGGAGTGGGTTGCCATTTCCTTCTCTAGGTTAGAATCCTAGAGCATACCATAGGACTGAGAGGTTTTGTTTGTTTTCACCAAAAGAGGGGGCAAATAGACATTCTTTCCTTTTTTTTTTTTTCCTTTGGTGTATCTTTCATTGGAGAGTTGTATAGTACATAACATCTATCAAGCACTGTGCTAAATTTTGGAGATAAAAAAGCCCCTGACCTCGGGATGGACCCATCTTACAGTAAGGTAAAGTTCATTCTGTGCCAAAGAAGCCAAGAAGTTTCGTTAGAGTCAGAAACATTATTACTCAGATGAGTGCTTCTGCTGCTGCTAAGTCACTTCAGTCATGTCCAACTCTGTGCAGCCCACCAGGTTCCACCATCCTTGGGATTCTCCAGGCAAGAACACTGGAGTGGGTTGCCATTTCCTTCTCCAGTGCATGAAAGTGAAAAGTGAGAGTGAAGTCGCTCAGTCATGTCCGACTCTTTGCAACCCCATGGACTGCAGCCCACCAGGCTCCCCCGTCCGAGTCGGGAGCATATAACGGTGATCCTCAGGCATTTGGATTTGAGGACTGGAAGTAACTTTGGACTAAGAACTGGGAGCTAGATTCTTTCTAATCTCTCTATAGCCATCACCTACTGACTGTGAACTTGACCTTTCATAAACTCTGTGGCCAGTGTTTCTCAAAATGTAGTCAGCACTTCATCTGCATTAGCTTCTCCTTCTCTTTCTGGGGGCTTCCCTGGTGGCTCAGAAGTTAAAGCGTCTGCCTGCAATCCAGGAGACATGGGTTTGATTCCTGGGTTGGGAAGATCCCCTGGAGAAGGAAATGGCAACTCACTCCAGTATTCTTGCTGGAGAACCCCATGGATGGAGGAGCCTGGTGGGCTACAGTCCACGGGGTCGCAAAGAGTCGGACATGACTGAGCGACTTCACTTTCACTTTCACTTTCTTTTTCTGGCCCTAAGTCCTGACCCGCTGAACCAGAAGATTGGGGCTGTTATCTCTGCAAATTGTTTAAATTCTATGAACTTCTTTTTCCTCACCTGTGAAAAAGGATTTGCCTTGTAGCACAGGCTTGAGGATTAAATGTGATAATGGATAGAAAGCACATGGAATGTAGCAGGAGCTCAGCAAGTGCCTTTTTTCCCCTCCCGAGCTTAAGTCACCATGGTCCAGAGTAGCTGAAGGATACCTAGAGGAAGGATAGCACGAAGCTTCTTTCTCAGGAAATGTTCCTCTAGAAATGTGTGACTGTTATGGGACCCGCTGGACTCTTACTGTTTGCTCTTAACTGTTACCGGGCATAAGTGTGATCTGCTGTGTGTTGGGATATAGTTGTGTATCATGTACTCACAGGTCAGATCAAATTCTTCTCTCTTTGTGACGTTTGAGCTGGAACTCAAATCATATCACCACTTGGGAGTTTCACCAGGGAAGAGGTAAGTGTGAGTGGTGACTGTGTGCGTGTGTTACAGGTGGGTTTTTTTTTTTTTTTAATGTATTTAAAGCAAAGAGCTTTTTGAAGATGTATTATTTCGTTAATGTCCCTGACTAGTAAATTCATTTTATTGACATCAATCAGTAACCTCAGTTAGATTCTAATTAATTACTTAACAGGATTCTCCTGGTTTGTTGGCAGTTTTTGGCTTTACCCTCATCAGAAAGAGGGAAGTTGAAAGGACACGCCCATTTCCAGGAGTTACACAAAACCCTCTTCCAAGAAATGCCTTGACCCTTCTACAACTTTAGCCACAAGGCATGTGAGATTTGGTATCTGGAAAGATGGTTTGAGGCTCTGAGAAGTCCTTAGTCATCAAAGTTCTGTTATCTTGGGTAGAATACCTAAGGCAAAGCAGAAGATTCTAGAGTTTCAGAAATATTTTCAACTGTCAAGGCTGAAACTAAGGGAGTTCTAGTTAATACTTGGTTTGAGGGAAGAACATAACCCTCTGTTCCAAGAATCTGAATAATCTGATTAAATGAGGTGTTACCATGTCAGATTTTCTTGGTTAAAAATGTATAAGGCTCTCCAGGTGGGAAGAGACCTTAGTCCTTTCTGTTTACTGATCTACTGCTTGAATCTCCTTCCCTCCCTCTAGTCTGGGTCAGGGGACAGTGAGTGAATCTTGCCCACCACCTCTTTTTCTAAATTGTTTTATTGGAACACAGCCACTCTTGTTTGCTTACAAATTGTCTATGACTTCTTCCATGCCCCTATAGATCTGAGTAGTTGTGACAAAATGTCTGATGTGTGAGGCTTAAAATACTTATTCTCTGCTCTTTACAGAGAAAGTTTGCTAACCCTGCTCTAGGCTAAATCCTCTTTAGTATCTCTGATGCTGAGTAGTTCTTCAGTTTCCAAAGGACCTGCTTTGGACCACTCTTTTAGAAAGTTCTTATTTTCAGTGAGTAAAAAAAAAATCTACTTTTATGTAGCATGCCCCTGCTCACCCTAGTTGAGCTTTAGTATGTGGGATCACCCAGAACACATCAAATCATTCTGCTGTGCATCAGCTCCTTGTATCTCAGAAGATAACAATCATGACTCCAGTCAGAACCTCACTAAATCCTGGTACCATTGTATTTCAAGACTCTTTACACCACCGAAGCTGAGCACAGTGCTCCCATGCAACCTGGCCAGTGTGAAGCTAAATTGGGATCCCTCTAAGTATTCTAGGTGCCAGGTTCAATAGGAAGAGGTAATGGCTGCATTCTACATGGTTGGAGACCTTGGGATCTAATCTGAAGAACAGAGACAGCTTCGTGTGGGATATGAATTCTCCACTTAAAGCCAGAATGACGCAACTTCTGGGCCATGTGTACCCACGGTGCACGTCTGTGGTCTGGGTGGTTGTGAAACAGTTTTGTTTTGTTTGTTTTACTGAATTTGGGCAGAAAAGGAAAACAGTCACTTCTGTTTCAACAGAGATGGTGGTGGTGTTCTCTAAATCATAGATGCAAATGGAAGGTTCTTTCTCAAGGGTGGACCCTGATGCCATGTACTTCTTTAAGCCCTGTTGTTGAGTAAAGTGACTTGTGTTGTCTTCTGTGTTCTTGTCCCCCTACCATCGTCTCTCACTATTGCAGGCTGTTGCAACAACTTCTTAGTTTTCCTGCCTCTTGTTTTTCCTTTCTCTTGTTGGTCTTCCGCATTCTGCCAGTTAAGGGGACAGCAGTAGTAATCATTTCTCTGCTGATCTGTTCGCTTCGGTGACTCCCCCTTGTCAATAAAGGAAAGATTAAAAATTCATAGGGTGCACCAATTAAAAACTAAATTTAAAAAAATCTGTAGGATGGTGTTGACTTTTCCAGGACCACCAAACTCTTCCTTTCCTCCTCCTTTTCCACATTCAGAGAAGACTATTCCATGTTCTCTGAACCTGTCTTATATTTTCCCATACCCAGGTCTTGGTCATACTATGTGCTCTATAAGAACCGACCTTTTCTCCTTCCTTCCCAAAACCATATATCAAACCCTACCTTCTTCAGTTCATATTCATTCATGTTCATTTCTCTTTCTCTCTCTCCCGCTCCCTCTCCTGCCCATTCCTAAAGGTTTGGTTCTCTGCTTAAGTGGTCCAATTTATATTGTATTTCCTTTTATGTTGCTTATAAAAATCTGCTTTTTGTTTTAGGGATATGTGATCATGTCTTAACTCCCTGCATTGTTGCAAACATTGAAAGTTACTTGAAAGGAATGTTTGGGTCTTGCCTCCTTTCTTTATCCCTCGAAGCATTTAGGAGAATTTGTGCTTGTTTTAGTGAATATAACTATTGACTTGTCAAGAGCAGTTAGGTAGCAAGAAGAGTTGAATTGGAAGTAGATGATTTTGAATCCAGCAGACTGGAAGAATCCTGATACTTCTAACTGAAATTCAGTGGAGTTGCTGTTGTGTGGTATGGGGCCAGACAAAGGACAAAATAACGCCTCTTACTGGTGAAAAAATAAGTTGGAAATCTGGGAATTGTTCATAGTGTTAACTCTTTTGCCAGTTACATGACCTCAGAATGTCCTTGGGCTGCTTTCGATTCAATAACTATGTTCTTGGCGTGTGTCATGCAGTTTGGTCCTGGCTACCTTCACACTTAATAACCATATTTAATTCTCAAGTCAATATTATTAGTTTTGTTATTTCCCCTTTTATATATTTGGTTATTAAGGCTTGGGAGATGTTAAGTTTGTCCAAGATTGTAGAGCAAGTCTTTTACCCTAATCGCAAGCTTTGCTTTGCTTATCACAGTCTGAATCATCTATCTTATTCTCTCCTTACCTCACTGTCTTATTCTCATTGCTCTCCTTATTTCTCTGCACTTGTGCCCCTTGGTTGAGTTTTTGTTGATCTGAATTAATAGTGTTTCTTCTACCTGACTGGGTTATGCCAGGAATTAGTCATAAAGTGAAATAAGTCAAATTGGCTAAGTTGAAAGAAGCCAGTCACAAAAGGACAAATATTATGTCATTCCACATATATGAGTAATTAGATTCAAAGATATCAAAAGTCTAATAGTGGTTTTCAGGGATTGGGTGGAACAGGAAGTTAATGTTTCATGGGTAGATAATTTCGGTTGGGAAGATGAAAAAGTTCTGGAGATGGATAATATCAATGACACTATAACAGTGTGTATATACTTAATGCCACAGAACTATACATTTAAATGGTAAAATTTATATTATGTTTTACCACATTGAAAATCTTTTTCAAATTTTAGCTTAAAAAAAAAAAAAAAAACTAAGCCATAGGACTTAGCCATTGCTATGTAAGTGATAGGGAGTCATTAGATTTTTGGATGGGGAAGTGGGAATGATGTGATTGGAGTTTTTCTCTGATTGGAAGATAAAACTGGAGTCATTTATAGGCATTACATTAGAATAACTGGTTAGGAAGCTATGAAAATAGTTCAGACTCTAGACAGCAAGCTCTTGACATAAGGAACGCAGAAAGGCAGGCCTGATCTGGGCTATTATGAACGATGTTGCAGTGAACAGACTTTTCTATGTCTGAATGAATATGTGTGCACAGTTATCTGAGGTAGGCATCTGGGAGTAGATCCAAGGCCCTGGGGTGTGTGTTTAGCTAGAGTAAGCACTGCTGTAGCTTTCCAAAGTGGTTATACCAACTCACATTCCTGCTAACAGGGCGTGAGAGTTTCTCCACAGTCTTCACCATATTTCTACTGTCAGTCTTTTTCATTATAAACATTCTGGTGGTTTTGTTAGTGTTCTTGATTTACATTTTTCAATGAGTAAAGAAGGTGAGATCCTTTTATGTCTATTGCCACTTGAATATCTTCTTTTGTATAGTGTCTGTTCAAACTTGTATAGTGTCTGCTCATTTTTCTGTTGAGTGGTCTTATTCCTGCTAATTTGTACACTTTTTTAGATGTGTTCTGAATATGAGACATATGTATTGCAAATATCTCCTCCCACTCTCTTGGCAGTATGTTTTGATGATCAGAAATTAAGTTTAATGTTGTATAATTGCTCGCTTTTTCTCTTGTCTCAGTACATTTTGAGTATTCAAGAAATCATTGCCTACCCCGAAGTCATGAACATATTTTCCTTTGTTTTCCTCTAAATGCTTTATTATTTCATCTTTCACATTTGGGTTTACAGTGATCTGAGATTAATTTTCACATATGGCATGACATAAGGATAAAGAATCTTTTCCCATCATTATCAAATTGACCTAGTTCCACTTATTGAAAAGACAGGTTTGGCTTTGTTTTGTTTTTCTCCACAGCACTGCAGTATCATCTTTTTCTTAAATCTAGAGGTGATGTATGTATGGGTCTGTTTCTAGATTCTTCTGTTCCTTTAGCCTATTAATCCATCTTTTAGGCTCTACTTTTAGTCTTCTAAATAGACGAGGCTTTCCTCCTAGTGGATACCTTTGGTTACACCCAAACGGCGCTCGTAGTGAAAATTAAAATGTGCTTGTTCTCAGGATGCATGCTCAGTCATGTCCAACTCTTTGCGACCCCATGACCTCTGCCCGCCAGGCTTCTCTGTCCGTGGGATTCTCCAGGCAAGAATACTGGAGTGGGTTGCCATTTCCTCCTCCAGGGGATCTTCCCGACCCAGGGATCAATCCCGCATCTGCGACTCCTGCATTGCCGGCAGATTCTTCACCACTGAGCCACATGGGAAGCCCAGAGTAAAATGTATTATTTATTGCAGGATAACAAGTTACCCTAAAGCTTACTGGCTTAACAGAGAAATAAATATTTAATGTGACTTTGTGAATCGGCAGTTTAGGAGCAGTTTAGTTTGGTGAACTTGGCTCAGGGTCTCTCATGAAATTGCAGTCAAAAAGAACCTCTAGTTGCTGTGATCTTAAGTAGGACTGACAGATATGCTTCTAAGAATAGCTCTTTTTCACAGCTGGCAGGAGGCCTTAGTTCCTCACCATGTGCATTCCTCCTTTGTACTGCTTGAGTGTCCTTACAACATGGCAGCTGATCCAAAGGAGAGCAAGAAAGAAGCTACAGTGTCTTTCATGCCTTACCCTTGGAAGTCACACACTTTCATTTAAGCAGTATCCTATTATTAATCCACATTCAGTAGGAAAGAGGACTACATAAGGCTGCACTGGGAAACGAGATTCATTAGGGACTGTCTTGGAACCTGGCTACTACACAGAAAAATAGGAGAAGCTGGCTGGTACTTTATTTAATATGTTTCCCCAAGGCAGAGAATTATGTATGCCATTGCAGCAAAGATTTTCTAGATCTGGCAGGAGGTTCAGTAGGTTTAGAAATGCTGATGACTCTTAGTTCACTCCATTTTGTGTCCTCCTGCTCAGGACCCTGAATGCTTTAAAGTTTAATCATATTTTCATGTGATTCCTGAAGAGCCCATCTCTGTCCTTGAGTGGGAAAGATTGAGGACAACTAGGTCTGGTTATAATCATTCGCCAAGTATGAACAACCTTTCTCCCCATGATCTTTACTTTTCTTCTATGAACATTCCAGTTCTCTAGTGGATAAGTTTTAAAATTAAACTCTCAATTATGAAGTAATTTTAGATTCACATATAGTTGTAAAAATAATAGCCCAAGTAACCTGTACCACTTTCCACCCAGTGGTAACATTTTTCAAAACTGTGCTACAGTATGACAACAAAGATGTTGGTATTGTTGCAGTCAAGATCCAGAACATTTCCATCACCAAAAGAATCTTTCATACTGCCCTCCTATAGCCATGTGTTAACTTGCTTCAGTTCAGTTCAGTTGCTCAGTCGTGTCCGACTCTTTGCAACCCCATGAATCGCAGCACGCCAGGCCTCCCTATCCATCACCATCTCCCGGAGTTCACTCAGACTCACATCCATCAAGTCAGTGATGCCATCCAGCCATCTCATCCTCTGTCGTCCCCTTCTCCTCCTGCCCCCAATCCCTCCCAGCATCAGAGTCTTTTCCAATGAGTCAACTCTTCGCATGAGGTGGCCGAAGTACTGGAGTTTCAGCTTTAGCATCATTCCTTCCAAAGAAATCCCAGGGCTGATCTCCTTCAGAATGGACTGGTTTGGATCTCCTTGCAGTCCAAGGGACTCTCAAGAGTCTTCTCCAACACCACAGTTCAAAAGCATCAATTCTTTGGCGCTCAGCTTTCTTCACAATCCAACTGTCACATCCATACATGACCACTGGAAAAACCATAGCCTTGACTAGACGGACCTTTGTTGGCAAAGTAACATCTCTGCTTTTCAATATGCTAACTTGGTTCAGTCGTGTCCAACTCTTTGCGGCCCCGTAGACTATAGCCCACCAGGCTCCTCTGTCCTTGGGGTTCTCCAGGCAAGAACACTGGAGTGGGGTGCCATTTCCTCCTCCGGGGGATCTTCCCGACCCAGGGATTGAACCTGCGGCTCCTGTACTTCCTGCATTGCAGGTGGATTCTTTACCTCTGAACCATCAGGGAAGACACAGCCAATTCTTTTTTCCTTAAAAAAAATAGTATTGGAATATAATTGCTTTACAATATTTTGTTAGTTTCTGCTGTGCAACAAAGCGAATCAGCAATATGTATACACAGATGCCCTCCCTCTGGAACTTCGCTCTTACCCACCCCCATCCCACCCACCTAAGTCATCACAAAGCGCTGAGCTGAGCTCTCTGCGCTGTACAGCGGTTCCCACCAGCTATTTATACATGATGATAGCCTCACACACTTCCATCCCATTCCAGCCCTCTCCTTAACCACTGACAATCACTATTCGGCAGTGCTGTGCTTAGTCGCTCAGTCATGTCCAACTCTTTGTGACCCCATGGACTGTCGTCTGCCAGGCCCTTGTCTCCATGGGGATTCTCCAGGCAAGAATACTAGAGTGGGTTGCCATGCCCTTCTCCAGGGGATCTTCCCAATCCAGGGATTGAACCCAGGTCTCCCGCATTGCAGGCTGATTCTTTACATCTGAGGCACCAGGGAAGCCCAAGAATACTGGAGTGGGTAACCTATCCCTTCTTCAGAGGATCTTCCCAACCCAGGAATCAAACCAGCGTCTCCTACATTGTTGGTGGATTCTTTACCAACTGAACCACCAGGGAAGCCCCACTAATCTGCTATCCATTCCTAAATTCTCTCATTTTAAGAATGCTCTATAAGTGGAATGACACATTATGTAACCTTCTGGGACTGGTTCTAACAAAATCCAGCATAGTTCTTTGGAAGTTCCTTCAGGATTTTGCATGTGTCAATGTTTTGTTCTTTTTTATTGCTGAATAGTATTCTATGGTAGGGAAGTACCATAGTTCATTTACCACTTACCACTGAAGGAAGTCTAGATTGTTCCAGTTTTGAGTTATTATAATAAAACTTACATGAGCATTCATATGAAAGTTTTTATATAAATATGGGTCTTCATTTCTCTGGGATAAATGCCCAGGTATACAATCGCTGGCTCATACAGTAGTTGCATGCTTATTTTTTTTTTTAAGAAATTGCCAACATCTCTCCACAGAAGACATACAGACGACCAAAAAGCACATGAAAAGGTGTTCAACATCACTAATTACTAGAAAAATGCAAGTCAAAGCTGTTAATACAATGAGGTATCACCTCACACCAATAAGAACGGCCATCATCAAAAAAAAATCTACAAACAGTAAATGCTGGAGAAGGTGTAGAGGAAAGGGAGCCTTCCTACACTATTGGTGGGAGTGTAAGTTGGTGCAACCACTATGGAAGACAGTATTACAGTTCCTTAAAAAGCTAAAAATAGAACTACTGTATGACCCAGCAGTCTGACTACTAGGCATATAGCCAGAGAAAACCATGTTTCAGAATGATACACGCACGCCAGTGTTCATTTTAGCACTGTTTATAAGACTCTGATGCTGGGAGGGATTGGGGGCAGGAATAGGGGACGACCAAGGATGAGATGGCTGGATGGCATCAATGACTCGATGGACGTGAGTCTGAGTGAACTCCGGGAGTTGGTGATGGACAGGGAGGCCTGGCGTGCTGCGATGCATGGGGTCGCAGAGTCGGACAGGACTGAGCGACTGAACTGAACTGAACTGAACTGAACTGATAATGGCCAGGACACAACCTAGATGGCCATCGGCTGATGAATGGATAAAGAGGATGTGACGCCTGTTAATGTAGACAATGGAATATCACTAAGCCATAAAAGAGTAATGCCATTCGCAGCAACGTGAGTGGAGCTAGCGATTGTCACACTGAGTGAAGTAAGACACAGAAAGACAAATATCTCACGATATCGCTTATATGTGGAATCTAAAAAAGGGTGGAAATAAACTTATTTACAGAATAGAAGCAGAGGCACTGATGTAGAAAGCAGACTTATGGTTACCAGGGAATGGAGGGGAGGATAAATAGAGAGATTGGATTAACATATACACACCACTATATATAAAACAGATAACTAATAAGCACCTGCTCTGTAGCACAGGGAACTACTCAATACTCTGTAATGACCATTTTTTTTTTAAAAAGTGGATATATCTATATGTATAATTGATTCACTTTCCTGTATACCTGAAACTAGCGAAACATTGCAAAGTAACTATACTCCAATTAAAAACAAAAAAAGAAGAAACTGCCAAACTTATTTTCCAGAGTGGCTATATCCTTTTAGATTCTACCAGCAATGCTTGAGTGACACATTTTCTCTGCCTTATTGCCAGCATTTTGTGTTGTTACAAGTTTTTAAAATTTTAACCATTGTTACATTTGTGATAATATCTTTTTGTGGTTTTGTGTTTCCTGAGTTGCTAATGACGTTGAACTTTTATTTGCCATCTGTATATGCTCGTCAGTGAAAGGTCTCTTCATGTTCTGCCTATGTCCTGCTTGGACTATTTCCCTTTTTAAACTGTTGGGTGTTGAGAATTTTTATGTGTTCCCCATACTCTGCTTTGTCAAATATGTGGTTGGCAAATATTTTCTCCCACTCTATAGCTTACTTTTTAGCCTCTTCTTTTGCAGAGCAAAAGTTTTGAATTTCAATGAAATCTTAATTTATAAACTTCTCCTTTTATGGACTATGCTTTTGGTGTCTGGTGTAAAAAGTCTAAGAACTCTTTGCTTAGCACTAGATCCAATGATTTCCTCCAATTTTTTTCTAAATGTTTTATAACTTTATATTTGAGTTCATGATTTATTTTGAGTTCATGTTTGTATAAGGTGTGAGACTTAGATTGAGATTCACTTTTTTCCCCCGCTATGGATGCCCAGTTGCTTCAGCATCATTTATTGAAAAGGCTATCCTCCAGTGAATTGCTTTCTCACCTTTGTCAGAAATCAGTTGAACATACTTGTGTCGGCTTCCCTGGTGGCTCAGCTGGTAAAGACTCCGCCTGTGATGAGGGAGACCTGGATTCAATTCCTGGGTTGGGAAGATCCCCTGGCGAAGGAAAAGGCTACCCACTCCAGTATTCTGGCCTGGAGAATTCCATGAACCGTATAGTCCATGGGGTCGCAAACAGTCAGACACAACGGAGCGGCTTTCACTTTCTCTGGGTTTCCTATTCTATTCCATTGTTCTGTGTGTGTGTGTGTGTGGGTCGGTGTGGGTGTGGTCTGCCAGTATGACACGGTCTTGATTTCTGTAGCTATACTGTAATTATTGAAATCTTGAAATCTAGTGGACTTGTTTCTCCCCTTTTATCTACTATTTCAAAGTTGTTTTAACTATTGTACTTTCTCTGTATATTTTAGAATACTTCTACCTACATCCATAAAAACTCATGCTGGGATTTTGATTAAAGTTGTGTTAAATCTGAACATCAGTTTGGGGAGATGTACTGCTTTGTGTCTTTCAATCTGTGAACATGGTGTGCCTCTCCATTTAGGTTTTTTAAGCTTTCTTTTATCAACATTGTATAGTTTTCAGCATACATGTATTGAACATGTTTTGTTAAAATCATGCCTCTTTTGTGTTTTTTAAATGATTATGATAATAGTGTTTTCATTTTCTACGTCCATGTGTTTATTTGATAGAATACAAGAGCAAATCAATTTTTGTATGTTCATCTTGTCATGCATACCTTGAAGATATTACAAATTAGATTCCAGACCATCACAATAAAGCAAATATTGCAGTCATCTGAAGTTTTTGGCTTCCTGGTGCATATACAAGTTATTTTTTAAAATATGGCTAAAAAATGCTGTCACCTGAGCTTCGTCAGATCACTGATCACAGACCACTATGACTGCAAGAATTACCAAAATGTGAGACAGACACACAGATTGAGCAGATGCTGTTTGGTTTGCAAAGTGGCACCAACAGGTTTGTTTGACACAGGGTTGCCACAGACCTTCAATTCGTATAATATGCAGCACCCACAAACCATAATAAAGCAATGCTCAACACAGTGAGGTTCACCTGTATTTTGTGACCTTGCCAAACTTGCTTACTTGTCCTAGGAGTTTTTTTCCCCGGAATTCCTTGGGATTTTTTTATGTGGACAATCATGCCATCCAAATAGGGGCAATTTTTTCCCTTCCTTTTCAATCTGTATGCCTTTTTAAAAATTGAAATCTCATTAATGTACAATATTATAGAATTTACAGGTGTACAGCATAATGACTCACGATTTTTAAAGGTTCTGTTCCACTTACAGCTATAAAATATTGGCTATACTCCGTTGTGTTGTACAACATATCCTTGTAGCTTGTTTATTTTATACGTAATAGTTTGTACCTCTTAATCCCCTACCGCCATCTCACCCTCTTCCCTCTCCCACTGGTGACCACCAGTTTGTTCTCTGTATCTGTGAGTCTGTCTCCTTTTTGTTGTATTCACTAGTTTATTTTCTAGATTCCACGTGCAAGTGATACCATGTGGTGTTTTGTCCTTCTCTGTCGGCTTTATTTCATTTACATAATACCCTCTAAATGCAGCAATCTGTATGCCTTTGTCCTCCTTTGAGAAGTTAGTAAAGTTTCCTCTGTTCATGGAATTTTTCAGGCAAGAATACTAGAGTGGGTTGCCATTTCCTACCCCAGGGGATCATCCTGACCCAGGGATCAAACCCACATTCTTGTGTCTCCTGCTTTGGCAGGCGGATTCTTTACCACCACGCCACCTGGGAGGGCCCTGAAGCATATTAAGCACTAAGTAAATATTTGTTGCGTGGATGGATGGATAGACGGATGGCAGGGAGGAAACAAACATACGTGAGGCCAAGGAGATAAGAGCAGTTCAAGGCAGTAATGTTTAGCAAACACCTGCCATGGAGATTCAGAGTGGAGCAGGAGGAGATTTTACTCATTGTCTACTTGGGAAGAAATAACAAATACTAGAATACCTGTAATATGTTGTAAAACAAAGTGACATGCCATGAGAAGTTCATAAAAAGTGTTATGAAGGTTCAGGGGAAGTAGAGGTCCATTGCAGCTGAGGCACTGGAGAAGTTGTCTTTTGAGCTAGACTCTTTGGAGTTGCTTATATTTGCTTCTGAATTATGTGGTTTCCAATATATATATATATATATGAAAGTTGGAGCAGAGGGTGTTATGGCAGAAGAGGGATGTGAATTTGGGACCAGACTAGATGGCTTTGCCTGCTCTGTCATAAATTTATCAGCATTTTGTATGCAGCCGTTTATCAGCCTCCACCACTTCTTGCAAGCAGAACCTGACAGGCTCCGATGTTATCTGTAGCAAACACCTTTTTCTTGTTTATGACAGTGTCTGTGTGTGTGTTTACGTTTGCACCTGCACCCCAGTGATTTGGAGACAGTTCTTTCTACAGAGCCAGGCCCTACAGGAGGATACATCAACTAAGACACACACTTTAATACCTTTAAAAACTTCACCATGCTATCCACACACTTACATTATATACTTGCACCTGAGGCTTGCACACACACAAGTGGACACAGAGTTTTGTACACAGTGGCCTGGGCAAGATTTTAGGCAACTTACATCTATTTTCTCAGCTCTGTCCTATACCTTAATCTTCACTTCCACTGAAAGCTTATTAGGCACCAGTTATATCCCCTTGACCTTCTAGATTCGTCAGGAGTTCATGTAAGAAGATGATTCAGTCTACGGCCATACCACCCTAAATGTGCCTGATCTCGTCTGATCGCGAAAGCTAAGCAGGTTTCAGTTCAGTTGAGTCGCTCAGTCATGTCCAACTCTCTGCAACCCCATGAATTGCAGCACGCCAGGCCTCCCTGTCCATCACCAACTCCTGGAGTTCACCCAAACTCTTGTCCATCGAGTCAGTGATGCCATCCAGCCATCTCATCCTCTGTCGTCCCCTTCTCCTCCTGCCCCCAATCCCTCCCAGCATCAGAGTCTTTTCCAATGAGTCAGCTCTTTGCATGAGGTGGCCAAAGTATTGGAGTTTCAGCTTTAGCATCATTCCTTCCAAAGAACACTGAGGACTGATCTCCTTTACGCCTTTACGATAGACTGGTTGGATCTCCTTGCAGTCCAAGGGACTCTCAAGAGTCTTCTCCAACACCAGTTATCAGTAAATAGGTACTGGATTAATTACTGAATCATTTTCTCCCATCCAAGTATTAAGCAGGCCCTTGCTTAATACTTGGATGGGAGAAAATGATTCAGTAATTAATCCAGTACCTATTTACTGATAACCACCTATGTGCCAGGCTCAACTGTAAACACGGAGAATATAGCATGGGATAAAAAGAACCAATACCTGCCCTCGTGAAGTTTCCATTGTAGGAGCTTGGTAGAATCAGCAGCTGTACGGTGTTGTAGGTGGTGTGCGTGCTGGTGAGATCAGCATAGCAGAATAAGGGGGAGAGAGTGTGACGATCGGGCAGCCAGAAAAACAGTCTGTCCAGTAATGTGACATTTAAATAGTGACTTGATGGAGTACGTAAGCAATGGGAATATCTGGCGAAGGAGTATTCCAGGCAGAGGGAACAGCCAGAGCAGAGACCCTGAGGCAGGAGTGTGTGGCCAGCGTGGCTCAAGCAGAATGGGCGCGGCAGAGAGGGGCAGGGCTGAGGTGAGAGTTGTGGTTGAGGGGGTGTCGCCCAGGGCTCACTGGCCACTGTGGGGACTTCAGCTTCTGCTTTGAGCGAAGTGGAAAGCCAGAGGACACTTAATGCAGAGAAGTGCTATGCTCTGATTGACGCCAGCTTCCATGTCGGGAACAGATTGCCAGATGAAAGCATAGAAGCAGGAAGGCGGCCGAACGGTGGACTTGACCAAGTGCATAAGAGTGGAGGTGTGGAGGAGTGACCGGGTTGTAAACGTATTTTGAAACTGTTTGGACCAACAGGATTTGCTGTTGGGTTTGGGAGTTGATGGCTGACATCAAGATTTTTGGCCTGAGCAGCTGGAAGGTTGGAGCTGCTCATAACTGAGATGGGAAACATTGAGGGACGAACAGACTTGGAGGATGGGAAGAGCTCAGTTTAAAGGAAGTTTGCGATGCCAGGGCTTCCCTGATGGCCCAGTGGTTAAGAATCTGCCTTGCAAAGCAGAGGGCGCGGGTTCGAGCCCTGGTTGGGTAGCTACAATCCCATGTGCCGTGGAGCAGCCAAGCCTGAGCGGTGTTGCCACTGAGCCCTCGCGCACAACTAGAGAGTCCATGTGTCTTGATGAAAGACGCCACGTGACACAGCAAAGCTTCCTCATGCCCCAGCTAAGACCCGATGCAGCCAGACAAATAAAATGTATTTTTAAAGAAAGATTTGAGATGCCTATTAGTGAGGAGCAGGTATGAGACTCTAGAGTTCTATAGATGGGTTTGGGCTGGAGCTATAAATTTGCGAATTACAGCAGTTAGATGACTTTCAAAGCTGTGAAATGAAATAGAATAACTCTAAGAAGTGGATATAGAAAGAGAAGAGTCTAAGAACTGAGCATGGGGGCATTCCAGCCTTTAGAAGTCAGGGAGACGAGGAGCAACCAGAACTGGAAGCTAAAAAAGAGAAGCTGGGAGGTAGGAAAATTGAGAGTGAGCACTGAAGCCAAATGAGGAAAATGCTTCAAAGAGAATGGAATAGTAAACTGTTCTCAGATGTTGCTGTGAGAGATCAAGTAAAATCCAAACGTTGCTTTGAGTGTTGAAGTCTTTAAGACCTCTGTTGAAGGTGGGGGTCGGGGGCAGCCTGCTTGTATTGCTTCCAAGAAAAGAATGGGAGGAGAGGAAACAACGATTAACACTGTAGAAATCTCTGAGGTTTTTCTCTAAAGAGGAGCAGAAAACTGGGCCATAGTTGGAAGGGAATGTGGGATCAAGTCAAACTTTTCTTTCTTTTTTTTTTTTTTTTCTGAGATGGGACAAGTTGGTGTCCTGGTGGGAATGATCCTAGGAGGGAGGGAAGATGCAGTGATTGCCATGTGCTATCCCCATGTAGTGATAGGGGGTGATGCTCTGGTGGAAGAAAGTGGGCCTTAGACTGGGTGAACCATCCATGCTGCACAGTAATAAACTGCTTTGCTGTAATGCAGGCAGACTGGTAAATACGGTGATGGAACCTGGGTAGATTCTCTTCTGCTTGCCTGTATAGTCTCATACCAAAGAGTGGAGGTGCTACAGCTTTAAAGAGGGCAAGGTTCAGATGATTGCCAAGAGCAAGAGAAAATCAGGGACCAGACAAATGTAGCAGACTGTTGCAGCGGGAGGGCTCACTTGAGCTTAAAGTGAGAGCAGCCAGCGTGGTTGTGTGATTTTCTCCAGCTCCGTACAGCTGAGTGGGAACAGGCAGAGTAGGTAAAGCAATAGACTTAGCCAAAGGTTATGGTTTCCCGGATAAAGAGAGGAAGAGAAGCAAGAGAATGATTATAATGATGGATCACAGGAACAAGGCAGGTGGAAGGAAGTGAGGATGGAGACAGAAGGTGAGAGTGCAAGGTGCCAGGATTCATGGAGTGAAGTCCCAGTGAGGTCTAAAGAACCGCGATGACAGTCAGATCCTTGGCATTAGTGGCGCTTTAGGACAGAGGAGCTGGAAGGCTGCAGTCCGTGGGGTCGCTGAGGGTCGGACACGACTGAGTGGCTCCACTTTCCCTTTTCACTTTCATGAATTGGAGAAGGAAATGGCAACCCACTCCAGTGTTCTTGCCTGGAGAATCCCGGGGACGGCGGAGCCTGGTGGGCTGCCATCTATGGGGTCGCACAGAGTCGGACACGACTGAAGCGACTCAGCAGCAGGGTTGCGTCATAGTGCTTTGTGTGCAGTATGAACCCTGTAAGGCAGGTAGGACAGTTGGTGATGGTATTCTATTCTATAGATAAAGCAGGCTCCAAAGAGGTAAATAACTTTATGTGAAAATCACACAGCTAGTCGGTGGTGAAGCACAGACTCCACCCGAGGCTCTGTTTTATTTGTGATATCTTTTTACCACTTTGTGTGATGTCTGCTCACAGATTACTCGGTCTCATTGAAGACATGGAATGTAGACAACAACATAAGGAAATGTGTAACTGAGTGTTAAATTCTATAATATGGCATGACATAAGGGGTTTATTCATTCAGTAATATATATTGAGTGCTTATTATGTACAGGGCTGTATTATAAATACTAGGGATATAGTATTATCCACTATATATAGTGAATGAGATGGGGGAAATTCTGAAGTTATGTGCTTCAGGGAAATTTTAGAAGGGTTTCTGTGTGGTTCCTCCAAGGCATCATGATTGGGTAAAAAGCACCAGGTACTGAAAGCTTGGAAACTTTTTTCTCCGCTACTTGCTGTATGTGATGTTGTTGCTTCAACTCAGTCTGTCTTAGTGGGGGACCCCATCCATAAACTGAGATGTTATGGCTTTGCAAGTTCCACCCTGACTAAAAGTCCTGTGAGTTTGAGGCTGTATTCTAGCTTAATGGAATAATTGTGTAAAGTGTTTTAGTCCTCATCTGACTTCTTGAAATGACGTATCTCATTTCACAGTGATAAGACCCTGTTTCAGTAGTGAAATGCTGCACTAATGTGTATACTAAAGTCATCCGCTGCTTTTTAAACTCTGGGGAAACACAAAAAGGAGATGGAGGCCACGCTTGGCCGGCAGGTGCACCAGTCCCCACCCTTAGCCTGGTGATACCTGTGGACCTGTGAAAAGCTTTGAATTGACTCACGACTTCCCCCCTCCTCTCGCTCCTTCCCGTTCAGGCCTGGAAGAAACGCTGGTTTATCCTGCGGAGCGGCCGGATGAGTGGTGACCCCGACGTCCTGGAATACTACAAGAATGACCACGCCAAGAAGCCCCTGCGCGTCATCAACCTGAACTTCTGCGAGCAGGTGGACGCAGGCCTGACCTTCAACAAGAAGGAGCTGCAGGACAGTTTCGTGTTCGACATCAAGACCAGCGAGCGCACCTTCTACCTGGTGGCCGAGACGGAGGAGGACATGAATAAGTGGGTCCAGAGCATCTGCCAGATCTGCGGCTTCAACCAGGCAGAAGAGAGCACAGGTACAAGACGCTCAGCAGGGGCCAGGCGCCCCCTGGCAGTGGCTGGGCCCCTGGGGCCAAGGGGACGGCCTTCAGACTCCTTGAACAGCAGAGCGGGCTTGAGCTAAGGTTGTCCTCTGAGGTGGGGGAGAAGTAGGCAGAGGGGAAGAGTCTGAAGGGCTTGGCCACAGGGTAGAGGGCCTCCTAGCCGTGAGTCTGCTCATGTGGAAAGCAGGCAAGTTGGGGTTATGATGAAGCTCGAGGTGCTTGATGGTATTTCTTCAGGTACCTCCGCGCCGCCCCGTGTCTCAGGCCTGCCCTTTCTCCCCTCAGCTCTCTAGCTCTCTGTGCCTGGTTAACCTGCCACCCACACGTGGGCAGCTTGCACCTTGCTCTCTTCTTTGATCCATCCTCTATCCACTCCTGTTTCAGAACAACCTGCACAGTTACACTTGCCGCTTTATTGGCAAGGGGAGGTGTGGGATTCTTTGTGAGTACTGTTGACATACAATCCACTGTTCTTTATATTTTCCTGGGAACGGACGGACACATGAGAAGGGGGAAATTCTGACATGTGTTCAGATTTTGTTAGCCTTCACAGAAAGAGCAGCTCACCATTTTTAAGTGAGGCTTCAGCTGCAGAAATGCTCTTTGCCATTTGTTTGGGCTCATCCCCAACTCTAGGATGATTGAGGAGTAGGGCTCTTTTTTGTGTGTGTGGCAGATGAAAGCCTAAGTTAGTAGTTTCCTAAACCTGGTTACATATCAGAATTAAAGAGGAACATATTTAAAATGTTGATGCTAAGAATCCATATCAAATCAGTTAGCTAAGAATGTCAGAGATGGGACCTAGGCATCAGTCTTCTAAAGGCTTCACACCGAGTGGCAAGGGTCTGGGGCTCAGCATCCATTTTCTGTAAATAATTGAAGGCCACATACAATCTCTGATTCCTATACCTGTTTTCTAAACTTTTTAGAACCCTTTAAAAACATGAAAACTGTTTCTAGCTCATCAACAACATCAGTCTCATCTGGGAACCCATTAGAAATGAAGATTCTTAAGCCCCACCCCAGACTTAGTGAATCGGAAACTCTGGAGGTGTTTTAACCAGCCCGCCAGGTGATCTGATGCATGGTTAAGTTTGAGAATCACTGATTTAGACTCTTAGTACCAGAGTGGAGTTTATGGATGAGCAGCATCAACCTCTCCTGGGAACTTGTTATGAAGACAGAAGACTTCTGCTCAGACTTACAGGATCAGAATCTGCATATTTTTTTAAGTTTCTTATTCTGAAATAATGTTGAACTTACAGAAGAGGTGCAGAAATTGTACAGCAAGTTCCCATGTATCTTTCATCCAGCTTTCCCTAACCTCAACATCTTTCTTAACCAGAGTATAGTTGTCAAAATGTTGATTGGTACAAGACAGTTAGTTGCAGTATATTGGGATTTCACTTGTTTTTCACCAGTGTCTTTATTCTGTTCAGGATTCAGTCCAGGATAGCATATTAGATTTGGTGGTTCTGCCGCTAGGGCCTCCAATCTGGGATGCCAGTTTCTCAGTCTCTTGTTTTTCTTTGACCTTGACACTTTGAAGGCATACTGGCTAGATATTTTGTAGAATCTCCCTCAGTTTGAATTTGTATGATGATTTTTCATGATTAGATTGAGGTTTGGGGGGGAGACTACCACAGGGTAGTGTGCTTTTCTCTGCACGTTGTATCAGGAGACACATGGTACCAATATACCTTATTACTGGTCATGTTACCTTCATCACTAGGTTAAGATGGCATCTGACACCTTCTTCCACTGTAAAGCTACTACCTATGCTTTCACAGTTAATAAATATTTTGCAGGAAGTACTTTAATGATGTGCAAATAACCCATTTCTGCTTAAAATTTTGCCCACTAATTTTAGCATTGATCAGTGAATCACATTTGTAACCGTTATTACCATGGTATCCTAAGGAAATTTTCTATCTCCCTCTGAATTGTATTAAGATACTTACGTGATTTGTAGGCACATTGAAATTTGAGAAGCTCTGGTCTGGATTATTTGTTCACAAACCTGGTGGGTCATCAGAATCACCCTAAAAACTTTCATCTTTTAATTTATGGGTACTGTTTCAGTAGGTCTGACTTAGGGCTGCAAAATAGTTTTAAGAAACTCCTACAGAATGGGAGGAATTATTTTCAAATCATATCTGATAAGGGTCTAGTATCTAGAATATAAAAAGAACTATTACATCTCAGTAATAGTTCAACAAAAAAAATAACAACAACAACAAAAATAACCTCATTTAAAAATAGGTAAAGGATCTGAATAGACATTATTCCAGAGAAGATATACAAATAACCAGTAAGCCCATGAGAAGATGCAAAGGTGTTGGACATCCTTACTCATTAGGGAGATGTGAAACAAAAGCACAATGAGATAACACTTCACACCCACTAAGATGACTGTAATCAAAATATGGACAGTGACCAGTGTTGGCAAGGATGTGAAGAAACAGGCTTTGCTCATGTATCCCACCTCATTTGTTGCTGGTAGGAATGTAAAATGGTACAAATGAACCTGTTTACAAAACGGAAATTGATTCCCAGATATAGAAAACAAGCATACGGTTACCATGGAGGAAAGAAGGGTGATAAATTTAGAGACTGAGATTGACACCTACCCACTATTGTATATAAAGGATAATAAGAACCTACGGTACAGCACAGGGAACTCTGTTCAGGACTCTGCAGTGACCTATATCGGTTTGGAGTCTAGAAGAGAGTGGCTTTGTGTATTATGGATAGTTGATTCACTGTACAGCAGAAAGTAACACAACATTCTAAAACAAATATACACCACTTTAAAATGTGTGTGTGTGTGTATGTGTGTATATATAATGTGACGCATATATACATACATATATGGTCACATTTTCATTATCCACTCATTCCTCAGTGGACCTTTGGTTGTTTTCATGTCACTCGTACAGTGATTGATGCCGAAATGAACATGAGGGGGCCGATAACTCTTCCAGACAGTAATTTCAGTTCCTTCAGTGATACATCCAGAAGTGGAATTATTGGGTTGTCTGGTTCTACTTTTAATTTTTTGAGTAAAACCTCCATGCTGTTTTGCATAGTGGCTGTACCAATTTATATTCCCACCTCCAGTCCACAAGGTTCCCTTTTCCCCACATCTCTGGTCACACTTAGCACAATCTTTTTGATACGAGCCATTTAACAGGTGTGAGATGGTATCTCATTGTGGTTTTGACTTTATTTGCATTTCTGTACCTGTTGACTATTCAGATACCTTCTTTGGAAAAAGGTCTATTCAGGTCCTTTGCCCATTTTTAAATCAGATTATTTGAGATTTTGCTATCAAATGATATGAGTTCTTTGTGTATTTTGGGGTAACACCTTTCAGATATGAGGTTTGCAAGTATTTCTCTCCCGTTCCTGAGGCTGCTTTTTCATTCTGGTAAAGCATCTGCCTACAATGCGGGAGACCTGGGTTCAAGCCCTGGGTCGGGAAGTTCCCCTGGAGAAGGAAATGGCAACCCACTCCAGTATTCCTGCCTGGAAAATCCCGTGGACAGAGGAGCCCAGTAGGCTACAGTCCATGGGGTTGCAAAGAGTCGGACACGACTGGGCCACGCCACTTCACTTCACTGTGCAGAGCTTTGTAGTTTAATGTAGTCCTTCTTGTTTATTTTTGCCTTTTCTACTTGTGCTTTTGGTGTCACATCCAAAAAAAAAAAAATCGTTGGCCAAGACCAATGTCACAGAACTTTTCCTCTGTGTTTTCTATTAGGATGTTTATAGTTTCAGGTCTTACATTTAAGTCTAATGCATTTCAAGTTAGTTTTTGTGCATAGTGTGAGATTGGTTTTAAATTTTATTTATTTATTTATTTTTGCATGTAAATATCTGGTTTTCCCAATACCATTTACTGAAGAGACTTTTCTCCTTTGAGTATTCTTGGCTCCTTTATGAAATATTGACCATATACTAGGACTTTTTATTCTGTTCCACTTGTCTGTGTGTCTGTTTTTTTATTAATATGCCAGTACCATGCTGTTTTGATTATCATAGCTTTATCATATACTTTGACATCCAGAAGTGTGGCCCCTCCAATTTTGTTCTTTCTCCACATTTCTTTGACTATCTGGGATGATTTGTGGTTCCATATGAATTTTAGGATTGTTTTTTCTATTTTTGTAAAAAGTGCCATTGGAATCCTGATGAGGATTGCACTGAATCTGTAACTGGTTTTGGGTGGTATAGACATTTTACCAGTGCAGATTCTTAAAATCCATGAGCACAAGTTATCTTTACGTTTATTTGTGTTGAAGTTCTTAATTTTTGAGCGAGGGGCCTTTGTCACTTTGCACTGGGCTCTGCAAATTATGTAGCTGATTGTGCCTGGACTAGATGTCCTTCCCTAAAACAAGTCTTGTAATTTTTATAATTCTATTTTTTTAAAGATTATTTTATAGGTTCTTTGTATTTCCGTAAGAATTTTGGAATTTTCTCACCAATTTCTACTAGAAATTATGTTTTATTTTGTTAGGGATTGTGTTGAACCCATAGGGCAAATTAGAGAAGATACTGAACCTTCCAATATATAAAATGGTAAATCTATTCTTTTAGATCTTCATTAACTTCTTTGGACAACATTTTCTGTTTTTCAGTATACAGGTTGTACATATATTTAATTGGATTTAATCAAGTATCTGGAGAAGGAAATGGCAGCCCACTCCAGTGTTCTTGCCTGGAGAGTCCTGTGGACAGGGGAGCCTGGTGGGCTGCTGTCCATGGGTTCGCACAGAGTCAGACACAACTGAGGCAACTTAGCATGCAGGAATTCTGTGATCTTCCTTGAGGAAGGATTATGAAGCCCCATTTTACTCTTAAATTCTTTGGTATAATGTTTGCTTCCTGGGTGGAATTTTTGGTTCCGCCTGACCAAATCTTTGTTATTACAGCTTTTATGGATTTTGTTTTTCATTTTACTTTTGATGGAGGAATAAAATGCTTATGCCAAAAAAAAAAAAAAAAGAGGAAGAAAATAGGGAAGAGGTTTTTAAAAAGCAGGAGAAAAAATCCAGAGACCCTCTAGTCTCAAAGCTTTCATAAATGTGAGAAGTAAGTCCAAGGAATACATCAGATTTTAGGAAATATGTATAATGGGGTTGGGGAGGAACCAGAAAGCAAGTTACTTTGAACTATTCTCTTGTGGGATTAGAGGTGTCCCTACAAAAAAAAATTTATCCTTAAAATGTAGCAAAATTTATTCCTGGTGCAAATATCTTGTTTTTAAATCACGTATTTTAAAAACAGTTACTGTCTGAATCCCTGCTTTTACTATATAGAATTTAAGTATGATTCAGATTCAGATATGTGGAACTGCATCATCTGGGCCCACTTTCTTTTGGTAGGAATATTTGTTTGTTCATTGATACATTGTTCATTCACTCAGCAGATCTTTATGGAAGACTTATTCTGTGACAGTCCCCGTCATAACCACTGAGGCTACAGACTATAAAGATGAACAGTAGAGTTCCAGCACTCGGACCTCATAGTCTAGTGGAGGGAACAGACATAACCAGACAGTCCCAGGGCAGTTCTATAACAGAAGCATCACCACAGATGGAGGCACCAGCCCACACACCGCCAGCTCACCAGGGAAGGAAAAGAGGGAGAATATTAAGGAGGCGACAAGTAATCAAGTCAGTATTTTTCAACAGCTTTGTCTGTTAGACAATATATTCCCTTTAACTTGTAACTTCCTTTATAAGGGGTTATTTAATAGATATCTAGTGGGTTCATTATCAGAGCAAGAATATTAGTTGTCCATGATGGAGGTTTAGGATTCTTTGTGAGATCTTTCTGATGAAACCAAATGGGCTTTTCTTCCTCTGGTAGAATCTGGTATGTAACAAGATTCAGCCAAATAATAGGTTTTGTTTTAACTTAGAAGCTTTTCCTCAAAGTATATCTTATCTATAAAACCCTCAGGTAAGGAGTAGAAGATTAATCATCTAAGTCAGTGTTTCTTTCTTTTCTTTTTTTTTTTTAAGTCAGTGTTTCTTTTAAAATCAGGATATGAGGAAAAGCAGGAAGGAAGTTAACATTTGACTACCTACTTTTGCTAAAGTGCTTTATTTCATTTAATCAACTGTGTTTCCATTTCTTTGAAATAAAAAAAAAACAAAACTGAGTGCTATTTTTTTTTCCATGCCTAACACTCCAGGACTAAAGCTCTTATCTGTCATACCCATGCATTGGCTGGGTTCAGACAGACTCTGCACCCTCATCTGCCTAAGCTTCCTCCTAAATACAGCACCTCTCCTGTTGCTGGGGCTTACTCACCTGCCTCGTGTGGGATGCATCCTGTACTCATAGGTAACCCTCAGTGACCACAAACGGAAATAGTAGGAGCTGTGTATTGCGCATCTACCCTTTGTAAAATAGGGTATGTAAAATACATTCTTACTAGAAATGCACAGTAATCCTTTGAGGTAGCAATGATCTTGACTTGGTCACGGCTAGAAAATGATGGAGCCAGGATTCTAGTCTAACCCAAGTCTGACTCTGCATTCTCACACGCCGTCTCTTTGCCCTGGACCTCCTGGAATGTGAACATCAGCCAGACCAAGCCCTGTTGTTCTCACCCCTATGGATACCACATATTAGGTTGAAAGCACTCCTTGACCCCTTCCACCGGGGTCCTGCAGCTGGCTCACATTTCCTGCCTAACCGGTCCATATTGCTGAAATCCTTGGGCTGGAATATTCCAAGAATTTAGTAACTTGTAGAGCTTTAATCCAGCCATCAATCTCTATTGGTGAATCTGTGGTGGGTGGGTGAGGAGGTGCTTGAGCTCACATCCCAACTCTGGGATGATATGAAGAAGTCACTTGATTGAGGTCTGAGTTTCCTTTCTTCAAATAGAGAAAATCTTTTCACCCACCAGTTGTTTCTCTATGAGCTTATCAGCACAGACCTTAGACCACTGGCAGCCCCTCAAGTTTCATATTTCCCAATGGAGGATTCACATTGTATTCTATGCAGAGGTGTCCCCAAGACCCGTGCAGTCCATACCCTCACTTGCTGTTGGTCCTGTAGAAACTCCTTCCCATACAGAGCCTCCCTCAAGTACATATTCCTTGTTTCTTTTTTTTTTTTAAGTTGTGATGGGACCTGTCATTTAAAAAAAAAAAAACTTGTGTTTTTCACTTCCAGCTGGAAGGAGTTCTGTGGCAGATGGAGTCTTTTTTTAATCCTTCTTGCCACCCCCAGCTTCTTTCTGCTACGACTCTCCAATTCCTCATATATTTCAGCCAAAAATGCTTAGGGTAAAACCTGCCTAGTATCAAGACCAAACCAAGAGTGACGTGGAGTCTGAATATCAAACCAAGGGTGGGGAAAACAGCCTCCTGATACGACGCTCAGGAAGGAAAAACAATTCCAAGAATGAATATCAGGATTTCAGGTCATATACGTGGAGCTGGCTTTTTGTTTGTTTGAGGAGGGGGTGTATGTGTGCGTGCGTGTGTGCGTGTGTGTGTACATGCATGCACAAGCAACAGTAAGAACCCTGCCTTTTCTGGGAATCAAAATAGGCTTCAGTCCCCCGAGCACGGAGCAGAAAGCTGCTCTGAGCTGTGTTTACGAGCAGGCGGAGCCAAGACCTCACGTTTGTGGCTCCGTCATGGGCAGCTGTCCCTGACCAGATGTACCACACACAAAAAGAACCAGCTCCCAGTGCAGAGCTTGGATGAATTATTCATGGGCTCAGGAGTCATCGACTGCTTGGAAGCCCCCACCCCTTTGAATCTTCTAAGCCAAGAGCTTCTTGTCCCCGGTGGTCCCCACCTTCCTCTAATTCCGTGGCCAGTGCAGGGCCTGCCCAGCCCCTCACTCTCACGCGCACTCTGAAAGGCACACTGGCTGCCACTACTTATGTGCTCTAGACGTTGAATAAGTATCTCTTGGAGGTGTTACCATCTGTACCGTGAAGATGACTGCTCCCTCACCGAGGGGTTGGGGGGAAGCTGGGAAGTGCATAGCTGTGCAGTATGAGTGGCAGCTGCTTATTTCTCTGCTTTCCATGCAGTGCTTTTGGTGAATGTGACGATTTTTATATCTGAAGGTCAAGATGAACAGAATATGGTTTAAGTCCCTGTTGTTTTTAGAGAACTGTACAGCCTATAGAAACACTTACACACAGTCTCCTTTGATCATGAAGACACAAGAGAGGCAGGGATGCTAGCATGATCCCTGTTGCACAAGTAAGGAAGCTCAGGTTTGAAGGCACTGACGTTCCCAAAGGAGCAGTGTCGCCGGGTCTAGAATCTTAAGAGCTTTAACTCCATGCCAGGACTGTGTGCTGATTCCTTTTAATTGATCCATATCCCTTTTCACAGACCTGTTTTTTTAAATTAAACTTTAAACTTTTTGTTTTGTATTGAGGTATGGCCAATTAACAATGCTGTGATAGTTTCAAGTGAACACAAAGGGACTCAGCCTTGTATATATATGTATCCATTCTCCTCCAAACCCCCCCTCCCATCCAGACTGGTACATAACATTAAGTGGCGTTCCACGCACTATACAATAGGTCCCCATTGGTTATCCATTTTAAATATAGCAGTCTGTACGTGATCTTCCCAAAGTCCCTAACTATCCCTTCTCCTCCCCATCAACCATAAGTTGGTTTTCTGAGTCTCTCTCTGTTTTGTAAGTTATTTTGTATCATTTGTTTTTAGGCTCCACAATAAGGAATATATGACATTTTTCCTTCTCTCTCTGACTGACTGCACTCAGTATGACAACCTCTAGGACCATCCTTGTTTCAGCAGATAGCACTATTTCATTCCTTTTAATGGCTGAGTGACAGTGCTTTGTATATGCGCGCCACAGCTGCTTTGTCCATTGCTCTGTCGATGGACGTGTGGGTTGCTTCTGCGTCTTGGCTGTTGTAAACCGTGAACACCGGGGTGCATGTGATCTCTCAGGTCTTGGTTTTCTCCAGATAGATGCTCAGGAGTGAGATCGCAGGGTCCTACGGCAGCTCGATTTTTAGTTTTTTAAAGAACATCTATACTGTTCTCTATAGTGGCTGTACCAATTTACATTCCCATCAACAGTGTAAGAGAATTCCCTACTCTCCATGCCCTCTCCGGCATTTTTTGTTTGTGGAGTTTTTTGAGGATAGCCATTCTGACAGATACGAGGTAGCATTTCATTGTAGTTTTGATTTACATTTCTCGAATTACTAGCAAAGTTTAACATCTTTTTCTTGTGCCCATTAGTATGTCCTCTTTGGAGAAATGTCTATTCACATCTTCTGCCCATTTTTTGGAGTGGGTTGTTTGTTTTGATACTGTTAAGGGTCATAACCTGTTTGTAAATTTTGGAGACTAATCCCTTATCAGTCACATCATTTGCAAATATTTTCTCCCAGTCTTTGGATTGTCTTTTCATTTTGTTTATTGTTTTCTTTGCTGTGCAGAAGCTTTTGAGTTTAAGTAGGTCCCATTTGTTTAGTTTTGTTTATTTCCATTTTTCTGGGAGATGGATTGAAAAAGATGTTATTGTGATTTATGTCAGAGAATGTTCTGCCTGTGTTTTCCTCTAGGTATTTTATAGTGTTGGGTTTCACATTTAGGTCTTTAACCCATTTTGAGCTTATTTTTGTGTATGGAGTTAAAGAATGATCTAATTTCATTTTTTCACATGTGGCTATCCAGTTTTCCCAGCACCAAATGTTGAAGAGACTGTCTTCCAGCGTTGAGTAGTCTTACATCCTTTGTCATAAATTACTGTACCATAGGTGCATGAGCTTATTTCTAGGTTTTCTGTCCCATTCCATTGGTTTATATTTTTTGCTGGTACCATACTGTTTTGATGACTGTAGCTTTGTAGTATAGTCTGAAGTCAGGGAGCCTGATTTGTCCAGCTCAGTTTTTCTTTTTTGAGAATGCTTTGGCTATTCGAAATCCTTTGTGTCCCCGTACAGATTTTGAGATTTTTTTGTTATAGTTCTGTGAAAAATGCCACTGGTAATTTGATAGGGATTTCGTTGAATCTATACATTGCCTTGGGTAGTATTGTCATTTGGGCAATAGTGATTCTTCTAATCTGTGAACATGGTATATCTTTCCATCTGTTTATGTCTTCTTCAATTTCTTTCATTAGCATCTTATAGTTTTCGAAATACAGGTCTTTTGCCTCCTTAAGTAGGTTTATTCCTAGGTTTTTGTTTTGGGGGTTTTTTTTTTTGATGTGATGGTAAATGGATTTGTTTCTTGAACTTCTCTTTCAGATTTTTTGTTGTTAGTGTATAGAAATGCAATAGATTTCTGTATATTAATTTTGTAACCTGCAACTTCACCAAGTTCATTGATGGGTTCTAGTAGTTTTATAGTACATCTTTAGGATCTTCTGTGTATAATATTATGTCATCTGCAAACAGTGGCAGTTTAACTTCTTTTCCAGTTTGGATTCCCTTTACTTCTTGTTCTTCTCTGATTGCTATAGCTAGGTCTTCCAAAACTATGCTGAATAGAAGTGGTAAGTGTGGGCATCTTTGTCTTGTTCATGATCTTAGAGGGAATGCTTTCAGCTTTTCACCATTGAGTATTAATGTTAGCTATAGGTTTGTCATATATGGCCTTTATTATGTTGAGGTATGTACCCTTTATGTCCACTTTCTGGAGAGTTTTTAATCATAAATGGGTGGTTAATTTTGTCAGAAGCTTTTTCTGCATCTGTTGAGATGATCATATGATTTTTATTCTTGAATTTGTTAATGTGGTATATCTCAATGATTGATTTACGTATGTTGAAAATCCTTGCATACCTGGGATGAATCCCCGTTGATCATGGTATATGATCTTTATGATGTATTGGTGGATACAGATGGCTAGTATTTTGTTGAGGATTTTTGCATCTATGTTCATCAGTGATATTGGCCTCGAAGACCTGTTCATTGTGGCTGTTTGCAAATCACAAAATAGCCAGCAAGGAAGAGAAGCAAGAAGTTGATATATCACTGAGAGCTATACATATGCAAAGTGCTATCTGGGCACTAATATTACTCTCAAAGGGCTAAATTAGCAAGACAACATGATCCATCTCAAAGTAGCCAACAAACTACTGTGAACCAAAGCTTAGGGAGTTTAGATCGCCAGAGCCCCGTTTGCAACTCTTGAAGATTTTGAAATAAGGCCAGAGCCTCCTCCATATCCTGTCTCTTATTGTAGCTTTTTCCCTTCTTAAACTCCCTGGCAGGAATTTCACGACAGTTGCACGACTAACTCTATGGAAAGATGACCTTCCAGCCAACTGTTCTTTTATCTTCTGTCCCTACTAAAATTTTGGGTGAACCTGCTCCCCTTTAAGTATTTTGTAAATATTTGAAAAGTGAAAGTGTTAATCACTCAGTTGTGTCCAACTCTTTGTGACCCCACAGACTGTAGCCTGTAGCCTGGCGGCCTCCTTTGTCCATGGAATTCTCCAGGCAAGAATACTGGAGTGGGTTGCCATTTCCTTCTCCAGGGGATCTTCCCAACCCAGGGGTCGAACCCACGTCTCCTGCATCGCAGGCAGATTCTTTACTGTGTGAGCCACTAGGGAAGCCCCTTAAATATGGAAACACTTCACGACTCTGCATGTGATCCTTGTGCAGGGGCCATAAACTTCTAGTAAGCCATGAGTTTTCCCAGTAACTCAACAGCAGGATTAGTTTAAGTCCTGGTTCCCTCTGAGATGAAATGATACCCATCAATATGCTTTTGGGAAAGTCTTCAGCCTCCAGTGGAGGAATATTATCAGGGTCTTCAAACAGCTCCTTCCTCTCCAGGGAGAATGACTAGTGCGTGAAAGGTCAGGCCCCCTTATTCCAACTGGAATTCTCACAGCAGGGAGGGCTGTGATGGAGTCAGGCAGTCCACTCCAATGCCTTCTGGTGACCTTGGTCCTTCCCCCTCACACAGGGAGTGGTGCCAAGGGAGAAGCAGGGGTTAGAGGGAAAAGCTGGGAGTAGACAAGGCTGGGGAGGGAAGAAGGGAGGTCCTTTCTTGGAGACCTCACCCTGTCTCTCTCCTCGTTTCTGGGAGGACCTTTTCCTCCCTTGTTCCCTCCCCTACCTTTTGTATTTTGCCTTTTTAAACTGAGTTCAGATCTCTCACTCCTCTGGGGGACCTTTTTGGGAAGCTTAGAGCAAATGTGGGAGGTGGTAGGCAGCTTCCCTCCCAGACTGACACAGGTCCCTTGAGGAGCGAAGATCAGAGTGAAGACTGACCCAGGCCCCAGCCCAGAGGCGGAGGCAGATGTCTGAATCACCCACCCTTTTTTTCCAGAGACAATGAGGAAAATAAACATCCAGACCAGTTTCCAGCCAGATCTGAAGTCCTCAAGCCTTATTTTGAAAAAGAAAATGTTATTCTAAATAACCCTGAAATATCAGACCTTCCTCGATTTTTTGTTTGTTTGTTGTTTTTTGTCCACAGCTGGGTCTGGTCACCCTGAGAGTAGGCTCTGAGCTGGGACATGAACTCCATAAAATCCACACAGACACTTTTGCATTGCCCTGGAGCAGGCTTCAGCCCTGACTTGCAGCAAAGTCCAGACCCTCTGGAGGAGGAAAGGGAGACAGAGGAAACCTGACCCTCTTCCCTTCGTTCTTAGCCTTGATCCTCCTTCCTGCTTTCCCTTGTGTACCAGAAACTCCCCCTCAGCACCCCAGCCAGCCAGCTTAGATTAAGTCTAGTGTTACCTGCCAAACCCGCAGACTGTTAGAAATGAGAGCGCCTCAGCCCAGCTCCTCAACACCAGAAGCTTTGGATAACTTCCAGACATCCCGTGAGGTGCTCCCCCCTTTCCTGTTCTTTGAATATTTCTAATTATCTCTAGTGAAGGAGGGTAATAAATTATTGTGGAATTGGTCCCAGACCAGACTCCAAAGCCCAGCATAACTCTAATTTTTGGCTAACGGTAGAATTAGGACTTTGAATTTAGTGGTAAGGTCACCTTGGACTCCGAAGCTCTTGATTATGGTTAAAACATCCAGCTATGTAGAGTTCTGCCCAGGATTTTGAACTCTGCAGAATCAGTAGGTACGGTCACCTTTCTCTGAGATGCCCAAGATTTTGAACTCTGCAAAAGCAGTAGGTATGGTCACCTTTCTCTGAGATCTGAATTGGGAGTCAAAGTCCTGGTTTTTAATTTCAACTTTGTTATTGAATTCAGTGTGTAGCTCTTGGTTTCTTCAACAGTAAACTAGGAGCTTGGGTATCAGTGATTTTCAAACTTTTTTTTTTTTGCAACGCTTGTTAACTAAATCTTACATGGACACAGTATGTGAAACAGGCGAGAAGGCGCTGTTCTAAATGTCGCAGGGGGGGTGGAGTCAAGCACTGTAAGCTGGCATTGGACCCAGATGGCCTGCTCCTCCTTCTCGCCCTTGGCCGCCTGGGAAGGCTGGAACACAGCGCAGAAATACTGGTCTGCAGCAGATATCGCCAAACAAGGTCCCACAGACCAGTGCTGAGCTGTGAAAAATGTCCTCAGTCCACAACAAAAACAACATGATGAGAATGTAGTTAGTTTTCGTAAGACTAAATGTAGTCAGATTTTATAACTTCCCTTTATTCAGAGATTCTCTTCTTATGGCTGTGCATGTTTGTTAAAGTGTCCTTGTGTTTGTGTGTGTGTAAAATGACAGTTGCAGTAAACAATAGTTTTTCCATATTCGCAATAAAAAATTGTGAACCCTGTGTGGCAGTTTTTTAAAGTGCACACACAAATAAACAGGCAGCGTTTTCACTCCTCCATAAGATGGAAAAGTCTGGGGAGCGGTGATCTAGAGGTTACGGGGTGTCAGGATCACCCAGCTCCCAGCCTCTGCTTCTGTACTCATGGCCAGAGGCCTTTGGACTCTGCCTTCCCATTGAGGCCCACCCTGCAGCCCAGCCTGGAGTCAGGGCTTTGGGATTCTTCATCCTTTTTGCTCAGTTCTGATCTTCATTTTGCATGCAAACTAAGGTCAGCCCTGGGACTTTGTCTACTTTTCCTGTTCTTGAGTCATTTCCTGTTAACCTGACTGTCATCTAGAATTCCACCTAGGCCTGTACCCTCTCCTGCTTTTATTTAGCCCCTCTCTTACCCGAACCAGTAAGCCAGTGGCTGGAACCCGTCTACCCAGTGGCTGACTTCCAGGTGGCCAGTGGTCTGCCTGAATTTCTGAAGAAAATCCGCTTCTGCTTTCCCTAAACATGCTTCCTCCTCCTCTTGGCCTCTGCTGCCCACGTGGCTGGGTGATACCCAGTTTCTGTTCTATGTTCACTCACTCAGCACGCTGAGTACCTGTTTTGGGGTCACGTTCTAGGGTCACGTGCCAGAGAAGAGCTTAAGCCGTGATCTCGTTCTCAGTGACCTCACAAGCTTTATCAAGTCCTCCAACTTCTGTTCTTTCTGCCATACTGCCCCTGGAGCCCTTCTTAGTGACTGCCTGCCTCCTCTGTGTGTAGTACCACAGTCTGGGGTACTCTGGGGCCCTCAGTCTTCACCAAGATTTGCCTGCCTTTAACTGAACTCTGCCTTGGCTATATGCCAATATGACTAACAGATTTTTTTTTAAATTGAGGTTAACCTCAAGTGTGAAAAGAAAAAGTTTTTTTCAGACTTCTGACTTTAATTTCAATGTCAAGCCCCTATCTGGCTAGTGATAGAAATTGAAGTTTTAATCAACTTAGGTTAAAACTCATCAATACAGGATTTTCTTAGTTACTTCAGGTTTCTCTCTTTTTTCCCCACATAAATAGAAATAAATAACCAGATATTTATTTAATTAACAAAGCTGTATATATTTAAAGTGTACATCATGACTATTTGATATATGCAAACGTTGTAAAATGATTACCAGTCAGGGTAATTAACACATCTACCACCTCAAAGTTCAGCTTTCTCTTGCTTTCTCTGTGGGCTGCATATTCAAGTTCCCAGGAGCTTAGGGAACTGAAGCTAATTCGCCAAGGCTAGAGCACAGAGTCTGGGAATGAGGGGAGACTGAGAGACCCTCTATCTTTCTGTCACCACATCAGTAGAGATGCATAGTAGCTGGCCAGTGATGATTCAAATGAATGATTTAGTTATAGTGTTTGCTTATAACTTTCTAAATAGTTATAATTATATAAAATGACAGTTTGAAAATTACAGTTTACTTCTAAACATTGTTGTTTTGAGAAATTCCCTGTTGGGGATGGGGGGTAGCCAAAAAGAAGCGTCAAGAAATGCTAACCTTATTAACAGTACGTAGAGTCTAAAATTCTGTATAAAACAGTGGTATACAATGAAAAAGGACAGCAAAAAAAGGCGAAAAATTCAAAATGAATGATGTTCTAGCTAATCTGAAAAGACAGGACATACCAATGACGTGAGCTTTATTTTGTAAACCTATCACTTATTTATTGTTTGCGTTTATTTCCCACCTCCTCACTCCTTTTGTGGGTGAGATCAGTGGACAGATTCTTCATAACTTGTGAATCATAATAGCCAAAACACTCAGCCAGGACAGAGAAGGGAGTAGATTTCATAGACTGAGAAAATTCTAGAATATGAGCTCTTGAAGGGCCCTTAGAGGGTGTTTAGTTCCACACTCCTCAGATGACAGTGTCTGGAGGTCAGGAAAGGGGAGCTAATTTGCTCAAGATCATACAGCTAACTGGCAAGGTTAGAAATGAAACCCAGGCTTCACCTCTCACTTGTGTGATGAATATATATGTATATATGCATGTGAGTGTATATACATACATACATACACACCAGTTCAGAAGGTCAATTTAGGAAAGAGCAAAGAGCACAGGTCTTGGAATCATAAGTACATGAATCCACAGCATTGATGAGTTCAGTCTTAACATGGTCTAGGGCAAGTCAGTTTACTTTTTTGAGCCTCAATTTCTGCATCAGTACAATAGAAACAAGTCATTCTTCACAAGACTATTATAAAGATCATACAGTCATTCGCTCAGTCAGGTCCGACTCTTTGGAACCCCATGGATTGCAACATGCCAAGCTTCCCTGTCCATCACCAACTTCCAGAGCTTGCTCAAACTTATGTCCATCAAGTCAGTGATGCCATCCAACCCTCTCATCCTCTGTCATCCCCTTCTCTTCCTGCCTCCAATCTTCCCAGCATCAGGGTCTTTTCCAGTGAGTCAGTTCTTCACATCAAATGGCCAAAGTACTGGAGTTTCAGCTTTAGCATCAGTCCTTCCAATGAATATTCAAGTTTGATTTCCTTTAGGATTGACTGGTTTGATCTCCTTGCAGTTCAAGGGATTCTCACAGGTCTTATACAGTACCACAGTTCAAAAGCATCAGTTCTTCAGCACTCAGCTTTCTTTATGGTCCACCTCTCACATCCGTACATGACTACTGGAAAAACCACAACTTTAACTAGATGGACCTTTGTCAGCAAAGTAATGTCTCTGCTTTTTATATACTGTCTAGGTTGGTCATAGCTTTTCTTCCAAGGAGTAAGCATCTTTTAATTTCATGGCTGCAGTCACCACCTGCAGTGATTTTGGAGCCCAAGAAAATTAAGTCTGTCACTGTTTCCATTATTTCCCCATCTATTTGCCACGTAGTGATGGGACTGGATGCCATGATCTTTGTTTTTTGAATGTTGAGCTTTAAGCCAGCTTTGTCACTCTCCTCTTTCACTTTCATCAAGAGACTCTTTAGTTCCTCTTCGCTTTCTGCCATAAGGGTGGTATCATCTGCATATCTGAGGTTTCTGATACTTCTCCTGGTGATCTTGATTCCAGCTTGTGCTTCATCCAGCCCAATGTTTCGCATGATGTACTCTGCATATAAGTTAAATAAGCAGGGTGACAATATGCAGCCTTGACGTACTCCTTTCCCAATTTGGAAGCAGTCCATTATTCCATGTCCAGTTCTAACTGTTGCTTCTTGACCTGCATGCAGATTTCTCAGGAGGCAGGTCAGGTGGTCTGGTATTCCCGTCTCTAAGCATTCTTTAAGATTATGTAAGAATCCACTTAAACCATACAGTGTGGTGTTTGGTGACTGATAGTATTGTATTGTGCTCGTCCTCAGTCATCTGCAACTCTTTGAGATGCCCTGGCTTATAGCCCGCCAGGCTCCTCTGTCCATGGGATTCTCCAGGCAAGCATACTGGAGTGCATTGCCATTTCCTTCTCCAGGGGATCTGCCTGACCCAGAGATCAAACCTGCGCCTCCCGTGTCTCCTGCATTGGCAGGCAGATTCGTTACTGCTAGCCATCTGGGAAGCCATTGGTACCTGATAAGTACACATTAAATATCTGTGGGGTATATAGCTAATAAATTGTTGCAGCCTTCTCTGTGATCTTCAAAGCAGCCCGTTGAGTGTGTATAGCGTGTTATTCTTTGTCGTCGTTGTTGTTCAGTCGCTCAGTCGTGTCTGACTCTTTGCAACCCCGTGGACTGCAGCACACCAGACTCCCCTGTCCTTCACTGTCTCCCAGAGTTTGCTGAAATTCATGTCCATCAAGTTGGTGATGCCATCCAACCATCTCATCCTCTGCTGCCCTCTTCTCCTCCTGCTCTCAATCTTTGCCAGCATCAGGGTCTTTTCCAGTGGGTCAGCTCTTCGCATCAGGTAGCCAAAGTATTGGAGCTTCAACTTCAGCATCAGTCCTTCCAATGTATATTCAGGGTTGATTTCCTTTAGGATTGACTGGTTTGATCTCCAAAGGACTCTCAAGAGTCTTATCTCCCCCAAAACAAAACATTCTAAATAACACTATCTCTGTTTTGCCTAAGTTCAGAAACATTTTTACTGTGTGTGATTTATATGTTTACCATACAAACTTTCCTGACTTTCTTAATTTGAAATGCATTATACTTAAGTTACTGAGATGCTCAAAAACAAAGGTGTCTCTTTAAATATACGACTACTAACAAAGAGAGATCTTTACGTAGAGCTTACCTTGTAGGAGGCAGTATTCAAAGCATTTCACAGATCTTAACTCATAATCTTATGGGGTAGACATCTATTACAGTGAAGTCTCCTCCATACAAATGAGTTGTATTCCGAGAGCACATTAATAAGTCCAATTTGTGCATAAGTCCAACAAAGTTAACCTAGGCACCCAACTAACACAATTGGCTACATAGCGCTGTACTGTAATAAGTCTATAATAGTGTTCACACAAATAATACATACCAGACAAACACAAAAATAAAACATTTTTAATCTTACAGTCCAGTACTTTGAAAAACACAGTGCTACAGTACAGCAGCTGACATACAGGGGCTGGCATCAAGTGAACAGGCAAGAAGAATTACTGACTAGAGGCGGCGGGAGATGGCAGAGCTGAAGGGTCGTCAGCAGTAGGAGACGGGGACAGGCTGCCTCACTCACGCCTGATGTTGATGGTTCCTTGCTGGAGTCAACCCTATCAACCCTCTTGAAAAAAACGATACAGTGATGCCTGAGTAGTAGCTCTTTTTTCTCATCATAGACAACACGGTATTGCTGGGTTGTGTCCTGAACAGCTGCCTCAGCCTGGTCTATATTTGGGTCTTGCACCTCAAAAACTGACTGTGCCTCCTCAGACAAAGAAAACCCCCTGCCATGTCCTGCATTGTGAATCCCTTCACTAATTCTTGTTGTCTCTCTTCATCCTTTCTCTGGGCCTCCAGTCCCATCAGGTCTTCGTCAATAAGGTCCTCGGGTTGCATAGCAAGCAGTTCAGGGAAGTCATCCTCTTGCGGACCTAGCTTGAAATGAAGCTGCTCTGCTGCTGTGCTCTGCACAGTGAAGCACACAAAAGCGCCCCCACTCGTAGAGCATGCACTCGCTCACGGCGCACACCGGCCAGAGGGACTAACTTCCAGGGTTGGACAGACGAGTGCATAGTCACACCTTGGAAAGTTCGAGGTTGAAGGTTCATATGGAGGGACCTTACTGTCTTAGTCCCACTTTGCAGATGAAGAAACCGAGGCACAGAGAGGCTCAGCTTTCCCTGGTTCTTACAACTACTAATTAAAGAACTTGGGATTCAGGCACAGACAACCTGGTTCCAGAATCCATGTTCCTAATAATTAAACTGTACCCTGAAATTCTAGATACTGTTCCTTGCTTCATGCTGTCACAATGCCTGGGGGGGGGTCCTCAGCGTGCATATGATGACCTGGGGAGACCCACTGCTTTCTCTGCTCCTTTGTGATGACTTTCTCTGGCTTTGCCTTTGTAGCCTCTTTCCTTACATTCCTTTAAGAGAGTATCACACAGAGCTCTTACTGCTTTTATTTTCAGCATAAGCCAGCTCTTCTTGATTGTCCTAAACCATATTTTCAGCTTTCTCTGAATCTAAGACATATTCCCTCATGCCCACTAGAGTCCACGTAACTGTAAAGAGAGCTCAGGCCAGCTATGGGGATTGGTCATCGGTGGACACATTTTCTCATCAGATTCCTCAGAGCAGTGGCCCTCTGGACAGAGGTACCAAGGACATAATTCTCAGATGACTGTTTTTGGTAGAAAAGGTTTTGGCGTGGAGGACTGGCCTGTGATTCTGGGTCTGTGGTTTACTTGCAGAATGAACCTGGGCCAACCAGATGTTCATCAAACTCTTTTAGACACTGGGTATGTTGGTTCAGGTTCTCCAAGAAGCCGCTGTCAAGATGCATTTAGATGTGCAAGAGACTTACTGGGGGAGATGCCTGTGAAGGGTGCTGGGAGTGACCCTGAGAAAGGGCTGCAGGTCTGACCCCAGTGATGGGGAGAAGGAAGGACGGAGGATTAGAGCATAGTGCAGATCTAAGACAGCTTCGGGCTGGTCACTGGGAAGCCTCAAGCCAAGGTTTCCCATTGAAGGAGTCCCATTTCCTCCTAGGGACAGGCTGGTGTTTGTCCTCCTGCCATTCTTTGTCAGTGGATGAGACTCGTACGGGGGAAGTTAAGGGATGCAGAGGGCCAACAGCTGGGGCTGTTAGAAAATGTGCTGCCCACATCAGGAGGTCTGAGAGGCGTGTTTTTATGGCCACCATATTGAAGCACCAGCGATGCCTCACATGAGGTGAAATAGTAGTAATAAGTGCTTTGATGAAAAGGAGACAAAGGAATGTGATAAAGAGTGACTGGAACTACCATGTGTAAAATAGGGAGCTAGTGGCAAGCTACTGTGCAGCACGGAAAGCTCAGCTCAGTGCTCTGTGCTGACCTACAGGGGTGGGGGCGCGGGGCGGGAGGCCCACGGAGGGGAGATATAGATATGTATGTATACACACTCATGTATAGCTGAGGTACTTCTGTGAACAGCAGAAGCTAACACAACATTGTAAAGCAGCTCTAACCCCCCTCCCCAGCACCCCCAGAAACACACAACATCTCTAGACAGAAAATGACATCTGTGCATCTGTGATATGGAAGAAGAAGAAATGGTTAAGGATCAGAAAAAAACAACAACAACAACTGGTGTTCTTTCCCAAGTCTGGCAGCATAAATCACTCCTGTTATTCTCTTATACCTTCTGATTCTGTATGCTGACCAGCAGCTAGCTTATTGTTTGTGCCCCAAGGTGTGCTAAAATGAAAATGAGTATGATTTCTTATAATTATATTCATGAGCTCTCCAAACTGGCTTTTCTTGTGGTTCTTTCTCTTGATTATTCCAAAGCATAAGTTTAGGATTCACTGGTCTTAGCTTCAACCCACTTCTGTATCCTTAGTGACAAACTTAAATTAGATACTAAGATTTGAGAGAGGACATGATTGTACAAACCAGACTGAGAATTACTAGTCTAGGGCCTGGCAGACTTTCTCTGAAGGGCCAGATAGTCAATACTGTAGGCTTTACCACCTGTACGTTCTTTGTTGCAAGGACTCCACTTTGCATATAAGCAGCCATAAACAATATGTACATGAATAGGGGTAAAACTTTTATTTATAAAGTCAGGCAGTGGACCAGATTTGACTTATGGTCCTTAGTTTGCCAACTCCTGTTCTAGTGTGATAATAATATGCCTTGGCAAGCCTGCTCAGATCCATGTACATATGGTCATAGTATGCGGGCCCTCCTGGGGATGTTAAAAAAAAATAACTCTCCTTTTTGGATCCCAGTGGGGAAAAAATGAGGATTGCTGAGGCATCAAGACACAAGAGAGGAAGATGAGCAGGGAAGCTCAAGATGCGAAGCTAGGAACTGGTTATGACCCCAGGACTGGAGGCCGTGGCTGAGAAAGAGCTGCCGGTGGGAAGTCGAGTCCTGCCAGGCTCTCTGCCTGCTGCCCTCTGCCACCACGGGAAGGCCAGAGGACCAGTCCTGACTCTATAACCAAACCCCGAAGGTCTGCACACGCAGTTCATACAGCAGGTGACCCCCCAATGGAGTGTGGAGGGAGAGGTCTCCTTTGTGGAGCACTGACCCACAGGCACTGGGGCACCTCTGGAGTCCCTGGGCCAAACCTACAGGGAGCTGTCAGTACCAATTCTACCCGTTAGGACACAGATTCAGATGCTGTTCCTAGGTTCCACAGCAAAACCAGCTGAGATTCCAGTTTCAGAACCCACCTTCCTTTCCCCGAACCACGCTGCCTCTCCTGAAGGCACAGTTCTGGGTCAAGTAATGCTGTGGATCTGAGAATTCCCTCGGCAAGCTGGAGCTCTTAGAATCCCAGCCTCCCCATCCAGACTTGAGCAGTTCCAGGAATTGTTCTTGTGATTGTTGCCACTGCTAATGATCCTTGATAAACTCCCATTATTAACGTCTGACACTCATGGTTCATGCTGGTGGCCCGTTGTCTCTTAGTGAGAGCCACTGTCAGAGAAAGGGGAAACTTGCCTCTTGCGGAGTTGGTTAGTTTAAAAATACAGCGATACAGTTTCAGTATTTCAATGGAAAGGTCACAAAGGTCAAATGCATCATTGATGTGTGGGCTTATGGTGCCCACTAGATGGACTGATTCTCATGGGAATACTAATGGGTTCCCAAAGTTCCTTGGGGGAAGGGAGAAGTGCTGCCCTAAGTATAAATTTGTTCTTCCCAACTGTAGTATAAACTCCTAGAGCAAGGGCCAGGGCCACTCTTTTTGACAGGCCTGCAGCTCTTAGCAGAGTTCCCACAATCAGTCCTCATGACCCTAAGTAAACAACAGAGTGTTTCATTCCTTTTATGGATTGACTCTCTGGAGGAACCACAGTGTCTCTAGTTATAAATGAGAGATTTGGGGATGAGGGGGGAACCCAGTTAGTAGTCAACCAAGTAAGGTCTGTCACAACTGAGATGTGCTGTCCACGTGGCAGGTAAGATGAGAAGGCAGCTCGTAACCTGATCTGTCTGATGTGGACAGGACAGTTCATGCGTGCCTAAATATAGACCAGGGGTCCCAACCCAGAAGCAAGCACAGCTCAGACAGCCTCGCTAAGTGATGACAGTTCCTTCACCCTGAACAGCAGCTGACCTGTGGATCCTGGAGCTCTTCATTCCTTCTTCTGACCCAAAAAGGATAGTTTTCGACAAAACTTGCTGCTGTGATGTGTTTATTGAGCCCTTTGTTCTGATCTGGACTTTGAGTAGGTACACAGCGTTGTGCTGAACACTGTCAGAGAAAACAGTCTAGGTCCTGAGTTCTAACAGCTCTCAGCGTAGTTTTGGACAAGAGATTGTGAATTCCCAGCATGAAATGCAGAATGAAACACTGCTGAAGATTTAGAGAAAGGCCCGATTGGCTCTCACCAGAGACCTTCTAGAAAGCATGGCATTTGCTGTGGGCCTTAGGTTCCCGTCTCTGACATGAGATGCCCGTTACGCAAGGTTGTGTGGCCAGAGATGGGCTGACATGCCCGTGAGCTGCAGCCACTCTCTGCCTTTGCCCCTGGCCCTGCACAGGGTCGATTTCTGCAAAAGGAGACCGAGAGATCATATCCATCAAGGTCAGGGCACTCGGACTTGGCTCTTGGATCTCTGGGATGGTGCTCTTTCCCAGATCCTTCCTCAGAAGTGGTGGTGGGAGGGGGGCGATGGGGAAGTCTGGCCCCTGAAAGGTCTCACAGGGTCCCCTGTTTCTGCCTGTCTCTGCATCCTCTTTTCTCGTCCTCCACTTTATAGTCTCTATAAACATTAGGAGCCATATATTTTTGAACTCGGGGAATTATTTACTCTAGTCTTCAGTAGTTTGATCCAGCAAATGTTTACTTTCCATGCAAATATGAGTAATATAAACTCATGACAAAACAGTAATCCTGCTCTCCAGTGTCTTGGTCATCAGATATCCTGACTTGATTCTGCCCTCCCCCCCTCCCCACATTACAGAGAACATATCTTTGTTCACATGGATACATCTTCCTACTGGTACTGCAGAAGGACCCCTGGGCTACAGGAGCTAAGTTTTAATTCCAGAGTTTACATCTGACCCCTTGTATATCCTTGGACAAGTAGCCTCACCTTTCTGGACTATGGGTTCTCCAATTGTAAATGAGAGATATGAGGGTGAGAGAGGAGGGCAGTGATGATAAATGAATGACTGGACACCAAGATCCCTTCCAGTTGCCATGTTATGGGAGTTATTGTGTTTGACCGTAAATGTAGGAATAACTTCTCTTAATAATGATGTCTGCAAGAGGATTTTGAGGATTATTCCTTCCTAAATAAGTTCAGGCTTGTGATTGTGAGTTAAAATGACCTGGATCTATTGATCCAATTTTGCCATCAGCCCATCCTGTCAACAGGATGTTTTTATTTGTTTTTATTTCCTTTTTTTAAATATTTACTTATTTATTTGGCTGCACCAGGTCTTGATTGCAGCATACAGGATCTTTCCTTGTGCCGCATAAACCCTTAGGTGTGGCATGCAGCCTGTTATTTGTGGCTCTTGGGATCTAGTGTCCTGACTAGAGATTGAACCCAGGCCCCCTGCATTGGGAGCACAGAGTCTTAGCCACTAGACCACTGGAGAAGTCCAAGGCTTTTGTTTTTAGAATTCACCACCTGATTCTTGCTTTTCATTTAGCTTTCTCCAGGGATCACTCATCCTATAAAATCCTACACCATTGTTTGCAAAATTCTTTCATTACTCATCTTCTCCCCAGTAAGAAGAATCTTACCACTCAGAATCTTACCACTTTTCTACTTCTAGGAACAACTGACATAATGTAACAAGTATCAACCAACAACCATTTACTTAGTATTTAATAGTTACTATTTACTCATATTTTATGTCATTGAATCCTTCAAAGGACCCTGTAAAGTGTTCGGTTCTCTTTGGCATTTGACAGCGTGGGAGAGGAGGTGCAGAGAGATTAAAAATTTTGTCCAAGGCCCTGCGGCATAGTCGTCTGAGAATGTGGACTCCCACGTTTCTGACCCACTTTAGCCTCTTTCTGTTGCTCGCCGTTCCTTTTGAATTGGCCATGAACAGATGATAAGGAGGGCCAGGAGGAATGTGGATGGTTTCCAATTTGGAAGTTTGATGATACCAAAAAAGATTTGGGGAAGAATTTGTTCTTTCATTTGGCTTTCAGAGCTTGCTTTGCCCTTGATTTTTCAGTCAACCCTAATGCTTCTGCCCCTGCCCCAGAATTAAGAACCAGAGATTATTAAAAACCAAGCCACTGGTTCTGAATCTAAATCTCTGTGTAAACATAACTCATTAGATCTTAGATGGAGCAGCTCTCTTAGGTTTCCCAAAGATGACTTTGATGTGAATCCCTCATCTAATCCAAGTCCTTGCTTTTGTAAATAGAGAAAACAGGGCTCAGAAAGGGGAAATGGCGTTCCGAAGGTCAGTCCGCCAACTGGTGATGGAGCTGGACCTCGACCCTTATTCTGTTGTTTGACTCTGCCTCCCGTAAAGCTGACACCATTCACCGCATAAGGATTGTGTAGGAATTCTTCCCTCTCCATGGTTGAAAAGAATGGATTTTGAAGACAAAGCGATCTCATTTAGATCTAGGCTCTGCCACTTTCTGGGCTTCCCTTGTGGCTCAGCTGGTTGAGAATCCGCCTGCAATGCAGGAGATCCGGGTTCAATCCCTGGGTTGGGAAGATCCCCTGGAGAAGGGAAAGGCTACCCACTCCAGTATTCTGGCCTGGAGAATCCCATGGACTGTACAGTCCATGGGGTCGCAAAGAGTTGGACATGACCGAGCAACTTTCACATCACACATCACATCACATCACATCTGCCCCTTTCTAGGTCTGTGACTCAGAACTCATTATTAATGTCTCTGCGCTTCAATTTCTCCATCCCCCCCATAAAACAAAACAAACAAAAAACAATGGAGGAAATAATATCTGCTTCACAGGGTGGACTAGAGACGTATGGCAGGTGCTTGCTAAACGGCAGCTGAAATTATTATAGTCAATATAGACGTTTTTGTTCTTATTACTTTCACGTATAACATCTATACAAGGTATAACTGTGACTTGGAAAGCGATTCCATACCTTGGCCAATGTCAAGGTCTCAGTCAGTTCCATGGGTACCCTAGGAATAGGAGCAGTAAGAATAGTGGGGTGCTCTGCTAAATACTTTGTATAAATGATCTCTAATCCTCGCAGCAGCCCTGCGAACTGTGTGTTCTCCCTGTTGAACAAATGAGGTTCTGAGAGGTTTATGTAACCTGTCCAAGGCCAGAGCCAGGTTTGAGTCCAGCCTGGGCTCCAGCATAAGCTTTGGTCTGCCATTTTATGGGTTCTGAGACCCACCGAGGCTTGGGGTGAGGGTTTGGGAGGGGGGATAAAGATTAAAAGGGCATTGAGATAAGGGAAGCAGTCATTACTTGGCCAGTCATCTTTTCCAGAAACTCTCGCCAACCGCCCCTTTCCTGCTCCTGTTATCACTAGCCAGTGGATGGCTGGGCTGGGCTGGGCTGGGCTCCTCTGCTGAAATCCTTCAGAGCTTTCCTGTTCTAGAGTTTTGCAAGAAGGTGGGAGGAGTGTTTTTATGCTGGGCAGGCTTCCCATGAGTGATTGTGGAAAGGAAGGGGAGTGATTTTGTAGGGCCCTAAAAAGAAGCCAGGAAGACGAGGAAAAAATAAAACCCTGTTGAAAAGAAAACAAATAGACTCAGGCGTTTTCTGACATTATCTTTCGTCTAGACTTGGAGATCGAAGCTCAGGCCAGAAGTCTGGAAATGCCCATTTTCTTCTTGCTGTGTAACTGACCTTCCTAATGACCCAAGACACATCATTACAACCGCCTGATAGCCACACACCAAAAACAGCCCAGCCGTATATTGTCTAATGTTTTCCTTTATTTTTAGCATTCTTTCCTTTGCTCAGGAGGTACCCAGGGCATTAAAAACAAATTTTAAACGAACATATTATATGAGTGCTTAGACTTGTTTTCACAAGCTTATGTCATTTTCCCTTTACAGCAGCCCAGTGAGATAGGTAGGCAGCCCAGGGTTTATCCTCCCAACCTCACAGGTAAGCAGCCAGAGCTCAGAGACCTGTCCACGATCTCATGAAGGCAGAGTTGGAACCGGGTCCCTGGTCTCCTGACTCCTGTCCCGTGCATGAGGCCCACACACTGGGAGGAGGAATTCCAACCTGCTTGAGGCTTTGCACCCCAAACCATAAGTTCTAGCTTTTTGTTTACCTGAGCTGCCCACTGCCTTGCTATGATTATGGGGTGAAACCCTCTACAGTGGGGTTGGAGGGAGGTATAGGGAACTGAAGGTAGGAAGCAGGGAATGTCTTTTTCTCAAGGGAGTTTAGCAAGGGCTTGGTATTTACTGAGTGTTCAGTTTTCAGAGAGGAAATAAAAACTAAAGGTCACATGAGTTTAACTGGATGACTGTTAATCTCTTGCATATATTTTACACTGCACACTTTGCAAAGGGCTTATGCCTGTGTGTGTGTTTAATTCACATACTATATATCACTCTAAGTATACACGTCAGTGTTTTTAGTATATTCACAGGACTGTGCAACCATCCTCACAATCTAATTTAGTAACATTTTTATGACCCCAAAAAGAAAGTTTGTCCCCATTCGAAGTCACATCCTATTCCCACCATCACCCCAGCCTTAAGCAACTACTAATCTATTTTCTGTCTCTGAATATTTACCAATTCTAACATTTCATACAGGTGGAATCTAGCTTCCTTTCACTTAGCACAATGCTTTCAAAGTTTATACATTTTGTAACATGTATTTGTACTTTATTCTTTCTACTGCTGAATAATATTGCATTATATGATATGCCACATTCTCTATATATATCCATCAGCGTATAGGCATTTGGGTTGTCTCCACTTTGGCTATAATGAGTAAAGCTGCTGTGAAAATTGGTTTACGGGTTTTTCTGTGGACATATGTTTCCTTTACTCCTAGGACATACCTACTAGTGGAATTGCTGGGTCATGTGGTGATTCTGTGTTTAACTTTTTGAGGAACTGTCGACTGTGTGTGTTCAGAAATTTACTGAGATATATTTCCCATATTGGGCTTTTTAGTGGCTCGGTGGTAAAGAATCTGCCTACCAGTGCAAGAGATGAAGGTTCGACCCCTGAGTCAGGAAGATCCCCTGGAGAGGGGGATGGCTACCCTACCAGTTTCCTTGCCTGGGAAATTCCATGGACAGAGGAGCCTGGCGGGCTATAGTCCATGGGTCACAAAAGAGTCGAACACGGCTTAGCTTCTAAGCAACAATCTCTCATACCATAAAAGTCACCCATTTAAAGGTACAGTTCAGTGATTTTAGTGTTTCCAGGGTTGTGCAACCATCACCACAGTCTCATTTTAGAAAACTTTCATCAGCCTCAAAAAGAAACACCATTCTCATTAGCAGTTACTATCCATTCCTGCTTACCAACCCACCTCCTTCCCAGGCAACCACTAGTTTGCTTGCTGACTTTGAATTTTCCTGCTCTAGACATTTTACATAAACAAAGTCACGTGATCCATAGTCTGTTGTCACTAGTCTCTTTCCCTTAGCACAGTGTTGGGGGATCCCTCCATATTGTGGCATGTTATTAGTATTTCATTCATTTATATGACTGAATAATATTCCCTTGTATGAATATCCCACATTTTATTTATCCAGCCCCTACCTCTGTCATCCCATTGTATGGGAACATCCCGTTGTTCTCCCTGTGTGTCTCTGTCTCTGTTTTCTTATAAGGACTCCAGTCACTGGAGTAAGGCCCACACTAATCCCATGTAACTTCATTTTAATTCATTATATCTGCAAAGACTCTATTTTCAAATAAGGTCACATTCTGAGGTTCCATGAGTTTTGGAGGGGACACTGTTCAACCCATAAAGACACAAAGGAGTAATCACATGAATTTCAGATAGAAGTCTTTTAAAGTTGCAAGCTGAGGTAGGATTTTTAGCAAGGTTTCATGCCAAAACAGCTTTGGAAGAACTTTCCTGGGGCTGTAGACCATTATGGAGCTAACTGGTTTCATAGACATGGCTTTATGTCAGAAGAGTGAAATTCCAAGTGTCTCTGGGCCCAAGTCATCCTAACCCCTACTCCATCTTATTACCAGACCTCGAAAACCTCTTTGATTTTGACCACAAGAAACAAGCATGTATGGATTTTTGTGCCAGAGAAAATTATTTTATTCATTCAACACATATGTAATGAATACCCACTATGTTCTGGGACTGTTCTAGGCACCGGAGGTAACAGAGGAGACGGAGCACATTTTGAGTACTACGACTTGCAGCATTTCTCTGACCCTTTCTGCATTTCACCCTTACAACTACCCTCTGGAGATTTGTAAATAAGGAAACTGAGACTGCGGTGAAATGTTTTCTCCTCCTCTGTGACTAAACAGACTGGGTCGCCTTTGAATCTCCAGCCTGAGCTGGAGGCACTGAGGCTGGGTCAGTCTTCCTTTGAACGCTTGACCCACAAGCACTCAACATAAGGAATTGGGTGACAAGGCAGGATAAGTTGTTTGTCACGAAGTAGCCACTATGACAAGCTATTCTTGTCAGTTTGAGGAACCTGGTCTTTATTCTGAAGGTAATAAGGAGTCACGCATGGTATTGAGAGGTTTGACTTATTACGCTGTGTACTTCAGATGTTCAGTCAATACATGATTGTGGGGCTGTGTCATAGGCGGGGCTTCATTCTAGGAATAAAATTGTTACAAAAGGGACAGTATCTCTGCTGTCACTGAGTTCATAGCCTAATGTATGGAGTGATGCAGAAGAGGTTGGTATTCTCCTGAAATTCTGTTTGAAACACAAGAAAGTTCAAGTGAGAAGCACAGTTGAAGAAATAAACAGGAAGTGGTTTTAAAAAGAGACCTTTTTGTAAGTCATCCTGAGGGTTGCAGGGATCTGTTGATGCATTTTAAGCAGGGCAGAGGCATAATGACCTGAGGTGGTCACTGAGAAACAGGGAAAGGTGATAGATCTCGGAGAACTGACCGGACGGCAGTGTTGATGTGCTTCACTGAGATACAGAATCCAGGAGGAGTTCCATTGAGATGGTTGAGCTTGACCTGCTTGTGGGACAGCTGAATGGAGGTGTCCGGCAGATGGGGGGTGGGGGCGGGCGGGGAGGAAGGGATGGGGAGCAGTTATAGGACAGAGAGCTCAGGAGACAGAACCAAGCCAGAGATTAAGATCTGTGAATTGTCGTCACATAGCTGAAGCTGTGAGAGCGGACGGGATGCCCCAGAGAGTCTCCAGAGGGAGAGTGAGGTCACAGGAGGGTGTGGGCAGAGCGCTGAGGAAAGCCCCCTGGATGGGCTGGTTGGGGGAGGGGGGTCCAGAGACCACGGACAGCGTGGGATGCCCCCGAGAGGCTGCCCTGGCACCTCCCCTGGGTCTCCCCGGCGCTGGGCCTTCCCCTCTCCCGGGTGTCAACCCTCTCCTCTGCCATCAGAGAGTTCATCTTGCACATCTGATGGAGTAACGAAGCCATCGATTCTGTTAACAGACATCCAGTTCACAAGACCTGTAACGGGCATTCACTTTGGAGGTCGACAGAGCTATCGACGGAACAGTTTTTCCCCAGAGGCCCATGGCGTTTCCTGCTATACGCTGGCATTGGTTGACCTGTCCAGCGTCAGGAAAGACTGGAGAGTAACTAATGCTGTAGAGCTGGGTGAGAAGGGTGCTAAAGCAGGTCAGATAACGGGGTAGAAAGAGAACTAAGTCCCCTCTGAAGTGTTCACTAGCCCTGGAAAGCCCCCATCATGACCACTAAAACATCAGCCCCACTGGCCATCACACTGCCAGAAATGACATCTTTAACCTTTCTTTTGAACAAAAAGTTTTGCTGGTAGAATTACTGCATGCCAAATACTTTTTTTTTTTTTTTTTTGCATATTCTGCAAAGACAGACTCAGAACTTGTTCTGTGTACCTGGGCTTTATTAGGTAAATGTTGGCACTGAGGAGGTAACATCAGCAGTCACTGCTCTTAGACACCATGGGCCAGGCAAGGAAGCAGGGTGACTGGATATAATGAAGCGTCGGCCACGTGCTGTTCGCACCCAGAACAATGACCGAGTCCAGGAAGGTTTCAGGGAGAATATGATATCTGTGTAGGGTCTTAAAAGTCTGCCTATGAATGCTAAAGAAGTAAAATCCAGGCGGAAGAAACAGCACAAACCAAAACAAAGAATCATAAAAGGGGCTGGTGTGTCCACGGACTGATGAAGCTTCCATATGCCTGGGGTATGGGAGGAGGAAAGCAGGAAATAGGCCAGACTGTGAAAGGCCTTGTATGTTGTGCTTAGGCATTTGGACTAAGCCTAGAGAGCCAGCCAAATGAATAATGCCCTTGGCTTGGGGTGTAGCACTCTAAACTATTATCTGTCTTTAATACCTCGCTTCCTTTCTAACACAACAGGGAGAGTTAAAGATAAGAGTTAAGAAGAAGAAAAAAAACAAAAACCCATAGACAGAGAGTGGCGAGTACAGGAGCCGGGCAGCATCCTCCCGGGAGGACAGGGAAGGGCAGGCCGGAGGGCCCCGGACGGTCTGAAGGGACGGGCGGCTCCGTTCCACGCACTTTTATCAGGTAGTGCGGAGACCCGGCCCAGGCCCCTCGGCGCGGAAGTCTTTGGGAAGCCGAGCTTCATTTAGTAAAGCCAGCGTAGCTGAGAGGGAGGCGATGCCCCAGGAGCCCCCAGAGAGAGGGGAGACAGTGGCGTTCCCTTGCCCGGGGCTGGCCTCGCCCCGCCGGCGATAGTGGCCTCCGGGCCGACCCCAGGGGCCTGAGCCAGCAGGGGGCAGTAGGGAGGGCAGCGGGCGGCAGGTGCTGAGGACGCTGCGCCCCCCCGGGCCGGGAGAGGGCCGCCTTCCCTTCCGCCTCCCCTCACACAGCTCTGGCTCTCTTCGCAGACTCCCTGCGGAACATCTCGGCCCCGCACGCGCCGCGCTCCTCTCCAGCGGAGCTCAGCAGCTCCAGCCAGCACCTTCTCCGAGAACGGAAAGCCTCGGCCCCGTCGCACTCCAGCCAGCCGACCCTGTTCACCTTCGAGCCCGCGCTGTCCAACCACGTGCAGCCCGCCCTATCGGCCAGCGCGCCCCAGGAGTACCTCTACCTGCACCAGTGCATCAGCCGGAGGGCCGAGAGCACACGGTAGGCTGCCCGAGCGCGCTCGCGGGCCCAGTCCTTTCCAGCCTCTGCTTTTTAATTTTGAAGACGCGGGAGTAAACTATCATTGCATCTTTCCAGGTGACCAGATACATAATTATAAAACAAAAACACCATTGCTCTAGTTTAGGTAACCTTGGTGGCTCAGAGGTTAAAGCGTCTGCCTCCAATGCGGGAGACCCGGGTTCGATCCCTGGGTCGGGAAGATCCCCTGGAGAAGGAAATGGCAATCCACTCCAGTATTCTTGCCTGGAGAATCCCATGGACCGAGAAGTCTAGTAGGTTACAGTCCACAGGGTCGCAAAGAGTCGGACACGAATGAGCGACTACCACCACTACCACTCGCATTTTATGGGTATCATCTACACTGCCATATAATGATACTTGGATTCCAAAGAATCCTTTCATTATCAAAAATCTTGCTTTACAAATTTTGTTTAATTTGGAAAAAAGGCATTAAGAAGCTAGAGTTTCAGAATCAAAGACAAAGTCAGTGCATTTGTTGACCCTAACAATATAGCTATAAACCCTTACCATTGTTGAGTAAATCCATATCTCACTTTTGCTACCACTGCAGAGTTCCATGTGGCAGCCACTCTCCACATGTGGCTCCACTCTCCACATGTGGCTATCTAAATTTGAATCAATTAAAATTAAATAAAACTCGGGAACTTCCCTGGTGGTCCAGTGAATAACAATCTGCCTGCCAGCGCAGGGGACACGTTTGATCCCTGGTCGGGGAACTAAGAGCCCAGCAGCCGTGGAGCAACTAAGTCTGCGTGCCGCAACTAGGGAGTCCGTGAGCCACAACAAAAGGCCCACATGATGCAGCTAAGACCTGACACAGTGAAATAAATAACAGTTGTGACTGCGGTAATGATGAAAGAAAATAGATGCCAAAGATGTCTGTAACAGCATAAATGTAAAAGAAAATTATTTTCATTAAATTGCACTGAAAATTAACTTATTCAGTTGCACCAGCCATATTTCAAGTGCTCAGGGGCCACACGTGGCCACTGGCTACCATACAGGGTCATGCAAATACAAAACGTTTTCATCATCACAGAAAGTCATGGCAAGAACTCCCTGCTCTAGAGTAAGTTTTTGTTTTTCTGACAGTGAAAACTCTCTCAGGTATAGAGCCTGTACATACTTTTATTACCTTTTATCTCATCATTAGGATAAACAAAAGCACAGGGCTTGTGGACTTTGCCAGAACTGGTTCCCAATTCTACCATGGCCAGCAGATTGCAAATCACATTCCTGTATTAATTAATTTAGAAATAACTAATTTGTGTTATGAGAATTAAGGCAGTTAGCTGGTTTATTGATAAATCACATTACAGAATATTTTCATGCATGATCACGCTTAAACCAGGCAAATCCACTGAGAGGTCGCTAGGATCGATCATTTCTCTCTGTTTCACTGGTGAGGAAACTGAGACTCGACTTGTGAATGACAAGAGGTCAGACCAGAACCCAGGCTTCTCCTTCCTGGTCAGGTATTCTTTTCTCTACACTGTGCTGTTCTGTGATTCTGGTTTTCTGAGTCATTTTCACACACTGCCAATACTCAGTTTGAAATCTGCCTCAAAAAACTCATTTTCCTCAAGCAGCATGATTCATTTGTGAACTTTCACTAGTTCAGGTGACCTCCATCAGTGTACGCATAAGGGGCTGAGTTCTAAACAGGTAGAATGAATCAACCAAGATCCCTGAACTAGTTAGTACCTAATTCTTCTGAACCACAGACCAGGGACAGTGGTAGAATGCAAAGTGTTTTACAGGCTCAGCAGTTTATTCAGTCATGGTTTGGCCACTTCTTTGTGACCTTGGGGGCCATTTATTTAGCCTTCTTGACTTTCAGTTTCCTTCTCTGCAGAGTGAGAATAATTAACTCATGAGCATAATTAATGAACATAAAATGGCAAAACATTTCTGAAGTACCCATGAGGTAGGAGGTCCTCAAGATTTATTGCCAGATGTCTCCCAGGCCTCCACCCCTTCTGCTACACATAGGATCACAGGGGAGTAAAGAACGAGAGGCTGTACACTCATAGTTTCAGTGAAAGACAGAGCACTTTATATTAGTGTCTCTCAAACAGGAACGTGCACATGAAATACCCAAGCATCTTGTTGAAATGCTGCTTCTGATTCAGTGGGTCCTGAGATCCTGGTATTCTGCAAAACTGTAAATGATGCTAGTGCAGACTGCAAATCACCCTTCCATTTTTATATTAATACATTACTGTCCTTTGGGGCAGGACTCAGAGCACATATCGTTGCGTGGTAAATATTTGAACAAATCTGTGTTATGGAAATATGTTATCTCCATGGCCTATGGATGTTAATGAAGGAGACAGAACTTATCTACATCTGTGGAAGCAACTTGATTGTGGGGCCTTGACCAAGTTGTGCTTTTCTCTGTGTCTTTGTTTTGACTTGTGTGGGTGAGGGAGCAAGAGGTTGATGAGTAGGATCTCAGGGAGATTTTAAAAAATAGTAAACTCAAACAGTGTTTGTAGGATTCGAAGCAGGAATGGAGGGTGGGAAGGCGGCTTTCTTTCAGTCAATTCAGTTCAGTTGCTCAGTTGTGTCCAACTCTTTGCGATCCCATGAATCGTAGCACACCAGGCCTCCCTGTCCATTACCAACTCCTGGAGTTCACTCAGACTCACGTCCATCGAGTCCGTGATGCCATCCAGCCATCTCATCCTCTGCTGTCCCCTTTTCCTCCTGCCCCCAATCCCTCCAAGCATCAGAGTCTTTTCCAATGAGTCAACTCTTCACATGAGGTGGCCAAAGTACTGGAGTTTCAGCTTTAGCATCATTCCTTCCAAAGAACACGCAGGGCTGATCTCCTTCAGAATGGACTGGTTAGATCTCCTTGCAGTCCGAGGGACTCTCAAGAGTCTTCTCCAACACCAGAGTTCAAAAGCATCAATTCTTCGGTGCTCAGCCTTCTTCAAAGTCCAATTCTCACATCCATACATGACCACTGGAAAGACCATAGCCTTGACTAGACGGACCTATCTTAGGAAGGATATATAGTTTCTGGTGGTAGTAGAGTAGTGTGCATGATAGCAAACATACTATAACAATTACAAACTCCAGACAAAACATTTAAAAAACTAAAGGCACTGAAGAGCAATCAAAAAGCAGGACAAATTTGTTTTAAAAAAGAGACCCACACTGAACAAGATTCAATTGACATGACTTTTCTTTTGAATGAAATTCCCATAACATATCATCCCAAGTGTTCAGTAGATAGTGAGAAATTGCTGGACACTTGAAGACACTGTAAAGTTGACCTGTAGTCAAGAGAACTCAGGTCATAGAAACAAAATAAGCTCGGTTTTTGGAGTTAGCATACAAAGACTTTAAAATAGTTGTGTTGATTGCTTTAATCTGTGGCAGGGAGGGAAAATGGATAATGAGTAAAGAGATGGTGAAATTTAGGAAAAAGAAACTTTGAAAAAGAACGTATAAGTTTCAGTTTCTCTATGGTGGCAGAAGCCACTACCGATTATCCCTCCCACTAATTACAACTAAAAACTCCAGGCAAAATATGATTACCCAAAGACTCTGTAAATGAAAGAAAGCAGATTATGTAGCAGAGCAAACTTTGGAGATGCAACTACACAGAGTGAATTTTCTGTCTCTGGTGGATTTGTCCTGAGTATGGGCCCCCTCCCAAAGCAGCACAGTGGGGCAGGCTGCTGAGACTCTAACAGAAATCTCCAGAAAAGGAGCCCTTCGGGGGCTGGGGAAGAGTGGAGTATCCCAGAGTGGAGAGAGCTAGAGAAGGGATTTCCTAATTCTGGATATAAAACCACTCAAGTCTCGGGCTCATCTTGATGGGGGGGTCGGGGGGGGGGGGGGCGTGGAGCGGTGCGAGCGGTGCGGTGCTCAGTCATGTCCGACTCTTTGCGATCCCATGGATTGTAGGGTCTGTGGAATTCTCCAGGCAAGAATACTGGAGTGGATTGCCATTTCCTTCTCCAGGAGATCTTTCCCAACCCAAGGCATCGAACCCGGGTCTCCCACACTGCAGGCAGACTCTCCACTCTCTGACCCGCCAGGGAACCCATGTGTGAGATAGACTCAAACCAGCATAACAAGAGCTTTGTGAACTAAACTGAGATTTTTACTACCACACACAAAAGGAGAAACAGAACTTAAGAGGATAAACCTAACCATGTTGATTGCCTGCAAAAACAAACACATCAGTATTTTCCAGAGGATGATAAAAGAACACAGTCTACACAACATTCAGAATATAATCCAAAATTTCTGGGCATACAGAAAATGAGCAAACTATAACTAATTCTCAAGGGCAAGCAGAGACCAACCTCATTATTACCAATGTTGGAGCTTCTACACACAGATTCAAAAGCCCATATTATAACAAGATTCCATATGAGAAAAGAAAACACACTTGAAATTAATGAAAAGGAAAAGAAATTCTTATCAACCCAGAGGTCTCAATTCTGCAAAAGTAATCCTTCAGGAATGAAAACAAAGTAAGACATTCTCAGATGAAAAAGAAGTAAGAGAATTTCTAGGAGATTTAACTTAAAGAAATAATAAGGCTGAAGCAAAGTATTACCAGAAGAAAACTATGAGCAGGAATGAAGAAAGACAAGCAGAAATAGTAAATATCTTCAAAATTATAAAGTATTGGTTTTTTTTCCCTTCTAAATTCTTTAAAATATGTATGAATGTTGAAAACAAATATTAAACATTATCTAGTGGGGTTTTTACATGGTTTTATTTCTCTTCAACCTGAAGTTCCTTTTTTTTTTTTTTAACTTTATTTTATTTCATTTTGGCCATGCTGCATGGTCTGTGGGGATCGTTCCTGACCAGGGATTGAACCTAGGCCCATGGCAGTGAAAGTGCCAAGTCCTTACACTGGACTGCCAGGAAACTCCGTGAAGAGCTTCCTTTACCATTTATGGCCATGTGAGTCCCCTAGTGACCAATTTTCCCAACTTTCACTTATCTGAAAATACCTTTATTTCACCTTTTATTTATTTTATTGAAGTATACAATTGATTTACAGTGTTGTGTTATTTCTGCTGTACAGCAGTGGTTCAGTTATACACAAACATGATACACATTCTTTTTCATATTTCTCTTATGATTTATCACAGAATATTGAATATAGTTCCCTGTGCCATACAGTATCACCTTTATTTTTGAGAGATTTTTGCTGAGTATAAAAATGGCTTTATTTCAGCATTCTAAAAAATGCCATCCTATGGTCTTCTTGACTTTCATTGTTTTTGATGAGAGGTCAACTGTTGTTTTTATTCTTATTCTCCTGAATGTAATTGTATCATTCTTCCTCTGATTTTTTTCTCCTTTAAAAAAAAAATTGTGTTAAAATATGCATAATAGGAAACGTCCTATCTTAACCGTTTTTAAGTGTATAGTTCAGTAGTGTTAAGTACTTTCAGACTCCTGCAACCAATCTTTGGAACTCTTTTCATCTCTCAAAATTTAAACTCTGTACCCTTAACACCTCATTTCACCTTCCCCCAGCCCCTAAAAACCTCCATTCTACTTTTTATCTGTATGAATTAGGCTTCTCTCAGTGGAATTACAGTGTTTTTTGTGACTGGATTATTTCACTTAGCAAAAAAGCCCTCAAAATTCATCTATATAGTAGCAAGTGTCAGGAATTTCTTCCTTTTAAGGCTAAGTAAATATTTCATTGCATGTATATGCCTCAGTAGATGCTAAGAAAGATTTGATAAAACATAATACATCTTTATAAAAAATATTTCTTAGCAAACTGTAAATAGATGAGAATTATCTCAAACTAAGACTTCTAAGAACAGCCTAATGGAAAAATACTAAATATATTCCCCTAATACTGGGGACAAGAAGACAATACCTGCTCTCGCTACTTCTATTCACAGTTGTACTAGAGATCCTCAGTTCAGTTCAGTCGCTCAGTCGTGTCTGACTCTTTGTGACCCTATGAATCGCAGCACACCAGGCCTCCCTGTTCATCACCATTTCCCGGAGTTCACTCAGACTCATGTCCATCGAGTCCGTGATGCCATCCAGCCATCTTATCCTCTGTTGTCCCCTTCTCCTCCTGCCCCCAATGCCTCCCAGCATCAGAGTCTTTTCCAATGAGTCAGCTCTTCTCATGAGGTAGCCAAAGTACTGGAGTTTCAGCTTTAGCATCATTCCTTCCAAAGAAATCCCAGGACTGATCTCCTTCAGAATGGACTGGTTGGATCTCCTTGCAGTCCAAAGGACTCTCAAGAGTCTTCTCCAACATCACAGCTCAAAAGCATCAATTCTTCGGCGCTCAGCCTTCTTCACAGTCCAACTCTCACATCCATACATGACCACTGGAAAAACCATAGCCTTGACTAGATGGACCTTAGTCGGCAAAGTAATCTCTCTGCTTTTCAATATGCTGTCTAGGTTGGTCATAACTTTTCTTCCAAGGAGTAAGCGTCCTTTAATTTCATGGCTGCAGTCACCATCTGCAGTGATTTTGGAGCCCCACAAAATAAAGCCTGACACTGTTTCCACTGTTTCCCCATCTATTTCCCATGAAGTGATGGGACCGGATGCCATGATCTTCGTTTTCTGAATGTTGAGCTTTAAGCCAACTTTTTCACTCTCCTCTTTCACTTTCATCAAGAGGCTTTTTAGTTCCTCTTCACTTTCTGCCATAGGGTGGTGTCATCTGCATATATGAGGTTATTGATATTTCTCCCAGCAAATCTTGATTCCAGCTTGTGTTTCTTCCAGTCCAGCGTTTCTCATGATGTACTCTGCATAGAAGTTAAATAAGCAGGGTGACAATATACAGCCTTGACGTACTCTTTTTCCTATTTGGAACCAGTCTGTTGTTCCATGTCCACTTCTAACTGTTACTTCCTGACCTGCATACAGATTTCTCAAGAGGCAGGTCAGGTGGTCTGGTATTCCCATCTCTTTCAGAATTTTCCACAGTTTATTGTGGTCCACACAGTCAAAGGCTTTGGCATAGTCAATAAAGCAGAAATAGATGTTTTTCTGGAACTCTCTTGCTTTTTCCATGATCCAGCGGATGTTGGCAATTTGATCTCTGATTCCTCTGCCTTTTCTAAAACCAGCTTGAACATTTGGAAGTTCACGGTTCACGTATTGCTGAAGCCTGGCTTGGAGAATTTTGAGCATTACTTTACTAGCATGTGAGATGAGTGCAATTGTGTGGTAGTTTGATCATTCTTTGGCATTGCCTTTCTTTGGGATTGGAATGAAAACTGACCTTTTCCAGTCCTGTGGCCACTGCTGAGTTTTCCACATTTGCTGGCATATTGAGTGCAGCACTTTCACAGCATTATCTTTCAGGATTTGAAGCAGCTCAACTGGAATTCCATCACCTCCACTAGCTTTGTTAGTAGTGATGCTTTCTAAGGCCCACCTGACTTCACATTCCAGGATGTCTGGCTCTAGATTAGTGATCACATCATCATGATTATCTGGGTCATGAAGATCTTTTTTGTACAGTTCTTCCGTGTAGTCTTGCCACCTCTTAATATCTTCTGCTTCTGTTAGATCCATACCATTTCTCTCCTTGATCAAGCCCATCTTTGCATGAAATGTTCCCTTGGTATCTCTAATTTTCTTGAAGAGATCTCTAGTCTTTCCCATTCTGTTGTTTTCCTCTATTTCTTTGCATTGATCGCTGAAGAAGGCTTTCTTATCTCTTCTTGCCATTCTTTGGAACTCTGCATTCAGATGCTTATATCTTTCCTTTTCTCCTTTGCTTTTTTGCCTCTCTTCTTTTCACAGCTATTTGTAAGGCCTCCCCAGACAGCCATTTTGCTTTTTTGCATTTCTTTTCCATAGGGATGGTCTTGATCCCTGTCTCCTGTACAGTGTCACAAACCTCATTCCATAGTTCATCAGGCACTCTATCTATCAGATCTAGGCCCTTGAATCTATTCCTCACTTCCACTGTATAATCATAAGGGATTTGATTTAGGTCATACCTGAATGGTCTAGCGGTTTTCCCTACTTTCTTCAATTTGAGTCTGAATTTGGCAATAAGGAGTTCATGATCTGAGCCACAGTCAGCTCCTGTCTTGTTTTTGTTGAGATCCTAGTGAGTTCAATAAGGGAACAAAAAATATATAAAAGGCACAAATACCAGAAAGGAAGATGTAACAGTTTCTGTTTGCTAGTAACATGCTTGTTTATATTACAAATCCTAAAGAATATAGAAAATAAGTACTACAATTAATAAGTTAATTTAGCAAATTCACAGGAGAAAAGATCACTGTACAAAAATAACTTTTACTTACTAGCAACAACCAAAAAAATGAACTTAAAAAATCTATATAATGATGCCCAAAGAAGTGGACTGCTTAGGAATAAATTTAACAAAAGACAGGCAAGACCTCTTCACTGAAACCACTAACATTGCTGAGGGAAATTAAAGACCTAAATATGGAGGGTAATAATATACTATAGTTATGAATTGGAAGAGTTAATATTATTAAAATGGTAATTCTTCCCAAATTAACCTGTAGATTCAGTTCAATCCAAATAAAAATCCCAGCAAGCTTTCTCACAGAAATTGATAGCTAGTTCTAAAATGTATGTGAAAGTGTGAATAACCAAAGTGATTTTAAAAAAAGAAAAAAAAACAGCACAAAGTTAGAGGACTTATACTACCTGATTTTAAGACCTTCTGTCAAACTAAGGTTAATCATGATAGTTGTATTAATGAAAGGGTAAACATATAAATCACTAGAACAGATTAGTGAACCTGGAGGCGTTAGAATGAATATGGGTGTGTGTGTGTGTGTATATATATATATATATTTTTTTTTTTACTAAAGTGCCAATAGGGAAATGAAAGCTTTTTCAACAAATAGATACCTATATAGGAATTTTTAAAAACCTTTACTTTCTATCACACTATTCAAAAGCTAAAAAGTATCAGAGACCTGAATGTAAAGTCTAATACTTTGAAACTTACAGAAGAAAATATCTCTGTGATCTTGGGGTAAGAAAAGATTTTTATATGGGATTTAAAAATCAGGAATCATAAAAGAAAAAAACTGATAGTCTTTATCAAAATTAAAACTTTTGCTCTTTAAAAGATCCCATTAGGAAAATGTAAACTTTCCTGGTGGTCCAGTGGTTAAGAATCTGCCTTGCATTACAATGGACATGGTATGATCCCTGGTCGGGGAACTAAGATCCTGCATGCTGTGCAGTGCAGACAAAAAAGTAAAACAACAAAAAGCAAGTCAACAAATCCTAGAAAATACTCAAAGCATATATCTGACAGAGAACTAACTTCTAGCATACATAAAGAACTATTACAACTCAATAAGAAGACAAGCAAGAATATTTTTTTGCATGGGCAAAAGATTTGAAGAGACACTTCACAAAAAAGATATAGGAATGGCCAATAATAAGCACATGAAAACATGCTGAACCATCAGAGAAATGCAAATTAAAACCTCAGTGAGGTTTTGCTTAATCTCCACTGGAATGACTACCGTTAAAAAAAAAAAAACCTAGCAATGCCAAGTGTTGGCAAGTGTGTGGATGGGCTTTAGTCATGCACTGCTTCATTACATACTAGGTACTCTGGAAACAAACAGTTTACAAAGCACTTTAACAGTAGTTACCTCTTTTGATCTCCAAAGTAATCTCAAGAGGATTACTTTTGAGTAGGGACTTTGAGAGAGAATTAGCTCATTCATCTCTGCCTAGCACAGATGTAAATATGCCTGATTGATTACTGTACTGAAATCATATTTACTGAGGCTAATAATACCAGCCTTCTCTCTATCCCTTTTATATTTATGAGGGATCCTGATATACAGCTACAAGAAGTTAAGCATCCTAGAGATAAAACCATGAATTTTTTATTACTCTTACTACACTACTAGCCACTAATGTTTCTTTAAGTACTGGATAATATGTATTCTGGTTAAAATGACTTCAGTTCTAAAAATCCAGCTCTTCCACTGAGCTAAAATAAGTAATAATTCAAAATAGTAACTGTTGCCAATGGAAGGAGTTTTGAACTGATGCTGTCAAAGCAAGCAGAATCATTTTTGTTTTTGGAAACAATTTAGTTTCACTAGATTTATTTTTATCCTCTAGTATTTGGGACCTCGGGGCTTCCCTGGTAGCTCAGACAACCTGGGTTTGACCCCTGGGTTGGGAAGATCCCCTGAAGGAGGGCATGGCAACCCACTCCAGTATTCTTGCCTGGAGAATCCCATGGACAGAGGAGCCTGGCAGACTGCAGTTCATAGGGTCACAAAGAGTTGGACATAACTGATTTAACACACATACACACTTAGGACCTCATTCTAGATTCTAGCAAGTATTAACCAATCTCTATCTTAAGGCTGTTAAACCTGTAACAAGTGATGTGATGTGGTAAGTCACACGTCCTGGAAAGCCATAATTCTGCTAAGAGTTGAGGGAAGCAAAATTTCAAGGGATGAAATTCCAAAATGGAAGCATCACTGACCCTGTAGCACTCTTCTACAGAAAGATGGTGGGTAAAAAGCAAAATCAGAAATGTCGATGGAGAATGTAACTCGTGATTAATTGTTAGTGGCTGTGATTAACCAAAGGCAGAATATACAGCTTTTACTTTGTTAGTTTCACATATACAGCTTTTCTCTGTAACTGCAGAGAGAAGGCAAGCTCAATATTGCAGCCAGAAAAGTTTGAGATACAAAGACCACCTCACCTCTTAGAGATTGTGAGACAGAATTTTCTGAGCTTTCTTCCCTCACTGGAAGGATCCATTTGGAATGAGTCAGATGCAGAATGATGGTCCAGATGACCTTTCAAGATTGCCAGTGACAGGGACAGAACCCTAAAATGGTGGCTAATTTACTTACAAGTGTTTACAAGATTTCCTTAAATGGGAACACAGTCATCACTGACTCAGTGGACATGAACTTGAGCAAACTCCAAGAGATAGTGGCAGACAGAGAAGCCTAGCATGCTGTAGTCCATGGGGTCGCAAAGAGTTAGACATGACTTGACCAACTTACCGAGTGAACAAGAAGAAGTTGTAAAAGAAAATCAAACCAGCTCTTTCATCGTTAATGCACTTGGTATCTCACAGAGTGGAAAAGAGTGAAATTGTATGCCCCATAATGTGTGAAAATGTGTAAAAAAAAAAAAAAGTGCAAAATAAAGTGGCTGGGAAAACCTGGGAAAGCATTTCTAAAAGCCGAGGGAGAAATTTGGAGTTTATTTCAGACCAAGGTGGCAGGATAGCCCCACCCACCAGCAGCCTCTAGAGCAGCGGGGGCCAGCAATGGAAAGGGAAGCTGCTGGCGCAGGGGAATATTTTCTGGCAAACTCCCTCTGTCCTCAGGGAGCTCCCCTATACACCTGTGATCGAGTATCTTCTTGAACCATCTCTGCCATTTACTGTTTTTCTCTTCTGATGCATGAGGGTAATACCTGCACTGCATCTGAGTGCATATCTTTGGGCAAGTTTGTTTCCCTCATTCAGCTCCTTTGACCCGATTCTTGCAGTGATGACCAGTCCCTTCAGCAGGCATGGGTGTCATCTACCACATGCCAGGGGCTGTGCCTGGGGATGGGATTTGGTGCCCTGCCTTCTGGGAACACAGGGTCAGATAGAAGTAGAAGGACCAAGACCCAAATAACTGTCACACAAGACATGGGTGAGGTGAGTGTGTGCAGGGAACACGAATAGTGCTGTAGGAGCAAAGTGGGAAGAGTGGGTGAAGCAACGAGGAAAGTCTGAGGGACTGAAGCACCTCTGTGGAGCAGGAAGGCTTCTTTGGCACTTTGTAAGATTGTGATGCATCAAGGAAACGTTCCAGAAAAAGGTAGATAATGCGAGCCCAGGCCAGGAGCTCAGGGATGAGTGAGCAGTTCTGTAACCAGAGAGGAGACACCAGGGCAGCAGGAGGCTGGGACAGGAGTTCCCATGTTCTGAAGAGAAAAGAGTTTCCATCTGCTGCTCCTAAGGGTTTAGGCCAAGCTCAGGGAAAGTGGATGGCAGCACCAAGGCTTTTCTTTACCTGTGTGTCTGTTTATAGGTTTATTTGCTTGTTCATTCAGCAAACACATATTCACCACCCACTATATGACATGCACTAATCTGGGTGCTGATGAGAGGAAAATGAATAAAACACTGTTTCTTTCCTCAAGGAAATCAACCTGGTGGAGGAAATAAGCAACTGCTTTGTAACACAGGGAGCAGTTGCTACCTGCTCTGAGAGGGAGCAAGTAATTGTGCTGGGAGGTGGGGAATGCGAGAACCAGCTTCAGAAGAGGTGCTGCTGGAGCTGAGTTTGAGCTGCCAGATGGGATAGGGGGCCTTCCAGAGACACGAACACGGCACAGAGGCCTGGCTGCCTGGGGTCTTCTCGGAACCCTGGAGAGCCAACTGCGTAGATCCCAGCCTGAGGAGGGCGGCTGGGGAGAAGAGGTTGGGCGGGTAAGATGGAGCTGGGATATGCCATCACCCTAAAGACACAGACAGCACTGAGAACTGTTAAGCTGGGAAGTTAGGAAAGGAAGCGTGAGAGGGATGAAAAGAGGACCAGAGAGCCGGGCAGATGATTATGGAGACTAGTTAGCTACCAACCCTTTTGTTAAATGCAGAAGACAAGCAGGAGGACCTGAACTGGGGTGGGGTTGATAGGAACTGATGTGCTTATGGAGTGAGAAATGAGAAAGGTCTTCCTGGGCTTTGGTTTGAGTGGCTTGGTGCCTTTCCCCAAACCGGAGAGTCAGGAGAGAGATGATAAGCTCACGGCTGAGTGTGTTGAAGGCCACTGCAGGCTCCCTGAGATGCTCTCCGCACCCCTCACCACCTTAGACTCTCAAGGACTCCTGTTCTCCTCAGCCCAGGACTGGCCCTCCACTGTCATCCCTCAACCCCACCTCCTAAGGCTCCTGCTCTAGCCTGAACAGCTTGTGGTTCTTGAACTTGCCAGACGGCGTTCTACTGCTCTGCCTCTACGGGAACACTTTTTCCCTTCTCTTGCTTTTGCCTGGCCAGTTGCCAGTCAGTCCAGGGTGACATCGCTGAAGAAGCCTCCCTGACACTCTGCACCACCACCACCACTGGGGACGGTTGCTCTAAATGTGTCAACAGCTGCATATGCACAGGTCTGACTAAGGCTTGCAGGCTTGTCACCTCCTCTACCATGGTGCCCCCTCCCCCAGGGCAGGAGGCTTCTCTGTATCGATTGGGCCTGGCCCAGATGGAAAGTGGGATGTCAGGAAAGGATTTTTTCAATGGACAGATCCAGATGGGAGCATCCGCCAGAGCTGGAAGCTCCAAAAGACACAATGAAAGGCATCAAAGACAGATGTGAGCCCCTGATGTCTACCATTGGCTCCCCAGCCTCGGACCCAGGCCCTCCAGGATCTGAAGGCTGGATGTTCAGTGCTCTAGGCCAGCGATGCTGGCTTGCTTACGTGTGTGAAACGAAACAGAAAAGGAGAGAGTACGGAGGCCCAGGGACGAGGGTTGTGAACGGTGTGGCAATGTCAGTCCCAGCCGGCACGGATGCAGGTTAACTAACAAAGAGAGCCTGGCCTAGACACCTGTTTCCCTTCCGCTTTCTAAGCTGATGGGCCTTAATATCTATCACCATCTGGTGGCCACATCCATGAATAACAAGCTCCCCATGAGCTGAGAGAGCTTGTATAAGGCGGGGGCTCCATGGATTGGCCTCAGTGGGTTAAGGGCTGCACATCCCTCTGTTAGCTTGCAAATTTGTATGTGTGTGAGATCTGCCTTATTCTGGTGAGAAGTGCCAGAAGAGATTTTTATCAGATCCTTAAAGAGGCATATAGCCTCCCAAAAGCTGGGAATCACCACTGTACAGGATTATACTAGAATTCTGATTCCTTTATTTTCCCCAAATGGAATCCTATGAAGAATCATCCTATGAGAGAGAGAAAAGCAGACGTGAATCTCTGCTTGCTCAGAACTTCACCTTCTCATTTCTGGAGGGACCTACACAGAACAGAACGCGGTGTGGAAGCCATGCTAGTACAGCCAAGAGGTCATGGCTTTTCAGAACCAGATGGACCTGAAAGGACCCTGGAGGCCCCCCAACTCCCACCTTGGGGATGCCCACAGCCTGTAAGACCCCCCCCGCCCCGGGTCCCACCTTGGGGAAGCCTACAGTGTGTAAAACCCCCCAGGTCCTGCCTTGGGGAAGCCCACAGTGTATAAGACCCCCCAGGTCCCACCTTGTAGAAGCCTTCAGTGTGTAAGACCCCCAAGGTCCTGCCTTGGGGAAGCCCGAAGTGTGTAAGACCCCCCAGGTCCCTCCTTGGGGAAGCCTACGGCGTGTATTAGTGCTGAGGATGAAACTCACAAACCCTTCACCCCCAAATCATTTCGTTTTTAATCTTGCCTTGTTTTCCCAAAACCTGAATTTTAAAAAGTAATAATCAAGACCTTCCCTCTCCTGAATATACTTCCTAAACTGGAAAACATTTTCCCTACAGTATTTTAGTCTTCTGGAGAGAGATTTTCCCCTCTGAATGCCTCTCAGCGAACACGATGGAAAATAAATCTATAGCTTACATTTGAATACTTCCATTTAACTTAGAACATGTCAGCTGACTTGTTCTACAGTGGGGAGACTGAGACTCGGGTAAAATGACTTGTTTGCTGTTTTCTGATACCAACTTAAGGGTTCTTTCCACTGTCTCACAGCCTTTGTATACACATGCGTATATTCGGTGCCACTTAAAGTGGTGAACACGTGGCTGATGCAAGTAGTTTGTTGATGTCTGTTTGAGGAGGTAAGACCACCCTCTGCTCATCACAGCCATGTGGGCGTAGGGGACGGGACAAAGGCTAACACTGAACACATACTTTCTAGATGCCAATTCTAAACAAGCCGCAAAGTTATGATTTTAATCCCCATTCTTGCAGATGCATTTACTGAAACTCCAAGAGAAGATATACTGTGTCCAGATAAGCCTCGGGCCTCCAGCCTCCTCAGCTTGTGTTTGTTCCCCACCACGTCGCTGCAGCAGGGTGTGAGCACTCCTGCCAGCCTCCTCTAACCCCCACGTCCCCCTCTTTCTGTCTCCTAGGAGTGCCAGCTTCTCTCAGGGCACCAGGGCCTCGTTCCTCATGAGGAGCGACACAGCTGTGCAGAAACTTGCCCAGGGCAACGGGCACTGCGTCAACGGGGTTGGTGGTCAAGTCCACGGCTTCTACAGCCTCCCGAAGCCAAGCCGGCACAACGCAGAGTTCAGAGACAGTGCCTACGACCTCCCCCGGAGCCTGGCTGCCCACGGCCACACCAAGGGCAGCCTCACCAGCTCTGAAACGGATAACGAGGACGTGTATACCTTCAAGATGCCCAGCAGCACCCTGTGCCGGGAGTTTGGGGACCTCCTGGTGGACAACGTGGACGTTCCGGCCACCCCGCTCTCGGCCTACCAGATCCCTAGGACGTTCACGCTGGACAAGAACCACAACGCCATGGCGGTGGCCACGCCTGGGGACTCGGCCATAGCTCCCCCGCCCCGGCCCCCCAAGCCAAGTCAGGCAGACACACCTCGGTGGAGCAGCCCTCAGCAGAGACCTCCTGCCGGGGAAGGCAGCAGGTCGGTCTCTGCCGCCGCCACCATCCCCAGGCGTAACACCCTCCCAGCCATGGACAACAGCCGGCTTCACCGAGGTCAGTGTGAGCCCTGGCTGCACCCGGAGCAGGTGGGAGGAAGGGAGGGGGCACAAGGGACTCAGCATTGTACGAGTTCTCGGTCATCCAGGCCACGGGGGCTTAAGGCCCACCTAGGTCAGGGATGCTCACAGGTTTAGGCATCTTCTCACCCCCAGACCTTTCCTAGCTGGGCCCCCAACCCTGGAGGCTATTAGTGAACACCACAGTGGCAAGAGTTTAGCAGATCCTGCTTGAGAGAAGTTACTATTCCACTAAGGAAACAGAACATTCTTGGTTAACCACGTTACAATGTATTAGGGTTTTAGAGGTCCAGATCATAGTCTTTTACTCATTTATAAATCAAATGAAAGATTTCAAAAATAAATTTAGAAGACTAGTCCAAACTGGAGCCAAACCTTTGTGGACCAACAGGCTATTAAAATTAAATCTACAAAATATTTTCTAAGCCACATTTGCATCTCTGGTTAAAGTCTGAACATGTATTTGAAGTATTTAAATTCTACTGTTGCTTATTTCCCACTGAGAGTATTCCAACTCTGCATGTAACCTCCTCCGTTCGATGAAAAAGTAGAATAATATTAATCTCTTTCATTTTGTGTCTTGCTAATAACCCTGTGGCTGGGCTTCCTTGGTAGCCCAGCTGCCAATGCGGGAGACGTGGGTTCAATCCCTGGGTCGGGAGGATCCCCTGGGGAAGGAAATGGCAACCCACTCCACTATTCTTGCCTGGGAAATCCCAGGGACAGAGGAGCCTGGTGGGCTACGGTCCATAGAGTCACAAAGAGTTGGACAATACTTAGTGACCAAACAACACTGGAGCTCCGTCCAGAAGCCCAGGAGGAGTTTGTGAGTTGAGGGGTGAGGTGGTAGACGCAATACCTTGTCTTAGGAATTGAGAGCGGTATCTCCTGGAGTAGCAGTTACAATCCTGAGTGACACTGGGGAGGGTGTGGGAAAGTGTCAGCACAGGGACCAGCTCTGAGTTCTCAGGGGTCTTCCTTCCTCTGCCGTAGCTTCCTCCTGCGAGTCCTACGACTATCCGCAGCGTGGTGGAGACAGTGCCGGCCGCTCTGCCGAGTCCATGAGCGATGCAGTCAGCGCTTTCCTGGTGAGTGGGGTTTAATCAGGGGGTCCTTACGGCAGCTCAGGTGGATCAAAGCTCAGGCCCACGGAACTGAAACCACAGCCTGGGCGTCTACCTCCTAGGAGCCTGCCTCGCTTCCTCGTTCAGAACCCCTGGATTGAGTGTTTGGAAAGATGCACGTATCCTGGTCTGGAAGAAATGTGTGTACTTAGGTGCCGCAGACAAGAAGGCTCATCACTGAGGGTGAGCAGGGAGGTCTAGAATGCAGAGAATGCAGGGAATGCAGGCGCTGGGATGTGGCTGTCTGGCAGCACCCTAACCGTGAGGTCCACCGGGGGATGAGACCCCAGGCAGGGGTGGCGCTGAGTCAGGCTCAGCAACAGAAGGATGGTGTCAGAGCGGCGTCCCAGGCCGCCTTCAGGAGGGAGTCGATGACAGCCCTGCTGGGTGTCGGGCCCAGCTGCGCTGACGAGGGCCTGCCTTCAGTCTCCCTGGGAAGCTCGTGCACAAAAGCAGCTTAGGTGTATACGCGTCCAGCAGACAGGGCAGGAGGTAGAGGAAGGCTGTGGCCAGGATGGTGGCCGCACTGCAGCCTGGCGGCCGCACTGAAAACTGCCCTGGGGAAGCATGCCCACCCAGGCCTCGCCTGCCAGCGCCGAGGCCCCCTGGAGGCTCCTTGCCCTGCCCAGGGCCTGAGCCGCTGACCTGCAGTGATGAGTGTGGACTTGAGGAGGGGGGCGGGTCCTGAGCCAAACCTGTGACCCAGGGCCTGTGCTGTCCTCTGACGTGGTCAGGCAGCCAGAAAGCCTTGTGGATGTTTTATACAAGGTTTATCACAAATTATAAGCAGGCTCCAAGGGATTGTGGAAGCTAGAGAAGACCCCCAGGCTTCGTCTCTTCCTGTCTACCCCCTGCTCTCTTACCTGGTCTTCCCAGCGTCTGCCTTAGAGCCTCACAGTGCGCCCAGCTCCGTCTTCTCTTGCCCCCTCTTGCTTCCTCTCCCTGGTTATAGCAGTATTTCTCTCCACTCCTAGCCAGCGAAAGCAGTCGTGGGTCGATCAGACAGCACCAATTCCGAGGACAACTACGTGCCCATGAACCCAGGCTCCTCCACCCTGCTGGCTTTGGAGCGAGCCGGTGATAACTCCCAGAGTGTCTACATCCCCATGAGCCCGGGGCCACACCACTTTGACCCGCTCGGCTACCCCTCCTCAGCCCTCTCTCTGCACCGCGGCTCCAGCAGAGGGAGTGAGATCCAGCCGCCCCCTGTCAACCGCAACCTCAAACCTGACCGGAAGGGTAAGTCCACGGTTTCCCCAGCCCAGCTCTGGACTCTTCAGGGACTGTGCGTTCATTTAGGGATCCCGTGGGTCCTAAACTTGCCTTGCAAGGAAGTAACAGCCTCTGGAGCCTAAACCGCCCCAAATACACACACACGTGTGCGCGCACACACATTACACACTCTCTCTCCAAATTCATCCCAATAGGGACTGGCTACCAGAATGCAGAAGTGCAGGGATCTAAAGGATGGATTCAGGTTGCAGCCCTTCCATCTGCTAACATGTGATTGTAAACGAATCCTTCTCTGTCCCTGTGCCTCGCTTCTCATCTGTGAAGTGGGAAGTATAAAACATCTGAGTCAGTTCCAGTGAGGTGAATGAAACTGGAGCCTATTTTACAGAGTGAAATAAGTCAGAAAGAAAAACACCAATATGGTATATTAACGCATATATATGGAATTTAGAAAGATGGTAACAATGATCCTTTATGCGAGACAGCAAAAGAGACACAGATATAAAGAACAGACTTTGGGACTCTGTGTGAGAAGACTAGGGCAGGATGATTTGAGAGAATAGCATTGAAACGTATATTACCATGTGAAATAAATGACCAGTGCAAGTTTGATGCACAAGAAAGGGCACTCAAAGCCAGTACAGTGGGATGACCCTGAGGGATGGGGTGGGGAGGGAGGTGGGAGGAGGGTTCGGGACGGGGGGGACACATGTATACCCGTGGCTGATTCATGTCAATGTATGGCAAAAACCACTACAATATTGTAAAGTAATTAGCCTCCAATTAAAATACATAAATTAATTTTTTAAAACATGCCTATTAGAGACATTGAAGGGCATAGATAATATATCTTAATATGCTTCATAGTGTATGAACTGCAACTCAAGGATAAGAGATTTTTGTTAGCTCTAGGGCTGAAAAGTGTGAAGTGAAGTGAAGTGAAGTGAAAGGTAGAACTGACAGAGTATTCCATTAAAAGATACACTCTGCTATAAAAGGAAGGACTGAACTCTCAAACCGGGTAGATGTGCTTCCTAGGTGTGTGACTGAGTAAATCATGTGAATTCTCTGAGCCTCTGGTTTTCTTATCTGTGAAGTGGGGATGGTCATGCCTACTTCCCAGGTTTGTTCAGAAGTAAAGCATCTAAACTGACTGGTGCATTTAGACCAGGAAGAAGAACTACAGTTCAGGTTCTAGGTCTGCCTTGACCTCATTCTGCAGGCCTGCAGCAGGGGCAGGGACTCAAGGGGAGAAGCAGAGTCAGTGGGTAGACAGAAGCCCCCTTGGGGTCTGGTCAGCAGAGAATGCAGAGCTCAGCATTTGAATCGGAGCCTTCAGGGCCTTGTGACATTCACCTTCTTCCGTAGAAGACTCCACCGTCCTGGCCCAGATGTGGCAGGGGGGCTAACGGTGGCCTTCTCCTTGATGTTTCAGATATCATCTCTTGTTTTCATTCTCAGTCACAAATGTTGTCACAGCCCATGTGCCCATTTTAGATCGGAAAGTATGACTGCCATCAGAACAGTGTGAGAAATAGAGAATTTGGTATCTGAAGACATGACTTCACAAGCAGAGATTGTATAACCTCACATAGCCTGGGCCTCCCCATGTATAACTGGGATGAGTAGGAAGGATTTTATATGCACTTGTGTGCTACGTGTTAGGGTCTATATGTGTGGCCTTGTCATCACTGGCTGATGCATCGACCTTCTGTCCCTGCTGCAGCAAAGCCAACACCACTTGACCTGAGAAACAACACCGTCATCGACGAGCTCCCCTTCAAGTCCCCCGTCACCAGGTCTTGGTCCAGGGCCATGTGAGTGTCTGTGGACGCGAGAGCTTGGAACGGGGCAGTGGGTTGGTGAGCGGAACAGGTCACCATGTTCCTGATGCTGCTGGTAGCTCAGGGCTTGGCTGCCTCTTCTGCGACAAGGGAAGACAGTCCCCCTCCATGTCAGATCTTAGTCTGATAATGGAGGCCCGAGGTCTGTCCGGAGGTGTGGGGTCCAGGGCCTGGCAGGAGGCCAGCTGTAGCCAGGGTTTACTCGCTGTCTCCTCCCAACAGCCACTCCTTCAGCCCCAGCTCCTCCCGGTACTGCCGCCCCATCTCTACACAGAGCATCACCAGCACCGACTCTGGAGACAGTGAAGAGAACTACGTCCCTATGGTGAGTCCTCTGGGGACCCCTGGAGCCCACCTAGCGCTTCCTCACTTCCCAGCTCGCTGACTCGCCCCAGCCCCAGGCACTGTGCTGCTACTCGTCTGTCTATCTGGAGCACACACGTGTCAGTTACTGTGGAGTCATCATCAGAGGCGGGGAAGACGCACTCTCTGCCCTCAGGGAGGAGAGGAGGCCTGCCTCTCTCATGACTGTGACCCAGGCAGTGTGGTCAGTGCCCTGGAGAGGCGGTGTTATGGGGACGCACCCACAGGATGGGCAATCACAGCAGGGTGCGCAAACGGGGCCCCTTGGGCAGAGGTGGCTGTGTGGATGGGGACACGGAGAGTCACGGTCATTAACTCTGGCTGAAGGTGGGGGTGGCCAGCAGGGAGGCTGGACTAGAAGTCAGACCACGAAGAACCCTGAATGCTATCTCTGGAAGCCTGCACTTGTCCCGTGGGGGCCACATGAGGGTCCACAGGCCAGGCGGTTAGCTGGTGTTTCAGAATCGTCATTGGGGGCCCTGCAGGGAAAAACTGGGGCAGCTTCCCAAGTTAACCCCCTTGTTCCATCCTGTTAAAACTTTTCAGAAGCAAAAGGCCTCCTCATTTCCTCATCCCATTGTCCGCATGACCAGGAGGAGGCGTGGGAGTATGAGCGTCCACTGGGTATCTGCCCCGAAGCAGAAAAGCGCACGTGTTGGGGGGGGGTTCACAGAGTGGGCCATGGGGATTCCCCAGGGCGCAGCTGCATGGACATGTGAGAGACACATAGACACAGACATGTGAGAGACACAGACACCTAGACATGTGAGAGACACACAGACACATAGACAGATGGACATGTGAGAGACAGACATAGACATGTGAGAGACAGAAACATGGACATGTGAGAGACACACAGACACATGGACAGATGGACATGTGAGAGACACATGGACATGTGAGAGACACAGACATAGACAGATGGACATGTGAGAGACAGACACATGGACAGTTGAGAGACACAGACATAGACAGATGGACATGTGAGAGACAGACACATGGACAGTTGAGAGACACACAGACATGGACATGTGAGAGACACACAGACACATAGACAGATGGACATGTGAGAGACAGACATAGACATGTGAGAGACACATGGACATGTGAGAGACACATAGACATGTGAGAGACACAGACACATAGACACGGACATGTGAGAGACACGGATATGTGAGAGACACAGACACGTGAGAGACACAGACGTGTGAGAGACACACAGACATGAGAGACACATGGACAGTTGAGAGACACAGACACATAGATGTGAGAGACACACAGACACATAGACAGATGGACATGTGAGAGACACAGACATAGACATGTGAGAGACAGACACAGGGACATATGAGAGACAGACACATGGACATGTGAGAGACAGACACATAGACACATGGACATGTGAGAGATACACAGACGTGTGAGAGACACATGGACATGTGAGAGACAGACACATAGACACATGGACATGTGAGAGACACATAGACACAGACATGTGAGAGACACAGACATGTGAGAGACACACAGACACGGACATGTGAGAGACACATAGGCATGTGAGAGACACACAGTGAGAGCGTGAACCCACCCGTCCAGTGAAGGAACTGAAGGGCAGCACAGGACTGTCGCCTTTCTCATGAGAAGGCGTCCTCAGGAGAGAGCCAGACAAGCTGGCCTCGGCACCTGGGGAGACTGGCCCTGCGGCGGGTCATCCGAGAGCTGCTGGGGAACCAGGGCTTCGTGCCGCCTGCTGACGAGGGCCCTCTCTAGTGACCCCTGAGGAGCCAGGACAGACTGGGGGCCAGGCTGCTGGGGGGTGACTGCCCGCTCTGGGCCATAGTGGGAGCCCTAGAGAAGCAGGGCTGGTCCAGCGCACAGGGGGCACGGCTCCCTTCTGAGGGCAGTGAGCAAGGGCCGGTCTGGGAGGCAGGGAGGGTGAGGCCTGGCCTGACAGCCTGGGCGGGAGGCGGCGCAGCACAGCGAGGGCAGCCCAGGCTGGAACAAGCCGCCCACCAGCTGTGCAGCCATGGGCAAGTTGCTTTAACTTGTCTGAACCAGTTTTATATTCATTGTAAAAAAAAATAATGAGAGAAGTAATAATGCCTACAGGATTGTTGTGAGGGTTTAAACAGGAACACGGGCTGTCCCCGGCACAGAGCAGGCCTTCGCTGAGCTAGCTCCTCTCACTCCCAGAGGTGTGTTTTTCCCCTGGTGGTGGGTTAGTCTACTTCTGAAGTTACTAACAGTTTTTCCCCTCCTTTGTGATAGCAAAACCCCGTGTCTGCATCTCCCGTTCCCAGCGGCACCAACAGCCCAGCGCCTAAGAAGAGCACTGGCAGTGTGGATTATCTGGCCCTGGACTTCCAGCCGAGCTCCCCGAGCCCCCACCGCAAGGTGCCTAGGGTGGGAGTGTAGGGGGGCGTGGTCCTGCTGAGCTCCTGGGGCCCTGGGGGGAGGGGTCCCGGAGGCCAGGGGCCTTGTCGGGCCAGGCTGGGCTGAGATCTGGGTCTCAGGGGGCTCATGCACCCTCAGCCTCAGCACTCAGGCACCCTGAGTCCACAGGCCCTCGTCCATCCACCCGTCCCTCCCCTCACCGTGCGATTGGACAGATGCAGGCACACAGAGTCACAATCCGCTCAGGGTCACACGTGAATCCGTGACAGAGCTGAGATGTGGGGATCGCATGTCCTGGTCCTGAGCTCTTTGAGAATGTGCTGTCCGGGTGCAGCCTGGGAAAGGCACACCTCGCCCCCACCCCCACCCCCGGAAGCACACTTAGCTGCCCGGTCCCAACAGCAGCACTGACGCAGCCCCCCACCCAGGGCGGCTGTGCGTGCTCACCGCGTGCCCCCACAGAGCCCTGCAGCTGGCGCTTGGTGCGCCCGGCCAATTCCTTCTCCTGGACAAGGGGCCACGGGGAGTGGGTGGAGGCCTGGACCCAGGGAAGGGCCTGGGTCCCCTCAGAACTGCAACAGCAAGAGGGTTGGCAGAGGCTGTGGCATCGAGCAGGAGGAGGGCTGGTGCAGGGTGGAGGTCAGGCTCTACAGGCCCCTTTGAGGGGGAAAAAACAGGTCAGAGAGGCAGGTAGAAGCCCGTCTCCTCGCCCCTGACACACTCGGGAAGAGCCGCCTGTTGCTCCCCGCGTCACGGTAACTCACAGCCCCTTCACCTCCCTGGCCTGTCCCCCAGCCATCCACGTCATCAGTCACTTCCGACGAGAAGGTGGACTACGTTCAGGTGGACAAGGAGAAGACCCAGGCCCTGCAGAACACCATGCAGGAGTGGACAGATGTGCGGCAGTCCTCAGAGCCCTCCAAGGGCGCCAAGCTGTGACGCCTGCGCCAGGGAGGGGCCCGGAGGCCACTCTGCAGAGCCAGCCTCCCCGGCTGCTCGCCCTTCGCCTCTCCAGCGCGCCCTCCTGCCCACCTCCTCTCTCCTCTACCACTCTGGCCTTCAAAGCACTTGGCATCAGGGACCCTGACCCCTTCCCCCTGGGAGGCAAGGGCCTGATCGAGGCACTTCCTCTGCCCTCTCCGGGTCCACCTTTGATTTTAATCAGCAATGGCCATCCTACCTTAGTTAGAGCTCTTGCCAAAAAGCATCCTTAAGCATCTGCCTGCCCTTCAGACCTGAATATCTACCGGACGTTTGGGGGCGGGACCCCGGCTCTGAGCCGATTCCGCACCTCACCGTCCGGCCTCCAGCTACTAGGCTCCCCGCCTCGGTCCCAGAAGAGGCCACATCGTCCCGCTGACCAGGCACCCAAGGATCAGCAGGCCAGTGTGGACACGGACCTCTTCGTCCCTGTCTTCCTTGGCAGAGGCGGGGCGAGGCCACCTAAAGGCGGAGGAGCCGCGGAGGAAGGTCAGAGGCCGTCTTGAGGGACAGAGGAATTACAGCTTGAGACACGGAAGGGCAGTGGAGCCCCGCAGGGGTTTCGGGGCAGCCCCCCACTTTCAGGAGTGGGAGATGTGGAAGGACGGAGAGGCTGGGGATGACCGGCCACCGAGAACACAGAGTGGGGCTCAGAGCCCAGGAGATGGGGAGACAGACGCTGTGGGGCCGGGCCCCTGGGGCCGTGAAGCGTCAGGCCAGCTCTGCGGTCCGGGACAGAGCGCCGTCCCCCAAGACCCCGCCCGCCCGGAGGCACCGCTCTGGACAAGGCTTGCACTGTGCTGGGCAACGGTGTGGGGGCGCCGGCATGGCGAGGGGGGCCGGTGGAGCTGCGGGGGGGTGACGCGGGGTGCAGGGTGGGCGTGCGGGGGTGGGAGTACGGAGGGGCCACCCTGGGACAGCCTGGGCGGAGGCACCTGGGGGTGCCTGGGACTGGCATGGAGACGGCACAGCAAATGAGCTTCTGTAAGACTGGGGGCACGGCGGGGGCGGCCGAGAGTTGGGGTGGGGGCTGTGGGGGCTCTGGGAGGTCCACCCAGCGCACCTGCTGGAGAGAGAGCCCCTGGCAGTGCCGCGGAGATGCAGGCTGAGCAGAGAGGGAGCGGTGAAGTTGCTGTCAGGGAGCAGCTGGCCTGGTGGCAGGCAAGGGCAGCTCCCAGGACTGACGGATGGCGGGCGGAACAGAGCCCCGAGGATGTGGCAGGGTGGCCGGTGGCTTGTGCCCTCCGACTGAGGTTTGTGCAGGGCCCAGGAAAGGTTGGGGCCTGGCCTGGTGCCGGTCAGCTCAGGTCACCCCCCATTGCTCTGTGGAGTCCCAGGTGCCCTGTAGGGCTCAGGCCTGGCTACAGGAACAGGAGAGGGCAGGGCTGGAAAGGCCCCCAGGTCGGTGTCATCCTCTGCCAGGACAGGAGGGGAGCATCACCCCAGGCTCCTTCTCCCAAGTCTGGGGAGGGAGACTCATGTTATAGTTCTTGGCCAAATTTTTTAAAAGTTTCAGAGGCAACTGGGCAGACCAAATGTTTCATCCTACCCTGGGGAGAACAGGCCTTCTTCCTCCAAAAGAAATGAGTTCTGACCCTATCTAAGGGAGGTGGCTATTGCTCACCTTTCTGCTCCTGTGAGCGTGTGTACACACACACTCACCACCCCCTCAGCAGCCTGAGGCCTGACTGTACTCTGTCCTGGGAGAGATGGTCTCAACAGGTGAGAACTCCTCCTAGTATTAGTCACATCAACTCAGTTAAGTGATGGCAGCAACTGCTGTGGCCAGGTCTGGACTGCACACTGAGGACACAGGAGTTAATCAGACTTTGTGTTTAAGGTCACGCTCGATGAGAAAAGAAAGACAAGGACATGTTGGTGATGGCCGTGAGAGACTCAAAGCTGGGGATGTGCGGAGAAGTCAAGGCCGCTTCTCCAGGAGGCTGGTGTGTGGGCAGGAGTCGGGAGGAGTGCAGATCAGGGAATGTGGTTTCTAGGAAAAGCGGGTGCCTGACTTGGCCGGAGGGGAGAAAGGGTCAGATTTTTAGAGGAAGGAGGGTGGGTCTGGGTGCCAGTGGAGGAAGATGGAGAGACTTGTGCTTTGGGAACAACAGACCTTTGGGAGTATGGGCCTGGGCCAGACCCTCAGCAGCAGCAAGGCCTTGGTGTTCGCACAGCTGAAGTGGTGATGGTGGCAGTGGCCTACCCTGGGCAGGGTTTGGTAGGTCACTGCCCAGCCCTGTGTCCGTTTAGGGCCCTCTGCAGACAGTCTCATACGGCAGGGCTTTGAATGGTACCCCTACCCCTACCCCAGAGGCTACAGGTGGGCCCAAGTGGGGATGCGCCAGTTCCCAGTATCACTCCCTATTGATCATCAGGTGCCCTAATGATGTCAGTGCTTTCCGAATGTGCCATAAGGTGAGTGAGACTGATTGGAGTCCTGAGAGACAGAGGTGTTCAAATCTAACCTCCAGGGAGGCCTCCCTCCAGCTCTTGGTTCCTCCAACCCCCAAACCCTTAGGGTGGAGGCAGGAGCAGAGACCAGAGGAAGTACAAGAGGAGCAGAGACTGCTGAAGGCAGAGATGTGGGGCTCAAAAGCCCCAGGTACCAGGTGTCTGACATTCCCGTCGGTGGCTCAGAGTTCACCTCTGAGCACGGTGGCCTGGCATGGACAGAGACCCCAGGAAGCCCTGCATCAGCCAGCAGAGCCCCCTCCTGCCTGGGGCTCCCAGGAGCAGCAGCTGTCCCCTCCCGGTCCAGCTCCCCCGCTCTGCGGGGTCAAAGGCAGGGAGGAGTGCCTGCAGGGAGCTGTGTCTCTTCCCCACTTCGGTGGGGTCAGCTGGGCCCTGAGGCCTCTTCTGTGGCTGCTCCCTGCTCTGTGACCTGTCTCAAGGGCCAGTTAACCCAGTGCCCTCTCTCGACCTGATTGCAGTAACTTTTACATTCGAAACCGTTCAACTGCATCCCATCCCTAGGACAGAAGCACAACGGTTCTCAGCCTGCCCCGGGGCTAAGGCCCCCAGCTGTGGCCACCCCACCCTGCCCTGCCCACGGCCCTCTGACGGAGCTCCAGAAGCTGGAAGCAGGGCGCAGGGCAGGAGGGAAGTCAGCGTGTCCTTCCCTCTCCATCCGTCCATCCTTCTGCGCACAGCGAGGGTCAGAGGCTGCGCACTGGAGCGCTCAAGCTGCTGCCTTCCGAAACTCACTGAGCTCTTCGGGGGGCCAGTGGGTCGCCTGCGGTGGGGCTGGCGTGTGATATTTGGTGGTGTGTGTTCTTACGTGTTTGTTGGTTACACGTGTCTTGAAATGTAGAATCATTTTCACGGAATCATTGCTTTATCAAGAAGAGGAAATGGGCTAGAAGCCCGCTCTTAGGTTTCTGGCCCTGTTACCATTTAAAATTGACATTTAATTTTTCAAATCGCTGTTGGTGCCTAATCACTTAAGTTATTAATTTATTGTTTTCTTTAAAAAAAAACTGTAACATGTATTTATCCTGTGAGTAGGTCTGGGGTGGGATGGGAATGCATTCACAGGCGTCCTGTTTTTGCGGTGGGGACACATGGTACAGGCCTGGAGCTTGCAGGGCCCTTGTTACTGGAGTGGCGGAGCTAGACGACAATAAAGTCTGTGAAAAGCAAGCAGAGAGGCTGCGGCGTCTGCCTCGTCTAGGGGGCGGGCAGCGGGCTTCACAGGACACTGGTCCTCGGCCAGACAGCCCACCCCCATCCCCGGCCACTCCACCTTCCACTCAACAGGAGACGCCTGGGGACCTTTCCTGGCTGTAAGAACAAGTGTGAATCCTCCTTACCTTGGAATCTGTATTCCTGGTGTGTGAAATGGAAGTAATAGCAACCTCTGCCCGCTCATCTTTCTTCAGAGGCGCGCTGGACCACAGAGGTGAGTTCTAAGCATGACCGTTCAGTCTCTGACAGACCTGTCAGCCCACCTGCGCTGGCCCCTGAGTCTCAGGGCTTCGTGGGCTTTGGGGCCAAAGCTCAGCTCTTCCGCTGTAGCCCAGGAAGCCCCCGGCCAGGCAGTCACTGTGCCAGGTTCCCAGATGGGCGGGCCCTGAGGGCTGCAGGCTGCTTTGCTCCTGGCCTGAGCCCACCCACCCAGGTTATCAGGGGAAAGAAAGGAGTGTGGGAGCAGCTGCGAGTTCCAGGCAGCCCAGAGCTGATCGATGAGTCCATCTACAGTGTCCTGTCGGGGCGGCCCCAGCCTGTGCACCCGCCTCTCCAGCGTCAAACCGCCCCCAACCCAATCTGGGCACATCCCACCAGGCCTCACATTTACACAGCACTTCTGTGCAGGGCACACTCACCTCCCTGGTGCAGCACGCAGGTCAGCAGGGCAAGAGGGTGTCCCTGCCTTCCTGCCCAGAGACCGTAAGAAGCAATGGCTAGAGCAGGAAGAACGACAGCTTTGAAGGCTTCAGAGAACCTCTTTTTATTCCTGTTTGAGACCCTGGTTCTCTCCATTTAGAAAGGGTACAGCAGTGTCAGGGCACAACGCCGGCAGTATCTGCTCCTCACCAGACCGCCCCCACCAGCCCTGGGGACCGTAACCAACAGCTGAGGCGCTGAGCCAGCCAGCGTCCCTCAGGACAGACGTCATGAGACACACACATACTTGCAGTAAAATAAGGACTCTCTCTCGTACCCAGAAGGGGGGTATCTCAGGCACTGAGGCGGGAGATGGGGCTAAGGGGCCGTCCGTCCTCTCTGCGTTGCGGCCCGGTGTCGGCGGGGCTGGGGGCGGCCTCTCTGATCCCACGCCAGCCTGCTTCCCACCTACACTCCTCACAAGAGGACAGCGTTGGCACCCACACACATCGCCCCGGTCCCCTCGGAGAAGCACGATGCGGCCGGAGGGGCGACACGCAGCCCCTTGTTTGTGCTGGGGCTGGGACCCTCCTTGGGTCTGTACTATAGAAGACACAGGATTGTCTGAAAGGAGCTGGAAGGGAACTGCTACTTGATGGCAAATACGGGGCAAGGGCTGAGGCCCAGAGTGTCCATCTCAGCTAATCCAAGCTGACCACAACTCTCAGGTGCAAGTCTTAAGGGGGCTGATCCCAGCGTCGGGGCCTGAGGGCAGTTTAAGGGGCCCGGGTCTCACCTCCGCCTCTGAGTCTCTGTGCCTGCCAGGCTGAGGCTGGCAGCCCCTGCTCCATTGCTCTCGCCCTTGGAAGGGGCTGCCTCCACAGCCTCCCCCAGACCCCACCTGGCCGAGCGCCTCTGCCCAGGACCTGGGCCCCCCACCCCGAGGTCGGCTGTGGCACCCCCAAGCGCAAGCAGGCCGGGGGGCGCGGATCGAGGGTTCCCATTAGAAGACCAGTCTGTGGAAGTCTCCACCGCTGCCACCTGCAGGGCTGCAGCCCCCGGGAGGGCCTTTGTCCTCATCTTTGTCGTCGTCAAAGCCCCTCCGCCAGTGCGGGGATGCGGGGAGTGCGGAGATGTAGGCTGCCCTGCTCCGCGCCTCCTTCTCCTGCTCCTGGAAACACAGATGGGGATGGAGCAGGAGGCTTCAAACATAGGCTCCAAAGCCACAGTGCTCCCTTCATCATCCACCACCACCCCCCCGCCCACCCCCCCACCTGCCGCCACGGCCACCCAGCCCTTCAGAGCTTCACCCTTCACCCCTGGGGAGGGAGCGCCTCAGCTTCCCCCCAGGGATACTCCTGCTCAGCCGGAGAATGGGAGGGCTGGCCCCACAGCCATCCTGTATCTAGGTTTTGAAACCATTCCTCCTCCCCTCCCAGTATAAGCTCCCAGCACCCTGGAGAAAAGAAACTCACTTCCACTGACTAGACTGAACTTCTCCCAGCACCTCACTTCTATTGACTAGACTCAACAGCGGACAGGGGCCTCAGGTGGCACCTGGAGGAGACAGTCCAGAGACTTCAAAGGTCAACTACCCCACCAGGACCTCTCTGCAGGCTTCCTTCCTCTCGAAGCAGAGGGGACAGACTCTGCGGAGGAGAAAGCTCTCCCTCCTGCCACGCTGGGGCCAGCCCTGGAGACCCCTCACCACTGGCCGCAGACCCCACCCAGCTGCTGCTGGCCAGGGTCCAGGTGTGACCACCCCAGCTGTTTACGGCAGCATGCCTCATGCTCCTCGGAGCCCTGGCTGTTCCAGTTGCTAAGTACTTTGATGACACCCTAGACTCTTAGGAGTGGAGTTGGCACAGTGAGAGGGCAACCCTCCCAAAGGCCTCCCCCACCTGCTCGTATCCACAGAGCCCCTCCAGCACAGAGCCCCTCCAGCACACAACAGCTTAATAAAGAAACAGTTGTTCCTAATGTGTGTTGAAAAGACCCTGATGCTGGGAAAGATGGAAGGCAAGAGGGGAAGGGGACGACAGAGGATGAGCTGGCTGGATGGCATCACCGACTCCATGGACATGAGTTTGAGTGAACTCCGGGAGTTGGTGATGGACAGGGAGGCCTGGCGTGCTGTGGGTTCATGGGGACGCAGCGACTGAACTGAACTGAATGTGTGTTCCTCTAAAGCAGGAGGTCTGTCTGGCCCACTGATTTTTTTTTTTCCCCCAGCACTGAGTGAGGTGAGTGGATCAAAGGAAAAAGGAAAAGACTCTGAGAGAGCAGCCACTTAATCGGAGCCGGTGGGCTGCTGGAAGCCCGTGGGGGTCTGCTCACCTGCAGGAAAAGAATGTTGTCTTTGGAAATGGCTTCCATCAAGTCCTTGTGGAGGGTGGGCTCTGCCCGGGTGCGGGGGGAGCCAGGCTCAGCCTCGGACCCCTCCTCGGGTCGCTGCCGGTAGAAGAGCACGTAGGCCGTGTCTTTGGGGAAGAAGGAGGTTACGTTGCTGACAGACTCGAACGAGGAGAAGGACACCCGGGTGTCGTTGAACAGGTACCACTGGTTGTCGGGCTCCGGCCGCTCGGCGGCTCCCGGGGCCGGGGCGGGGCGGGCGGCGCCCTCGCGGGCGTAGCAGTAGTAGTGGCCGCTCTCGGAGGACAGCCCCGAGTGCACCACCACGCTGCACAGGTCATAGGCCTGGCCCCGGCCCCCGGCCAGCGGCAGGCGCAGCAGCAGGGGCACGGACACGTCGTCCAGGATCTTGCGGCGCCGCATGGTGCGCAGGTCGAAGGAGAAGCGCAGCAGCGTCAGGATGAGGTAGCGCGGGCCCTGGCTCAGCTCCACCACCTTCTCGGCGTCCTGCAGGGATGCGCACGACTCGCAGTGGTAGCGGTTCTCTGACGTCAGCCTCTCAGGCGACAGGAAGTAGTTGACTAGGTCCAGGACCGAGCGGGAGCCGTCCCCGGAGGCGGCCGCAGCACTCTGGAGGGTCCCTGGGCCCGGGCCGGCCGCCGCTTCCTTTTCCTCCTGGGCCTCCTTCTCCTCCTCCTTCACGTCCTGGGCCGCCCTCTCCTCCATCTCCTTCTCCTTTTCTTCCTCCACCTTCTCCTTCTCCTCCCGCTCCTCCTCCACCTTCTCCTCCTCCTCCACCTTCTCCTCCCGCTTCTCCTCGTCCTCCACCTTCTCCTCCTCCTCCGCCTCCACCTTCTCCTCCACCTTCTCCTCCTCCTCCACTTTCTCCTTCACCTTCTCCTCCACCTCCGCCTTCTCCTTCTCCTCCCCCTCCTCCTCCTCCTCTCCCGCCGCCTCCTCTGTGCTCTCCCCCCTCTCCACCTTCTCCTCCTGCCCGCTCTGCCCCCCGAGGCCGTGGGGGCCCAGGCCTTCCATGTCCAGGATGGTGGGGGGGACGCCCCCCGTGATGCAGTGCTTCCTCTGCCGCTGAGGCCCGGCGCTGCCTGGCTCCTGGGCGCCGGCATCCTCCGCGGGGAGCATCACTGAGCCCAGGCGGCGGCGGCGGTGGTGGTGATGGTGGTGGTGGCGGCGGCAGCGCTCCGGTGGGGGGAAGGCAAGCGAGAGGTCCGTGAAGGCCTCCTCCCTGGAGGAGACATTGAGGCAGCGGAGGCAGCATATCCGAGTCACGATCTTGCCCCCGAACATCTTCTCCACGGAGGTGGCGCTCGGGACAGGGGGCTCCTCGGGCGGCGACGGCGAGCTCGACTGCTTGAGCTTCTGGCAGATTCTCGTCCCGGTCTTCTCCTCTTCGTGCAGCCTGGCGCGGGGAGCAGAGGGCTTTCGTCCACACGCACGGGTCACACACATTTACACACGTGCAGCAGGCGGCACAGGGAACACACCTGCATGTGTACTAGGTGGCATCTGTGCACGTGTACACAGGACAGGCACGCGCGCTACGTACTTAACCTTCATAAAGCTCACAAACCTGCCACAAAAAGCTGTGTGCGTGCCCCCAGAGCACTGATGAGAAAACACACACGTGCACACTCAGGCAAGCACAGCACAGTGTACATACACACACTTAACCTCCCCGGTCACGCTTCACATCAGCACCTCCAGAACGTCCCCCCACCCGCAGCCCCTGTCCCCATCTTCTCCAAGCCTTCCACAAGCACCGGGCCACACCCCAGTTTCCAGGAAGAGACAGCGCCTCCTAGGGCCACGGGGCTTCCCCCAGCACCCTCTCCAGCCGCCGAGCCCCGGCCTCCCCTACCGATCCAGCAGGTACTTCAGGTACTCCGAGCAGTCCTGCTGGGTGCCCGGGCTGAACCAGGGTGTCCAGGATGCCGACAGGAAGTTCTCTGGAGAAATGGCGGGACGCTGCAACCAAAGCGGGAGACAGACGAGTCAGGAGCTGGGGGGCCACTCACCAACCAGCTCTACAGCATGCCGGGCCTGAGGGTCACTCTGGGGAGTCACTGCCCCAAACTCCCAGCCTCCCCATCATTCCCAGCTGTCCGTCCCTGACTTTTCCCATCCTACCAAGTCCATGCCGCCTAAGAGCACGGCATCCACGTAGAGGAACAGTCCTCCGGGAGTCTGTTCCTCCCTTGTTTGTTGCCATTCCCTCTGCCTGAAACACCCTTTCCCCCATCAGAAGCTTAGCTAAAAGTTCAAGCCCCAGATGCAGGGACCCTGTCCCATGCAGTCCTCCAAGGGCTACTATCCCCCTCATGATCAACCTCTCCCTACCCAGTGTGGAAACCACACACGCCTCGTTCTCTGCTTAAGAACTACAGGTCCATCTTCCCCACCAGACTGCGCCCTGTGAAAGCATGACTGTGGCTGACGCACCTCCATGCCCCTGCCCCTGCAGAGGGCCTGATGTGATGCCTGGTCAAGGCCTTTAGGTTCCATGCGGGCACAAGCAGTGAATAAAACATACAGCCCTCAGGGTACCTGGCAGTGTGAGTGCTCCAAAATGACAGCCAGCCAACAGAGCAACACCTCATACGGTTGCCTGGACCACTGACGGGAGCGATGTGGGCAGCACCGCACCAGGGGGCTCTGCCGGCAAGCCCTCTCATGCCCAGTCAGGGCACTGAGCCGGCCCCATGGGTCTGCCCGTGAACCCATGCCTGCCTGGACTGGGGCCCAACAGCTTACAGCAAGCAGGGGCCCGGAGGCAGGTGCAGGCAGGCTCCGGTGAAGGCGAGGCATCAGACCAGGCCTCCTCTCCAGCATCCCCCAGCCCCCGCACCCTGCTCCCCCTGCACTCACCTGGCTGTGCTCTAGGAAGGCGAAGAGCCACTGCAGCTTCGTCATCAAGGGCTGCGAGTTGTTTTCGGTCAAACGGAGCACACAGTGTCTGAAACTTCAAAACAGAGCACCCAGAGTTAAGCCGGGGCACTCAAAGAGCCTCTAACTCACCCACACTGTGGCAACCCAAGGCCTCCAGGCCACAGGCAGGACAGACACTTGTAGCTCAACTCTGGGCCAGAAGCCGGGCAGGGGGGCAGGTGAACAACTCCAGTTCTAACAGCCCCTGACTCCAAGATCTGAATGTCCTAAGGTTCTAATATCTGAACTCTCAGACACGCTCCAGAGTCCATGCCAATATCACCACCAGCCGCTCACACCCTCTGCCCTGCATCCCTGGGTGATGGTGTTCAGACCATCCAGAGTAGCAGGCCCCCACTCCAACCAGAGCCCTTTCCACTAGGACCACCCCCAAGTTGTTCCTCTTTCCTCAAATGAGCAAGGCAGGGGTCAATGTGAAGAATATGCTGAAAAAAAGAGGGTGCTGTGGAGGTAGACTGGGGCTCTTGACACATCTGATCCTATGGGAGACAAGAAGAAGCCCTTCCTGACAACCACATCTCCTGGAACAAGCCAATTCCCAGGCCCCAGCTGAGTTCCTGTTCTCACAAAAAGCTCTGAGCATACAGGTCAGGCATCTCTCCAGCCTGCACCCACTGTACAGGGCAGTGGAATCGAAGTGTGGTCCACTTAGCAGGCTGTGACAAAGCAAGTTCAGAGAGAGCATTTAGAAACTTGTATAGTGATTTGACATCACTGTTATACAGACACATGATCATCACCTAGTAAGTCATTGATTATATGCTACCAAAGTAGGAGTCTACAGCAGACTGGAAATCCAAAAACAAAACAAAGCTAGTCCTTCCCCAGGCAGCTTGAGAAGCACAGCAGCAGTGGTGTCAGGAAGTCCTGGAGTTCAGTTCCAACCTCGTTCCCCTAGAGCTGAAACTGAGAGAACAAACTGCCTGGAGCTCCTCCCACAGCCAAAAACAAGCCTGCCTTTGAGACTTGTCAAAAAGATGCTGAAGTGTGGTACTGGTCAAAGAACAGGGGAACCGATAAATAGAATAAAGAGCCCAGAAACAGACCCCCATAAACACAGTCAAGTGATCTTTAATAAAGGAGCAAAGGCAATATAATGGGGCAGAGACACTCTCTGATCAACAAAATGGTACTGGAACAAGTACACATCCTCCACCAAAAAAAAATTAATCTGAACACAAACACTACACCCATCACAAAAGTTAACTCAAAATGGATCATAAAATGCTCAAGTATAAAACTCCTAGAAAACAACAAGAGAAAACCTAGTGACCCTGAGTGTGGTGAATACCTTTTTAGAAAAACCACCAGAATAATAAGCCAAATTTCATTAAAGTTAAAATATTTCTGTTACAGTATCAAGAGAATTAGAAGAAAAATCAGAGACTGGAAGAAAATATTTGTACAAAACACATCTCATAAAGGACTGTTAAAAATAAGTACACAAAGAACTCTTAAAATTCAACAAGAAAACAAACAACCTGATCAAAAAAATGAGCCAAACATCTTGACAGACATCTCTATCACACACACACACAAATACACACACTCACACGAACATATAAACGTCAAATAAGCAATGAAAAGATGCTCAACATCATGTCAGTCAGGGAAATATATCTTAAAACAACAACGAGATACCACTACATACTGTATTAAGATGACAGAGTAGAAAGATGTGCACTCGTGTTCTTTGAGAACAAAATCACAACTAGCTGCTGAACAACCATCAACAGAATTTTGGAACCCACCAAGGAAGATACCCCAACTCTAATGGCAAAGGAGAAGCTGCAACAAGACGGCACGATGGACGAAATTGCATTTAAAATCAAACTTCATACACACCAGAGTCTTGCGGAGGGCGCAAACAAAACTTTGTGTGCACGAGGGACTCAGAGAAAGGAGCAGTGATTCCCACAACAGACTAAGCCAGTCCTGCTTATGAGTGAGTGAGGGTCTCCTGTGCTTCCCTGGTGGCGCAGAGGTTAAACCGTCTGCCTGGAATGCGGGAGACCTGGGTTCAATCCCTGGGTCGGAAAGATCCCCTGGAGAAGGAAATGGCAACCCACTCCAGTATTCTTGCCTGGAAAATCCCATGGCCGGAGGAGCCTGGTAGGCTACAGTCCACGGGGTCGCAGAGTCGGACACGACTGAGCGACTTCACCTTCCTTCTAGAGGCTAGTCCCAGCTCTGCCTGTGGACACATGGGTCAGCAGTGGCCAGCGGCAGGGACAGGGGCTTTGGCAGCAGCAGTCCTGGGAGGTGCAGCATGTGGCGTGAGTCCTCTTGGAGGAGGTCACCATTTGTCCCACCATTGAGCCACCAGGTGGACCACCCACAAACTGGAGAACAATTATACCAAAGAAGTTCTCACACTGTTGCAAAAGTTCTAGGCCCTAACACAGACTTTCCAACCTGGGGATCTGGCAAGTGTCAGTTTCTCAGCTGTGTCCAACTCTCTGCAAACCCATAGACCATAGCCCACCAGGCTCTTCTGTCCATGGAATTGTCCAAGCAAGAATACCAGAGTGGGTTGCCATTCCCTTCTCCTGGGGATCTATCCGACCCAGGGATTGAACTCAGGTCTCCTAAATTGCAGGCAGATGTTTTACCATCTGACCCACCAGGAGGCAGGGGATCCAACAAAGGGACTGAGATTTCCCAGGGAATGTGGCTTTGAAGGTCAGTTGGATTTGATTACAGAACTTCCAGAGGACTGGGGAAACAGACTCTTCAAGGGCACAAACAAAACCTTGTCCCACCAGGACCCAGGAGAAAGGAGCAGTGACCCCACAACAGCCAGCCAGACCTGTCTGTGAGGTTCTGAGAGTCTCTGGCAGAAGGGTGGGTCAGGGGTACTGACAGCAGCAGTCCTGGGAGGAGCTTTGCTGGCATAAATCCTTTTGGAGGAGGTTGCCATTACACCTACCATAGCTTGGCCTCAGGCCAAACTACAAGGAGGATCACTCATCAACAGAAAACTGGATTAAATATTTACTGATCATGGCTTTCCCACCAGAGCAAGACTCAGTTTTCCCCATAGCCAGTCCCTCCCATCCAGAAGCTTCCACAAGCCCCTCATCCTCATCCATCAGAGGGCAGACAGTATAAAAACCACAATCACAGAAAACTAACCAAACTTATCATGTGGATCATAGCTTTGTCTAACCCAACAAACCTCTGAGCCTTGCCATGTAAGGCAAGATGGACAGGTCGTGGTGGAGAGTTCTGACAAAACGTGGTCCACTGGAGAAGGGATTGGCAAATCACTCCAGCATTCTTGCTTTGAGAACTCCATGAGAAGTATGAAAAGGCAAAAAGATATGACATTGAAAGATGAACCCCCCAGGTTGGCAGGTGTCCAATATGCTACTGGAGAAGAGAGGAGAAATAACTCCAGAAGGAATGAAGAGGCTGGGCCAGAGCAGAAACAATGCCCAGCTGTGGATGTGTCTGATGGTAAAAGTAAAGTCATGCTGTTGAGAACAATACTGCATAGGAACCTGGAATGTTAGGTCCATAAATCAAGGTAAATTGGAAGTGGTCAAACAGGAGACAGCAAGAGTGAACATCGATATTTTAGAAATAAGTGAACTAAAATGGATGGGAATGGGCAAATTTAATTCAGATGACCATTGTATCTACTACTGTGGGCAAGAATCACTTAGAAGAAATGGAGTAGCCCTCACAGTCAACAAAAGAGTCTGAAATGCAGTACCTGGATGCAATCTCAAAGATGACAGAATGATCTCAGTTGATTTCCAAGGCAAACCATTTAATATCACAGTAATCCAAGTCTATGCCCCAACCACTAATGCCAAAGAAGCTGAAGTCAAATGGTTCTAAGAAGACCTGCAAGGCCATCTAGAACTAACACCAAAAAAGATGTCCTTTTCATCATAGGGGACTAGAATGCAAAAGTAGGAAGTCAAGGAACACCTGGAGTAACAGGAAAGTTTGGCCTAGGAGTACAGAATGAAGCAGAGCAAAGGCTAAATAACAAGAGTTTTGCCAAGAGAACACACCTGTCATAGAAAACACCCTTTTCCAACAACACAAGAGATGACTTTACACATGGACATCACCAGATGGTCAATACCGAAATCAGATTAGATTGTATGTTTTGCAGCCGAAGATGGAGAAGCTCTATACGGTCAGCAAAAAACAGGACTGGGAGCTGACTGTGGCTCAGATCATGAACTTGTTATTGCAAAATTCAGACTTAAAGTGAAGTAAGTAGGGAAAACCACTAAGTCGTTCAAGTATGACCTAAATCAAATCCCTTATAATTATACAGTGTAAGTGACAAGTAAGTGCCTGAAGAACTATGGACAGAGGTTTAGCATTGTACAGGAGGTAGTTATCAAAACCATCCCCAAGAAAAAGACATGCAAAAAGGCAAAATGGTTGTTTGAGGAGGCCTTACAAATAGCTGAGAAAAGAGGAGACGCAAAAGGCAAGGGAGAAAAGGGAAGATATACCCATCTGGATGCAGAGTTCCAAAGAATAGCAAGAAGAGATAAGAAAGCCTTCTGAAATGGAAGAAATGTGTAAAGAAATGGAAGAAAACAATAGAATGGGAAAGACTAGAGATCTCTTCAAGAAAAGTAGACATACCAAGGGAACAGTTCATGCAAAGATGGGTACAATAAAGGACAGAAATGGTATGGACCTAACAGAAGCAGAAGAGATTAAGAAGAGGTGGCAAGAATACACAGGAGAACTGTACAAAAAAGATCCTGATGACCTGGATAACCACGATAGTGTGATCACTCACCTAGAGCCAGACATCCTGGAATGTGAAGTCAAGTGGGCCTTAGGAATCATCTCTATGAACAAAGCTAGTGGAGGTGATTCCAGCTGAGCTATTTCAAATCCTAAAAGATGATGCTGTGAAAGTGCTGCACTCAATATGCCAGCAAATTTGGAAAACCAGCAGTGGCCACAAGACTGGAAGAGGTCAGTTTTCATTCCAATCTCAAAGAAAGGCAATGCCAAATATTGTTTAAACTACCATACAATTGCACTCACTTCACATGCTAGGAAGGTCATACTCAAAATCCTCCAAGCTTAGCTTCAATATGTGAACCAAGAACTTCCAGATGTACAAGGTGGATTTAGAAAAGGCAGAGGAACCATAGATCAAATTGCCAACATGCACTGGATTGTACAGAAAGCAAGGCAATTCCAGAAAAACATCTACCTCTGATTCATTGACTACAATAAAGCCTAGCCAATGAAGGCTTTGACTGTGTGGACCACAACAAACTGTGGAAAATTCTTAAAGACATGGAAATAACAGACCACCTTACCTACCCAAGAAACCTGTGTGCATGCAGGTCAAGAAGCAACTGTTAGAACTGGACGTGGAACAATGGACTGGTTAAAAATTGGGAAAGGAGTACATCAAGGCTGTTTATTGTCACCCTGCTTATTTAACTTCTATTCAGAGTTACATCATGTGAAATGCTGGGCTGGATGAAGCTCAAGCTGAAATGAAGATTGCCAAGAAAAATATCAATAACCTCAGATATGCAGATGACACCATCCCTATGGCAGAAAGCAAAGAGTAACTAAAGAGCTTCTTGATGAAGGTGAAAGAAGAGAGTGAAAAAGCTGGCTTAAAACTCAGCATTCAAAAAAACCTTAAGATCATGGCATCCAGTCCCATTACTTCATGGCAAATAGTTGGGGAAACAATGGAAACTCTGACAGACTTTATTTTCTTGGGCTCCAAAATCACCACAGACAGTGATTGCATCCTTGAAATTAAAAGACACTTGTTCCTTGGAAGAAAAGCTATGACAAACCTAGACAGCATATTAAAAAGCAGAGAGATTACTTTGCCAACAAAGGTCTGTATAGTCATATCATGGTTTTCCAACTAGTCATGTACAGATGTGAGAGCTGGACCACCAAGAAGGCTCAGCACCGAAGAATTGATGCTTTCTAACTGTGGTGTTGGAGAAAACTCTTGAGAGTCCCTTGGACTGCAAGGAGATCTAACCAGTCCATTCGGAAGGAGATCAACCCTGGGATTTCTTTGGAAGGAATGATGCTAAAGCTGAAACTCCAATACTTTGGCCACCTCATGCGAAGAGATGACTCATTGGAAAAGACTCTGATGCTGGGAGGGATTGGGGGCAGGAGGAGAAGGGGACGACAGAGGATAAGATGGCTGGATGGCATCACAGACTCGATGGATGCGAGTCTGAGTGAACTCCAGGAGTTGGTGATGGACAGGGAGGCCTGGCGTGCTACGATTCATGGGGTCGCAAAGAGTCAGACACAACTGAGCAACTGAACTGAACTGTGGTGTTGGAGAACTCTTGAGAGTCCCTTGGACAGCAAGGAAATCACACCAATCCTAAAGGAAATCAACCCTGAATATTCATTGGAAGGACTAATGCTGAAGCTCCAATACTTTGGCCACCTGATGCAAAGAGCTGACTCATTAGAAAAGATCCTGATGCTGGGAAAGACTGAAGGCAGGGGAAGAAGGGGACAACAGAGGATGAGATGATTGGATGGCATCACCAACTCAATGGACATGAGTTTGAGGAAACTCTGGGAGATAGTGAAGGACAGGGAAAGCTGGTATGCTGCAGTAAATGGGGTCACAAAGAGTCAGACACGGCTAAGCCACTGAACAATAACCTATTAGAAAGGCCAAAATCCATACACTACAGACACTATGTATAAAGAAGATAACTAATTAGATCCTATTGTATAGCTCAGGGAACTCTACTCAGTCCTCTGTGGTGACCTACATATGAGAAGGAAATCCAAAAAAGAGGGGGGTACATATATACATATAGTTGATTCACTCTGCTGTACAGTAGGAACTAACACAGCATTAGCAAGCAACTATATTCCAGTAAATATTAATTTTTTTAAAAAAAAAGAAAGGCCAAAATCCTGAACACTGACAACACCAAATGCTAGCAAGGATGGGGAACAACAGGAATTCTCATTTATTGCTGGTGGAAATGTAAAATAGTATAGCTACTTTGGAAGAAAGTTTTCCAGTTTCTTACACAACCAGATACACTCTCACCATCCCATGGAGCAATCATACTCTTTGGTATCTACCCTAAGAAGGTGAAGCCTCATGTCCACACAAAAACTTGCACAAGTATGTTGATGCAAGCGTCATTCATAACTGCCAACTTTGAAGAAACAAAATACCCTATATCCTTCAACAGGTTAATGGATAAATGGAACTGTGGTACATCCTGACACTGGACAGTTTCCAGTACTAAAAAGAAATGAGCTCTCAAGCCATGAAAAGAAATGGAGGAAATTTAAATGCATATTACTAAGTTAAGAAACTCAATCTGAAAAGACTACATACTATATGATTCCAATTGTATGATTCTGAAAAAGGCAAAACTATGAAAACAGTAAGAAGGTTGCCAGGAGTTGGAAGGGGATGAACAGATAGAGCAGAGGATTTTTAAGGCAGTGAAAATACACTAAATGAACCTCTGGTACAACATTAAACACACCAACATTTGCATTATAGGGTCCCAGAAGGGGGAAAGAGAAAAGGCCCAAGAAAACATTTTAAGAGATAATAGCTGAACACTTCCCTAATATGGGAAAGGAAAAAGTCCCATACAGGATAAACCCAAGGAGGAACAGAGACATATATTAATCAAACTGACAAAAGTTAAAGGCAGAAAATATTAAAAACAACAAGGGGAAAGCAACAAATAACATAAAATGGAATCCGCATAACTTTATCAGCTGATTTTTCAGCAGAAACTCTGCAGGCCAGAAGGGAGTGGTATGGTATAGTTAAAGTAATAAAAGGGAGAAAACTGCAACCAAGAATACTCTACCCAGCAAGGCTCTCGTTCAGATTTGACAGAGAAATCAAAAGTTTTATAGACAAGCAAAAACTAGGAGAATCTAGCACCACCAAACCAACTTTACAACAAATGTTAAAGGAATTTCTCTAAGTAGAAAAGGCAACAACTAGAAATAAGAAAATTATGAATGGGACAGTTCACTGGTAAAGGCAAACACACAAAAAGGTAAGAAATCATCTACTCACAAATATGATATCATGACCAGCAAACGTTAAGAAGAGCAGAGCAGAAATGCAGCATATTGGAAATGCATGGGAAATTAACAGACTAGCAACTTAAAAAACAACCTTGTAGAGACTGTTATATCAAAACCTCACAGTAACTGCAAACCAAAAATCTACACTACATACACACATTAAAAAAAGAAAAAGGAATCCAAACTCCACACTAAAGATAGTCAACAAATCACAAGAGAAGAAAGCAAAGAAGATGGGAAGGGAAAAGACCTACAAAAACAAAATTAAAACAACAAAATGGCGATAAGAACATTCATATTGATAATTACCTTAAATATAAATGGATTAAATGCTCCAGCCAAAAGACACAGACTGGCTGAATGGATACAAAATGAGTCCCATACACCTTGTCTACAAGAAGCTCACTTCAGATCTAGGGACACATATGACTGAAAATGAGATGGAAAAATGCATTCCATGCAAATAAAAATCAAAAGAAAGCTGGAGTAGCTCAGACAAAATCAGACAAAATAGACTTCAAAATAAAGACTGTTATAAGAGACAAAAAGGACACTGCATAAGGATCAAAGGATCAATCCAAGATCTAACAACTATTAATATGTGTGCCCAACACAGGAGCACCTCAATATAAAAGGCAAATGCTAACAGCCATAAAAGGAGAAACCAACTATAGCACAAGAACAGTAGGGGACTCTAACGCTCCCCACACACTTTAATCAAAGGACAGATCATCCAAACAGAAAGTTAAGAGAGAAATAATGGCCTTGCATGACACATTAGACAAAATGAACTTAATTGATATTCATAGAGCATTCTACCCAAATACAAATTCTTTTCTAAGTGCAGGTGGAACTTCTGCAGGATTGACCACATGCTGGGCCACAAGGCAAGCCTTGGTAAATTTAAGAAAACTTGGAATCATATCAAGCATCTTTTCTGACCACAACACTATGGGATTAGAAGTACTGACCACAGGGAGAGATCAAGATGTTGTAGTAGTAGGACCTGAAGCTCACCCTCTGCCACAAATACAAGTATGTGTGAAATCATTCTCACAGAATATCTGCTGAACACTGACGGAAGACCTCACACTGGCTAAAAGGGCAAAAAAAAAACCCCACAAAACTCCATGTAACTGGGTAGGGAAAAAAAGCAAGTAAGCAAGACAGGAATTGGGATGAGATGTTTACCACTGGGTAGGAGCTATAAAGGAGGAAAGACTTCTGCAACCTGGGAAGCCTCCTCACTGGCAAGGAGATCAGCCAGGATGGAAGGGGTGCCTCATGGCCTCAGAGGAGAGCGCAGCGGCCTGTTCGTGGCAGCCAGAGCAGAGGAAGAACTGCTCAGTCAGTCAGTACCACCAGGCACTCCTCAGCCTGACGTGCAAGTCCACTGGCGCTGGCAGGGGCGGGGTGCTGGACCTCAGGCTTCAGGTATCAGAAGCGGGGAGAGGACTGGGGCTGGAATCCAGTGTGACTACACCTGGGGGTGTATGACTACCAGTCTATGGCAAGTAGATACAGGAAGGGGTTAACATGCTTGAAAACCAGGGTAACCACAAAAACATACAATAAGTTCACACCCACACCCACACACAAAGAAGGGAACTATAATACAAAAGAAAATCATCAAACCACAACAGGAAAAAGAAAGGGACAAAGAAGAAATACAAATCAACAGGGAGACTTCCCTGGTGGTCCAGTGGCTTAGACTCCATGCTCCCAGTGCAGAGGGCCAGGGCTCGATCCCTGATCAGGGAACTAAATCACACATCCACAGCTAACAGTTTACATGCCACAACTAAAAGATAGAGCCTGCCGCAACAAAGACCCAGCACAGCCAAATAAATAAATGAACAGGAAAACAAGGTTTAAATGGCAAAAATAATAATAATAATAATAATACAGATCTATAAATAATTATCTTGAATGTGAATGGACTAAATATACTCCAATCAAAAGACACAGAATGGAAGGTTGGATGAAAAAACAAGAGCCTTCAATATGCTGCCTATAAGTGACCCACTTTAGAGCAAAGGACACACAAAGATTGAAAGTGAGGTGATGGGAAAATATATTTCATACAAATAGAAATGAAAGCAGGGGTGTCAATACTCTTATCAGACAAAACAGACTTTAAAACAAAGATCATAAAACATTGTCTAGCTGCGATTCATGGGGTCGCAAAGAGTCGGACACGAATGAGCGACTGAACTGAACGGAACTGAATACAAAACATACCAATGTTTCCTTAGGACAGACTCCCAAGGCCATAAAAACAAACACAAAATCAAATGAGACCTAATCAAACTTAAAAGTTTTTGCACAGCAAAGGAAACAATAAACAAAATGAAAATAATAACCACAAAATGGAAGAAAATATTTGCATACAATGTGACCAACAAGGGCTTAATATCCAAAATATATACAAATAGCTCATATGACTCAACAACAACCAAAAAAACAACCCAACAGAAAAACAGGCAGAAGACCAAAACAGACATTTCTCCAAAGTAGACAAACAGATGGCCAGTAGCATGGAAAAATGCTGTTAGGGAAATTAAATCAATAGTCTTGTTTAGGCTTCAGAGACAAAGCAGAGCAGGCCTCTGACCTAGCTTTTCACCTGCCTGGACATTGCCCTGACTTTGAGTGCCCTGACTGCCTGCTGTGAATGCAAGACTTGAGGCACCATAGATAAGATTGGAGACAAATTCTGAAATTGTTGAGCCCCTGGAAGGGTGCTGGGCAACCAAGCACCAGGCTTAACAAGATTCCACGTTTTACAGGATAAAAAAAAAATAGCATTAACATGAAACCAGAGCTGCAATTTGCTCACAGGTTGATGGTATCAGTTTGCAACCAGGGATTAAAAGCAGGAACCCACAACTGCAGTTTTTAAAGTCTCACCCATGGAGCAGATGCACAGCTGGGACCTTTCCCCCCAACACCTACCTATTTGGTGATGTATCCTCTGCTGTTTCTATTTCTCTTTTCTTTGAATGTTAGCATATTGAAACCAAGCTAAATAATTCCCTAATAAATATTTGTATTATTTGTATATAAGGAGTGGCTTATTTGGTTAACAAATCCTTTGAACCTGAGAGGAAAGTGAAAACAAGACACTAGCTGGGAATGAGTAGGATTTGTGAAACAAAATGCCCCTCTTCAAGAAGAAAGAGATTAAGGTTGATGAGGTTTCTATTCGCAGATGGCAAGATTCACTTTATTGCTCGTTAGCTAATGAATGGTACATATTCCCTGGATTATATGAGAACTGGAATCTTAAAAAGTGGTCCAAACCCTTAGCAGTTACTGAATGTTTGCGGCTTGCACAGACTGAAAAAGGGTAAGAATGTGACACTCTGGGTGAGATGCTGGATCCTCTTCTCTGCCTACTGCAAGGTACACGAAGCTAACTTAAAATTGTCTAAGAAGCTACAGCTGGAAAAAGAATTATAAGATTTGTGAGGGCAATTGTCCATGCTACAATGCCAAAATTATACTGGCATTTTAAAAAAATTTGGCATTAAATTTTCACTTTTTAAGTAGGCTCTCCCTTGCGCCTGCCCACAGCTCTAACAGTGTCCCCCACTGCCCTCTCTCCTTTCTTTGTCCAGTTGGGGACTTGTATCTCCCCAACTAGCTGTCTCCCTCTCCATCAGCTAATCTCCTTCTAAATTCCCCTATCAGGGGAATGAGGAGCCTAGCTTCCCTGACTCTAGCAAGTTTCTTTGCCCCTTCAGATTCTTCTGATCAAACAGAGACCCTACCTCCCCAGGGGGACAATCCAAGATTTTTATCAGCCTATCTGCCCCTGTTATCACAGTCAATTTTAGCACTATTTGGTCTATAGTTCAGCTGTAAAACTGTGACTATAGAAAGATGACCTTTTTTTTTTTTTTTGGACACAGGATGGCCACGATATTCTTTAGACTCTGGAGAAAACTGGTTAAAATAAAATTTTTTTTCTCTTTGAAACTGCAAAACTGGTTCTTTTTGCATATGCAGTTAAAAAACAGCTAGCCTGTTAAAAAGCACTGCCTAGGGAATAGCTTGGTGGGTCAGACAGTAAAGAATTTGCCTGCTATTCAGGAGACCAGAGTTCAATCCCTGGGTCAGGAGATTCCCTGAAGAAAGGAATGGCAACCCACTCCACTATTCTTGCCTGGAGAATCCCATGGACAGAGGAGCCTGGCGGGCTAAAGCCCGCCACTCAGACACAACTGAGTGACTAAGCACTCACACAGGGAAAAGCTTGAAGTCAACCCTTGTATGTCTTTGAAATACACAGCCCACTTTGCCTGAGACCTCAGCCTTGGGTAAATTAGAACTTCAAGCCAAGAAAGAAAGGGTTGGGGGGAGGGGTCAAAGAGACATTTTAAATCTCAAGTGGAAAACTATGAGATCTCTGTCTGGATTTATGTATGTCTCACTGTGTCTTTGTTTTGGATAATATTACTGAGGTTCATCTGCATATGAACTCTAATTGAATTGACTTAAAGCAAAGTAAGTGTTTACAAATCAAACAATTACAAGAGAAATCAACCTAAATGAATTTCAGGTTCACATGAACTGGGAAATAGTAAATATTTTATGGCTTCCCAGGCAGCTCCAGTGATAAAGCCTGCCAATGCAGGAGACATAAGAAACATGGGTTTGATCCCTGGGTCAGGAAGATACCCTAGTGGAGGAAATGGAAATCCACTCTAGTATTATTGCCTGAAGAATCCCATGAACTGAGGAACCTGGTGGGCTACAGTCCATGGGGTCACAGAGTCAGACACAACTGAAGCGACTCATCATTAATGTTTATTTGCTAATCTAATTAAGACATGTCTTGAGTCATCAACACTATGTAATACTTTTATTGTGCCTAGGTTTAATGTAAGCTAAATTTGTCCATAAGGAAAGTAACTCAAGTGAAGAAACTTTTAAACAAAGAAAAATGTAAATGAGACAAGAGCTTTTAGATAAATTCTATTAATTTATGAATGCTTTATTATGCTTTAGGAATATCTGTCTAAAATAGTCTCTCCAGGTTGGAGTAACTTCAATTTCTAGAGTTGTGCTAAACTAAGTGAGAAAGTTTAATGAATAGCTAGGTCATTTCTAAATAAAATAAGATTTTAAAATATTAATTACACTAACTTCCTCTTACAGAGAAACTAAAGAGATTCTGGACTATTAATGTTTGGTGCCACTCTGAGATTTTCTCTATAAGAAAGCAAACGTTTTTAGAAATTAGCACTGGTATTTACGTTCACCAGTTTTCAGAACACTAATATAAAGGACAGTTCAGGATCGCTTAAGGATAGTAGGATGTGTGCTTTTAGTTAAAAAAAAAAGTATGAAAAATGAAATTACATTTTATTAAGTTAAAAGGTCTGACTTACAGGTATCTGTTTCTATATGAACAAAGTGATTTTTCTTTTTTTAAACAGAGGTTTATGGAAGATGGACCCCAAGAAAACAGTTTTGGGCATAGTACAAATTTTGAGACGTCGAACTGCCTTTGATAATGGATTTTAAATTTCTTTACCTCTAAAGTGATCTATGTTTACCTTCAAAATGTTTTGTTACTTTGGCCAAGTAAATAACTGTTTCACGGTGACCTATATGATCCTATCTAACTGAGTGTTATAAACCCTTTTCGTAGTTTTGGCAAAACGTCCTAAAATTAAATTCTCAGTTCACTTCAGTGGCTCAGTCATGTCCGACTCTTTGAGACCCCATGAATCGCAGCACGCCGGGCCTCCCTGTCCATCACCAACTCCCAGAGTTCACTCAGATTCATGTCCATCGAGTCAGTGATGCCATCCAGCCAGCTCATCCTCTGTTGTCCCCTTCTCCTCCTGCCCCCAATCCCTCCCAGCATCAAAGTCTTTTCCAATGAGTCAGCTCTTCGTATGAGGTAGCCAAGTACTGGAGTTTCAGCTTTAACATCATTCCTTCCAAAGAAATCCCAGGGCTGATCTCCTTCAGAATGGACTGGTTGGATCTCCTTGCAGTCCAAGGGACTCTCAAGAGTCTTCTCCAACACCACAGTTCAAAAGCATCAATTCTTTGGCGCTCAGCCTTCTTCACAGTCCAACTCTCACATCCATACATAACCACTGGAAAAACCATAGCCTGGACTAGACGGACCTTTGTTGGCAAAGTAATCTCTCTGCTTTTCAATATGCTCTCTAGGTTGATCATAGCTTTTCTTCCAAGGAGTAAGCATCTTTTAATTTCATGGCTGCAGTCACCATCTGCAGTGATTTTGGAGCCCCCAAAAATAAAGTCTGACGCTGTTTCCACTGTTTCCCCATCTATTTCCCATGAAGTGATGGGACCAGATGCCACAATCTTCATTTTCTGAATGTTGAGCTTTAAGCCAACTTTTTCACTCTCCTCTTTCACTTTCATCAAGAGGCTTTTGAGTTCTTCTTCACTTTCTGCCATAAGGGTGGTGTCTTCTGCATATCTGAGGTTACTGATATTTCTCCCAGCAATCTTGATTCCAGCTTGTGTTTCTTCCTGTCCATCACCAACTCCCAGAGTCTACCCAAACCCATGTCCATTGAGTCGGTGATGCCATCCAACCATCTCATCCTCTATCATCCCCTTCTCCTCCTGCCCCTAATCCCTCCCAGCATCAGGGTTTTTTCCAATGAGTAAGCTCTTTGCATCAGGTGGCCAAAGTATTGGAGTTTCAGCTTCAGCATCAGTCCTTCCAATGAACATTCAGGACTGATTTCCTTTAGGATGGACTGGTTGGATCTCCTTGCAGTCCAAGGAACTCTCAAGAGTCTTCTCCAACACCATAGTTCAAAAGCATCAACTCTTTGGTGCTCAGCTTTCTTTATGGTCCAACTCTCACATCCATACATAACTACTGGAAAAACCAGAGCCTTGACTAGACAGGCCTTTGTTGGCAAAGTAATGTCTCTGCTTTTTAATATGCTCTCTAGGTTGGTCATAACTTTTCTTACAAGGAGTAAGCGTCTTTTTATTTCATGGCTGCAGTCACCATCTGCAGTGATTTTGGAGCCCCCCAAAATAAAGTCTGACACTGTTTCCATTGTTTCTCCATCTATTTGACATGAAATGATGGGACCAGATGCCATGATCTTAGTTTTCTGAATACTGAGCTTTAAGCCAACTTTTTCACTCTCCTCTTTCACTTTCATCAAGAGGCTCTTTCGTTCTTCTTCACTTTCTGCCATAAGGGTGGTGTCATCTGCATATCTGAGGTTATTGATATTTCTCTTGGCAATCTTGATTCCAACTTGTGCTTCATCCAGCCCAGCGTTTCTCATGATCTACTCTGCATATAATGAAGTTCTTCTGATCTCTAGCTGACTTTGGGGTGCTTTAGAGGGCCCCTGAGACATCCCAAAGAGAGATATTAAACTACCTGGGTTCATTTGACATGTTAAACTACATGAGAAGTATTGTTGGAGGAGTGATAAATCTCAGGTTGTACTGTATGGCTGATTTACTAATATAGATATCCTAAAATTATGTTGAATTCATAAAGATCTGATATGTCCTGATAAAATGCTGTCAATTAAAATTCTACTTTTCATATGAAAGCGTTATGTGTCACAGCAATGACCAGGTTGCTTTGTCAAATGTAACATAATCAGATTTTATACATGCCTTCTATGGTTTCATTCTGATGCATCTGCAAAAATACTGCTACTTCTTCAAGATTTATAGAAAAGACTTTCTAAGATAAACCAGATAAACACATTTTGTTATTAACAGTAACACGGTACCAGATTGAAATTTGTTAAGAAAACAAAGTTTTCTTAGAATGCAGCTTTGGTAACAGATTGTGAATTTCTTTGCTTTTAAGTTATTTATATTTGTTTTTAAAGTCTTATTTTTTTAATATCTTATCGCTTTGGTAAAGTAAATAAGTATTATTTCACAATGATCTCTGAAGATTATGGTACTCTGATAAAGCACTGAAGATAGAGCTCATTCTGCTTTGCTGTTGTTCAGTTGCTCAGTCATGTCCGACTCTTTGCCACCCCATGGACTGCAGCACACCAGGCTTCCCTGTCTTTCACTATCTATCTCCTAGAGTTTGCTCATACTCATGTCCATTGAGTCACTGATGTCATCCAACCATCTTATCCTCTGTCATCCCCTTCTCCTCCTGCCTTCAAGCTTTCCCAGCACTCTCAGCTATTGCTATCCTCATGTCCTTAAAACATGGCAATAGTCTACTCCTAAATTCAGTTCAGTTCACTCGCTCAGTGGTATCTGCCTCTTTGCGACCCCCATGGACTACAGCACACCAGACTTCCCTGTCGATCACCAACTCCCAGAGCTTCCTTAAACTCATGTCCATTGAGTCAGTGATGCTATCCAAGTATCTCATCCAATGAGTCAGTTCTTCACATCAGGTGGCCACAAGTACTGGAGTTTCAGTCAACATCAGTCCTTCCAATGAATATTCAGGACTGATTTCCTTTAGGATGGACTGGTTGGATCTCCTTGCAGTCCAAGGGACTCTCAAGAGTCTTCTCCAGCACCACAGTTCAAAAGCATAAATTCTTCAGCACTCAGCTTTCTTTATGGTCCAACTCTCACATCTATACATGACTACTGGAAAAACCACAGCCTTGACTAGACACACCTTTGTTGGCAAAGTAATGTCTCTGCTTTTTAATATGTTGTCTAGGTTGGTCATAGCTTTTCTTCCAAGGAGCAAGCGTCTTTTAATTTCATGGCTGCAGTCACCATCTGCAGTGATTTTGGAGCCCCCCAAAATAAAGTTTGTCACTGTTTCCTTTATTTCCCCATGATGTTTCTCATGATGTACTCTGCATATGAGGTAAACAAGCAGGGTGACAATATACAGCCTTGACGTTTTCCTTTCCTGATCTGGAATCAGTCTGTTGTTCCATGTCCAGTTCTAACTGTTGCTTCTTGACCTGCATACAGATTTCTCAGGAAGCAGGTCAGGTGATCTGGTATTCCCATCTCTTTAAGAATTCTCCACAGTTCGTTGTGATCCACATAGTGCTGTGGTTCATGGGGTCGCAAAGAGTTGGACACAATTGAGCGACTGACCTGAACTGAACATAGTCAAAGGCTTTTGTGTAGTCAATAAAGCAGAAGTAAATGTTTTTCTGGAACTCTCTTGCTTTTTCAGTGATTCAATGGATGTTGACAATTTGATCTCTGGTTCCTCTGCCTTTTCTAAATCCAGCTTGAACATCTGGAAGTTCATGGTTCATGTACTGTTGAAGCCTGGCTTGGAGAATTTTGAGCATTACTTTACTAGCTTGTAAGATGAGTGTAATTAAATTGGGGAATTTAAAATGGGTAAGCAATAGCTGTAAATCAAACAGTCAGGGGCTATGGGAAGCCCAAAACATCTACTTAGCTATTCTCTACTCCCTGACAAACTTATTTTTATTTGATGGGATAAAGCCTTCCCTGGCTGCAGGGTTAATGCCCTTAACAATGAAAAATGTTTCTGTTTCAATGAACATTAAATTCCAGTTTTGTTACTCATTTCTGAGATATAGTTCCTTGTTGTTATATTGTTCAAATTTTAATTAAGTTGTTAAAAGGACACTTTAAGTTTTTTTCTTATATCAGTAGTCAATTTTTGGATAAAGATCAGATGCTCCATGATCTACAACCAGGAGACTAACACTACGCTGGACTGGAAGAAACACAAGCTGGAATCAAGATTGCTGGGAGAAATATCAATCACCTCAGATATGCAGATGACACCACCCTTATGGCAGAAAGTGAAGAGGAACTAAAAAGCCTCTTGATGAAAGTGAAAGAGAAGAGTGAAAAGTTGGCTTAAAACTCAACATTCAGAAAACGAAGATCATGGCATCGGTCCCATCACTTCATGGGAAATAGATGGGGAAACAGTGGAAACAGTGTCAGACTTTATTTTGTGGGGCTCCAAAATCACTGCAGATGGTGACTGCAGCCATGAAATTAAAAGATTCTTACTCCTTGGAAGGAAAGCTATGATCAACCTAGATAGCATATTGAAAAGCAGAGACATTACTTTGCCAACTAAGGTCCATCTAGTCAAGGCTATGGTTTTTCCTGTGGTCATGTATGGATGTGAGAGTTGGACTGTGAGGAAGGCTGAGCGCCGAAGAATTGATGCTTTTGAACTGTGGTGTTGGAGAAGACTCTTGAGAGTCCCTTGGACTGCAAGGAGATCCAACCAGTCCATTCTGAAGGAGATCAGCCCTGGGATTTCTTTGGAAGGAATGATGTTAAAGCTGAAACTCCAGTACTTTGGCCACCTCATGCGAAGAATTGACTCATTGGAAAAGACTTTGATGCTGGGAGGGATTGGGGGCAGGAGGAGAAGGGGACGACAGAGGATGAGCTGGCTGGATGGCATCAAGGACTCGATGGACGTGAATCTGAGTGAACTCCGGGAGTTGGTGATGGACAGGGAGGCCTGGCGTGCTGCAATTCATGGGGTCGCAAAGAGTCGGACACAACTGAGCAACTGAACTGAACTGAACTGATATTTTGTTCTATGTCACTTGTTCCAGAAAACTGTTGTCTCTCACATTACCAAGTATATGACTGAGCTACTGATAAAAGGATATATTTAGTTCCCTATGAAATCAATGGTTTTAATAATGTAACTTTAGAAATGGGAAGAAGCAACGAGAGAATATTTTCCTGGTTCAAGAGGCTAACAAGATAGGTATGGCCTGGAGACTCTTTGGTATTCATGGGGCCTAGTCCAGTGACAACACACTGAGTGGCCCATCAATGAAAGCCTCTCCGGACCTGGGAACGAGCCTTTCTAGCACCATGGGACACAATGGCCATGAGATGCCCCCAAAGCACAGTCATTTCTGTGGCTATGAAGGGGCCCTGCTGACTGCAAACTGGCACTAGCAGACTGCTTCTGCAAAATTAAATCAGGGCCACTACACTGCTGACCTTCAACATTCCCTGAAAGGAATTCAGGGTGAATATCAGAAAGCAGGCGCTCACTCTGTGCTCCGGGAAAAAGGGACAAAACAGGTCTTCAGATAGTTAGATGTTTTCAGGTAATGTTACTTATCTTTTATGAGCCCAAATTCTTCATAGAAACACTAACACCATGGTCCAATGTCTGGTCCTGTTTCTCCTGGCTGGCCTTTCTTCTAGTCACCTTGACAGCTCTTCTACTTTTATGCAGATTGATGATGACAATAGTTTGCATCTAAGGATTTCAAGCGTGAACTGCAATTTTTTAAGTCTCACCCATGGAGTGGACACACTACTTGGGACCTTTCCCCAATTGGGACTCCGTATGTGCTGTGACACAGGACTTCCCAGCACTGTTTGAGTCTGGATGTTGGTCAGAATCCAATTTGGTGATGTATCCTCTGCTGTTTCTATTTCTATTTTCTTTTAATGTTAGTATATTGAAAGTAAGCTAGATAATTCTCTAATAAATATTTGTATTATTTGTATAAACAAATAGCTTATTTCGTTAACAAATTCTTTGAATCTGAGACGAAAGTGAAAACTTTCAGTAAAACAGATGCCCAGTATCACTAATTATTAGAGAAACACAAATCAAATGAGGTACCACCACATGCCAGTCAGAACGGCCATCATTAAAAAAGTCTACAGGGACTTCCCTGATGGTCCAGCGGCTAAGAATTTGCCTGCTGATGCAAAGGACGCGGGTTCAAATCCTGCTCTGGGAACATTCCACATCCCACACAGCAGCTAAGCCCATGAGCCACAACTGCTGAAGCCCACACATGCTAGAGGCCGCATGCCACAGCCACGGCGCCGGACCCCAAGTGCTGAAACTGCTGAAACCTCGGTACCCCAGAGCCAGTACTCTGCCACAAAGACAGCGCAACGAGAAGCCCCCACTTGATGTAACTGGAGAAAGCCCATGCATAGCAACGAATACCCAGCATAGCCAAAAAGAAACAAATAATCAATTTTCTTTTAAAAGGCTTCATATAACAAATGCCAGAGAGTGTGGAGAAAAGGGAATCCTCCTACCCTGTTGGTGGGAATGTAGGTTGCTGCAGCCACTGTGGAAAACAGTATGGAGGTTCCTCAGAAAAGTTAAAATAGAATTACTATATATGATTGGCTCAGAGGTTAAAGTGTCTGCCTGCAATGTGGGAGACCTGGGTTCAATCTCTGGGTCGGGAAGATCCCCTGGAGAAGGAAATGGCAACCCACTGCAGTATTCTTGCCTGGAGAATCCCATGGACGGAGAAGCCTGGTGGGCTACAGTCCAAGGAGTCACAAAGAGTTGGACACGACTGAGCGACTTCACTCACTCATTCACTCATATGATCCAGCAATTGCAATCCTGGGCATCTATACGGACAAAACTATAATTCAAAAAGATACAGGTACTCCTAAGTGGATAGCAACACCATTCAAAATAGCCAGGACATGGAAATAACATAAATGTCCATCAACAAATGAATGGAATAAGAAAATGTGATACATATATACAATGGAATACACTAATCAGCCATAAAAAGAATGAAATGATACCATTTGCAGCAACAGGGATGTAACTAGAGATTATCATACTAAGTGAAATAAGTCAGAAAGAAAAACAAGTATCATAAGATACCACTTTTAAGTGGAATCTAAAATATAACACAAATGAACTTATATATGAAACAGAAGGAATCACAGACATAGAGAATAGACTGGTGACTGCCAAGGGGGACAGTGGTGGAAGAAAAGTGGATTGAGAGTTTGAGTTTAGCAGATGGAAACTGTCACATATGTAATGGATAAATAAGGTCCTACTGCATAGCACAGAGAACTATATTCAATATCCTGTGATAATGGAAAAGAATATAAAAAAGAATGTATAAACAAACTGAACCTACTTAAACTAAAAGGGTTTTGCACAGCAAAAGAAACTATAAATAAAATGAAAAGACAAACCACAGGTTGGGAGAAAATATTTGCAAATGATGTGACTGACAAGGGATTGTTCTACAAAATTTACAAAGGCTCATAAGGCTTAATATCATCAAAGCAAATCACCCAATCAAAAAATGGGCAGAAGGCCCAGACAGACATTTCTCGAAAAAAGACATACAGGTGGCCGAGAGGCACATGAAAAGATGTTCAACATTGCTAATTATTAGAGAAATGCAAATCCAAACTACAATGAAGGATTGGTGCAAGATGGCAGAGTACAAGGATGTATGCTCATCTTCTCCTACCAGAGCACAAAATTGCAACTACCTTTTAAACCACCATTGACAGGAAGACACTGGAACCCACTAAAAAAAGATACCCTACATCCAAGAACCAAGGAGAAGCTACAAGACAGTCGGAGGGGCACAATTACAATAAAATCAAACTCTATACCTGCCAGCAACTCACAAACTGGAGAACAATAATACCAAAGAAGTTCTCACACTATTGTGAAGGTTCTAGGCCTCCAGTTAGGTTTCCAAGCCTGAAGATCCAGCCAAGGGACTGGGAATCCACAGGGAATCTGACCTGGAAGGCCAGCAGGATTTGATTACAGAGCTTCCATAGGACTGGGGAAAACAGAGAGTCGTGGAGGGCACACACACAAAAATTTGTGCTCGACAGGACCCAGGGGAAAGGAGCAGTGACCCCACAGGAGACTGAGTCTGCCTGTGAATGTTGAGGGTCTCCTGCAGAGGTGTGGGTCAATGGAGGTCTGTCATGGGGATGGGGGCACCGGCAGCAGCAGTCCTAGGAGACGTGTCTCCACATAAGTCCTCTTGGAGGTCCATCAATAGCCCAACTTTTGTTGTTGTTGTTCAATCACTCAGTTGTGTCCAACTCTTTCTGACTCCAAGGACTGCAGCAAGCCAGGCTTCCATGTCCTTCACCATCTCCCAGAGCTGTCACCTGCTTATTTAACTTATATGCAGAGTACATCATGTAAAATCCCAGGCTGGATGAAGCACAAGCTGGAATCAAGATTGCCAGGAGAAACATCAATAACCTCAGATATGCAGATGACACCGTCCTTATGGCAGAAAGTGAAGAGGAACTAAACAGCCTCTTGATGAAGGTAAAAGAGGAGAGTGAAAAAGTTGGCTTAAAACTCAACATTCAAAAAACTAAGATCATGGCATCCAGTCCCATCACTTCATGGCAAACAGGTAAGGAAACAATGGAAACAGTGACAGACCTTATTTTCCTAAGTCCTACTATAGAAGCATATAGACTTCAGGACTGGGTCGCCTCAGGCCAAAGAACTAATAGGAAGGGAGCACAACCCCACCCATCAGCAGCCAGTCCATCCTATCAGGAAGCTTGCACAAGCCTCTTATCCTCATCCACCAGAGGGCAGACAGAAGAAATAAGAACTGCAATCCCATCAGCCTCCAAACCTAAAACCACAATCACAGAAAGCTCAGTTCAGTTCAGTTCAGTTGCTCAGTCGTGTCCGACTCTTTGCGACCCCATGAATCGCAGCACACCAGACCTCCCTGTCCATCACCATCTCTGAGAGTTCACTCAGACTCACGCCCATCTAGTCCTTGATGCCATCCAGCCATCTCATCCTCGGCCGTCCCCTTCTCCTCCTGCCCCCAATCCCTCTCAGCATCAGAGTCTTTTCCAATGAGTCAACTCTTCGCATGAGGTGGCCAAAGTACTGGAGCTTCAGCCTTAGCATCATTTCTTCCAAAGAAATCCCAGGGCTGATCTCCTTCAGAATGGACGGGATCTCCTTGCAGTCCGAAGGACTCTCAAGAGTCTTTTCCAACACCACAGTTCAAAAGCATCAATTCTTCGGCACTCAGCCTTCTTCACAGTCCAACTCTCATATCCATACATGACTACAGGAAAAACCATAGCCTTGACTAGACGGACCTTAGTTGGAAAAGTAATGTCTCTGCTTTTCAATATACTATCTAGGTTGGTCATAACTTTTCTTCCAAGGAGTAAGCGTCTTTTAATTTCATGGCTGCAGTCACCATCTGCAGTGATTTTGGAGCCCCACAAAATAAAGTCTGACACTGTTTCCCCATCTATTTCCATTGAAGTGATGGGACCGGATGCCATGATCTTCGTTTTCTGAATGTTGAGCTTTAAGCCAACTTTTTCACTCTCCTCTTTCACTTTCATCAAAAGGCTTTTTAGTTCCTCTTCACTTTCTGCCATAAGGGTGGTGTCATCTGCATATCTGAGGTTATTGATATTTCTCCCGCAAATCTTGATTCCAGCTTGTGTTTCTTCCAGTCCAGCGTCTCTCATGATGTACTCTGCATAGAAGTTAAATAAGCAGGGTGACAATATACAGCCTTGACGTACTCCTTTTCCTATTTGGAACCAGTCTGTTGTTCCATGTCCACTTCTAACTGTTGCTTCCTGACCTGCATACAGATTTCTCAAGAGGCAGGTCAGGTGGTCTGGTATTCCCATCTCTTTCAGAATTTTCCACAGTTTATTGTGATCCACAACAGTCAAAGGCTTTGGCATAGTCAATAAAGCAGAAATAGATGTTTTTCTGGAACTCTCTTGCTTTTTCGATGATCCAGCAGATGTTGGTAATTTGATCTCTGGTTCCTCTGCCTTTTCTAAAACCAGCTTGAACATCAGGGAGTTCACGGTTCACGTATTGCTGAAGCCTGGCTTGGAGAATTTTGAGCATTACTTTACTAGCATGTGAGATGAGTGCAACTGTGTGGTAGTTTGAGCATTCTTTTACATTGCCTTTCTTTGGGATTGGACTGAAAACTGACCTTTTCCAGTCCTGTGGCCACTGCTGAGTTTTCCACATTTGCTGGCATATTGAGTACAGCACTTTCACAGCATCATCTTTCAGGATTTGAAATAGCTCAATTGGAATTCCATCACCTCCACTAGCTTTGTTAGTAGTGATGCTTTCTAAGGCCCACTTGACTTCACATTCCAGGATGTCTGGCTCTAGATGAGTGATCACATTATCCTGATTATCCGTGTTGTGAAGATCTTTTTTTGTACAGTTCTTCTGTGTATTCTTGCCACCTCTTCTTAATATCTTCTGCTTCTGTTAGGTTCATACCATTTCTGTCCTTTATCGAGCCCATCTTTGCATGAAATGTTCCCTTGGTATCTCTAATTTTCTTGAAGAGATCTCTAGTCTTTCCCATTCTGTTGTTTTCCTCTATTTCTTTGCATTGATCGCTGAAGAAGGCTTTCTTATCTCTTCTTGCTATTCTTTGGAACTCTGCATTCAGATGCTTATATCTTTCCTTTTCTCCTTTGCTTTTCGCCTCTCTTCTTTTCACAGCTATTTGTAAGGCCTCCCCAGACAGCCATTTTGCTTTTTCGCATTTCTTTTCCATGGGGATGGTCTTGATCCCTGTCTCCTGTACAATGTCATGAACCTCATTCCATAGTTCATCAGGCACTCTATCTATCAGATCTAGGCCCTTAAATCTATTTCTCACTTCCCTGTATAATCATAAGGGATTTGATTTAGGTCATACCTGAATGGTCTAGCGGTTTTCCCTACTTTCTTCAATTTCAGTCTGAATTTGGTAATAAGGAGTTCATGATCTGAGCCACAGTCAGCTCCTCATCTTGTTTTTGTTGACTGTATAGAGCTTCTCCATCTTTGGCTGCATATAATCAATCTGATTTCGGTGTTGACCATCTGGTGATGTCCATGTGTAGAGTCTTCTCTTGTGTTGTTGGAAAAGGGTGTTTGCTATGACCAGTGCATTTTCTTGGCATAACTCTATTAGTCTTTGCCCTGTTTCATTCCACATTCCAAGGCCAAATTTGCCTATTACTCCAGGTGTTTCTTGACTTCCTACTTTTGCATTCCAGTCCTCTATAATGAAAAGGACATCTTTTTTGGGTGTTAGTTCTAAAAGGTCTTGTAGGTCTTCATAAAACCGTTCAACTTCAGCTTCTTCAGCGTTACTGGTTGGGGCATAGACTTGGATAACTGTGATACTGAATGGTTTGCCTTGGAGACAAACAGAGATCATTCTGTCATTTTTGAGATTGCATCTAAGTACTGCATTTCGGACTCTCTTGTTGACCATGATGGCTATTCCATTTCTTCTGAGGGATTCCTGCCCGCAGTAGTAGATATAATGGTCATCTGAGTTAAATTCACCCATCCCAGTCCATTTTAGTTCACTGATTCCTAGAATGTCGACGTTCACCCTTGCCATCTCTTGTTTGAACACTTCCAATTTGCCTTGATTCATGGACCTGACATTCCAGGTTCCTATGCAATATTGCTCTTCACAGCATCGGATCTTGCTTCTATCACGTCACATCCACAACTGGGTATTGTTTTTGCTTTGGCTCCGTCCCTTCATTCTTTCTGGAGTTATTTCTCCACTGATCTCCAGTAGCATATTGGGCACCTAATGACCTGGGGAGTTCCTCTTTTGGTATCTTATTATTTTGCCTTTTCATTCTGTTCATGGGGTTCTCAAGGCAAGAATACTGAAGTGGCTTGCCATTCCCTTCACAGAAAGCTACTTCAAATGAAAAGAAATAGGATTATTTCCCAGATGAAAAAACAAGATAAATCCCTAGGAAAACAACTAAATGAAGTAGAGATAGGCAACCTCCCAGAAAAAGAATTCAGAATAACGACAGTGAAGATGATTCAGGATCTCAGGAAAAGAATGAAGGCAAAGATTGAGAAGATGTAAGAAATGTTTACAAAGGACCTAGAAAAAGTAAAGAACAAACAGAGATAAGCAATACACTAGAAGGAATCAATAGCAGAATAGCTAAGGCAGAAGAATGGATAAGTGACCTGGGAGAATAGTGGAAATCAATGCTGCAAAGCAGAATACAGAAAAAAGAGTGAAAAGAAATGAAGACAGCCTAACAGAACTTTAATACCACCTGAAGAAAGCTGAGCACCAAAGAACTGATGCTTTTGAACTGTGGTGTTGGAGAAGACTCTTGAGAGTCCCTTGCACTGCAAGGAGATCCAACCAGTCCATTCTAAAGGAGATCAGCCCTGGGTGTTCTTTGGAAGGAATGATGTTAAAGCTGAAACTTCAGTACTTTGGCCACCTCATGTGAAGAGTTGACTCATTGGAAAAGACTCTGATGCTGGGAGGGATTGGGGGCAGGAGGAGAAGGGGACAACAGAGGATGAGATGTCTGGATGGCATCACTGACTCGATGGACGTGAGTTTGAGTGAACTCCGGGAGATGGTGATAGACAGGGAGGCCTGGTGTGCTGCGATTCATGGGGTCGCAAAGAGTCGGACATGACTGAGTGACTGAACTGAACTGAACGTCACTTAGGAGTTGGTGATGGACAGAGAAGCCTGGCATACTGCAGTCCATGGGGTCGCAAAGAGTTGGACCCAACTGAGCTACTGAACTGAACTAAAAGACCTCTGGGACAACATTAAATGCACAAATATTCACATTGTAGGGGTCACAGAAGGAGAAGAGGGAGACAAAGGAACCAAGAAAATATCTGAAGAGATAATAGCTGAAAGCTTCCCAAACATGGAAAAGGAAGAACAGAGAGTTCCAGGCAGGATAAACCCCATGAGGAACACAGCAAGACACGTAATCAAACTGACAAAAATTAAAGACAAACTATTAAAAACAACAAGGGAAAAAAGACAACACATAAGGGAAAACTCATAAGGTTATCAGCTGATTTCTCAACGGAAATTCTGCAAGCCAGAAGGGAATGGCACAAAACATTCAAAATGATGAAAGGGAAGAACCTAAAACCAAGAATACCCAGCAAGACTCTCATTCAGATTTGAAGAAGAAACCAAAAGCTTTCCAGACAAGCAAAAATTAAGAGCATTCAGCACCACTAAACCAGTTTTGCAAAAATGGTAAAGGAACTTCTCTAGGCAAGAAACACAACAGAAGGTAAAGATCTATAAAAAATAAACCTAAAACAATGAACAGAATGGTAATAGGATCATATATACCAGTAATTACCTTAAAGGTAAATGGATTAAATGTACCAACCAAAAGACATAGACTGGCTGGGTGGATACAAAAACAAGACCAATATATGCTTTCTACACAAGAAACCATCCCCAAGAAAAAGAAAGGCAAAACGGTTGTCTGAGGAGGCCTTACAAATAGCTGAGAAAAGAAGGGAAGCTAAAGGAAATGAGAAAAGGAAAGATATACCCATCTGAATGCAGAGTTCCAGAAAATAGTAAGGAGAGATAAGAAAGCCTTTTTAGAGAACAAAGGAAAGAAAGAGAGGAAAGCAATGGAACAGGGAAAACTAGAGATCTCTTCAAGAAAGTTAGAGATATCAAGGCAACATCTCATGCAAAGATGGGCACAGTAAAGGACAGAAATGGTATGGACCTAACAGAAGCAGAAGAGATTAAGAACAGGTGGCAAAAATACACAGAACTGTACAAAAAAGATCCTGATGACCTGGATAACCACAGTGGTGTGATCGCTCACCTAGAGCCAGACATCCTGGAATGTGAAGTCAAGTGGGCCTTAGGAAGCATCACTACGAACAAAGCTAGTGGAGGTGATGGAATTCTAGTTGGGCTATTTCAAATCCTGAAAGATGATGCTGTGAAAGTGCTGCACTCGATATACCAGCAAATTTGGTTGGGCTTTCCTCGTAGCTCAGTTGGTAAAGACTCTGCCTGCAGTCAAGGAGACCCGAGTTCGATGCCTGGGTCAGGAAGATCCCCTGGAGAAGGAAATGGCAACCCACTCCAGTATTCTTGCCTGGAGAATCCCATGGACAGAGGAGCCTGGCAGGCTACAGTCCATGGGGTTGCAAGAGTTGGACACGACTTATCAACTAAACTGTCCCCAGCAGCAGCTACAGGACTGGAAAAGGTCGGTTTTCATTCCAATCTCAAAAAAGGGCAATGCCAAAGAATGTTCAAACTACTTCACATTTGCACTAATTTCACATGCTAGCAAAGTAATACTCACAATCCTTCAAGCTAAGCTTCAACAGTATGTGAACCGAGAACTTCTAGATGTACAAGCTAGATTTTAAAAAGGCACAGGAACCAGAGATCAAACTGCCAACATCAACCTCTGCTGGATCACAGAAAAAGCAAGAGAATTCCAAAAAACATCTACTTCTGCTTCACTGACTATGCTAAAGCCTTTGACTGTGTACATCACAACAAACTGTGGAAAATTCTTAGAGAGATGGTAATACCAGACCACCTTACCTGCCTCATGCAAAACATGTATGCAAGTCAAGAAGCAACAGTTAGAACTGGAGACGGAACAAAGGACTAGTTCAAAATGGGGAAAGGAGTATGTCAAGGCTGTATATTGTCACCCTGCTTATTTAACTTATATGCAGAGTACATCATCCAAATGCCGGGCTGAATGAAGCACAAGCTGGAATCAATTTTACAGGAAGTAATATCCATAAATAACCTCAGATACACAGCTGACACCACCCTTATGGCAGAAAGCGAAGAGAAACTAAAGAACCTCTTGATGAAGGTGAAAAAGTTGGCTTAAAACTCAACATTCAAAAAACGATGGTCATGGCATCCAGGCCCATCACTTCATGGGAAATAGATGGAGAAACAATGGAAACAGTGACAGACTTTATTTTTGAGGGCTCCAAAATCACTGCAGATGGTGACTGCTGCCATGAAATTAAAAGACACTTGCTCCTTAAAACAAAAGCTATGGCAAACCTAGACAGCATATTAAAAAGCAGAGACATTACTTTGCCAACAAAAGTCTGTCTAGTCAAAGCTATGGTTTTTCCAGTAGTCACATATGGATGTGAGAGCTGGACAATAAAAAAGGCTGAGCACTGAAGAATTGATGCCTTCGAACTGTGGTGTTGGAGAGTCCCTTGGATAGCAAGGAGATCAAACCAGTCAATCCTAAAAGAAATCAATCCTAAAAGAAACCAAATAGACTGGAAGGACTGATGCTGAAGCTGAAGTTCCAATACCTTGGCCATCTGATGCCAAAAGCCAACTCACTGGAAAAGACGCTGATGCTGGAAAAGATTGAGGGCAAGAGGAGAAGGGGGCGACAGAAAAGGAGATGGTTGGATGGCATCACTGAGTCAATGGACATGAGTTTGAGAGGACTCCGGGAAATGGTTAAGAACAGGGAAACTTGGCATGCTATAGTCCATGCGGTCGCAAAGAGTCGGACGTGACTGAGTGATTGAACAACAAGAGACCCACTTCATACCTACCATCACTTATACCCTGAAAGTAAGGGGATGGGAAAAGGTATTTTATGCAAATGGAAATCATAAGAAAGCTGGAGTAGCAATATTCATATCAGACAAAATAGACTTTAAATGAAAGAGTGTTATAAGAGACAGAGACACTACATAATGATCAAGGGTTCAATCCAAAAAGAAGATTTAACAATTATAAATATATATGCACCCAACATAGAAGCACCTCAACATGTAAAGCAAATACTCACAAACATAAAGGGAGAGATTGACAGTAACATAATAATCATGGGGGACTTTAATACCTCACTTTCATCAAAGGACAGATCATTCACACAAAAAATCAATAAGGAAATGCAGGCCTTCAATGACACTTTAGACGAGTTGGACTTAATCAATATTTTTAGAGCATTCCATGCAAAAGCAGCAGACCACACATTTTTCTCAAGTGCACACAGAACATTCTCCAGGATTGATTACGTACTGGGCCATAAGACTAGCCGTGGTAAATTTAAGAAAATCAAAATCATATAAAGGGTATTTTCTGATTACAATGCTATGAGATTAGAAATAAACTACAGGGAAAAAAACTCTAAGAAATACACACATGTGGCGATTAAACAACATGCTACTAAACAACCACTGGATCACTGAAGAAATCAAGGGAGAAATTTAAAATACACCTAGAGATAAAGGAAAACAAAAGCACAGTGGTCCAAAACTTACAGGACGCAGCAAAGGCAGTTCTAAGATGGAGGTGGATAACAATACAATCTTACCTAAAGAATCAAGAAAAGTCTCAGATGAACAACCTAACGTCACACCTAAAACAACCAGAGAAAGAACAAACAAAACCTAAAGTTGGTAGAAGGAAAGAAATCATAAAGATCAAAGCATAAATAAATAAAACAGACACAAAGAAAACAATCGCAAAGATCAATGAAACTAAAAGCTGGTTCTTTGAAAAGATAAACAAAATTGATAAACCTTTAGCCAGACTCATCAAGAAAAAAAGGGAGAGGACTCCAATCAGTCAAATTAGAAACGAAAAAAGAAAAGTTATAACGGACTCCACAGAAATATCAAGAAACATAAGAGACTATGATGAAGAATTGTATACCAATAAAATGGACAACCTGGAAGAAACAGACAAATTCTCAGAAAGGCACAGTCTCCCTAGACTGAACCATGAAGAAATAGAAAATATAAACAGACCAATCACAAGCACTGAAATTGAAACCATGATTAAAAACCTCCCAACAAAGAAAAACCTAGGACCTGATGGCTTCACAGGTGAATTTTATCAAACATTTAGAGAAGAGTTCACACCTATCCTTCTGAAACTGTTCCAAAAAGTTGCAGAGGAAGGAAAACTTTGCAACTCATTTTACAAGGCCACCATCACCCTGATAACAAAACCAGAAAAAGATATAACAAAAAAAGAAAATTACAAGCCAAGATCACTGAGGAATATAGATGCAAAAATTCTTAGCAATATACTAGCAATCCATATCCAACAATACGTTAAAAAGATCATACACGTTAATCAACTGGGATTCATCCCAGGGATGCAAGGATTTTTTTTTTAACATCCACAAACCTATCAATGTGATACATGATATTAATAAACTGAAGAATAAAAACCATATGATCTTCTCAATAGATGAAGAAACGGCTTTTGCCAAAATTCAGCACCAATTTATGATTAAAAAAAACTCTCCAGAAAGTGAGCATTGAGGGTACATACTCCAACATAATAAAGTCAATATATGACAAAACCGCAGCTAGCATCATACTCCATGGTAAAAAGCGGAATCGAATTGCAAAAGAAGTTAAACACCATACACCAGTTGAGTTCAGTCGCTCAGTCGTGTCCGACTCTGCGACCCCGTGAATCGCAGCATGCCAGGCCTCTCTGTCCATCACCAACTCCTGGAGTTCACTCAAACTCATGTCCATCGAGTCAGTGATGCCATCCAGCCATCTCATCCTCTGTTGTCCCCTTCTGCTCCTGTCCCCAATCCCTCCTAGCATCAGGGTCTTTTCCAAGGAGTCAACTCTTCGCATGAGGTGGCCAAAGTATTGGAGTTTCAGATTCAGCATCAGTCCTTCCAATGAACACCCAGGACTGATCTGGTTCATGATGGACTGGTTGGATCTCCTTGCAGTCCAAGGGACTCTCAAGAGTCTTCTCCAACACCACAGTTCAAAAGCATCAATTCTTTCGTGCTCAGCTTTCTTCACAGTCCAACTCTCACATCCATACATGACCACTGGAAAAACCATAGCCTTGACTAGACACACCTTTGTTGGCAAAGTAATATCTCTGCTTTTCAATATGCTATCTAGGTTGGTCATAACTTTCCTTCCAAGGAGTAAGCGTCTTTTAATTTCATGGCTGCAATCACCATCTGCAGTGATTTTGGAGCCCCCCAAAATAAAGTCAGACACTGTTTCCACCGTTTCCCCATCTATTTCCCATGAAGTGATGGGACCAGATGCCATGATCTTCGTTTTCTGAATGTTGAGCTTTAAGCCAACTTTTTCACTCTCCTCTTTCACTTTCATCAAGAGGCTTTTGAGTTCCTCTTCACTTTCTGCCATAAGGATGGTGTCATCTGCATATCTGAGGTTATTGATGTTTCTCCTGGCAATCTTGATTCCAAGCTTGTGCTTCTTCCAGTCAGCGTTTCTCATGATGTACTCTGCATATAAGTTAAATAAGCAGAGTAACAATATACATATAGCTTTGATGTACTCCTTTTCCTATTTGGAAACAGTCTGTTGTTCCATGTCCAGTTCTAACTGTTGCTTCCTGACCTGCATACAGGTTTCTCAAGAGGCAGGTCAGGTAGTCTGGTATTCCCATCTCTTTCAGAATTTTCCACAGTTTATTGTGATCCACATAGTCAAGGCTTTGGCATAGTCAATAAAGCAGAAATAGATGTTTTTCTGGAACTCTCTTCCTTTTTCGATGATCCAGCGGATGTTGGCAATTTGATCTCTGGTTCCTCTGCCTGTTCTAAAACCAGCTTGAACATCTGGAAGTTCACAGTTCACGTATTGCTGAAGCCTGGCTTGGAGAATTTTGAGCATTACTTTACTAGCGTGTGAGATGAGTGCAATTGTGCGGTAGTTTGAGCATTCTTTTACATTGCCTTTCTTTGGGATTGGAGTGAAAACTGACCTTTTCTTTTCCAGTCCTGTGGCCACTGCTGAGTTTTCCAAATGTGCTGGCATATTGAGTACAGCACTTTCACAGCATCATCTTTCAGGATTTCAAACAGCTCAACTGGAATTTCATCACCTCCTCTAGCTTTGTTCGTAGTGACTGCTTTCTAAGGCCCACTTGACTTCACATTCCAAGATGTTTGGCTCTAGATTAGTGATCACATCACCGTGATTATCTGGGTCGTGGAGATCTTTTTTGTACAGTTCTTCCGTGTATTCTTGCCATCTCTTCTTAATATCTTCTGCTTCTGTTAGGTCCATACCATTTCTCTCCTTGATCAAGCCCATCTTTGCATGAAATGTTCCCTTGGTATCTCTAATTTTCTTAAAGAGATCTCTAGTCTTTCCCATTCTGTTGTTTTCCTCTATTTCATTGCATTGATAGCTGAAGAAGGCTTTCTTATCTCTTCTTGCTATTCTTTGGAACTCTGCATTCAGATGCTTATATCTTTCCTTTTCTCCTTTGCTTTTTGCCTCTCTTCTTTTCACAGCTATTTGTAAGGCCTCCCCAGACAGCCATTTTGCTTTTTCGCATTTCTTTTCCATGGGGATGGTCTTGATCCCTGTCTCCTGTACAATGTCATGAACCTCATCCCATAGTTCATCAGGCACTCTATCTACCAGATCTAGGCCCTTAAATCTATTTCTCACTTCCACTGTATAATCATAAGGGATTTGATTTAGGTCATAAAGAGAAACCCAGGTAAGATGGTGGGTGTTGCAGGAGGGCATCAGAGGGCAGACACACTGAAACCATACTCACAGAAAACTAGTCAATCTAATCACAATCACACTAGGACCACAGCCTTGTCTGGCTCTAGGTGAGTGATAACACCATCATGATTATCTAAGTCGTGAAGCTCTTTTTTGTGCAGTTCTTCTGTGTATTCTTGCCACCTCTTCTTAATATCTTAGATGTACCAGAAAACTACTAGAACTCAACAATGAACTTGGTAAAGTTTCAGGTTACAAAATTAATGCACAGAAATTGGTTGCATTTCTACACATCAACAATGAAAGATCAGAAAGAGAAATCAAGAAGCAATTCCATTTATCATTGCATCAAAAAGAATAAAATACCTAGGAATAAGCAGTCACTGCAGAGGAGGAGTGGTCCATCTAGTCAAACCTATGGTTTTTCCAGTAGTCATGTATGGATGTGAGAGTTGGACTATAAAGAAAGCTGAGTGTAGAAGAATTGATGTTTTTGAACTGTGGTATTGGAAAAGACTCCTAAGAGTCCCTTGGACTGCAAGAAGATGCAACCAGTCCATCCTAAGGGAAATCAGTTCTGAATATTCATTGGTAGGACTGATGCTGAAGCTGAAATGCCAATACTTTGGCCACCTGATGCAAAGAACCAACTCACTGGAAAAGACCCTGATGCTGGCAAAGATTGAAGGCAGGAGGAGAAGGGGATGACAGAGGATGAGATGGTTGGATGGCATCACCAACTCAATGGACATGAGTTTGAGTAAACTCCAGGAGTTGGTGATGGACAGGGAAGCCTGGCATGCTGCAGCCCATGGGGTCACAAAGAGTTGGACACAACTGAGCAACTGAACTGAACTGAGATTAAAAAGAATGCATTTGAGTGAAGGTGATGAAACTGGAGCCTAATATAATCCACCCTAACCCTAATTTTTTAGGTGGATGAAACTAGAGCGTACTATACAGAATGAAGTAAGTCAGAAAGAAAAACACCAAGACAGTATATTAACGCATACATATGGAATTTAGAAAGATGGTAACAATGACCCTCTATGCAAGACAGCAAAAGAGACACAGATATAAAGGACAGACTTTTGGACTCTGTGGGAGAGGCGAGGGTGGGATGATCTGAGAGAATAGCACTGAAACATGTATATTAGCATATGTGAAACAGATGACCACTCCACGTTTGCTGCAAGAATCAGGGCACTGAAAGCTGGTGCACTGGGATGAACCTAAGGGATGGGGTGGGGAGGGATGTGGGAGGGGGGTTCAGGATGGGGGACAGATGTACACCCATGGCTGATTCATGTCAATGGATGGCAAAAACCACTACAATACTGTAAAGTAATTACCCTCCAATTAAAATAAATTAATTAATTAAAAAAAAAAACAAGCCATGGAAGCAATCTAAATATCCATAAACAGATGAACGGATAAAGAATGGTAAATATACACAATGGAATATTATTCAGCCATTAAAAAAATGATGGAATAATGCCATTTTCAGCAATATGGATGGACCTAGAGGTTATCATTCTTAGTAAAGTACATCAGATAGAGACAAGTATCCTATGACAGCACTTCTATGTCAAATCTAAAAAAAGATGACACGGACGAATTTATTTACACAACAGAAATGGACTCACTAAATTAGGAGTTGGAGACTAGTATATACTACCACTATACATAAAACAGATAACCACCAAGGTCTTCTTGTATAGCACAAGGAACTCAGCAATATTCTATAATAACCTATATGAAAAACAATCTTAACAAGAATGGATATAGGTATATTTATAACTAAATCACTTTGATGTACACCTGAAACTAACACAACACTGTAAATCAACTATACTCCAATATAAATTTTAAAAACACACTACATGATACCATAATGATAGATGTCACTATACATTTTTCCAAACCTACTGAATGAACAATACAGAGTGAACATAAAGTTAATTATGGACTCTGGGTGATTCTAATTTGTCTTTGTGTAGGTTTCTCCTCAGCAGGAAAAGAAAAAGTACCACTGTGGTTAGTGATGTTGATAACAGAGGAAGCAATGCAACTGTGAGAACAGAGGGCATGGAAAATCAACCTTCCTCTCAATTTTCTGTAAACTTAAATGAAGAGCTAGCTACTAAGTCATGTCCGACTCTTTGCTACCCCATGGACTGTAGCCTGCCAGGCTCCTCTGTCCACAGAATTCTCCAGGCAAGAATACTGGAGTGGGTAGCCATACCATTTTCCAGGGCATCTTCCTGATCCAGGGATCAAACCTGGGTCTCCTGCATTGCACGCAGATTCTTTACCATCTGAGGCACCAAACCTACTCTAAGGAAGAAAGAGGATTCTGGGAAGACAGCAGAGTAGGATGTATTAGGAAACTGTCTCCCCACCTTGACAATAACTGTACTGGCAGAATCTGTCTAATGTAACTATTTTTGGAACTCTTAAGTGTGTTAAAGGCTTGCAACCTCCAGGCAAACATTTCCAGGGTAAGCTGGAGTCATTGTCAGTTCTCTGCATAGAAGCGGCACGGCTGCGCACATGTCCCTGGAGTGTTTTTCACACATCTTGCAGGAGCTGCGGTGGGTAAAAAGGACTCCATCCCCCAGTATGGAGGACTCTTGCTCCAACTGCTGCTCCTGATCACACAGATGCAGACAGAGACATGGGCACCATCACTGTCACAGGTTCCACCACTGTTACAAATCCTTCCACCTCAAGCTAAATTATGACTTCCAGGAGACTTAGAAGGCCAGCACTCTCCCCACTCCCACTTTCCTACTTCACCACTTCATTTTTCGTTTTTTCCTTTTGACGAGCTAAACATTAATGACTAGGGCATTAAAAAACAACTGCACATATGGGGGAAACTAGAAAGTGACTGCACATGCCCGTCTGAAAGCCTCAGAAAAGACCTAAGAAGACATTAAATTTATACTTCAGGCTGACTTGGAGCACAGAGACAGACTATGACAATAAAAAACAAAAGCAGGGACTTCCCTGGTGGTCCCTTGGTTAAGAATCTGTCTTCTAGTGCAGGGAACTCAAGTTCAACCCCTGGTTGGGGAAGTAAGATCCCACATGCTATGGGGCAACTAAGCCGACATAGCACAACCACTGAGCCCACATGCTGCAGTGAAGACCCAGTGCAACCAAAAATTAAACAAACGAAAACAAAACCCAGGGGAGGAGGGAGAATCTGATTTCCAGAGTTCCCATATTATTAAACACATGTCCAAAGCTCCACAATCACAAGCCATACAAAGAAACATAAAAGTACGGCCCATTCAGAGGAAAAACAAAATTTTTTCAACAAAATCTGTCCCTGAAAAAGACTTAACAGATGTATGAGACAAAGACTTTAAAGCAATGGTCTTCAAGGTGATAAAAGAACTAAAAGAAGAATGGAGAAAGTCAAGAAAATGATTTGTGGGCAAAATAGAAATATCAATAAAGAGAAAAACTAAAAGAGAAAAAAAACAGAAATTCTAGAGCAGAAAAGTACAATAAATGAACTTTAAAACTTAACAGAGGTAAATTTTCAGGTTTGAGCAGGCAGAACAACAACTCAGTGACCTTCAAGACAGGACAATGGAATTTATCAAGGCTGAGGAACAGAAAGAAAAAAGACTGAAGAAGAGTGAACAGAACCTAAGAGGTCCACGGGACACCATCAGAAGGACCAACACACTGTGGGAGGCCCATGAGAAGGAGAGAGAGTGAAAAGAGGGCAGAAAGAACAGCTGAACCAAATAATGATTGAAAACTCAAATTTGATGAAAGACAAAAATGCAAACATCCGAGAAGAAGTTCAACAGAATCCATTAGAAGAATTCAAAGAGACCCACACTGAGACTGATTATAATCAAATTTTCAAAAGACAAACAGCAAAATCTTGAAGGCAGCAACTGCGAAGCAAATCATCACATACAAGGGATCCTTAATAAGATTATCAGTAGATTTTCCGGTCAGAAGCTTTGGAGGCCATAAGAAGGTGGACAGATATATTCAAAATGCTCAAAATAAAAAAAACTGTCAACCAAAAATCCTAAATCTGGCAAAATTGTTCTTCAAAAGTGAGGGAGAATCAAGACATTTCCAGATAAACAAAAGCTGAAGGAATTCATGACCACTAGACCTGTCATTCAGAAAGGCTCAAAGGAGTCTTACAAGGTGAAAAGAAAACACGCTAGTCAGAACCTCAAAGTCACATAGAAAATCTTGGGTCACAAACCAAGCCTCAGTAAAATTAAGAAAGTTAAAATTGTATCAAGCATCTTCTCTGACCACAATGCTATGAGACTAGATATCAATTACAGGGGGAAAAGACTGCAAAAAACACAAACACATGGAGAGTAAATAATACATTTCTAAGTAACAAAGAGGTTACTGAAGAAATAAGAAGGGAAATCAAAAGATTCCTAGAAACAAATGACAGTGAAAACTCAACAACACAAAACCTACGGGAGGCAGCAAAAGCAGTTCTTCAAAGAAGGAAGCTTATAGCAATACAATCCTACTTCAAGAAATAAGAAAAACACTGAATGGACAACATAGCTCTACACCTAAAGCAGCTGGAAAAGGAAGAACAAAAAACCTGCAAAGTTAGAAGGAAATAAATCATGAAGATCAGAGCGGAAATAACTGAGAAAGAAATGAAGGAAACAAGAGCAAAGATTAATAAAACTAAAAGCTGGTTCTTTGAGAAGATAAACAAAATTGACAAACCATTAGCCAGACTCATCAAGAAAAAAAAGGGAGAAAAATAAAATCAACAAAATTAGGAATGAAAAAGGAGAGGTTACAACAATGCAGAAATGCAAAAGATCATAAGAGACTATTATGAGAACGTATATGCTAATAAAATGGACAACCTAAAGGAAATGGACAGATTCTCTGAAAAGTTCAACCTTCCAAGACTGAACCAGGAAGAAACAGAAATTATGAACAAAGCAATTACAAACACTGAAATTGAAACTGTGATCAAAAATCTCCCAAAAAACAAAACCCTAGCGCTGGATGGCTTCACAGGTGAATTCTATGAAACATTTAGAGAAGAGTTAATGTCTATTACCCTTCTGAAACTCTTCCAAAAAATTGCAGAGGAAGAAACACTTCCAAACTCATTCTATGAGGCCACAATCACCCTGATACCAAAACCAGACAAAGATATCACAAAAAAAAGAAAATTACAGGCCAATATCACTAATGAACAAAGATGCAAAAACTTCAATAATAATTCTAGCAAACAATTCAACAACACATTAAAAAGCTCATACACCATGATCAAGTTGGGATGCAAGGATTCTTCAATATACACAAATCAATCAATCTGATACACCATATTAACAAACTGAAAGATAAAACCATAATATTATCCCAATAGATGAAGAAAAAGCTTTCAATAAAATTCAGCACCCATTTATGACCAAAAAAAAAAAACTCTTCGAAAAATGAGCATAGAAGGAACCTACCTTAACATAATAAAGGCAATATACAACAAACCCACAGCAAACATTCTCAAAGGTGAAAAACTGAAAGCACTCCCTCTAAGATCAGAAACAAGACAAGGGTCCCCACTCTCACCACTATTATGAAACATAGTTTTGGAAGTCCTAGCTACAACAATCAGAGAAGAGAAAGAAATAAAAGGAACCTAGATTGGAAAGGAAGGAGTAAAACTCTCACTGTTTGCAGATGACATGATACTGTACATAGAAAACCATAAAGATACTATCAGAAAACTACTAGAACTAATCAGTGAATTTAAAGTAAAGTCACAGGATACAAAATCAATACACAGAAATCACTTGCATTCCCATATACTAACAATGAAAAGTCAGAAAGAGAAATTAAGGAATCAATCCAATTTACCACTGCAACAAAAAAAATAAAATACCTAGGAATAAACCTACCTAAGGAGACAAAAGAGCTGTCTACAGAAAACTTTGAGACACTGATGAAAGAAATCAAAGACAACATAAACAGATGGAGGGATATATTCCATGTTTCTGGATGGGAAGAATCAATATTGTGAAAATGACTGTATTACCAAAAGCAATCTACAGATTCAATGCAATCCCTGTCAAATTACCAATGGCATTTTTCACAGAACTAGAACAAAAAAATTTCACAATTCATATGGAGACAAAAAAGACCCCAAAGAGCCAAAGCAATCTTGAGGAAAAAGAATGGAGCTGGAGGAATCAACTTACCTGATTTTAGACTATACTGCAAAGCTACAGTCATCAAGACAGTAAGTACTGGTACAAAAAGAGAAGTATACACCAATGGAACAAAATAGAAAGCCCAGTGATAAATCCATGCACCTGTGGGCACCTTATCTTTAATAAAGGAGGCAAGAATATACAATGGGAAAAAGAGTTCTTCGATAAGTGGTGCTAGGAGAACTGGACAACTATGTGTAAAAGAATGAAATCAGAACACTTCTAACACCAAAGACAGATAAACTTGGATTAAAGATATGGATTAAAGACCTAAATGTAAGACCAGAATCTATAAAATCCTTAGAAGAAAACACAGTCAGAACACTGTATGACATAAATCACAGCAAGATCCTTTATGACCCACCTCCTAGAATAATGGAAATAAAACCAAAAATAAGTGGGACCTAATTAAACATTTTTGCACAGCAAATGCAACTATAAATAAGGTGAAAGCCAACCCTCCGAATGGGAGAAAATAATAGCAAATGAAACAATTGACAAAGGATTAATTTCCAAAATATACAGGAGCTCATATAATTCAATACCACAAAAACAAACAACCCAATCAAAAAGTGGGCAAAAGACTTAAACAGACATTTCTCCAAAGACATATGGATGTCTAATAAACAGATGAAGAGATGCTCAGTATCACTCATTATTAAAGAAATGCAAATCAAAACTACGAGATACACCAGTCAGAATGGCCATTATCAAGAAATCTACAAACAATAAGTGCTGGAGAAGGTGTGAAGAAAAAGGAGCCCTCTTGCCCTGCTGGTGGCAATGTAAATTGATACAGCCACTATGGGAGGCAGTAAAAACTGTCCTTAAAAAACTAGGAATAAAACCACCATAGGATACAGCAATACCACTCCTAGATATATACCCTGAAGAAACCAAAACCGAAAAACACACATTCCCCGATGTTCCCTGCAGCACTACTGACAATAGCTAGGACATGGAAGCAATCTAGATGTCCATCGACAGAGGAATGGATAAAGAAGCTGTGGTACGTACAATGGAACGCTACTCAGCTATAAAACGGAACACATCTGAGTTAATTCTAGAGGTGGATGGACCTAGAGCCTATTCTACAGAGTGAAGTACGTCAGAAAGAGAAGAAAACAAACATCACATATTAACATAGATATATCGAATCTAGAAAGTGGTACTGATGAGCTTATTTGCAGAGCAGCAGTGAAGACGCAGACATAGAGAACAGATTTATGGACAAGGATGAGGGAAAGGAGGGAGAGGCTAAGATGAATGGAGAGAGCAGCATGGAAGCATATACACTAACATATGCAACCAGACAGCCAAGGGGAATTTGCCGTCTGACTCAGGACACTCAAACTGGGGCTCTATAATAACCTAGAGGGGTAGGAATGGGAGGGAGGTGGGAGGGAGACTCAAGGTGGGGGGGCACATGTACGCCTGTGGTTAATTCATGTTGATGTATAACAGAAATCAAACCAGTACTGCAAAGCAATCACCAATCAACTAAAAATAAATAAATTTTTTAAAGTCACAAGGAAGAATACAGATCTCAACAAAGGTAAATACATGAGTGATTATATGTAAAGAAAAGACAATTATTGATGCAATAGCTAGTATGACTATAACTTTGGTTTGAAACTCAAAATTCTTCCACATAATTCAGGGAACTAATGCATCTAAAAGAATTACTTGCTTATGTTTTAGGGCACACAATTATACAGATATAATTCTGTGACATCAACAACCAAGGTGAGATGGGATAGAGCTGTGAAGGAGCAGAGTTTTTGTATGTTATTAAAGGTAGTAGCAGTAGTAGCACTGTTAGTCGCTCACTTGTGTCCAACTCCTTGCAACCCCATGGACTGTAGCCCACCAGGCACCTCTGTCCATGGATTCTCCAGATAAGAATACTGGAGTGGGTTGCCATTCCCTTCCCCAAGGGATCTTCCCAACCTGGGGACTGAACCAAAAAAACAAACAAACAAAAAAATCAACTGAACACAAAAGAAAACAGGAATGCAAGAAATGCGGGATAAAAAAGCTAGAGGGCATATGGAAAATAAATAGCCCAATGGCAGAAGTCAGTTCCCTTCTAGAAAAATGGTACTGATGAACCTATCTGCAGGACAGGAAAAGAGACATAGATGTAGAGAATGAGCGTGTGGACACAGTTGGGGAAGGAGAGGATGGGACGCATTAAGAGAGTAGAATTGAGACATATACACCACTACGTGTAACACAGTGGAAAGCTCAGCTCTGTGCTCTGTGATAGCCAAGAAGGGAGGGGTGTGGGGGGGGAGGCTCAAGAGAGAGGTGATATATGTATACATACAGCTGCTTCACACTGTTGTACAGCAGAAACACAACACTGTAAAGCAATTATCCTCCAATCAAAAAATAAATTAAAAAACTCTATAAAAGATTTTAATAAAAGAAAATGTATTAAACTCTCTCACCAAAAGAGACTGGCAGTGGCAGAATGGATAAAAATACATCCAATTATAATACTGTCTATAAAAGACTCATTTGAGATAGAAAGACACAAGGAAGTTGAAAGTGAAAGGATGGAAAAAGAAATACCACACAAATAATAACCAAAAGAGAACAGAAGTGGCTGTACTAATGTAAGACAAAACAGACTTTAAGTCAAGAAAGGTGGTAAGAGACAAAAAGGGACATTATATATTAATAAAAGGCTCAATACAGCAAGAAGACATAATAATTACAAACATGTACACACCTAATTACAGGCCATCAAAATATATAATGCAAAAGTTAACAAAATTGAAAAGAGAAATAGACAATTCTACAGTAATAGTTGGGGACCTCACGACCCCTCTCACAACAACAAACAGAACAACCAGACAGAAGATAAACAGAGAAACTGGGAAACTTAACACATATTAAAAAAACATTCCACTCAACAACAACAGCATACACATTTTTCTCAAGTGCATAGGGACCTTTGTCCAGAAAAGACTATAAGTTTGACTACAAATTAAGTCTCAATAGATTTAAAAGATAGATCTCATACAAAGTATCTTCTCTGACTACCACAAGATAAACTTAGAATTCAGTAAGAGAGAAAACTGGAAGATTCACAAAATTGTTGAAACTAAACAACACACTTGTAAAAATCACAAGGGGAAGTTAGAAAATACTTCAGTTCAGTTCAGTCGCTCAGTCGTGTCCGACTCTGCGACCCCATGAATCGCAGCATGCCAGGCCTCCCTGTCCATCCCCAACTCCCGGAGTTCACCCAAACTCATGTGCATCGAGTCGGTGATGCCATCCAGCCATCTCATCCTCTGTCATCCCCTTCTCCTCCTGCCCCCAATCCCAATACTTAGTTATGAACAAAGACAAAAATACAACATACCAAAGCTTATGTGACACAGCAAAAGTGGTGCTCCTAAAGGAGGAAATTTATAACTAAAAATGCTTATATTAAAAAACAAGAAAGAAGGCTTAATCTCCAAACTATACAAATAGGTCATACGATTCAACAACAAAAAAAAAAACCTCAATTGAAAAATCGGCAGAAGACCTTAATAGACATTTCTCCAAGAAAGACGTACAGATGGCCAGTAGGCACATGAGAAAATGGGCAACATCACTATCAGAGAAATGCAAGTCAAAACTACAGTCAGGTATCACCTCACACCAGTCAGAAAAGTCATTAAAAAACCTACAAATAACAAATGCTGGAGGAGGGAGTGGAAACCTTTCTACACTGTTGGTGGGAATGTAAGTTGGTACAGCCACTAAGGAAAACAGCTTGAAGGCTTCTCAGAAAACTAAAACCAGAATTACCATATTATCCGGCAATCTCACACTCGGGCCCACACCTGACAAAACTATAATCCAAAAAGACACATGCACCCCTACGCTCAAAGCAGCACTATTCACGACAGCCAAGACATGGAAACAGCCTTCAGTGTCCAATGACACATGAACAGATAAAGAAAACGTGGGACACATATATGCAATGGAATATTATTCAGGCACAAGAAATGAGGGAGTCTTATCATTTATGACAATTAGATAAACCTTGAGGACATTACACTAAGTAAAATAAGTCAGACAAGAACAAACTGTATGATCTCAATTATATGTGGAATCTAAAAAGACAATTTCATAGATACAGAATACAGATCGATGGTTGCCAGAGATGAGGATTGGTTATGGGTGAAATAGATGAAGGTGGTCAAAAGATAACAAAGTTTCAGTTGCAAAATAAATAAAAGTCCTGAGAATGTAATGTACAGCATAGTTCCTATAGTTAGTAATACTGTATCATATATGAAAATTGGTAAGAGAATAAATCTTTAAATTTCTTATCAGAACAAAAAAATTTGTAACTATGTGTGGTTATGGATGTTAAGTAGACTTATTATAGTGATCATTTCATAATATAGACATATGGTTGACCCTTGAACAATGCAGAGATTAGGGATGCCAAACCCCATGCTGTCAAAAAACCATGCATAACTTTTGACTCCCCAAAAACATAACTGCTAATAGCCTACTGTCAACTAGAAGCCTTAAGGATAACATAGCAGTTAACACATACTTTTTATGTTATTTATATATCAACAGATATTTCATATATTCATGACATACCTTCTAGGCTACAAGGTTTACCTTCAATTTTTTCTCAAATTGTCACAAATCTCCAAAACTTTTCCCAATATATTTATGAGAAAAAAATCCACATATAAGTGGCCCCATGGAATTCAAACCTATGTTGTTCAAGGGTCAACTAATGGTATACTGAATCATTACACAATACACTTTAAATTAATGTCGTTATATGTCAAATTATATCTCAATAAAAGTAAATTTTTTAAAAAGCAACCTCTTTCAACAACAACAACAACAAAAAAGACTATCCACTCCACAGAGAATCTTTAAAAATGGTACAAATGAACTTATTTACAAAGTAGAAATAGTCACAGATGTAAAAACAACAACAACAACAACACTGGTTATGGTTATCAGTTACCAGGGGGAAAAGGAGGGGAGGAGGGATAAAGTGGGATATGGGGATTGACATAGGCACACTACTATATACAAAATAGATAACTAATAAGGACCTACTGTATAGAACTGGGAACTCTACTCAATATTCTGCAGTGGCCTATATAGAATCTAAAAAAAGAGTGGATATATATCTATGTATAACTGATTCACTTTGCTATACAGCAGAAACTAACAGAAGATTGAAAATCAACTATATTCCAGTACATATTTAAAAAAAAAAAAAGATTATCCACAGAGTAAAAAGACAACCCTAGAAGGCTCTGGGAAAAAAATATTTGCCAATCATGTATGTGATAAGGGATTAATATTCAGAACATACAAAAAAAAACTCCTAAACCTCAACACAAACAACCTGATTCAAAAATAGGCAATGGATTTAAATTGACTTTTTTGCCAAAGAATAGACACAAATGGCCAATACGCACATAAAAAGATGCTCTACATCACTAATCATTACAGAAATGGCAAATTAAAAACCATAATGACATGCCACCTCACACCCATTTGTTACTGTTGTTGTTTAATCGCTAAGTCACGTCTGACTTTTGCGACCTCTGTCTGTGGGATCTCCCAGGCAGGAATATTGGAGTGAGTTGCCATTCCTTCTCCAGGGATCAAACTCGCATTTCCTGCATCGGTAGGTGGGTCCTTTACCACTGAGCCCCCAGGGAAACCCTTACACCTATTAGGATGACTTATTAAAAAAACAAGTAACAACAACAACAACAAAAAATGTTGGAAAGATATAGAGAAATCTATACCTTTATGTACTGTTTGTAGGAATGTAAACTGATGCTGTCACTGTGAAGAACAAGATAGAGGTTCCTCAAAAAGTCTAAAAAACAGAATTACCAAATGACCCAGTAATTCCACTTCGGGGTATGTATCTGAAAGAATCATAAGCAGGGTCTCTAAGAGATACTTGTGCTCCCATGTTCATAACAGGTAAAACACAGAAGCAAATCATGTGTCTATCATTTTGCCAATGAACAGATTACCAAAATGTGGTTTATACACACAATGGAATATTGCCCAGCCTTTAAAAAGGAAAGAAATTCTGCGATCCGCTACAATATGGATGAATCTCGAAGATATTTACTAAGTGAAATGAGGCAAAAGGACAAATACTGTATATGAGGTACTTAACGCAGAGACAACAATCACAGAGGCAGAAAGTATAATTGTGGTTACCAGAGGCTGTGGGGAAGGGAGAATGGGAATATGGGGAGTTATTACTTAGCAGGCATAGAGCTTCAGATTTACAATAGGAAAAGAGTTAAAGGGATGGATGGTAGTGACAGCTGCACAACAATTGTGAACACAATCTGACACCACTGAACTGTATACTTAAAAATGGTTAACGTGATAAATTTTGTTACGTGCATTTTTAAACACACACACAAAAAAGGAAAATTGAGGTGCCTCCCCTTGTGGTCCAGCGGCTGGGAATCTGCCGGCCAACACAGGGGACACGGGTTCGATCCCTGGTCTGGGTACTAAGACCCACATGCCTCGGGACAACCAAGCCCACGTGCCACAATTACTGACCGCGGGCACCTGGAGCCTGTGCTCCGCAGCAAGAGAAACCCACGCAGCAAGAAGCCTGCGCACCACAACCAGAGTGGCTCCCGCTCACCCCAGCTAGGGGAAGCCAGCGAGAAGCAACTAAGACCCAGCGCAGCCATAAATAAATTAATTTAAAAAAGGAAAATAGGGAGGAAAGTATGTCTGCTTCTGTGGCTGAAACCTTGATTGATCTTTAAGCAAGTCATCAGTTGAATAGGTACCCACTGACGACAACAATTTTGTTTCACTCCAGTACTCTTGCCTGGCAAATCCCATGGATGGAGGAGCCTGGTGGGCTGCAGTCCATGGGATCGCTAGGAGTCAGACACGACTGAGCAACTTCACTTTCACTTTTCACTTTCACGCACTGGAGAAGGAAATGGCAACCCACTCCAGTGTTCTTGCCTGGAGAATCCCAGGGATGGGGGAGCCTGGTGGGCTGCCATCTCTGGGGTCACACAGAGTCGGACACGACTGAAGTGACTTAGCAGTGGCAGCAATCCCAAGGAAAGTGGAAGTTCTACTGTGGAAGACACTGTCCACCCTCTCAGACTCTAGGAGAAAAGTGAGCAATGTTGACCAACACAGCAGACCCACTTCCCGCCGCAGCCTGGCCCCCAAATCCCCACCTCAAGTTCCCATCAAGTCTTGACCTATTGCCTAGACAATGGCCTGCAGCCCTCTGGGAGCTCTCACCTGCCCTTCACATACCCACAGACCTCAGGGAACTGTGCCCATGATACACAGCAGGAGCCCCCCATCTCCAACCCCTAGCCCCACCCCTACACACTGGGAAGCCCAGCAGGCAGAGGCAGACAAGAAATATAAAAGCAGCACCTACTCGGAAGCCATGAACAAGGCCTGAAGGATGCTGTTCACATAGCACGTGTTGCCCAGGTTGATTAAACCAATCTTGCCCGTGTCTGACTTGGCCATGAGCCGGGGATAAAAGCCGGCCAACTCACTCTTCTGCGAGGTCCAGGCGTCCTGCCCCAGCAGCTGCTTGATTCGGTCCTCATTGGGAACATGGAGGTCCTGAGTGAGGAACAAGCCAGAGGGACACTGAGCACCAGGGTTAGCTCTAAGAATACCACCTCCTCCAGGAAACCCTGGAGTATAGCCCACTACACACGGGTCAAGCACACCACCCAAAAAATGTCACAGAGATGTGTGTGAACAGTCCCCTGCTTTCAAACATATTTTAGGTTTTCATCTTGACATGTGGGCCTTCAAGATGATCTTTCATGCCACAACTGCCTTTAGAAAGGGGTAAAATCTTCACTACGTAGATGAAAAAAACCAAGACCCAGATAGAGAAAGGATTTTCTTAAGAGGCAATAAATGAAGACTCTATTATATGTTAAGATGAGCCCAGGATGTGACACACTTTAAGCAATGACAACACCGGCCCCCTGGCCCAATCCAGCCATGCTGAGCTCTCAACCCTGGTCCTGACTCCTGTCCTCACAGCTCTCTGGCTGTGGTCAGTAAGCCAGCCTGACTCAGCCAGTTAACCTCCCTGGACCTCAGTTTGCTCATCTGTCCAATGAGGACACTCCTACCGTATGTCAGTTCAGCACGCTATACTTTCATGGGGCCTGCTCCTATTTACACCTTCTTCACGTTCAAGTTCGCACAGTCAGCTTTTTCAAATTAGTCACCACCCGCCCCCGCCACACACACACACACACACACACACACACACACACACACATCCACACACACCCACACACACACCCACACACCCCGCCCCGGGAACCTGAATCCCACATTCAGGACGGTGGGAGGATCCTGGGGGTCTGAGGTGTGAGTCCCTGGTCACAGGCGCAGGGGTGAGCACACTTTACCATTCATTACCCTTTTTCACACTGGACAGCTGCACTGAAGAGAGTATAAGCAAAGCGCTGGCTCTAAGGATGACACAGTCTAAAGAAAAACGCCCTAGCATAATAATGCAATATTATTCACTAGATTTAAGTGGTATTCACGACAGTTCCTCTAGCCCCGTTCTTATCTCCAGATCTTAGCACAGTTCCTAGATTTGTCTAAGGTTCCTGAGCTTCAAACCAGCTTAGCACTGAAAGCCCTCATCAATGCAAAAGGTAGGGCTCAAGCAGTGGTTTAATACATTTGCTTACTCATTTCCCACAATCGTTTATCAGATAATTTATCAGGTTAGTTAGTCACCTCCCACAGACAGTAAAAATATAGGAGGTGCCTGAGGTAAGAAGCTAGGCATATGTGCTTAGTCGTGTCCAACTCTTTACGACCACATGGACTGTAGCCAGCCAGGCTCCTCTGTTCATGGAATTTTCCAGGCAAGAATACTGGAGCGGGCTGCCATTTCCTTCTCCAGGGGATCTTCCTGACCCAGGGATCGAACCCACGTCTCTTGCATCTGCTGCACTGGCAGGCAGATTCTTTACCAGCTGAGCCACCAGAGAAACCCAAAGAAAAGAAGCTAAGGGCTCAGTAACTTTGTAGTCCTTTCTTTTTTCTTCCTACTATCCCCAATCCAACCCCACCCCACACACAACATAAACAAATAGGGACAAAAAGACAGAACCAACACTCCCTGCTCCCCCAACACCACAAAATGAAAAAATATCCACACTAGAAAAAAAATCAAATGTCATTTTTCCCAAAGAAGGTAACTTTGTACTCATAGGAGAATAAAGAGAATAAAACAAAAACTTTCAAATAACTTTCAAGCTCCTCCTGTTACTAGAAATCTACATAAGATGTAGCTCCCTCAGCAAGGACCGCAGCCCGCAGAGAAACTGCCATAACTTAACACAACAGCCTAAGTGAGAGAACGTTCCAGAATTTATAAAGGTGCCTGTATACAGAGGTCGGGAAGACTCCCTGGAGGAGGAAATGGCAACCCACGCCAGTATCCTTGGCTGCAAAATCCCATAGACAGAGGAGATTGGCAGGCCACAGTCAATGGGGTTGCAGAGAGTCTGACATGACTTAGCAACTAAAAGCAACAATTCAAAGGATGAATAAAATGTCGAAGAATTTTATAAACAATAAATCCGATTAATACTTCGCAGACTTGCCTCTCAAACTGGCTTGTACCAAAAGGTAGTCAAAGCCGTACAACAAGTATCACACATCTTCCTAGATCTATATTAGCTAAATCCAAGGAAGAAAAATATATTTCTATTAAAACAGATGTTTATAATTATGAAGTATATACTTGAATCTTTGGTATGACTTGAGATTTTACAGAAACTGAGCTTGTGTCAGGCTGCTTGGGGTAACTCCCCTCTTCTGGGGTCAAGTACTTCGGAGGAGACGTTGAGAAGCCCAGATCTGCTGGACCGAGCAGTCACTCAGCCTCATTTTCTGCCCATCTTCTCGTCTCACCTCTCTTCCACCACACATGACCACCAAACTGGACATGCACGTTCTTGCTCCCACACCTGATCCCCTGGCCTCCTCCTCCCAGTTCCTGTCCCTCAAGGTCTAGCTCCTATATCCCCTCTCCAGAAGACTTTCCATAATCTTAAGTGGGGCCCTCACACTATCTACACCTGTCTTATAAAGCCCAACTCCCTACAGCCAGTTGCATATGTTATTTGCAGACTCACTTCGCCCCCCTGGATCAGGCCATAGCCTCCAGTGTGCAAAACCTGGGTCTCCCTCCACGTCAGTTTCCCCTGGTGCCCAGTTCAGGGCCGTGCTCCCTCTTTGTTCACACCTCCATGATACCATACATCACACCACAGTCCTGTTCGTTCACCCACTGATTAGACACACAGATCAAAACGACACAGTCCCTGCCCATCAGAAGCTCACAGCAACAGTCATTTTCAACAAGTTTGAGTCTTGTCTCCTCTGCTCAACCACCTCCAGTGCCAAGGAGCTCATGATCTAATAAGGCAGCTGCTTCTACTGTTGGCTAGTTCTGACTGTTTAAAAAAAAAAAAAAAATCTCATGCTCAATTGGAAGAACTGAGAAAATCCAAGTAAATGACAGGTTGTGTTTACCTACTCTCATTCATGGTGGATTGTTCCCTTGTGTATTTTGTAATCTGGGGATTATAAACTTATCTTTAGTAGAATTTTATCTTTGTGGCTTGAAAGCGGTTTCTTGTCTGCTTTTATTAGGCAACCCTTGGGTATTACAAGTTTATGACCACTTTCAGTGTTAGTATCTGAGCTTAAGGGGTCCCATAACTGCAAAAAAAGATAAGAACCTGAACCCCTAAAACCAAGAGAGCAGTCCAGTGATGACAAATGTCTTTTTTCCCAATCCAAGCCATAGAACTTTCCTTGATGTCTATTTGGGACCATGTGTATTTTTCCTAGAATATCACTTGCTAATAGTAAAGCCTTTCTCGGGTCCCGAATTACAGGGGCCCCTTGATATTAACTCCCTCCTGAGGGCAGGCCCTAACCTCAACTCCTGTCCCCACCAGCTCATGCCCCGTGGGGGCTGAGGTTGGCCATCTCACCCAACTTCCCTCCCCACCTCCTGGCTAAAGAGTATCACTTCTCATTCACCACTCTGGAATTTGATTTTCCCTTCCTTTTTGGCCCCTGTGGATCCTTACTTACTCTCTTGCAAGCTCAGCTATATACTTAAAAAGATGTCTGTTATATTTTAACAAGCATTTCTGGGTGTTTTGCAATGGGACATTTCTCAGGTTACTTTTCTGCTATGTTACAGAAATGGAAGTCAGATCAGAGGTCCTAAAAGGATCACTACCTACCTGGACATCCATCACCCACACTTGAACCTGTCCTCTGTATTACACAGTGGGAAAGGGCTCGGCAACCCAGGGCCCTGGCTGCATCCCACTATCTCCATGACTGTGAATAAAATACCACATCTCTCAGAGTCTCATTTTCCTCGTCTATGAAACTGAAACAACATCAGTACCTGCCTCATAGGTTTCTAGTGAGCAAGAGAAGACAGAATGTACCAGAAGACACTGGCAAGTGTGACTCTAGCTACAAACACTGGTTATTCTCCTAGCTGTTCAGATGAAGCTGGGTTCAGAAGCTCTTTCTTCCTTGCAGCCTCTTCCTCTGACTGGAGATCTGTCCCTCCTCTGCCTCCTCACTGCTCTTGGGCTGATCCTTACAGGCATTTCATAACCTGCTTAGATCAGATTTATGGGTAAACACGTCAGTCACCCCACTAGGCTGTGAGCTTCTCAAAGGGAGATTTGATCTGCCTCATGCCTGCATCCCCAGCTCCCAGCCTGGGCCTGGCACAGAGTGGGCATAAATCTGCTCCTGGAGCACTCAGTCTAAGAGCAGACCGACACACAGACAGTGACGATATGTGGCAGAGGGATGGACTAGAGCTGTGGAAGCTCAAAGAGGCCATGATCCAGCCAAGGGGGCAGGGCTGGGGTGGGGGGTCATTCAGAGTCATCAGGGAAGGCTTCCTGAGGGAGGTATCCCTTAAGCAGAGCCTTCAAGAAGGCTTAGGAGGAGGAGCAGGAGCTGTCCAGGCAGAACAAGAGAGGAGTTTAAGTTAGAGTGATTGGCACGTACAAAGGCTCAGAACAATCAAGACAGGAAGATCCACCTAGGAGAATGGCAGGTGGCTCAGGGTGCCTGAAGCACAGGATGGGCCGGGGGAGACGACGGGAGACAGTCAAGGGCTAAAGCATGGACGGCTGCCACCAACCTGCAGCGTGGCCTTGAGCAAAGCCCAAACTGGCACCTCTGCCAGAGTGGGGTGAGGGAACAGTGGGGACCATCGCTCACCTTGATGGCCTCCATGACGGGCTCATACAGATCCGGGAAGCCGGGAAACCGGAACACCATGCAGTGGACCAGCTCCGCCAGCTGCTCCAGGCAGCTGGTCCCCGAGTTGGAGTCCTCCTTGACTAGAGATGCCACCATTGGGGGGATGTGAGGGAGGAGCTGTGAGAGCAGAGGGTTAGTCAGCACCAGTTTCCTCGCCTGAGTTGTGGGGCGGTGGTCGATGCTGGAAGCACCCAGAGCTTCTTGAAAGCAGGGAGGTGTGCCCACCTGACCACTGTGCCCCTTACCTGCATGGGGCTCTAAGCTCTGCAGGCAGCTGACTCTTTACAACACACATGACCTTGGATACTCTGCCTCACTCTCTTCATCTGTTTAATGGGACAAATAGTTCCCTGCTCACAGCTGAGGGCAGGCCTGAGCCCCAGCTATCGAGTATCAGCCAACGGATCTCCCTGAAGAGCCTGAAGGCCAGAGTGACCCAGGTTATTCTATCACCCAGGAGCAATGCTGGGGCCACAGTGTGGTCAGCTGGTGGCAGCCCTGACAGAGATGAGTGGCAGCAAACGTTTAACATGTGAAGCACTTTCTCCTCAGAGTGACATGTGGCAATTACTCTCCCCATTTTATAGATGAAGAAATTAAATGAGACAGGTTATGTAATTTGCCAAGGACTTCACCAAGGGTTATGGCAGAAGCTGCTGTCTGAGCCAGGTCTGTATAAACCCAAAGCCCATTTTTTTTCCTCTGTGCTATAGAGTGTTAACTTTCAAACCTATAGGGAAGCCACACCATAATGTACCAGGGATGGAAGAGTCAGGCCACAGAAACTAGAAGCAGGGGAGCCCAGGAGAAGGATGGGGAGGAAAAAATATATATATATATATATATATATATATATATATATATCTCAAGTCCCTTGTATCTAACAGGCTACGACAAATGTGACCTCATCTAACCCTGTTCCACCAGCCTAAGAGTTTACCCCAACCCACGCTGAGAGCTAAGTGTCTGGCCCAAGGTCACCACATCTGATCAATGGCAGAGCTGAGACTCAACCCCACGCAACCCCAATCCTTGGTTCGCTGCTCTTCCCACTGCGCAAGTCAGGAAGCATGTTTCAGCACTGATCAAGGGCCACAAGAATCCCGGGCCCCTTCTGCAGGGCTGCGAGCTGCTCTTCCCAAAGGAGGGCCCAGAAGGCAGCAGAGAAGGCCCGGAGCTGAGGCCAGGCCTCCTGGGTGCTGATGGACAGCAGGGTTTAGACTGGACTCCTGACCTACACTGAGTCAGACCAACTCAGCTGGAATCTTCCCTGTACCACTCACCAGCAGTGTGCCTGCAACATGCAATCTAATCTCCCTAATCTGCAGTTTCTTCAGTTGAAAAATGGAAAAATTGACAGAAACCTCTGTCTTGGGGCTACTCTGGGAATAAAATGAATGAACATGTGTAATGTCTTTAGCACTGTGTCTGCCACAGAGCAGGCACCCAAGAAACACCGCTGCTATTCATTCTAGGCCTGTCACTCTACTCAGGGCCCAGGGGGAGTGTCACACGCACTCTTTGGCCTCAGTTTTCTATCTGTAAAATTGGATCTCAAGTCTCTTCCAGTGCTAACATCCAGGTATTGGAGGTCTTAGCCTTCAAGCCCCAACCCCTTAAGCCCCAACAGAGACAACACGTCTGGCCTCTAGCCAGACCAGTCGGGGATGCAGGGCCACCCACCCATCCTCGGGGCAACATGCAGGGGCCCTTACCAGGTGGAAGGCCTCATGGGAGTGCTGGAAGGTCAGGAGCATGTACTTGAGGACGGACAAGGCAGAGCCCCGGACAATGGGATACAGAAGCTTGGAGAAAACCTGGAAAAAGAAACCCTGGTCAGGAGTCCCACCGACCTGGGCCACCCAGGGCCAAGTGTAGCCACAGGCCTGAAAGGGGGCCAGAGACTCCAGAGTCGAAGCAGCAGACCCATGAGGGAGCAAGAACCCAGAGGTGCTCACAGACTCGGGTGGATGGACAGCCGGTGAAATGGACAGCAAGACGGTTAGATATCGGATGGATGGATGGATGGACCAAAAGTGATAGACGCACACACTTGAATGAAGAGTCAGAGGAATGAATGGGGGAAACCTGAGGCCCAGGGGAAAGCAGTGAATTGTCCCAGGTCACAGTGAGCGTGGGTGGGAGCCTCAGTGCTCTGCCTCCCAGACCTGCACTGCCCCTGGCAAGAGACTAGCGGGAAAGGCAGAGGCCAGGGCTAGGACAGGGGCCCACCAACCTTCTCAATTTTGGCGAGTGAAACCTCGATCAAGATGCTGAACTTCTTAACAGCAGCCAGACCCTTCAGCAGTGCAATGATCCACTTGTCAATATTCTTCCCCAGGGGCCAGGACACCCAGTCGATCATCCTGGTGAGGGGAGTGACAGTGATACAAGGACTGGGGAGTCCCAAATGCCTGGGAGCGGGCAGCCCAGGGACCAGCCATACTGACCTGAGGTTCCCCCCACCACTGACTCACACCTACACAGGGCAGCCCTGGGATCTGGAGGATGAACAGGACACCCTGGGGACTACAAACGAGCCAAGCACTGGCACCCGGCAGAGACTGGGGCTCCCAGCCCGGCAGGAGGGAAGCCAGGCCCTCTCAATGTCCCAAACCTCACCCCACACACACTCCACTGCAGTGGCAGAGCAGGGCTTTCAGCTGCCTCTGCCTGGACTGTGGGGCCCAACAGCAGAAGTACTGCCCCCAGGCCAGAAGCTCTGGCTCCCACAAACCTTCGCTTGTCACCTGGAGCAAGTCACTTACTCTCTTTAGCCTCAGTTTCTTCCTCTGTCAAATAGAGACAACACCTACCTCACAGGGTTGTTGTATGGATTAAGAGATAACAATGGCTAACTGATAACATTTATTCATTCCACAACAGGCACTGCTCTGCCTTACATGTATTAACCCATGTGACCCCTGCACAAAATAACACCTGCATGCACGGAGCATGAAGCTGCCACACAGTAGGTAGTCAGGAAAAAAAGCACTAATATTATTTTTATACTCGGTAGCTCCTACTACAAAGAAAAGCAAACAAGTAGTAAATATGGTAGTAACAGCTACCACGGCACTATTCTAGGCACGATGTCACATCTCATTTTACCTAATTCAACCCTCACAACAACCCTGTAAGATGGGTCCAATTATACTACAAATTACACATGAGGATGCTGAGGCAGAGAAGGGTTGAGTAACTTGCCCAGACTCACACAGGCAAGAAGTGGGAGAGCCAAGACTGGAACTCAGGCAGTTTATTTCTAGAGCCCACTCTCTCACCTACTAAAGACAAGGAATCCAGGAAGGCCCAATGGAGGAGACAGTGGATCTGCACACAGGAATGGAAAGAATGGTAGGGGGAGGCGGGATGCCAGGCGGATGGAGTCTGCAGAGCCAAAGGCCTGCAGGCAGGAGGGCAGGTGTCATATTCTGAGATCACCGGCCAGGCAGGTGTGGCTAGATCACAGGTGTGATGATGTTCACATGAGGAGGGGGCTGTGCAAGAGCTCTGTGAGCTGAAAAGTACCCAAGCTCTGTTTACCATACTTGCCAAACCCAAAAAGCACTTCATAAAGTGCTTTTATCTCCTATCATTGACCCCACGGGAGCCTGACAACTTCTCATACTACCTCTGCTATTACAGACGGGACAACTGAAGCTCAGAGAGTCTGCTGACTGGTCTAGGGTCACAGAGTTGGTATCCAGCCTGAGAGCATCACTAGAGCAAAGCTCTCTGTGTCTCCCACATCCAGCCCTGGGCCAGGCACAGGAAGGACTCAAAGGATGGAGGGACTGAACAAGCATGAGGGCCTGGGCCCTCTACACTAAATCTAGCCCAGGAATCCCACCCAGTGGAAGGGGCTTCTGGGACACAGAGAGAGACCTGACCACCACTCGTCTCTCAGCCCACCTGCTGATGGCAGTCAGCATCTGGGAGTCCGTCACACTGTCATCATTGCTGAGGTTCCGGACGACACCATCCATGAGCTCCAATGGGAGGTGCTGGACCACACTGGCCAGGGCACTAGACGGTGGCTCCTCCTCTGGAACAAGGGCGGGGGCTGAGCTTAGGGGACAAATGGGCCCCACCCCTCCCCCAGCACCCCATGTCCTTCATGCTGCCAAGGAACTAGGGGCCCTCTGTGAAGAGCACACTGGGGCCTCCTCCTCACCTCCTACAGCATCCTGGCCTCTATCTCGTCTTAGCTCATTCACTCAACAGACCTTCACTGGCACTGCTTTGGCCCTGAGCTGAGCAAGGAAAAAAGTACTAACCCCTAACTACGCCTGTATAGGCCAGGCCCTTAGATAGTAACAGTGGAGCTGGAAAGAACAGGAAGGAGGGCAATGTGACTTGAGGGGAGGGAGGACATTCCGGGTGAACCGAATAGACGTTAAAAAAAAAAAAATTAGTCATCAAAATGTGTTGCCCAATTGTATGAAAGACCTAGGTCCTTACACACCCAGCCTTGGTTCCTCCTCCTGCCAGGTGCATTCCCTTCCTTTCTCATGAACAACCCTATAATCAGGGAAGGCACAAATTTTATTTTAGTCATTTAAACTACAGTCCAATTTCCACAGCTGTCAACAGCCAAGATTTACAGTTCACAGCTGACAGGTACAGGCTCCATCACGTCTCTGGATCTACCCCTCTGCCTGCCCTGAGCACCCTACCCCTGCTGCCTGGCGCTGCCCAGCTCTCAAGGCCAGCCTCAAAAATCATCACTTGGAAACTCACCTGACCCACAGAGCATGATGACCATCCCCGCTTCCTGTCGACTCACTCATCCCCCTCCCCCGACTCCTCCTGGCCAGAGGAGCGGACCACAGGATCGGAGCCCCCACCTCCACCCGCAGGAGCTCAGGAGGGGCCTGCTAAGTAAAGGCACATCCCCCCCACACACCCCTGTGCATACACCACACCACCAAGCGGGCGCGCCACGCAGAAGACTGCACGCACGGGCCCAACTGCGGCCCCAGGGCACACGCACCTGTGCAGGAGATAACGGCGAACAGCTCCTTGAGGCAGGGCAGGATGGCGGCAGGCTGCGCGCGCCACAGCTGCGCTAGGAGCCCGCTCACCTGCTGAGCCTGCTCCAGGAACTCCACAGCGCCCTCCTCCCCCTCGGCCGGGCAGCGAAAGCGGCCGAGGCAGCGCACAAGCTGCTGGCAGAAGAGCAGGCGGTGAGGGCCGTCGGGGACGCAGCGCGGGTGCCGTGCCAGCAGCCGCGCCACCTGCGCGCAGACCGCGGGGCCCGGGCGCTCGCACACCGTGCGCAGCACCTCGCGCCGCAGCAGCGCGAACACCTCGTCGGCTCCGGGCCCCTCGGGCAGCAGTTGCAGGCAGAGCTGCACGCAGGCCAGCGCGCGGGCGCTCGGCGGCCCGGCGCCTCCCTGGAGGAGGCGCAGCACGCGGCGCGCGCTGAAAAACTCCGCGAAGACCTCCGGGTGGTGGCGGCCGGCCACGTGCAGCAGCTGGCAGCCCACGCGGCGGGGCAGCTCGTCGGCGCCGCTCACGTAGAGGCGCGTACCCAGCGCCAGCAGCGCCAGGCACTGCTCGCGCTCCAGCGGCTGCCGCGCCGCCTCCAGCACGCGCCGCACGAGCCCTTGCTTCACGCTCGCCGGGTATGATGATGTCACCACGGCCTCCAGGATCTTGTCCATGGTGGCCAGGCTGCGGGGGACAGGGAGCAGGGTCACAATCTGCCCAACAGGACCTCCCCCCACCTCCCCCCCAACGTGGTCTCCTGCGTGCTGAGACTTGGGGGCGAGCAGCTCAACCTTTCTGGGCCCCAGCTCCCCATCCGTGAAATGGGGCAAGGATGCGTTCGTCCCTGGGAGGTATCATAATGAGATAAAAGCACAATACCTGGCACATAATAAGCCCCAGTGGATTGTAATTATTGCTGATGCATCTCACAAAGGCAACATCTGAGTCTTCCCGTTTGCTCCGCCCCTTTGCCTCTCCCCCACCCATTCCCACCTCCACCCCTGGGCCTCCCTGACCACCTAGTCCGATTCTTGGCAAGGCAGGTAAGAGCTGGATCTAGAAGCTGCTGTCCAGAGCCCTGGCCAAGTCATGTCCTGCGGGAAGATGAGCTGTGCGCACACACAAATCACTCCTCCAGGAAGGCAGGGCTGACAGGGCTTCCAGAAACCCCTGCACACTTTACTCTGCCCCAGTTAGCTTCTTGCTCTTTCTCAGATGACCTACCCTTTTCCTCTTTGTGTTCACTGTGCCTTTCGCCTGAAACACCCTATCTCCCAAGACCTCCACCATGAACACATATTCATACAACCAGGCAAAGTCCTGTTTTTCCTCTAAAGCCAAACACCCAGACCTTAATTAGAACTCCCTGGACCTCCAGGCTTGAATTCACCCCTCAACTGGATTTCTACAGCCACATCCATTGGCCACTTCATCCATTGTAGCTGGGATCACACAGTGCCAGGTTGTATGGATTCAAATCTCCTCCAAGGCAGAGCACCTTGTCTTTGTGCTCAGCCCTGCACAAGGGGGCCCTGTCACCTCCCGAGCCTCAGCCCCCATCAGCCCCTCACTCTGGCCTCACTGTATCCTCCCTGCCACTGGGCGCTTGCACTTGCTTGTCCCACCTCTCCCTGGTTGGCTAACACTACAAACCTCAGCTCCAACTTCTTCCTCACGGAGGGCCTGCCTGACGTCCTTGTATGGGTCAAACACCCCTGTTAACAGTTTCACAGCATCCTATCCTCCTATAGAGCACTGATCATGATTTCTTGGTTGGGGTCATCCTCCTGCACTATATTAATATATAGGTTCCTGAGGGCAGGAACCAAGTCAGGTTTTGTTCACCACAGTATCCCCAGTACCTAGCACAGTGCCTGGCACACAGTAGGGATCTGCTGAATGAGCAGATGCAGTGTGTGTTGAAAGTTATTCCTTATTCCTCTGAGCCAAACCTCTGCCCTTCTCCATTTGAGCTGTCTTCTGGAAGACTTCATCCTAAACTGACCCACTTCGATTCCTGACTCTCATGCTGGTTCCCACAGGTTCAGGTCCTAAAAGGCAGAATCATTTCTTTGCTTCTTTTGTTTAATCCCATACCGGGCAGGATCCAGTATAAGGCTCAGTATATGGTAATTGTTTAATTAAACTTATTGGGTCAGTAAAAACTACTCTCTTAAGACCTGGAGTAGGTGTGAAGACATGCCAGAAATTTCACAGATGATGGGCCAGAAACTTTTATTCAAAACCACAGATACTGTGGGACCCCCAGCCATGTGCCAGGCCCTATGGAGACACCCCCTTCTCTGTCCTAGCTCTCCACTGAGACCAAACCTCCATTACTACAAGTGTTACAATGTAATGGACTCATTTCTCTCTCTCACCAGATTGTGACCTCCTCCAGGTAGGGACCAGTCACTGCAGAGTAGGTGCCCCTGAGGAGTTTACTGTGGTTAGAGGGTGTAGCTAGGGCACAGATAGCGGTTCCTGAATGCTGGCCTCGCTGCTTCAGAATCACCTGAGCATTTAGTACAAGTTCATACCCTGCAAGCCTGGAATGGTGTTAGACCCTATTCTTTGAGTCATCCGGGATCCATTCTGCTTACCATCCAGAATGACAGAGGCTCTCTGAGCCTCTCTTTCCACCCTGTAGGGCTGTTGTGAAGACAAATATAAAGGCCTTAGCATGGTGCTGGGCACAAGAAAGTGCTCAGAAAGTGTCAATGCTTTTTGCTATAGAAGCAAAGTCCTCGCCCTTAGGAGATTCCAGTCCGGTGGTGGAGACAGATGCATTGGTGGAGTGCCAGTGTAAGTAAGGTGTGCTCTCAAAAGGCCTTTAAAAGTATCTTTAAAAATGAGTCTGCCTTCAGCCCTGGTCCTCTCTTTCCTGGGCAGTCCCTTGCGGACCATCCCTCAAACCCCTACCCTCCAGACTAGTGGACTTAATATTTTCAACCCAAAATGCTGAGAAACCCTGGTGTTCAGGCAACAAAGGAGAAATCCTAATCAATGAGATATTGACATCATGTGTGGAGGAAAAAGACCTAGGGCAGGCATAAATAGAGTTCTGGCGCTAAGGAAGGCTCTGGAAGTAGAAAGAAAATCAAATTAGGAACGAGGAGTCCTGCATTCAAGTGTGACCTGGAATAAATCCCATTTAGTCCTGCAACTCATTGTGTGACCTTGACCACATAATAACATGAGCCTCTTTTCTGTAAAATGGGGATAAAAAGCAAGGGATCAGAGGCTGGCAATTTCCTATTGTTCTACTTGATACCTGCCCATAAGGTTGCAGTGGTCCCTGGCAACTGCAGGTCCCAACCTGCCTGGCAGCTGGGAGCTTGATCAGTGGAGCCATTCTACGAGGGTGTGATCTCCAAGGCCAGCCGTGCAGCCTCTGTGCAGTCTGTGGCCTGACCGCTCTGGCAAGCCCTGCCTACCTGCCCCTACTCCCACGCAGGCAGTCTGAGGTCAGCTGTCACCATGGTCACCAACGAACCCACTCAGCAATATCTTGGTTGCATTCATGCAATGGGGTTTTTAGAGGCATGGACCTCACCTGACCCATTCCAGGCCACAGAAGGGAGGCAGAATAATGCCTGCTCTCCCCATGGCATGGGTGGGGAAGCTGAGAACCAAAAGGGACAAAGACGCGCCTTGGCAGGGTGGGATTAGAACCTGCACTCGGCCTCTCTTGGGGAGGAGGAAGCAGGCTGCCAGTGCTCCTCGGTGGGCAGGGGTGGGGGTTGCGGGGAGAGTGGGGAACTACCTTCCTTCTAGGCTATGGAGGAGGATACGCCCTGTCAACGCTGGCTCTGACCCAAGAGGCACCTACCCCATGCCAAATGCAGCAGCAAACAGCAGCCGTGCCCTCCCCCAGAAGAGCCTGCATCAGAGTAGAAGCCTCCGGTTCTCTGCCTCAGAATCACCAGGTGACCTTGGGTGAGACCCTCCTGAGACTCCTCAGCCTTCTCATCTGGAAATGGGGGCCATTCTGAGCCTACCGCTGATGAGGTGGAGAGGGCAGGGAGGTCCCTGGTGGGCTAGTGGTTAGGATTCGGGGCTTTCGCTGCCATGGCCTTGGTTCAGCCCCTGGTCAGGGAAATGAGATCCCTCAAGTCACCAGGCACATCAAGGCCTAGATACAGTGTTAGCTGCTCAGTCGTGTCCGACTCTTTGTGACCTCATGGACTGTAGCCTGTCAGGCTTCTCCATCCATGGAGTTCTCCAGGCAAGAGTGGGTTGCCATTTCCTTCTCCAAGGGCTCTTCCCAACCCAGGGATCAAACTCGGGTCTCCTGCATTGCAGGCAGACTCTTTTACCATCTGAGCCACTAGGGAAGCCCCAAGGGCTAGATAATAGATGAGAAAAAATAAGAGTCTATTCTTGGGACATCTGCACTGAGAAGCAAAACTGATACTGTCTGGAGACAAGGAGACACATACTCCTGATCCAGCTGATTCTGGAAGGAATTTCATCTGTTAACCCTCACTGCCAACTCATCATTTCCATTCTTTCTCCTGAGCTCCAGCCCCACCCAATATCAGCTCCTTTTTACCTCTTGCCTGGACTAGCGCAGTAGCTTCTTAACCAATCCCCATTTTCCCTTCCCCAGTCTAACCTCCACTAGAGGCATGTGTAGGAGTACAGAGTCCAGGTTTCAGATCTAGTCCAGCTACTACCCTCACTGTGGCCACAACCATCAAGGCTGGTGTTTTTCCGCCTCTCAGAGCCTATGAAGCCCCAAATGGGAGGTGACCACCTGCTCACTCCTTAGCCTTTCCCAGCCAGTGCTGCGGCTCCTCCCCACAGCCTTGGCTTATATCTCTCACTGCTGACCTAGGCAGCCTGGGAGTTCCAGCAACATCCAGCTTGCTCCAGGAAGTGGGAAAGCACATGAGAAGAAAATCACGACCCCTCCCCTGGAAAGCCCAGGTCCCTTTAACTGTCCCTCTTAAGTGACCCTCTGCCTTTCCACAGTGTATTGACAATCTATTCCTGCATGGTAGAGACTGAATGTACCCACTGTCCATCACTCATCAACCCCAAAGCACCCTGTGTGTGTGCATGTGTGCACAATGCCCTGCCTCACTCTCTCCCTGGGCCCCAGCTCAGACTTCCCCATCCCTCCCCGGTCTCTCCCACTCACCCTGCAAATATCGACAGATCAACCTCATTAGATAATAAACTCCATCCTGCCATGCCCCTGCTCAGAACCCTCAAGGTTTCCCCAACCCTTTCAAGGTAAAGTCCAAACTCCTAAGCCTGTCATTCAAGTCTTTTCTGTGACACTAAGCTAATATGGGGCAGGGTTAGAGATGAACTTGACAAACTCCATTTGGTGGTGGTGAATCTACAGGAATTTGGGCAGTGGGCTTTTTCCTGCTCGACACTTTGGGGAAGTTTTCTCTGCTGGGAAAGGGCCTTCTCTCTTTTCTCTCCTGGCAAATTCTGACTCATTTTTCAATACCCAGGTCACATGACCCCTCCTCTGGGAAGCCTTTCCAAATCCCCCTGCAACTCAAGTCTCTGGGCTTTGGCCTCTCAAGGCCATCTTCACTTCTCTCATCCCTCGGCAGTGGAACCAGATTGATTTTATATCCATCTCCCCCAACAGGTGGGGATCTCTTTTGGGAGGAAGTAGGTCCAATTCCCCTATCTGTGCCCAGTGTCCAGCACAGGACCAGGCACAGAGGTGAAGGAGTGCCAAGTGACCAAAAGACATGACAGCAAGATGAGATAAAACCAAGGATGTCGCTAGAAAAGCTCCTTCCAGGGACAGGCCTGACCCTTGGTCCATTCACTGCCCCTGGTCAGGTCCAGCCGTGCATATCCACAACCCTGAGAATCTGAAAACCTCAGTCAAGAGAGCCCCTACAGAGGTCAGTGGATGGGCCGTTCTAGAAATGACTCCAACAACCAGAGCTGAAGAAAAAGAAAACAAACAAAGAAGATTGTTCCTGGTTAACTCTCAGGTAGAAAGCACACAGAATCTCCTGGGACAGGGAAGGGTGCTTCAAGGTCTCACTCCATCTCTTCAGATGCCGGAGCACGCACAGCAACCCCCCCGCCACCCCCACCCCAGCAGCCCAGCTCTGAGAAGCCCATTTCCTTTCCTCTTTGACCCTCAGACCCAGTCTCCCTCCTTTGGCTCCCCTGAGTGCTGGAGCTGCCTGTGGGAGGGGAGAGGGGAGGACCAGGCTGTCCTTCCTGACACCCAGAAGCTCTCCATCCCTGGTCCCTCAGGCCTCTGGACAGCAGCATTCCTCTCTGGAATTTTTTAACTGAACTTCTATGCAAGGCAGCCCCGGGAAGGATCCCCTTGCCATACTACCGGGAGACCTTCATTTGGGCCACCAAACTGTCACCCCGAAATAAAGGGGGGAAAAAAGGAGGTGGGGAGAGGTTATCAGTAAAAGCTACCTACGGTTTTACTGAAGGGGAACTGAGGAAGGGAAGGGAAAGAGGTGGGATATATTCCCTTCTCAGAAACACATAATCAATGGGCCCCTCACACACTTCTGATGGCCGCGCCTCCATCCCCACCCAACCCCAGGCTTTCTGGAAGGGCGGGCACCAGGCTGACATATCCGGGGTCTCCTGTCCGCAAGGCTTCTTGTAGCTGGAGTACGCCCTGGCCGAGAATGCAGAGAATAGCAGAGCCCATTCCAAGCGCAGGTGGCCTCTTGGGCGCCCCCAATTTGTAACCCACCTCGGCCCCACCCCAACCCCTCCAGTTATACCACTGCATCTGCTCCCAGCCCAGACTGGGGCTGCGGATCCCACGAAAGGCCGGTGAGCTTCATGATATGTTAGGAGCCTGTGCCCTCAACCCTGAGGGGGGCGGGGGCAGGGGCGGGGTCTCTGTGTACACAATTGATGGAGGAGGAGATGGAGGCCCAGAGAGGGGCAGCTACTCGCCCAAGGTCACACAGCCAGGCCCATTATGCACCCAGACCTCCCGCCTCCCAGCCCCGGATTCTCAGAGCCCCACGCGCGTGTCCGGGCTTTCGAACCATCAGAAGGATGGTTCAGACACTCCCTCCCCCAACCCGCACACACGCCCCAGCCCCCTTACCTCCGGAAGCCTGATGGCCCCGGCCTCAGGAGTCAGCTCCTAAGGAGGGGAGCTCTGGCCGGGAAGGAGCCAGGCTGGGCCAGGCGAGGTCAGGGCGGGTCCTTGGCTTTCCCCGGAGTGGGGACGCCCGCCGCCAAGTCCCAGACGGCAGGGATGCTGCTTCCACTGCAAAGCCCAACCTCTGCACCCGGCCCTGCACAAGTCTGTAACTGGGGAGCTCGACTCAGCGGCGTAGCCACAGGGCTGCGGGGCGAAGTGGGGGGGGAGGGGCGAGGTGCGGGAAAAGGGGCGGAGCCGAGCGGGGGCCACCCCGCGAACCGCCACTCAAGCTGCGTCCCCTTTAAGACCAGCCGGCCTGAGCGGGGCGGGGGGGGCAGGAGCGGGCCGGCTAACTGCAATGCCTCCCGGGAGATGAAGTTTGACGCGGGACGCGCGGAGCTATAAAGAGCTTATTGGAGGACTACAAGTCCCAGAGAGCAGCGGGAGGGTCCCGGGCCGCCACGCCCCTGGGCTGGGCTCCGGCCCTCCACCCCCCTCGCAAAGCTGCGCTGGCCGCCCGCGGAGGGGAGGTTGCTGAGCGAGGGCTGGAGGTGGGTGCGGCACGGACGGGGGCGTGGGGTGCAGGGACTGCCGGCGAGGGGTCACGGACCCATCTGGACACCTGTCCTACCGTGAGAAGTCATCTAGCCTACCCTAGCCTCGCCATTCTCATCCGTGCAATGGGAATAGCAACGCCTGTGGCTGCGGGGGAGGGGATGTTTATAGGGAAGAAGGGGCGGAGCTGCTGGAAGGAGCCTGGATGGATGGCGATAGTCTGAAAAGCCCGGATAATAAGGGCCGAGACTGTGGGAGGAGTCCGGTGGGTGGGTCAAGGAGGGGCGGGGTCTCTTGATAACGAGTGGAACGGGCGTGAGATCGGAGAAGGGGCTGGGGAATGGGTGCAGAGGAAGCCAAGGAAGCAAGCCTGAGTTGGATTGGGTGGAATGAGCCAAAAAGCGTTGGGGAGGGAGGGGTGGAGACGGAAAGATGAAAGGGATCCCTCTCAGCCCTGGAAAAGCCCAGTGTCAGCAGCGCTGTTACGACTTGAGGAAGAGAGTGCCCAGATGGGCAAATGTCTATGGATGCACGGAGCATCTTTTCCTTGTAACTAGAAAATAAAGAGCCCAACCTTTGAACCGGCGTCACACATTTGAGTTCATTCAACTCACACCCTGTGAAGACGTCACCATATCTGTTTACAATTGAGGAACCTGAGGCTCAGAGAAGTAAAATGACTTGCCCCAAACCACCCAAGGACTCCTTACTCTCAAGGCACTGCTTTTTTCCCTGCACTGCAGGGAGGTAGAGGTTTAATCTGTAGTGAAAGGCAGGGAATAGATGACAAATGTCCCGGTCCTTCACAGGTTGTGTGACAGGACCAGCTTCCTCACTGCCAACCTCTGAGGCTTATTGTTAGGATGAAATGAGGAGATACGTTTGAAAGCCGTTTGTTCATAGATTATCTTTCTTGTGAGGAGCAGGAAGACCGTGGAAGAGTGGTTGGGCCTGAGGAAAACCAGAAGGTGAAGCCTAAGGGTGAGCCAAAACGATGAAGGAAGATTCTGGAAGAGGTAGAGGATGGTGATGATTGTTGGAAATCTACACCAGATGAGAGAGTACTTTGCTGTGCAAGTCAGGTCAGGTGACTTCCCTTCTCCAGCCCTGTTGGTTGACTCCTTCAAAGATCAAAGTGTGTCATCTGAGTTGGGAAGCACCTTCTCTGTCTGGTGAGCACATAATGGAGCAAACAGCATTTGGGCCTTTTAGAGATAGGAACTGGGCAAAGCAGAGCTAAAGATACAGCTGTTGGGTGTGGGGAGGCCAGGAAGGGGAGGTGGAGGGCGGTATCCCCAGATAGTCTCCAGGGCTGTGAGCCAGACTCTTTATCTGGTGGGCTGTGTAAGGTGGGGAAAGACTGCTCTAGTTTTTTGGGAGACACATTGCTCACTTTGAGTGCTGTCATCCTTGAAGTTTACCTAGCTGTGTTCTATGCATCCCCTACACTTTGGGAGTTCTTATATTTACTTTCCAAACTGAAAATTCAAGAGACTGTTTCAAAATAGAAAGTTTTAAAAATTCAGGAGAGATTGGTAAACCTCCCTATTGGTAGATAACAGTCTGGGACTAGGAAAATGGATCTGACTAAACGGGAAGAAAATTTTCCCCCTTCCCCTGTCTGCCGACTTCTTGGGGTACAGATCTGGGGTACAGATCCCTGACCTGACAGTGTGGCCAAGCAACTATCTACTTCAGGAAAGTGAGCCTTGGTAAGGGGTAAGAATAAAATGCTCTGGAGATGCAAAGAAGGAAGGAAGGAATTGCAGCCAATGGGCCTGGCAGATGAATGGCATTTTCTTCGCAGTGCAGGCAGAGAGATAGCAGATGCCAAACTGCAGAGATAGGAGAGGGCGTGATATGGTTGGTCTGTAAAGTAGGGATGATAATAAGCATCTTCATCTATGAAATTAACATGCACAAAGGGCTTCCCTGATGACTCAGTCGGTAAAGAATCCACCTGCAATGCGGGAGACCTGGGTTTGATCCCTGGATTGGGGAGATCCCCTGGAGGAGGGCATGGCAACCCACCCCAGTATTCTTGCCTGGAGAATCCCCATGGACAGAGGAGTCTGGTGGGCTGCAGTTCATGGGGTTGCAAAGAGTCAGACACGACTGAGCAACTAAGCACACACACAGTGCATAGCATAGTAGTAACTGCTCAGTAAACGTCAGCCGTTATTATCACTGTTGCTGTTGTTGTTATGATCACCGTCATGTGCCCAGGAATCGGTCTAGGGCCACACAGCTAATGAAGTGGCAGAGCCTGACTCAAATGCAGGCCCAGGTGACACCAAAGCTCATGCACTTTCCTCTTCCCACAAACATCTGTGAGGCCCAGAAGTGGCCCCTCTTTGTTAACATTCTTGGTAAACCATCACAGGAGTTTCTTTTCCTGTAGTAGCAGAGACTGAGTTCAGAAGGAAGCAAGGAAAACAAGGCCTAAACAGCCATCTTCTCCCAGCCTGGATCTCAGTATGGAGACAGGCAGGCCTAATTTTGTGGTTCCTGTGGGCAGTTTAGTCTGGGTAGGAAGACTACTTGGATGTACATTCAGTTGCCCTCCACCAACTGTGGGCTATTTTAGCTTAGCCCTGGTTGGCTTCTTCATCCTCCAGAGCACCGAGACGTCAAGAGAAGATCATGAGATGCTAATACTTCTTAGTAGTAGAAATAACATCTAATATTTATGGAATCTGGCTATTTACTAGGGCCAGGCACTCTGACTGGAACTTTACATCTGTAGTCGCAGGAAAGAAGTACTCTTTTTTTCCCCTCTTCCTTCAAAATAAAAATATTCTTAGAATTTTTAAGCATACAGAAACACTGAAGGAATAGCCTTTCACCGACACACCGATTCACATCAACAATTTTGTTTTTACACACGTACACTTTTTGCTAAACTATTGAAAAACTACAGATGTCTTGACACTTGACCCCTAAATTCTTCAGCATGTTATCTCCTAATTATAACATTCTGCACCATAACCATAAGACCATTACCTAAGAAAAATAACAAGAACTCAATATTATCTACTAAACAGTTGAGATTCAAATTTCTCCAACTGTCAAAAATTATCTCATATTTTTTTAATCAGATGCAGTCAAGATTCATTCATTCATTGCATTTAATTATATCTCTTGAAGCAATTCATTTAATCTAGATAGAGCCCCTCTACGTGTTTAAATTTATTTTAGCAATAACTAGGTTCAAATTGCTTTTTTATTTCTTTTCTGGCAATGTTGCATACTTATTATTGCATCACATTAGGAGGCATATCCTACTATTCTATCCATGAATGCCAAGTCTGATTATTGGATAAGGTCATAACAGCCTGATCTTTCCATAAAAGGTTAAGTTTTTCCCTCTTGTAACTAAAGAGGGCTTCCCAGCTGCGCAGTGGTAAAGAATCCCCCTGCCAGTGCAGAAGATACAAGAGACATGGGTTCAATCCCTGGGTTGGGAAGACCTCCCTGAGTAGGAAATGGCAACCCACTCCAGTATTCTTGCCTGGAAAATCCCATGGACAGGCAGGCTACTGTCTATGGGGTCATAAAGAGTCAGACACGACTTAACAACTAAACAAGAAAAACAGCAAATTATGATCTGATATTTGTATATATTGCAGAATGATCACATAGTTACGAAAAAAATTTTTTTCTTGTGATGACAGCTTTTGAGATCTGCGTTCTTTTGACTTGATCTCATTAACCTTTGATGTCTTCTTTGCTGTCTGGAAAGAGATGTTCCAGGCTCACCTTGAACTTTTCCTGTCAAAGTCCTGGAATCACCAGTTTTGCCAGAAAATCATGGTTTCTTTTTGTAGGAGTTAAGGTTTAAAAACCAAAATCCGGGGACAAGTGTGCTCATTACTACTTGGGGTGTCATTTCTAGGCTCTGAGCAGAGCTGAGACATGATAGATGTATAGATGGATGGATGGATAAAAAGATAAATAATTATCAATGCCTTGTAGATTGATTGTTAAAACAGCTGGTCCTTGGTGTGTAAAAGGAGTAGATTGCATATAAAATACCTTCATTAGAGAGGCTTAGTGGGCAATAATGTAGGGAATTGCACAGAAAGAGCCCTTGCTTGTTCTAAGGCTCTGTTAGTGTGTGGCCTGTTAACTAGGACCTCTGCATCTGGATTCAGTCTCTTGTTCAGGACCCGGGTTAGAGAACACCCTAGGCTGCCTCCCAAGGACCAGTCCTCTGAGCAGTGTCCAAACCTGGAACCTCCCAGAGACCATGACTCAGAGGTCAAGAATGGACACAAAGCCCTGGGCCAGGGATTCATTCTCTCTGCTTCTGTGAAATAAAGATAATGTGATCTGTCATGCCTGCATCCCAGAGTTGTTGTAAGGATCAATATTTTTTTTAAATTGCTAATCAGTCTTTTCAGTATGTGTACTACAAAATTCCTTCCCCTTTTCATTGTCTTAACACCACAGTTTGAAATGTCATTGCCTTACAGTTTGATTTCATACATTATACTAAGATATACTTTTTCAAATACTCTTTTAGGTTATCATTCACCAATTTTTCCAAAATAAGATTTTAATCTTTTTTTTTTAATCTCGTTAAAAAATACTTTTGGGAGTGGGATTAGAATATCACCACAACTGTAATTAATTTTTAAGTGAAGTGAAAGTGTTAGTTGCTCAGTCGTGTCCAACTCTTTGCAACCCCATGGACTGTAGCCCGCCAGGCTCCTCTGCCCATGGAATTCTCCAGGCAAGAATACTGGAGTGGATTGCTACTCCCTTTTCCAGGGGATCTTCCCAATCAAGGGATTGAACCTGGGTCTCCTGCCTTGTGGGCAGATCTCCTGTCTGAGCCACCAGGGAAGAACAGCTTTAAGATACTGCCTCTCAGAATCATCACAGGTCTCTGTTTATTCAAGTCCTGTTTATGCTTCTTAATAAAGAAGCATATGCTTCTTTGTTTTCAAAGGGAGCACAAGGATTTTTTAAGATAGGTGTAATTTTGTAAAAAAAATATTTACTTACCTGGCTGCAGGACTGACCCGTGGGATCTTTCATTGCAGTGCATGGACTTTCTAGTTGCCCCGTGGCACATGGGATCTTAGTTCCCCAACCAGGGATCAAACCCACATTCCCTGCACTGCAAGGTAGATTCTTAACCACTGGACCACGAGGGAAGTCCCTGGGCAGCACAGGCTTTGAAGAGAGGCCTCACTTGGAATTCTAGCTCTACTACCGCTAGCTGTGTGATCTTAAGCAGCTGACTTCACTGTTCTGTGCTTGTTTTATAATCCAGAAAATAGAGATAATAATTGTACCTACCTCACAGCCTCAGTGTGGTGTTGCAGTGAGATGATCTACAGGAAAATGCCTCACATAGCTCGGGACATGTCCTCAGTGCTCAGGAAATGTTGATTCTCTGCGCACTCACTGATCATGCATCAGAATCAAAATGAGGTGGCAGGTATGACAGCACCTGGTAAGAGGTAGGAGAGGACAAGTGCCAGACCTCTTGCAAGGGGTTTGACTGCTGAATTCCCAAGGTCATTCAAAGCGTGGCAGTCAGACAGGCCTGGGCTTGAATCCTGGCTCTGCCACAAATTTCTCAGGGCAAGTCACCTGCCTCTTAGAGCCTCAGGTTCTCATTTATGAAGTGGAGATAATGCTTTCCTCAAAGGGAGTTACAAGGATTAACTGAGCAAATGTGTCTAATAGCAAATACCTAATAAGTACTCACCAGGCAGTAGCTGTGTGTCTTATGAGACCTGAGGGAATGGTTTTAAAGGACACAGTTTTAAAGGACTCTAGAGCAATGTCTTAACTGCCCTTCCTTACAGGACACCCACTCTCAAAAGAATTCTATTTCCTTTGTTACAATTAAAGGTTGGAACAGGGTGATTTTCAGGCTCTAGACTGGGATTGCCCTCCACATGGTACCAGGCTGGGCTTTAAGATCCACCACCCCTCATTTGGGTCACAGACTCATTTCAGGGAGGAGAGAATTCCAGCCACCTCCCAAGTTCCCAGGCCCCCTGACTTTCCCTGCTCAGGCAGATGGTCCTAGGATCCACCTGGCATAATTTCCTGGTTTTCTCAGAAAGGGAAATGGGCTGATCTTTTTTCTTGGTTCTTTTCGAGTCAAGAGGCAGACTTGGAAATTCTCCTGCTTGGGACAAATTATTTGTGCAGACACAGTGGTGGAGTTTCTTTTATCTCCTGTTTCATGGTTCGGTTTGTAATTCTCATTCATCTTTTCTAATCTGGCTTTTAAAAAAAACCTGGCTTTTTGTGTTTTGCTGCTTTGTCATTAGGGATCATGGGTTGCTATTGAAATAGTAGGGTTTAGACTTGTGTGTCAGCTATGGAGGGGCTCCAGGCCATCCAGGAGCCAATCCCCATATCCTCAGATGTGAGTGGGCAGAGTCCCAGGCCAGCCACAGACTAGCTGCCAGAAGACCTACCCCAGTCTGATCTGGGCAGGGAATAAGGCAATGTGCACCTTCCGCTCATGTTAGGGCCTCAGGGTGGGAAGGGGAAACTGAGAGGTGTTGGACTTGCACCGACCTGGATTCGGGTCACAGCTCCTCCAGTGACTAGCTCTGTAACCTTGAGCAATCTCGTAACCTTCCTGAGCCTCGGTTTCCTCAGCTGTAAAACAGAAATAATAGCATCTGTCTGGCAGGGTGCTTGTATAGACATCAAGTGAGGTAATGCAGGTAAAGAATCAGCACAGTAGTATCATTCTCTATACTTCTCTATATATTTTTGTTAAAAATAAATAAAATGCTACTGTGTGTTAGCCAAAGCATTATAAAAGCAGGAAGTGTGTGTTCAGCAGGTGGTAGCTGCTGTCTTGCCAAGCAAGCTGCCTAGCACTATTTTAAAAGGCTGCTTCAGGGATTCTCAAACTTGTGGAAGCTATGAAACAGCCTTTTGTTGCTGTTCCAGCTCTCAGCAGCCTGTGCAGGGGAAAGAGAGTGAGCTTTCCACTCCCTGGCCGTGTGTCCTGGGCAAGCCCTCAGTCTCCTGAGTCTCTTGTTTCCTATCTGCCTAACGGAACGATGGCTGCTTTGTAGAGCTGCTATATGAATTAAAAGGGCTGGTGGGTGTACAGGCCTAGGATGTAGTAGAATGCTCAGTATGTGTTCATCCCTTCCTCCCTCAGCCCCTCCACAGTACCCCCAGCACCCCCAGTGGGCTCGGCAGTGAACACACAGGGACAGGAGCTGGGTCACCGCTGTCACAGAGATCACAAACCAGGCAGCGGTTTGTACAAACAAGTTTCATCATAACCCATATTATGAAGGTGCACTTTATATCACCTTTCAGTTCCCTTCTCTCTCTCTCTCTCTCTCTCTCACACACATACACACACACAAATGAAACAAAAGTTTCACAGCAATATATATAAAACTGGTCATAACCCAGTGTATTATATTATTCATGACACAATCACAATCTTGTTTTTTTTCCAGTTTATGAAGGCATAATTTATGTGCAGTAAAAGTCACCCTTTTTAGGTGTACAGTTACATGAGTTTCTATAATCTTTATACAGTCATTTGACTACCACTACATCAAGATATTGAATATTTCTGTCAGTCCAGAATATTCCTCCAGTCTCTTTGTAGCCAGTCTTATCCCCAGCCTCTCCAATTACTGATCTGACTTCTGTATCTATAGTTTTGTCTTTTCCAGAATGTTGTATAAATAAAATCATACACCATGTGACCTTTTGAGGCCGGCTTCCTCCACTTAACAGGATGCTTTTGGGATTCTTCTGTGTTGTGTGTCAGTAGCTAGTTGGCTTGTATTGCTGAGTCACAGTCCATTTGTCTGTGACCTCTTTTGAGTTAATTTTTCATCTGTGTTGCAGGATATGAGTTGAGGTTCTTTTTATGCATATCGATGTCCAGTGATCTTCACCTTGAGAGGGCTAGGGAGGAGGGCCAAATGCAAAGCAGATCATTACATGATTGATTACATGATGGAATGGTGGGCTGTGCAAGGGACCAGAAGCCCCAAGAGGAGAGCCAGCAAAGTGGAGGTTTGGGGATAGATAGAGGCAGTGACTCATAGGTTGAACGCAGAGAAAGTGGAAAAAGTGAAGAAGGGTGGTATAGGAGAGCAAAGGCAGGTTAGAGGAGGGTGGATGCCATGGTGTCAGGACGGCCGGAGCACAGAGTGTGGGGAGAGGTGGGATCGAAGGTGAGATTGGATTGCACACAGTAGTCAGAGCAGGCAGCACTGCTTCAGGAAAATCAGCCTGCAAACTGAAATGGCAGGTGGACAGAAAGGAGGCAGGGAGCCACGTGAGGATGCTGGGGGAGTGGGGGCGAGCCCTGAGCTCCAGGAGTTCCTGCAGGGACAGGTTCAAGGAGACAGTTGAGAAAAATGTTAGGGATGCTGAGTCAGGGCTGCCTTGTGGGCTCACGCAGATGGGTGGCTGAGAAGAAGTCACAGCAGGATCTGGGAAGAGAACTCTTTGTGAGGCTTCTGGTATCCACAGAAAATCCAGGTGGGCATGTCTAAGAGGCAGCTGGGTACACAGTGGGGCTGGAGCTCAGTGGTGAAAGCCTCCGCCACCCTCAGTGAAGCTGCTCAGCCTTGGGACGCCAGTTCCTGCCCCCTTGTGTCATTGTGGCTCTCAGACCGAGCCTGTGGACTTGCCACGGTGGGGACCAGGCACTATGACTAGGAAATAGGGGCTGGAAGGGCTGACTTCTGTGATTCCTGAGTCTGTAGAGAAGAGCACAGGGAGCCCCCTAGTCTGGGGTCGGGAGACCTACCTTCTTTTTTTTTTCAGTTGGAGGATAATTGCTTTACAATGTTTTGTTGGTCTCTGCCATATAGCAACACAAATCAGCCATGGTATACACATATCCCCTCCCTCTTGAACCTCCCTCCCACCTCCCACCCCATGCTGCCCTTCGAGGTTGTCGAGGTTGTCGCAGAGCGCCAGGCTGAGCTCCCTGCGCAACATAGAAACCTCCCAGCAGCTATCTATTTTACATATGGTAACATGTATTTCAGTGCCACTCTCTCTAGTCGTCCCACCCTCTCCTTCCCCCAGTGCGTCCATAAGTCTGTTCTATGTCTGAGTCTATTCCAGCGGTCAGGAGACCTCCTTCTAACCAGCCTCGGCCCAGACTGCAACTCCCGGTGCTGCCCTGGGTGAATGACCAGGAGCCGCACAGCAGGGCGCGGGGGCAGGAAGGCGGGTGCTCTGTTGCTTTGCATGCAGAAAAATAGGACTTTGGGTGCCCATCCAAGGGCCCCAGTATGCCCTGTGGCACCTGATTGTCCTCCCCACCTGCTTTGAGCTCTTCAGAACTGATGTACTTAGGAGACATGGGGTTTGCAGCCCAGAGAATTGTTGGGAAAGAGCCCAGCCTCTCTGCCGCGCCAAAGCCTGCGCGTTCCTTTCCGTGGAGCTCAGCCACTTCACAGAGACTGGGCCTTAAAGAGAAAGAGAGACTGGAAAGTAGAAGGTGCAGATTACTATCTAGAAAGAAAAGGAGATGCTGGAATGAGAAAGCAGCTGGCCCACTCCTGGGTCCAGCTCCTGCCTACCCGCTGGAGGGAAAATTGGTCAGATTCGGGCCCTAGGCCAAGCATACACCTCGGCGGCAAGTCTCAGTGGCCTGGTAACCACCCCTTCCTAGGAGCTCTCCCCCACCCTTCTCTATTGGACAGCCCCTTCCCCCAACCCCAACCCCACCCACCACCAACGTCTCGCAGCCCATCTGCTCCAGGCTTCTGTTGATGATTTTGTAACTTCATCATGGGCTTATTTCTCTTCAGACACTCCAGATGGTTAATGCCTTTCTGCAATATCAAAGTGCCCCGCTGGACAGGGACAGAATCCACCCCACCCCCACCCCACCAAAGAATTGGGTGGGGCAGCTGAGAGTCCTCCACACCCAGCATGGCCCCCACCCTCTGGAGTAAAGGGGTCTCGTGTAGTCAGGGCTTCCCTGGTGGCTCAGATGGTAAAGAATCTGCCTGCGCTATGGGAGACCCAGGTTCGATACCTGAATCCGGAAGATCCCCTGGAGAAGGGAATGGCCACTCAGTCCAGTATTCTTGCCTAGAGAATCCCCATGGACAGAGGAGCCTGGTGAGGTAGAAAGTCCATGGGGTCGCGAAGAGTCAGACACGACTGTGTGACTCACAGGTTCACAGTGCAGTCAGCCTCCCCAGAAGGCAGATGCTTGGTGACAACTGCCCTGGCCCGCTTGCTACCCTTGCTGGGTGACTTTGAGAGAAGTCCCCTGCTTGGACCTCAGTTTTCCCATCTGGACAGTAAACGTGCCAGAATTCATTCCAGGCCTACTCCTGCAGCTCTTGGTACGTTGTTCTTCCTTTTTTCCATCCTTCCTTCCTTCCTTTTATTTTATTCTTTCTTTATTATTGAGGTAGAGTTGATTTACAATATTAGTTTTGGGCTTACAGCGTAGCAACTCAGGGTTTTTATAGATTATACACCATTTAACATTATTATGAAATATTATCTGTACTCACTGTGCTGTAGCTGGTCATTTTCCTTGTCACTGCCTGTTGTTGTGGTCTCCTCTGCCAGCCTGGGCTCTTCTCAGGGGCAGCACTGGGACTGATTCCTACCTGTGCCCCCACACCCAACATTAGGGAAAGATTCCTGGATTCACTGCACAAGTTGACTCCTGGGAAGGTATCATGTTAGGAGCAAAAGAAGTACATCCCCTGATTTCTAGACCCTTAAAGAAAAGTTAGAATCCAAGACTTCAGGTTGATGGAGACTTGCCAGCCATGGACACTAGAGGCTGTGAGGTCAGTGGGGTAATAGTTGGGGAGAGTTGTTAAGGAGTAGCTAAAGAGCCCTCAGGAAGGGTGCTTGGTGGCAGAGGCCCACATCCACACCACAAAGCAAGGTTCAGAGGAGCCTGGGGTTCCATCATGGTAGGAAAAGGCAGGCCATCAGGAGCCAAGGGCATCTTCATGGCCAGGCAGGTCATCACGGAAGGGTGAGAATCCAGAAGGAGCGTCACTGGGAGTCCAGAGGACCGAGTGACCCATTGTGGGCCTGGAAGATAGATGGAAATGGTACTAATCACAGCCATTTGTTGTGCATTCTTTTAGATAGAAAAATAAGGCAACATTGATACAGCAGAAGGAGAATGGGGCTTGGAGTTCTACACCTCAGAATGTCTGTTAAGTACCGAGAATGGCCCAGTAGTTGGCTAGTAAGCATGAATACATTCTTCTGTCTTGTATAAAGGCAGCTGGGCTTGAATCCTGCAGGACTCTTTACCACTGTAAGCCTGGGGAGTGAATCCTGGCAGTTTCCCTCACAGTGGGGATTATTGGTGATACTGTGTATGTCAAAGGATAGTGTGTAAGCAAATGTACGTAAGAGCAGCCAGCATAGCATTCAGTCCAGGCGCATCTTCTGCCTTTCCTTAGACCAGTGGTTCTCTGTCCTAACTGAACATTTAGAATCACCTTTAAAATACATCAATGCTGGGGTTACACGCCACACCAATTAAAACAGCCTCTGGAGGGTGGGACCCAGGCTTTGTTTTTTCTTTTCATTTCTTTCTTTCTTTTTCAACTCCCTTAGTGAACCTAACATGCTTTAGATAGTTTGACAGTTATTACCCATCCAATTGTTCATCGAGTTATTCATTTCAATTCCAAGGACATACAATAAGAAGTTGAGAACTGTGACTACCCAGATGTTATGGACTGGATGTTTGTGTCCCCCAGAATTCATCCACTGAAATCCCAGCTTCCAGTGGGGTGGTATAAGGTGGTAGAGCCTTTGAGAGATTAGGTCATGAGGGCTCCAGCCTCATGAACGAGATTACTGTCCTTATAAAAGAGACTCCAGAGATCTCTCTTGCCCCTTCTCCATATTAGAACACATCAGACACCAAATCTGCCCCTACCTTGACCTTCAACTTCCCAGCCTCCAGAACTACGAGAAATGAATGTTTGTTACTTAAGCCACCCAGTCTCCAGTATTTTGTTATGCCAGCCCCAAAAGACTAAGTCATCAGATATGGTTGGGTAATGGTCATTTCTTTCTTTTCTCTCTGTAGGACTATTTTCCTGCACCCCAGCCTTCCTGCCATGTCTGACCCCATCACGCTAAATGTCGGGGGGAAGCTCTATACAACCTCACTGGCAACCCTGACCAGCTTCCCTGACTCCATGCTGGGCGCCATGTTCAGCGGGAAGATGCCCACCAAGAGGGACAACCAGGGCAACTGCTTCATTGACCGTGACGGCAAAGTGTTCCGCTACATCCTCAACTTCCTCCGAACCTCCCACCTGGACTTACCCGAGGACTTCCAGGAGATGGGCCTGCTGCGCAGGGAGGCTGACTTCTACCAGGTGCAGCCCCTGATTGAGGCCCTGCAGGAGAAGGAGGTGGAGCTGTCCAAGGCCGAGAAGAACGCCATGCTCAACATCACGCTGAACCAGCGTGTGCAGACGGTCCATTTCACCGTGCGTGAGGCGCCCCAGATCTACAGCCTCTCCTCTTCCAGCATGGAGGTCTTCAATGCCAACATCTTCAGCACCTCTTGCCTCTTCCTCAAGCTCCTCGGCTCCAAGCTCTTCTACTGCTCCAATGGCAACCTCTCCTCCATCACCAGCCACCTGCAAGACCCCAACCACCTGACTCTGGACTGGGTGGCCAACGTGGAGGGCCTGCCAGAGGAGGAGTACACCAAGCAGAACCTCAAGAGGCTCTGGGTGGTGCCAGCCAACAAGCAGATCAACAGCTTCCAGGTCTTTGTGGAGGAGGTGCTCAAGATCGCGCTGAGTGATGGCTTCTGCATCGACTCTTCTCACCCACACGCTGTGGATTTTATGAACAATAAGATTATTCGATTAATACGGTACAGGTAAAAGGACCCCAGCAACACTGGAGGGGGTCTTCCCAAAGCCAGGATGTTGGAGAGTGTCTCACCAGTGGTGTGAGGCAGGGTACCATACTAATCTGCATTAATCACATAGCAGGACTTGATTCCCCCCTATGATGCAGTCTACCCATAGGAATCTGTGTGTCCTCTTGACACAGCCACCTTTTTCCTTGCCACTTTGAGCTGGAGATGGGCAGTTTGCTGTAAGTGAAGTCTGCCATCATGTCCTACAGGAGGCCGTAGGACTTCCTGGCTAGATAGAGAACAGCAGTTTTCCCTTGGACTCCAGCTCTCTCTGTACCATGAGGCACTGCCTGCAGCCCTTCCTTTGGTAGAGGGGGGTGAAGTGAGAATAAGAGGCTCCTTCTGGTTTCTCAGGACAGGAAGTCCCCAGAGACTCCCATCCTGCCTGCCCCTCCATCCCTGGGATGTGGCCAGGACCTGGGGCTTGCTTGGCTGGCTTGGAAATGAAGTAGGTAGTGGGGGTGGGATTTGAGCTGGCCCGGCATAGAGGAGTGAGTTTCTAGGCAGTGTTCAGAAGACGGGGCTGTCCCTCTTGACGGGGCCAAACCTAGGCATTTGGGGATTCCTTGATTCAGAAATGAGCTGCTAATCCCTGTGAAGATTTGAAAGTATCTGGAGCCACTACAATGAAAGGCACTTCATAATGTGGCCTGATCCCTGACTTCTTTCTCCAAGAACTTGAAGTGTCATTGAAACAGATTCTTTTAAACAAATATATTATGCACTCTCAGGGTTGGAAAATAATTCAACAGTCATTTAGTGCTCTCCCACCCCAAGCACACCCCAGCACATTTGGGGCTGAGGGCTTCCCCCCAGTACCTTCAGGAGATAACTATCTCTGCTTGCGTACTCTCAGCAACAGAACATCCGTCATCCCCATGACCAGCCCCTGTCATGGTCGGCTGTTAGAAAGTCCTTCCTTATCTTGAGCTGAAATCTGTCCTCCCACAGGCATTTTCTATTCCTGGTAGACCTTTCTTCTCACCCAAATGTGTATTTTCTTTTTCAGAATAGTCACTTTGAGAGGCCACATACCTATTCTGAAAATATGACTACTTGGAATTAGGATTCCCCTTGGGATTTGTCTTCAAAACCAAGGTTAACCCCCTGACATTCCCTGTAAGTCATCCCTGTCCCTGTAAGTCATCCCTGTTTTTTACGGCTTCACTTTGTTTATGACCCTCCCTCCTCACCAGACATGACCCTACGTAGCTTTTGACCATCTTCTGGTAAGTTTGAAGATTGCTTCCCCAGAGGAAGGAGACCAGGGTCTCGGCAGTGTATAGCCAGGAGCCCAGGAGTGGTCTGAACCCTAGCACTGCCCTTGGAGGAGTGTCCAGCACCTGTAATACTGCTCTGAGGGGTGTGGTACTGTTTCCGTGCAGGACCAGTCTGTTGACTTCTTTGGGGTGAGACCCAGGGCAAGACACCCTGAGCCACCACTTCCCAGGGGTGATAAGCAGTGCAAGTCTCAAAACTGCACGTTATGATTCATCCCTGGAATGAGGGTGACCTTGGAAGTCCCACAGTCTTCCTCACTAGGCAGGGGCCCTCAGACAAAGCCAGAGATGCCTGGTGCCCCCAGGGGATGGGCTGAGGAAGGAGCTTGTGTGCTCAGCTGTGGGAAAGGCCACATTCCTTAAATAATAAAAGTCTTTCCCCCTGTACAGTGGGAGCCCTGAGTCTCATAACTGTCCCAGGCCACCAGACTATTGGTATTTGGGAAAGCCACTCAGGAGGACACAGTTTAGACCACCCAGCAGAAGCTGTGACCACAGCAGAACAGTTCATAAATCACTACTGTCTCATGTTCCTTTTCATAAAAAGTATTTCTCCATCTTTTTGGTGCTTCTTAATTCAAGCAGCTTGACTTTAGAGAAAGCACAGGACCTGTGAAGCCACTAATTTGCTGTGTGACTTTATGCAAGTCACTCACCTCACTAAGCCATCTCTGTTTCTTCATCTGTGAAATGGGCATAACAGTAACCCATAACCCTATCTACCTCACAGGGCTGTTGTGAGGATCAAATAAAATAATGTATATGAGAATACAGCATAAATGAGAAATGGTTGTTATTATTTTGTGTCTATATATAAGGGGAAAAACCTTGGCTTTGGAATCAGGCTGACCTGAGTCTCAATTCTGGCTCCATCACGTGCTGTGTAAACTTGGACAAGTCCCTGGGCCTCCCTGATTTGTTTCCTCATCTGATGACAACCCCACCTCCCAGTGTTATGTGACCTGGTTGTGTATGTGAAAATTCCTAGCTAAGCCTGGCACATAGCTCAATAAATGTTTGCTCTCTTAGAAGTAACAATGGATTGTTGTGCCGGAGACACCACAGGCATATAACAGTTTAACAAGCCTTCTGGGGTACCTGGTATATGGGCCCTGAGGATGGGAACAGTCACAGATAAGTTCAGTGTAGAAAAGATTAGAGGGCCACACCCTGGGCTTGGGAACTTGGGGAAAAGCAAACTTAGTTCTCAGAAAGGGCTTAATGGATGGTCGAGCTGGGCCTCTAAGTGTAGGCTGCACTGTAGCAGGAAACACCATGAGCCAAGGCCAGGGAGCCAGGCAGGGTGGGTGAGTGTCCACTCGGGGCCATAGCAGACGGGGAGCCACGGGCAGCGCATGCAAGGCACTCACTGAGCTCGCATCTCACTCTGGTGTGTGCAGCCACCTGCTTGGTGCCACAGATAATAAGCCTGCAGGCGGCCGCATCCAAGAGGACCAGTCAGGGTGGACTGGGAGGCAGGTATGTGCTTGTCTGAGCCCCTTACTGCCCTGAGCAAGACCCGATAGTGATCAGTGATCTCAACTGGACTCAGTTTTTTTAGCCTTTTGCACAGGTGAGAGCTTTGTCCCAACTAAAGAGCACTTCTGGACGCACAACGTTGTCAGCTCTCTGTTCATTCCCTGGGCATGCAGAGGGATGGTCCGGAAGGGTGCTCAAGGGAACCCTAGGGCATTTTGGTGTGTCCATTTGGTGAGGCCACCAAACAGGACCCCTACCTGTGGAAGAACAGCAGAGCTGTCAGCTCAGGCACCACTCCCTGAGACCTCATACCCTCAGGACCACCTGAAGCCCTTTGCCTTTATTGAAGGACAAGCTCGTGATGCCACCCTTGGGCCAGAGCTCCCCGTGCTGAGGTGGCCAGCCCCCTTGCCCACATCTCAGTGCCCTACACAGCCCCCCAGGCTGAGATGCAGTTACTCTGCTTTATAAACTGCTCTGTGGCCTAAAGCATGGAACTTTTGTAACTGCACCTCTGGTCACCCCAAACTTCCAGCTTTGTTGCACAAATTATTCCTAAAACATGCTACTGTAAGTGGGGGCATAGTCAAGGTCAGCCTTGAGCCAGTTTCTCATGTGTTCAAATCACAAAGTCTCACAGCCCGTCCATTTCCTGAACTGCAGTCTGTTCAAACTGACCGCCTGAGTCTGCCTGAGTCCCAGGGGACTCGGCTGGCGGGGCGTTTGGCAGGGAAGTGAGACCCCGTGATCACCTTACAGAGCAAAACCACCTTGACAACTGGCCCAGCAAAGAGAGGGGCCGAGGCTCCTTTCCAGGCCTTGTGGGGTCTTGGCTCTGGCAGCTCCGTCTGTCAGGACAGCCGTGACCTCAGTCTCCTTCAGAACCTTCAGGACAGTGTGGCCTCAAGCAGACAGCCATGGAGACAGTCTGGTGGCATGCTTACCCAGCCTGGGGCAAAGGGACCAAGCGGAGCCCTGAGGAGAAGAGTTGCCCTGTGGAAGCCAGAGGATCACTGAGCAACCCGGAGCATCCAGGGCACCCCACCCTACAACACAACAAGCTCAGCGGTGCCGCTAACTGGCTCGGACTTCTGGGCAGGAAGTACACGCCCAGTCGGGTGTGTCTGATCTCATGCTCCCTCTCCTGGTCCTCTTTCCCACCAACTCCCCTGACCCTCCCACCCCAGTATATGCATTTGGTTGTATTTCAAAGGCTTTGTCAACATTCCAATTAACTGACAGCCCTAGAGTGTTCGAGCCCTTTCTTAAGTCCCTCCCAAAAGCCTTGGTTCTCTTTTACTGAGTCAGTTAGCTCAGTCGCTCAGTCGTGTCTGACGGCCCAGTGGATTCACAAATCCTCTAGAGATCCTGCTGCATTGTGACATGGTTTCTCCCTCTCCAACCTCAATTAGTTCACTTGATAAGCCCATTATTGGGCTTCCCTAGTGGCTCAGTGGTAACAAATCCACCTGCCAATGCAGGAGACACAGATTCGATCTCTGATTTGGGAAGATCTCACGTGCCCAGGCGCAACTAAGCCCATGTGCCACAACTATTGCGCCTATGCTCCAGAGCCTGGGGGCCACAAATGTTGAGCCTATGTGTTAAAGCTGCTGAAGGCTGTGTGCCCTGGAGCCTATGCCCTGCAACAAGGGAAGCCACCACACGGGAAAGCCTGCATGTCACAACTATAGTGTGGCCCCCATGGTCTGCAACTAGAGAACAGCCAGTGCAGCAACACATAAATAAGACCCAGCACAACCAAAAATAAACAAAATTAATAAACCCAGTACTGAATTTGCTTAATAAACACCCTTTTGTTTGGCATCTCATAGGTCGCCAAACTTCTTGCCACCCACAGTCTGCCTTCACAAAGCAAAAGAATGACGGTGCAAGGCCATTCCACACCTCACCAGGGCTGCCGTTACTTTGCTGCCTCCATATCAGCTCATCCTTCAACACTCTGCATAAACCTTGCCTCCTTGGCTCGCCAAGTAGAGTCAGTTCCAGCCCGCTTTGTACCACCCTCTATCTGGTGTGGACTTTTATCAGCATACTGCAGCTGTTCACAGGCAGTGGTATACTGGAAAATATTAAACAACTAGCTCTCAGGGAAAAGCAATGATCTGTATCATCAGCCAATTTTCATGGTGTAAATACTCTCACCATAGTCAATTTCAAGGCACCAACATGAAGTCATTGATCATGGCGGGAGAGATGCATAACAGTGGGCTCTGGAGAGCCTGAGGGAGCCTGCTCCAGCACACGTCCATGCCTCCCACTGAACCCTGTGCTTCTGGGGGAAGGGACTCTGCCTGGCTCTTTGTATCACTGGTTCCCACCACACAGAAAGTGCTCAATTATGTTCGAGGGACCTGTGAAATAAGACATTTTTACCATGTCTTATTACAGTAAGACAAATTTACTCAAACTCCATCTTGCTCAAAAGTCTTGCTCAAACTTTTTCCTATAACACAAGAAAAAGTCCAAAGGTCCCTGGCTCTTTACAGACAGGCTTCAACCTATTTAAGAGCACAGATTCTAGAATTAGACTGCCTGGAATCAAATCCTGGCTTTGCTACTTAATGCCTATATGGCTTTCAGCAAGTTACTTAACTTCTCTGTTTCCTTGTCTGTAAAGTGATGGTGATAGTATCTATAACTCATAGTGTTGTTCCAAGGGTTTGATGAGGACTACATCTTCAGCTTTTTGAATAGGGCCAGGAGTATAGTAAGTACTTTACTTACTACATTACTTACTACCATGACTGTAAGCATTACTATCATCATCATCATCATCATGATTTTTTGTCCATATCTTTTGTTTTTTTCATTTTCTGCTTTGGTTTTATTTTTTATTAATTTGTTTTAATTGGAGGCTAATTACAATATTGTGGTGGTTTTTGCCATACATTCACATGAATCCGCCATGGGTGTACATGTGTTCCCCATCCTGAACCCCCCTCCCACCTCCCATCCCTCAGGGTCATCCCAGTGCACCAGCCCTGAGCACTGTGCCTCATGCATCGAACCTGGACTGGCGATCTATTTCACATATGATAATATACATGTTTCAATGCTATTCTCTCTAATCATCCCACCCTCGCCTTCTCCCACAGAGTCCAAAAGTCTGTTCTTTACATCTGTGTCTCTTTTGCTGTCTCACATATAGGGTCATCGTTACCATCTTTCTAAATTCCATATATATGCATTAATATACTGTATTTTTTTTTCTTTCTGACTTACTTCACTCTGTAAAATAGGGTCCAGTTTCATCCACTGCATTAGAACTGATTCAAATGCATTCTTTTTAATAGCTGAGTAATATTCCATTGTGTATATGTACCACAGCTTTCTTATCCATTCGTCTGCTGATGGACATCTAGGTTGCTTCCATGTCCCAGCTATTGTAAACAGTGCTGCGATGAACACTGGGGTACACGTGTCTCTTTTGTCCATATCTTTCATTGCTATCTTACTCACTCATGCCCTCAGTGTCCCCTGCACAATCTGCACGGATTTCTAACTCCTGACCTTTGTCCGAGGCACTCCTACTGCTTGAAGCATCCCAGCTCTCCTCTCCAGTGACCCAAACCCTGTCCATCCACAGTGAACGCCCGTCTCACCCTCCGCCACCCTCTCACTGAGCCCTTCCTCCTCTGGCCTTTCAGTGCCCTCTGGTTGGCATATGTGTGGGTCTGAAAATCAGATTCTCAAATCACACAGTCTGGTTCTTCACATACTCTTTTAAATGCCTAACATATAGCGACCCCAGGGTTGGGCCTCTGAGAAAGTAGAGATGAACCCTGCACATTCCTGCCTCAGAGTGTGCAGTCGGGGAGAGAGGTAAACAAATTTCAATCGGGTGGGCAATGCTAAGGTGCCTGCTCCAGGTGGAGTAGGCCACAGAGATGGGATAGCCTCAGGGTTCATGCTGCTTTACCATTTACAAAGCAGTTTGCTCTCTTTTATTCATTTAATCCTTATAACAAGGCTCTGAGAGAAGAAGCAAAGGAGGGACTTTTTTTAAATAGATGAGGATGAAATGACTTGCCTGTGAACACACCGTGTGTAAGAACAGTGCTAGCACATAGTAAGTAGGTAGGTAGGTAGGTAGGTAGGTTTAGTCGCTTAGTTGTGTCCGACTCTTTGTGACCCGCCAGGCTTCTCTGTCCATGGGCTTCTCTAAGCAAGAATACTGGAGTGGGTTGCCATTTCCTCCTCCAGGGGATCTTCCTGACCCAGGGATCAAACTCTGGTCTCCTGCATTGCAGGCAGACTCTTTACCGACTGATCCACCAGGGTGGCCAATTATGGAATTGAATTCTACGTCATTTCATTCAAGTTAAGTGGCCAAGTCAAGACAAAAACCCAGTCTGAACCTTCCTTCAGGATTAATTCCCCTCGGTTGTGAAGCCAGAAACACAACTAGGCTTCCAAGTGCCAGGACTCTGATCTAGGCTTTTCCACTAATGTTCCAGGTGACCTCGGGCAAATCACACCCAGTCCTGGGTCAGAAAGCATCCTTGGGTGAAGTCAAAAAGGTAGAGGTCAGCTCTCCCAGCTAGAAGTCTCTTCCAGCCAGAGTTGGATGGAAGAATGATCCTCCTAGCTCTGGGGCTGTGTGAGCAGAGTTAAAAATCCCTTGATGACCCCCAGGGGGCTTCTGGCACTGGACCGGCCCTGCTTGTCTTCTGCCACCTTTTCATCCTGTGAACACACTCAGTGACAGAGCAGTCCTGGAACTTTTGTATCTTCCAGTGTGAAATGCTGGACGTAACTAAGTGTTTCTGGGGCTAAAACAACCAAGCATAGGGGAATCGCTCAGATATCACATCATACTGCTAATATTCCCTTGTGCTTGGTCACTCAGTCGTGTCCAACTCTGCGACCCCATGGACTGTAGCCCGCCAGGCTCCTCTGTCTGTGAGGATTCTCCAGGCAAGAACACTGGAGTGGGTTGCCATGCTCTCCTCCAGGGGATCCCCCCAACCCAGGGACTGAACCCACATCTCCCGCATTGCAGGCAGATTCTTTACCATCTGAGCACCAGGGAAGTCCAATGTTCCTTTGAGTGAAGACTGAAGCCCTAAAGCTTTTGTGAGGATGAGGTTCATTCCACTGAAACACGGCACCCCCACATCCTTAAAGGGAGAGGCAGATTAGACAAGCTGAGCCCCTCCTCCACCAGCATTCCTGAGAGGCTTCCTTACTTGCCTGCTAAGAGAATGGACTGTCAAAACGTGACATTCATTGGCTATTTTGGGCATAGAATCTGAGAATGTTGTGACAGAAGGAAATTTATATCTGACCACCAAAGGTGAAGAGGAAAGAGAATTGGCTTTGGGTCAAGCAGACCAGTCCAAATACTGGCTCTGCTGTGTGACCTTGGCAAGCAACACCATCCCTCTCAGTCTCAATGACTTCATTTAGGAAGTGGGGATAAAAATACCTGCTGCCTACCTCGTAGAGTGATCATAAGAATGAAATGAGGAAATGCATGAATAGCGCCTGGCTCCCTTATCTTGGCCCTGAATTCTTTGCTCTCCACACTGGAACACCGGATGGCGGGATCACTCCCAAAGCAGGGACCACCTCTCTACCTCTAGATCCCTAGCCTTCAGCACAATGCCTCCCAGGGGAGCTCCTCGGGTCACATTTGTTGAATAAATGCCTGAACTCCCCTGCTTTACCTATAAGGAGATGGGTCCAGAGTGGTGGAGGGACTTGTTCCAGTTACACGGCCAGGGAGGACCCAGGACCCTGGCCTCCTAGCCCTCTTCTTTCCCATACACTGCAACTGTCCAACCACTTCTTGCAAAGCCCTCTTTGCACATGGGAGCCTTTCTTCTTTTTTTCTTTTGGCTTTTATTTTGTTTTGTTGGGGGTTTTTGTGATTGGTTTTTTTTTTGGGGGGGGGGTTGTTTCTTCTTTCAACATCTTGGTTGGAGAGTTAGCAGCCTTGGAATCAGTACCCAGGTCTGTTGGGCCCCAAAGCCATGAGCTCACTCTCTGAGGTGCACCAAACACTTGAGGCCTATGCTGCTTTTTAGATCTGTTTCCCAGCCATGAATTCAGCTAGTTCTGCAAATGATGAGCATCAGTTAGGAAGGTGTCTCACCACCCTACTTCTCTACATAAATCTGATATTGAATAATGGCCAAAATCTGAGGCTGAAGACCAAGTGGCTTTGCCTGTTCCCCTTCAGTAGATTTTTCCAAAAGGAGAGAAACAAGACATACTCTTTCATCAGTTCTAAGACATTTTTTCACATTCCAACATTTCTGAAATCAGGGGGAGACTTAACAATTGATAGGATATTTCAATTATAATTGACAATATTTAGTCTTTTTTATTCTTATTTTTTAAAATATCTGTTTGGTTGCACCGGGTCTTAGCTGTGACATGTGGGATCTTTAAGTTTAGGAATGTAGCATCTAGTCTCCTGACCAGGAATTGAACCCAGGACCTCTGTATTAGGAGCAAAGAGTCTTAGCCAATGGACCACCAAGGAAGTCCCCGATGGCATTTATTCTTAAGTGGTAAAATATAAAATAAACTGGTGTCTTGAAATCGTCTTAGGTAAATGAAATCCAACATTAATCAGCAAAGGCAATGGCACTGCAGGTCTGCATACCCTTCCCCCTGGGCTAATTCGACCCTGGAAGCTCGCTTCCATCCCTTCTGGCACACCATCCTTATTTTACAGGTGGGGAAAATGGCCAGGGCCCCAAAGCCAATCCGTGGCAGGGCTGGGTCAACTTCCTGTGGGCTGCACCTGCTCCTCCCCACCTCATTTGTTTTTTAACTTTTATGTATTTGTTTTTGGCTATGCCGGGTGTTTGTTGCTGCACACGGGCTTTCTTTAGTTGCGGCAAGAGAGGGCTACGCTTCATTGCAGTGTGTGGATGTCTCATTGAGCTGGCTTCTCTTTTTTCGGAGCACCAGCTCTAGCTGCGGTGCACGGACATGGTGGTGGTGTACGGGCTTAGTTGCTCCGCAGCATGTGGGATCTTCCCTGACCAGGGATCGACCCCATGTCCCCTGCATTGGCAGGCAGACTCTTAACCACTGGACCAGCGAAGCCCAGATGTTCTTTTAAGAAGAGGTAAGTTGGACAGAGGCAGACATACAAGGGGAACAATGTGAAGACACAGGGAGAAGATGGCCGTCTGCAAGCCTAGGACGGAGGTCTCCCAAGAATCCAACCCTGTTGACGCCTTTAGACTTCTAACCTCTAAAACCATGAGAAAATAAGTTTTTGTTGTTTGAGACACCTAGCTTTTGATACATTGTAATGGTACCCTTAGCTGACTAGGACAGCGAAGAAGCTGAGGCACAGAGAAGTAAAACAGCAAGGAAGAGGCTGAAGGAGGATTTTGCACACAGGCAGTTGGCTTCATAACTGATGCTCCACACCACCACCTCCACCACTGAGAAGGCCTATATGACCACCAAAATAAGCTTAGTTACAGGAATTTCCTGATGGTTAAATGATTAGGACTTCCACAGTTTCACTACCAAGGGCTTGGGTCCAATTCCTAGTTTGGGAACTAAGATCCCACAGGCCATGTAGCATGGCCTAATAATCACAAGCATAGTTACAGTATGGAGTTATTGACTGTATTCCCCACACTGTATATTTCGTACCCTGACTCACTTATTTTGCAACTGAAAGTTTACATTTCTTAATCTACCTTACCTATTTCTTTCCTTCAGCTTCTCCCCTTTTCCCGCAGGCAACCACCTGTTCATTTCCTGTATCTACAACTCTGTTTTTGTTGTTTGTTCACTTGTTTTGGTTTTCAGATTCCACATATAAGTGAAATCATACTGTGTTTGTCTTTTTCTGTCTGATTTATTTCATTTAGCAAAACCTCCAGGTCCATCCATGTTGTCATAAATGGCAAGATTTTATTCTTTTTATAGCTGAGTAATATTCTATTACACATGCATATACATATAGATGGATAGGTAGATCATTGTTCCATTATTCATTCGTCTGTTGATGGGCACTGAGGTTGTTTCCATACCTTTGTTATTATAAATAAACATAGGGGTGCATATGTATTTTCTAATTCATATATTCATTTTCTTTGGATTGGAGAAGGCAATGGCACCCCACTCCAGTACTCTTGCCTGGAAAATCCCATGGACAGAGGAGCCTGGTAGGCTGCAGTCCATGGGGTCACTAAGAGTCAGACATGACTGAGTGACTTCACTTTGATTTTTCACTTTCATGTATTGGAGAAGGAAATGGCAACCCACTCCAATAACCAGGAGTGGAATTTCTGGATCATACTACAGTTTTATTTTTATTTATTTATTTTTAACTAATTCTCATCACTTACTTTATTTCTTTTTTTTAATTAATTTATTTTAATTGGAGGCTAATTACTTTACAATATTGTAGTGGTACTGTTTTACATAGTGAATGCACCAATGTACACTCCCACCAACAGGGCACAAGTATTCCCATTTCTCTACATCCTGTTCAATACCTTTTTCCATCCCCTCACTTTCAATCTGTATATGCGTCTAGATCTGAAGTGATTTTCTTGCAGGCAGCAAATATATGGGTCTTGTTTTTGTGTCCATTCAGCCTGACTGTGTCTTTTGGTTGGAGTATTTAGTCCATTTACATTTAAGATAATTATCGATATGTATGTTCTTATTGCCATTTTGGTAATCATTTGGATTTGTTTTGTAGGTCTTTTTTCCCCTTTCTTTTGTTCTCTTTTGATCTGATTTCTGCCTGTAGTGTTATGCTTGAATTCCTTTTTCTTTTCTATGTGTATATCTATTACAGATTTTCTTTCGCAGTTACCATGAGGTTTTTGTGTAGCTATACAATCATATATATGCATACATGATTGTTTTTAAGTTGCTGACCATTGGTCTGGCTGGGTGCCATGCCCTGCCTTGTGTACAAGTTGCCAGCTGCTGGTGGGCAAAGCCAGGTCATGAAGCAGCTGGCTACATACCCTGGGGCCCCAGGGCTAGTGCTGGCCCACTCATAGATAGAGCCAGGTGCTGTGTGGGTAGTTGCAGGACCAGGGGTCCTAGATCTAGTGTTGGTCTCTTGGTGGATGGGGCCAGTTCCTGACATGCTCTTCTGCTGGATGTAGGGTGTCCCAAACTTAATGTTGGCCCACTGGAGGGTGCGGCTGTATCCTGGGGACAGCTGGCTTAGAAGCAGATGGAGCCAGCTCCTGACATGTCTTTCTGCTGGATCCAGGGTGTCCCAAAGTTAATGTTGACCCACTGGCAAGTGGGTCAACTATATCTGGGGCAGCAGTCTTAGTGGTCCAAGGTGTCTCAGTGCTGGTGTGAGCCTGCTGATGGGCAGGGACAATGCTCGGGGGAATCCTAGAGCTAGTGCCAGTAGGCAGAGCCAGGTCCTCGAGGTCTCTGGCTGCAGGGCCCTGGGGCTCCCGAGCTGGTGTGAGCCCACTGTTGGGCAGTTCCTGACACAGCTGGCTACAGGTGTCCTGTAGCTTTTGTCAGCCCGCTGGGGCGTGCTGTCAGATCCCAGGGCAGCTGGCTGAGCGGTGCAAGATGTCTCAGAGCCAGTGGTGGCCTGCTGGTGTGTTGAGTAGACCCAAGCACTAGTAAGTTAGAAGAATGATCCCATAAGGGCACTTGCCAGTACCAGGGTTCTCATGGTAGAATGAGCTCCCCCAAATAGCTGCCACCTGTGTCTGTGTCCCCAGCATGAGCTCCTGTTGCCTCCTGACTCTCTGGGAGGCTCTCCAAGATCAGAAAGTGGGTCTAATCCAGGATCCTTTTAAATTTCTGCTTCTGCTCTGGATCCCAAAATGTGTAAGATTTTGTGAGCATCCTTTAAAAGTGTAGTCTCTATTTCCCACTGCCCTTTGGCTCTCCAAAAGAAAGCTCTGCATGCCTTCAAAGCCAAACATTCTGGGGGCTTATCTTCCCGGTGCAGGAACCCTGGGCTGGTAAGCCCAGTGTGGGGCTTGGACCCCTCAGTCCCCAGAAACAACCTCTGCAATTGTAATTACCCTTCATTAGTGGGTCACCCACCCAGGTGTATGGGTCTTGACTATCCCATGTCTCCACCCCTCCTGCACATCTCATTGTGGTCCTTTCTTTATACCTTTAATTGCAAAAGATCTTTTCAGCCAGTCTTTTAGTCTTTCTGATCGATAGTTGCTCTATAAGTAATTGTAATTTTGGTGTGCCTGTGAGAGGAGGTGAGCTCAGGGTCTTCCTAACCTGTCATCTTTGCCACCCTCCACTTCCCAAACTCAGAGTGTTTCTATTCTAAGGATGTATAGGCACTGTCAGGACTTGGGGCACAGACCCAAGTCTGTTCTCCTGGCTGGCACTGTCCACAACAGGCAAAGAAACAGATAATTTCTACATAGTAAGATCATTGCTCTATTAGAAGAGTAAAGGTGAGAGGGGTGAGGGAGAGCTGAGAGAACTAGGGACCATGTTGGAGAAGAAACAGGGGACAAAGATACCTTACCTAGGAGGTATCTTTAAGGAGAATATCCTTATGGTAGGTGCTGAATGGTGAGTAGAAGTTTCCTAGGCAAGGAAAGGCATTTTAGCCATAAAGGACATTATGTACAAGTAATAATAATAGCTAATATCAATTAAGCACTCATTACATATCAGACATGATGCCAGGCACTGTACTTGCTTTATCTCATTCAGTCCAACAACACCATGTGATAGACAGGTACTATAATCATTTTTATAGATGATAAAACTGAAGCTCAAAGAAGGCAACTAACTTGCTCAAAGTCATACAACTGTTAAGTAGTAGGACCAAGATTCCTACCCTGGTCCACTTTCTTAAAAGCCTGTGTTTTCACCACCACCATGTTACCATCTGGAATTGAGATAATAAAAGAAGTGTAATGTCTTCTTAATCATTTCTCTGATTTTTTGCTAACTGTGATTAATGGTTGTCAGCTCTTCCTCTAGCCTTTTCTGACCTCAGCATAGTGGGGAGCTCCATGTCTTGGGCCACATGGACTCATGTGACAGTGAGACGGGGCGAGATAAGATGTGCCCAGAGCTAGTTTACATTTGGAAGTTTCTAGGACCTTGTGAAATTTTTAATATTTTTTTGCTTTGTCTTGAAGAAAATCCGGACAAAACAGAAAACATTTCCTATCCAATGGCCCCACCATTTTAATAAAAAAAGAGGAAGACCCATTTAGTGAATTCCGTCCAAGTTGACTTGGTGCCCTGCTGGCCAGAGGCCACAGCTTCAGTTTGGAGTGTTTTGTTCTGCTGTTTTTAAAGACTGGGTCAGCAAAATACATCCCAAGATTGTTTGTCTGTTTGTCCCTATTGCCTCATGACTTCCAGACAAGATTTGCCAAAACTCACTCTCCCACCAGCATTCTCAAAGAAGTGCTCTTTGGGGTGAGATGTGAGACAGAATGAAGAAAGGCTCAAAATGCATGAAGGCTTTTTCAAATATTCCTTGCACAGACAGCATGGTTGTGTACAAGGGCAGGACTGAGAATCATGAGTCCTGGGATCTGGCCTTGGCTGTTTCTCTCACTTGCTTTGTGATGTGTTCAGGTCCCTCCACCTCTCTGGACTTGTTTCCTCATGTGTGAAAGAGTGGGATCAGTTACTTATTCAACAAACGTGAATGAAGGACCTTCCATATACAGGTACCATGCTGAAGGTTGGAGATACTGAGACGTGAGATGTGGTCCCAATTTCAGGAGAGCTTTCAGGTCAGGCTTGGGAGCAACTAGTAAAGTGGGCAAAGAGGAGAGAGGGGAAGCTTTCCTCCCTAGTTGGAGAGGCAGGTGGAAATAGGGATGAAATCCGGGCAGTACTTCAGAAGGTAAACAGAACTTGCTAGAGCCAGAGATTACGGAAAGGCATTCTAGCAGAGCCCAGCTCTGAGACTGGAAAGAGCAAGGCTACCTCTGAAACAGAGGCACTAGGAAAGGGGTGAGTGGGAATACTTAAGGGTCTGGGCACACTGCCTGACTTCAAGTCCTGGCTTTACCACTTGCTGGCTACATGGCCTTCAGCAAAGTATCTCACTTCTCTAGTTTCCTCATCAGACAACTGCAGATAATAATTATATTCACCTGATAGGGCTCTATAAGTATTATATAAGTCAATGCAGATAAGATGTTAAGAACAATGACTGGCACCTGATATACACTCAATGCATGATAATGATCAATATTGCTATTTTTATTAGTTGAAGCTAGAGACTAACTGGGCCTCCCTGATGGCTCAGACAGTAATGAATCTGCCTTCAATGCAGGAGATCTGGGTTCGACCCCTGGGTCAGGAAGATCCCCTGGAGAAGCGACTGGCAACCCACTCCAGTACTCTTCCTTGGAGAATTTCATGGAGAGGGGCCTGTCAGGCTACATGGGGTTTAGGCTACATGTTAGGCTACATGGTTTGCAACCACGGGGTTGCAAAGAGTCAGACATGACTGAGCAACTAACACTTTCAGAGATTAACCAGAGTCGAGGCTAAGGGAAGAGACTTCCCTGGTGTTCCAGTGGCTAAGACTCCACGCTCCCAATGCAGGGGACCTAGGTTTGATCCCTGATCAGGGAACTAGATCCTACATGCTGCAGCTAAAAGATCCCACCTGCTGCAATGAGGATCACAGATCCCACATGCCACAACAAAGACCTGGCACAGCCAAATACACAAATATTTTTTTTAAGATAACATTACTTCTTTAAAAATAAATAAACAAAATATATGCTGGGACCAGACTGTGAAGAGTTTTGTGTGTTCAGTTCAGTTCAGTCGTTCAGTTGTGTCCGACCCTTTGCGACCCCATGAACCTCAGCGCACCAAGCCTCCCTGTCCATCACCAACTCCCGGAGTTTACTGTGTTATGTTCATTCAATTTAATTACCAAGTGTTTCCTGCGTATCTGGCTCTGGGTATTCAGTGTTAAACTAAAGATATACCCCATTTCTAAGTCCTTGCCACAGGGAAAGGCTGCCAGGCAGTGTTGAGGGAGGGAAGCAGCAGATGTTGAATGTAATAGAAGAAATCCATGCTGGTATGTGCCTTTCATCATCAGGCAGCCACCACATAACAGAAAAGGGGCCTGCCCTGATGGAACCTGCATTCAGATGTGGAAAGATACCCCATCTTATAATTCCAATGACATAGCTATGACCAGACACAGGCAGTGAACAAGACTTTCCCTAGGGTTCAGGGGACAGCAAAATGGAAATAAATATCAAGAACAACATGAGCTAGATCACCTTAGAAAGTTAGGTCCTCTCCTCTTCAGCTAGGAACACCCTATGGGAGACCTCCCTCTGTGTATCAGAGGCCATTTTTCTCCCCACCCAGAGATCCTATTCAGCCTATATAGACTGCTCTGATTCCCAGCTCCCAGAAAGATACCCAGACAGACAGCTGATCTTCAGCTTGCCTATTTCAAGCATATCTTTCACCCTGATTTCCTCTCTTATACTTCACTGTCCTCTACAATTTTCACAAAGAATCATCACCCCCTTAAAGGAGAGATTTACCTACCTGCAAGAACATGACCATACTCTCTTGCTTCAGGGATATCCAGTCCCTTGGGAAAACTGATGATAAACTGATTGTTGCAGAGGCTGCTGGTCGTCCCTTAGTATCCATTTTTCCTACAACTTTCTGTAATAGGAACTCATAAATCTGTCCATTCAGAAGAAAGACCATATTTCCCAGCCTCCCTTACAGCTAGGTATGGCCATATGACTAAAATCTGACCAACAGGTTATAAGAAGTGGTGCAGGTAACTTCTGGGACCTGTCTCTAAAGTGAGGGAGGGTGCCCTTCTTTGTCCCTTCCTTCTTTATACTGGCTGGAATGTCAGACACATGGCAGGAGCAGCCGTCATGAACGATGATGTGACAGCCACGTGCTGAGGATGGCGGAGCCACAACAGGGAAGGAGCCTGGGCCACTGACATCATGGAGTGCTGTATCAGCCCAGGACTGACAACCTCTACAATTTTGTGATTGAGAATGTCAACCTTATTTGAGTTACTCTTTATTTACTCTCACTTACAGCCAAACTGGAGAAGGAAATGGCAAGCCACTCCAGTATTCTTGCCCGGAGAACCCCAAGGACAGAGGAGCCTGGTGGGCTGCTGCCTATGGGGTCGCAGAGTCGGACATGACTGAAGCAACTTAGCAGCAGCAGATAGCCAAACTTAAAACAAATACCTTCACCTTACCCATAAAAGAGAAACACATATAAGATCAGAGGCTGTTTCATGACACCAAGCCAAGCTATGTGTCAAGATCCCTCTTCTGAAATTGGTCTCTGTCCCTGAGCCTGGTGTCCAGTGAGCCTATGAGGAGCGCTGATGCTCCAGCTTTCTGCCTGCCTCTGAGGTGGCTCAGTTCTCCTGCGTGTGTGTGTGTATGTTAGTCGCTCAGTCATGTCTGACTCTTTGCAACCCCACAAACTGTAGCCCACCATGCTCTTCTGTCCATGGAATTCTCTAGGCAAGAATAATGAAGTGGGAAGCCCTCAGACCTCCTGCCAGGGGCCAAAACTCTGTCTTAAACCCTAGATTCTTTGTGCAGGTTCAGAAAACTATACGGCTCTGCCAGTGCTTCTATCTACACTCTGGGCCCTGGACACATCTACCCAGTTGCAGGTTTTTGTCTGCTTCATAGGGACAACTTCCCTGGAACAAAGATGATGCTCCTGCTATGTTATGGGCTTTGCAGGTAAGGGATTTTCAGTAGGAACTGGGGAAGTTCTCTGATGGATCTTAATGAAGCAGTTCCTAAAGTCCAAGCTCTTTTGGCAAATCTGGCATTTGGCAGTTACAGTCTCTGTTGCCTGCATTTTCCCAAGAAGTAAACAGGTGAATAAGTGAAAATCCCAGTTGGTCCTCAGCTGTCCCCTAGCTTACATTCAGGATTCATTTAATCATTATGTTTATCTGGTAGAGGAAGACTTCTACTCTTCCCACGACGTCTGGTGCAACCTGGATCCATCTGGGAACTCTCAGTGTTCATGAAGTACACAGGAAGGGGTATAAGATGTCAAAGTTTATGGGAGACGATGCAATAAAAATTGTCTCCAAAGAGGCTGCAGCAGGAAAGCGTTAGCAAGCTCTCAGCTTCGTTCTTCTTATACAGTACATGTAACGAGACCTGGGGTGTCAAAGCAATGACAGGCCGGGAGTTGGACAATGGGAGAAGACTGTGTCATGTTGCAATGAAAGATGAGATATTTGAGACATAGACAGTTTGATCAGAATATGTGCCACTGAGCTCAGTGTGAGGATTTGTAGGATTTATTCCTATGATGTCACTACCCCCTGCAAAGACTCCTACAACTGTGCCCAGCCACATGCTCCAGTTTGGACTTCTTATGCCAGTGACACTATGGAGTCCATTCAATCTACACTCTGGCCCCTGCATCCATCTATCCAGTTGTAAAACCATTGGGCAATTTCCAAAGCAGGTGCCCTGTCTGTACCTCACCCTACTCTCCATGTTGACCTACCACTGAGGCTTCCAAGTGTCTCTGGGTTGGGCCCAGGAAGCTATAAGAGAGCCTTTACATGTGAACTTCACTCATTCTCTTTATTCATCCCAATGTATGAAATCTTCCCAAATCTTTAAGATCTAGTTCAAATGGCTCCTCCTCCAGGAAGCCTTCCTTAGTCCCCTCCACACACACAAGCTCCTATTGTTATTATTAACAACAACAACAATAATAATATTTCATTAAGCCCTTACAAAGAGCCAGGCACCATGTTGTTATATACAAACATAATCAATTGAATGCTCACAATGTCCTACTGAGGTAAGTGTTATCTCTATTCTATAGATGAAGAACTGAGGCTGAGAGGGCTGAAATCCTATGCACAAGGTCAGAGAACTGGTAAGTGCAGAATTGGGATTTGAGCCTAGGGGTGGTCACTAATCACTGCACCACACTGTCCCATGAAAGTGAGTACATACTTCTTGGAACTGCCCTGGCTCTTCACTTGGTCTCCACTAGGGTGAGATAATGTCCTGATCCACTCTGGCTCTGGCAGCCTAGAGTTCTGGGATCATTAGCAGGCATGGCAAAGGGGACACAAGGCCTTCTTGATGGCTCTCTAAGAAGCACTGCCAGGACCTCTGTTGTGGGGTTCTTTTCTAACAGAATGTCCTCCCCCACTCAGCCCTTCATGCAGGGTGCAGCTTTAGAATTCCTGGACTCAGCTTCTGAGTATTGATTGTTTGCAGGAGCAAGTCAGCAATTTGTGGTTTCCCGACAACGGCTCTGTGTCTGTTATAGAACTGGGCTTGTTTGCACTGCATCATCAGGCAGGACACAAGCCTGGGTCTGGCCTGCCCTTCTGCCTGGGGACCTGGAGCTATTCTCTGGTCAGGTCATCTGCCCCAACCCTTCAGAGTAGAGAACACAGGACAGGGCAGAAGGCCCAGCTCTATTATCACAAAGATAAAACAAAACTGGACTTCTTGCCCAGAGAAGGAATCGTTATGATGTCTACTCTTTCAAATGTGCATTTTGGTATTTCAAAGGAAAAAAAAAAGTGAGTTTAAATCCAAGGTGGTAGTGTCGATAACAGGGTAGCGAAACAACTATCCTTATATACTATCAGTGGGGTGTAAACTAATGTGATCTCTTTGAAGGACAAGTTGGTAATATCTATCGACATTTTAAATGTACAAACCCTTTAATGAAGCACTCCTACTTCTAGAAATCTATCTTATAGACATTCTTGTACATTATGCAAAGATATATGTACAAGATGTTTACTCTTGTATATATCGTAGCAAAAATGTTAGTAATCTAAATCTAAATGACTGTCCGCTGGACACTTACTAAATAAATTTTGTTAAAATACACAATGGAACATTTTGCAGTCATTTAAAAAAGGAAATGGATTTGTATGTGCCTAAATGAAACATTCTCTGAGATGTACTATTAAAATAGCAAGATTCTGGGGGCAAAATAAGAGAAGCTGGATGTGAAAAGTGTGTGGGGAAACCTTCCTACACTATTGGTAGAAATGTAAGTTAGTGCAGCCACTGCAGAAAAAAGTATGGAAGTTCCTTAAAAAACTAAAAATAGAGCTACCATAAGATCCAGCATCCCACTCTGGGGCATATATCTGGAGAAAACCATAATTCAACAGGCTATATTACACTCTAATTTTCATAGCAGCGTGTTTACAATAGCCAAGGAATGGAAGCAACCTAAGTGTCCACTGACAGATGAATGGATAAAGACGATGTGGTACATATACACAATGGAATATTACTCAGCCATAAAAAAGAATGAACTAGGACTTCCCTGCTGGTGTGGTGGATAAAAATCTGCCTGTCACTGCAGGGAACTCAGGTTCAGTCCCTGGCCTGGGAGGATTCCACACGCTGCAGAGCAACGGGGCCTGTGCAGCCACAACTGCTCAGCCTGTATTCTAGAGTCCATGAGCCACAACTACTGAGCCTAGGTGCTACAACTACTGAAACCGGTGAGCCCGGAGCCTGTGCTCAGTAACAAGAAAAGCCACTGCAACTACAGAAAGCCTGCACACCACAACAAAGAGTGGAACACGCTAGTCACCACTAGGGAAAGCCTGTGGGCAGCAACAAAGACCCAGTGCAACCAAAAATAAATATTTTTTAAAAAAAGAATGAAATAATGCCATTTACAGCAACATGGATGGACTTGAAGATTATCATACTAAGTGAAGTAAGTCAGACAAAAACAAAGACAAATATCACTTACCTGCAGAATCTAAAAAAATGATACAAATGAACTTACTTACAAAACAGAAATAGACTCATAGACATAGAAAACAAATCTATGATTATCAAAGGGGGAAGGGGAGATGGGGAGGGATAAATTAGGAGTTTGGGTTTAACAGATAAACACTACTATATATAAAATAGATAACAAGGACCTACTATATATCACTGTATACAATATCTTATAATAACCTATATAGAAAAGAATCTGAAAAAGAATGTGTCTATATAATGTGCGAAGTCATGTTAAGTTGCCCGACTCTTTGCAACCCTATGGGCCGTAGCCTGCCAGGTTCCTCTGTCCATGGGATTCTCAAGGCAAGAATACAGGAGTGGGTTGCCATGCCCTCCTCCGGGGGATCTTTCCAATTCAGGGATTGAACTCAGGTCTCTTATGTCTCCTCCATCGGCAGGCGAGTTCTTTACCACTAGCACCACCTATTAATATCTGTATCTATTGATCTATCTATATACATATATATATATAACTGAATCACTTTGCTGTATACCTGAAACACTACAAACCAATTATATTTCAATTTAAAAAATTTAAAACTTAACATTAAAAAAAATTTAAGGACTTCCCTGTGGTCCAATGGCTAAGACTCCACACTCCCAAAGCAGGGGGTCCAGGTTCAATCCTTAGTCAGGAAACTATATCCCACATGTAGCAATTAAAATCTGGTACAGCCAAAATAAAATAAAAAGAGTTGCGTCCAACTCTTTGCAACCCCATGGACTCCAGGCCAGAATACTGGAGTGGGTAGCCTTTCCCTTCTCCAGGGGATCTTCCCAACCCATGGATTGAATCCAGGTCTCCCACATTGCAGGCAGATTCTTTACCAACGCCACAAGGAAAGCCCAAGAATACTAGAGTGGGTAGTCTATCTCTTCTCCAGAGGATCTTCCTGACCCAGGAATCAAACCAGGGTCTCCTGCATTACAGGCAGATTCTTTACCAACCAAGCTATCAGGGAAGTCTAAATAAATCAAATAAATATTTTTAAATGAAAAATGTTATTTAAGATTTATAGAAACATTTTTAAAGGGATATATGTATACATATAACAGAATTCTGGAAAGATGGTAGAAAACCGTCAAGAATGGTTACTTCTGAGTAAAGGGCCTGAGATTCTGAAGTAGGAGGTGACAAACTTTTCAGTGACTACCAGTTTGAACTGGTTTGGTTCCCCTCACCTTTTATTACTTTTATTTTAAAAGTATTCAGGAAAGAAATATATATATATGTTTATCCAAACCAAACCCTAATGTTCTTAACTCTTGCAAATGCTTCATTTTCCCCCATAAACTGGGCTGCTACTGTGTCTAGCAGTATGTTCTGAGCTTTAAAGTTCTGCTTTACATATATTTTCATGTTTGAGGTAAGTAAGTATCAGTATCTCAGTTTTTCTGGCTGAAGAAACAAAAGGTTTAAAGAAATTACATAACTTCCTGTGATGGATAATTTTATGTTCCAACTTGGCTATACTATAGTACCCAGTTTTCTAATTAAACACGAATCAAATCTGTGTTGCTGTCAAGGTATTTTGCACAGTCAGTTGGCTTTTAGATAAAGGAGATTATACTCAATAATCTGGATAGACCTCACCCAATCAGTTAAAAAGGCCCCACGAGCAAAAATGAGGTTTCCTTAAAGGGGAAGAAATTCACATATTTGCTGCTTCAGCTCCTCCCTGACAGTTTCTGCCTGCTGGTCTGCCTGCAGATTCCACACTTGTCTAGCCAGCCCCCACAATCCCAAAAGCCAATTCATTGAAATCAATCCCCCTTCCCACCTCCCTCTCCATATATATACAGCTCATGGCCCTGATTTTTCCCCTTGTGCTGCCAGAGTAAGGTATTTTAAAAATAATTTTATTTCTGCTTTGGTTTTGTTAAATGTCTGACGTCAAAGTAAAGCATTTTGTCACTGCTGACTCAGGATGGATTTATACAGCTGATCTAGTAGTAGGTATTCTTTGCCTAGGATTAAATAGTGTTTCAGTGATATGTCTCCTTTGTGAACCAGTAAACTGGTCATGGTCAGAATAAGTTTTCTCCAATAAAAATACTTGTTGCCCCTCCCCCAAAATTATAAATATAATTACATATCTATAACACACATACACATACTTTTTTTTTCTTCTAAAGGCTTTCTTTCTCTGGTACAATCCTGAATGATATGACTCCCTGATATCACAGGCCTAATAATTGATACAGACAGGGTTCAAATAGAGATCCATCTGACTTCGAGCATTTGAAGTCAGAGTGATCTTGACAGAACACAAGTAGGTTCATGTCATAGCCTATGTGAATCCTTTCATTGAATCTATCATCTACAGGAATAAAAATTCCTAGCAGGACTATGTTTGTTAAATCTTTTTTGTTTGTGAGCAACAGAAGATGCAACTCAAACTGGCTTAAAAAAAAAATTAAGGCAGGAGGAGTATGTGGACTTCTGCCTCAATGTACTGGAAAAGTTAAGAGAAGTTCTGGTTTCACCAGGAATAGTTTCACTCCTCCATCTCTCAGCTTTGCTGTCCTTTTTGTTTTTTTCAATTGTAATCCCTTTCCTGGTCATGCTGTCCCTTCATGGTAGCAAAATGGCTGCTGCAACTCCAGCCTGCACACTCCTAGGTCCAGTCCTAGGGAAGAAGAGAACTCATTTCTTCCATATCTCAACTATACATTGTAGGAGAAAAATGAGCATGGGGGCTCTGGTGGTCTCATGTGGTTGTGTGTCACTGTTAGCAGTGATGTGCCAAGGATCAGTTGGTGGTGGTTTAGTCACTAGGTAGTATCCAACTCTTGTGACCCCATGGACTGTAGCCACCAGGCTCCTTAGTCCATGGGATTCTCCAGGCAAGAATACTGGAGTGAGTTGCCATTTCCTTCTCCAAGCATCAGTTTATCTGGGTCTAAACTGTGTGTAGGGATAGGGCCTGCCTACTCAACCAACATGGACTGAGAATAAGGTACAGTAGATCCCTGAATGGAAATTGGGGGTTGTTATTGGAAGTAAGTAAATGAATACTAAGCAGTCCAAAATGTCCATTTCAGTGGTGTCCAAGGTCAGACTCATCTGGCCCCTACTCAACTCCTCCTCCTATCCCAAACAACCTACACTTCTGTTTTACTCAGGCACTTGCCATTCCTTGAACATACCCCAAACTCTCCTTCCTCTGTGCCTTCTGCTTAGAATGCTGTTTCCTTGCCATCTTCTATCCTGAAAAAGGTAACTGTTTCTTTAAGATTATCTCCAACAATAACTTCTCCAGAAAACATTAGTGTATGCCTTCAACCAAATTAGTCTCCCCCTCTTCTTTGTTTTTATAGAGATAATTTTATTTCTACACAAAAGTGTTTAGTATATTCATCTTGATATTATGGTGATTTAAACACCTGACTAGGGTCTCCTAGTCTGTGAGTTCCTGGAGGGCAAAGACAATAAATCAATGACCTTCATAACCACATGATTTGACTAGACAGACCTTTGTTGGCAAAGTAATGTCTCTGCTTTTCAATATGCTATCTAGGTTGGTCATAACTTTTCTTCCAAGGAGTAAGCGTCTTTTAATTTCATGGCTGCAGTCACCATCTGCAGTGATTTTGGAGCCCTCCAAAATAAAGTCTGACACTGTTTCCACTGTTTCCCCATCTATTTCCCATGAAGTGATGGGACCAGATACCATGATCTTCATTTTCTGAATGTTGAGCTTTAAGCCAACTTTTTCACTCTCCTCTTTCACTTTCATCAAGAGGCTTTTTAGTTCCTCTTCACTTTCTGCCATAAGGGTGGTATCATCTGCATATCTGAGGTTATTGATATTTCTCCCAGCAATCTTGATTCCAGCTTGTGCTTCTTCCAGCCCAGCATTTCTCATGATGTACTCTGCATAGAAGTTAAATAAGCAGGGTGACAACAGACAGCCTTGACATACTCCTTTTCCTATTTGGAACCAGTCTGTTGTTCCATGTCCACTTCTAACTGTTGCTTCCTGACCTGCATACAGATTTCTCAAGAGGCAAGTCAGGTGGTCTGGTATTCCCATCTCTTTCAGAATTTTCCACAGTTTATTGTGATCCACACAGTCAAAGGCTTTGGCGTAGTCAATAAAGCAGAAATAGATGTTTTTCTGGAACTCTCTTGCTTTTTCCATGATCCCGGATGTTGGCAATTTGATCTCTGGTTCCTCTGCCTGTTCTAAAACCAGCTTGAACATCTGGAAGTTCACGGTTCACGTATTGCTGAAGCCTGGCTTGGAGAATTTTGAGCATTACTTTACTAGCATGTGAGATGAGTGCAATTGTGTGGTAGTTTGATCATTCTTTGGCATTGCCTTTCTTGGGGATTGGAATGAAAACTCACCTTTTCCAGTCCTGTGGCCACTGCTGAGTTTTCCAAATGTCCTGGTATATTAGTGCAGCACTTTCACAGCATCACTTTTGGGATTTGAAATAGCTCAACTGGAATTCCACCACCTCCACTAGCTTTGTTTGTCGTGATGCTTTTTTTTATTAGCCATATATTTATTGTATCCATCTTATTTTTATATCACATCAAGCAGTACATCTCAGATTTGATGAAGACTAACTTGATAAACACTGAAATAAATGTATTTAATTCAGAAAATTGGGCATTTTAACAGAGAGAAAAAACAAATTTAATAATGCCTGCTAAAATATATCTATCTGGCAAATATGATGATTTTTCATTAAAAAATATTTCAGATGATATGACATATAACACATATTGAACTCACATCTTCTGAGTCTCCTGCATTGACAGGCAGATTCTTTACCCGTAGCACTACCAGAGAGGCCCATGTAGTGATACTTTCTAAGGCCCACTTGACTTCACATTCCAGGATGTCTGGCCCTAGGTGAGTGATCACACCATCGTGATTATCTGGGTCATGAAGATCTTTTTTGTACAGTTCTTCTGTGTATTCTATTCTGTATATTCTCTTCTTAATATCTTCTGCTTCTGTTAGGTCCAGACCATTTCTGTCCTTTATCGAGCCCATCTTTGCATGAAATGTTCCTTTGGTATCTCTAATTTTCTTGAAGAGATCTCTAGTCTTTCCCATTCTGTTGTTTTCCTCTATTTCTTTGCATTGATCGCTGAGGAAGGCTTTCTTATCTCTTCTTGCTATTCTTTGGAACTCTGCATTCAGATGCTTATATCTTTCCTTTTCTCCTTTGCTTTTCACTTCTCTTCTTTTCACAGCTATTTGTAAGGCCTCCCCAGACAGCCATTTTGCTTTTTTGCATTTCTTTTCCATGGGGATGGTCTTGATCCCTGTCTCCTGTACAATGTCACGAACCTCATTCCATAGTTCATCAGGCACTCTGCTACCAGATCTAGTCCCTTAAATCTGTTTCTCACTTCCACTGTATAATCATAAGGGATTTGATTCAGGTCATACCTGAAAAAAGCTGAGCACCGAAGAACTGATGTTTTTGAACTGTGGTGTTGGAGAAGACTCTTGAAAGTCCCTTGGACTGCAAGGAGCTCCAACCAGTCCATTCTAAAGATCAGTCCTGGGTGTTCATTGGAAGGACTGATGCCTAAGCTGAAACTCCAATACTTTGGCCACCTTGTGCAAAGAGTTGACTCATTGGAAAAGACCCTCATGCTGAGAGGGATTGGGGACAGGAGGAGAAGGGGATGACAGAGGATGAGATGGCTGGATGGCATCACTGACTCGATGGACATGAGTTTGGGTAAACTCCAGGAGTTGGTGATGGACAGGGAGGGCTGGCGTGCTGCAGTTCATGGGGTTGCAGAGAGTCGGACATGACTGAGTGAGTGAACTGAACTGAACTGAACCACATGATAGCTATAACAGCATATTGCATATATTTATTTGCTTGAGCAAATGTTTATTAGGTCTGTTTTGTGGCAGGTTCTATGTTGGGTATTGGAGGAAGCACTATTTATATAGACAACTGCGACTTCCCTGGGGCGCAGTGGGTAGGAATCTGCTTGCCAGTGCAGAGGACACCAGTTTGGCCCCTGGGCTGGGAAGACTCCACACGCCGTGGAGCCCCTAAGCCTGCGCCACATCTGCTGAGCCCATGCTCTAGAGCCAGCAAGCCGCAACTGCGGAACGCGCGTGCTGTGATTATTGAACCCCGGGCACCTAGAGCCTGTCCTCTGCAACAGGAGAGGTGCAGTGAGGTGAAGTGAAAGTAGCTCAGTCATGCCCAACTCTTTGCGACCCCATGGACTGTAGCCTGCCAGGCTCCTCTGTCCATGTAATTCTCCAGGCCAGAATACTGGAGTGGGTTACCACTTCCTTCTCCAGGGGATCTTCCCAACTCAGGTATCGAACCCAGGTCTCCCAGACTGCAGGCGGATTCTTTACCATCTGGGCCACAGGGAAGCCACTGCAATTACAAGCCTGTACACTGAAACTGAAGAGTAATACCCACTTTAAGCAACTGGAGAAAACCTGCAAACAGCAGTGAAGACCCAGCACAGCCAAAAATTAACTAATTAAAACACACACACACAACTAGACCACATATGCTTCTGCCTCAAATGGAATGCAAAAATCCCTTCAGGAGCCACTAAGCTAGGCAACAAATCCAGAATTTGAACATATTCTGACACTGGAGTGTACAGTCTTCATCACTATGTGATACTATCCTCCAATGGTTAGGGCACAGGGAATGGAATCCCACAGGCTGTATTCAATTCCAGACTCTACCAATTCCTAGAGTATGACCTTGAGTGAGTTATCACATCTTTCTAAAACTATAATATCCCCCATCTATAAAGCAGACATAACATTTGGGCTTCCTGGGTAGCTTGGTGGTAAAGAATCCACCTGCCAAGCAGGAGACACAAGAGATGCAGGTTCAACCCCTAGGTCAGGAAGATCCCCTGGAAAAGGAAATGGCAACCCATTACAGTATTCTTGCTTGAGACATGCCGTGGACAAGTGAGCCTGTGGGCTACAGCCCTGGGGGTTGCAAAGAGTCGGACATGACTGAGCACTCATGTACACATAAGACTGTTGTGAGAATTAACGAGTTAATTCATATAAAGCATTTAGCACAGTGCCTGTAATAGAGTCAGTGCTAGGTAAATGTTTCTATTATTACATTTTCCAGAAAAGTTGAGCCCCTTGGGTATAATTTGGAAGGAAAAAGCTAAATAGAGAATATAAAATAAGAATTCAATATTGGTGGAGGAAGAAGAGGGAAGAGGGAGTGGGGAATTAAGTCAGGGTGTGGGGAATTAAGTCACAGAGCAATAGATGGGGCTTCTGAGGGAAAAAGTCAGCCAGTGAGAAATTCTGAGTGATGGAATTGACCAAATAATAATAATAACAACAACAACACTAGAGCTTACCATGTGCCACACAATTCTAAGTGTTTTCCATATAATAACTCAATTCTCAGGATAATACTGTGAGGTACATACTATACTTTTCCTCATTTTATAGATAAAGAAATTGAGTCACAGGTTAAACCATTTGCCCAAAGTTCAACAGCTTGTGACTGGTAAAACCAAGACTTGAAGGCCCACAGTCTGATTCCCAAGTTTTTGTTCTTAATCACTGTGGAAGTCAATTTGGGAGAGTCAAAAAAATTTAGATTTAAGAAAATAATCCAAAATGAGGACTAAGATTTCTGCAGAAATATATCCCATCACAGTACTAGTTACTGAACATGTGCTTGTGCCAGGTATTTACACATATCTTGGAATTCACACATATCATTTATTCCACACAGAAACCTTAGGAACTGTCATCCCACTTTCAGATGATGGATTGAATGCACAACCTCAAGAGCCTCCTATGTCGGGACTTCCCTAGTGGTTCAGTGGCTAAGACTCTGCATTCCCAATGCAAGGGGTCCAGGTTTGCTCCCCAGTCAGGGAACTAGATTCCACATGCTGCAGCTGAGTTCATAATACTGCAACAACAACAAAAAGATCCCACAAGCTGCAACAAAGATCAAAATTCCCACACGCTACAACTAAGACCTGCTGCTGCTAAATTAATTAATCTTTTATTTTTTTTAAAGCCTCCTATGTGGGTGGCAGGGTCCTAATAAACAAAGGATAGAATCCTAACAACTGAAATGGGGACATTCTAGCTGGGAAACCTCAGAATCTTAAACTTTCAGATTCTCCAAAACTCTCTGTTTCAGCAGAAACAGCTCATTCTGTCTTGCCAGAAGACAGTAGTCCCTCCTTGTCAGGAGAGGCTACAAAAACCCTGAGGCAGGTACTTGTCTTCTTCCTCAGTATCTGACCATATCACTCCATCTGTTGTCAGGCTAATAACCACCTCTCGGGGGAGACAACTTCCATACTGAAGGTATTGCAGACCCTGGTTGATACATACTTGAAGATATCAGGGAAACATATGTGGAAATGGTTGAAGGCATTAGACTTAGGAGGATGAAATACATGGCTAGATAGGGAAGAACACTTTTCAGGATCATTGGAAATGGAGTGTAAGCTGATGGCGATTATACTGCTACTGCTAAGTCACTTCAGTCGTGTCCGACTCTGTGCGGCCCCATAGACAGCAGCCCACCAGGCTCCCCCATCCCTGGGATTCTCCAGGCAAGAACACTGGAGTGGGTTGCCATTTCCTTCTGCAATGCAAGAAAGTGAAAAGTGAAAGTGAAGTCGCTCAGTCGTGTCTGACTCTTAGCAACCCCATGGGCTTCAGCCTACCAGGCTCCTCCATCCATCCATGGGATTTTCCAGGCAAGAGTACTGGAATGGGGTGCCATTGCCTTCTCCGAGTGATTATACTAGGAGACCTAAAACTCCACTACAGGCCTCTGGTTAGAGTGGGGAATTAAGGAAGCCAAGTGATAAAAGGACTCCTAGCTCAAGTTCATTGCTCAAGGTGAAATGCATTCATAGACCCACCCTGTAATTAATTCCTCAGTTTCTGAGAGTAGAGATTGGTAGAGATAGATTTAGCAGATATCAGAATTTTTGCCTTGATTTCGCAGAAAGGGCCAGAGTGGAAGCCTTTGATATTACTCAGGCAGCACACTGCCCCGTCAAGTCGAGGAAGAAAATTATAAGCAACAGTGCATCTGGAAGGAATGACAAAGACTAGCACAAACAGACTGAAAGGGTGCAAGAGTGGTCATGCCCATTATACCCTTATTCAAGCACCTCACTTGCCCCCACAAAAAACAGGCTCTGGCAAATGATGGTGGACTATTATAAACTTAACCAACTTGTAACTTTAATTGTAGCTGCCATGCTGAATGGACTATCTTTACTGCAACTTGAAATCTGACTACTGATCTGACAAACATGTTCTTCTCAATTTCCATTGGTAAAGAAGATCTAAAGTGGTTCACCTTTGTCTGGAAAGGATATTAGTCTATATTCGCTATCTTGCCCCAAGTCTGTGTTAACTCTCTTGCTCTGTCACAGAGTGGTCTCATTGCAGAGAACATTGGTAGTGGTCTCTAGAATGATGGCCTCATGCTAGTGAGTAAGAAAAGAAAAGTACTTTAGATGCTCCAATAAGACATAATTATTCCAGAAAATGTGAGAAAAACTCAATGTAGATTCATGTTAGAGAAGTTTTTAGGGGCTCAGTGACCTAGAGTAGGCAAAACATTCCATCTAAGGTAAAGGAGAAGTTTTTGCAGTAGCATTCCTATCATTGAAGAAGAACCACGTGCTTGGTGGATTTTGGAGGAAGCATATAATAGACTACCATGCTACTCTGGTCCATTTACCTGGTGACTTGGAAGATTGCCAGTTCTGTTTTGTTTTGTTTTTGCTCAAGGCAAAAGAAGATTCTGCAGCAGGTTCAGTCTGCAGTTCAAGTTTCCTTAACACTCATGCATATGACCCAGAAGATCTGTGGGGCATAAGGATGCTATATAGCATGTCTGAAAAACTCTACAAGAGCTGCAGCCCTAGAGTTCTGGGTCAAGACCATGTCTTCTATGGCACAGAACCACTCATCATTTGAAAACCAGATTCTACATGCAGCAGGGTCCTAGTGGAGAGTAATTGTTTGACCTTGGAATACCACGTGTGATAGGCTGAATAGCAGTCTCCCAAAAGATATCCATGTCTTAATCCCTAAAACCTGTGAATCCTACCTTAAGTGACAAAATAGAGTCTGCCTTGTGATTACTTTATGAATCTTGAAACAGGGAAAGTATTCTGGATGATTCAACTGGGCCCCAAAAGCAATCATATGTATCCATATAAGAAAGGAGCAGAAGATTTGGCATGCACATAAAAAGCAAAGAAGGCAATGTGACCTTGAAGGCAGACCCTGAAGTAATATATCCACAAATCAAGAAATGCTGGCAGGTATCAAAAAGACTGGAAGAGGCAGGGAACAAATTCTCCCCTTGAGCCCCCAGAGTGAGTATAGCCCTAATGATACCTTGATTTCACCCAGTGATACAGATGCTGAACTTCTGGCCTCCAGAACTGTAAGACAATAAATTTCCATTGTTTCAAGCCACAGCTTTAAAAGTTTGTGGTAATTTGTTACAACAGCCATAGGAAATTAATTCACCAAGTCACTATAAGACAGGCACTGCCCATCATGAGTGAGCATTATCAGATCCACCAAGCCATAAGGATTGGAAAACCAATCCATTATAGGATAGAAATGGTGCCTTAGGTATCAGACATGAACAGGTCCAGAAAGCACAATTACACTATGCCCAGATTCCCATGTACCCTATTTCTGTTGCACTGACACTTCTTCAGTTCATACCTATGGTGTTTGTGGCTAGAAAGGATAGGACCATATAACCAACTGACAGAGAAAGAAAAAAACTCAAACCTACTTGAGAAATGTATTGTATCGTCAGTCACTCAGTCATGTCGGACTCTTTGCGACCCCGTGGACTGTAGCCCACTAGGCTCCTCTGTCCATAGGATTCTCCAGGCAAGAATACTGGAGTGGGTTGTCATGCCCTTCTCCAGGGGATCTTCCCGATCCAGGGATTGAACCCAGGTCTCCTGCATTGCAAGCAGGTTCTTTTCTGTCTGAGTTACAGGGAAGCCCCTACTTGAGAAATGAGTTGGTACAATTTGTTGGTATTAGTCAAAAATGTACAACTGCTTTATGACTCAAAGGGTAGTTGTAAAGGATAGTAGTTAAGGGAAATCCTGGACAGAGCTAAAATCAGTGCTCTCAGTTGATTACTTTGGAGGGAAAGAAAAGTGGCCTGAGGTACAGTTCTATATGGTCTCCTGAGCAAAGGTGAGTGGCTTAAAGTGAGTGGTCAGAGACTTGAAAGACACCACTGGAAGATTGGACTAGAGAAATCTGGGCAAGGGGCTTTCCTAGCGGCTCAGTGGTGAGGAATCTGCCTACCAATGCAGGAGACCTGGGTTTGATACCTGATCCGGGAGGAACCCACATACTGTGGAGCAGCTCAGGCCCACGAGCACCACGACTGAAGCCTGTGCGCCCTAGAGCCCATGTGCTGCAACAGGAGAAGCCGGCACAAGGAGAAGCCGGCGCTCCACAACTAGAGGAAAGCCTGCTCAACAACCAACAGCCAGCCCAGCCAAAAGTAAATTAATTAATTGCATTTTTTTTAATGCTTTAAAAAAAAAAAAGAAACCTGGGCAAGAAACAGGTGGATGGACATGTGGAAGTTGGTATAGAGATCTTTGTATCCCAAGTCAATGCCATAAGAGAACAGCCACTATAGAGAAGGTGCTCAACAACCAGGAGAGAAGATGATTCATCCTGTAGATGTCAGTCAGCCTCTCCTCAGCTACTTCAGTGTTAGCACAATACAGCCGGCAGTTGAGTGGCTATGATGACAAAGATGCTGGCTATGCATGGGCTCAGCAGGATGGGCTCCCTCTTATCAAAGCTGATCTAGTTACTACCTTTGTTAATGCCTAGAAAGTCAGTAGCAGAAACCAAGGCTGAGCTCTAATCCTTAAGGAAACCAGTTCACCTCTTGGTCACCAATTGACTACATAGAACCTCTTTAGTCTTTTTTTTTTTTAGTAAGAATCATTTATTGTATATTTTTTAAGGTGGAGGGTTAATTGGTACAGTACATAATCTCATTCTTGAAAAATTAAATGCAAATGGATATGACCATGTAAAAAGATAAAAATTAAGCATATTTGTATAGAGAATGTTTCCTGGTATATCTATATACTAACATTCTTCTCCATCATATTATTTAAAATGTATGGCTTGTTTTTTTTCTACATAATAGCTGATGCTTAACAAATAATGAACAAACCCCTTTAGTCTTGGAGGGAGCAGTGAAATGGTGCCTAGCCTGTAATGCTTTTGCCTTCTCTGCCCACAGTACCTACACCAGAACCACGATATGAGAACCCGTGCACACACAACACTGACTCAGAACAAGGGACCTACTTTCAGTGAAGAAGGTGTTGATTTTAGGACCCACTGATCCTATACCTCACCACCCAGAAGGACTGTTAACAGAACGGTGGCGCATTCAGGTAAAGCTTAGTTAAGTGCCAGGTCGGGCACTTAACTAACACAGTGGTAAGGATAAGCAAGCAATTATAACTATGTTTCTGTCAAAGGTAAGGCAACTATAAGGGCTTTGGGGTTGAAGGCCATAGTACCCCCCACCACATGAGAAATCCAGACCAGCCAAAATGCTGGCTAAGATAAGGAAAATCTAGACTGGGTGGTAGAAGACATTGGTGATGAATATCAGCTGGAGCTTTGAGACCAACTGCAGCAGCAGGAATAACTTGTTTTACTAATCCTCATAGATTATTAAGTGTTTGCAGGGACTGCAGCCAGCAGCCACACTGAAAAGGACGTTATGACCCATTGAACTTGGCATATATCCAAGGCATATGAGGAAGGCATATGAAAGTGAAAATATCTGTCACTCAATTGTGTCCGACTTTTTGCAACCCCATGGACGATAGTCCAACAGACTCCTCTGTCCATGGAATTCTCCAGGCCAGAATACTGGAGTGGTTAGCCGTTCCCTTCTCTAGGGGATCTTCCCAACCCAGGGATTGAACCTGGGTCTCTGGCATTGCAGGCAGATTCTTTTACAGTCTGAGACACCAGGGGAAGGCATAAGTGGGCCTGAATGGTGCAGGAGGGGAGCTATCTAAAATCTCCTGTGTTTCACTTCAAGCCCTAACAGTCTCACCTCTTGTTCCAGCCCAGGTGCATAAAGTATACCTTCATGAACATGCAACCTCACAGTGTGAGGCCTCAGGCCTCTCATTTGCAGTCTTTCAGCCTCTTGGGCACATAGTGCAGGCGGCTGCGACGGGGGCACATAGCACGGCTGAGAGGAGCTACCCCATGTCCGAGGCCAGGGGCGGTGGCCGGGAGGAGCTACCCCACGTCCAAGTTGCAGTGGCTGAGCGGGCACAGGAGAGCCTAGAGGAGCTACTCCACGTTCAAGGTCAGGAGGGGCGGTGGTGAGGAGATACCCCTCGTCCGAGGTAGGGAGCAGCGGCTGCGCTTTGCTGGAGCAGCTTTGAAGAGATACCCCCCATCCAAGGTAAGAGAAACCCAAGTAAGATGGTAGGTGTTGCAAGAGGGCATCAAGGGCAGACACACTGAAACCATAATCACAGAAAACTAGTCAATCTAATCGCACTAGGACGACAGCCTTGTCTAACTCAATGAAACTAAGCCATGCCCGTGGGGCCACCCGAGATGGATGGGTCATGGTGGAGAGGTCTGACAGAATGTGGTCCACTGGAGAAGAGAATGGCAAGCCACTTCAGTATTTTTGCCTTGAGACCCCATGAACAGTATGAAAAGGCAAAATGATAGGATACTGAAAGAGGAACTCCCCAGGTCATTAGGTACCCAATATGCTACTGGAGATCAGTGGAGAAATAACTCCAGAAACAATGAAGGGATGGAGCCAAAGCAAAAACAATACTCAGTTGTGGATGTGACCGGTGATAGAAGCAAGGTCCGATGCTGTAAAGACCAATATTGCATAGGAATAGGAACCTGGAATGTCATCAGGTCCATGAATGAAGGCAAACTGGAAGCGGTCAAACAAGAGATGGCAAGAGTGAACGTGGACATTCTAGGAATCAGATGACCATTATATCTACTACTGCAGGCAGGAATCCCTCAGAAGAAATGGAGTAGCCATCATAGTCAACAAGAGTCTGAAATGCAGTACTTGGATGCAATCTCAAAAACGACAGAATGATCTCTGTTCACTTCCAAGGCAAACCATTCAATATCACAGTAATCCAAGTCTATGCCCCAACCAGTAAAGCTGAAGAAGCTGAAATTGAATGGTTTTATGAAGACCTACAAGACCTTTTAGAACTAACACCCAAAAAAGATATCCTTTTCATTATAGGGGACTGGAATGCAAAAGTAGGAAGTCAAGAAAAACCTGGAGTAACAGGCAAATTTGGCCTTGGAATACGGAATGAAGCAGGGTAAAAACTAATAGAGTTTTGCCAAGAAAATGCACTGGTCATAGCAAACACCCTCATCCAACAACACTAGAGAAGACTCTACACATGGACATCACCAGATGGTCAACACCGAAATCAGATTGATTGTATTCTTTGCAGCCAAAGATGGAGAAACTCTATACAGTCAACAAAAACAAGACCAGGAGCTGACTGTGGCTCAGATCATAAACTCCTTATTGCCAAATTCAGACTTAAACTGAAGAAAGTAGGGAAAACCGCTAGACCATTCAGGTATGACCTAAATCAAATCCCTTATGATTATACAGTGGAAATGAGAAATAGATTTCAGGGACTAGATCTGGTAGCAGAGTGCCTGATGAACTATGGACTGAGGTTCGTGACATTGTACAGGAGACAGGGATCAAGACCATCCCCATGGAAAAGAAATGCAAAAAAGCAAAATGGCTGTCTGGGGAGGCCTTACAAATAGCTGTGAAAAGAAGTGAAAAGCAAAGGAGAAAAGGAAAGATATAAGCATCTGAATGCAGAGTTCCAAAGAATAGCAAGAAGAGATAAGAAAGACTTCCTCAGCGATTAATGCAAAAAATAGAGGAAAAGAACAGAATGGGAAAGACTAGAGATCTCTTCAAGAAAATTAGAGATACCAAAGGGACATTTCATGCAAAGATGGGCACGATAAAGGACAGAAATGGTCTGGACCTAAGAGAAGCAGAAGATATTAAGAAGAGGTGGCAAGAATACACAGAAGAACTGTACAAAAAAGATCTTCAAGACCAAGATAATCATGATGGTGTGATCACTAACCTAGAGCCAGACATCCTAGAATGTGAAGCCAAGTGGGCCTTAGAAAGCATCACTACTAACAAAGCTAGTGGAGGTGATGGAATTCCAGTTGAGCTATTTCAAATCCTGAAAGTGATGCTGTGAAAGTGCTGCACTCAATATGCCAGCACATTTGGAAAACTCAGCAGTGGCCACAGGACTGGAAAAGGTGAGTTTTCATTCCAATCCCCAAGAAAGGCAATGCCAAAGAATGATCAAACTACCACACAATTGCACTCATCTCACATGCTAGTAAAGTAATGCTCAAAATTCTCCAAGCCAGGCTTCAGCAACACGTGAACCACGAACTTTCAGATGTTCAAGCTGGTTTTAGAAAAGGCAGAGGAACAAGAGATCAAATTGCCAACATCCGCTGGATCATCGAAAAAGCAAGAGAGTTCCAGAAAAACAACTATTTCTGTTTTATTGACTATGCCAAAGCCTTTGACTGTGTGGATCACAATAAACTGTGGAAAATTCTGAAAGAGATGGGAATACCAGACCACCTGACCTGCCTCTTGAGAAACCTATATGCAGGTCAGGAAGCAACAGTTAGAAGTGGACATGGAACAACAGGCTGGTTCCAAATAGGAAAAGGAGTATGTCAAGGCTCTCTATCGTCACCCTGCTTATTTAACTTCCATGCAGAGTACATCATGAGAAATGCTGGGCTGGAAGAAGTACAAGCTGGAATCAAGATTGCCGGGAGAAATATCAATAACCTCAGATATGCAGATGACACCACCCTTATGGCAGAAAGTGAAGGGGAACTAAAAAGCCTCTTGATGAAAGTGAAAGTGGAGAGTGAAAAAGTTGACTTAAAGCTCAACATTCAGAAAACGAAGATCGTGGCATCTGGTCCATCACTTCATGGGAAATAGATGGGGAAACAGTAGAAACAGTGTCAGATTTTATTTTGGGGGGGCTCCAAAATCACTGCAGATGGTGACCGCAGCCATGAAATTAAAAGATGCTTACTCTTTGGAAGAAAAGTTATGACCAACCTAGATAGCATATTGAGAAGCAGAGACATTACTTTGCCAACAAAGATCCGTCTAGTCAAGGCTATGGTTTTTCCAGTGGTCATGTATGGATGTGAGAGTTGGACTGTGAAGAAAGCTGAGCGCCGAAGAATTGATGCTTTTGAACTGTGGTGTTAGAGAAGACTCTTGAGAGTCCCTTGGACTGCAGGAAGATCCAACAGTCCATTCTGAAGGAGATCAGCCCTGGGATTTCTTCAGAAGGAATGATGCTGAAGCTGAAACTGCAGTACTTTGGCCACCTCATGCGAAGAGTGGACTCATTGGTAAAGACTCTGATGCTGGGAGGGATTGGGGGCAGGAGGAGAAGGGGATGACAGAGGATGAGCTGGCTGGATGGCATCACGGACTTGATGGACGTGAATCTGAGTGAACTCCGGGAGTTGGTGATGGACAGGGAGGCCTGGCATGCTGCGATTCATGGGGTCGCAGAGAGTCAGACACGACTGAGCAACTGAACTGAACTGAGCCTCTTTGAGCTGCCTCAAGGGATGACTGTGGGAGTCCACTTAACACCCATTTACTTGAAATCCAAATGTTCCCTGTGGCCATGCTTAACCAATGGGAGATAGAAGCTGATGGGTACTGCCCCTTCTTCCTCTGAGCAGACAATCCTTAAATGCATTTTATACAGCTTCTCTGAAGGTCTCATATGTTGGAGCCAGGAGCTGCTTTTAATGGTTTTCAACTCGACATTTTCTCTCCCTATTTCATTCCCTTTTCCGCTTCTTCCTGCGATCATCATATCAAATTAAACTATTATAATACTCATATAAGCATTTGTTTCAGGCTGTACTTTGGGGAAAAACTAGGTTAAGACAAATGCTTTAAGGTTTTAAACTGAATTCAAAGGCTGTTTTGGACTTCTGCTTTGATGGCTGGGATTTGGAGTCAAATGTTTTCCTCCATTGTGCTCCAAGATTAAACAATGCTATTATTCATAAAAATGTCATCTACATTTTCTTCCAATGAAATAGGGTCACCTGGTGATAATCAGCAAGGTGTTTTTTTTTTTTTTAATTTTTATTTTATACTAGAGCTTCCCTTGTGACTCAGACGGTAAAGAATCTGCCTCCAATGCAGAAGACCCGGGTTCAATCCCTGGGTTAGGAAGATCCCCTGGAGAAAGTAATGGCAATCCACTCCAGTATTCTTGCCTGGAGAATCCCATAGACAGAGAAGCCTGGTGGGCTACAGCAAATGGGGTTACAAAGAGTCGCACATGACTGAGCGACTCACACACATAGTTGATTTACAGGCTTCCCAGGTGGCTTAGTGGGTAAAGAATCCACCTGTTATGTAGGAGAGCAGGAGATGTGGGTTCAATCATTGGGTAGGGAGGATCCCCTGGAGGAGGGCATGGCAACTCACTCCAGTAATCTTGCCTGGAGAATATCATGGACAGAGGAGCCTGGTGGGCTTCAGTCTACAGGGTCACAAAGAGTTGAACACTACTGAAACAACTGAGTACATATGAACACAAAGCACATAGTTGATTTACAATGTTGTGTTAGTTTCAGGTATACAGCAAAGTGAGTCAGTTATATATATAAATTCTTTTGCTCTTAGAATAGTTTGTTTTCATCTTTCTCCTGGTTGGTATCCAGGATCCATATAATGTTGACATTGATATGATCTTCAGATATGGACTAGGGGAAGGATCCAGATATCGAGATACTCAATGAAGTCTGGACTCCTCTGGGCTTATGGTTAGAAAACTACAAAGTACAGAACACTCCTGAAGACAAGGTAAGAAGGGACCCCACAGCAAACACTACCAAGTCAAAGGTAAAAGTCTAAGGGCTAATAGGGAAAGAGTTTTTTTCTCTTCTGTATATAATCCTTCAGAACAGCAAACTGGTAGCTAGGAGAAAGAAGCAGTGTGGTGGTTAGGAATGCAGATGCTGGTATCTGATAGACCGGTTAGAATCTCAAATCCATCAAATCCATCAGTCACCAGCTATGGATTCCTTAACCTGTCCAGTGGTATCTGCTCATAATGTTTACATAAATGAGATGCCCCATGTATCATTACGTAGCTCTATGTTTGACAAAGAGATGTGTATGCTGATTGAATAATAATTATCATAATTGAATAATTATTAGTATCATAATTGAGTAATAATAAATAATTATTCATTTCCTAGTTCACAAGAAACTGTGAACCAATCAAATCTTCTAGGATTCTGTGGGTTATACCTAAGTTACCTCAGAACCCCTCAGAGCAAAGATTACTGAAATGGGAGTCCTGGCACCACTAATAAAATACATCATATGAAACTGGGATATTCTTTGACACTAAAAGTAAAATTTTAGTTGCTGGCACAGTGGCTTAGTGCTACCAATGAGCTGGGAATGAATGAATGAAAATTGGTCAGTCAGTTCTCGCAAACTCTTTCCTCTGAGAACTCACGATGAGTTGCTCAAGCTGTAAGGCCCCAAAGAAAAAGCAGCTAAAATGGAAATGTTGCCAAAAATACCAGATGGGGTCCCTACTTCCTTCAGAAATGCTATAGAACCTTTCAGGAAATTCCAGAGACAATAAACCTGGTTAAGGAAGTGCATATACAAAGCCCTTGTAGTTGAGGGCTGGGTGTAGGAAAAGGCTGGTGAGATTCAATACATAAAGCTGGGGAAAGATGAAAGGGAGCTCATTCAACATCCAGCTTAGCTAAGGCATTAGAGGAGAATGAGGGAAGTGCAGGTGGTAAAATCTGGTGTTGCTGAATACGATATGTTGGCTGAAACAATTCCAGGCGGATCCTAGCTTTGAAAGCACTTCTTAGCCAGACAGGTGGGTTTTAATAATAAGCTACCCAGCTGGCCAACCACGGTGAAGCTTCAGGTATCAGGTGGGATTAGAATGAGGTGTGGTTGATAGAAAAGAAAGGAATAACTAGGAGCCACCTTCTCATTTTACAGCCAAAGTACAGAAAGGAAAAGTGATAGCCTGTGGATATTTAACAAGTTAGAGGCAGAAATGGGACTAGAATAAGGGCTAGACTCGTAAGTCAGTCAGCCCCTTTTGCATAGCAAAGATCCCTGGGAACTATTAGATCAAATTATCATCAACCTATTCATTATGAAGCGACTTAGCAGCAGCAGCAGCATTCATTCTTTGAATCAACTTTTCAACCATTTTCTCAACCATCAATTCATTGTTGCTGCTGCTGCTGCTGCTGCTAAGTCGCTTCAGTCGTGTGCGACTCTGTGTGACCCCATAGACGGCAGCCCACCAGGCTCCCCTGTCCATGGGATTCTCCAGGCAAGAACACTGGAATAGGTTGCCATTTCCTTCTCCCAATTCATTGTTACAACTCATCAATACAAATGTTACTGGGAGTTTAGCGCAGGAAGTTGGGGTAAACAAAACAAACCAAGTAAGACCTGATTCAGACCCATGGGCGCAACACTCATAGACATATAATTAGGAATAGGAATGGGAAATGATTATCTGAACAGGTGGCCACAGAATCCCTCTCTGAAAAGGAGTTGCCTTTGTTTGGGAAAAAAACCTTGATAAGCTCTTGGGTGGAAGAAGAGGCTAGGAGCAGAAAGTGCTCTGAAATTGCTCTGCTTGTGGAAGAGATTTGTTGATTCAGAGAGTAAGGGGAGACCAGGGAAATGGTGAGATTGGTACTGCACAAGGAAAGGGCAAAGCGGGGAAGCTAGGGCCAGGCTGACTTTAAAGGATTTGCTATGTGACCCACAGCTCTTCAGTCAAGTATTTTGTATTCATAAGTACCGTGTATGAGCAGATCTGCCTGGAAACCAGTGAATAAGCAGAATTTCCCATCTGGATTATGAGGTGAGAATATAAGCCACAACTAAAGGAAGTACAGGCTTACCTCAAAAATATTTGGGGTCGGTTCCAGACCACCACAAAAAAATAAATATTGCAGTAAAGCAATCCCATGAATTTTGGGTTTCCCAGTGCATATAAAAGTTATCTTTACACTATGCTGTAGTCTATTGTGCAATGGTATCATGTCTAAAAAAAAAAGATGTACATACCTTAATTTTTAAATATTTTATTACTAAAAAAGGCTAACCATCATCTAAAACTTTTTGCTGATGGAGGGTTTTGCCTTGATGTTGATGGCTGCTGACCGATCAAGGTGGTGGTTGCTGAAGGTTGGGGTGGCTGTGGCAATTTCTTAAAATAAAACAGTGAAATTTGCTGCATCAATTGGCTCTTCCTTTCACAAACAATTTCTCTGTGGTGTGCAAAGATGAACTTTTTTCAAAACTGAAGTCAATCCTTTCAAACCCTGCTGCTGCTGCTGCTTTATCAACTAAGTTTATGTACTATTCTAAGTCTTTTCTTGTCTCTTTGACAATATTCACAACATCATCACCAGGAGTAGTTTCCATCTCAAGAAACCACTTTTCTTGCTCATCCATAAGAAGCAACTCATCTGTTAAAGTCTTATGATGAGATTGCAGCAATTCGGTTATATCTTCAGGCCCCAGTTCTAAATCTAATTCCCTTGCTATTTCCACGTCTGCAGTTACTTCTTCCTCTGAAGTCTTGAACCCATGAAAGCCATCCATAAGGGTTGGAGTCAACTTCCTCTAAACTCCTGTTAATGTTGATATTTTTACTTCTTCCCATGAAATATGAATGTTCTTAATGGCATCTAGAATGGTGAATCCTTTTGAGAAGATTTTCAATTGAATCGGCCCAGATTCATCAGAGGAATCACTAATCTGTAGCATTTACAGCCTTAAGAAATGTATTTCTTAAACAATAAGATTTGAAAGACAAAGTTACTCCCTGATCCAAGGGATGTAGATGGGATGTTGTTTGAGCAGGCATGAAAACAGGAATCTTGTTGTAGATCTCCATCAGGGCTCATACGTGATCAGGTGCATTGTCAATGAGAAGTCACATTTTGAAAGAAATTTTTTTTTTAGCAGTAGGTCACAACAATGTGCTTAAAAGAGGAGTAAATCATGTTGTCACCCAGGTTTTATTGTTCTATTTATAGAGCATAGGCAGACTAGATTTAGCATGATTCTTAAGGGTCCCAGGATTTTCAGAATGGTAAATGAGCACTGGCATCCGCTTAAAGTCACTAGCTGCATTCGACTCTAACAAGAGAATCAGCCTGTCCTTTGAAATCTGGAACTGACTTCTCTTCTCTAGCTATGAAAGTTCTAGATGATGTCTTCTTTTAATATAAGGTTATTCTGTCTACTTTGAAAATCTGTTTTTTGGTATAGCCACCTTTATTATCTCAGCTAGATCTCCTGGATAACTTACTTCAGCGCCTACATCAGCACTTGCTGTTTTATCTTGCTCTTTTATGCTATGGAGATGACTCCGTTCCTTAAACATCATGGACCAGCCTCTGCTAGCTTCAAACTCTTTGCCAGGTTCCTCGCCTCTCTCAGCTTTCATGGAATTGAAGAAAGTTAGAGACTTGCTCTGGACTAGGGTATGCCTTAAGGGAATGTTGTGGCTATTTTAACCTTTTACCCAAACCACTAAAACTTCCTCCATAACAGCAATAAAGCTGCTTTGGTTTCTTATCATTTGTGTAGCAGTTTTAATGTCCTTCAAGAACTTTTCCTTTGTATTCACAATGTGGCCCACTGGTGCAAGAGGAAGACTTTGACATGCCCACCTCACTAAGCTTCATCATTTCTAGATTTTGATTTAAAGCACGAGATGTGTGACTCATCCTTTCACCTGCACACTCAGAGGCCTTTGTAGAGTTATTAATTGGCCTAATTTCAATACTATTGTGTCTCAGGAAATAGGAGAGAGACAGAGGAATGGCCAGTTGGTAGCACAGTCAGAACACACAACATTTATCCATCTAATTTACCATCTTCTATGGGCATGGCTAGTGGCACACCAAAACAATTGCAATAGTAAAGTTGGAGCCCAAGATAGGAGCCACTCCAAAATGGGCCTCAACGGCATACTAGTTATTTTGAATTAAAGTTACATAAGAAACAGCCAGTGTAGGTGGACACTCTGAGTCTCCCTTCTGTCTCCCTGAAAGCAGGAAAGAAATCTTTCCCATGCAAAAGGTGTGCTCCCTGCATTGGCAGACACTCTGACTGCCAAAGATAGGGAATTCGGAGCCAAGAAGCCTATAATATAAATAAACCTGTTACTTCTTTAATTTACTATCCCAAGTCCAAGCTCTGTTTAGTTTCTTCACTAATTGGGCACCAAAACCTAAGTTTCTTAGTCCTGTCAATTCCTCACAAATTTAGTTTTTTGCTTTCCCTTTTTGTCTAAAAAGCAGGAAAGTCTCCTGTGTGGCCACTTCTTAGGTCCCATTTCTATGGGACCTCCATGTGCATGAATTAAAATTGGTTTATTTTTCTTATTAAGCTGTCTTTTGTCAATTCTGTTATTAGTCCAGCCACAAGAACTCAAGAAGCATAGAGGGGAAAATGCTCCCCCTCCCCAACAGTAACATTAAAAATCATTGATCACAAATCATCATAACAAATGCAATAATAAAAAGGTATGAAATACTGCAATACTAATATGTGACAAGGAGTTGGGAAAATGGCACAAAATCTCCCCAGGTTTGAAATCTACTCATTCTGGGTGGTAAACTGTGGGGAAAAAAAGAGTGATTCCGGTAGGAGAGACTTGGGTTGGAATCATGTTCCAGACATACATGCCATTCAACAAATATTGAGTGCCTATGTTGTAGCGGCTGTTCTGCCAGTTTTGAGTAAAAACAGACAAGGTCCCTGCCCTCATGGTATGAAAACCTAATGGGAAATTAGATAATCACACAAATAAATGTAAAATTGCCCTCAGTGGACAGGTGCTTAAAGCAAGGACAGGGAAGGTTTTCCTGGGAAAGTGATGCTTGATCTAAGACCTAAAGAATGGAGAGATATCTAGCTTAAAGAGAAATTAAAAACAAGACAATAGGCCCAAAATGGAATCACTTATGCTAAGCTCCACATCATCAAAATAAGACTTAACTAAACACATTATTGACCAGAGACAGAAATCAACTTGTTTTTAGAGAGTGATACAATTAACATCACCGTGCAAAGTTGTTAGAGCTTAAAATTGATCAGTAGTTCATTATACAACTTATGATTCATTATCATTCATTTTTTGCTCCATTAGGTTTTTGTTCCAATCTTGTGTATATTATAAATGCAAGTTTATTACCTTAAAATTTTCAAAAATGACATATCATAAAATTTTGAGTGAAGAAAAATTTTTCAGTGAATTTTATGCAGATACTTTCTCTGATTGTCCAAGCAACATAAATACCTAGTGCCTCAGAATATAGTTCTGATTCAGATGATGTGAATATTAGAACAACAAAAAGAAAAAAAATCTCAGTGATTGATTCTGATATGGAAAGTGAAAATTAAATTCACAGTGCTGAAGAAGACTTTATAGATGTGTCAGGTAAACTACTGAATGTAATAACCCACAAAGTGTTGGTGAAATAACAGAATTAATTTTGGGCTGGTCAAAATAAAAATCACTGGCCACAGCCATTAGTTTCTGCAAAAATTCCCCAGTTGATATAATTACAGTTTTGTCCTCCCAGAAATGGAACTGAAAACCAGAAAATCAGGAATCACTGTATCATTAGGTGAGTAATCTTCCTGACAAACCCCTGGCATTCCCTATAGGAAAAGAAACCTTGCAATAACCAGCCTAGCATAACTTCTTTGTTCTTGCTCCCCTCTGCCTATAACAGTCATCTTTTCCATATAGCTCTTCAGAATTCCTTTCTTCCAGACAGATGCTGCTTGATTCATAAATCATTGAATAAAACCAATATGATCTTTAAGACTTATTCAGTTGAATTTTTTTTTAATTTTGTTTTTCAACCAGGAGAAGAAAGAACATTCCAAATATAGGGAAAGAATGTGTAAAGGTGCAGTGACAGGAGGGAACATGACATGTACTAGAAGTTGAAAGCAAGTCAGTTAGGTTAGACAAGAGAATAGAAGGTGGAGAGGAGTGGATGTCATCAAAGAAGTCAAATGGATAGGATTTGGCAATAGCAGTTAGAAACATTTTAACTGGAAGGAGCAGACAATCTAACAATAGTGGCCCAGATACATAAGGATGATGGTGTGTGTGTATGTTTCCTCGCTTAATAAATTTCCTTAGACAATAAAAAGGTAAGAAAAATTCTGGAGGTAGACAGGATTTGTTTAGCAGCTCAGTGATGTCAGGGCTAGCATGATGTCCCTTTTCCTCAGAGTCCCATTCCATGCATCATGACCAAGTCTAAGGCAGGAAGAATGAAAAAAGGGGCAAAATCCATAACAACTGCCTCTTTTAGAAGGATTTAAAAGAAATCCTTTCCCAGAAACCTCCAGCAGACTTCTCTGTAAGTCCTGCTAGACAGAACTGTGTCATCAGGCCACACCTAGCTTGCAGGGAAGCTGAAAGATAAACTGTTAAATTTTTCTAGACTCTTTAGAAGAAAAGGAAAAGGAAGAAGGGGAATTGGGAATGGGTACTGAGTCCCATCACTTCATGGGAAATAGATGGGGAAACAGTGGAAACAGTGTCAGACTTTATTTTTTGGGCTCCAAAATCACTGCAGATGGTGACTGCAGCCATGAAATTAAAAGACGCTTACTCCTTGGAAGAAAAGTTATGACCAACCTAGATAGCATATTCAAAAGCAGAGACATTACTTTGCCAACTAAGGTCCGTCTAGTCAAGGCTATGGTGTTTCCTGTGGTCATGTATGGATGTGAGAGTTGGACTGTGAAGAAGGCTGAGTGCTGAAGAATTGATGCTTTTGAACTGTGGTGTTGGAGAAGACTCTTGAGAGTCCCTTGGACTTCAAGGAGATCCAATCAGTCCATTCTGAAGGAGATCAGCCCTGGAATTTCTTTGGAAGGAATGATGCTAAAGCTGAAGCTCCAGTACTCTGGCCACCTCATACGAAGAGTTGACTCATTGGAAAAGACTCTGATGCTGGGAGGGATTGGGGGCAGGAGGAGAAGGGGATGACAGAGGATGAGATGGCTGGATGGCATCACTGACTCGATGGATGTGAGTCTGAGTGAACTCCGGGAGTTGGTGATGGACAGGGAGGCCTGGTGTGCTGCGATTCATGGGGTCTCAGAGTCGGACACGACTGAACGACTGAAATGAACTGAATGAACTGAACTGAGTTAGTAAGTTCACAGTGAGTTTGCAGGTATGAGGCAGGGGAGGTGAACAAATGAAATGATTGGTGTCATTCTCTGAGTGGATAATACTGAAATATCATGAGTTCAGTTTTGGATACATTGAGTGTGAGTTGTGTGGTAAACGGAATAATGGCCTCCAAAGACAACTGTGTCCTAAACCCTGGAACTCATGAATATTACCTTAAATGGCAAACACGATATTGCAGATGTGATTGTGTTAAACATTTTGAGATGAGAGCGCCCCAGATGCACTCACAGGTATCCTTATGAAAGGCAAGCAAGGGAGATATGAGTCTAAAAAGTAACAGATGTGTCAGTAGAAGCAAGAGGTTAGAGTGATCCAAGGAAGGGATCAGGGAATACAGGCAACTTCTAAAAGCTGAAAATGAAAAGATTCTCCTCTCAGAACCTCCACAAGGCACCAATGCTGATGTCACTGTGACTTTTGCCTAGTGAGATCGATTTTAGATATCTGATCTCCAGAACTGTAGAAGAATAAATTTTTGTTGTTTTAAGTTTGTGGTAATTTTTTTACAGCAACCTAGGAAACCAAAATAAAGTGCCTTTAAAACATCGAAGAGGGACTTTCCTGGTAGTCCAGTGACTAAGATTGTGCTCCTAAAGCAAGAGGCCCCAGGTTTGATCTCTGGTCAGGGAACTAGATCCCATGTGCCATCTAATCACATCACTTTGTGGCAAATAGATAGGAAAAAATGGAAACAGCAACAAACTTTATTTTTCTGGGCTCCAAAATCACTGTGGTGGTGACTACAGGCATGAAATTAAAAGACATTTCCTTCCTCCTTGGAAGGAAACTATGACAAACCTAGACAGCCTATTAAAAAGCAGAGACATCATTTTGGTGACAAAGGCCCTTATACTTAAAGCTATGGTTTAGCTTTAGGCTTCCCTGGTGGTGCAGAGGTTAAAGCGTCTGCCTGCAATGTGGGAGACCTGGGTTCAATTCCTGGGTCGGCAAGATCCCCTGGAGAAGGAAATGGCAACCCACTCCAGTATTCTTCCCTGGAGAATCCCATGGACAGAGGAGCTTGGTGGGCTACAGTCCACGGGTCGCAAAGAGTTGGACACGACTGAGCGACTTCACTTTCACTTTCATGGTTTTTCCAGTAGTCATGTATGGATGTGAGAGTTGGACCATAAAGCAGGTTGAGTGCTGAAGAATTGATGCTTTTGAACTGTGGTGCTGGAGAAGACTCTTGAGAGTCCCTTGGACAGCAAGGAGATCCAACCAGTCCATCCTAAAGGAAATCAGTCCTGAATATTCATTGGAAGGACTGATTCCGAAGCTGAAGCTTCGATACTTTGGCCACCTGAAGCAAAGAGTTGACTCATTGGAAAAGACTCTGATGCTGGGAAAGACTGAAGACAGGAGGAGAAGGGGATGGCAGAGGACAAAATGGTTGGATGGTATTACCAACTCAATGGACATGAGTTTGAGCAAACTCCAGGAGATGGTGAAGGAAAGGGAAGCCTGGCATGCTGCAGTCCATGGGGTCGCAAATAGTTGGACATGACTGAGTGACTGAACAATAAAGAGATGGCAGGTAGGCAGTTGGATATAACAATCTGGAAGTGAGAGAAAAGGGCTGGGCCTGAGATATAAATTTGAGTGTCATATTCATGTGGGGACAGGGAAGTCTGGTGTACTGCAGTATGGGGTTGCAAAGAGTAGGATGCAACTTAGTGACTGAACAACAATTCACGTGGGTGGAAATTGCAGTTGAAAGAGGGCATATACTCATATGAGGAGAGTGACACTGTCACCTACCTGCTGTTCATCTTCAGCAAGGTACTTCTCTGAAACATTGTTTACTGAACATTTATTCTGTCCTGGCATCATATCAAGCAATTTATGTGTTCTCACTTAATCCTCACCACCACTCTAGGAAGAAGACACCACTATTATCTCTTAATTACTAAAAAAGAAGTTACTAAAAAAGAAAACTAGGTTTAGAAAGTTAGTCATTCGGGGGGTGGGATAAATTGGGAGATTGGGATTGACATATACACACTGCTGCTGCTGCTAAGTCACTTCAGTTGTGTCCAACTCTGTGTGACCCCATAGATAGCAGCCCACCAGGCTCCCCCGTCCCTGGGATTCTCCAGGCAAGAACACTGGAGTGGGTTGCCATTTCCTTCTCCAATGCATGAAAGTGAAAAGTGAAAGTGAAGTCACTCAGTCGTGTCCGCCCCTCAGTGACCCAATGGACTGCAGCCTTCCAAGCTCCTCTGTTCATGGGATTTTCCAGGCAAGAGTACTGGAGTGGGGTGCCATTGCCTTCTCCACATATACACACTCAGTTCAGTTCAGTTCAGTCACTCAGTCGTGTCCGACTCTTTGCGACCCCATGAATCACAGCACGCCAGGCTTCCCTGTCCATCATCATCTCCCGGAGTTCACTCAGACTCACGTCCATCGAGTCCGTGATGCCATCCAGCCATCTCATCCTCTGTCGTCCCCTTTTCCTCCTGCCCCCAATCCCTCCCAACATCAGAGTCTTTTCCAATGAGTCAACTCTTCTCATGAGGTGTCCAAAGTACTGGAGTTTCAGCTTTAGCATCATTCCCTCCAAAGAACACCCAGGGCTGATCTCCTTTAGAATGGACTGGTTGGATCTCCTTGCAGTCCAAGGGACTCTCAAGAGTCTTCTCCAACACCACAGTTCAAAAGCATCAATTCTTCAGCACTCAGCCTTCTTCACAGTCCAACTCTCACATCCATGCATGACCACAGGAAACACCATAGCCTTGACTAGACGGACCTTAGTTGGCAAAGTAATGTCTCTGCTTTTGAATATGCTATCTAGGTTGGTCATAACTTTTCTTCCAAGGAGTAAGCGTCTTTTAATTTCATGGCTGCAGTCACCATCTGCAGTGATTTTGGAGCCCAAAAAATAAAGTCTGACACTGTTTCCACTGTTTCCCCATCTATTTCCCATGAAGTGATGGGACCAGATGCCATGATCTTCGTTTTCTGAATGTTGAGCACTACTGTGTATAAAATAGATAACAAGGACCTACTGTATAGCACAGGGAGCTCTACTGAGTACTCATTGGTGACCTAAAAAGGAAGGGAATCTAAAAAAGAGTGGATATATGTATAACTGATTCACTTTGCTCTACAGCAGAAACTAACACATTGTAAATCAACTGTACTCTAACAAAACAAAAAAAATTTTTAAGGCATTTGTCCAACATCAGACAGTACACAAGGGAGACAAGACTAGCTCCATTCTTTGTGCCTCAGCTCTTTTGGCCCGGGTACCAGCAGTATCCACTGTAGGTCTTTGTACGACCTACAAATCTGAACTTTAGCAAGGCCCCCACAGTACACAAAGAAGCAGCACTAGACTTTAGTCAGGTTTCACAGCGGGCTCCCCTCAGGCAGGTGCTTCCCCAGGCTTTCCCGTCGGAATCTCTGCCAGGCCATTTTCTGCCTGGAGCTAATAATACTCTAGGTGTTCACATTAGGTGCCTCTAATATCCTGAGCTACTTTTATCCACTATTACTCTGGGATTACAATTCTTTCCATTAGTACGTGAACGGCTCTACGAAAACATACAGTTTTCTCTCAGCTAGGTTTCCCAACGACAGGCAAAATCGACAACCAGAGCAGACACTCAACAACTTTGTGAACCAAAACAGATAAAAACAGCCTGTGAAACTTAACTTGTCGCTCTGGAAACCGCGCAGACTCTGGGAGGCTGTCGGGGCGGGGAAGGAGGCGGGGCGGTGAAAGCGGGAGGTTTAAATGCCCCAGCTCCGGCCTCCCTCTACCTCAGCGGCTGAGCGGCTAGGCGCATGCGCGCAGCTGGCGGGCACCGCCTCCGAGGGCCCCCCGCATGCGCGGGGCGCTGCAGGCGGGTCTAGTTGATTGAAAGCTGGCGGCGCCGTAGCAATGGCGGCTCTCGGGATTGCGACCGGCGGTAGCAATTGGTTTTCGGCTTTGGCGCTCGGGGTGACGCTCCTCAAATGCCTTCTCATCCCTACCTAGTAAGGGACCCACACGACCCGGGGCTGGGCGGGGAGGCCCGTCGGTTAGCACGGGCGAGAGTAAGCGTGGATGAGAGGAGGAAAAGGAAGTCATGAGGTCGCGGCTACACTTTGCTATTGCTATGCTTCCCACTCAGCGCTTTAGTTATTTTACCTATGCACAAGAATCTAGTGACCAGATCATAGCTCAGGATGGCTGGAGTCATGTCTGGCAATGATTTTAGTGTTTCTGGGCTTCAGGGTCCTCTTCCTTAATATGCAGGTAAACAGCATCTACCGCCAACATTCATTCAAATACAGTATTTATCAATTGCCTCCTGTGCTAATATGCACTGTTCTAAGTCCTGGAGAGGCAGTTGGGGAAGACATTTACAGCCCTTGTCCTCGAAGGAGTTTTTGGGGGCAGATAGACGAACAGAAAAGTTTCAGATTGTGATGAGGTCTGAAAGAAGTTGAGAGCGACTACCCGGCAAGACTATACTCTTAGGAGATGATATTTGAGTTGAAAGCTGTAGGGTGCAGAAGAATAAGCAATGTGAAAAGTAGTTCCAGGTATAGGAAAGAGTAAGGGAAAAGGCCTTTTGCTAAGAAAGAACTCAGTATTCTAGGAAGAGAAAGTGACCATTGTGACTGAAGAGCAGTAAGGAATGAAGTAGACAGGGCCAGGTCACTCAGGTTTAGACCAGTGTTGACACGTGGATGCAAAACCAAGGCTGAAAGCATGGAAACAACCACCAGGTGTATACAGTGGGTACTCAATATTTACTGATGTTGGCGTCCACATTCTGTTCATCCTAATTTTTCTCCTTTGACTTTTTCCCTCTTTCCTTTTCTCCCTATGGATCTCCCTACCCCAGTTCCCAGTTTAGGATTTGGTTTATTGGTATCCTTTAGTTCAAGATCTTGGTGACCCCTTGTTGGGTATGAAAGAGCTGTGTGTATAGAATGTAAACACGTACTGATGTATATATAAGCAATGAAGTGTTTATGTAGGTTTAGCAAAATGAATTACAGGAGCTTGGGAAAAGAAGGGGTTTGGCAGTTGAATTTTGCAGAACTGAAATAAAAAAACATCTTTTCATTTTAAAAGCAAATTGGAAAAAAATCTTTCTAAATATGAAGAAAGTTCCTTTCAAATCCGAATGAAAGGGAATTTTTCTTTTTAACTATGCATATAAATCGATGTTCCTTGCTTTAGTTACTTCAGCCCAGAAATGTGTCTTCAGTGTGGTTATTTTGAATACCGCTCTTGGTCCAGGATTAAGAATGTGTACAGTTGTAGTTGATGGTCTGCTTCTCAAACAGGAAGCCCCTGGGGTGTGAGAGGGAAGCTGCAGGATAAATGCAAAAGTGTTCACCAAAATGTTTTTGTTGTCGTTGTTCAGTCAGCAAGTTGTGTCTGACTCCCGACTCTTTGCGACCCCATGGACTGCAGCATGCCAGGCTTCCCTGTATCTGTGCCTTTTTATACAGTTCATGGGGTTCTCATGGCAAGTATACTGGGGTGGTTTGCCATTCCCTCCAGTGGATCATATTTTTTCAGAACTCTCCACTCTGACCTGTCTGTCTTGGGTGGCCCTGCATGGCATGGCTCATAGCTTCATTAAGTTATGCACGCCCCTTTGCCACTGCAAGGCAGTGATCCATGAAGGGGACCAAGATGTTTACTAAGTGCTATATTATGAACCAGATACTGGGGCTGGGTACTAGAGGGGAGGAAAAAAATGGATATGACCCCTAAGGCTACAGAGTGTAGTTTTGGTTTGGTTTCGGTTTTTTGGCTGCATTGTACAGCTTGCAGGCCTGTAGTTCCCTGACCAGGGATTGAACCTGGGCCCAATGGCAGTGAAAGCTCTGAGTCCTAACCACTGGACTGCCAGGGAATTCCTATGTAGTTTAGTAAGGATAGCAGTCCCAGAAACAGATCAACATAAGTGTATAATTACATGACAATGCTTAGGTTTAGTGTTACGAAGGGAAAAAATGATATCCTATAAGAAGACTAACAGGGAAGACTTATTTATTTTTTTAAAGTGATGGCAATAAAGTACTTTTTAAAGTAGATTTATTTATTTATCTTTATTATTTTGGCCATGCCAGGCAGCCTGTGCTATCTTAGTTCCCTGACTCAGGTATCAAACCCACGTCTCCTGCAGTGGAAGCTTGGAGTCTTAAGTATTGGACTGTCAATACTCTGGAAGTCCCAGAGACTTACTTTAGATTGGGTATCAGGAGAGGTCTCTGACATATAATGAGGCCTGAAGACATACCTAGTAAATGTCTTTTGTTGAACATATGTGTGCATTTCTGTTGAGTATGTTGGGGAGGAAGAAATTTTCATTTACCCTTCTGGCCAGGTTTTTCTGGCTGGTCTATGAATTAAATTAACAGGATACAGATTAACAGGAGAAAATCAAACAAAAGTATAACAGCATGTACATGGGAGAGACTCAGGATAACAGAGTAACTTGCCAAAATGACTGAAACCCCCACCTTAAATACTGCCTTCAACTAAAGACAAGCGGATGTTAAGGGTAGTAGTTTGTGACTTCAAAGGGGAGAAAGGCAGTCAACAGGGAAATGGAAAAGCAAACGCTTGGTAAACAAATGTTTGCTGGGCCATGAAGAGACAGTGGGACAGAGTGGACTCTGATCTCTAGGCTCTGATGAATTTCTTCCACCACACCTAGCTCATATTCTTGACCAGCATCAGTGGTGATAGCTCTATTCCGGGAACAAAGCCCTTTATATAAATTCTTTAGGCACTTAAGAGGGTGCTAAAAAGGATTCCTGAGTCTTCTGCTTCTTAAAAATAATTAGCTTAAATTAATCCTCTTGCCAAAGAGACACATTTTGCTCCCCTACAAGAATATATCTAGAAATGGAAATGTTAGATCGTAAGATCATTTGTGAATTGTGATTCTGAGAAATCTGTAGGAGATTCGGGTGACATTGTCAGCAGGAAGTTGGAGATGCCTCTCTCTAGAACTCAGGAAAGAGACCAAGGTTGTATATGTGATTTGGGAGTCATCATTCCACAGTTCATAGTGGAAGCAGTAAGTGTGAATAAGATTGTCCAGCGCAGAGTGAGCTCTATAGAAAGACCAAGAACTGAACATAAGGGAACATGGGCTTGATGAATATTGGAATGGCAAGCCATGAAAGAGACATGGAGGAGCTTGGCTAGGAAACTCATCACAGAGTTGTCATTGTAGAAATGTATGAAACATTGGAAAGTATAAATCAGGTTCTGCTGTGGAACTCATTGACTCCAGTGAGTGGTAAATTCAACAGAATGTATGGGGCCCATCCACACACATATCAGGTGCTGTGCAAGATGTGGAGGGGAAATGCAGCCGTGAGCAAACAGAAAAATAAGCTTTTGCTAAAGAAGAACAAAGGGTGGCTGAAATGCACCCCAAAATATGCATCTTTGGCATAAGGATGTGGGGGGACCTATTAATTTGAGGAACTGCAGATAGAGGAGAAGCTCTGAAAGCTGTCAAAGTTACTTTCAATGGAATACATTAGAAAGGGGGCCTGTATCTGGAAGGTAGCTCTTACCAGAGATCACTTTTTCACCTAAGAGACTTACCCTTGAGGCAGAGCAGCCTTTGTATGCCGGACACTTTCTCTTCTCACTTTCCCAAGAGTTACCTTCCCCCGTCTTTGAAGCCTCAGCCCCCTTCCGCTCTCCATAGCTCTCAGAATGGTGAGATGAGCCTCAGTCATCTGGCCGCCTTATGAGTCTCGTCTCATATCTTCTGGGACTTCCGTACATATGTAAATAATTCAAATTTTCTTTTGGGGGGACTTCCCTGGTGGTCTAATGGTTAAGACTCAGTGCTTCCACTGCAGGAGACGTGGGTTCAATCTCTGGTCAGGGAACTAAGATCCCCTTTGCCCATGGTGTGGCCAAAAATAGAAAAGTAAATAGAAATAATTTGTCTTTTTTTTTTTTCTCCTGTTATTCCACAACTGAAGTGACTTAGCAGCAAAAGCAGCATTCTGTCTTACGTCAATTTAATTCTTAGGTAAGCCACAGAACCTAGAGGGGTTGAAGGGAAAACAGTTTTCCTCCCCTATAGCGCACGTACTTGAATATATTTATATTTAGTGAGTGGGAGACTAGTAAACAGTATTTGGAGATATGGGAAAGATAGGACCATTTTTTTCCCCCACCTTTTCTGTCTCATGAACTTGCCTACTCATCCTTGAAGATCCAGCTTTTGTGAGGCCTTTTCCAGATCATGAATCTTACTAACATTGTTTATGAACAAGAATAAGTTGTCTCTGAGCGATAGCCTGAGGGCCTCCCATAAGAAAAAGTAGGGGCTTTTAGGTCAGCCTGTGCTTAATTTAGAGACCCTTTTCACTTAGATTCCCCAGCTTTTCCAGAAGGAAGTCTGGCCTCCAAATAAGTGAAGTGTTTCAGGCTTATATAGTATATTTTTGTCTTTATAGGATAGTGAGCTGTGACTATGTAAGGGGTGTTGATCCATTTAAAAGCATAATTTTAGAAATGTGAAATTGATAAATATTTTGAACTCTCATTTTATTCATCTGATTGTTTTGAATAGCCATTCCACAGATTTTGAAGTACACCGAAACTGGCTTGCTATCACCCACAGTTTGCCAATATCACAGTGGTATTATGAGGTAAGTTGTTAACTTTAACCCTTACTATATAAATATTATTGACATTAAAAGAGTTCTCCCTGTGATCTTAGGTTGAATGGATCGTTAAAGAAATTGTATTCTTTCCTCATGTTACCAGACCAAACTGGGCCCCCCTTGCCTGGCACACACAAAACCAATCAGTCTACTGACCTGGGTCATGGTGAGGGAAAATGCAGTGTTTATTGCAGGGCGCCAAGCAAAGAGAATGGGCATCTAGTGCTTGAAAGACCTGAACTCTCCAGTGGCTTTCAGGCAAGAGATTTTAAAGGCAGCAGTAGGGGGTGAGGGTCACAGGGTACATAATCAGCTCATGCATATTTTTCTGATTGGTTGGTGGTGAAGTCATGGAGTGATGTTTAGGGAATCTTAATCATCAACCTTCTGGTTCCAGCCTGGGGTCTATGTGCTGTGGTCAGCATGTAGTCACCATCATCCACCAATTGAAAGTATTAGTTTCTGCAGAACAACTCAAAGATATGAGTCCAGTTGTTATCTATATCCCTTCAGGAGGATCTAAAAGTCCTGTGACTATTGTTCTAATCATTAACTCCTTGAGTTTGCTCTTTGGAAGGCCAAACAAGAAGTGGGGGCGTGGAGAATCTTATACCTGAGTAGACCCTACAGGGTTTTGTTTGGTTTCAGTCCCCCCTTTTCTTTGATACTCCTCAATTCCTGAGGAGAGCATGGTGGGACAAGAAAGGGAATAAAGGGACTTCCCTGGTGGTCCAGTGATTGGGAGTCTACGTGCCAATGTAGGGGACCGGGGTTCAATCCCTGGTCCGGGAAGATCCCACATGCCACAGAGCAGCTAAGCCCGTGCTCCACGACTACTGAGTCCACACTCCCTAGAGTCCATGGTCCGCAATAAGAGAAGCCACTGCAATAAAAAGCCTGCACTTCCCAACCAGAGAGTAGCCCTCACTTGCTGTGACTAGAGAAATCCTCAGGTAGCAACGAAGACCCAGCACAGCCAAAAATAAATAAAATTTTTTACAAAGGGAATAAAGTTTTGGATAGAGAGGTTAATCATAAACTCTGCAAGGGAGCTCAGTTTTAGGAGGAGTCAGTTTCATTCAGTTCTGCCCTCTGGCACTATTAGAGGACCCCTTTACTTCAAAATGAGTTTCCCAAATTTTACATGGGGAATTATAATATTTGCCACATCCTTTTTGAAACTATATTGGATAGGGAAAAAAGGAAAAGTAGATTCTAGGCCTGGCTCTGCAGCACCTAGAAAATATATTTCATCTCTCTGAGCCTTGGTTTTTCGTCGGTTACATGAGGATTTGGAATGAATTATTTCTAAGATCCTGTCTCTCCCTAGCATTTTGTGATTTATGAGGACAGGAATAATGAAATGTGATGTGTAAGTATCTGGCAATATACAAACCATTCTCTCCCATTATTATAAAAACCATGTCTGTGTTTTTATTTCTGGTGTGAGTTACTAACTTACATCTGATACTTCATGGAAAACAGACGTTAGCTCAGAAATTACTTGATCAAAAACAGCACTCTGATGTCAGGGAGGGTTTTTTTTAAGACAACTGCTAAACTCTTTCTGTGAGTTTGTTGTTGCCTTTTGGATTTTTAGGTCAAGTCATAATAGACCTTTGTACTGAAAAAGCTTGAGAATCTAATTGACCAAATTCCTTTTCACATAATAACACTGCAAGTATTTAATAAGAATGCTAAGGAACTTTAAGTAAGTAAGAATGCAAACCCGTGAGGAAACTTTATGTGTGGCCTAGTAGTCAAGAGGTTGGGCTATGGTTCCAGACTGTCTAGATTTGACTTTCAGCTCTGCTGCTTAATACCTGTGCTGGGCAGCCATGCATAGACTACTTGACTGCTTAAAGCCTCAGCATCGCCAACTATTAATATTAGATGATAATAAATAATTATTGGGATAAAGTGAATACAATGTATGTGATGTACGGAGAGTAAAAGTGCTCATTAAACATTACTAAAGGTTCTTAATGATTAGCATTATTGATAGAATAACCTTTAACCTGTATATGAAAAGGCAATCCCTTGTCTCACCAATTTTTCCTTTTATCTCTGACTGTTCCTTCTTGGTCTCCTTTGCTAACTCTTCTGAATCTAAATACTCTTTCAAAAGCTGGTTTCCTCTGGGCTTCTCTTTGTGGTTCTTTTTTCTTTTAATATTCTATCATTCTTTCTGGATGTTCTCTCCTTTACTCCTATAATTTTCACTACTACCTATTATTTTAGTACTCCTGAAAGTATAGTTAGGCCAGAGCTGTCACCTGTTATTCATTTATTTTAGATAAAAGAGGTTTATATGAAAAGAGAGTCTAGTAATGGTGTACTTCTTTGTTCTTCCTGCTCTCCTCAGCAGTAACAATGAAAGAAATCAATGGGGCAAAACTCAGTTGTCAGTGAGTCTCACAGAGGGATGGTAAGGTGTCTGCCATGGGTTTGGAAGGATCTTTCTGTCATACTGAGGAGAGTAGATATTGAGCAGTAGATTGCATTGTAGAGCCTTCCTTCGCCATGGCTTCTAACCTTCCTTTCTGCTCTGACCTCAAAAGGATTGGTCCCTTGGTTTAGAAAGACAACACCCAAGTAAATGTTTGTGGAATGAACACAATTGTTTTGAATCTTTGTTGACCTAAAACAAGTAGACTGACAGTTATTTTTCCAACAAAAATGGACTTACTTAGGATCAACAAGGCTTCCCTAGTGGCTCAGATGGTAAGAATCTGCCCGCAGTACAGGAGACCTGGGTTTGATCGCTGGGTTGGGAAGATCCCCTGGAGAAGGGAAGGGCAACCCACTGCAGTATTCTTCCCTGGAGAATCCCATGAACAGAGGAACCCGGCAGGCTATAGTCCATGGGGTTGCAGAGTCGGGCACAACTGAGCAACTAACACACAGACACACCCACAGGAAATCAACAGGAAAAAAAAAAAATCAAGAAAACTGCAATTCAGGGTCTTCAACTGTGGCAAGGTCCCTGCACAGCAAGGGCAGGAGAGCTCTTAGAAAGAGGGGAAAAGGAAGTTGGGAGGGCTGTAGTCAACAAAGAGCCATGGTTGTTCATCGGCTTGAGTTGTGGCAGCCTCGTTGGCTGAGCCAGAGAGACTTTCTTCTTCCTGTTGGGCTCTGCTGTCCTCCTGGGGCCCGAGACCTCCCCCTTCTGGTCAACATGTAGTCACCATCCTCCACTGAGTGAGGGTCTTAGCTGTTCTAGTAGCTTCCTGAGCTGATGGATTTGGAGTCAGGAGACACAGAATATGAGCCCCAGCTCTACCACATGTAAGTGACAGAATTGGTCACTTGGGAAGAAATGTGAGCTACTAGCTTGCTTGGCTTCCCAGAAGCCGTTTAGGTCAGAGGATGGCTGCACTGGAAGTTCCTGAGGTCAGGAGGACCTTCTGGGCTCAGCGTGCGAAGTCTCAGTGGGGAGAAGCAGCAGCATAGAGAGAGGATCTGTGGGGTTAGAGATAGCAAGGGAAGGACAGGGACACTGTTGTCTCTCAGGCAACACCTGTTCCTTTTCTCAGTCCTTTTAACGCTTCCTGTTCCCTGTTTTATTTAGAATAATAAATATGTCAATAAGTAGGAAAATCTTTTAGACTTCCAGTAAGATAAATGGCTCTTTAAAGGTAGTGTGAGCTCTGACATAGAAACTGTGGCTGGAAACCACGGATGTTAATAGTCTAAATTCCTGTTGAACTTCTTGAAATTATATAGACCAGTAATTGCTAAACGTTAAAATATATGTAAATATATCTGTACCCTAGCAAGAAGTCATTTTTAAGCATTTGCTACCCCGTATGTCTTTATAAATTATAAAAGTACTACTGTATTAATATACTGTAAAAATAGAAATTAAGAAGGATAAGATTAAAAAATAAAATTTCTAATATTTCTTTCCATTTTTCAGTGGCTCATCTTGTTTATGTCCCACATTGGAGATTTGAGATTAGAGAAGGAACATTTCATAAGGGAGAATTTAGTGGGTGATTTTGTAGATTGAGTGCTACAGAGAGCCTCTGGGCAGGATCAGGGCTGAGGCTTTTGCATTTTAAACCTGCCCGGGGCGTAAACAGGCTGCTTCTTATTAGGACCTAAAGTTTTCATTCTTCTTATCAGGAACAAACAGCTAACAAGTTATTTGAGTGTCTCTTGCCTCATTTTATAACACAGGAGAGACCCTAAATAATAGCCCCTGTGGGCACCAAATTAGTACCAAGGGAACCCTAGTGTACTTCCAGAAGAAGAGGAGCTTTCGATTGAAAAGAGCAACAGGTGCAGAGTAGAGAGAGAATTGCTATCCCAGCTCTTTAGGTATAAGATCTAGGTTTAGTTTTAGGGACAAGTGATAGAAATAGTAATCACTTTTATAAATTATAATAAATAATATTTATCAATACTTAGTTTGTATCTGATTCAGTACTATACATACACACACAGGTAAGATGTAATGCAGTAACTTATGAGGTGAGTATTACCATTCTTGTTGTATGAATGCAGGAACTGAAACAAAATACCAAACTATAGTACCGTAAAGTTTATATATAGTTTATATGTTTTTGTATAGTTTATATATTTTTCATATGATTTATATTTTCATTTAATCATTAGTGACTGTTTATTCATTTAACTAATGACTGTTCTTAATATATCAGGAACTTACTCAGTGTTCAAGATACAGAAATGACAGAGTGGTTTCTGCTCTGAAGGGTCTTATAACCTAGTGGAGCAAAAGATAAGTAGCATCAGTGTAGCATTTTGTCATTTATAAATATATTTCACATGTATTATCTCATGTAGTCCTCACAGTATCTCATTTTACAGGTAGAGAAATTGTGTCTCTGGAACAGAACTTAAACCCAAGCTAAAGAATCATTTGTTATGCCTTAATTCCATTTTTGGGGCTTCCCTGGGGGCTCAGTGGTAAAGAATCCTCCTGCCAATGAGGGAGACATGGGTTCAATCCCTGAGTCAGGAAAATACTGTGGAGACAGAAATGGCAACCACTCCCATACTCTTGCCTGGGAAATCCCATGGACAGAGGAACCTGGCAGGCTACACTCCATGGGGTCACAGAAGAGCTGGACATGACTTAGCAACTAAACAGTAATGCGCCCTTTTTATATTTAGGTGAATAGAACCATGTCCTAAGCAAATTCATTACTACAAGGTTTCAAATTCATTTCTTTTGAAGTACAGTTGATGCTAAGGAACTTGAAGACTACATTAAATAACTCAGGAAATGACTTTTAGTGTTCTGTTGAGTCCTAAAATAGAAATTTTTCTATTTATGGCATATTTTAAGTGTAATTTCATTTTATGTGTTTTTTTTTTTTTTGAAGACCAGAGAATGAAAATTTCCAATCTTTGTATCCTCTTTGTTTATTAGTTACTTAGGATATATCTGTCTTCTGTTTTTACCACAGGCAACTTCAGAGTGGACCTTGGATTACCCGCCCTTTTTCGCATGGTTTGAGTATGCCCTGTCACATGTTGCCAAATATTTTGATCAAGAGATGCTGAATGTCCGTAATCTGAATTACTCCAGCTCAAGGACCTTACTCTTCCAGAGATTTTCTGTCATCTTTACAGACGCACTCTTTGTGTATGCTGTCCATGAGTAAGTCTGAGGATGCTATTCCGTGTGGAAGATGTTGAGGAAATGGTATCAGATAGTATTAACCTGTTCTTCACTGTGGGCAAACGAAGTTCATATAATAGCAAATTCTAGGACATTTATAACTGTTGTGTTTTGAACTGCACAATGAGTAGTTACAACTAGCAGTCTAGCTGAATCTTGTGGGAAAAAAATGGGGGTTAAGGTGGGGTTACAAGGTAGAGATAGTACAAGATTGTGAATCTTGTGAAAAGTAGGCCCGAGTAGAGTTCCAGGACCATTTCTCCTGCCCAGAATGGCTCTAATGCCTCTCTTTCCTATCTTGTAGCAGGCCACCACATGCTGCTGTGACCTCCCCTGTTCTTTAGGATACTCACATACACACAACACAGCACACTCATGCACACACACGCCTAGTGCTAACCACCAGTGGAGTGTCCGTTCTAGTAAACTCAAGAAATCTTACTGAGTGCTTCTAGTTGCAGTCTCCGGATTCGTTCCCTCACAGAGACTCTTCGTTAATTTTAAGCTGTGTTTATATTAGATACTTTTATGTTTTGCACCTTTTACTTATAAGTTGCTTTTAAGTAGTCGAATACATATATGTAGAATGTTTTGCACAGTGACTTCCAAATAGTGAGTTCCCAGTCATTGTTGGTCTCTATTCTGTCCTAATACTTAAGCCTACTCATATGATTGTGACAGAGAAGTAACTAGATCATTTCTGTTTATGTGGCCTTCCTGAGTGAACCTCTTGCCCCATTCAGGAAAGAGTCCCTTGTGGGTGTTTGAACCTCTGCTTATTCTTATGGAATAACTCCTGTTTGGCTCCCTGACCTTCATTCTGTGTATGACCTGGCAAGAGTTGGAGGAGAAGGTGATATATCATGTACTCCTTTTAACTCAAAATGTTTAAATTCATTCTCCCAGGGCAGGGGTTTGCAGGCATAGAGAAAGAGGGTTCATTTCCATCTACAGTGTAAGAACAGCTAAGATAAAAACTTCAAACAAGGCACTCTGCGTAGATTAGTAGCTTACTTAATTTTCTCAATTACCCTGGAAGGTTACTCTCTCTGTTTATGAGGAAACTGAGGCTTCAGGGAGGAAAAGCAGGACACCTTTTCCTAGCCCCTGTCCAGCTGCATCTTTATTATGTCTGCTTTCACTTTTAGCTTTCTTTGTTTTCAGGATTTGCTGGTATTCAAATGAAACACATTTGAAAAAATCTTTTCATAGAATAATACATCCTTGTTGTCAAAATTTTGGAAAATAGCACATATACAGTGGTTCAGATGGTAAAGAATCTGCCTGCAAGGTGGGGGAACTGGGTTCAATCCCTGGGTCGGGAAGATCCCCTGGAGGAGGGCATGGCAACCTACTCCAGTTTTCTTGCCTGGAGAATCCCACGGACAGAGGATCCTGGTGGGCTGCAGTCCTTGGGGTCACAGAGTCGGACACGACTGAGTGACTAACACGTTCACTTTCACTAAAGTTAACGGGAACCCATATTCCTCCACTTACTGCTATCACTATCAATGTTTTGGTGCCTATTGTTTCAACCTCTTTTTGTGTCTGAATATAATTTTTACAAACTAGAAATGGATCATACTGTTGTCACCTGCTATTCTCACTTAATTACTGTATTATTTACTTTTAAATGACATACATTTTTTTATATGAGTTTTTTTAACTATTTGGGTAGTTGAAAGCTGCAAGTTTGTGTCTCTGTTCTTTTTTTTTTTTTCCTATCCCCTCCACCCTCTCCCAAACTCTCACCGGCCTATTCTTGATTTGGCTGGTTTGGTGACATATAATTTAGAATGCTGTGTTATCCTGGTCTGCATTTTTTTAGTCTTAAGGACTAAAATAGTGTGTGTCCTCTCAGTTTTCAAAATTCTTTTGGGTTTTTGGTGTTCTAATTTGTTTTATTAAATGAAGACTTTGTTTCAAGTCAGCGTAGCTGAGAAAGACACGGAACTGGCCCCGAGGACTTTCTTTCTGCTACCGCCTTTTTAGGTTCAGGAATGGCATGGACACCCCAATCCTTGTTTCTAATGAGCTGACAGGGAAGCAGCCAAAATTTTTGTTACCCACTGGAATTACTTGGGAACGGTGACACCCAAGGGCACTTTAACTGAAAAGTTGTCCCTATCACCAGAACTGGACACTATCACCTTTCTTTTTCTTCCCTGTTGATAACTGGCAGCATTGAGCTGTGATTTGGGTGCAGACCTATTGAAGGGCTACAAGAAAGTCTACTGGAGTCTCTTCCCTCCTTTTTAAAAAGAAAACCTTCCATGGTCCTTGGGGAGTAAATGTTACACTCTTAGTGAAAGCATCTAGGATATACTGAGTGCTCCATAAACAGTAGCGTCATTCCCTTGATCTTTTCTCTCCTCATTCCTCCCGTTTCTTCCTTCCTTTTTTTCCCCTTCATATTTGGATTGATATAAACCTTAGTTTTCCAACTGCTGTTCAGCCTGAATGTTGCTTTTCGATCATTCATTTTCAAAATAAAATAGTTCCACATTAAAAAGAAAAGAATGCCATGGACAGCTTCTCAGGAATGGCTAATAAAACACAACAGAATATATCAGAGCGCTCTGTACAAGCACTGTGACGTTCTAATGAAGATAGAAGTCGTTTCTGATTCTTTCCTCGTGTTCCAATTTAGGTGCTGTAAATGCATTGATGGGAAAAAAGCAGGCAAAGAGCTTACGGAGAAGCCGAAGTTTATTCTGTCAGTACTACTGTTGTGGAACTTCGGGTTGTTAATTGTAGACCGTATCCTTGACGTTTTATGCTTATTTATTCTTATTTATGCTTATTTATGTTTATTTATGTTCCCTTATTTATTTGATATGTACTAAAGTATAAGATTAATTCTTTCTGTAATGATGATTCTGAAATGTGAGCTGCTTTTGAAAGTGGATGTGGGATGGGTTAGTCAGTTCCCCAGACTGTGGTCTCTACTCAGCTTTACCACCCTCTGGTTGTAGAGCACTTTGTCCCTGAAAAGTTAGTGATGACGTTCGAGAACCAGGTAAATCACCGGGAAAGCAATATACTGGGATTTAGCTGTCTTTAGATTAATCTAATATACATATCTGAAATAGTTTATATTATTCTAAATACCTTTTGTAGAAAAGGGCCTATCACAGAATTGGATGTGAATCCCACTTTTCTCCCCTCTTGGCTTACCCCATGTTAATAGGCAAAGTTCTTAAATCCAAAGGGTCTGAATGTAACTAAAATCCAAATGGCAGAAGCCAGATTTCTAGTTTTCATAGACATAGCCAGGTGTGGGTGAGAGTACCTAGAGGTTGGTTTAAGTGTGACCTGAACTCAGATCTCAGTTTTGTCATCTGAGTGGTGATAGGCCATAAGTATAGTAATGCTCTGGGCTCTGACCACCTCACAGGTTCGTTGTATACTTACTGACAATGAAATGCTGCATGAAATGGCCTTTGGTAGCTGTTAGGTCCCTTCCTTTCTCATCCCTGATTCTAGAAGAGAAAACAAAACAAAACTCCTTTAGCTGTTCATTCTTTAACTTTTGGAAAATAGGGGAAGGTTTCCTGGTTTTCTACTTAAACATAAATTTTAATTTAAAGGTTTGTCCAGAATTTTAAAATTTATACAAAACACTATTATGCGAAGTCCAAACTGGTAGTAATATGTTGTTTTTAATTTACTTGAAAAGTAAGCACTTGTAACTTTGATGCTCAGTGTGCTGGCACAGTTCATTGTGAATTTGGTATCCTCTGTTTTCTTTCCTTGACCTAAGTCCAGATATTCATTTCCAGTACAATGGTTTTTTATCTGGATTAATGCTGCTCTCCATTGCACGATTCTTTCAGGTAAACACAGAATAGGCTAATTATATTAGTTTGGTTTTTAGCTTGTAAAGGTGATAGATAAATTTATTTGACCAACTGTTTTCCATTGCCAAGTGCTATTCACACTTTGAGTATTTCTCACAAATTCCGTCTTCTCTTTTAGTAATACTTTTCTCCATTTTACAGATGAGAAAATTATACTCTAAAAACTTGTTAGGGTGTGGCAGGCCTGAAATAAACTTGAGTTTCTATATTTGGTTCAGATCATTTGTCCAGAAAGGAAGTCTTCCATAGTTTATACAGAATAGTAACTATGATGGTGGGGCCTTACCCATCAGAAGCATGTAGCATAGTGTAATGGAAAGTATGGGATTTGGAACCGAAAGACCTGGGTTGAAATCCTGAATAACCCAAACAAGCTGTGTGACTCAGACAAGTTATTCAAAAGCATTGGTTGCTTCAGATTGGGTCCATTATATGTAATATCTTATTGAGTAAACCTTGCAACTATTGTGTGAAGTTGTTAAAATTATCCTCCTTTCTTTAGAGGAGGAAAACAGGTAATTTAGATTTCTGGATGTCTCCTCATCTCTGGGATTGGGTTTTAGGAATCTCCAGGGAATATTGATACACCATCAGGTGTGGGAACCATCAACCCAAGGCAAGTCTTCCAACCCTCCCAGCCTCAGTTTTCTCATCCATAAAATAAAATTGACCCTTGATACATTCTGTTTATTAAATGGGGCCACTTACCTCACAGGGACTTTGGAAAGATCAAACTCAGTAATCTTTTTTGAAGTTCTTTATCAACTATAAATGTCTGGATAAGTTTTTTTTTCTTTTAATCATTATAAGGCACACTACACCTAGATCATAATTGGTGTTCAATGAGTGAAGGGTGAATGGTTGTTGAACAAATGAACTAAAGTTTAGCTGTAGAACCAGCTGGACTTTTCTCTGAATCTTAAATAAATAATAAAACTGGTGGAGAGATTTAGAAGCACCCTTTGGTTTTGCCTTACCATTGCTGATTCGTCTGTTCTAGACCACACCTGATGAGACAGTGAAAGGAGGAACCTGGCCTTTCAGGGTCCCTCTGGCAGTTCCTTTACTGAACCCCAGGACCATTATCTCATTTGGTCCTTCCAAAATTCCTGTGAGGTAGGTAGAATTCAGACTTCTCTAGTCATAGTCAACTGAGTTTGGAGGGTTGTTTTTTTTCCCCCCGAAATCAGAATGCCTTTACTTCTCCTAAGTAGTTTGTTAGATCAGGTACTACTTACTGCCTTCAGCCCAGTTGTACTCTATGTTACCTAATATGTAATGTAAGATTTAAATGATTCTTTGTTAGCATAGTTTATCTATAATTATTCATATTCTGATTCCCAGATCTTCTCTGGAAATCAGCTCCAGCTATTGTTTAACTATAAGAGGGTGAAGGTAATTAACATCTTTGGGTCCCTTAGCGAGAATTTGTAGTGTGTTGTTATGCCAACGTATCTTATACCTCAACATCAAACTTAGTATTTAATAAATATTTGTTGAAATAATGAATTTATGAACCCACTAGGCTCACTGTAAAAGCTAGTTGGAATCAATTCCTTCTGTTCTCCTTATACGGGTCTTCCCTGCTGGCTCAGTGGTAAAGAATCCACCTGCCAAGTAGATGTGGGTTTGATCTCTGGGTCAGGAAGATCCCCAGAAAGGGAAATGACAACCCACTCCAGTATTCTTGCCTGGGAAATCCCATGGACAGAGGAGCCTGGCCGGCTACAGTCCACGGCATCACAAAGAGTTGGACATGACTTAGAGACTGAAACACCGCCAGTGTTATATTTCTCATATTGTACATCACGTTCCTAGAACTTATTTATCTTGTAACTAGAATTTTGTGCCTTTTGACTCCCTTTATTCAATTCTCCTTCCCCCATTTCTCACCTCTAGTTAACTACAGATGTAATCTTTTCCCTATGAGTTTGTTTTTGAAGTAATAATTGATCTACAACACTGTTAGTTGCTGTTACATACATAATGGCTCAATATTTGTATCCATTTCAAAATGATCACCCTGGTAAGTCTGGTTATAATCTGTCACCATACTGAGATGACAGATATAGTTCCTGACTACATTTTTCACACTGTACATTTCATACCCATGATTATTTGTTTTGCAACTGTACTTCATCTCTTAATCTCCCTCACCTATTTCTCTTCTCCCCTCACCCATTTATCTTAACCATTTTCAAATATAATAGAGTTCCTATACCCCTTTGCTCATTTTCCTGTAATATTACCATCATATGGTACATTCATCAAGACTGAAAAACCAACATTGGTACATTCAGATTTCACCAGTTTTTCCACTGACATCCATCTTCTGTTCCAGGATCCAGTCCAGGATGCTACATTATTGTGTTCAGTGTACCCTGAATTTTGAATTGATATTTCCCTTTTCAATCTCCTAGAAAAGGCATATGGAAGGAGCATTTCTCTTTGCTGTTCTCCTACATTTTAAGCACATCTACCTCTATGTAGCACCAGCTTACGGTGTATATTTGCTGCGATCTTACTGTTTCACTACAAATAAACCAGGCAAGTTTTAATGATTGTGTTATTTTTCTTTTTTTAATTTTGTCTTGACTTAGTGGCTTGCTTGTTAATTTTTATTTATTTATTTGACCACACTGTATGGCACTTAGTATCTTAGTTCCCTGACTAGGGATTGAACCCACGCCCCCTGAAGTGGAAGCATAGTCTTAACCACTGGACCACCAAGGAAGTCCTATGAAAGGGTTTTATGAGGTACAGCAGATATCTTTCAATTATTGATCCTATAAAAATGGGTAAAAACCCATTCTTACTTTTCTGTGTTCTTGCCACATCATAAAGATTGGTATACTATCATGCTGCTGCTGCTGCTAAGTCACTTCAGTCGTGTCCAACTCTGTGCGACCTCATAGACGGCAGCCCACCAGCCTCCCCTGTCCCTGGGATTCTCAAGGCAAGAACACTGGAGTGGGTTGCCATTTCCTTCTCCGATGCATGAACGTGAAGTCGCTCAGTCGTGGGCCACTACTAATTTGAGCATGTTGTATAAGCTATGGCTTTCCGTGCTCCTGTTTAATGATAATGGTCTTTTTTGTAGATGGATCCATCCGATGGAACAGCTTCAGCTTTGTCCGTCTTATTTCCCTGGGACTGATTGTTTTCCTAGTTTCTGCTCTTTCGTTGGGTCCTTTTCTAGCCTTGGTAAGTCTTTTATTTGTTATAAAGACATGTTTGGTGTTATTTAGAAAAAATAATAAAGCCAGGGATATATAAAATAAGCAAAACTACTCCTTTTTCACTCCTCCCAACTATGACTCCACAAAGATAGGATGGTATTCTTTCAGACATTTTTGTGCCTATGCAAATATGTATGTGCATATATTTGTGTGTTTAACAATATGTCTCACACAAACACACACACTCACACAGAGTTGATAGTAAGTATTCACAGATTTCTGGATTTGTTTATTTGCTTGTTTGCTATGTTTTATTTGTAACCCCAAGTCAGTCCTCAGTGTTTTCCCAGGCAGTCATTGACAGCAAACATTCTAAAAAAGAAAAAGTGCCTAATATGTTACAGATGTTCAGCAGGTGTTTTTCCTTTTTTTGCTTCTTTCCTTGTTAATTTTAATTGCTGCTAAAACTGGGAAACACTGCATGTCTCGTCAAGCCTTCTGCATCATCCCCATTTCTTCAGTAAACTTGGTGAAGCTGCAGTCTGTGTTCTCCTTTGCCCCTTAGCAATTCTTCCATTATTATATTATATATTATACACACTATCGGATTGGTATTCAAAGTACTTTGATATACCTTGTCAACATGACAGATGAGAAGGTTGGACAAAAAGAAGTTCTGTGAACTGCTCAGCATCACATAACTATTTCCTTGAAGGAACAAATACTGGAACTCAGACCTCATAACTTTCTTCACACGATGCCACAGATAGTACCCTAGTTCTCTTTTTTAATTTAGAAAAGATTGATCACTGTTTAATCTCTTTTCAACAGAACCAACTGCCTCAAGTCTTTTCCCGACTATTCCCCTTCAAGAGGGGCCTCTGCCACGCATATTGGGCTCCAAACTTCTGGGCTTTGTACAGCGCTTTGGATAAAGTGCTGTCTGTCATTGGTATGGTAGCAAACGTTCTTACCTTTCTTTGGAGGGGCCTCTCTGCACGTGGTCTGTGGGATCTTAGTTCCCCAACCAGGGATCAGCCCGGGCCCCAGCAGTGAGAGCACTGAGTCCTAACCGCTGGACCTACGTGGAGTTCCCTAAGCCTTCTTACTTAGACTGTGAATATTGCAAGGGCTAGTCACATTGAGAAATGGAGAAAAACCCCTGCTTTGTCTTGTGAATGAGGCTGAACTGTTTGTTCTCCAGCCCCGCGTTTCTGCTCTCAGGATAAACAGAGAAGTGGTTCTAGGGACTGAGACCTCAGTGCCGGAAACAGACTGCGTTCCTAAGGCTTCCCTGGTGACTCAGAGGTTAAAGTGTCTGCCTGCAATGCAGGAGACTCGGGTTCAGTCCCTGGGTCAGGAAGATCCTCTGGAGAAGGAAATGGCAGCCCACTCCAGTATTCTTGCCTGGAGAATCCCATGGACAGAGGAGCCCGGTAGGCTACAGTCCACGGGGTCGCGAAGAGTCGGACACGACTGAGCGACTTCACTTTCACATTGCGGCAATGAGATGGTTGTTCCTTTTCTTGGGAATAAAATATTTATACATTTTCAAAAGGTAATTTTTACCTTAAGTAAAATGTGTTTCAGCAGTTATAACCTTAGTTTTAAACTTCAGAATGTGAAGAAGCTTTTTTAAGAATGTGTAAGTCATGATTCTGGGTATTAAAAATAATGGTAGGCATGCATTCAGCATGAGATGAAAGAAAGAGAAAACTTAGCCTATGCTTTTAAGTTTGAGATGTGATGAAAAGGAATTTATACCTTTAGATGGTTCTGAAAATAACTGACTGTAGAACAACTCACAGTCTGTCATCTGTGAATACAGCCTAGCGTGATGGGAAATGGCAGGATCAAGAGAAGGGCAGGCAAGCTTCTGTAACCGGACAGACAGTAAATATTTTAGGCTTTGCAGGCCACATAAGGTGTTTTGTTGCTTGTTTACAACCATTAAATGTAACAACTTATTGTGAGAATCAAATGCAACCATAAAGACATGCCAAGCTGTCAGTAGCATGGGCTTTGGAACCAGACAGTACTGGATTTGAGTCTTCCACCTAAGTTGTGTGACTTTAGGCATGTCGCTTATCTTTTTGTGCCTCAAGGAGCTAAAAGTAACGGCTGCAAAGCCCTTGGCATATGGCAGGTGCTTAATGCATGGCAGCTGCTATTACTGTTTTGGACACGTACTTATGGGAAATCATAATTTGGTATTCTCACTCACCCATTGAGCCCAACCTTGATGTATATGGCATCTTATAAAGGAAGTTCTTAACACTTCTGAAAACTTTAAATGACTGGCATAATAGGAGGTACAAGGGCCACTTGTCTTATCTGAGTCAGGAAACTGTTGGACCCCATCTTGTGTATCTGTCTCCTCAAGGATGTTGTAAATGGAAGGCCAGTGGTAGATTAGGCAATTCTGTTTCAGGCAGGTAATTAGCTTTAAGAGAGAATCTGCAGGCTGAAGTCAAAAGGGAAGAGGTGCATGAATAGAAAGTATTTTAGTAATCTACACTTTTCTCACATGTCACTAATTTTCAGTGGCACTAGATGGGGCCATTCAGATGCTCAGACCATCTTTGACTCTTCTGTTAGCTTGTTTGGGCTGGGGCTTGCATCGTTATCCTCGGACTTGGTTCATTTAGTAAGTATTTCTTGGAATGTTACGTTATGTGCTGGGCATAGAAAAAAATTGTCATTCCTGCCTTTAAGGAACCCAGTGTAGGAGAGTAAATGAACATATAAACAGATACAGTGCAGCATGTATAAGAGACCACCTTAGCCCACAAGAAAATCAGCTTTATGTCCTGAGTTAGGAGCTTTCATAGGTAAGGGAATTAGGAGTTAGCTCTGTAAAGTGAGTAGGCCATTCTAGGCAAGACGAGTAGTCTGTGCAGAGGGACACAGGTGTCTGAGGGGTATATCAGCTCATTGCAGCCAAACTATGTTTAACAAGGTGAAGCAGATGAGTCTGGCAAGGTGGGAGGGGCTAGATCATGGAAGATACTGTGGACTGTGCTTAGGAATATGGACTTTATCCCATAGTCAAGGAAGGATTCAAAGCTGGCTTGTGACATGGTAGTATTTGAGAAAGCTTGCTTCATTTTAGAGATGAGAGCAAATTGCTGTCCATGCTACCTGCCAGCGAGGTTTCCTGTTCCAATATAGACAACCACACTGTAAACCAGAGGTATTTTAGGTAGAATATTGTGGGACTGAGTTAATGAAATCTTGACCTTGAAGCAGTCATAAGATTTAGTAGCATATTCTCTTTTTTTCCTCGAGGAATTGATTGGTAAAATATGGTGTGAAAGTGTCAGTTGCTCAGACGTGTCCAACTCTTTGCAACCCCAGGGACTGTAACCCACCAGACTTCTCTGTCCGTGGGATTCTCCAGGCAAGAACACTGGAGTGGGTTGCCATTCCCTTCTCCAGGGGATCTTCCCGACCCAGGGATCTAACCCAGGTCTCCGGCATTGTAGGCGGATTCTTTACCAGCTGAGCCACCAAGGAAGCCACATAACACATGGTATGCCCTTGATCAAAACAAAATGTCTATTTACTCTGTAGGTTTAGAACTGAAACTTCTTGACCCCAACAAGATTCCCAAGGCCTCAATGACAAGTGGTTTAGTTCAGCAGTTCCAACACACAGTCCTTCCCTCAGTGACGCCCTTGGCTACCTTTATCTGCACTCTGATTGCCATGTTGGTAAGAATTCACACATGGTCCTCGGTTCTTGAGTTTTCTCTCCTTTTCTTTTGTGTGGCTGGTTGAATTTCAAGTTTTCCTAACCGTAGGATAAATTCCATGGCTATAATCCTGCTGCAGATTGAGGCATTTCCTAGCAATTCTTAGGGTAACTTTGAACACCATAAGGAAGGATTACTAGTAAAGCCTCTTTGAGAGAGGTCCTCACGAGAGGCTAATAGACCATCTGTTCACCATCAGATGAAGAAGAATGAAAAGCCCAGGGGGGCATCCTGGACTACACCGTGGAGAAAGAGGACAGTGTAGTAAGGGCATCAGGTTTTTGTTTTCATCCATGGCAAACTAATCAAAAGTCTAAATTTTTCTGGACTGCCTGGATATTTTGTCTTGATAATGAGCTGAGATGACACAGTGGCTGTCTGAGCATCAGATAAGAATCTTATGAGTCAGATGCTGTTATAGGCACCATTCAAAGTTGTTTCTGTTAGTGATCATGATGAACTCAATTTCGTGATATAATTTTAGAAATCAGTATAAGTAACTCAGTCATATCTAATTACACTCAGTTTTAATTTTTGTTTCTGAATAATCAAGCCTACTCACAAGACACCTGACCCCACTTAATTGCATGGCAGTACTGGTAGGTAATTAAGCTCTGTTGGCCTATTTATCCACATGTTCTAACTGAGGTTAAACTTTTTCCTAAAATTTCAGCCTTGTAAGCTGCATGTGGAAGGCCTTGGATTGCTTGTAAATTACACTACTCCAGCTCACAGAGTTAGATGTTTGCTTACTACTATTAAGATTTTTTTTATATGGACCATTTTTTAAGTTTTATTGAATTTGGTACAAAATTGTTTATTTTGTGATCTGGTTTTTTGGCCATGTGGTATGTGGGAATTGAACCCACACCCTCTGCATTGGACGAAAGTCTTAATCACTGGACCACCAGGGAAGTCCCTGGTGTTTGTTTATCAATATGCTAAGATTTAATTTATTATTAGTTCCACAGTATCAATGAACTTTTTTAGTTTGACCTAATAAGTTTAGTGACTGTTAGTTAACTAATTATGAAGGTGTAATAGGGGGTTATACTGGCTATCCTAGAACTTAATTTATCATTTCTTATTAATTTTAATGAGTTAAATATATATTTCCAAATGCCTTTTTCTGAGTAGTGTTTCTGTGTTAACTTTTGGTGGACTGTTCACAAAGCAAATTATCTCAGTTTGATGGAGAATAATGAGCTACTGTTTTTCAGAATGATGTAAATTATATTCACCTAATGATGTTTCAGTAAAGCCTATTTTAAATGATACTGAAGTTTTATCTTTGCCTATTGTTTCTAGCCCTCTATTTTCTGTCTTTGGTTTAAACCTCAAGGGCCCAGAGGCTTTCTCCGATGTCTGATTCTTTGTGCCTTGAGCTCCTTCATGTTTGGTTGGCACGTCCATGAAAAAGCCATTCTCCTCGCAGTTCTCCCAATGAGGTAAGCTCAGTTAGTGAGCACTTCTGGCATATTTCACAGTGACCCTGTTGTTTTCCGTTTGATCTGTCCCTTGACGTGTTCAGTGGGATAGGCAAAGATGTGTGGGAACAGGTTTATACCTAGACAGAACAGGGATGCTTAAGTTGGGATCCTTGGACCTGTGAAAGTTCTAAGATATGCAGAACTGCCTGTATTGTCCCTGCATTTTTTGATAAGGGGTCCTGTGCTGATTAAGAGTCATGATACCAGTCTGTTACTGCTGAATTTTGAATGGCAGCATAGTATGAAAAAACATGGTATTTGATGTCATCACACCCACAGTTCCTTGTTGGGGTGGTGTTTAGTCAAAGTAAGGAGGGAGTCCATTATGGAATAATACCTAACATACACACAGCGCTTCAGAGTTTTCAGAACTGTTTTTGTTGTTTGCTGGGATTTTGTTTTGTGCTTTTGTATTCTTTATTTTGAGCCCCACAACAGCCTATAAGATAATTAGGATAAATGATTATCCCCTGTCTTTATAAAGCCCCAGAAACTGGGGCTCAGAGTTTGACTTATCCAAAGTCACACAGCTAGCAAATAGCAGGATTAGGACTTTAACCTGAATCTTACCATAGTGAATCTTAACTTCTTTTCACTGTGCCATGCTAAAAAAGAAAAGCACAATGTGTCCATTTTATATACAATTGAAACCCAATTACATGGATGGTAATAGAATTAGCCCTTTTCTTAAGCTTTTTCTTAAATCCTGAGAGACATCATTTAAGCTCTGAAAGAACATTAAGCGAATATGTCAGATCAGTACATGTCTTGTCTGAGTTCATTTAGCAACTTGGAATTTCCAAAGTAAAAAATAGGGCAAAATTCCTAATGTCTTTAGTTAGAATTCTAACTGAACACCAGCACATGTGGGGCATTGTCCCAGAGAGGAGCTATAGGATTGGAAATAAAACTCTCAAGTCCAGTTTCCCTGTCTACCACCATTAGGCAGCTCCCAACCCCACAATATTCCTTTCTTTGAGGAGGCAGTTACTCAGAGAGACAAGATTCTTTTTTGAATGTTCCATGATTCAGTGTAGTACATTCTTCTATGTATTGCTTCAAGTTTCCCACTAAAAAAATTAATATTCTCAATTGAATTGGACTTGTAGCAAAGATCAGTATGTTATTTTATGCAAAGCCAGTTCTAGAAATAATATTATATATATTATAGCTATTTGCAAGTATAAGCTTCATTTGATGTTTTAATGAATTACACTAAGAATTATTATGAGAATTTTTATTTTTAGCCTCTTATCGGTGGGAAAAGCAGTAGATGCTTCGATTTTTCTGATTCTGACCACAACAGGACATTATTCCCTCTTCCCTCTGCTCTTCACTGCACCAGGTAAATAGCTTCTTTTTAAGACAGATCTATTTAATTGTCATGCTTTTACATCAGCACATACAGATCAATGCTATCTGATTTAAACTACCTTTAAGTCTCTTAGAAAGAGAAAGCCCTTCCATTCTCTTAAGTAAAACCTCCAGTATATCCCTAATTCTCAGTATCTTTAGATGTCACAAAAATGCATAGTTAAGCTCAAAAAGCATTCCTAGTACTATATAGCTGTGTCATTGTGATTATATTCCCTTAAGTATCATAAACCTTCCTCTTGCCAACCTAATCATCATATGTACCTTTTTATTCTTTTAACAGAACTTCCCATTAAAATCGTACTCATGTTACTGTTTACCACCTATAGTATTTCCTCACTGAAGACTCTGTTCAGGTAATCTGAAAAAGTACATTTAAAATTCTTTTTACTCTTGTGAAAAGTTTCCTCCTAAATGATTAAGTCTTTTACATTTTAATTTTTTAACTATTAGTGGTAATATCACAACATTACAAAATATCAGCAGTAGCAGGAGAAATTACCCATACTCCATCACTCTGAATAAGCCAGACACAAAAAGGAAAAATATCGTATGATTTCATTTATATGAAATATCTGCTGCTGCTGCTGCTAAGTTGCTTCAGTCGTGTCTGACTCTGTGCGACCCCATAGACGGCAGCCCACCAGGCTCCCCCGTCCCTGGGATTCCCAAGCAAGAACACTGGAGTGGGTTGCCATTTTCTTCTCCAGTGCATGAAAGTGAAAGGTGAAAGTGAAGTCACTTAGTCACGTCCAACTCTTTGTGACCCCATGGATTGCAGCCCACCAGGCTCCTCCATCCATGGGGTTTTCCAGGCAAGAGTACTGGAGTGGGTTGCCATGAAATAACTAGACTATGCAAATTCATAGAGACAGAAAGTAAATTAATGGTTACAGGGACCTGTGGGAGCGGTGGTTGTGCTGGATAGGGAGCTATTACTGCTTTAATGTCTCCAAAGATTCTTTTTGGGGTGTTGAAAATGTTTTGAAAGTGGACAATGGTTATGGTTACACAACATTATCAATATATTTAATACTACTTAATTACAGTAAAAAATGGTTAACAAATTGTATATGACTTTACCAAACAAAAATTATGTACTGATTACCGTATTCTTATTCCAACGTCACAGTATCCAGCCCCCTTTCCTTTTCCAAATGCATAGCTAGTTCTCCCTCAGCAACTTCAGCTAAGTGATAGCATTGATGATGACTGGATAATTTGGATTGTTGAGTTAACAGAATGATATAGTTTTATCACTTTTCTCTAAATGTGAAATTTTTTGCATTTTTTTGACTCTGGCTTTAGCTGCACTGCACATCAAGACAGTGCGGTTGGGCAGCTTTAGTTGGGAAATGTTTGCAAAAGCAGAATGACTCATCTAAAGTCAGACTTCTCTCCTTTTTTCTTCAGAAAAGAAAAGCCTCTTTTTAATTGGATGGAAACTTTCTACCTCCTTGGCCTGGGACCTCTGGAAGTCTTCTGTGAATTTGTATTCCCTTTCACCTCCTGGAACCTGAAGTACCCGTTTATCCCTTTGTTACTGACCTCAGTGTATTGTGCAGTGGGCATCACGTATGCTTGGCTCAAACTGTATGTTTCAGTATTGACTGACCCTCCTGTCGGCAAGACAAAGAAGCAATGAGTAAAGGAACTGCTTGGATGTATTCCAAGCAATTATTTCATGGGAAGTTAATCAGAACTTGAAGAAAGTTGCTAGTAGCATGAACCATTCATTTCAGTAAATCTGTGGGAGGACCATTCTTGCAAACTTGGCCTTGCCCAGCCTAGCAACCTGATTGTCACCATGGTGAGAAGCCACTTGTCCTCCATAAGCAGTGAAATACATCTGAAACAAATCTCGCCTTCCCCTTTTAAAATTGTCATTGAGACTGCTGTGCTTGCTCCAGACAAGAAGGGAGACTGATCAACAGCATGATTTTCTGTAGCCTATGATAACCATCGTCAGGATATAAAGCATAATCAAGATCATGTGCTAAGGGAAGTATAAATAAAATACCATTTTGTATTTCTGCACAAAAAACTTTTTGGATTATTTCCAGCTCCTCCATTTCCTTGGTGTGCACACTAGCAAATGGTGTGCACTAATCCCCATTCTGTACACCTTGTTCCAGGAGGTGCTTTTTTTTTTCCATTGAAATTATGCATCGACAATACTCACAGAGACAGAATATTTAATGATCTGTTTGGCCTGTCAGCGGAGATTATAAACCACTCTGCTCTTACACTGAGTTAAGGACATCTTCTACAGTTCATTTATTCTAAAAGCAAGTACTCCAAATTCAATAGGGTCACTCCTTAAACTTTCCTGTGTGAACAGTCTTAAGTGTTTTTTTTTCCCAGCCCGATCTAGTCCTCCCTCTACCTTGAGAGTACTTCATACACTTTAACCAGGACCCCAGGTTGCCTAATATCTGCAGCACATTCCAGTTCAGCCAACATTTATCTAGCTGTCGCTAGGAACTTTCACGTTTTATTCCCCCTAAGAAGATCAGAGAGAGTCCAAGATCAATAGAATTCTGGGATGCTAATCCCGTTATCCATCTCTTAAATTCACTCTATTTTCCAAGTCTTCTTTTGAGTCTCATTCAGAGATAAAGATGGGGATTTTTGCCAAAGGACTGGGGGAAGCCCAGCCTCTCTAGCCCCTTTTCCTCGCCACAGTTCCCCGTTGTGCCACGTGCTCCAGCTGTCCCAACAACGTAGAATTCCCGGTGTGCTGTGCTATTTCCTACCTCTGCTTCCTTTCATTTCCTGCCACTTCCTTTCTTTCCTCTCTCTGCTGACTTTTACACCCTATCACTTGATTGTCTGCACTTCAAGATTCAACTTCAAAATGCCATTGCAAAATGTTCTGAAATCTGTAAGTGAAAACAAGCAAAGTTACTATCAAAATTTAAACAAATAAGATATATATATGAAGCCCATTTTTTTAATTTGCTGTTTAATTTTATATGCAGTGTACCAAAATTTAACAAGTGGAAGGAAAAGAAAAGTGGGAAGGACTTGGTATTCTTTTTTTTTTTTTTTTTTAGGACTTGGTATTCTTGATTACAATATAGTTTCCCAGGTTGAGGAGATAGAGCCAGAACTGGGAGGGAACAAGACGCCCTCTTTCCAGCCCAACACTGGCATCGTTCTCCTTGTTAACAATTCCCACCTAGAAACTACTGTTTGTGAAGGGAGCACTTCATTGTCAGAGAGAATTGCCCCGTATGTGTAATCCATACAGTTTCCGTTTGCATTTAATGGGAGAAAAAAACATTCTATTAAAATCTTTGAAAAAGATGTTTTACTCTTAAGCGGTTAGATAAAATTTCTCTTCCAGTATAATCATGGTAAAAATAAAAAATTATTTCGGCCCACCTACCTGCTTTTTTGTGCTCCAAAGAAGTGGGCTACTGTGCTAATGACAACTGAAATTACAACAATTTTACAACCTCAAAAACCTGAATCAATATAGCCTTTAGTTTCTCACAATAAAGTCCTGTATGTGGCATCTCCAGTTTATAGAAAGGTCAGTAAATGTTTTTGTTTTGGTATTTTTTCAGTCTCAGAAGTGCTGACTGAAAAAAAACACACACAACATAGGAGCTGTTTCAGGTTCATTCAGGGACCGTAGTAAGGGCTGTAGCCTAGGAGACAGCTTCTCAGTAACTCTGAGAGGACTGCTCTGAAGAGGAGAGGGGAGGTTCAAGTGTATATGTGCGTTTGGGGCTAGGGAATATATGCACTCAAGTATACATTTTGGTAAAATATTACTGCTAGTCACGAAGAACAGACATCTCAATAATTTTAGTGCTCTTCTATGTATGGGAAGATGCAAGAATCTGGGTTCATTAAAATTCTTGCTAAGATACACATCTAACTATTAAGGGACCAGCTTGTCCAAAGCACAGAGCATCCTGTTATCAAATTAACTTTCTCCATCTGAAGCAAAGAGTGCTTCATCCTGTTACCTTAATTTCCTCTGCCTGAAGCACAGAGTGTACTGTCCATCAGCAACTGTAGCAGGTAAATCCTTGCAGAACTGGCTAATAAGCAGCACTATTGTACTTTGTAGGAGTCAGAACTAAAAACAGTATACTATATACATAAGACAACTATAAAAAGGACTGGACCCATAGTATACCTATGTTCAGAATCCTAGAGCCTCTCAAAAGAGCACTCAGGGAGGATTCATTTTGTACAGTTTTCCTGAATGAATAGATGGCTGATTAGACAGTGTCGAGGTGTTCACCATTGTGTAAAGCATCCCCTTCCACATGCACAGCTGTTTCTTAGGGCATTTAATGCTGAATTCATATTTTTCTTCCTCTAACTTACCAGTTGGTCTCTGAAACCATATAATGACATTCTTTTCCCATTGTGACAACCCTTCAAAGGATACACAAAGGGGAGGTCCCACATTGCGGCCCTTTCTGCTGAAAGCATACTACGTGACAGGTGTTATACTAGGTATTACCCCCCTTTAATCCTTCCTAAAGTTTGAAAAGCAATTCATCATTGCTTCAAATATTTGCTGAGTTCCTATTGAGTATCATGTGCTGTGCTAGGTGCTGGAGATCAAAAGATGAACAAGAAAGACTTTCTTGCACTCAAGAATTTATATTCTAGTATCTAGAGAGATGTAAGAGCCAGGAAGATGACTCCTAGAAGAAAACAGGTGGAAAGCTGTAGGATGTTAGATTCGGTAGTGATTTTCTTGGATATGACACTGAAAACATAGGCACCAAAAGCAAAAATTGACAACTTGGGCTATGCCTCAAAAGAAACAGGGCTTCCCTGGTAGTTCTACTGGTAAAGAATCCACCTGCAATGCGGGAGACCTGGGTTTGATCCTTGGGTTGGGAAGAACCCCTGGAAAGGGGAACAGCTACCCACTCCAGTATTCTGGCCTGGAGAATTCCATGAACTGTATAGTCCATGGAGTCACAAAAGAGTCAGACACGACTGAGTGACTTTCACTTTGAAAAGAAACAATAGAGTGAAAAGGCAACCTATGGAATGAAAAAATACTTGGAAATCATATATTTGATAAGGGATAAATATATAGAATATACAGGGCTCTTCTACAGCCCAACAACAAAAAGAACCAAGCAACTCAATTTAAAAATGGACAAAGTACTGAATAGATAATGCTCCAAACATATACAAATGGCCTACAAGCATATGAAAAGATGCTCAACATCACTAATCATAAGAAAAATGCAAATCAAAACCACACACTTATAGGATAGCCACTATAAAAAGAATGGAAAATAAGTGTTGGCAAGGATGTGAAGAAAGTAGAACCCTTAAGCACTATGGAAATGTAAAATGGTTCAGCCATTGTGGAGAAACAGTATGAAGGTTCCTCAAAAAATCAAAAATATAATTTCCATATGAATCATCAATCCCCCTTTTTGGTATATATCCAAAAGAATTCAAGGTAGTGTCTTGAAGAGATTTTTGCACATCTATGTTCATTATAGCATTATTTCACAATAGCTAGGATGTGGAAACAACCCAAATGGACATCAACAGATGGACGGGTAGATAAAATGTTGCATATACGTTTTACAATGGAGTATTATGCAGCCTTAAAAGGAAAGGAAATCCTGGGAATTCCCTGGTCCAGTGGTTAGGACTCCACGCTTTCACTGCCAAGGACTGGGGTTCCATCTCTGGTTGGGGAACTAAGTTCCTGTAAGCCATGTCGTGAAGCCAAAAAAACGAGGAGGAAATCCTGTCACATGCAACAACATGGATAAAGTTCAAGGATATTCTGCTAAATGAAATAAGCCAGTCACAAAAGAACAAAGACTGTGTCATTCCACTCCTATGTATCTGAAGTGGTCAAAATCATAGAAACAAAAAGAAGGAAGGTAGTTACCAAGGGCTGGGGATAGGAGGGAAAGGGAATTAGCATTCAATGGTAGAGAGTTTCAGTTTTGCAAGATTAAAGTTCTAGAGATCTGTTATACAACAGTGTGAATATACTTAACACTACTGAACTATACACTTAGAAATGGTTAAGATGATATGTTTAATGTTATATTTTTTTTACCACAACTTATAATAAAGGTAAAATTTTAATTTATCCAAAAGTTGTTGGATTTCCCTGGTGGTCCAGTGGTTAAGAATCCATTTGCCAACACAGGGGACATGGGTTTGATCCCTGGTCCAAGAAGATCCCACAGAAGTAACTAAATATTCTAAATATTTGTGTTAATCCTCCTCATGCTTTTCTTTATAATTTTACTACTAATATGGGTATCTCTAAATAGTGTATATTTGCCTAATATTGAACTTTATACATGGAATCATTTATTGTCTTCTAACATCTCTTTTTCTCTAATCTCTGAATGAAAACATGACAATTTATCCTCTATTCTGCTGTTAATGGACATTTTAAATGTTTCTAGTTTGGGGCTATTATAATGGATATTACTCCTTGTAATATGATATTCTTGTATGTCTCTTAGTCCTGGTTAACATGCCCCAAAGCTTCTCTAGACCCTAGACTTTGGAGTACAGTCTTAAGTAAATGAAAAAGAAATGAAACACAAATATCCATCAAAAGGGTAATGGGTGACTAAAATGTAACTTACTTATATAATGGAATATCATACAGTAATCAAAAGGAATGAGCTTGATCTTTATATCATCATGGATGGATCTCAAAACATGTGGAATGATGAAAGTGAGAGAAAACAAACACTGAATCGTACAATTTAGGTAAATTTAAAGCATACATAATGCATACTAAATATATGTAAAAATATAAAAAGTGAACTGTAAGTGTACACTAAACTCATGATTGTCTCCGAGGAGGATGGGAAAGAGTTCTATATTTATAGTGTTTTATTTCCTTTTAAAATAAATATGACAAAATATTAACAATTCTGGCTGATAGCATATGGGTATTTGTTATACTGTTCTTTGTATTTTTGTTTAGGTATGTCTTGAAGTTTTTTAAAAGAGAGAGAGAGTGGACCGAGAAGACTGTGGAGAAGGATGTGTAAGCAATATTGAATATTTGTGTTTGCCTAACAGACCATCTAGTATTCAAAATTAACATAATCCTAAGGTAGATTTTTGATGGTTTTCACTCTTTTGATATAATTTTAAAATAAACACTATGGTTTAAAAAAAATAAAAAGACTGTGCAAGGACTTCCCTGGTTAGAAATCCACCTTGCAATGCAGCAGATACAGGTTAGATCCCTGGTCAAGGAACTAAGTAAGGCCCCATATGCTGATACGCAACTAAACCCTGATCCACAACTAGAGAAAAATCTGCTGGCAGCAACCAAGGCGCAGCTAAAGAAATAAAATTTAAAAGACTGTGCAAAAAAAAACTTTCATGCGTCATACTAGTATTTACATGAGGCAGATTCTCGGGTAATTACTAGGTCAAACAGCTTGAACTTCCTAAAACATTTGCTGCCTTCCAAGAAACTGTTCCAATATACATTCCTTTGGAAGATCCTAACTTTAAATGTTACAGATTTGGGAGTCCTTTTTGTAGGCATAAGAGTCCTTTTTGTAGGCATAAGAGTCTCATCCTTTATTCAGTTCAGTTCAGTTCAGTCGCTCAGTCGTGTCCAACTCTTTGCGACCCCATGAATCACAGCACGCCAGGCCTCCCTGTCCATCACCAACTCCCAGAGTTCACTCAGACTCACATCCATCGAGTCAGAGATGCCATCCAGCCATCTCATCCTCAGTCGTCCCCTTCTCCTCCTGCCCCCAATCCCTCCCAGCATCAGGGTCTTTTCCAATGAGTCAACAATTCTTCGCATGAGGTGGCCAAAGTACTGGAGTTTCAGCTTGAGCATCATTCCTTCCAAAGAAATCCCAGGGCTGATCTCCTTCAGAATGGACTGGTTGGATCTTGCGGTCCAAGGGACTCTCAAGAGTCTTCTCCAACACCACAGTTCAAAAGCATCAATTCTTCGGCGCTCAGCCTTCTTCAGAGTCCAACTCTCACATCATACATGACTACTGGAAAAACCATAGCCTTGACTAGACGGACCTTAGCTGATACTTAATTCTTCCACTTTGGAAATCAATACCTGAGGCATACGGCTTTGCGTTAACCTCTGGTTTAATCAGCATTCTTCTAAGTAAAATGTTGAAGACATTTCAGCTCCTTATAAGCAAGGGCTGTCTAAACAGAGAGCTTTTCAAAGATCAGAGTTGGAGGCAGGTGACCAGAAACTGGACAATTACTTGGCAGAATATTATAGATTCTCTCTCTCCTTTTTTTTTTTCATTCTTCAGATCGTTAGGAAACACCTCATCCCTCAGCAGCATGCAAGGACCTAAAGACCCAGACTGAATTTCGAGAGTTTAGCTAAATGATCCAGCCCCGAGATTCTCCGAATTCTTTATGGCTGGCTGGACCTTAATTTTAGCCTTTGTGAAGGGTGTTCCTATGCAGATGAAAGACTGGAAACTCAGAAAAAGAAAACTAGTTTTTATTTGATGTTAATTAATTACGTTGCTTAAAACTACCCATCAAGCCCACTTGGGGTTTTGGATACAAAAATAAATTCTTGCCGAAGGACCATTCTAGGGCGGAGGAAGGAGAGACAATTGCGGGCAGGGTTGTGTGTTAGTCGCTCAGTCGTGTCTGACTCTGCGTCCCCAGAGCCAACCAAGCTCGCCAGGGTTTTCTCTGTCCATGGGATTCTCCAGACAAGAGCACTGGAGTGGGCTGCCGTTTCCTTTTCCAGCGGGCAAGGGAGACTGGGTGAAAAAAGCAATATCTCCTAGTCTTCGGCTTTGGCTCGTTTCTGCTCGACAGGTACCTAGCCCCTGAACTTCTACTTGTGGCGTTGGCGCCGACCGGGAGACTAGCGACGTGGGACACTTAGAAGCCCGGAACCTCGCGCGCGCGTTCCGGCAGCAGCGCGCCCGGGGAAGCCTTTGCGTGCCGCACCGCCCTGCGCCATGCCCTTCAGGCCCGCGCTCGGAGGTGAAAGCTCCTAGCCTGGGTCCCTGCAGTGGTCCTGGTGGTTTTCTTTGTAGCTGAAGGCCTGAGGCCAGGCCTCAAGTGGAAACGGCGTCACCATGATGACTGGACGGCATGCCCGAGCGCCCTTACAGTTCCTGCCTGATGAGGCCCGGAGCCTGCCGCCGCCGAAACTGACGGACCCGCGGCTCGCCTTCGTAGGCTTCTTGGGCTACTGCTCCGGCCTGATTGATAACGCGATCCGGCGGAGGCCGGTGCTGTCGGCCGGTGAGGGCTGCGCGGACGGGATCGGCCGGGAGGAGCTGGGGTCGTAGGGCTGAGGGCCGGCTCTGCCTTAGGCTGCCTGTGAGGTGCCTCCGCTTTTCCGGGCCTTTTCGCGTTAACTGGCCGCGTCTCGCCTCTCTCAGGTATCCGCTCCTCTTGAGCGTCTCAGAATCGGGCCGGCTAGAGTGTCATTTCAGGAAACAGATGCAGTGCAACCCACGACCTCGCAGTGAGACTGTGAAGAACCCCGGACGGAACTGCTTGCTCCCCTCTCCGTTCGCGTTGTAGGGGTGCAAAAATGAGCGCTCAGTCTATCCAGTGCTCTACTAACACTACGTGCACTATAGCATTTAGTCATCAAACGCCGTGGGCTAAGACAGAGCGGGGAGTATTAGCCACAATGGGGAAACAGCCTTAGAAAGGTTAAAGCAGCTTGACCAAGGTCGTAAGTAGCACAGCCTATTTGTAAACCCCAAGAGTCTACTTTGAGAACCAGCGCTCCTCAGATTTAATGTGCATACTGATAAGTTGAGGGTCTTGTTAAAATGCAGATTCTGATTCATTAACCCTGGAGAGAGAGAGGCCTGGTGGTCCCAGTCTCCCAGACACCGCTGGTCTGGGGACCTCACCTTGAGTAGCAGGCTGTAAATCACTGGGCTATATTTCCCAGTAAGTCTGTGTCCACCTGTCGGAGACCAGCCGTGATAATAAGTGACACACACTGTGCGTGCCCAGTCGTGTCTGACTCTGCGACCCCCATGGGCCCAGCCTGGCTCCTCTGTCCATACAGTTCTCCAGGCAAGAATCCTGGAGTGGGTTGCCGTTTCTCCAGGGGATCTTCCGCACCCAGGGATGCAGCCTCCATCTCCTGCATTGGCAGGCAGATTCTTTACCTCTGAGCCACCTGGGAAGCCCAGGAGACACAGTAGCTGTGCTAAAGTCTGTGGATTTCCCAAGGGAAAAGAGGGAAACTTTATAAGAGAGATTTTTGAATTTAGCTGTGATCTGTCAGAGGAATACTTGGAGAGAGGCTTCCAGGCTGTGGGAGGCTACTGAGAGTGAATGGAAGCAAGAGCATCGGAATAGGGGGCCAGTGGATGATGAGTAAGTGCAGAGTAGAGTGATAAGGCAACAAAGATTTAGGTGGATTGTGGCCATTTATTCTCCAGGCAGTCAAGAACCTTACATACTTTTTGAAAGCTGCCAGAGGAAATACAGTGATTGGACTTGTGTTTTAAAATGTTGACTTTGTTAGAAACTGGAGCCAAAAAGCCCAGTTAGGAAGAAAACTAAATCAGTGGTTCAGGAAACCAGGAGAAGGAAATGGCAACCCACTCCAGTATTCTTGCCTGGAGTATTCCATGGACAGAGGAGTTGGCTGGCTGCAATCCATGGGGTCACAAAGAGTCGGACACGACAGAGCAACTTACACTCTTTCAGGCAACCAGAAATCACCTCCCTTGTGCCTCTTTTGCCTTCCAGGTGTATGTATGCCTGGAGGTTGCCTCCCAAGCCACCAGATGTCAGCATTTCCAGGGCTCAAATAGACTTGAAATCCCATCTGCCTTGGACATGACCCCACTCCACAGAAATGAGTGATCTTTGTCCATTTCTGCCACTAGGAACTAGGGAGTGTTCTCCTTTTTTATCACCACTCCGCACCTGCCCAGGCCTGTTACTTGGCGTAATGGAAAGAGGTCCACTTTGGAGTTAAATGGCCTTGCCCCACTGCTTCCCATTTCTGTCACTTTGGGCAAGTTACTTGATCAGAGCTTAAGTTTCCTTACCTATAAAGTGAGAATAATTCATCTTTGCAAATTTTTTTGTGAGAATCTATAGGTAAATGCCTGGCACACAGAGCCAACAGGTTTCCCTTTCCTTATATCTTGTTCCACAGTTATTTTGTTCAGTCTTAACTGAGCTTTTTCTCTGTGCCAGGCAGTGTTACACATTGGGTATGAGAGGAGGAATACTGACCTGCTCTTGAGGAACTCCTAATTGGGTCAGTGAGACAAGCAGGTATGAGTCTAGGCGTGACAGGTGTTTTGATAGCTGGGTAAGCAGACAGTACTTTGGGAGCCTGAAGAAGGTTCAGATCAGAGAGATGATGTTCCAGAAGAAGAAAAGATTGGCTGAAATTTGAAGTTTGTATCACTTAATCTCACCTTGTTGTTGTCAAAGAATGTTTTGCGCCTTTTCTGGGAGACCGAAGAACATAGTGGTTAAGAGCACAAGCTTTCAGATTTGATGCACCTCCCCCTCCCTACTCGCCATTTGATTGTGGAGAAGTTACTTATCTCTGTGAGCTTTAGTTTCCTCATCTGTGAAATAGGGATGGTATCTACCTCTTTGTGTGGCTGTGAGTATTAGGGGAGCTGATGAATGTAAAGCACTTAACCCAGGCCTAGGGGTCAGAGTTCCTGAGTTCCTTGAGTTTCCCTTGTTGCTTTGGAAAACTCAGGCCTTGAGGACTTTATTGAAATCGTTATCCTCAGCAGCATTTATTGAATGCATACTGTATTTATCTAGTTCATTGTCTGCCGAATAGTAATGCTCAGTGAGTATTTATTGAATTAGTGTGTAGATAACAAGGAAATATAGAACCATCCAGAGATTTACAAACCAGATGAGCATATCTATGAAAAAGATGAATTCTGATACAAATTTATATAGATGAGAGTAGGAGGAATGGGGAAGGAGGAATACATGGTGGATTTTTCCAGCTGTGACCATGGAGAGTATCTGGCATTCTCTAGGTAGTTGGGATATCTGTGCAGATCTTTTTCAAGTACACAGAAAATATTAAATACAGTTTTTTCTTAAGCTTTTCTCCCATCACCTATTTTTAAACCCTTGTTTCTGGATACCGCTCACCTGCCCTAAATTTAGACTTGTTAGTATCTAAGTGTAGTCTGCAAAACTAAATCTGTGTTGATTTCTAGTCTAACATAAGAGTAATTTATTGTGTTCTGCAAAGAGCACTGTGGCTTTCAAGTTTAGGTCAACTGAGTAAAGGAAAACAGAGGAAAATGATTGTGAAGGGATTGTGTATATGGTGAGAGGGAGACCACTGCTGAAAGAGAAGAGGCTAGGGAAATGGGGACTTGAGAAGAGGCCAAGCCGTGCCTTTAGGGTCTGGGACACTGATACCATTGAAATCTTCTGTGCAGGATATGGGTAAACACAGAGAGTCTGGGTCTGTTACCTGTGTAGTCCCGAGGCACAAGGTGGAACGCAGCACACTTTGGTTTGCTGTATTACAGGTGGCTCATTAGGGGAAGCAGTGGCTGTTTGGGGTAAGTGCTGTGCTGTTCAGTGCTAAGTCAGTTCAGTCGTGTCTGACTCTTCGTGACCCCCTGGACTGTAGCCCACCATGCTCCTCTGTCCATGGGATTCTCCAGGCAAGAATACTGGAGTGGGTTGTATGCTCTCCTCCAGGGGATGTTCCTGACCCAGGAATCGAACCTGCGTCTCTTATGTCTCCTGCATTGACAAGTGGGTTCTTTACCACTAGTGCCACCTGGGAATCTCCTTTCTGGGTAAAGTGAAGTGAAGTGAAATTACTAGGTCGTGTCCTACTCTTTGTGATCCCGTGGACTATAGAGTCCATGGAATTCTCCAGGCCAGAATACTGACGTGGGTAGCCTTTCCCTTCTCCAGGGGATCTTCCCAACCCAGGGGTCAAACTCAGGTCTCCCACATTGCGGGCGGATTCTTTACCAGCTGAGCCACAAGGGAAACCCAAGAATACTGGAGTGGTTAGCCTATCCCTTCTCCAGGGTATCTTCCCAATCCAGGAATCAAACCAGGGTCTCCTGCATTGCAGGCAGATTCTTTATTAACTGAGCTATCAGGGAAGCTGCTTTTGGGGTAAGGGAGAATGCAAAATAGTCTGAGCACTGTCCAATCCCAGGTCATAGTGATATTTTGTATTTTTATTGTTTTACAGTTTTTCCCAAAACACTTTTAATAACTACTATGAAAAATGGTTAGGTATTATCTTTGTTGTAGAGGTAGTAATTATTGCATATTTATTAAGTGCTGTCTGTGTGCTGATATACAAAGATGAGTGAAACATTGACTTTGCCTGGTAGTAGAGGGAGAAATAATTACTATAGCAATTTACATATTATGAGGGATGAATTCATCCTTTTAACTCCAGGAAAGTTTTAGGAAGGCTTCTTAGCAGAAGTGTTGTGTGAGTTGAGCCTTGAAGGATCAGAACATTGCTGGGCAGAGAAGTAATCAGTACATGATGTATAGAAGTATGAAGGAGCCTAGGTTATGTAAGGAATTAGAAGTAGTTCAGTGTTGCTGGGCACAATATGCATACCAGGGAGTGTCAGAAGATGAAGGCGGAGGAGTCAGCTCATGAAGGGTCTGGGAGGTCACATGCGGGAGATTGGGGTCTTGTTAACCATCACTGAAGAAGGGACTGACGAACTAATTTGTGTTTTAGTAAAAATTCCTCTAGTGACAGGGTAAAAGCTGGAATCAGTGTGGAAAATGAGATGAAAGGTAAACCAGTTATATAAATGAGCATGAGTTAAGGAAATATTTATCAAGTAGAATTGACAGTGACTGAATGTAGAGGATGAGGGTAGAAAAAAAAAATGATAATTAGTATGCTTATTACCCAGGACTTGGATTTCTGGGTAAATGGTCTTTTAGGAAAAAGATTTGAATAGGAAGGAACTGAGTTGGTTTGGGAGAATTCAGGTTATCATATCTGTCAGATATTTGGATATATATGTTGTTCACATAGGTATCTAGTTGGACGTAACTAATGGGTTACCAGTACATGGATAACTATAGGAATGAAAGCATGTGTGGGATAAGAGAATGGCTGGGAATAAAATTCTGAAGCATAGCTATAAAATCTATACTTAGCCTTTTGTAAAAAAGAAAAATTTATATAAAGTTAATACCTTTGGATCTCCCCTTCACATTTAAAATTTTGGCTTTGTAGATCATGTGATTTGATCCTTTCCAGTCTTATTGTAATAGGATGATTTTATTTTTTTGCTGTGCTGAATAGCATGTGGGATTTTAGTTCCCTGACCAGGAATCGAATGCACACCCCCTGCAGTAGAAGCATGCAGTCTTAACCACTGGACCGCCAGGGAAGTCCCAGTAGGATGATTTTTTTAAAGATAGTTTTTGAATAGGTAATACTTGCAAAATTATAAAATTCAGAGGATACAAGAGAATGAGATGTATTTGTAGTACAGTGTACTGTTTTAGTAACCACTAGATATGTAAATACAAATCGGTATATGGAGACAAACCAAACTGCTCTTAGACCATTTGTAGAGGGCTTTAACCTCTACTCGGCATATCCTGAACACATCCTGGAATGCAAGTTAGTGTAGGTCTAAGGTCTAAAGTTAACATATTGAGAAAGAAGACTTTTTTTTTTTCTGTGTCAGTCTACCATTCAAGTTTTTGTGCTTATCCACCTTTTTCCTTGAAGAAACTTACAAAACATGAATTAAAAAAATTTTAGGTTCTGTTGACAGCTACATTTGTAGACAAAATGTTGCTTTTCGTAGTTGCCAGATATCCTTAGGGAGATGTTCCAAGGTCATGGCTGTGTATTCAGAATACCCATATGCAACCTTTTTTTTTGTTAAGAATGTTGGAAGAAATTACAAACTATGTATCTAAAACATTAAAAATGTGATTTTTAACACACAAGACTGATTTTTGCTTTCTTTGGAATTTGTGGTTTCAATTTCAGGTTTGCATCGCCAGTTTCTATATATTACTTCCTTTGTTTTTGTTGGATATTATCTTTTAAAACGTCAAGACTATATGTATGCTGTGAGGGACCACGATATGTTCTCATATATCAAGTCACATCCAGAGGATTTTCCTGAAAAAGGTATTTCAAGTTCATTGTAGAAAACTTCTTTCTTGCTCTGTGCCATTTTCCCTAGTCAATCTTTTGCATACCTGTGACTTCAGGCCTTCTGTGTTCTGTTGGCTTCCACCTCTTTGTAGACCAGAATTCTCTTGAATTCATATATCCAGTTTCTGGCTGAGTACCTCTGCATCCCTCAAACAGGAAACAGGACTCACGTCCCCCCTGCTTACCCAGACCCTCTGGGCTTCTGTGTCCTGCTCCAGTGATGGCACTACCGCCCACCTGGGTGCTCCAGCCAGAAGCCTGGGAATCATCTTCATGGTTGTCTCTTTGACTTCTCATTAGTCATCAAGTCTTACCGTTCTAATCCCTCAATAATTCTCAACTCTGAACTCTCCTCTCTGCCACTGCCACTACCCTGGTTCAGGCCTTGGTAATCTCTTATGTAGATTCCTGCACTTGCCTCCAGCTTGTCTCTGCTTTTGTTCTTAGCAAAAATCACATCTCTCTGGATAAATATGGATATGCTTAAAATAGCTATCCATTACCTTTTGCATAAAATCAAGACTCCATTAACATGGCTTTCCCTCGCCCGCCCACCCCCCACCCCGCCCCGCTGCCCCCCAACCCCGGGCTAAGCTAATTGCCTGGTGCAAACACTGAACTTAGACTTTTATCCACCCCATTACACTCACAGACTATGTTCCTCACTGGGCTGTAGCTTCATCTTTGTTTCTCCCGCCTCCAGCCCAGAACCTACACATAGTGGGCATTTAATAAATATGCCTGGCCTGACCTACGCAGAGCCCTGCCTCATCTTGCGTCGCTCAGCTCATGCTGCTTGAAATGCTGTCCTGAGCCCTCCCGGTGTCACTGTGTGCATGCTGTGCCCCTTAGGCTCCCTCCTGCCCCATTTCCACCCTGGGCACCTACAGATTCCTGCTCAAGAGTCATCGTGCTATAGACAGGAATTTTCTGACCACTCTCTACTTACCTTTGTGCATGTATGAATGTAACTGTAATACAGCTGTTTTCTTGTTTATATTTTATACAAATATACAATATAGATATTTGCATACATGAATGAATGAGTGTAGGAAATTTTTAAACTTGTAATTTTATAGATTTTTAGATTTTCCTATTTATGTAAATGTGTAAGCATTTCAATTTAAGCATTTTAAATCTTATCAGACTGAATGGTGATCTGTAAGGTCCTACTTAGCTCTGAAATTGTATTATTCTTAATAATAATTTCCTTATCCTTCAGTCATACATGTGATGTTTATGGTGGATCAGAAGGGTACGGCTTTTTTTTTTTGAGTAAAGAGCTCAAAGACTAGTACAAAGCCATGAATAGTGGATGTGTCTGGGATGGGAATACTCAAGACTGTTGGATGTTAGAGATGGAAGGATCTTGGGAATATTGATTTCTAAGAGGGAGACCCAGTGGCAGTTAGTCCTTCAACCCATACCTCTGGCTCTTTGCCTGTACGTTTCCACTAGCTCCCTCTGACTGTGAGTGTAGCCTCATACAGGCTCATTCTCTCAGAGCAGCAGATTACTGGCAGGTGTGCGGAGAGCCTCCTGCACCGATAGTGCAGCCATGGAAAGCTTGACCACCTCAGCTCCTGGCCCCTCCCTGTTGAATCCTTCTTCCACTGCTTCAGCCAGGATCCCCTGGTGGCAGTTTGCCTCTCTAGACAACCATCTGAACCTCACCATAGATTCTTTCAAAGCAGTTCTTCATTCAGTGGGACAAAATGCCTGGTTGGGAAGCTAGGTTGAGGACTAGAAAATAAAGCATTTCTTATAAGAATAGTAAGTGTTAATGTTTCTTTAGGAAGTATGATTTTTTTAAACATGATTTTTAAATCTTTTGTGATTTTTCTTTTTATAGATAAGAAAACTTACAGGGAAGTTTTTGAAGAATTCCATCCAGTACGTTGAAGTTTCCAAAATGCTTGCTCCGGTTTCATTGATAACCAGTTATTTCTGTATTTTGTCGAGCTGTTCCTATGACATCTGAAGTTTATGTTAATCTCTTAATGTTAACACCTTGTGATTAAAATGGTCATTATAAGCACTCTGACTCCTTTTTGTCAAAAAAAAAACAGCTTATCAGAGAATGGTCAGTTTCCATTTAGCTAGTTTTGAGAAGACATCTGGCAGATTTTAAAATGGAGTTTAGTTCTAGTTCAGAGTTGGCAGTCTAATAGCCTGTGGGCCACATCTGGCTCACTGCCAGTCCAGTTCTATTGAGCATAACCAGGCTCATTGTTTACATGTTAATGGCTGCTTCCTTCTGCAGCAGAGTTGAGTGGTTATGACAGAGACCGTATGGTCTGTAAAGCCTGAACTATTTAATATATGGACTTTTACAGAAGAGTCTCACCTGCTCCAGTTCTAGTGCAGAGTGAATCAAGCAAGCCAGAGGATGGAAGGTTTTGTGAGTCACGTAGAATAATTTTGACTCAATTCTAGGTAGTGGAAGGTCACTAAAGGATTTTAAATAGGGATAACATGGTCATAGCTATATTGCTGAGCTCTCTGCAACACCATAGAGGGAGGTTTAAAAGGAGGAAACTCACAACCAGGAGAAAAGCTAGGAAACTGATATAGCAAAGAGGGCTCAGCTCTTAGTTGGGACATCCTGGGGAAAGTGAGCTCAGTAGCTAACACTGTCTACAGTGGGAAGTGAAAGTGTTAGTTGCTAAGTTGTGTTTGACTCTTTGCAACCTCATGTAGTGTAGCCCCTGGGGCTCCTCTGTCCATGAAGTTCTCCAGGCAAGAATACTGGAGTAAGTAGCCATTCCCTTCTCCAGGGGATTGAACCTGGGTCTCCTGCATTGCAAGCAGATTGTTTACCATCTGAGCCCCCAGAGAAGCCCGTCTATAGTGGATTAGAAGTAAAAGATCCCACCTAACTAGAATGAGGTTTTATTCTTTATGGCTTATCAAGTCCAAAAATGTATCCAAAATTTTTGTTTCTAAGCTCAGATTTCATAATCATATTAGGTTTTGGAGATTAATAAAATTGTTTACATGTGATTTGAGATTAGGTGGCAGTATGAATGTAAGCAGATGGACAAAACCACATGGTTCCACCTCTCCTCTTGAGTCCTACTTGTTAAAAATGAAATCATGTCTGAGAAAGTACTTTAGAAGTTAATAAAGATATGTACAAATACAAGGTATTTTTATTGCTGCAATAAGTTTATCTCTGCTCAATAGGCATAGGAGTGTGAACCACTCAGAGCTGAGGACTCTGCTTCTTAGTTCTGTAGGGTAGAAAGTAAGGGAGGACTAGGACAAATAGAAGGTGACGGTGGGAGAAAAAATAGACCTATAATAATAGCTCTCTCATGCCAGATGCTTTTGACTTACTGTTTAATTTTCAAAGCAACTTCATGAAATAGGTAACACCATCTCCATTTTATAGATGAGGAAATTTAGGGCACGATGGGTTAAATAACTTGCCCACGATTGCAGTGAATGACTGCCAAGAGAGAAGGATGTGAACTTCGATTAGTCAGATGCTAGAACTTCTATTTCTACTGTAGCACACTAACCAGGTGACAGACATGGTCCCTCATGAATCACTGGCTTCCACCCCAAGCTAGTAAGAGGAGCGAGGAGCTGTGAACAGCAGCAGGCAGCCTAACAGTGACGCAGGGATGAGTCCGGGAACTGGTGCTCAGAGGAAGGCAGGGAGGATTCCCAGACACCCAATCATCTTCACTTGTAGTTGCAGGTCCAGGTCTTTCTGGTCTTACCGTCATCAGGCTAGCAAACTGCACCATGTCTTCATCACAGAGACTGCCTTCTATCATGTGGAGTAAGCTGTGGGTGCACAAATTTGAAAAAGTATAAGTTCACACCACTAAAGTACTGTCACATGTCTATTGAAACAGGAAACCTATTGAAAAAGCACCATGGTGCTGTTTGTAGAAAAACCCTAGTGGCCTTACAGCACTAGAGAAGAGTCTGGTTGTCAGAGCTGCAATACATCATCTAGCTTGATCTCTGCCTTTTACTAGCAGGAAAACTACAGAAAGGTGAAACAAGTTGTCCAGGGCAGAGAGGTCAGTGCAGAGCCAGGACAAGAAGCTAGATTGTTTTTTAACTTTTATTCTGCCACCACAAAAAACAAGTTAGAGTGTTGAAGTGTGTTACAGTGTAGAACTGGCTGCTGTTGTCTTTCAAAAGGTTTGGCAGGTCAAGGAGTGACGGATCTCACTGCTCTGCTATCCCTAATGCTTACCTCCAGCCCTGGCTGCAGAATTCTAAAGTGCTAAGGAAATCCGTAGTGTAGAGGAAAGGAACTAAATGTGAGTTAGGCCAGGGTCCATTCACATCTTGGCTTTGCCATTTCCTGAGTAACCTCAGACTCATTTTCTCTCTCAGATCTCCAGGTTTTTTCATGTGTTAAAGGGGATTGTAATTCCATTAGATCATTGATACGCAAGTAATTTTAAACTATAAATCTATTCAAGTGCCAATCCTTTTATAATACCTTTATTATTCAGTGACTAAACTGAAACCCAGAGAAGTGAGCAAAAACAAGGCTGCACAGCTCATTAGTGGTGGAATCAGAACTTGAACCCAGAGCTCTTGATCCAGCCCCCTTACATTCAAGAAGAACCTCTGAAAGGCCACTCAGGGAGCTTCAAGAGGAGAGGGACACAGGGTTGAAGCTGGCAGTTTGGGTGTAGGTTTGAAGTTGTTTAGTCACTGAGTCATGTCCAACTCTTTCAACCACATGGACTGTAGCCCCCATGTTCCTCTGTCCATGGGATTTTCCAGGCAAGAATACTGGGGAGGATTGCCATTGCCTTCTCTAGGGGATCTTCCTGACCCTGGGATTTAGCTCAAGTCTCCTACAGTGGCAGGCAGATTCTTTACCACTGAGCCACCTGGGAAGCCCAGGTTTGAGGTAGGGAAAGGGAAAATGGCTGAGAAAATACCTGGAGCAGAACTCTCTAGACTGTGCATTTAGGGTCCATGTATACTAGCCATCATCACAGAGTAGCCTCAGGAAATATGGCAGAGACTAAATCTGATGGAAAGAACACCCAGATCAGACTTCTCTGGTTAGGAATCTGCCAGCTAGTGCAGAGGAAACAGGTTTGATCCCTGGTCCAGAAAGATTCCACATGCCATGGAGCAACTAAGCCCGTGTGCCACAACTACTGAGCCCACACACCTGGAGCCTTGCTCTACAACAAGAGAAGCTACCCCAGGGGCTTGTCCTGTCCAGCAGTTAAGAATCAGCCTGCCAATGCAGGCGACACAGCTTAGATCCCTGGTCCGGGAAGACCCCACTAAGCCTGTGCGCTACAACTACTGAGCCCTATGTAGCCTGGAGCCCATGCTCTACAACAAGAGAAGCCACTGCAGTGAGAAGCCTGCGCACCACAGCTGGAGTCAGCCATGCTCACCGCAACTACAGAATGCCTGCATGCAGCAATGGGCACCCGGTGCAGCCAAAGTTAAACAAAGATAAAAATTTCCAGGTATTTTCATATTTACTGTAAAAAAAAGATAGAAGCTACCTCAGTGAGAAACCCGTGCACTACAACTAGAGAAAGTCCATGCTGCAACAAAGACCCAGCACAGCCAAAAAGAAAGAATGCCCAGCTCTGGGGCCTGTCTTGCTTTTTTTATCCCCTTACCAATTATGCAGGGTTTCACTGGTGGCTCAGCAGTAAAGAATCTGCCTGCAATGCAGAAGGCTCAGGTTCAATCCCTGGGTCAAGAAGATCCCCTGGAGAAGGAAATGGCAACCTATTCCAGTATTCTTGCTTAGGAAACCCAATGGACAGAGGAGCCCGGTGGGCTACAGTCCATGGGGTCAAAAGAGATGGACACAACTTAGCGACTGAACAATTGTGTGACTTTGGGTGAGACACTTCCTCTATCTGGATTTATTTTTCTTACAGGTAAAATGAGGATAAAGATTCTGCCCAAATACCTACATCAGGTGCTTTGAGATTCCCATGGACATGGACATGGTTTATCACCGATGATAGGGTGATGGGAACAGGGAACAGCTAATGGGAACAGGGCTGGCATGTGACACAGGATCAAAACCAGCAGGTGTTGTGGCCAAATTTCTCCCAATCTTTACCCAGGAGTGACCCAGATCCCCTTCCAACCTCCTACCCTGTGTGGCACCACCTGCTTGTCTAGCTTCCTGCTCACTACACCTCACAACCCCAGCCCTTCGGGGCTCAGATCCCAACATGTATGTATACGTCCTCTCAACTGGGCTTCCCAGCAGGCGTGCCTCCACACTGGTGTGCCTAGTACTTAGAGTGTCCACACGGTGGTCCTTTAACTTTCCGCTTGGCTGGCTGCAACTTGGGATGGCCAGAGCACCTCTGCTAGTTGCGGGACTATGGTGAACAGCCTCACTCAGGTACCCCAGCAGCTTCCCCCATGTATCCCTGGATGCCATATAAATATAATTCTCCATATCCCATAACTTGAAAAAAAGTTGGAAGCAGTGCCACACACACAAGACTTAACATTAAACACCCATGTAAACACGTGCCTTGGATAAGGTTCTTCATTTATACAATAGAAATAAAATCTATCTTCCTAGAATTGTTCTGAAGATTAAATGAGTTCATCCTATCTCAAGCATTTAGGGACTATATTGACATTTATTATGTGCTCAAATAGAAGCTGTTGTTAATATGTGACATCAGCAGTTCTTATTTTAGAATTCATGGATGGGCCTCTGAAGTTGCATACACAGTCTATATGCCTAGACTCTGGGGAGAGGGTCCTTGGCTTTAATCAGATTCTTAAAGAAGTCAATGATGAGAACACACTTGTTCAGTTCATACAGCTCCAAATATTCACATGAAGTGATGCAAAATATTAGTCGCTCAGTCATGCCTGACTCTTTGCAACCCCGTGGGATGTAGCTCACCAGGGTCCTCTGTCCATGAAATTTTCCAGGCAAGAATACTGGAGTGGGTAGCCATGCCCTTCAGGGGATCTTCCCGACCCAGATTGAACCCGGGTCTCCTGCAGTACAAGTGGATTCTTTACCGTGTGAACTGTCAGAGAAGTCCAAATATTTGCATACTTACTAATAAATGCACAGTTACATACAAGTGCACATAAGGCATGCACACCCCAATCACTTTTCCTTATGTTTCCATAATAGTTCACTATCATTACGCACCAATTCTGGGTCAGAAGGAGAGTAAGACAGGCCTGGCCTTGGGCCTTCCTGGGTTGTGGTCTCAATACCCAAAAGCGAGGGTGGCTGGCTGAGAGCCAGGCTCTCCCTCTCCCGCTGGGTTCACCGCTGCTCCCTCTCCTCCCCTGGAATGCCCCTCAGTGGACATTAGCACGGCCACCATTACCTTTCCTACATGGCCTGTCCCATTTTCTCCTGGTATCTCCTTGTCACCTCCTCGGCTTTCAGGGTAAGATGGGTGAGGATGTGATGCAGGCTGGCGAAGTGCAGGTGGAACTGGGCTTCCAGGTCTAGGTGCCCCGATACCCTCTCCTCCTCAGGCTCTTCCGTCTCTCCAGCTTCAGTCTCAGCTCCATCGGCTTTGCCACCCGCCACCTTGGCCTGCCACTCCTGCCGGGGCAGCAGCCCGTGCTCCACATCCAGGCGAATGGCCTTGAGCATGGTGAAGTAGCTGTAGAGATCGGAGGCACCCACCTGGGCCTGGTACCCGTGTGTACTCGGCTGCATGTCCCACAGGAGGCTGGGGATCATCACCACCTGCTCCATGTTGCGCACCACGGCCAAGTACCGGTCCATGACGGTCAGCAGGCAGTTCTTAGGGTAGCGCTTGGTCGGCACCTGCATGATGGCTTTATCTTCCGTATGGAGTCCCGCAGACTGCCTCAGCCTCTGTTTCTAGGCTGTTATTTTTATGTCAGTATGCACAGCAGCTTGACAGGATGCCAAGACCCAGCTGGTAGGTCAACACAGCCCTCTTTTAGGCCAATCCTAGGGCTTGGGTCGCAACATCCTGTATCAGGTGATCCATCTGCCCAGGGACAGAACTGCCAGACTTCTGACTGTCATTTCAGTGCTCCGTGACTGCCTTAGTAAGAGCCTGGCTCCTCCTTCATCAGCTTGCAGAGCCATTTAGAAGGCAGTCTTGTCCCTTGGCAGCTGGTGCACATGACCCCGGGGCAATAATTAATTCTCTCAGGTCACCTAAGACCAAGCTACCCGTTGGCTATCTGTATCTTTTTTTGTTGTTGCTGTTACTTTTTATTTTATTTTTATTCACATAACATAAGGCTATCTGTATCTTAATGCCCAACTTGCTTCTTTCTCTTGGGTGCCTCAGCTGTGAAATGAACAAGGGAAGACGGTCACGCAAGGAAACGGCTTAGTGTGGGGCAAAGAGCTCTCAGATGGGAGCCAGAAGTCCGGTTCTGCAATTTCTCAGTTGTGTGTTGACATTGTTTGCTAGTTAACACTTAAGAGCACTCACTTTGCATCAAGCACTACACTGAGCTCTTTCACCCAGTCCGGACAGTGAGTGCTTTAACATTCTCATTTTACCAATGAGAAAACTGAGGTGCGCACAGCTAAAATAACTTGCCCATGGTGCCATTGGGGCTGGGATTCCAGCCTGGGACCACCTCTCTCTCACCTCCAGTTAGGAGGTGTGAAGTTGCCTAAGCTATACGAGTTAACAGGATCCATCTCCTTGTTTGTAGATTTAAGGTGTTATTGTAAGGAGGCAAGGTAAACAAAATGCTTTGTAAATCACAAAATGTAGTCCCCAGATGTATTATCCATGCAGTTGCTGGATTAATGCTGAGGTCCGTCTAAACTCTAGCCTGTAATCCCATGAGTTATGAAGCTTCATCTTCACCATTGACCCAGTGTTTCAGCCAACAGTCTTGAGAAGATAATAATCCCTTGCATTGCCACATTTTCACAGTTGGCAAACTGCGTTTGCTATCAGTGAGTTCAGTTCAGTTCAGTTCAGTCGCTCAGTCGTGTCCGACTCTTTGCGACCCCATGAATTGCAGCATGACAGGCCTCCCTGTCCATCACCAACTCCCAGAGTTCACTCAAACTCATGTCCATCAAGTCCGTGATGCCATCTAGCCATCTCATCCTCTGTCATCCCCTTCTCCTCCTGCCCCCAATCCCTCCCAGCATCAGAGTCTTTTCCAATGAGTCAACTCTTCACATGAGGTGGCCAAAGTATTGGAGTTTCAGCTTCAGCATCATTCCTTCCAAAGAAATCCCAGGGCTGATCTCCTTCAGAATGGACTGGTTGGATCTCCTTGCAGTCCAAGGGACTCTCAAGAGTCTTCTCCAACACCACAGTTCAAAAGCATCAATTCTTTGGTGCTCAGCTTTCTCCACAGTCCAACTCTCACATCAATACACCACCACTGGAAAAACCATAGCCTTGACTAGATGGACTTTTGTTGGCAAAGTAATGTCTCTGCTTTTGAATATACTATCTAGGTTGGTCATAACTTTTCTTCCAAGGAGTAAGCGTCTTTTAATTTCATGGCTGCAGTCACCATCTGCAGTGATTTTGGAGCCCCAAAAAATAAAGCCTGACACTGTTTCCACTGTTTCCCCATCTGTTTCCCATGAAGTGATGGGACCGGATGCCATGATCTTCATTTTCTGAACGTTGAGCTTTAAGCCAACTTTTTAACCCTCCATTTTCACTTTCATCGAGGCTTTTTAGTTCCTCTTCACTTTCTGCCATAAGGGTGGTGTCATCTGCATATCTGAGGTCATTGATATTTTTCCTAGCAATCTTGATTCCAGCTTGTGCTTCTTCCAGCCCAGGGTTTCTCATGATGTACTCTGCATAGAAGTTAAATAAGCAGGGTGACAATATATAGCTTTGACGTACTCCTTTTCCTATCTGGAACCAGTCTGTTGTTCCATGTCCAGTTCTAACTGTTGAAGAATAGCTATGTATATAAAACATAAGTATAACTGTTGCTATACTTATTAATAATTAGAAAAAGGAACCCTAATGAGAGGCTCAAAGTCTCACAAGTTAGTAGCAGAGTCAAGTGAACAAGGCCTTCTGAGTTCTGAGTCAGGCCCTGCTTGCAACTCCACTTTGAGAGGAAAGATTTACTAAGTACATTCTGCCCCAGCATGGGAGGAGAGGGGAGGAGGAGAGCATGGGAGGTCATCTTGTCTCAACTAGGCCACCTTCACCCCCACTCCAGGGCAGGGGCCCCTCTGCACCCTCCTGACCGGGGCTCACCCACTGGACCACTTTCTTCTACTCCCATGACCAGAGCCATGAGATTGTTCGTCTTTACGTGGAACTGGAATCTAACTCGCTACACAGCCCCGCCACCCCTCCCCCATGAAATCAAAACATTCACCCTATCCAAAAGTCATGGGCATTAACTCTGCTATATGAGCACAACAGGATAGTGTGAAAAAACCATCTTCCAGCCTTTAACTTGCTTAGTCACACCACAGATTGAGCAGAAAAACATTAGTGTCCCCCTTTCCAAATGAGGAAACTGAGACTCAGGAAAGGGGAGTCTCAGACATGACAGGAGGAGGCCCAGCCCAGCTCTCCAGGCCTCAGAAGAAAGAGACAGCCGTCCCTCTCTCCAAGCCCCCTTCATGGGCTGGCCAGGCACATGGCTGCAGATGACCTGGGGTCACCCTGCCTTGGACAGTTAGACTTACCTCTCTCAGGCACAGAGAGCAGCCAAGTCCAGCCACAGGTCTGCTGTGAGGGCAAAGCTTCCACTTGTAACCCTTTCTGTATTGCACATTGAACATAGAGCCACTCTTCTTCCCTCTGGCTGTGTGACCCTGCGCTAGTCACCACTCCTCCCTAAGCTTCAACTTCCTCCTAAGTTATAATAATGATAACAGCAAGCATTGACTGAGGATTTGCTATCCTAAGCTAAGCTGATACATGCAAAGTGCTTAGAACAGAAGTCAATTCTCCCAAAAATCCTATGGCGTAGATAGTCTTTGTTCACAGAGGAGGAAATTGAAGCCTAGGAAGGCCAAGTAATTAGTCTTAAGACACACACTATTAACTTTTAGACAAACAGAAACTGGAATCAGTGGTAAATCCTGCCCACTGATATTAACAGTTATGAGGACTAGAGATGACGTTTGTGTGTAATACCTGATATATTGCAAAATCTCAGTAAACACGCGCTGGCCATTCCTATTTCCTATGCTATGCTCCTAATTTCTCCTTTATTCTTCCATTCTAGGGCTTGCTATACACACTTCTGTTCCCTTTGTACCTATCCTCGTGCCCACACCTGCAAATGCTCAGTAGATGCTGGCGGACCGATGACCATTAAACTCACTTTCTGATGTACTCTAGAATCCTTGGTTATAATGTCCAGTCACCTTGAAAAATAGGGTCCCTGGTTTGCAAGGAGGCAGTAGTGAGGCCTTTGACCCAGCGAAGGAGTCCAAGTGGCTACAGCCACACATGGCCCAGGCATGGCAGGTGCTCAAAATCAGCTCATGGGCCTGACTCTAAAGGGAGGCTCTTTTCCAGAATTCTAGGAGAGGTATGCCATACTCCTGTCCTGGCAGTCTTCCTCATACACACTGTTCTTTCTCAATATGTTAATGTAAACAGTTTGCAATATACATTAGCCAGAGGACTTCACTGGTGATTCAGTGATTAAGAATCCAACCTTGCAACAGCGCAGGTTTCATCCCTGGTCGGAGAACTAATATGCCACATGCCGTGGAGCAGCTCAGCCTGTGTGTCCCAACTAAAGAGTCCATGCACTGCAATGAAGGATTCCACAAGATATAACAAAGATCCCGTGTGCCACACCTGAGACCTGATGCAGCCAAATATGTATATATATATATATATATGTATGTATGTATGTATGTATAAAAAACCTAAAGGGGTGGGATGGGGTGGAGGGTGGGAGAGAGAGAGGTTCAGGATGGACGGAACATATATATATATTTATGGCTGAGTCACGTTTTTGTATGGCAGAAACCAACACAACATGGTAAAGTAATTATCCTCCAACTAAGAACAAATTTAAAAAGATGCATTAGCCTATTAACTCCACCAGTCAGCTACATGGAGAATTTGCATAAAACTATTTCCTAACCTATGAGTGGAAAACAGCAAGTTTTCTAAATTAATAAAGTGGGAAAATGTAATTTTAATAGATTACTTAAGTAAATGTTTGATTCATTCATTTTAGCCCTAAAATACTTTTTGTTTGCTTTTTTTACTTTTCTAGGTAAACACCGCACCATGCTGCTTGGGAATTGAAGTTCCCTGGCCAGGGAATCAAAACTACGCCCTCAGCAGTGAAAGCACAGTCCCAATCACAGGACTGCCAGGGAAGGGAAAACATTCTTAAAATATCTTTCCTCTGGCAAACGGGGCTTCCTTTGTATTTGAACATCCAGGATGGCTGGGCAGTGGATTTAGCTGGAGACCAGGAGTCTGGACCCTGTGGTTTGGGTTCTGGGGCTGCTTCCAGGTCCTTTGTGACTGGGCTTCCTGGGCCCTAGCATCCACGACTGTAAAGGGAAGGGTTTGGAGATCTCTGAGGAAAAGGCCTTTCAGTCCTGGTTGTATGATTCCTTCTGAATCCATGTTTGGGTCACTAAGGACATCATTACCCAGGTCTAGTGCCCTCCTCATTAACCCAGCTCCAGATTCACTGCCCCAGGTCTGGAAAACAGGATGTTCTGCTTGCAGACAGGGCTGGGAGAACTGAGCTGGGGTGGTGGGCCGGGCAGGAGGGCCCCATTAGCAGCGGCCTCCTGGGCCTCCCTTTCCCCATTTATTCAACAAGGGGGCTGGTCTTCATTAAGTCCTCTATGGCTCGGACTTTGGGGGACGCCACCAAAGCACAGCCCCCCTGTGGCCCACTGTTATTCTGCCCCTGTGTATGCATCATAATCTCATCTCAGGCTCGTCCATTCCCAGACTCGCTCACGGACATGGCCCCAGGGATGGAAGGGGTGCTGCACGCATGAGTGAGTGAGCAAACTGATAACAGGGGGATAAATGAACTCTCTGTGTGTGTGTCACTCAGTCGTATCTGACTTTGCAACCCCATGGACTGTAGTCCGCCAGGCTCATCTGTCCATCGAATACTCCAGGCAAGAATGCTGGAGTGAGTTGCCACTCCGGGATATCTTCTTGACCCAGGGCTCAAACCCGGGTCTCCTGCATTACAGACAGATCTTTATCATCTGAGCCACCAAGGAAGCCCCTCAATGAGCTGCATGAGTGAACAAATGCAGAACAGACCAAGCAGCCCTGTGAAGGGGGGCAGGAGAGTCTGCATGGTCAGAGCTACAGACGGAAGCTGTGTCCAGGGCCCCCTGGCAGATGAAAGATAAAATGTTCCTGAGTCAGCAGCTGCCAGCTGGCTCCAGGTATCAGGGAACTAAGGGCATAGGCTGGGCTCAGACAAGTTCTAGGAGTGGGGAGAGGAGGAAGGCAAAAAGAAAGGACAAGAACGTGAGATCTTCTCAGGGGATGCAGGGGGCAGGAGAGGTGGCCCTTGGTTCCAGAAGGGTCTGCTGGACTCAGGGGTCCCTGCCATGTCTCAGGGTTGGGAGGTTATCTTGTGCGGCTGGGCCACTGCAGGCGGGAGTAGCAATGGAGAACAAGCAGGTTGCAGAGGGTGGCTAGACCTCAAGCACCAATCCGTTTCCCCCAGACTTCCCTCCCGCCCGCAGCTGGGGAAGCTGAGGCTGAATGAGCCCCCTTTACTGGAATGGCCTCTGCAGAGCTGCCTGTGACCTCACTCTCAGGTTACTTGATCACCCCAAGTTAGAAAACCTGATGGACTGGGGTCAAGGCCCCCAAGAGCCAGGCCAGGAACACCATGTGAATGTTGTGCAAGGGATGAGCTGATCAAGTCGTGTTCTGGGGTGGCCAGACTCCAAGAAAGCATGGCAGGGCTTGAGCCCAGGCAGCTACAGAATGGCTCACACCTAGGCTGTGACAAGTTTTCTAGCTTTAAAAATGATTCATATACCCACACTCATGGGAATTCCCTGGTGCGCCAGTGGTTAAGATTCTGCTCTTCACATGCAGGGAGCAAGGGTTTGACCCCTGTGGGGGCCCTAAGAACCCACATGCCTTAGGGTGCTGCCAAAAAAAAAAAAAACAGAATACACACCCTCATATCACCTGATGGCCTTGGATCTCGGGCTGTTTGTCACTCCAGTTCTGATCTACTGGGGAACATATGGGGTCAAGTCACCGTGTGCTCCCACCCCCAGCCTTACCAGGAGGAGTCAAAAGAAAACCAGAGAAAGTCCTTACCCTCCAGAAAAAGACTCGCTCTGTCACTGGGGGGACTTCATGTGTTGAGAGCCTGCTTTGAGTCTGCGCTGTGCTGGGCCTGGGGTTATAACAGGGCATGAGGCAGACAAGGCACCTCACTCAGGCAGTGTGTATCTAGTGAGAAGAAATCCACAATAAACATATGCACAAATAAATATGACCATATCACATGGTGACATGTACCAGGAAGAAAACATATTAATGAGCTAGAGCCTTGCTACTATACAAGTGTGCTCTGCAGACCAGCAGCATCCAAGCACCAGGGAGCTCACCAGAAATGCAGAGTCTCAGGCCCTGTCCGGGATCTCCTGAATCTCCATTTCAACGAGATCCTCAGGGGATGCCTATGGTCAAGGGGTCAGGAATTCATTCCAAGCGTGGTTATTACCCCAGGGGAAAGGAAATATTCATTAACATATTGAGACATGAATATTCTCAGTTTCTGGAAGCTCTGTCTTGCAGGTAGAGGGAACAAACAGTACTACCAATCAGAAAATAATGTCCTTAAAGCCATATCTGGAACTTCCCTGGTGGTCTGGTAGTTAAGACTTTGCCTTCCAACGCAGCGGGTGTGGGTTCAATCCCTAGTAGAGGAACTAAAATCCCACATGCCTGACAGTCAAACAACCAAAACATGAAACAGAAACAATACTGTAACAAATTTAATAAAGACTTTTAAAATGGTCCCTATCAAAAAAAAAAAAAAGCTTACCTGGTGGCTCAGTGGTAAAGAATCTGCCTGTCAATGCAGGAGACGTTAAGTTCAATCCCTGGGTAAGGAAGGTCACCTGGAGGAGGAAATGGCAATCCACTCCAGTATTCTTGTCTGGAAAATCCCATGGACAGAGGAGCCTATGGGGCTATAGTCCATGGGGTTGCAAAAGAGTCAGACACAACTTAGCAACTAAAACAATAACAATTTTTTTTTTTAATCTTTAAAAAGAAAAAAGCCACAACTAGCTTACTGATGGGAGAAGGCAATGGCACCCCACTCCAGTACTCTTGCCTGGAAAACGCCGTGGGTGGAGGAGCCTGGTGGGCTACAGTCCGTGGGGTCGCTAAGAGTTGGACACGACTGAGCAACTTCACTTTCATTTTTCACTTTCATGCATTGGAGAAGGAAATGGCAACCCACTCCAGTGTTCTTGCCTGGAGAATCCCAGGGAGAGGGGAGCCTGGTGGGCTACCGTCTATGGCATTGCATACAGCTGGACACGACTGAAGCGACTTAGTAGCAGCAGCTTACTGGGGAACCTTAAGCAAGTCACCCCACCTCTCCAGGCCTCAGTTTCCCACCTGGAAAACTGAGGAGCTGAACTAAATAGAGGCTCTTTCGAACTAAAAAAACAACAACAGTCCTCTGAATGGAGGATTTTGAGGCATCAAGAGCCAAATGACCAGCTAAGAAAGCTGTCTAAGGGAGCAGCAGGGCCTTGGAGTCCCAAGACCTACAAGTAAGACATGACTGAGCGACTGGGTATGCACATACATACAGTAAATAAAAACTTAAATGGGAATGAAAACAGCAACTAAGGAGCCATCTCTGGGAAGAAGGAGGATGAAAGAGAGGGGTATACACAGGTATTTTCTATTTGTTATGTCATTTCTCAAGCTGAGTGATGGGTACATGGATTCATTCTCTCATATTTATTAATACATTAAGTACTTAAAACAACAAAAAAAAAGAAAAGTGGGAAATGTTTTCCAGGTAGAGGTACCAGCTTGACCAAATGTCCAAGGACACGAAGTAGCAAGAATATTGGCCCCCTCTCCCAAACTTCACAGCTCAGTTCAGTTCAGTTGCTCAGTCATGTGCAAAGTATTGGAGCTTCAACTTCATCATCAGTCCTTTCGATGAATATTCAGGATCGATTTCCTTCAGGATTGACTGGTTGGATCTCCTTGCAGTCCAAGGGACTCTCAAGAGTCTTCTCCAACACCACAGTTCAAAAGCAACAATTCTTTGGTGCTCAGCTTTCTTTATAGTCCAACTCCCATATCCATACATGACTACTGGAAAAACCATAGCTTTGACAAGACGGATCTTTCTTGGCAAAGTAATGTCTCTGCTTTTTAATGTGCTGTCTAGATGGGAGAAGGCAATGGCACCCCACTCCAGTACTCTTGCCTGGAAAATCCCATGGACGGAGAAGTCTGGTAGGCTGCAGTCCATGGGGTCGCTACTAGTCGGACACGACTGAGCGACTTCACTTTCACTTTTCACTTTCATGCATTGGAGAAGGAAATGGCAACCCACTCCAGTATTCTTGCCTGGAGAATCCCAGGGACAGGGGAGCCTGGTGGGCTGCTGTCTATGTGGTCGCACAGAGTCGGACACGACTGAAGTGACTTAGCAGCAGCAGCAGGTTGGTCATAGCTTTTCTTCCAAGGAGTAAGCGTCTTTTAATTTCATGGCTGCAGTCACCATCTGTGGTGATTTTGGAGCCCCCCAAAACAAAGTCTGTCACTGTTTTCATTGTTTCCCCATCTATTTGCCAGGAAGTGATGGGACCAGATGCCATGATCTTAGTTTTCTGAATGTTGAGTTTTAAGCCAGCTTTTTCACTCTCCTCTTTCACCTTCATCAAGAAGCTGTTGAGTTCCTTTTCACTTTCTGCGGTATGCAGGCGTCATCTGCATATCTGAGGTTATTGATATTTTTCCAGGCAATCTTGATTTCAGCTTGTGCTTCATCCAGCCTGGCGTTTCGCATGATGTACTCTGCATGTAAGTTAAATAAACAGGGTGACAATATACAGCCTTGACATACTCCTTTCCCAATTTGGAACTTCACAGTAGCTTTTCCAAATCTTTACTCCCTCACTTTCCACCTCACCCCTTTCGCTCAGCCTCAAACTCCGCGGCTGACCTTTCTGACCAGATAAGCCCCCTCCTCATCGGATAGGCTCTCACCCCAGTGGCAAGTGAACACCTCTCACGTGACCATTCAATACACGAAGGCATGCGTCGCCTCAAACCCTGCAGACTCCAGGAAGACTGGGTGGGGTTCCAGCCCCAGAGCCGGACGCGAAGCGGGGGGCCGGCCGCTGCAGCTCCGGACAGAAGGGGGCGCTGCGGGGCAGGGCAGGGCCGCGGCTCCGCCAGCGCCAGCCTCAGGGTTCCTGGGCGGAAACACACGCGTTTCCAAGCGGTAATTGTCCGTCTCGTTTAGATAAAAATGGTTGAACGATGGGGAGAGAGTGGGAGGAAAACCGTTCTAAGATCCAGTTCGCTAGATAGGCGTCATTAATGTTTCCAAGCTCTTTATTAAAGTAAAAGGTTTGACTCAACAGCTGGAAATCGCGGAGCCTATTTCTTTCTTGCCTGACAGCTGTCCTTTAGAACGGATTCTGCGCACTCATGCTTTACTCTTCCCGGGATGAAATATTGGCAGGTCTCCTAGCTTTCCGAGAGTCTCCCGTTTATAATCAGGTAATCTACGTGCCGGGGGCAACGTTAAAGCAAACCTGCCCAGATCCATCTCCCTCTGGCTGGGACACCTCCTGGCTGGGGAGGGCACCGGGCAGTCTCCCTCCCCTGTGAACCTTCTGTTCCCCCTGCTCCTTCCCGGGCTGTCTCTGGCTCTCCAGAGTTGGGGGCAGAGGGAGTAGAAAAGTCACAGCCAAGAAGGTCTACCCACGGCACTGCCCTCTGGTCTTTCGTTTGTTCTGTCCCTAAGTAGTGCCTAACTCTTTGAGACCCCATAGGCTGCAGCGCGCCAGCCTTCCCTGTCCTTCCCCATCCCCTGGAGCTGGTGCAAACTCATGTCCATGGAGTCGGTGATGCCATCCAACCATCTCGTCCTCTGTCGTCCCCTTCTTCTCCTGCCCTCAATCCTTCCCAGTATCAGGGTCTTTTCCAGTGAGCTGGCTCTTCGCATCAGGTGGCCAAAGGATTGGTGCTTCAGCTTCAGCATCAGTCCTGCCAATGAAATCAGGTGTGATTTCCTCTAGGATTGACTGGTTTGCTCTCCTTACAGTCCAAGGGACTCTCCAGAGTCTTCTCCAGTACCTCTGGTCTTGGCAGATTCCAGATGCTGACACTTTGGTAGGCTCCTTGGAGACCCACAACACCATTCAGTTGCAGCACCCCTAAAAAGAAGTGCGCTTCCTCTTTCATGCTGCTTACAGCCCCTCAGCTTCTGCATCCCTCCTCACAAGTCCAGCCTCATTCTGTGGGAGTCCCCTAACTGGAAGCTGTCTTCAACAGGGTCTTCTCCAAGAAGGCCTCATTCTTTTTTTTTTTAATGATTTATTATTTTTCCTGATTCTTTGTGGAATCTTAAGTTCCCCAACCAGGGATGGAGCCTGCGCACTCTGCATTGGAAGCATAGAGTCTTAACCCTGGACCACCAGGAAAGTCCCAAGAAGGCCTCATTCTGCTCCTTACTGTGGGGTCTACATGTGCCCTAAGAGAATCACACAGCTGGAAGTGCAGCCCCTTGCCTAGGAACTACCCTCCAACTCACCAGATTTCAGATCCCACAGCCTCCCCCTCCAAAGCTCCCCAAATAGTTCTCCTAAAGCCTATTCCCCCTGGTTTGAGGGGGTAGGGGAAGACTCCTTCCCCTTCCTGGTGAGGTGTGGGTTGGGGGACAGGCAGAGTGAATGCCCTGACATCTCTCTGAAGAGAGTCTTCGGTAGGGTTCCTGGGGGACCTTCTCTCTTGACAGGCAGGTAACTGAGGACATGGCTCTTAGCCTTGCCTCCTCCCCGCCTCCTGCGTTCTGAACTCATTTTAAGTTCAGCAGCTCTGGCCTTTGAGGCCTCAGCTGAAATTCTGAGGTGAATGGAAAAGTCTTCAATTATGTCTTATAGTTTCCAACCTTGGCCTGAGAGCACCATCTCTAACCTCAACCCAGAAAAGGCCTCACCAGAGGATATGCCCAGAACACAAACCTGTCCCTCCCCTAGTAAATTCTTCATGCTCCAGCCATTTCCAACAGGCAAGTTGCATGTCAGCTCCTGGGCTTTACAGCCACTTCCCAAACCTCATGTCTCCTCTCACTTTGCCTTTCCTTCCCCCAGAGGAGTTCTACTGCGCTTCTCCACTTGCCTCACTCCTTGAGGTCTTTGAAGACCAGAGTCAAAATGTCTCCTCCGGAAAGCCTTCCCTGATACCCCCTCCTCCGTACTTCCACAGGCCTTGCCACAATTCATGTTCTGTTATGACTACCTCCATCTATACCTATCCCCTCAACTTGATTCTGAGTTCTTTGAGGGCAAAGATGGAATTGTTTTGCTGAGTGTGTTTACATTGTATGAAAAACGTTTCAAAAAGAAAGCAAAATCACCTATAATCCCAGCACTTTTCAAAATTTTAGTTGATTTACAATGTTGTGTTAATTTCTGCTGTACAGCAAAGTGATCCAGTCATACATATATGTATTCTTTTTTATATTCTTTTCCGTTATGGTTTGCCGTAGGATACTGAATATAGTTCTCTGCGCTATACAACAGGACCTTGTGTTTACCCTTTCCATATAATAGCTCCATCTGCTAACCCCACCCTCCCACTCTGTCTCTCCCTCAGCCCCTCCTCCTTGGCAAACAGGAGTCTGTTCTCTGTGTCCGTGAGTCTGTTTCTATTTCCTAAATAGGTTTATTTGTGTCATATTTTAGATTCCACATATAAGTGATATAACATACGGTATTTGTCAATTTCTGACTTACTTCACTTCATATGATAATCTCTAGTTGCATCCATGTTGCTGCAAATGGCATTCTTTTTTTCCTTTTTACGGCTTAGTAGTATTCCACTGTGTATATATACCATTTCTGTTATCCATCCTTCTGCTGATGGACATTTAGGTTGCTTCCATGTCCGGGCTATTGTGAATAGTGCTGCTCTGAACATACAGCTACATGTATATTTTTGGATTAGAGTTTTATTTAATTGCTGGCTCATATGCTGGCTCTATTTTTGGTTTTCTGAGGAACTGCCATACCGTCTCCATAGTGGCTGTACCAACTTACACTCCCATCAACAGTGCAGTAGGGTTCTCTTTTCTTTACATCCTCCCCAGCATGTGTTATTTGTAGAGTTTTTAATGGTAGCCATTTTGATTGATGACCAGCATTTACTTTTGATATTACAGAAAGGACAAAGAATCTTCCTTCTCTGTGTGTCCCACCAGCCTTACCTCCAGTGACAAATACTTTTAAGAGGGTGATATGATTCTTTACTGCCTTTTCCTGGCACACATGTGCACACACACACAGAATTTTATTCCTTACGATCAGCTTCATCTACAATATCCATTTTCACTTAACAGCCTGTCTTGGATATCTTTCCATATTATTGCATATGATTCTACCACATTCATCTTTTAAATTATATATGTGTGTGTATGTGTGTGTGTGTGTATGTGTATAAACAGAAAATTTTCCATTTTAACCATTTGTAAGTGTATGATTTAGTGGCATTAATTATATTCACCATATTATGCAACCATCACCACTATTTCCAAAACTTGTCATCATCCCAAAACAGAAGCTCTGTACCCATTAAGCAATAACTCCTCATGCTGCCTGGCCCCTCTCTCCATAACCCCTGGTTAGGGTCACCTCAAATCTACTTTCTGGCTCTACAAATGCCCCATTTTTTTTTAAAAAAGGCTGAATATTATTCCACAGTAGGAGATGTTATCATCTATTTAACCATTCTCTATTAATAGACATTTTGGTTGTTCCCAAGTTTTTGATAACAAGCAAAGCTGCTACAGATCATGCAGAAAGTTGAGGAATGGGTTGCTGGTTGCTGAGATATAGGGTGTGTGCATTCAAAAATCTAACAGACACTTTTCAGCCTGTGCATTGCTTTTCACAGGAAGATTTCTGACCCCCGTTTCCAGATAGTCTGGTTTAATAAGAGTGCACTGGGGCCTGGCAACCTGAATTTTTATAGACATCGTACCTGATCATTGTGATATGAGAACACACAATGAGAAACAGCTGTGCAGCCATGTTGCCAGTCCCCCAGGATCTGCCCTCTTCCCTGAAGTGGGTGTCATAAACTATGACACCCCAACCCACAGCCTGCTGCCAACAAGCCAGGGCTGCCCTGATGAGTCATCAGGCACAGTGAGCAGGCCCTTAGGGTGACAAAGCCTCTAAGAAAATCTTGTTGGATTGTGTGTCTCCCAACCTGGAAGCCCTGAGTCACCCTGGTTACCAAGCAGCTCCCAATTCTGTTAGCTTTGCCCTTTGTGGGAGGCAAACTCACCCCTCATTCAAATCAGGGCCCATCAAGGAAAAGTTTATCTCCCTGGGGAAATTATGACTCACACAACAGGAGCGGTGGGTGAAGGACAGAGAGGAGAGGAGAAGATAAAAGAGACAGAAACAAGGCTGGATTCATTCCGGGGGTGGGAGGAATTAAAAGGTGCAGGAAAAAAGAGTAGAGAGGGAAAGAAAGCAAAATGACTAGAATTTGAGGGAAGTCACAGAAAGGAACGAAAGAGAAAGGGGAGGGGGAGCAAGAAGGAGGAGAAGAGAAGAGAAAGGAAAGAAAACATGGAGTAGAACGTGGGATGAGCTCCTCAGCTGGCATTTTGGATCAGTCAAGAAAAAACTGCTCGTCAGATCTCAGGAAGACTCCGATGGTGTCTGGCTTGGTTCTCAGGCCCTACCAATAAGCCAACTTGCATTTTCAGCCTCACCAGCATTCCCCAGCAGTCTTCTGGGGGTGAGCGGTGGAGGTCAGTCTCTGAGCAGCGGGCAAAAACACACTGAGAAGCAGTCATATCCTGTGTGCCCAGGTAAGGGGTACGGCCTTCCTAGTCATTTGGCAACAAGGAATAGATCTTCAAAAAAGGTGCATACTTCTTGCTCAGTGTCTTCACTATAAGGGATGCTCCTTGCAGTGCTAGTTATGGTAAAGGAGAAAAAAGAATGAAGGCAGAAATGAGATGTGGTTTAATAGATTTATGATACAGTCTTATGAAACCCTGTGATATAGCCATTACAGTGGTATAGTTGAGCCCTTAATAAAATGGGGGAAATCTTCACAACACTAGATGAAAAAAAAATAAGTACATGTTTAAATTAACCTTTAAAATGGTATAATTCAAACTTCCCTGGGGGTCTAGTGGTTATGACTCTGTGTTTACACTGCAGGCGGTGCAGATTTGATCCCTGGTCAGGGAAGTTCTGCATGCTACAGGATTTGACAAAATAATAATAATAAAGGTATGATTCCAATTTTGTTCGTGGATATGGGTGTAATGGGGATGGCATTGCCTCTGCCCTGACCCAAAGTCTTCTGCAAGTTCAGTTCAATACTGTGCTAAGAGAAAGTTGTCTTATTTTTCCTTTTTGTCAGTCTCATGTCCAGCCTCTACCCCTTCTTCACTAGCCTCTTGCTCTCCCTGTAGGGGACATTCCCATCAAAGTCTTGCCAGGGCGGTAATTCCTAGTCCCTGCTCACACTGCAGAAGCCTATATGATTGGATTCCTCTTCTGCCTGCCCCTGGTGTAGCTGGAGGCCCACCTGTGAGCACGATAGTGGAAGTCACTCGGTCTTGCAGTTCGATCCTGGCCAGGCTCCTGCCACTGGGCTCCCTGAGCCCATCCCCTGGGAATACTGATGTGTGCGTGCTAAGTCACTTCAGTCGTGTCCAACTCTGTGCGACCCCATGGACTGCCAGGAGCCTGCCAGGCTCCTCTGTCCACGGGGATTCTCCAGGCAAGAATACTGGAGTGAGTTACCATACCCTCCTCCAGGGGATCTTCCTGACCCAGGGATCAAACCTGCCTCTCTTGCATTGGCAGGTGGGTTCTTTACCACTAGTGCTGCCTGGGAAGCCCAGAGAACACTGATAGTCTAAGAAATATCCTTTTGGTTTAAGGAGTTGGCCGTGGTTGGCCACCAGATGCCTGGTCTGACACTTTCCCTGGGTTCAGCTGCTGGAAGTTCGGCCACCACTGCCCGCTCAGTGGGTGGCCCCCCTCCCTTCCTTGGGATAGGGTGTCCTGGGGCTGCGTGAGGAAGTGCCTGTCTGGGGTAATCAGGTGGGGCCTGCACCCTGGAGCTGGGCAGCCGGTGAAGGAGGAGCTGGATAGGATGCAGTTAATTCTTCTCCAGGAACCCAAGGAGGATGAGCCGGAAGAGGTACTGAACACAGGCTGCAGGATGTGTTCTTCTCAGTGACAGCAGGTAAATAGTAACTAGCTCCCAAAAAACTGGCCCTGCAAGCCAATAAATAGTTGACAGCATGACCTGAAAAACAAGGTCTGGGGAAGAGTTAGGAAGGCTTCCAGCTCTCAGATAGGACCAGAGAGAGGCTGGGGACCCGTGATGGCTCAGAGAGGGAGGCGCCACCCTCCAGGAGTGAGAATCCACTGACTCTGGAGGTCCCAGGACTCACAGTACTGTCTGCGTCAGCTCTGTTGATCTATACTATCTTTGCTGGGCAGGATTCCGTCAGAAGCCCTTAGATGAAAAGGGTCTCTGGGTATCCCTTGGGGAGGATTGAGGGAAAACAGCTGGAAAGATGATCCCCATTTCACAGCTTGTCTGGTAGGGGGAGCCAGGGGCAAGAATGGGTAGCAACGTTTGTTGTTGTTGTTGTTTTTTAGCAATGGGTTTAAAAAAAAAATCTTTTGGGACTTCCCTGGTGGTCCAGTGGTTAAGAATCTGCCTGCCAATGCAAGGCACACAGGTTCGATCCTTGGTCCTGGAAGATCCCACATGCCAGGCAGCAACTAAGCCCAAGTGCCACGACTACTGAGCCCATGTGCTCTCGAGCCCATGCTCTGCAGCAAGAGAAGCCACCAGAGTGAGATGCAGGCGCACCGCAACTAAAGAGCCCCGCAACGAGAGAACGCCTGCATGCAGCAAAGAAGACCCAGAGCAGTTAAAAAATAAATAAACACATAAAAATTTTAAAATTGATTGCAGTATGACTCAGATACCGAGGAACGCACCCAAGGAATTTTCACAAAATGTAAACACGCCTGTGTAACCATTACCTAGGCCACAACAAAAAACATAACTCAGGATCTCAGAAGTTTCCCATTTGATGACAATGATGATTTTAAAGAGGAAAGTAGACAGGGTCTGAGAGCAAAGGAGGAAGGAGAGAAAAGATCCTCCCAGGTGCCAGTTGACGGACACGTGGTCCTGGAAACACAGCAGGAGGCCCCCTGTCTGTATTAGCACCAGCTGTTGAACTGGCCTGAATGCAGAGCTCCAGGACACACAGCCGGTGTTCAGAATCTGCCCTTGGGAACTTGGTGAGCCTTGGGCAGCTCTGCCAAGAAAAGCAAGGAGTTGGGTGTTTGGAGAAGATCACAGACCAGGTCGGACAGGGCTGAGAGCCTGAGGACAAACAGGAAAGAGGATTGCTTCTGGCCTGGTAGGGTCTGGGAATGCTTGGTCCCAGGGGAGTGGCTGCCACAGTCACTATTTGTTTCCCCAAGTTTCTGTTTGTCCAAGAATGATTCATGTAGGTTCCACTGACCAGTCCCTCCTTCTCTTCCCCACTGTGAGCTGCTGTGCCAAGGGCAGAGGGGCACTGGAGGACATGCACAGCTGTGATGCCAGGGAGACATGAGCTTGAACCCCAGCTCTAGGCTGTGTGACTCTGGAAAATTTCATTCCCTCTCTGACTTCAGTCAGAGAAATGGGACAATAACCTCATGCAATAGCTGTGAAGAGGAAATGAGATAAGCCACATAAAATGCCTGACATTGGGCAGGCACTAAAAAAATGCTTGCTCACTTTTCTTTGTCCTTTTTCCACTTAACAAATAGTTATCTGGGGCCTGCTGTAAAGGGAGGAGAGTGGTGAACAAAACCAGTATGGAGACCGGCTCCTGTTATGGAGCTTAGAATCTAACGAGGGAGAGACATTCAATAAACAAAGATATACACATGGCACCCCACTCCAGTAGTCTTGCCTGGAAAATCCCATGGGTGGAGGAGCCTGGTAGGCTGCAGTCCACCGGGTCGCTACTAGTCGGACACGACTGAGCGACTTCACTTTCACTTTTCACTTTGATGCATTGGAGAAGGAAATGGCAACCCACTCCAGTGTTCTTGCCTGGAGAATCCCAGTGACCGGGGAGCCTGGTGGACTGCCTTCTATGGGGTCACACAGAGTCGGACACGACTGAAGCAACTTAGCAGCAGCAGCAGCATACACATTGTGAAAGAGAAGCACAATGTATTATGAAAAAGAACATCAGGACTTCCCTGGTGACCCAGAGGATAAGAATCCGCCTGCCAGTGCAGGGGACATGGGTTCGATCCCTGGTCTGGGAAGTTTCCACATGCTGCAGAGCAACCAAGCCCACGTACCACAATTACTCAGCCCGTGCTCCAGAGACCGAGAGCTGCAACTACTGAGTCCCTGTGCCGCAACTACTGAAGCCGGTGCACCTAAAGCCTGTGCTCTGCAACAAGAGAAGCCACTGCAATGGGAAGCCCAAGGGCTGCAGCTAGAGAGCAGCCCATGCTCTCCACAACTAGAGAAAGCCTGCGTGTAGTAACGAGGACCCAGCACAGCCAAAAATAAATTAATAATAAATAAATAAATGAAGCAGTGTGTACATGTCAAAAAAAAGGAATATCAGTGGTGACTTCCTTCCAACAGAGTGGTGAAGGAAGGCCTGTTGGGAGAGGTAACACTTAAGCTAAGACCTTAAAGGATGAGAATGAACCAGGCGTTTTGGAAAGCAGGACCCAAAGTGGGAAAAAGGCACAGATTTTGAAGCCAGATGTGGATGGGTTTCAAATCTTGGGTCTACTACCTAGCAGCTGTGGGACTTTAGGAAAGTCCCTTTACCAGATGGGCCCTCAGTTTTATCTTCCTTAAAATGTGGCTAAAAACACTTTACAGAATTGTGACAATGAAGCCCAACTGTATGTATCATATGCCCTGCCTGGAGTCTCAGTAAAAAATCAGTTCCTTTCCTGTACCAGCTCTTGATTAATTGCTGAGCAACTGGCATAGAAATGATGCATGCATGCATTTAACACACACGCGCGTGCACACACACGTGCAGTACATACACACCATCAAAAACATATACAGGCAGGACACAGGTACCTCCTCAAACTGGGGATTCAAAGAGAGGTCCATGAAAGGACTCTGCAGAGATATGGCAGGGACTGAGGAGAGAAGCAAGGAATAGTGCAGTCTGTCAGGGCAGCTAACTTCGGGGGAAGACAGTGGTTACCAGGACCACAGAGAGGGTGTGGAGAGAGTGCCTGAGGGACACAGCTGACTCGCACGGACCTGGCGGGGAGGGAGCCGGGGAATAAAGAGTCTGATCCCACTTCCCTTTTCCCTCTGATCTCCTCTAGGCCTCACAGTGGCCAAACTCAGACGCAAGCTGGAGGCCACAGGTATCGCTCAGTCGTGTCTCTTTGCATCCCCATGGACAGTGACCCACCAGGCTCCTCTGTCCGTGGGGATTCTCCGGGCAAGAATACTGGAGAGGGTTGCCATGCCCTCCTCCAGGGATCTTTCTAACTCAGGGATGGAATCCACATCTTTATTGTTTCTTGCATTGGCAGGTGGGTTCTTTACCACTAGCGTTGCCTGAGAAGCCCTCTGTCCTCCACACATGATTTTGTTTTAATTTTTAAAAATTTATTTATTTTTATTGTATTCTATTTGTTTGGCTGTGTTGCTCAGCTTTCGGGATCTTAGTTCCCTGACCAAGGATCAAACCCGTGCCCCCTGCAGTGAAAGCACAGAGTCCTAACCAGTGGACCACCAGGGAATTCTCATGACTTCTTTTTTTAAAAAAAATAAATAAGAAACGTTCCTAGATAGTGTTCAGAAAAGAAAGAAAGGAATGAGGGAAGGAAGAAAGACAGGCCCTTGTCCAACTCCCAGTACCTGACACCATGATTGACACATAGTAGGCCCTCAGGTATGTTTCCCCATCTCTAAAGGGGAATAGCACTACTTGCTATTTGTTCTGAAGATGAAATAAAACTCTCCAAAGAACCTGGCCCAAAGTCAGACTAGTCAGGTTCAGTCCTGGACCAGTCTATAAAGACCTGGATATTCCTCAAAGGGCGTAGGGCGGAGGGAAGGGAAGAGGGTCCTTGTGGGTTGGCAGGGGTCTCCGCCACCACAGAACTCACAAAGGGAGCCTTGTGCGGGAGTGGTGGCAGGACGCCTCGAAAGACAGCTGGGCCCAGGGCTGCCAGGCCTGGGCTGGGCTGGGTTGGGCACTCTGCCACAGGCAGCCCTCTGAGGGCCCTTTCATCTGAGTCCCAGCTGCCACTTGGCCGGCTGGCCCGAAGCCCAGCAGCCTGGAGAGGAGAGGGGCTGGCAGCTTTGTCTCAGGAAGAAGAACAAAGAGGAGGGCAGAGGGAAGCAGTGCTTGCTCTTGGATTCAGGCCAAAGGGAAACAAGATCCAGTTCTAGGCAACACCAAGGTAGTTTGAATTCCTTTGTTGCCATAGCATTAAGCAAGACAGTTTCACAGAGACAGTCTCAAACGATATCCCAACCCCCACCATGTTACAGGTGGAGAACCGAGGCCCAGAGACGGGCAAGGACCTGGCCGAGGTTACAAGTGGACGGCAGAGCCACAGCTGGAAACCTGGTCGGTCTCTTGTCCCCTGGCGCTGAAGGATTCTGAAAGAGGCACTTCACCTCTGGGACCCCTGGGGTTCTCATACGTAAAATAGAGGTGCTAATTCCTATTTTGAGTGGTGAGGGTCAAATGTGCTAATGGATATAAAAGGAAGAAGAGGGCTATTTGACTTGGGTCTTAAAGCCTGTGTAGGAGTTTTCCAGAGAGAAGGAGCTGGTGAGGAAAGGCATTCTGAGCACAAGGAACAGCATAAACAAAGTTCAAGAAAGTATAGGAATGCAGGTCGTTTCAGGGCAGCTGGAGCTGGCGGAGAAACCGGAAATGGAGCCCAGGCTTCTTGATGCTGTCAGAAGTGCCCACTGCCCCTCCAAGTGTCCAGCCCTCCTTTCTGTGGTGATGACCTTTCAGAACACAGCCTCCCCATAGAATCATCCTGGCCCATGCAGCTGATCAGCCCTCTGGGAGGAGTCAGACAATGTGAGGGGAAGGGGCTTCATATGCTGGGCAGAGCCACCCTGGCCTGTGGGAGGCTCCCTAACCCAGATGCGGCAGGCAGGGAGGCCTGCTTTGAGGGGGTCACAGCTGCCTCCCCGTGGTTCAATCCTGTTTGCAAGTCATAGCATTCAAGGTATACACTTGTACCCAGTGTCTCAGTCCATCTAGGCTGCTATGACAAAAATACTGTAAATTAAGTGGTTTATAAAGAACATTTATTTCACACCATTCTGGAGGTTAGGAAGTAGAAGATCATGGTGCTGGTGGAGCTGGTGTCTGATGAAAGCCCGCTTTCTGGTTCATAGATGGTCATCTTCTTTCTGAGTCCTCATATGGTGGAAGGAAGGAGCCAGAGAACTCCCTGGGGGACTCTTTTACAAGAGCACTAATCTCATTGTTTCATGACTTAATCACTTCCCAAAGGCACCACCTAACATCATCACATTGATGATTCGGTCTCAATGTGACTTTTGGAGGGAGACAAACGTTCACACCACAGATACAAAGCAATTCTTTACAGTCACAGAAAGAATTCTGGAGTGAGAAAGACATGGAGTTTAACCTCGGTTCTGTCAATTACCAGCTGTGTGGCCTTCTGGCCATGCACTGAACTTCCCTGAGCCTCAGGTCCCTCATCTATAGAGTAGGTCTAACTGCTTGGAAGAACTTATACAAGAGTCTGTGTTCAGTGCAGGTGCTCAACACATGATCATTTTCATTTCCCTCCTTTCCCTGGCACAGCTGACCCCTCTGCTGGGAGTGCCTGGCAGGCTTCTCTCAACAAAGCTCTCCCTGCTTCAAGACACAGCTTACGGGCCACCTCTTCCATGAAGCCTTTCCAGATCCCTCAAACTGGAAAGCTGACTTCCTCTTGGGCTGCCTTGTGCTTGTCCTTTGTTATTGTGTTTTCTTTTGTTTTGCTCTTTCATACTTTTTCATGTTCACTGCAACTAGTCACATAATATAAATATGTATTAAGAAACACATTTCTTTTTTACAGATTTATTTGCTTGTTTGGATTGAGCCCATCGTTGCCGTGTGGGCTTTCCTCTCGTTGCAGCAAGCAGGAGCTACTCTCTAGTCGTGGTGTACACAACACATCGCAGTAACTTCTCTTGTTGTGAAGCACAGGCTCTCGGACATGAGGGCTTCAGAAGTTGTGGCTTCTGGGCTCTAGAGCACAGCTCAGTAGTTGTGGCACACAGCTTAGCTGCTCTGTGGCATGTGGAATCTTCCCACATCAGGGATCAAACCTGCGTCTCCCACGCTAGCAGGTGGATTCTTTAGCACTGAAAGCCCCCAGGGAGGCCCAAGAAAAACATTTCTTAATCAATAATTTCCCTTCTCTATTTCTATCCCACTCGTATGGAATAATCAACGGTAACATTCACTGTGCATCCTTCTACACTTTTCTAAGTATGTGTTCACATGTGTGTGCTTGTGCTCAGCCATGTCTGACTCTTTGCGACCCTTTGGACTGTAGCCTGCCAGGTTCCTCTATCCATGGGATTTTTCAGGCAAGAATACTGGAGTGGGGTTGCCATGCCCTCCTCCAGGGGATCTTCCTGATGCAGGGACTGAACCCACATCTCCTGTGTCTCCTGCATTGTAGGCAGATTCTTTACCCACTGAGCCATCAGGGAAGCCCATAAGTTCACACAAATAGATATAAATTTACATGAGGTTTATGTTTATGTCTTTACTGAATTCCCATAGTATATACTGCTCTGATGTTTATTTTTAATAGCTTAATAAATCATGAGAGGCTTCCCAAGTGGTGCAGTGGTAAAGAATCTGTCTGCCAATGCAGGAGACACAAGGGACACCCGGTCTGATCACTGGATCGAGGAGATCCCCTGGCAGATGACATGTCCACTCACTCCAGTATTCTTGCCTGGAGAACCCCATGGACAGAGGAGCCCGGCAGGCTGCACAACTGAAGTGACTTAACATGCATGGATGCGTGGGTTTTGGGGAAGAGGGTCACCGAGAAAAAGTGCCATTTTCATCACACTCTATCAAGGATATACATTATCATCATAATTTCTGACTCCTGCTATTGACCTTGATCACCTGGATAACCACCTGGCGAAGCTGTCTCTGTCATTTTCCCCACTGTGCATTTACTCTTCTATTCCCCTCTCTTTCCATACTGTCCTCTTTGGAAGGTCACTATGCAGGCCTATACTAAAGAAGAGTTATTCCCCACTTCATCAGGATTATTTTAATAGTTATTTTTAAGTTTTATTTATTTAGTTTTGGCTGCACCAGGTCTTGGTGGCTGTGCAGGGTCTTTCTCTAGTTGCTGGGCGGGGTGGCTATTCTCTAGCTGGGACGGAGGACTTCTAGTGCCCGTGTGCTCCAGCAGCTGCAGCTCACAAGCTCTGCTGCTGCTGCTGCTGCTGCTGAGTCGCTTCAGTCGTGTCCGGCTCTGTTCGACCCCATAGACGGCAGCCCACCAGGCTCCCCCGTCCCTGGGATTCTCCAGGCAAGAACACTGGAGTGGGTTGCCATTTCCTTCTCCAATGCATGAAAGTGAAAAGTGAAAGTGAAGTCGCTCAGTCGTGCCCGACTCTTAGCGACCCCATGGACTGCAGCCTACCAGGCTCCTCTGTCCATGGGATTTTCAAGGCAAGAGTACTGGAGTGGGTTGCCATTGCCTTCTCCATCACAAGCTCTAGAGCACACTAAATAAATCTTTTGCCTCATGTGGAATCTTCCCAGACCAGGGGGGCCCAGGGATTGAACCCAGTTTCTCTGCATCGGCAGGCAAATTCTTTAATAATAATATATTAATAATTCAGGATCACCAGGATTATATTTTACCAGCAAAATAACACACACAGCAGGTACCTAGCATGTGCCGCACGTTCAGCAGCTGATCTGAGGTGACTATATAATCCACTCTCCCCTGGAGACTCACTTTTCTTACCTGTAACATGGGTGTTTCTCATCCTTCACCCCCATGACTGTAGTGAGTGGACAGTGTCCAGGGCGTCAACGTCAGTTCCCTATCCCTTCCCCACTTGGCTGTCCAGCAACCCAGACACGAGAGGGGCAGTGACCAGCCTAGGGTGTCACGGCCAACTGCAGCCCAATCAGGGCTCTCACCACACCCTGGGTAGGATTCCCCCACCCCCGGGCGGGAGCCAGGTGCACTTCGGCCGGCCACAAGTACCCCGCACGGGCCAGCGCCCGTGGAGCCGGGGGAGATGAGCCTGACCTCGGCGCCCGACTCCCGGCCGAGTGGCCGGGCCGCGTCCGCCCCGGGCCGGCGGACGGTGAGTGCGAAGCCCGCAGAGGGCGTGCAAACCCGCCCGGTTCCGGGCCCGCCGCCCTCCCTTTCCTCACTCCTTCCAGAGCCCTCCAACCCTTCCATCCCCGCAGGTCTGGGTTCCTTTGCTTCGGGCGCGCCCCTCTCGGCCTGCGGCTGGGGGCTCTCCACCTGGGCTGTTCCTGCCGCCTCGATCTCTCCTGCAGCGCCCGGGTCTCGGCGCCGGTTCCGGCTCAGTCCAGCCGCTCCTGGTTGCCCTCTTTCCGGCTTGGCGGCCTTTGTGTGGTCTCCTCCCAGTCTGCTTTGTGTCTCTTCTCGAAGCCCCTCTGGCTTGCCCCTCCTCCTTCCCTGCCCCACCCCTCCTGCTGGTGGGAGAAGCCCCCACTGGGGGCGGGCCCGAGTATCGTCACCACCACCCCCCCCACCGCACCCCTTCTGCAACCTGAACCCCTGCTCTCTGGCTGGCTCCTGAGTCTTCCTGCTTGCCTGTTTCCTCCCAGGATTTGCGGGGGTGGAGGGGGGAGTGTGGACCAAAGGGGAGTATCAAGGAAAAGCCCAGTGCACTCTAGTGTCAGAGCATTCTCACCTCTCCCGGGCTAGGTGCCATCTCCAAGGCTTGTAGGAAGGGAAAGCAGAGCAAGCCCTGGGCGACGGTGGCATTTTCCAGTCAGGTGATGACAGCCTTATTGTTGTTGGCTGTTGACAAAGTCACCTGGTCAGAGGCGTGGCCACCCAGCATGCCCAGTAAATGTCTGAATTGATTACCAGAAGAGGGAGGAAGCCTGGACAGCGCCTGATGCTAAGTAGAGCAAGACTGGCCTTTATTAGAACCGCAGGGCGCTCCTATGAGTCAGTGCTGAGGGTAAGTGCGGTTCAATTCAACAGACACATTGAGCAGACACCTGTGCTGAGCCCTGCAGTATGTACCGGTAAGACGAAGATGAATCTGGGAACAGTTCTCCCTTAGGAGCCTTCTAGGAAGTGGGGGATTCAGATGAAGGAACAAAATTACAAGAGAGAGAGATAACTACCATGACGAGGGAAGTACATGGGCCTCTAAAATCACAAGAAGACAACCCATCCAGAAAATTACCAGAGCAATTAACTTGAAGGCTGAGTGGGCTGAGTGACGGGACCGTGGGTGGTGAGTGCCGTCCTGTGGACCGTGGGGCCCAGCGTGCTCTGGTTGGCTCGGGAAGGGAGACCAGTACGTGGCTCTGGTAGTTGATCGTCAAGGGTTACAAAGGGCCTTGTAAACCTCGTTAAGGAGCCTGGAATTTACCTTTAAAGATATGTGGGATCACTGAAGTGGTTAATGCAGGTAGTGACTAGATCAGATTTGCACTTCCGAGAAGCTGCTCTGGTTTCAGAGTTGAGATAGGATTGGGTGAGGACATTCCAGGGAGCCAGGAGCCGTGGATCTGGCAGGATTTAGGCATTTAGAATCCCCAGGATTTCGTGCCTCATTACCTGTGTGTGGGGAGGTTGAGCACATGAGCAGAGTGCAAGATTACAGTCTAGGTTTCTGGCTCAGATGACTAAGACAGGATGCGGTAGGAAAATGTCCAAGTTGTGGTGTGGGGAGAGATCCTGGGGCCTGGTGACATATGACTGGAGATGTCCCTCCTCTGACTAGACTAAGAGTGACGTAAGGAAATGTATGAATGTTTGGTGGGGTTAGAGTTGGGCCTGTCTGATTCATCCCTGTGTACCAGCACTAGTCTGATACCCGCATGTCCCCAGCCCGTGCACACAGGTCAGGCTTGCCCATCGAGGAATGCTTCAGCAGGGTGACTGGGTAGAACAGGTGGGGAGGAGGGGCTGTGAGGAAGGGCTGGTAGTCTAGAAGATGGATGGGAAAGAAGTCTTTATCTGCTAGAAACAAATACAGCAGTATTCATGGATGACGTAGGAGGTTTGGGATTCCCAAAGAGGTTTGGCGTTTTTAGAAAACAAGGAGGGAAAAGGGACAGAATTAAGAAGCTTGGGAACAGGGCCCAGGTCTTGGGTGTTAAAGAAATGGGGGTGAAGATATCAGGGCAGGGGGCTATTTTGTTTAGTATCTGGAAATGAGCTTCAGAAACAACATTTGAAGTGATTGGATTCATTAAATTTTCAGAGCTGAAGAGACTCAGAGTTCTCTTCATCCATTTTGCCTCCCTATGTCATAGATGACTAAGCTTAAGCTCAGAGTAGCTCAGACAGTAAAAAGAGTCTACCTGCTATGCAGGAGACCCAGGTTCGATCCCTGGGTCAGGAAGATCCCCTGCAGAAGGGAATGGCAACCTACACCAGTATTCTTGCCTGGAAAATCCCATGGATGGAGGAGCCTGGTGGGCCCCAATCCACGGAGTCACGAAGAGTCAGACATGACTGAGCGACTAACACACTCAAGCCCGGAGAAGGAAGTGAGATGCCCCAGGATCATAGCTAATAATTTGGCAGCAGTGGGACTGGGTGTTGGGAAGGTGGGAGTAGAGCACTCATACTGTCCTGCAGTCAGACTGACACGGATTTGATCCCAGCCACCAATTCCCAGGTGGCGCTAGTGATAAAAAACCCACCTGCTAATGTAGGAGACATAAGAGACAGTCTTTCCTCTGGATCAGGAAGAGCCCCTGGAGGAGGGGCATGGCAACCCACTCCAGTATTCTTGCTTGGAGAATCCCATGGACCGAGGAGCCTGATGGACTACAGTCACTGGGGTCGCAAAGAGTCAGACAAGACTGAAGCAACTTATAACACAGCACAGTGACTTTCTCACTTCCTGACTGGGTGATCCTTCTTTCTGAGCTTTCCTTACCTGTAATGTGGGGATGTTAAGAGCACCTGTGAGCTTTCAGTGGTAGAGGAGTGAGGAGAATCCATCATCAATCCACTCAGGGGTTAGAGTCTGCAACTTCTCATTTAACTTCCTGCTTTACAGAACCACCTTTGGGTTAACCAAACACCCTTGCCAAAGAGCCTGGCGGTTCATGGGAAAAGGAGAGAGTCACAGGTCCTGGGCTTATTTTTCTCAAGGCTGAATTGTTTGGCTGCTGTCAGAATGCATCCTCTTTTCTCCCTTCTCCATTCCAGCTAGCATAACTGTCCCTTGGTAGGAGCTGTTGCTATGGCAACTTGGTTCTTCCCCCCAAATCTGGCTGCCTTGAGCTCTCTTAATTCTGGTACTTTAATCTTAGAGGTAGAGCCCACAGACAAGTTGAAAAGGAAGTCACACCTAAATCAGACTGAAGGACATTCCTATACCCCTGGCCCTGCAATGACCTGTAGTCAAGTCTCCAGTTTGGAAATTCAGCTTTCCCTCCAACACTGTAGATCTTTTCCACACCAACAGCCATCGCATCCCCTAGGAGACCTTCTCTGACAACCTCCAGCACTCGTCCACAGAAAGAGCCAATCCCTTTTACCTGGGTCTTCCCCCTCAGCACCTACACATCGAAACCATCTGTTTCCTTCTCTCCTCTGTGAGCTCCTCAAGGGCAAGAACTGTCATGTTCACCTGCTTAAGAGAAGGCTTGGATGGAATAGGTCCTTCCTACATTTTGCTGGATGACTAGGAAATGAAGAGTGGAGGTGTTCAAAGGTTGAAAATTAACTTCTGTAGTGACTAAGCTTCGGGGTAAATCAGATTTGAGTTCAAATCCTGTGACATTATCACTTAATGCCTGGTTGATCTTGAGCAACTTAAACCTCACCTCCTTAAGCCTTAGTTTCTTCATCTGGAAAATGGGGGTTTACTATGTTCTTCATAGGATTGCTGTGAAGGTGGAGTTAGTTAACTTTACACAGTTAGTAGACCGTGAGGGGAGGTCTGCTTGTTCCTCATTGTTCCAGCTGCCTGACACAAAGTAGGTGCAAACATGCTTTATTGAATGGATTTTAAATGATGAAAGGTGTTCAGGAAGCTGGTTTGTAAGGATAATAACTGATGTATCACCTCATGTGTAATAATCACTAATGGAGTATTCGGGTATTTTTGTTAGGTCTGTGGGGCAGCACTTAGTATCCCCCAAATGAAGCCTGACCCTCAGTCTCTTTTCAAGTCCCTGTCTGTGTTGGCCTGTGGGCATCTCCAGGCAGATACCGTGTGGGTCTTACCCACATTCTTAGTGCTCAGCCCAAGAGAAGAGGCCTCTAAAAATTCTGATGAACAGCTAAATCTAATTTATGTTTGCACCATACGTTACCATTTATGAGGCAGTTTTACACCTGCTGTATTTGGTTTTACTGACCTTGTCACCACCAAGGATATTCCTGTTATTTAATCCCATGGGCCCTTATTTTGAAAAAGTACCCATCAAACAAATTGTTTGTTAATGTCATGCCAACTGCAGCCAGAACTTCTGATCTATATGAAATAAGAATTTTTATCACCATTCCCAGCACAGGATGCGGACACACAGTAAGTACCAAAGAAATGATTCCTGGATTGAATTTATGTACAGTTTCTTTAACCTTTCTAAAAGGTCGAAAATCCATTTCTCCCTTTCCCCAATGCCTTAAAAAAAATTATATCTTATATCTAAGCATTCCTGTCAGGAACTCCTGTCTTTACAAAAGCCTCAAATCCTTATTTTATGAATAAAGAATCTGAGGCCTAAGGAGGGGAAAAGTCTTGCCACAGGCCACACACTTTAGCAGTATTGTCCCTGCAACTTGCTTCCACAGCAGCTTCCTCCTCTAATATTATGCGACCTAAAGGAGAAAATTCAAATGCTTGAATTCGGTATTCTTATTTCAAACCAAAATATTTGCCTTCCTTAAAATGCCTACTCTCTGTAGCATGAATAGAACCCCCTTCCGTAGGATGGACATTCCAGTAATCTGAAGCCAATTGGCTCCCCTAAATTCTGTAGGGTATTATTCTTTGGATGAAAATGAATCATGAGCTCCCTGGAGGTGGCGCTATTAGTCACTCTGCCTCTTGTGCCCCCCAGGAATCTCCGGTCGTGGAGCTGAACGTGGGGGGTGAGTTCTATACCACCACCTTGGGCACCCTGAGGAAATTCCCAGGCTCAAAGTTGGCAGATATGTTCTCCAGCCCCGCCAAGGCCTGCCTGGATGCTGAGGGACGCTTCTTCATCGATCGCTGCGGCACCTACTTTGGACCCATCCTGGAATATCTGCGCAGTGGGCAGCTGCCCACCCAGCACATCCCGGAGGTGTACCGTGAGGCTCAGCACTACGAGATCAAGCCCCTGATCAAACACCTGGAGGACACGCCACAGATCTTCGGTGAGCAGGTGGCGCGGAAGCAGTTTTTGCTGCAGGTGCCAGGCTACAGCGAGAACCTGGAGCTCATGGTGCGCCTGGCGCGGGCCGAGGCCGTGGCGGCGCGCTGCTCCCGAGTCCTGGTGTGCCTGGTACGGAACGAAAAGGAGGATGCAAACTGCGCAGACGCCCTGCGCTTCCTGGAGGCGAACAAAAGGTCAGTGGTCAAATTCGGGCCTTGGAAGGCAGCCCTGGATATCAGCGACCTCCTGGACTGCCTGAACATGGACATTAAGGCCCGAGGGTACCAGGTATGCTATTCACACAACAGTCCGTTACCAGCCAAGGTCTCTGACTACTTCTATACGTTCAGCTTCAGCTGGTGGTGATCCCTAGGGGCTGGGCTCTATGGTATGGGCTGTGGTAGGAAGTATGAAATTTAAAGTTGCCTTAAAGAGCCATCTTTCTTTAAAAAAACAAAACAAAACACAACAGACAGGAGTTCCCTAGGGGTCCAGTGGTTAAGAATCCACCTGCCCAATGCAAGGGACATGGGTTTGACCCCTGGTCCGGGAATATTCCACATGCTGCAAGGCAAGTAAGCCTGTGGGCCAGAACTACTGAGCCTGCCACTCTGGAGGTCTGCTCAGCAACCAAAGAAACCAGCACAATGAGAAGTCTGCCCACGAAAGCTGGGGAGTAGCCCACCCCCCAGCTTGCCACAACCAGAGAAAGCCGGTGCACAACGAAGACACAGTGCAGCTAAAAGCAAACAAATAAAATTTAAACAAAAAACCAAATAGACATCAAAATTTTCCATGGTGGTCGAGTTGAGTTTTGCCACCAAATATTTGTTTCCCTCTTGGGGTTCTTTCCATCCACTGCAACTGACTCCACTATACTTGCCTACTGAGGTGCAGCTGTTTCCTCTTTAAAGTCTCATGTACCTGCCAGACCCTCCCCTGAAGTCTAACAGCAATGTGGAGACGAGTTGGAATGTTTCCACAGTGCTTTGGCTGGAGATGCAGGATGACAGCAGAAAATTAATAGGATGTTATGAATCTAGACAGTAAGACCTAAAAATGTAATCCAGCCAGCCTCAGCTTGTGGTCCAGTCTCCTAGCCCTGGTGTCTGCCTTCATGAGGAAGATAGCATGTTAGTGCTTGGAGTCAGTGCTGCTCAGATCTATCCTGGGTGCTGTGAGTGTTGGCTGCTGAAACCTCGTAAGTGTTCTCTTCTGTAGAGCAGCAGTTCTCAAAGTGTGGTTCCTAGACCAGCAGCATCCCCAATACCTGGGAACTTGTTAGAAATACAGACTCACTAGTCCCTACTTCAGACCTACGGAATCAGAAACTCTGGAAGTCTGCCCAGCAGTCTTTTTTAACAAGTCCTCCAGGTAATTATGATGCACCCTAATTTTGAGACCTGCTCTAGGAAAGAATTGCCATCTCACTTGTGTGGAGGTTCAGAAGACGGATCCCTCACCTCAAGGAGGAACAGGTCTGATATGGTTCCTATTTTAGAGCTCCTTGTGGGATCAGGCTGAAGTCAGCCTTTGCTGGACACCACATTCCTGTTTAGTGGTCTTCTTCGACTTTACTCTGCTTTCCTCACTCCGCTTCACTTGAGAACACATCCTCACTAAGCCACTTAAACAAGAGACTCTCTCAGGTTCTACTTCTTAACCAAAGGCATTAGGTAACTTTAAGGAGGAAACCTTCATCCTTCTCCAAGTTCAAGTCTGGTGTCCATTCCCTACCTAGTTTGACTACCAGCTATCCTGGGTTCCCTGGGACTGAAGGTCAAGTTTAACTGCCAAGCTGTAAGGAATTAACACTGAATCAGGAAATTTCAAATTTAAACATAAAATTTCTCAGAACAAAGTTATTTTCAGTGAGCATTTTAATTCAGTAACTGCATCTGCTTGTATATATTTTTTATTCTCAAAGCTTACTCTGTATTTTTCTTTTTTTTGTATTTGATATGGCTGACAGTTTAAAGTAGAAAAATGCTAAATGTCTATTTGAACTTAATGTCATGAATTAATTCAACATTATTCATAAGGAGCCAGAAAAACATTCATACCCTTTGATCAGTAATTATGCTTCTGAGATTTGATTCCAGAAAAACACTCTGCTCCATAAGATCTAACTAGGATTGCTTAAAATCTCACTTTTATGAATTATGGAAAGACCAATGTCCTCCCCAAGACCTCTGCACATTCCAAGAGGGCCTGTCTTCTTATGGTCAGTTCTGGTTCTCTGCTCCTGCTAGATTCATTCAGCATTGGGATCAACTAGATTTCTTAACCTGTTGTGCTGTTCTACACAATGCTTACCCAGAGTTAACACTCAAGTCTTTTCCTTAATTTTTACAGATAACACTTGCACCAGCTATTTGCTCACATAACAGGCAAATAAAGGGAAGGGAGTTTACCACACAGAAACGCAAATAACTTCAAATTTAATATTAGGCATATCTATTCTTAAAAGTGTCTTAGTCACCCTGTCACTAGAGACTTTTCACTAGTAGATTGTATTTGTTTTCTACTTGTTTCTTTCCTCCCTATTCCTGCCACGCTTCTGAGTGTGTGTGTGTGTGCTCAGTCATGTCCAACTCTTTGCAACCCCATGAACTGCAACACACCAGGCCTCCCTGTCCCTCACCATCTCCCAAAGTTTGCCCAAATTCATGTCTATTGCATTGGTGATGCCATTCAGCCATCTCATCCTCTGATGCCCTCTTTTCCTTCTTTCCTCAATCTTTCCCAGCATCAGGGACTTTGAAACCCCAATTAAAAAATGGGCAAAGGACCCGAATAGACATTTTTCCAAAGAAAATGAACAGATGGCCAACAAGCACATGAAAAGATACTCAGCATCAGTAATTACTAGAGAAATGTAAATCAAAACTGCAATGAGGGGGTCCCTGGTGGCTCAGTGGTAAAGAATCCACTTGCCAACGCAGGAGATACGGATTTGATGCCTGGTCCAGGAAGATCCCAGAAGTCGAGGGTCAGCTAAGCCCATGCGCTGCAACTCCTGAAGCCCAAACACTCTAGAGCCTGTGCTCCACAACAAGAGAAGCTGCTGCAATGAGACACCTGTGCACCACGACTAGAGAGTAACCAGCGCTCGCCACAGCTAGAGAAAAGCCTGTGCAGCCACAAAGACCCAGCACAGTCAAATAGTTACGTAAAATTATTTTTTTAAATCCACAATTAGATATCACCTGAGATCTGTCAGAATGGCTGTCATCAAAAAGACCACAAATAACAAATGTTGGCAAAGATGTGGAGAAAAGGGAATCCTCACACACTGTTGGTGCGAATATAAATTGGTGCAACTCCTATGGAGAATGTTATGGAAGTTCCTTTAAAAACTAAAAATAGAACTATCGTATGACCCATCAGTTCTATTCCAGGGTATAATAATCTGAAGAAAACAAAATGTGTACACGCCAATATTCATAGCAACATTGTTTACAATAACCAAGATATGGAAGCAACCTAAGTGTTCAATAGATGAATAGATACAAAAGATGTCTGTGTGTCTACACACACACACACACACACACACACACACACACACACACACACACAATGGAATACTACTTAGCCATAAAAAAGAATGACATTCTGCCATTTGCAACAATCTAGATGGACCTAGAGGGTGTTATGCTTATTGAAATCAGACAGACCAAGACAAATATTCTAACACTTGTATCTTGAAGCTAGAAACTAACACAAACAAATATATATATAACAAAACAGAAACAGACTCACAGATACAAAGAACAAGCTAGTGGTTAAGAGTGGGGAGAGGAAAGGGAAAAGGCAACATAGGGGTATGGGATTAAGACATACAGTCTACTATATATAAAATAAGTAGCAGATATATTGTATGACACAGGGAAATGTCATTATTTTGTAATTCCTCAAATGGGGTATAATCTATAAAAGCATTGAATCACTATGCTGTACACCTGAAACCAATATAATATTGTAAATCAAGTATACTTCAATAAAAAAGAAAAAACCCACCTCTGTTCGTTTGTAGGAGTATATGTATCCTTGCCTGGAGAATACCATGGACAGAAGAGCCTGGTGGGCTTCAGTCCGTGGGGTCACAAAGAGTCGGGCATGACTGAGCGACTAACACTTAACACTTAGATGAGACTATTTGGGCTTCCCTGGTGGCTCAGTGGTTAAAAATCTGCCTGCCAACGCAGGAGACATAGGTTTGATCCCAGTGTCAGGAAGATCCCCTGGAGAAGGCAATGACAACCCACTCCAGTATTCTCGCCTAGGAAATCCCATGGACAGGGGAGCCTGGCGGGCTATGGTCCATGGGGTTGGAAAGGAGTCAGACACGACTTAGAGACTAAATAACAACATGAGACTTTTCAGATCTGCTGGCATTAACTAAAGAAAATTACAGTCAGAGGAGAAAAACTTAAAACTCATTCCAAATATAACTGTCATTATAATCCAAAGGAAAAACACAGTAAAAGCTCTGAGAGTGCCTTCATGAAGACATCCTAGTTCATAGCACCGTGTCAGGTTTTCAGGTCTCACTGTTTTCTTGGAGCACTTCTTTTTTTTTTTTTTTTTCTTCTGCTTATTTTCCTTGTCTTCCCCTTTTCCCTTTTCTGCTATGCTTAGTGTCCTGGAAGGCTCATCTCTAGGTACTGCGTGCTCAGGCCCCTTTCTGGTTGGTCAAAGACTTGGAAAATATGACAGCAGAAGACGAGACAAGAAGACCTGGGTATAAGGATGAATGTCTTGGAATGGTGAAAACACTTGTGTTTCCTATGAATGCCCACCAGAGGGCACCCATTGTAGAAGAGGCTTTTTAAACGATGAACGAACATAATGATCCAACCTCTGCATGCCAGTCAGTGGCAAGGGTGCATGGGCTCTATGGTTTAGACTTCTTCTCAACAAAGCTGATGTAGTCAGTGATGAATGTCCAACAGCAGAGACCAACGCTGAGTCCCTGATACGGTATTATTCCCACAGGGGGACTAGATACTTGGTGGTAGGTTGATAGTCCTGCACATCAGTTAGCTGTACTGAACTGTAACAAACTGTTGGGAGAAATGCTGGCATCACTAAGCAAATGGCACGAATAACTTTGTTTGAGGATGTTTGCAAAGCTGCTTAGGGTTAGGGTGCAGGTTTACTTCATCATTGTTGTTGTTCTTGTTTAGTTGCTAAGTTGTGTCCAACTCTTTTGCGACCCCATGGACTGTAGCCCACCAGGCTCTTCTGTCCATGGAATTTCCCAGGCAAGAATACTGGAGTGAGTTGCCATTTCCTTCTCCAGGGGATCTTCCTGAGTCAGGAGTCAAACCTGGATCTCCTGCATTGCAGGCTGAGCCACCAGGGAAGCCCAACAAAGCTAGTATCACCCTCCAATCCTGGAGACATTTCATGGTGATAAAAAAAATGCCTCCCAGGGGCTTTCCTGGTGGTCCAGTGGCTAAAATGCTGTGCTCCCAATGCAGAGGGCCTGAGTTTGATCCCTGGTCACGGAACTATGATCCTCCCATGCCACGATTAAAATTAAAAGATCCTCCATGCAGCAATGAAGATCCTGCATGCTGTAACTAAGACCCAGCACAGCAAATTAAAAAAAAAAAAATGTCTCACATCAGATTAGAAGGCAGATTTGTTCCTGACCAGTATAATAAAAGGAAGTTGGGGGAAAAAAAGATACTGTCCCCTTCAAAGGGCAGGTTTGCTAGCATTCCCTCTTTTAAGATTGAGGGTTTCCTAAACTCAGTGTCCTTCATCTGTGTTGCAGATGTACTGTGCACGGCATTGACCTGCATCACCCTTATGGGTGTTTAAATGTCATGGGGAACCAAAACAAACGTGAAGTTCATGCTGTCTGCTACACTGTGAATAATAAGCTGCCTAAATCCATTTGGGCTTGTCTCCTTACCAGCTGGTTCTATGCAATTTAGCAGCATAGGGACTCTCTAACCATATGACAGACCCCCAAACTTAATACCTTAAGACTATAACCATTAATTCCTTCTCATAGCCTATAGATTAGGCAGTTCTTCTGGTTTTATTTGGTCTCATGCATCTGTAGTCAGATGGTGGCTCAGCTAGGGTGGGGCTGATCTTAAATAGCCTCAGCTGGGTGAAGTTGGCTTTGTTCCATGTGGTCCTTCACTCTCCAGCAGACTGCTGCTGCTGCTGCTGCTGCTGCTAAGTCACTTCAGTCGTGTCCGACTCTGTGTGACCCCATAGTTGGCAGCCCACCAGGCTCCCCGTCCCTGGGATTCTCCAGGCAAGAACACTGGAGTGGGTTGCCATTTCCTTCTCCAATGCATGAAAGTGAAAGGTGAAAGTGAAGTGGCTCAGTCATGTCTGACTCTTAGCGACCCCATGGACTGTAGCCCACCAGGCTTCTCCATCCATGGGATTTTCCAGGCAAGAGTACTGGAGTGGGGTGCCATTGCCTTCTCCGTCCAGCAGACTAGGTTGGACTTATTCTTATGGCAATGGTAGGGTTCCAAAACCAAGCAAAAGACATTAAAAACTGGTGTGTGGGTGGAACTTGAGGCCTAGGTTCAAAACTAGCACACTGTTATTAATACTTCCGCTATACTTTACTGGCCAGGCACAAGGCCAGCAGAATTCAAAGGGTGGGGATATAGATTCCATCTCTTAATGGAAGCAGCTTCAAAGGGATTTAAATACAGAGAGGGGAAGAATTGAGGCCATTAAAAAAAATTATTCTACCTATGCTGGATCCTTTCCAGGAAGGAAGGAGTGGTGATTTATCCACATAGGAATAGATACATATCCCACATTCAGATTTGAGTTTTCTGCTGCCATAGACTCCCTCTCTCATGTCCAAATTCGTATGTTAAAATCCTAACCCTCTATGAGAAGGTATTAGGAGGTCAGGCCTTTGGAAAGTGATAAGATCATGAGGATGGAGCCCTCATGAATGGGCTTATAAAAACAGATCCCTTATAAAACAGATCCCAGAGAGCCCCTTTACATCTTTAACCATGAGGACATGGAGAGAAGACAGCTGTCTATGAACAGGAATTGAGCTCTCACCAGACGCTGAATCTGAGAGCACCTTCATCTTAGACTTCTCAGCCTCCAGAACTGTGAGCAATAAATTTCTGTTGTTTATAAGCCTCTCAAGTCTATGGTATACTGTTTATTTGAATATTTTACTATCTCTATAATCCTGTTGGTTCTGTTTTCCTAGAAAACCCTGACTAATTAACATCTAATTGTAATGTAGCTGCCATCTTACCATTCATTGATACCTTATTCATTTTCATGGTATTTCACACATTGCTTCTGACTAGGAAGCTTATTTTATAATGAAAAAAAAAAACATAGCAAAGAAACTTCTTGGTCTTGCCAGGTATCCCATTATTCAGATGTAGCTATGATTTAAAAAAAGAAAAAGGTGTAACAAGCTTTTGCAGGCTTAATTGTGGGAGCTGAGAGACAACACATTATGAGTTGGGAAGCTGTCTTACAGGTTTGTGGTGTATGCCTCATGTCAACAACTAAAATATGTACTGTTTCTTCCACTGTTAGAATACATGATTCCAGAACTGAGAGGTCGGAGTGGTTCTTGTCACTTTTACATGTAATAACTCATTTATGAATTCTTATGTTCAGGGGATCTGGAGTACTTAGTCCCCAAAGGAGAAGTACTTTCACTAAAGAACAGAGTCACTGTTCCATTACATTCAAATATATAATGACACTGCCCTGGTCAATTTGGGCTCTTCTTGCTGAGCCAACAGGCAGAGAAAGGATTACTATACTAGTCTGAGTGATCAACTCCAATTTCCAAGGGAAATTGGGTTGACGTTATACAACAGGGGCAAGGAAGACCTTATTTGAAGCCCAAGGGATTAACTTGGGTGCCTCATGGTATTTTCATGTACGGTAATGAAGGTCAAAGAAAAATGTCATCAGTTCAATACAGTTTTTCATTTCAAAATGAAAGCAGAATATTCTTGTTTTCTATACCAGTCTGGCCTTGGCTTCTCAACTTTATTTCCATCATTCCTTTCTGTTTCCTTTCTGCAGTTTACTCTCAATATGAACTGAATTCCCTTTGTTTTTCTAAATGCACCAAACTCCTTCCTGCAGGCTTGTATCTAATAATAGCAATGACAATCCTTTGTATCAATGATGCATAAATGTGCATTTCCTGTCTCTGAAATTGGGACATATCTTAAGATTGCTGTTGGCCAGTTGTTCACGTGTAGACTGGGTCATGGGGGCTCAGTGGTAAAGAACCCACCTCCAAGTGGAGGAGATGTGGTTCGATTCCTGGGTCAAGAAGATCCTCCGGAGAAGAAAATGTTAACCCACTCCAGCATTCTTGCCTAGGAAATCCCATGGACAGAGAAGGCTGGTGAGCTACAGTCCGTGGGGCTGCAAAGACACAACTAAGCAACTAAACAACAGCAGCAGCAGCAAGACTGGGTCATATCAATACACGTTGTCATCACTTCAACTGAATTGTGTGAGTGTTGTTTTCAATTGTCATTTATGGTATCTTTAAAAACACAGCAGGATGACATAGGATACAAATCTTTGTCTAAAGAAGTTTAAGTCAGCTATTTTCAGTAAGTATACCTAAATCTAAGCAATATGAAACCACTGTTTTTAATTTCAGCATTTTTTGTTAGTGTTTTACAATTGCTGGCAGCTTATTTTTGATCAAATATAGTAACAATAATAATAATAGCTGGTACTTCCCTGGTAGTCCAGTGGCTAAGACTCCATGCTTAGGCAAAGCAGAGGACTAGGGTTTGATCCCTGATCAAGGAACTAGATCCCACATGCCACAACTAAGAGATCCCATGCCATGATCAGTAAAAAGTGAAAGTTACTCAGTCATGTCTGCCTCTTTGCGACCCCATGGACTACACAGTCCATGGAATTCTCCAGGCCAGAACACTGGAGTGGGTAGCCTCTCCCTTCTCCAGGAGATCTTCCCAACCCAGGGACTGAACCCAGGCTTCCCATATTGCAGGTGGAGCCACAAGAGAAGCCCAAGAATACTGGAGTGGGTAGCCTATCCCTTCTCCAGTGGATTTGCCCAACCCAGGAATTGAACTGGGGTCTCCTGCATTGCAAGCAGATTCTTTACCAACTGAGTTATCAGGGAAGCCCTATGACCAATAGATCCTGCATGCTACACAAAAAATCCCACATGCTGCAACAAAGATGGAAAGTCCCTCATGCTACAACTAAGACCCAGCACAGCCAAATAAACAAATATTTTAAAAAATAATAGCCACTAACATTAATTAAAGGCACTGGTTGCTAAGTGCCTTTCATTTCACTGGACATATTTGTATTTGTGGTAGTCTCTTCAGTCTGAGATGCCTTTCTTTCTTTCTGGAAAATTCACTATTTTAAAGCCAGATTAAAAATCATTTCCTCTGTAAAACTTCCCTGAGGCATCCTGAAGTTAGGTCTGTTTGGCTCTATTATCCAGCACATTTTGCCCACTACTGATCAGTTTGGGTGTCTCCCTTTCCAGTTAGACTGTAGAACCTTGAGGGTAAAAATCATCTTTTCAGCCTTTTGGACTCTTCTCTGCCTACCATAGTCTTCTTTTTATAAGCATCCTACATTAATTCATTTCAAAGAATGAAACCATAAACATCTGTCAAGTAAAAACTGGCACTTGCCAAGAGCATTTGTCAGTGATTGAACAACAACAAGGGCATTTGCCATCTGCCTGTGTTGCTGCAGTTGCTGACCTTTGACACTCCCTGAAGGGAGTTTAGAGTGGAGAGTCAGGCACTCTGTGCTCCAGTGAAACTGGTGGGACAGCTCTTTAGATATCTGGGTATGTTCAGGAACCGATTTCATGATCCCAATTCTTGCATCTGATGAACTCCTTATTGCAAAATTCAGACTTAAATTGAGGAAGGTAGAGAAAACCAATAGACCATTCATGTATGAACTAAATCAACCCCCTTATGATTATATAGTGAAAGTGACAAATAGATTCAAGGGATTATATCTGATATACAGAGTGTCTGAAGAACTATGGATGGAGGTTCGTGACATTGTATAGGAGGCAGTGATCAATAGCTGAGAAAAGAAGAGAAGCAAAAGACAAAGGAGAAAAGGAAAGATATATCTATTTGAATGCAGAGTTCCAAAGAATAGCAAGGAGAGATAAGAAAGCCTTCTTCAGAGATCAATGCAAAGAAATAGAGGATTTGCCTTCACTTGAGCCAAAGAATGCTCAAGTGAAGTCGCTCAGTCATGTCTGACTCTTTGAGACCCCATGGACTGTAGCCCACCAGGCTCCTCCGTCCGTGGGATTCTCTAGACAAGAATACTGGAGTCGGTTGCCATTTTCTTCCCCAGGGGATCTTCCCAACCCAGGGATCAAACCCAGGTCTCCTGCATTGCAGGCAGATGCTTTAACCCAAGAATGCTCAAACTACTGCACAATTGCACTTATCTCACATGCTAGTAAAGAGTAAAGTAATGCTCAAAATTCTCCAAGCCAGGCTTCAACAGTACGTGAATTGTGAACTTCCAGACAATCAAGCTGGATTTAGAAAAGGCAGAGGAATCAGAGATCAAATTGCCAACATCCGTTGGATCATTGAAAAAGCAAGAGAGTTCCAGAGAAGTGAGTACTTCTGGTTTATTGACTATGCCAAAACCTTTGACTGTGTGGATCACAACAAACTGGAAAATTCTTAAAGAGATGGGAATACCAGACCACATGACCTGCTTCCTGAGAAATCTGTATGCAGGTCAAGAAGCAAGTTAGAACTGGACATGGAACAACAGACTGGTTCCAAATTGCGAAAGGAGTATGTCAAGGCTGTATATTGTCACCGTGCTTATTTAACTTACATGCAAAGTACATCATGAGAAAGGCTGGGATAGAAGAAGCACAAGCTGGAATCAAGATTGCCAGGAGAAATATCAATAACCTCAGATATGTAGATGACACCACACTTATGGTAGAAAGTGAAGAAGAACTAAAGAACCTCTTGATGAAAGTGAAAGAAGAGAGTGAAAAAGTTGGCTTAAAACTCAACATTCAGAAAACTAAGATCATGGCATCTGGTCCCATCACCTCATGGGAAATAGATGGGGAAACAGTGGGAACAGTGAGTGACTTTATTTCCTTGGGCTCTAAAATCACCGCAGATGGTGACTGCCACCATGAAATTAAAAGACGCTTGCTCCTTGGAAGAAAAACTATGACCAACCTAGACAGCATATTAAAAAGGTGAGACGTTATTTGCCAACAAAAGTCCGTCTAGTCAAAGCTGTGGTTTTCCAGTAGTCATGTATGGATGTGGGAGTTAGACTATAAAGAAAGCTGTGCGCCAAAGAATTGATGCTTTTGAATTGTGGTGTTGGAGAAGACCCTTGAGAGTCCCTTGGACTGCAAGGAGATCCAACCAGTCCATCCTAAAGGAAATCAGTCCTGAATATTTATGTGGAAGGACTGATGCTGAAGCTGAAACTCTAATAATCTGGCCACCTGATGTGAAGAACTGACTCAATGGAAAAGACCCTGATGCTGGGAAAGATTGAAGGTGGGAGGAGAAGGGGATGACAGGGATGAGATGGTTGGATGGTATCACCAACTTGATGGACATGAGTTTGAATAAGCTACAGAAGTTGGTGATGGACAGGGAAGCCTAGTGTGCTGCAGTTCATGGGGTGGCAAAGATTGAGACACGACTGAATGACTGAACTGACTGACTGACTGAATCCTTGCATCTCTTCACATCTAGAAAGCACTAAATCCCTCCATGGTGATATCAGCTCTTTGTGACTAGCAGAAAAACTAGTCACTTGATTTGTGACTTGATTGATTGCAGTGAGTTCCCCCTTCACTAAAATTTTATATATTGACCTTCCCCCCACTGCCTATTTGGAGCAGTCTCTCAGAGCTATCTGAGACGCTGTCTCTTGGCTTCCCTGGTGGCTCAGCTAGTAAAGAATCTGCCTGCCAATGAAGGAGATGCAAGAGACATGGGTTTGATCCCTGGATCAGGAAGATTCCCTGGAGAAGAAAATGGCAACCCATTCCAGTATTCTTGCCTGGAAAATTCCATGGACAGAGGAGCCTGGCTGGCCACAGTCCATGCGGTCACAAAGTGTTGGCCACAACTGAACACACATGCCTTTTTCTCTTGGGCTGTAGTCCTCATTTTGCCCCAAATAAAACTTAGCTCACAGCTCTCAGGTTGTGCATCTTTTTAGTTGACATGGCTAAAGTGTAATGCAGGATGTAAACCTTTTCCTGGGATTTATTAACACCAGCATGTGAACTACATTTTATAGTCCAAAGTATTTCTGCATTATTTCATGCCACTGTCACTACATCTTTGTTGGGTTAGGTGTTACTGCAGTTGTAGTTGAGACTACTTGTTCATTAAGTGCCAGCTATAGTGAAGCAGGAGGGAAGGTCGCAGGGCACAACATTTAAAAGAATGACAACAGCTAAGAGTTCCTTGGTGGCCCAGAGGTTAGGATTCCAAGCTTTCACTGCTGTGGCCTGGGTTCAGTCTCTGGTCAGAGTGATGAGATGCTGCAAGCCACATGTCACAGCCAAAACACAAACAAATAAAAAGAATGACATAACCATTGAGGATAAGACATAAACTGGTTAGAACCAAGTAGGTCCAAGATGGCAGAAGATTCACCTTCCAGTAGACCTGGAGCTTCATTATATGTTCACTGTAGTACATTAGCATATGCTAAATGACACCCCTATAGGCACCATGACAGTTCTGAGCCCAACCATAAAAGGCCAGAAAGTGGGTGGTGGCCCAGTTCCTGGAAATTCCATCCCTTCCCCCAAATAGTTGGAATAATCCTCCTACTCATTAGTCTATGAGGTTAATCAGCCCATAAAAAAACTAATCACCTCATATTTCAGGGCCTCGCATCTTATGAGTTGACACACATTCTGTCTGTGGAGGCTGTTCCTCCCAGGGCTGCACTTGCCTTTTGAGACAAACCACATTCTGTTTATGGGATGTGTATTTCTCTAAGTAAATCCACTGTTAACCTATCACTTTGCTTCTTGCTGAAATCTCCCTGTGCTGAGACATAAAGAACCTGAGCTTCAGGTTCTGATATGAGGTGAGCAATTTTAACTGAAGGACAGTGGGTTCAAGTCCCACCTCATGGGTTCAAGTCCCAATCAGAGTTTTGGCTGGGTTCAAATCCCATCTGAGTTGTGTGATCTGAAGCTTTGTTGCTTGATCCTTGGCCTTAGAATTCTTTCCACTCTCCCCTAGCTATCAGATGATGGCTTGATTCCTTAAAGGATAGGTAGCTTTTCAACAACTGGAATGAGAGAGCAGGAAAAAGTACCCTAGGCCAGGAGAGGTTTGGAGGGGTGGCATACAGCTTTGTAAGCAGATAGGGTGGGGGGGCGGTTCCCTAGAAAAAGATGTAAGAAAAGCCATTTTTGGCTTAAGCCATTGTTTGATCTAAGCCTGACCACAATGCTTGTCCTTGAACAGGTCTCTAATTAATTATCTTGAGAGAAGTGAGGGAATGAAGGAACAAAAGAAATACGTTTTCGTGTTCCTTGCAGTCAAAAACCAGTTTTTCCTTAAAAGTTATATGTAACAATCTGATACATGTCTTTGAGTTCTGCAAGAACTAATGTTCCCCACTCACCTTGAAGATGGAGCGATGATGTTAACCCTCCTGACTTCAATCAACTAAAGCTTGGGCCCTGTAGACCTCTCCCCAATCCAATGCTGAATTCTCCTCCGCTCAAGCGCCTTCATGAATGAATATGCATGCACCCTTAGGCTTCTGTGGTAGGTCAGAATCTGCCTACAGTGCAGGAGACCTGAGCTCGATCCCTGGGTCAGGAAGATCCCCTGGAGAAGGGGACAGCAATTCACTTCAGTATTCTTGCCTGGAGAATTCCATGGATGGAGTGGCCTGGTGGGCTACGATCAATGGGGTCTCAAAGAGCTGGACACCACCAAGCGATTAACACTTAGCTTAAAGCGTCCCCAGTTTTGCTGTTTGGAGACACTGCTTTGGGGAAGATTGCTTGTGCTCTCCTTACCTGCTGCAAGTAATATGTCCTTACTTCTTTGGAACTTTGGTTAGTTGAGACTTCCCGGCTTGACACCAACCAGAAGGCAAACTCAGTTTTTGAGCCAAGAGCTCGATCAAAAGGCGAGCACAGGGGACAGACAGCAAATACTGAGAACAGCAATGGATGATGGAGCTGTCAGTTTGACCTCTTTATGTTATCTTCTGAGTCAGAATCCTCACACAGCTCCAGGTTTTACCTCTAGCTCTAGATAGCTCCACCTCCGCCCTTTACACTATAGCACTTCCCCCGACCCTCCGTTTCCCTCCGTCACTCAAACCCAACAGAAAGCCCCCCAAAGCTCCCATTGGCTCCTCCAGCCTTTCCGACCCGCCTCCTCCTGCCAGAAGCCCCGCCCCCTGTGCTACGCTCCGGCTCCGGTTTCCGTTCCTCCCGCGCAGCAGGCGTAGGTCGCTAAATCCGGACGCACAGCGACAAGGCAGTCGAGCAGCCGGAAGCGGCTTCTCTTTCCCGGAAGCCCACTGCCTTGTGGGACAGCGGCTGGTTCCTCCCTCCTGGGCAAGTTTTTTCGTATTCCTTTGCCCCCGTCAGCCCCGTCGGGTACGGAAGCTGAGAAGGTGCGCGGACAACCATGGCGGCCCATCTGAAGAAGCGGGTTTATGAGGAGTTCACTAAGGTGGTTCAGGTAAGCTCTAGAAGGGAAGGTCCCAGGACTGGTCTGGGAAAGGGGAAGGTTATCCACGCCGCAGACACTTTGCCAGAGCTGGCGCCACGATGCTGGGTAGGGTGCCAGTGCTGCCAGTGCTTTGGTAGGCTGCCTCTCTGACTACACTTTAGTGGGCGTGTTCATTGGCCGCTGCTGTTGTCAGTATTAACATGTGCAGTCTGATACTAAAAAAAACTATTAGAAGAAGCAAACAGCACCTTACAATTTACGAAAGTATCTTATCTGTTATTTTATTCATGTTACCTTCAGTTCAGCAGCTCAGTCGTGTCCGACTCTTTGCGACCCCATGGACTGCAGCACGCCAGGCCTCCCTGTACATCACCAACTCCCGGAGTTCACTCAAACTCATGTCCATCGAGTGGGTGATGCCATCCAACCATCTCATCGTCTGTCGTCTCCTTCTCCTCCCGCCTTCAATCTTTGCCAGCATCAGAGTCTTTTCCACTGAGTCAGTTCTTCACATCAGGTGGCCAAAGTATTGGAGTCTCAGCTTCAGCATTAGTCCTTCCAGTGAATATTCAGGACTGATTTACTTTAGCTTTGACTGGTTTAATCTCCTTGCTGTCCAAGGGACTTTCAAGAAGCTTCCCCAAACACCACAGTTCATTAGCATCCTCGTTTTACAAATGAGGACTTTGAGACTTCTGGTGGGGTATTGACAAATTTCCTTCCAACTCCCATTACCAAAAAAGTGCCCAAAGCCAAGTTGGCTGTATGCAGAGCTCTAAGGGTTTGGAAGAGGAATCTATAGGAGTCCTCAAGACCCAGTCACAGCAGACGAGGGTCACAGGCTTCATAGGGGTTGAAGTTTTCGTTGGTGGAACAGCTCACCACCAACCTTTTATAGCTTACCTATAAAGAAGGGCAGTACCATCCTTCCTCCTTTGGAGTTGTTTCAGCACTGAGGGGCCCAAACCGTGTCAGTTAGTCAGTTCAGTTGCTCAGTCATGTCCGACTCTTTGCGACCCCAGCAATTGCAGTATGCCAGGCCTCCGTGTCCATCACCAACTCCCAGAGTTCACTCAAACTCACGTCCATCGAGTTGGTGATGCCATCCAGCCATCTCATCCTCTGTCATCCCCTTCTCCTCCTGCCCCCAATCCCTCCCAGCATCAGAGTCTTTTCCAATGAGTCAGTTCTTCCCATGAGGTGGCCAAAGTACTGGAGTTTCAGCTTTAGCATCATTCCTTCCAAAGAACACCCAGGACCAATCTCCTTTAGAATGGACTGGTTGGATCTCCTTGCAGTCCAAGGGACTCTCAAGAGTCTTCTCCAACACCACAGTTCAAAAGCATCAGTTCTTCGGCGCTCAGCTTTCTTCACAGTCCAACTCTCACATCCATACATGACCACTGGAAAAACCATAACCTTGACTAGATGGACCTTTGTTGGCAAAGTAATGTCTCTGCTTTTGAATATGCTGACTAGGTTGGTCATAACTTTCCTTCCAAGGAGTGTCAGCAGTCAGTGATTCTCTATGTATTTCCTCAGAGAGATCGCTAAAGTAGAGGTTGATCCCAAGTCATACCTTGTGTCCTGCTTCTCTGACTTTGTGTATCCAAATCACCTGGGCTCTTGTTAAAATGTAGATTCTACTTAGTAAGTGAATTGGCTGGGGGAGGCAAGGCAATAATCTGCATTTCTGAAAAGCCCCCGGTTAATGCCAGCCAATAGCAGGTTTCCATCCACAGACTTGTGGCCTAGCAAGATTTAGACCATGCATCAGGATGCTGATCCTTAAGTATTTCATTTATTCCTTCAACAAGAGTTTATTGAATAAAGTAGTGGTTATTATGTATCAATATTAGGTATGGTGAAAGGTGCTGAGCTATAAAATCCAGTACACATTAGGGTCCCTGTCCTTTCAGAACTCAGGTGAGAGGGAGATGTGGAGCACCATATCTGAGATTATAGTACAGAGAGGTAATTGCATCGACAAACCAAGTCTTCCTTACTCTTTTACAACTACTTTTTGTGAAAACTATCTAAACCCACTTGCCCTTTGTGATTAACAGTATTCTTTCACTGCCTTTTTCTTTCTTGTGTGTGTGTGTGTGTGGCATATTTCCATTGTGTGTAGGGAAGTTAGTTGACTTCTTATTTTTTTTTTTTTCCTGAAAATAACTTTGATACTTCCCTTGTCACTGTTATTGCTCCTTTTTATGTAAAATTCCTTTTCTTGAATTTTTAGAATGAGTCAAGATTCAGGAAAGCTTTACAAAGGTCCCTCTTCCGTGTCTTGCTTTTTGGGATTTCCTGGCTCTGGATTCCTTTGCCCCCATTTGAAAAACAAATTGTGCCAAAATAAACAGAACAGAATTTATCATTTTAACCATTTTTTAAGTGTGGAGTTCAGTCACATTAAGTACATTCACTTTGTTGAGCAGCATCACTTCCTTTCTTTACTATATTCTGTTGTTACCTCTTACCAAGACTACTCACCGCTCCTCCAGCATGCCATGTGTTTGGACCTTTCTGAACCTTTGTATCTGTTGGCTCTTTTACGTAGAGTGGGTGTCATTCTTCCCTCTCTTTTTGTTCTCCACCCAGTGGACTTGGATTTTGCTTTAGTCTCTCCTCCCCTACTTCTGTAGCACTCATCTATTTGTACTTATCATTTGGTGCTGCTGTAATTACTAGTTTTGTTTCTGCCTACCAGTTGGGGCTCCCTGAGGGCAGAGGTAACACTTGGTTCATCTGTGTTCCCTAGATAGACCATAGGGCCTGGAGCACTAAAATATTGATGGTTGAATGATAGCAGATACTGGTTTGTCTTTCTCCTTATGTACTCCTTAGGGAAAAAAATCTTCCCAGTCTTTTGACCTAACTGCTGATAACACTGAAGAATGAATTTGTGTGGAATAGGATGGAAGTGGGTAAGGATTTTAAGAGCTCATTTCTTTGCTTCATTGTTCGTAAATGGTTACCACAGAGTATCCCAGTGCTTCTATTATTTTTCCTCTGCCGTGAAGATGAGAGAGAATTGATACGTATGTGGTGCATATGATGTGTTTGTACAATAAAGACATTGTAGTTTGGACTTCTCAGGTATCCCTATGATGTAAGTATTGTATTCCTTTTTATAGAAGGAGGAGACCTGTAGCTTCCAAGTGATAATTTAACTCAAATTCCTTTGATTTCAAAGCCCTTAGTCTTATCATGCCTTGCCATGTTCCAGTCCAGAATAATCCGACTCTCTAGTCTGTAGAGGTGTAATTTTATAAAGAGATGATTCTTCAAGGTATCATTATGATGCATCAGGTGTTAAGGAAAATTATTGATTACAACTTTAATCTTATGTTGTGATCCTCTCTATATCTACCCCAGGGCCTTACTTAAGCCCTGGAGTGAAGGTTCCCTTTTACATGAACTTTTTGACACTCCTTATATGTAACAGATGTGTCTGAAATAGTTCTAGTTATGTACTATCCTTGAGAGAATCGAGAAGATAGTTACTCAGCTAAGTTTGTGTGTTCTGTGGTTCAGATGAGGATTCCTAATTGAGAAAGACTTGCAGGAGGTCATCATTCCTATTTTACAGATGATGAAACTGAGAATTATGACATCCTTAGAAAACAGCAGCAGAGTTGGATCCCAGAGAGAACTCCTAATTCCACATCAGTCATTTAGTAAACATTTATTAAGTAGCTGCAGTTTGCTAGGCGTGTGGCAATGCATTTTTCCCCTACACTGTCCATTCTTCTAATAAAGGTAGAGTGATTTGGGTGAAAATAGTCATCTGTTGTGAAAGGAAGATTTTTTTCCTCAGTGTAAGCTGTAGACTGTTCCTGTTGGTTCTGGGTTTCTCAGGAGGGAAGGTGAGCCTAGTAAGTGCTTTAGCACAGTCTGAATATATTTGTTGAGTTGAGATTTCTGTTCTAATAAAGAGTGGAACAGATCCTTTGTGTGTCCTCTTAACCCCAGAGCTACAGCAATCCTAAGAGATAGGCAGAACAAAATATTATGGACCTACTTTACAGAGAAAGAAACTGAGACTTGAAATGAAATGACTTGCCCAAAGCCATTGGAGCTAGTGAAAAGCAAAATTGGGACTCATAACTTTGTCTCCAGTTGGGTCTTTCCCTGGTTCATAACGCTGCTTTTTTGTTTATGCTAGGTCTGTTACCCAAATATATTAGTTGGTGTAGGAAAAGTTAATTTTCATCAAATGAGGCAAAGTTAGATTTGCAGATTCTTTGTTGTCAGCCAGGTTTTCATGTTTTATCTTCCTTACCCTCTTGCAGCAACAACAGGATGAAATTGCTACTAAGAAACTCCGAATGACAAAACCAAGTAAATCTGCAGCACTCCACATAGATCTGTGTAAGGCTACCTCCCCAGCAGATGCTTTGCAGTACCTGCTTCAGTTTGCCAGGAAGCCTGTTGAGGCAGAAAGTGTGGAGGGAGTCGTCAGGATTCTCTTGGAACATTATTACAAGGTAAGAAGGTCTTGGGACATGATGGCAGTAGGTATGAGAATTGTATTATCTCTGCAGAATGGGTTAAAATGGCAAAATAAATAAGGTGTTCATTCAGCCGTCTTTTCCTGAGTATCTTCCGTATGCTAGGCACTGTGGATACCGAGATGAAAAAAGTCCAAAAGATCCAAAAAGATCCTCTCCTTAGAAGCTTAGAGTAGCTAGATGGAGACAGATGTGAATGATAAAAGGCATCAAATTGCTGAGGGTACTGAGAGTGCATTGGAGCACAGAGGAGGAGTTAACTTCAACCAGATTTGCCTCTGGTATATAGTCTTCTCTCTGCTGTTACTGCTTTAATTCAGGGCCCCAATATCTTAACTGCAGTAGCCCCTCTTTTTTTTTTTTAAGTTACATAGCATTTTATTTCTCTGTTTTCATAGGCTAGAAAAAAGCATCAATTCATGCATGATTAAATACAGAAAATAGTTTAAAGAGAGAAAATGAAATTCACAAAATGCATTTCTTTTTCAGCTTTTGTTTGTGAGATCTGAGGTTAAAGAAGAAATGATTTGTAAATATTTGAATCACAGATGACTTAGAATTTGAAACTTTAGTATGAAAATTATTAAGCTTATAGTAAAGTAGAGACAGTACTATAATGAACTCCCAAATAACTCATCTTTGGGGTTAAATAGTTATTACTATTTTGTCAAATTTGCTTTATTTGCTTTCCTGAAATTTTTGTTAAACTATCATAATATTTTCCCCTAAACAGTTCATTACATATCTCTTAAAAAGGTACATTGAAAAAAGATATAACCATCTAACCTCCTCAATATAATTCAGTTATTCCTCAATGTCATCTAACAAATAGTTCATATTCAAATTTCTCTGGTGGTGATGGTTTAGTTGCTAAGTTATGTCCAACTCTTGTGACCCTATGGGCTGTAACCCACCAGGCTCCTCTGTCCATGGAATTTCCCTTCGACAGAGGATAGTGGAGTGGGTTGTCCTTTCCTTCTCCTGGGGATCTTCCCAGGGATAATCCCATGTCTCCTGCATTGGCAGGCAAATTCTGTACCACTGAGCCATGAAGGAAGCCCCAAATTTCTCTAGTTGTTTCCAGAGTATCTTGTTATAGTTGATTTGTTCAAATCAGAATGGGAACTGTGTCCACACATGGCATTTGCTTTTTGTAAAATCTGGAACAGTTATTATTTTGGTGATACAGCCTATTAAAGAAATTTGGTCAGTTGTTTTACAAACTATCTTGTTTTCTGAATTTGTTTACTTCCGTGGTTAACTTGTTCCTCTATCTCCTATATTTACTATGAACTGGAAGTTTGATCAATAGACTTTGTTAGATCCCAGATAAGCATATTTTTGAAAATTTTAAGAATACTTTATAGATGATTTGTACTTCATATTTGCATCAATCAGGATGTATATGTATTGAAGTCCCTCCTTGTTTCTTATCTTTTTCCCTTTAGTCTCTTTTATTTTTATGAACTATCTAACTATCTTTATTTAAGTATTTTATGAATGATCTAAAAAGTCCTTTTCTTCACATGTATAATGTTGTAGCTTTATCAGAATGGTTGAAGTTTTCGAAAAACTTGGTGTGTTTTCAGAAGTCAGTGTCTTTTCCCATGTTGTTACCTTAGCCTAGAACCCCTCTCCTTGACACGATCCTGGTCTGGTCTGCCATTTTCTCTGTCAAGTATATTCCTTTCTCAGTCTTATCTTTCCTTCTGCTTGGAACACTTCCCTCAGGTGTTCATGTGTCTGTTTCCCACATTGCATTCCACTCTTTGCTCAAACGTTACTTTTTCATTAAGGTCTTCTTTTATCCGTTTGAAATTGAAACTGCCTATCCCACTTCCAGCACTTTCTAGCCCCTTCCTTTATTTTGTATTCTCCAGAGCACTTAACATCTTCTAATATTGTATATAATTTTTCATTTATTTTGTTCCTTGCCCATTTCCTTGTACGAGGATGTAACATTCTCTTAAGCAATATGTGACTTTTTTTTTTCCTACTTTGATTGAGATATAATGGTCATACAGCACTATTTACATTTAAGGATACTGATTTGACTTGTGTAAGTCATAAAATGATTCAGTTCAGTTCATTCTCTCAGTCGTGTCTGACTCTTTGCGACCCCATGAACCGCAGCACGCCAGGCCTCCCTGTACATCACCGACTCCTAGAGTTTACCCAAACTCATTTCCATTGATTCAGTGATGCCGTCCAACCATCTCATCCTCTGTCGTCCCCTTCTCCTGCCCTCAATCTTTCCCAGGGTCAGGGTCATTTCAAATGAGTCAGCTCTTCTCTTCAGGTGGCCAAAGTATTAGAGTTTCAGCTTCAACATCAGTCCTTCCAATGAACATCCAGGACTGATTTCCTTTAGGATGGACTGGTTGGATCTCCTTGCAGTCCAAGGGACTCTCAAGAGTCTTCTCCAACACCACAGTTCAAAAGCATCAATTCTTCGGCGCTCAGCTTTCTTTATAGTCCAACTCTCACATCCATACATGACCACTGGAAAAACCATACCCTTGACTAGATGGACCTTTGTTGGCAAAGTAATGTCTTTGCTTTTCAATATGCTATCTAGGTTGGTCATAACTTTCCTTCCAAGGAGTAAGCGTCTTTTAATTTCATGGCTGCAGTCACCATCTGCAATGATTTTGGAGCCCCCCAAAATAAAGTCAGCCACTGTTTCCACTGTTTCCCCATCTATTTCCCATGAAGTGATGGGACCGGATGCCATGATCTTCGTTTTCTGAATGTTTAGCTTTAAGCCAACTATTTCAGTCTGCTCTTTCACTTTCATCAAGAGGCTCTTAAGTTCTTCTTCACTTTCTGCCATAAGGGTGGTGTCATCTGCATATCTGAGGTGATTGATATTTCTCCTGGCAGTCTTGATTCCAGCTTGTGCTTCTTCCAGCCCAGCATTTCTCATGATGTACTCTGCATAGAAGTTAAATAAGCAGGGTGACAATAGACAGCCTTGACGTACTCCTTTTCCTATTTGGAACCAGTCTGTTGTTCCATGTGCACTTCTAACTGTTGCTTCCTGACCTGCATATAGGTTTCTCAAGAGGCCAGTCACGTGGTCTGGTATTCCCATCTCTTGAAGAATTTTCCACAGTTTATTGTTATCCACGCAGTCAAAGGCTTTGGCATAGTCAATAAAGCAGAAATAAATGTTTTTCTGGAACTCTCTTGCTTTTTCCATGATCCAGTGGATGTTGGCAATTTGATCTCTGGTTCCTCTGCCTTTTCTAAAACCAGCTTGAACATCTGGAAGTTCACGGTTCACGTATTGCTGAAGCCTGGCTTGGAGAATTTTGAGCATTACTTTACTAGCATGTGAGATGAGTGCAATTGTGTGGTAGTTTGATCATTCTTTGGCATTGCCTTTCTTGGGGATTGGAATGAAAACTGACCTTTTCTAGTCCTGTGGCCACTGCTGAGTATTCCAAATTTGCTGGCATATTGAGTGCAGCACTTTCACAGCATCATCTTTTAGGATTTGAAATAGCTCAACTGGAATTGCATCACCTCCTCTAGCTTTGTTCGTAGTGATTGCTTTCTAAGGCCCACTTGACTTCACATTCCAGGATGTTTGGCTCTAGGTGAGTGATCACACCATCATGATTATCTTGTTTGTGAAGATCTTTTTTGTACAGTTCTTCTGTGTATTCTTGCCACCTCTTCTTAATATCTTTGGCTTCTATTAGGTCCATGCCATTTCTGTCCTTTATTGTGCCCATCTTTGCATGAAATGTTCCCTTGGTATCTCTGATTTCCTTGAAGAAATCTCTAGTCTTTCCCATTCTGTTGTTTTCCTCTATTTCGTTGCATTGATCACTGAGAAAGGCTTTCTTATCTCTCCTTGATATTCTTTGGAACTGTGCATTCAAATGGATATATCTTTCCTTTTCTCCTTTTCCCTTCGCTTCTTTCCACAGCTGTTTGTTAAGGCCTCCTCAGACAGCCATTTTGCTTTTTTTGCGTTTCTTTTCTTGGGGATGGTCTTGATCCCTGTCTCCTGTACAATGTCATGAATCTCCCTCTATAGTTCTTCACTCACTCTGTCTATCAGATCTAGTCCCTTAAATCTATTTCTCACTTCCACTGTATAATCATGAGGGATTTGATTTAGGTCATAACTGAATGGTCTAGTGGTTTTCCCCACTTTCTTCAGTTTAAGTCTGAATTTGGCAATAAGGAGTTCATGATCTGAGCCACAGTCAGCTCCTGGTCTTGTTTTTGCTGATTGTATAGAGCTTCTCCATCTTTGGCTGCAAAGAATATAATCAGTCTGATTTTGGTGTTGACCATCTGGTGATGTCCATGTGTAGATTCTTCTCTTGTGTTGTTGGAAGAGGCTGTTTGCTGTGACTAGTGTGTTCTCTGGCAAAACTCTGTTAGCCTTTGCCCTGCTTCTTTATGTAATCCAAGGCCAAATTTGCCTGTTACTCCAGGTGTTTCCTGACTTCCTACTTTTGCATTCCAGTCCCTTTTAATGAAAAGGACAGCTTTTTGAGTGTTAGTTCTAGAAAGTCTTTTAGGTCTTCACAGAACCGTTCAACTTCAGCTTCTTCAGTATTACTGATCGAGGCATAGACTTGGATTACCATGATATTGAATGGTTTGCCTTGGAAATGAACAGAGATCATTTTGTCGTTTTTGAGATTGCATCCAAGTACTGCATTTCGGACTCTTGTTGACTATAATGGCTACTCCATTTCTTCTAAGGGATTCCTGCCCATAGTAGTAGATATAATGGTCATCTGAGTTAAATTCATCCATTTCCAGTCCATCATAGTTTGCTGATTCCTAGAATGTTAACATTCACTCTTGCCATCTCCTGTTTGACCACTTCCAATTTGCCTTGATTCATGGACTTAACATTCCAGGTTCCTATGCAATATTGCTCTTTACATCACTGGACCTTGCTTCTATCACCAGTTGCATCCACAACTGGGTGTTGTTTTTGCTTTGGGTCCATCCCTTCATTCTTTCTGGAATTATTTCTCCATTGATCTCCAGTAGCATATTGGGTAACCTACCTACCTGAGGAGTTCATCTTTCAGTGTCCTATCTTTTTGCCTTTTCATACTGTTCATGGGGTTCTCAAGGCAAGAATACTGAAGTGGTTTGTCATTCTCTTCTGAATGTGGACCACATTCTTTCAGACCTCTCCACCATGACCCATCTGTCTTGGGTGGCCCCACTCGGCATGGCTTAGTTTCATTGAGTTAGACAAGGCTGTGGTCCATATGATCAGATTGGCTAGTTATCTGTGATTGTGGTTTCAGTCTGTCTGCCCTCTGATTCCCTCTCTCAGCGCCTACCATCTTACTTGGGTTTCTCTTACCTTGGACATAAGGTATCTCTTCACGACTGCACCACCAAAGCTCAGCTGCCGCTCCTTACCTTGAACATTGGATAGCTCCTTTTGGCTGCTGCTGCTGACCTTGGACATGGGGTATCTCCTCATGGTCCCCGCTCCTGACCCTTGACGTGGGGTAGCTTCTGTCCACCGCCACTGCTGACCTTGGACATGGTGTAGCTCCTCACGGCCGCCACTGCTGACCTTGGACGTGGGGTAGCTCCTCTCGGCTGCTCCTGTGCTGCACAGCCGCCGCTCCTGTGCTGCACAGCCGCCGCTCCTGTGCCACCAGGATACATTTAGTGAACATCTGTTATCTCACATAGATACAAAATTGAAGAAACAGACAAAACATTTTTTTCTTGTGTTGAGAGTACTTGGGATTTACTCTCCTAACAATGTTCGTATGTAACACACAGCAGTGTTAATTGTATTTATCATGTTATTCATTACAACCCTAATACTTATCTTTCAACTAAAAGTTTGTACCTTTTGACTGCCTTCATCCAGTTCCCTTCTGCCCACCTCTGCTTCTGGTAACCACAAATCTGATCCCCTTTTCTATGGATTCATTTGTTTTTAAAGTATAATTAAGGGCTTTCCTGGTAGCTCAGCTAGTAAAGAATATACCTGCAATGCAGGAGACCCCGGTTCAATTCCTGGGTCAGGAAGATCCCCAGGAGAAGGGATAGGCTACCTTCTGCAGTATTCTTGGGTTTCCCTGGTGGCTCAGCTAGTAAAGAATCTGCCTACAATGCGGGAGACCTGGGTTCGCTCCCTGGGTTGTTTCCTTCCCCCCACCTCTGCTTCTGGTAACCACAAATCTGATCCCTTTTTCTATGGATTTTTTGTTTTTAAAGTAGAACTGACCTACAACCTTATGTTAAATTCTGCTACACAGTGTAGTGATTCAGTATTTCTATGCATTTCAAAATGACCACAATAAATTGAGTTATCATCTGTCACCATACAAAGATATTAGTTATTGACTATGTTCTTGATGCTGTACATTTCATGCCCATGACTCATTTATTTTGCAGCTGGAAGTATGTATCTCTTAATCTTCCTCACCTATTTTTCCCTCCTCTCCCTCTGGCAAACACCTATGTATTTCTGTATCTATGACTTTATTTCTGTTTTGTTACGTTTGTTCATTTGTTTTGTTTTTTCAGATTCTATATATATGTGAAATCATACAGTATGTCTTTCTCTGACTTACTTTACTTAGCATAATACCCCCCTAGATCCATCCATGTTGCTGCGAATTGCAAGATTTCATTCTTTTTTTATGGCTAAGATTCCACTGTGTATATATATATCACATCTTATTTTACCCATTTATCTATTGATGCGCACTTAGGTTGCTTCCGTATCTTGGCTATTGTTATAATGCTGCAACATACAGGGGTACTCATATCTTTTGGAATTAGTATTATTGTTTTCTTCTGATAAATCCTCAGGGATAGAATCTCTGGATTGTATGGAATGTTTTTTCAACTTTTTGTTATGGAACAAATCTATATACAGTTAGAATAGTTTAATTAATTCACATGTAATTATTACTCAGCTTCAGCAGTTATATTTCATGTCCAGATTTGCTTTATTCTCACCCCCCGAGCCCAACTCCTACTGTCTACCTCCATTTCCTCCACTTTCACCCTCTGCACCAGATTCTTGTGAAAACAGATTCGTAGCATCATATTATTTTACTCTTAAATTTCAGTTTATATCTATAACAGTAAAGACTCTTTTTAGGGACTTCCCTGGTGGTCCAGTGGTTAAGACTGCTTCCACAACTGTGCTTCTACTGCAGGGGGCGTGGGTTTGGGCCCTGGTTGGGGAACAGAGATCTTGCGTGCCTTGTGGTATGGCCAAAAATTAATAATAAAAAGCTTCTTTTTAAAAACATAATACTGATACCATCTCTAGAGGAAGTGTTACGTCAGACCGTAAGCTGTTTAACCAGGCTGTGCTGCTTGCCTTAGTCTAGCAGATTCTAGCCCCAGAAGTAATGAGTGCTAACAAGTTGGTCCAGGTACAGATTGATGGCCATGGTGTTTTATTTATCCTTTTTTCTGTTTCATCCAGAAATGTGGTCTCTTGTGTTTCAGTGGGTGCTTTGGCTTCTGCTTTTCTACTGCAAACTTTTCTGTGGCCAGGTAGCACTGTCTGCACTTACTTCATGTGAGGGATTCTTCATTTATTCTGCTATATTAGTTACTGTGGAGGCTGTTAAAGAACTGTGAGACATATTCTTTGTCCTTTAAGGACCAGTAGTATAGCTGGTAATGGAGAAGGCAATGGTAACCCACTCCAGTACTCTTGCCTGGAAAATCCCATGGACGGTGGAGCCTGGTAGGCTGCAGCCCATGGGGTCGCAAAGAGTCAGACACGACTGAGCGACTTCACTCTCACTTTCACTTTCATGCATTGGAGAAGGAAATGGAAACCCACTCCAGTGTTGTTGCCTGGAGAATCCCAGGGACGGGGGAGCCTGGTGGGCTGCCGTCTTTGGGGTCGCAGAGAGTCGGACACGACTGAAGCGACTTAGCAGTAGCAGTAGCAGCAGAAGTATAGTTGGTAGACCAGATAACACATGTGATATATAGATAGTTAAGGGCTTGAGTTATTAATTTACTCATTTTATTCATTCAGAATGTTCTGGATACTAATTCTGCCAGACCTTTGCTTCACGTTAGTGATTCAGAGATTAATATACAATCCCTGATCTGAGTCTGATTGGGTAGATTAGACAATAAATGGATAATTGCACACTGATTTCCCAGGCAAGAATGGTGGAGTGGATTGCCATTTCCTTCTCCAGGGGATCTTCCTGACCCAGGGATCAAACCCATGTCGCCTGCCTTGGCAGGCGGATTCTTTACCACTCAGCCACCAGGGAAACACAATACAGCGTTAGAGGTATTATGAAATCTGGGACAGGTTATGATGTAACTTCTAAAGAATCAGTTTTATGTAGGCGCATAGGTCTAGAAGGGCATTGCAGAGTAGTGATGCTTGGTGGTAGTTTAGTCACTAAGTCGTGTCTGACTTTGAGACCCCCTGGACTGTAGCCCGCCAGGCTCCTCTGTCCGTGGAGTTCTCCAGGCAAGAATACTGAAGTGGGTTGCCATTTCCTTCTCCTGGGGATCTTCCCGACCCAGGGATCGAACCCGGGTCTCCTGCATTGCAGGCAACTGAGCTAGGGTGATGCTTGAGGTGAATCTTAAAAAACAGATTTTGACTAGTTGGAAAACAAGAGGAAAGGCATTTTAGAAAGAAGGAAGAATTGTGAGCAAAGACTGGGAGATGTGAAATAATCTGCCACATTAGAAGAAATACAGGTAGTTGGACTGGTGTACATTTTAAATTGAGAGCTCTTTAAGAGATAAGACTAGAAATATTACCTAATGGAAGGTTCTTGAATTCTGCCTTGTGGAGTTTTGTTTTAGCTATGTCACTCTGGGGGGTGGTTTGGCAGATGGAGGAATTGAATGAGGGCCAGGTGAGACAGGACTTAGGGTGACCAGCTAGGAGACTGGAAAGTCTATAGCAAGATGAGAAAAGCCTGAACAAGGACAATTTTAATGGTGAGAAGAGCAGTTATTAGAGAGGCTTTGACAGAGGCGGTTGTAAGCTTAGTCATGAAGGGTACCAGGGATAATTTCAGAAAGTAGAAAAACTTGAGTAAAGTATCCAGATGAAGGAAGAATGTTACTGGGTCAGATACTCTCATTCTTCTTTGTTCCGTCCTTGCCTTCCTCTTATTTGCCAGACTTAGTATTTCTGCTTTCTTGGCTGTTTCCTTGTGTTTGGAGGTCTGTGACTCCATTCCAGACTGTAGAAAGGCTATGTAGCTTTTCTGTCCTCTCTTACTACACAATTAGGGTATTTACTAGTGCATTGTCCCTGAAAGACAATTACTTGATTTGATGATGTTCTTTCAGTCCATAAAGAATTGACTTCTCTTTGTATTCAGAACTGAACTTAGTATCTCCATTCATTCTCCAGTCTGCTTTATAGCAGGAAATGTACCACCATCAATATAGACCCTTACCTCAGAAAACCAAGAAAAATACTTTGTGCCACCGTCACCCTTTCTTCTCCCTATATTCCCTTCCTCACCAACTCATGTTGATTTTACTTTCTAAGTATCTCTTAAGTCCATCTACCTCCCTGTTTCCACTATTACCCCAGTAATCTAAGTAACTATCAATTTTGAAATCAACTTGTGAAAATTTGCCTGAAAAGAAAATTTCTTGTTAGAATTTTGATTCAGTTCAGTTCAGTCGCTCAGTCGTGTCCGACTGTTTGCGACCCCATGAACTGCAGCACACCAGGCCTCCCTGTCCATCACCAACTCCCAGAGTTCACCCAAACTCATGTCCATTGAGTCGGTGATGCCATCCAGCCATCTCATCCTCTGTCGTCCCCTTCTCCTCCTGCCCCCAATCCCTCCCAGCATCAGAGTCTTTTCCAGTGAGTCAACTCTTTGTGTGAGGTGGCCAAAGTATTGGAGTTTCAGCTTCAGCATCATTCCTTTCAAAGAACACCTAGGACTGATCTCCTTTAGAATGGATTGGTTGGCTCTCCTTGCAGTCCAAGGGACTCTCAAGAGTCTTCTCCAACACCACAGTTCAAAAGCATCAGTTCTTCGGCACTCAGCTTTCTTCACAGATTTTTGATTAGGGTTGCGTTAATTCTGTAATTAAGATGCAATTTACTGATTGACATTTTATAACATTAAGTCTTCCATTCAATGGACATGGTATGTCCTTTATTTTAATGCTGTTTTCTGCATAGAAGTTTTGTACATCTTTTTGTTAGTTATTCCTATATAGTTAATATTTTGTTATTGTAAATGATATATTTAAAAATTCTTAATTTTAAGTAGTACATAAAGGATATTCAGACCTGCAGTTGGTTTTTATTTATTAAACCGTATATCTAACAACTTTGTTAAGCTCATTTAACAATTTTAATAAATTATGTGTATGTTCTTTTAGATTCTTTACAAATAATCATGTCACCATATAATGGCTTTGTCTAGTACTGATATAATGATACCAGCTGTCTCTTGCATGATACACCTATTTCTATCTTTTATTTTCAAATCTTCTTTTTTAATCACTTTTTATTTTGTGATGCAACAGCATATAGTTAGTTTTTTAAGAAATTTCACCTGACAGTGTTTAGTTTTTAATTGGAGCGTTTAGTTCTTTATATTTAATTTGTTTATTGAAATATATGGGTTTAAATCTACCCTCTTATGAAATGCCTTCTATTTATCTTAACTCCTAGTGTTCTTTTTTTCCTCTCAATTGTTACCACCTTTTGCATTGGCTCTTTTTAAAAAAATTCTCTCCTCCACTGCTTTTTTATTAGCTTGGGAGTTACACATTTTACTGGTTAACCTAGATATTATGTTAATTCTTTTAAAGAATTAATTAATTTTATTTTTGGCTGCTCTAGGTCTTCATTTCTGTGCATGAGCTTTCTCTAGTTGTGGTGGGTAGGACCTACTCCCAAGTTGCAACACGGGGCTTCTTATTGTGGTGGCTTCTCTGTTGCAGAGCACAGGTTCTAGGGCACTTGGCTTCCGTAGTTGTGGCACATGGACTCAGTAGTTGCTTGCAGGCTCTAGAGCACAAGCTCAGTAGGTGGGGTTGCGTGGGCTTAGTTGCTCTGCACCATGTGGGGTCTCCTGGACAAGGGACTGAACCTGTGTCCTCTGCATTGGCAAGTGGATTCTTAACCACTGAACCACCATTCACTCAGTTATGTCCGACTCTGTGACTCCACAGTCTGTAGCCCTCCAGGCTCTTCTGTCCATGGAGTTCTCCAGGCAAGAATCCTGGAGTGGGTTGCCATTTCCTTCTTTTAGGGGATCTTCCTGAACCAGGGATCTAACCTGGGTCTCCTGCATTGCAGGTGGATTCTTTACCATCTGAGCCACCAGGGAAGCTCAATAAATCATTTTTTAGTCTCTTTAGCTTTGGGGCCGAGATCTGGGTCCAGGCACCAGACCTACACCCAGACAATTAGATTCACCTGCTTCAAACTTCTGATCAGGATATGGTGATCCAAAAAAACAGAGTGAAAATTTCCTGGTGATAGCAGTGGTAGCTGCAGCACCCAATTTCCGGGGGCTCCAAAAACAGTGGCACTGATAGCAGTGTTAGGGTGCCCCGTGTTGGGGTGCCCGGTGTTTGTGGTGCAAGTTGCTGCAGCTTATGTCAAATGTGATTGCACAGTGGAAGAAAGGTGTTTTTAATCCCAGAAGCATACATCTGGTTAGAAATTAATAACATCAAGAAGGTGTGAAAATATTTTCATTCACTTTGCTTTATTTGGATGGAACACCCAGATTGAGAAAAACTTTCTCCCCAAAGTATATACAGCTAATTTTTCAGAGATAAAGCTTTAGAATACTTGGATCATTGAGTCTTTTTCGAGATATTTCCCATGTTCCTGTTGTTGGTTAGCTGAGAGTAGAGCATCAAGGTAACAATAGCTTCTTTTGTTGCAGGAGAATGATGCGTCTGTGAGACTGAAAATTGCATCATTGTTGGGTTTACTGTCAAAAACTGCAGGATTTTCACCAGACTGCATTATGGATGATGCCATTAATATCCTGCAGAATGAAAGTAAGTTGAAGTTTAAAAGCTGTAGAGGGAATTCCCAGGTGGTCCAGTGATTAGGACTCTGCACTTCCACTGAAGGGGCAGGAGTTCCATCCCTGGTTGGGAAACTAAGGTCCTCTGTGCCTCGCTGCGCAACCAAATAAATAAGCAAAAGTTGTATAATTAGAGCAGAAATCTGTAGTTCCTTTTGTATAAAGTGTAGAGCAAAGTTTTATTGTGTTGGTGGTTATTGAAAAGAAATTTGAGGATGACAGCAGCAGCAGTAAAATCATGTACGTATATTTACCTTAGAGTTAAAATACAGGTTTGTCTCTTAATGCTGCTGCTGCTGCTAAGTCACTTCAGTCATGTCTGACTCTGTGCGACCCCATAGACGGCAGCCCACCAGGCTCCCCCGTCCCTGGGATTCTCCAGACAAGAACATTGGAATGGGTTGCCATTTCCTTCTCCAGTGCATGAAAGTGAAAAGTGAGAGTGAAGTTGCTCAGTCACGTCCGAAACTTGGTGACCCCATGGACTGCAGCCTACCAGGCTCCTCTGTCCATGGGATTTTCCAGGCAAGAGTACTGCAGTGGGGTGCCATTGCCTTCTCCATGTCTCTTAATAGCTATCATTCATTGACCTCTACTAAGACTACCACACAATTGCACTCATCTCACACGCTAGTAAAGTAATGCTCAAAATTCTCCAAGCCAGGCTTCAGCAGTACATGAACTGTGAACTTCCAGATGTTCAAGCTGGTTTTAGAAAAGGCAGAGGAACCAGAGATCAAATTGCCAAGATGCACTGGATCACTGAAAAAGCAAGAGAGTTCCAGAAAAACATTTCTGCTTTACTGATTATGCCAGAGCCTTTGACTGTGTGGATCACAATAAACTGTGGAAAATTCTTCAAGAGATGGGAATACCAGACCACCTGACTGGCCTCTTGAGAAACCTATATGCAGGTCAGGAAGCAACAGTTAGAAGTGCACATGGAACAACAGACTGGTTCCAAATAGGAAAAGGAGTACGTCAAGGCTGTCTATTGTCACCCTGCTTATTTAACTTCTATGCAGAGTACATCATGAGAAACGGTGGGCTGGAAGAAGCACAAGCTGGAATCAAGATTGCCGGGAGAAATATCAATCACCTCAGATATGCAGATGATACCACCCATATGGCAGAAAGTGAAGAAGAATTTAAGAGCCTCCTGATGAAAGTGAAAAAAGAGAGTGAAAAAGTTGGCTTAAAGCTCAACATTCAGAAAATGAAGATCATGGCATCCGATCCCATCACTTCATGGCAAATTGATGGGGAAATAGTGGAAACAGTGAGAGTCTTTATTTTGGGGGGCTCCAAAATCACTGCAGATGGTGATTGCAGCCATGAAATTAGAAGATTTTTATTCCTTAGAAGGAAAGTTATGACCAACCTAGACAGTATACTAAAAAGCAGAGACATTACTTTGCCAACAAAGGTCCATCTAGTCAAGGCTATGGTTTTCCCAGTGGTCATCTATGGATGTGAGAGTTGGACTATAAAGAAAGCTGAGCACCGAATAATTGATGTTTTTGAACTGTGGTGTTGGAGAAGACTCTTGAGAATCCCTTGGACTGTAAGGAGATCCAACCAGTCCATCCTAAAATCAGCCTGGGTGTTCATTGGAAGGACTGATGTTGAAGCTGAAACTCCAATATTTTGGCTACCTGATGGGAAGAGCTGACTCATTTGAAAAGACCCTGATGTCAGAAATGACTGAAGGCAGGAGAAGGGGATAACAAAGGATGAGATGATTAGATGTCATGTCCATCACCAACTCAATGGACATGGGTTTGAGTAAACACTGGGAGTTGGTGATTGACAGGGAGGCGTGGTGTGCTGCAGTTCATGGGCGCAAAGAGTCAGACATGACTGAGTGACTGAACTGAACTGAGCTGAAGAGCCATTATACCTAAGGTAGTTTACATATGACGTAAGATAGATAATATTGTCCTTATTTTATAGGTGGGGTTGCTGAAGCTCAGAGAAGTTAACTGACTTGCTCAATGTTACAAGTCTGTAACAGAATTGATGTTTTATTGACTGTGCCTACCAACCCAGCAGGGGCTTCCTGGTGACTCAGTGGTAAAGGACCTGCCTTTACCAGCATAGATGCAGGAGGCACAGATTTGATCTCTGGGTCGGGAAGATCCCCTGGAGAAGGGAATGGCTGCCCACTTCAGTACTCTTGCCTGGAGAATCCCATGCATGGAAGAGTCTGGTGGACTACAGTTCATGGGGTTGCAAAGAGTCAGACATGACTGAGCAACTAAGTAGACACACCCACACCCACACCCACACCCTCACACACCCTCCTGGTCATGGAGTCCTCTACCATTTAGTTCCTATAAAAGCAGAAACTAAAGCAGTCTTTAGTTCCCAAGTCTCATATGTTGTTGCCTTTTCTATTTGTTCCTTGTTGATGTATACTAAACGTCTTAGGTGAAAAGGAAAACTGTTTCACCATAAGAATTTTTTTTATTATATTTGTCTTGTTTTATTTATGTACAAGATTTTCTAATAGAGTTAGTTCTCATTGCTTTGATACTTATTCTGAAATTAAAAAAAAAATCTTTTGCTGCTGTTACTGAAAATATTTTAGTTTTGTTTGAATTGGTCATAATTTCAAAAAATAGTTTTATTTCAGTTTAGGGTATCCATATTTAAACAAATATGATTATTTAAATATTAGACAACAGTTTATTCTATAAACTTAAGAGGTTATGAGAATAATAAAGGGCCAGTGAACTTAGGAGATAATCTAAATTCACTTATTGTACAACTAATAATACAAATATAAGTGGCCCATTGGTTGAAATAGAAAATGTTTTTTATAGAAACAACTTTATATTTAAATTTTAGTTGTATTGAATTTTGACCCAAGACTTATAATTCATAGAAAACAATCAAAATACCTTAAAAACTTTTTTTGACATTTATTGAAAGACCAATGTAATGATATCAAGGGAAAAATTTAAAAATATTCCTACTGCTACCATACAACTATTTGTTTTACATATTACCTTTTACTTACATAAGTTGTATATGGTTATACTTACAGTGAGTGTATTATCTTTTAGTATATTTACTTAACATTATAATTTTCCCATTTTTATACATTCAGTTCAGTTCAGTCGCTCAGTCGTGTCTGTGACTTTTTGTGACCCCGTGAATCACAGTACGCCAGACCTCCCTGTCCATCACCAACTCCCGGAGTTCATGCAAACTCATGTCCATCGAGTCGGTGATGCCATCCAGCCATTTCATCCTCTGTCCTCCCCTTCTTCTCCTGCCCCCAATCCCTCCCAGCATCAGGGTCTTTTCCAGTGAGTCAACTCTTCGCATGAGGTGGCCAAAGTATTGCAATTTCAGCTTTAACATCAGTCCTTCCAGTGAACACCCAGGACTGATCTCCTTTAGAATGGACTGGTTGGATCTCCTTGCAGTCCAAGGGATTCTCAAGAGTCTTCTCCAACACCACAGTTCAAAAGCATCAATTCTTCGGCACTCAGCTTTTTTCACAGTCTAACTCTCACATCCATACATGACCTCTGGAAAAACCATAGCCTTGACTAGAGGGACGTTTGTTGGCAAAGTAATGTTTCTGCTTTTCAATATGCTATCTAGGTTGGTCATAACTTTCCTTCCAAGGAGTAAGCGTCTTTTAATTTCATGGCTGCAGTCACCATCTGCAGTGATTTTGGAGCCCCAAAAAGCAAAGTCTGACATTGTTTCCACTGTTTCCCCATCTATTTCCCATGAAGTGATGGGACCAGATGCCCTGATCTTAGTTTTCTGAATGTTGAGCTTTAAGCCAACTTTTTCACTCTCCTCTTTCACTTTCATCAAGAGGCTTTTTAGTTCCTCTTCACTTTCTGCCATAAGGATGGTGTTATCTGCATAACTGAGGTTATTGATATTTCTCCCAGGAATCTTGATTTTATACATTACCTTCATAAAAATTAGGGTGTTGATAATATATTAAATATTTCTTTGTTCTTATAGATAGTGGCAAAAAAATATTTCTTTTGAAAGCACCAAAGCAATTACATTGCCTAAATATCCTTTTTTTCCCTGGAAAGTTCTTATTTGAGCTATACTTAGAAGAATTTCTTACTTATTGATTGGAGATTTCATAGAGTCTTAGACTGTTTGAGATATAAATGGCCTTATAGTGATCATCTTGTCTAATTGCTTCATTCAGCAGATGACAAGACTGTTAAGTTCCAGAAAGATGAAATGAGTTGAAGTGAGCTGGTCTAGCTAAAAGTCGTAGCAGAATTGAGAACTTAGTGTGTTGCTCTTTCTTATGGACTACAGTTTAACTAAAAACACTTTACCTCTGATACAGAAACATTACAAGAGAGACTTAATTTTAAATCAGAACTCATTCTAGCCAAATTATGCTGTATTCATGGAAATAGCTGTTTTACTTTTTTAAAGTATTCTAACGTTTCTTATTTAATTGTCTGTAAGAGATCTGGTCTAGGACTCTTCTTGGTTTCCTGTTCCTGGCCCACCTAGATTCATAGAAGATAGAATTGGAAGGGACCATAAGTTTCATCTAGTTCAAGCCCTTTATTTCAAGGCTGAGGAAGATGAACTCTGGGGAATTAAAGTGACTGCTGAAGTCACTTTGTATTTGCGGCTTTAAATTAAGAGTTTCCCGATTATCAGTCTTAATATTATAAAATCCAAGACTGTGGTCTGCACCTTGGACCAGAAGTCTTTAAGTTCATCAAATGCATGGATTTTATAACTCTTTGGCAAGCATTGCTTCTCTAGTACATGCTACACCACTAATGATAACATCAAGCTTGTTTTAGAGGAGGTATAATTAACATAGTGTGGGAGCAGAGGAGAGAATGGGATCAGTGCTGACTGGTAGCTCTAGAAAGGCTTAGTGAAAAGATAGCTTTGGAAAGTCCAAATCCTCCAAATTTGGGGAAGAGTGGTAACAAGAAGGAATATGATGACAGAGGATAGAAGACTGGCAAAGTATAAGAGATGTTTGAAGAACTAAGTTGTTTGAGAGCTCGATAGGAAGTAAGGGGCTTTTGGAAGAAAAACATTGGTAAAATATTCTGAAGCCAAAGGGTAGTAGTCTTGAGTGCTGAGGATTTTAAATGTTATTTTGTAGGCAGTGGGTACCTAGTTGTCCTTGAACAAGGCATGAAGTGATCAAGTCTAGTTTTATAAGGATAATTTAGTGGTTGTGTGGAATTTGCTTTGATGAACTGGGTGGTTTAGAGAAGAAATGTGGAGGATTCATTTATTCTTGTGGTGATGTCCATCTAACCTGAACTTACAGTATAGGCCTGGAACTCAGCGGAGAGACCGGGATTTAAGATTTAGATGAGATTTGTGATTTATTAGAGGCAAGAGTTAAGTTCAGAAAGGTCTAGCCGTCTTTTTATGGTTGTCATGCAAAATCATCTTTGTTAAGAAGTAAATTTCAGAGCAGTATGGTGGTATTGATTTCCTCACCTCTCTTCTGTCTGCTCTTATTACCTTCTTTTCTCTTCGTGACCTCTTTCATGTTGGAGACTTGCCTTTCCTTTTTTAATCTATTCAACTTAAACAAATTCTTATATTCTTATTGAAATATAGTTGATTTAGTGTTGTGCTTGTTTTGTCTTTTCATGTTACTTATTTGACTGGGCTGGATCTTGGTCGCTGCCCGCAGAATCTCCAGTCTTTGTTGAGGCACATGACATCTTTTAGTTGCAGCATGTGGGATTTAGTTCCCTGACGAGTGGTTGAACCAGGCCCCCTGCTTTGGAAGCATAGAGGACCACCAGGGAAGTCCTCTACAATGTTGTGTTTATGGAGACTTTTCTTAATGATCCTTGGCTTTGCATTGAAGTTTAGGATGAAGCACTAAAAAGCTGATTGAGAGTTCTTTGTGAATGAACGGGGCTTGTCAGCTGGTAGGCTCCACTCTAACATGATCCTGTGTGTCTTAGAGGACTTAAATAGTAGTGACTTCTGCTGAGGACAGATGCCTGACTGCCATGTATTTTTTAGCCAAAGCAGCCGAAGAGTGCTAGGGAGGGATCCTCATTTTCAATATGTTGATTATCTCTTAATCTCTTTATTATCAGTTCAGTTCAGTCCCTCAGTCATGTCCAACACTTTGCGACCCCGTGGACTACAGGACGTCAGGCCTCCCTGTCCATCACCAACTCCCAGAGCTCACTCAAACTCATGTCCATTAAGTCAGTAATGCCATCCAACCATTTCATCCTCTGTTGTCCCCTTCTCCTCCTGCCACCAATCCCTCCCAGCATCAGGGTCTTTTCAAATGAGTCAGTTCTTCACATCAGGTGGCCAAAGTATTATAGTTTGAGCATCAGTCCTTCCAGTGACAATTCAGGACTGATTTCCTTTAGGATGGACTGGTTGGATCTCCTTGCAGTACAGGGGACTCTCAAGAGTCTTTGCCAATACAATTAAAAAGCATTAATTCTTCCACACTCAGCTTTCTTTATAAACTCTCACGTCCATACATGACTACTGGAAAAACCATAGCTTTGACTAGACAGACCTTTGTTGGCAAAGTAATGTCTCTGCTTTTCAGTATGCTGTCTAGGTTGGTCATAACTTTTCTTCCAAGGAGCAAGTGTCTTTTAATTTCGTGGCTGCAGTCACCGTCTGCAGTGATTTTGGAGCCCCCCAAAATAAAGACTCTCACTGTTTCCATTATTTCCCCATCTATTTCCCATGGAGTGATGGGACCAGATGCCATGATCTTAGTTCTCTGAAAGTTACCTTTTAAGCCAGCTTTTTCACTCTCCTCTTTCACTTTCATCAAGAGGCTCTTTAGTTCTTCTTCACTTTATGCCATAGGGTGGTATCATCTGCATATCTGAGATGACATTATTGATATTTCTCCCAGCAATCTTGACTGAAGCTTGTGCTTCATCCAGCCTGGCATTTCTCATGATGTACTCTGCATAGAAGTTAAATAAGCAGGGTGGCAATATACAGCCTTGACATACTCCTTTCCCGATTTGGAACCAGTCTGTTGTTCCACGTCCAGTTCTAACTGTTGCTTCTTGACCTGCATATAGATTTCTCAGGAGGCAGATCAGGTGGTCTGGTATTCCCATCTCTTTAGAATTTTCCACACAGGTCAAAGGCTTTGGCATAGTCAGTAAAGCAGACGTAGATGTTTTTTTGGAACTCTCTTGCTTTTTCAATGATCTAGCAGATGTTGGCAATTTGATATCTGGTTCCTCTGCCTTTTCTAAATCCAGCTTGAACATCCGAAGTTTATGGATCATGTACCGTTGAAGCCTGGCTTGGAGAATTTTGAGTATTACTTTGATAGTGTATGAGATGAGTGCAGTTGTGTGGTAGTTTGAGCATTCTTTGCCATTGCGTTTCTTAGGGATTGGAATGAAAACTGACCTTTCCCAGTCCTGTGGCCACTGCTGAGTTTTCCTAATATGCTGGCATATTGAGTGCAGCCCTTTCACAGCATCATCTTTAAGGATTTGAAATAGCTCAACTGGAATTGCATCACCTCCTCTAGCTTTGTTCATAGGGATGCTTCTTAAGGCCCATTTGACTTCACATTCCAGGGTGTCTGCTCTAGGTGAGTGATCACACCATCATGATTATCTTGTTTGTGAAGATCTTTTTTGTACAGTTCTTCTGTGTATTCTTGCCACCTCTTCTTAATATCTTCTGCTTCTCTTAGGTCCATACCATTTCTGTCCTTTATTGTGCCCATCTTTGCATGAAATGTTCCCTTGGTATCTCTAATTTTCTTGAAGAGATCTCTAGTCTTTCCCATTCTATTGTTTTCCTCTATTTCTTTGCATTGGTCACTGAGAAAGGCTTTCTTATCTCTCCTTGCTACTCTTTGGAACTGTGCATTCAAATGGGTATATCTTTCCTTTTTCCCTTTGCCTTTCACTTCTCTTCTTCTCATAGTTATTTGTAAGATCTCCTCAGACAACCATTTTGCATTTCTTTTTCTTGAGGATGGTCTTGATCCCTGTCTCCTGTATAGTGTCACAAACCTCCGTCCATAGTTCTTCAGGCACTCTATCAGATCTAATCCCTTGGATTTATTTGTCACTTCCACTGTATAATCATAAGGAATTAGATTTAGGTCACACCTGAATGGTCTAGTGGCTTTCCTTACTTTCTTCAATTTAAGTCTGAATTTGGCAATAAGGAGCTCATGATCTGAGCCACAGTCAGCTCCTGGTTTTGTTTTTGCTGACTGTATAGAGCTTCTCCATCTTTGGCTGCAGAGAATATAATCAGTCTGATTTTGGTGTTGACCATCTGGTGATGTCCATGTGTAGAGTCTTCTCTTGTGTTGTTGGAAGAGGGTGTTTATTGTGACCAGTGTGTTCTCTTGGCAAAATTCTGTTAGCCTTTGCCCTACATCTTTGTGTATCCAAGGCCAAATTTGCCTGTTACTCTGGGTATTTCTTGACTTCCTACTTTTGCATTCCAGTCCCCTATAATGAAAAGGACATCTTTTTGGGGTGTTAGTTTAAGAAGGTCTTTTAGGTCTCCATAGAAGTCTTCAACTTCAGCCTCTTCAGCATTACTGGTAGGGGCATAGACTTGGATTACTGTGATATTAAATGATTTGCCTTGGAAATGAACAGAGATCATTCTGTCGTTTTTGAGATTGCATCCAAGTACTGCATTTCAGACTGTTTTTGTTGACTCTGATGGCTACTCCATTTCTTCTAAGGGATTCTTGTCCACAGTAATAGATAAAATGGTCTTCTGAGTAAAATTCACCCATTCCAGGCCATTTTAGTTCGCTCACTCCTAAAATGCCTATGTTCATTCTTGCCTCTCCTGTTTGACCACTTGCAATTTGCCTTGATTCATGGACCTAACATTCCAGGTTCCTATGCAGTATTGCTGTTTATAGCATCGGACTTTACTTCCATCACCAGTCACATCTACAACTGGTTGTTGTTTTTGCTTTGGCTCCATCTCTTCATTCTTTCTGAAGTTATTTCTCCACTGATCTCTGGTAGCATATTGGGCACCTACCGACCTGGGGAGTTCATCTTTCAGTCCTATCTTTTTGCCTTTTCATACTGTTTATGGGGTTCTTGAGGCAAGAATAGTGAAATCCCTTCTCCAGTGGGCCACATGTTGTCATAACTCTCCACCGTGACCCATCCATCTTGGGTAGTCCTACGTGGCATGGCTCAGAGTTTCATTGAGTTAGACAAGGCTGTGGTCCATGTGGTCAGATTTGTTATATTTATATTTATTATGTATTATCTTTATTATATTTCCTTCCTTTCCTCACCTAGCATCTGCCAGATTAGATCCTTTTTGTCCTAATTTTTAGAGAAAAAAAACTCTATTTCAGTGGTTGATTAGCCAGTTGTATAGCATAGGGAAGGAGGTGGAGGTCCAGCTACTTCTTATAGAAACTTTAAACAAATCCATGCCTCACTCCATTTTGGGGTGTTTTATGGTTGTTTTTTTTCTTTTCTTTTAAATCTGTGATTCCTTAATCTTGCTTGGCTTATGGCTGGAATTTATTTGCTCTGTTGTGACACCCTCCTCAGTAGGCATTTAGATTAGATTTCTCAGTTTGCCATAGACTTTTTCATTTGCTTGCCATCTCTGAAAAATTTGTTGACTTTTCTCATCTGCTTACTATTCTTCTTCTGTTTTCTTAGTTCTTGTACGTTTATACTTTTACAATTTCTTTATATGTTAATGAGGTTTCAAGAAAGAATTAGTGATAAATAGAGGTGTTCAATCTAGTGTGTCTTACTGGAAGTGTTTTTAAGAGGTGATTTTTCCCAGTGTTTTATAAACTCTTTTTTTTTTAAGCTTTAGTTGTTTTTATATCATTTTCATTTTTGGCATTTGTTTCACATCTATATTATGGATTTCTTAATATTTTTCTTAAGTGGACAGTTATTTTTTTAGTTAAATAAAATTAATTTAAGGAGACTATATTAGTAATAGTAAAAGGAAATTAATGTCATCAATGTAGTAACTATATTGTTTATTTTGTTCTTTAAAATATAATCATGCATACCTCTTGAGATATTGCAGATTCTGTTTCAGATGATCACAGTAAATTAAATATTGCAGTAAAGTGAGTCACCTGAGTTTTTGATTTCCCAGTGCAAATAAAAGTAATGTCTATACTATACTATTGTTTATTGTGTGCAATAGCATTATGTCTAAAAAGAATGTACTACCTTAATACTGTACTGATAAAAAATGTTAACCATAATCTGAGCCTTTAGCAAGTAGTAATCTTTTTACAATAGTAACATCAAAAATCATTGACCACAAATCACCATAACAAATATAATTATAAAAGTTTGACATACTGCAAGAATTACTGAAAGGTGACAGCAACATGAAGTGAGCAATGCTGTTGAAAAATGGTGTAGAAGACTTGCTTAATAAGCAGGATTGAGGCAAACCTTCAATTTATAAGAAATATAGTATAGTATCTACAAAGTGCAGTAAAATGAAGCACAATAAAACAAAGTTATGTCTGTACAAGGTTATTAACATAAAAATGATTTTCTGCGTGCCTCCTAGATTATCTTGTATACTGCTAGCATAGAACCATAGAACCATATTTTGAAACAAGAGAATCTGGTTAAGATGATTGATAGTGATTTACTTGGAATTGTCTGTTGGCTCATTTATTAAGCATCCGTTGAGCATGTAATGAGGCATGCTAGATTCTGAGAATACATAGGTCAATTCAGTTTCGCGGTTTTTGTCTGATATGCAAATAAGTATCATAAAGTTACAGTTTATGTAAAGGGTTCAGTGGAAGCATGAACGAAGAAATGGTCAGTATTTCTAGGGGAAGAGCGAAAAGCACCATACAGGAGGTGACATTTCAAGGTTAGGAGGTGCTCTCTGGGGAGTTGAGAATGGAGCAGGATGTAGATGAAAGCATTCTAGGTAGGGAAGTGGGCCTGAGCAAAGATAGGGGGACATGGGATCATAAGTAATTGGGAAAAAGGAGGATAGGGAAACCTGAAAGAGATGAGGCTAAGAGATAAAGTAGGGAGGACTAGGCATCGTGGAGGGACTAGTATGTATGTATGTCCTGCTAAGGAATTTAGACTTTATTTTGAAGTCAGTGAAAAGCCTTTGAGTTAGTCAAGCACTGAACATTATTGGAGCACTATGTCACATCCTGAGGAGGACTCAAATTTTTAGACATGATCCCTTTAGGAACTTAGCTTTTAGTTGAGGGGAATCAAGAATCAAACAGCAGAACTCAGTTGACAAAAATCTGCGTTCTTTATACCCAGGTAAATTTAGTTTCTATAGCAGTCTCCTTTTGAAATTCTAAAACCTAACTTTCCATCTTCCTGTCTAGAGTCTCATCAAGTCCTTGCTCAACTGTTGGACACTTTGCTTGCAATTGGCACTAAACTCCCAGAGAATCAAGCTATCCAGATGCGATTAGTTGATGTAGCCTGCAAGGTAAGAATATAATGATTAGACACAGGGTTGCTTCTTTATTGAACAATTTTGCATTATCTGGAGAAATGATACGAGCTGTCAGATCTGCTTACCTCCATCCTAAGGCTATAACTGAGAATTGCCAAAGACTCTTAAATGGCTTTAAGAACTGCTTCATTTTTTGTTTGTTTCTTGATGTTGGATTAGGAATAAAGTTGAGTAACTTGTTATAGAATGAACTTCCTCACTGTCCCAAGAGAAATGAAAATAATTATAGGAACTACCATATATTCCATGCCTAACATATGCTCTCTGCTTATTATGGTACTATGTTTTACTTTTTTGAAGGAAAAGTAATTTTATTCCTATGGTGTATGCTCATTGTTAAAAACAAAATTAACTAATGCAGAAATAAAATAAGTGACAGCCACTCCATCTTTCCCTCCTAGGCCCTCTTCTCAGGCATAACACCTTCCACCAGTTTGGAATTATGATACTTTAATTTGTTCCTCATAGTCCTTTAGGGAAGTGCTGTTATATCTCTTTTACTAAGATGGGAATTGAGGTTGAAGGAGTTTAGTTTGTCCAAGTTTTCATACTTAGGAAGTTGCAGAACCAGGGCATAAACTCTTCTCTGATTCCAAAGCCAAATTCTTTTTAATTTGGAACTTTTAATTAGCTTGCTTTTGTGCATAGCACCAGCTCCTAAACCTTGTAGAATTGGCTTTACTTTTAGTCTTTTTGATAAATTTGTTTTGAGAATATAAGGAGACAAATGCGTTTGAGTTGTGGAAGGCTTACATTCATGGAATTAGAAAACTATTTCTGAACCCCAGGAAAGAGTATTTCATTTATCTTAATAAACAATGACAGCAACAACAAAAAACCCACAACACTTTGAGAAGTACAGTATTAAAAGCTTAAGTGGGAGAAAACTAGGGATTACATGTTTGAGAGAGTAAGTACATCTTCCATGTGAGAGAATATATGTATCTGGGAGGTTGTGCCTATGAGAGAGGTGTTTTACTCAGTGGATTATTCTGCTTGAAGCAGTAGTTTTTTAAATTGTTCTAAAGAAATCCTTTATTATGAAAATTTATACTCATGGAAATTTGGAAAGAAGTATAAAGAAAGAACTACACTCATAATTCACTACGTAAAGGCAGCCATTATTATTAGCCTTTTGATGTATCCGTTCTGATTTTTTTTCTGTATACGGATTGTTTGCTTTTCTTTTTCCACATATAGCTATAATCATATTCTATATTCAGTTTTGCTTTTTGACAAACATAACAAGTATTTTCTTTATACTGTAAATGTTTTATAAATATTTTTAATGGATGCATGATATTTTGTCCAGTAATCAAGCCATACTTTGTCCTAACCATTCTCTTATTAGTGGACATTTATATTGTAGCCATTTTAAAAAAATAGTAAATAATACCACACAGTGAATGTGATTAGTCTAAAGTATTTCCTGTATCTAGGGTTATTTCCTAAACATACATTGTCACAGTAGAATTACTGGATGAAAGCATTTAAAATTTTTGTGTCTTTTTAAGGCTTTTGATATTTTTGGCAAATTGTTTTCTACAATATTCTAGTTTAAGCCTATCCACAGTATGTGAGAGTGCATAATTTCACATATTATTCTAGCATTTGGATGTTAATGTTTAAAAACAAGATGTAAACCTGTTAATTTTGTAAGAAGGAAATGGTATTTCATTTAAAAATTTTTCCTATTTTTTCTTCATTTGTATGTCCTGTCGTCAGTTCACTTCAGTTCATTTGCTCAGTCGACCCCGTGGCCTAAAGCCCGCCAGGCCTCCCTGTCCATCACCAACTCCTGGCGTTTGAGTAATCAAACTCATGTCCATTGAGTCGGTGATGCCATCCAACCATCCCATCCTCTGTCTTCCCCTTCTCCTCTCACCTTCAGTTTTTCCCAGTATCAGGGTCTTTTCAAATGAGTCAGTTCTTATCAGGTGGCCAAAGTATTGGAGTTTCAGCTTTAGCATCAGTCCTTCCAATGAATATTCAGAACTGATTTCCTTTAGGATTGATTGGTTGGATCTCCTTGCAGTCCAAGGGACTCTCAAGAGTCTTCTCCAACACCACAGTTCAAAAGCATCAGCTCTTCGGCACTCAGCTTTCTTTATAGTCCAACTCTCACATCCCTACATGACTACCAGAAAAACCATAGCTTTGAATAGATGGACCTTTGTTGGCAAAGTAATGTCTTTGCTTTTTAATATGCTATCTAGGTTGGTCATAGCTTTTCTTCCAAGGAATAAGCATCTTTTAATTTCATGGCTGCAATCACCATCTGCAGTGATTTTGGAGCCCCCCAAAATAAAGACTCTCACTGTTTCCATTATTTCCCCATAAATTTGCCATGAAGTGATAGGACCAGATGCCATAATCCTAGTTTTCTAAATGTTGAGCTTTAAGCCAACTATTTCACTCTCTTCTTTCACTTTCATCAAGAGGCTTTTTAGTTCCTCTTCACTTTCTGCCATAAGGGTGGTGTCATCTGCATATCTGTTATTGATATTTCTCCTTGCAACCTTGATTCCAGCTTATGCTTCCTCCAGCCTGGCATTTCTCATGATGTACTCTGCATAGAAGTTAAATAAGCAGGGTGACAATATACAGCCTTGACGTACTCCTTTTCCTATTTGGAACCAGTCTGTTGTTCCATGTCGAGTTCTAACTGTTGCTTCTTGACCTGCATACAGATTTCTCAGGAGACTGGTCAGGTGGTCTGGTATTCCCATCTCTTTAAGAACTTTCCACAGTTTGTTGTGATTCACACAGCCAGAGGCTTTGGTATAGTCAGTAAAGCGGATGTTTTTTCTGGAACTCTCATGCTTTTTCAATGATCCAAGGATGTTGGCAATTTGATCTCTGGTTCTGTCTTGGGAATGAACTTTTCATGTTCTTTTCTAGTTTTTCATATGGATTTTTTGTGCGTTTCTTCACATTTTTATTAACTGGGTAGAAATTTGAACTATTTGGAAATGGCATATATGCCAAAAGCTTTTGCAAATTCAAGTAAATAAAGGCTGTCTGTGATTCATAGCTATAGTTACTGTTTCTGTTGCTTAATGCTATTTTGTCTGTGATTTTTGTCATATAGTGATCTTTGAGATATGATTCACATTAAAATAACATTCCCCCTTTTAATAGAAATAATGCAGAGTATGTTTTCCAGCTACAATGGAATTAAATTAGATGAGTAACAAAAAAATTAGGAAACCCACAAATATGTGGAAGTTAAAAACATGCTCCTGTTTAACCAATGAGTCAGAGAGGAAATCAGCAGGTAAATTAGAAAATACTTTGAGGTGAATGAAGGAAGACACTGCGTACCAAAAGTGGGCTGCAGCTACTGCATACTTAGAGGGAAATTTATAGCAATTAGTGTCCATAGTAAAAAAGAAGAAAGATCTCATTCCAGTACCTTATTCTTTTACCTAAGATGCTGGATAAAGAAGAACTCATTAAATACAAAAGCATGCAGAAGGGAGGAAATAAGAAAGACTAGAGTGGAAATTAATGAAATCAAGAGTAGAAAAACAGTAGGGAAAAATCAAGAAGCAAAAGCTTGTTCTTTGTAAAGATCAACAAAAGTGAGAAATCTTTATTTTTGGAAAGGAAAAAAAGAAGGCTCAAAGTACTAGAATCATAAATGAAAAGAGTCTATTTCTGTTGACCTGACAGAAATGAAAAGGATTATAAAAAAATACTATGAACAATTTTATGCCAATAAATTAGATAATTTACATAAAATGAACAAACTCCTACTAATTCCTACAAAGATACGAACTGCGAAAACTATCTCAAGAAGGAGTAGACAATCCATATATACTTATAACAAGTAATAAAATTAGTAATGAAAAGAATAACTTACCTACAAAGAGAAGCTCAGGCCCAGATGGCTTTGAATCAAGCATTTTAAATAAGAATACATACCAATTCTTCACAGATTTTCCTAAGAAGTAGAAGAGAAGCAGCGTTTCTCCACTGATTCTATGAGGCTAGTATAACCTTAGTACCAAAACCAAACAGAGACATTTTAAGAAAAGCCAGATATGTTCTAGAGAACTTACTGGACAAGAAGCCAGTTGGGATGTTACTGCACTGGGCTTCCCTTGTGGCTCAGATAGTAAAGGGTGTTATTGTAGTAGCCTACATGAAAGGTTATAGAAGTTTGAATTAAAGTGATGGAAAGATGTGGATAGATTTGAGAGATATTTAGGAAGTAAGATTGCAGGACTTGATAATTGGTTAAGCATGGAGTGATGCTGAAGGAATTGCTGAGGTTATTTCCCATTTCTAGTTTATGTGCCAGATTAGATGGTGGTGCCTTTCACTCAGAGAATTCTGGGAAAGCATTTGGTTGGGTGTGGGACAAAGTCCAAATAACCCAACAATTTCAATCTTACTAAAAAAAATTATGAAAATAGGACAAGAGACTTCCATATACCCTTCTTTTTGATTCATCAATCATTAACATTCTCCCACATTTGCTTTTTCATTCTCTCTCTATGTTGGGGGCTTCCCTGATAGCTTAGTTGGTAAAGAATCTACCTGCAATGAGGGAGACCTGGGTTTGATCCCTGAGTAGGGAAGATCCCCTGGAGAAGGGAAAGGCTACCCACTCCAGTGTTCTGGCCTGGAGAATTCCAAGGACTGTATAGTCCATGGGGTCGCAAAGAGTTGGACAGGACTGAGCAACTTTCACTTTCAGTCTCTCTCTCTCTATTTTAACGAACCATTTAAGAGTAAATTGCAGACATTATGCTTCTTTTCCACTAAATACTTAAATTTTTATTTCTTAAGAAGGAGGAAATCATTTTTATAAACCCAGTTTTCAAAATCAGGAAATTTAACTCTGGATTTTATCTGTTTGTTTTTTGACTGCGTGGTCTGTGAGATCTTAGTTCCCCAACCAGGGATTGAACTCATGTGCCCTGCAGTGGAAACATGGAACCCTACACTGGACTGCCAGGAAATTCCAAGGAAATTTAACTTTGATATAATGCTAATCTGTAGTAGTAGTAGACTTTATTCAAATTCTACCTGTCTTTTATATTATGTTTTACATAAATTTTTCTTTTCTGGTCCAGAATCACACATTGCATTTAGTTTTCGTGTCCCTGTTTTCTTTAATCTGGAAAGGTCCCTCAGGCTGTCTTTGTCTTTTATAGCCTTAACTTGAAGAGTATAGGCTGTTTTTTTTTTTTTTTTTAAAGTTTTGGCTGCACTGGGTCTTCATTGCTGTGTGTGGGCTTTCTCCAGTTGCAGCTTTCAGGCTCTAGAGGGCAAACTCAGTAGTTGTGGCACACAGGCTTAGCTGTTGCACAGCATGTAAGATCTTCCCAGACCAGGAATCAAACTGGTGTCCCTTGCACTGCAAGGTGGATTCTTAACCACTAGACCACCTGGAAATCCCTAGAATGTCTTTTAACCTGGATTTATCTGGTATTTCCTCTGTTTAGATTCAAATTACACGTTTTTGTGGGAACAATACATAAATAATACTGTGTCCTTCTCAATGCATCATATCATAAGGCACACGTGAGGTCTGACTCATCATTGGTATTAACTTTGATACTTGGTTAAGGTAGTGTCTGCCAGGTTTTTCACTGTAGAGTTGTTATTTCCTCCTGTGATTAGTGAGTAATTTGTGGGGAGATACTTTGAGATAATGTAAATATCCTCTTCCCCATCAAACTTTTATTCTCTATTTTAGCAACTGTTAATAAATCTTGCTGAGTCATTTATAACTCTGACTATTGCAAAATGGTGATATTCTAATGCTGTTATTCCATCTATATTTTTTACTTGTCATGCTATTGTAAGAAAGTTTTCCTTCCCTCTCTTTCCTTCACTCCCTTCTTGTCAATGTCCTAATTTATTCAAAATATTATAATCTGTTCTGTCATTATTTTTTTAAGTTCATATTGTTCCTTTGTATATTTTTAAAATATGAGATATAAATCTGTCATATTTTTTGTTTCATAGTAGGAAGAAAGTCATGCTTTTGGGTATTCTTAACACCTCAAAATTCATCTCTGTCAGTAATTATTATTCTGTCATAATCCTTTGAGGTGCTATGTTATACTTAGTCGCTCAGTCATGTTCGACTCTTTGCAACCCCATGGACTGTAGCCCACCAGGCTCGTCTGTCCATGGGATTCTCCAGGCAAGAATACTGGAGTGGGTTGCCATGCCCTCCTCCAGGGATCTTCCTAACCCAAGGATCGAACCCAGGTATTCCACATTGCAGGCAAATTCTTTACCGTCTGAGCCACTAAGGAAGCCTAAGAATACCGGAGTAGGTAGCCTATCCCTTCTCCAGGGAATCTTCCCGACCCAGGAGTTGAACGGGGGTCTCCTGCATTGCAGACAGATTCTTCACCAGCTGAGCTATTGTACAGCTAATCCTCATTTGATACATGATGAGATTTAAATTTGGCCAGGAAATTACTGAGTCTTTTCTTCTGTAGAATCTGCATAACTGAGATTGGAGGTCTTCTACTTTCTTTCTTCTTTGTGAAGATTTTTCTAGGGAATAAATATCTTGTCATTTTTGTATATATGGCTTCCTTAGAGCCTAGTTTAATTCTTTGTTTCTCTTTTTCTATCTCACCTCTTCTGGTCTCTCTATTTCTTTTTTGTTCCTTTAATTCTGTGGCAAAAGTACATTAAGCTCTTCAGGCAGCAGAAACATGGCAGCATTTTAACATTTATCAAACACTACCTGAGCAAATATTACATGTTCTTTTGTTAGGAGAGGTTGTCTTTTAGAATAGTTTCCATTGCTTGGTATGTTAAATTTTTATCTGTGCTTAAAAATAATCCATGTTAATGGGAGTTCCTTGATGGTCCACTGGTTAAAACTCAACGCTTTCACCATTGTGGCCCAGCTTCAATCCCTGGTTGGGTACTAAGATATCACAAGCTGTGCGGTGCTCAGCAACACCCCGCCCCCCCCCCCCCCAAAAAAAAGAAAAAAAATCCATATTGAAACTGAATGAGTCAGTAAGTTATTTTTGTCTTATTTAACCTCATTCTTGGATTTTCTTGACATACTTAATCATTGATTTTTTATTCTTTAACAGTAGTTTTAAACTGATTGGTTTAGCTTATTTTTCACATGGATTAGTCTTATTGGGGATGTGGTTTGCTTACTCCATTAATATAGAAATGATGGTGTTTTAATGGCCTAGGTATAGCACCAAAATAGCATCATCTGCAGAACAGGCACTAGACATCTATTAGTGATGATATCCGTGATGTAAGTAGTGACCTGTGGGGGAAGGATATCATAAAACTAATTGCTGCCCTAAGGGTGTGATTTAGACTTACCGTTTCTTTGAGGCTAACATTCAGTGTGCAGTAACAGGCTAGTTATGCGTCAGTGTTGCCTTGGTTACCTTAATAGGAACTAGGAGACTTTAGTTTGTTGTTTGAAAATCAAATAAAGTATTTGTAATGATGGTAGCAACCTTCTAGGGGATGGTGATTCAGTTGACAGTTAAGTTATGACAAATGATGCTTCCGTACTAAATAAAAATAATTAAAAAAATAAACAACATTGCTGTATTAACTGTGACAGTGTCCCTGTCAGTTTCACATCTGGAAATTTCTCTTAACCTCTCAGTTTCAGTGTGTCATTTTGTTGGATAAGTTTGAGCATTGTGAACACTTAAGAGTGTTTATGTTTCACACTTATTTAACCTAAATAACTTGGAGACATGAATTAACTCTGATCTCAAATGTTCTATTGAGTCATTTTTATAAGGAGACGGTCCCTCTGTGAGAGCCCCACCCCTCTGCGCCTGCACTTGCTTACTAGATTTCCTTTGTTCTCTCCTCTGAGTAAGCCTACCTGCCCAGCCCACCGTCTCATAGAACATAGCTTCTGTGAGAATGTCTAGATCCCATTTAGTTCAGGAGTCTTCTCCTAGAGCATCTGATGTGAACCATTAACAGATGCTCAGTACCTTTCCGGACAGATTGCCCCCTTGTTAGACAGCTATCGCTAGAAGATTCGTGCTTGTGTATTCCAGATCAGCAGGCCTGTTTCATCCAGGTGGCCCACTTCTACCTCTGACGCTTCTCTGTTTTTTTTTTTTTTTTGTCACCTTTTCCCCACCTGCTTCCTTTTTCTTAAGCAGGCTGGGTTTGTTTTAATTTTGGCTGCGCTGCATTTTTGTTGTTGTGTTCAGGCTTTCTCTAGTTGTGGCGCACAACTCCTTACTTTTGGTTGGTTGTGGTGTGTGGGCTTCTCATTGTGGTGGCTTCTCTTGTTGCAGAGCGTGGACTCTAGGCAGGCTCAGTAGTTACAGCATACAGGCCCTAGAGTCTGTAGGCTTACGGCACGTGGGCTCAGTAGTTGTGGTGTGTGGGCCCTGGAGTGTAGACTCAGTGGTTGTAGTGCATGGCCTTAGTTGCCTCACGGCATGTGGAATCTTCATGGACCAGGTATCGAACCCATGTCCCCTGCATTGACAGATGGATTCTTTTTTTTTTCTTCTAATTGTTTATATGGTTGTGTTGGGTCTTAGTTGAGGCAGGTGGGATGTTTTTGTTGTGGCACGTGGAACCTGTCCTTGTGGTGTCTGCTCTTGATAGTTGTGGTGCACGGGCTTAATTCCCCCTCAGTGTGTGGAATCTTAGTTCCCCAACCAGGGATTGAACCCGTGTCCTTTGCATTGCAAGGTAGATTCTTAACCACGGAACCACCAGGGAAGTACTATTATTCCTTCTTTATAAATGAGGAAACTTAGACTTTTGAGAGGTCCAGTGACTTGATCAGTGTTACACATACAGATTCAGAACTGAAATTTGAAGCTAGGTCTTTTTTTTTCAATTTATATATATTTTATAATATGGAAAATTTCAAATTATTCTTTGCAGTTTTTGGTGTAAATTTGGCAATTATTTTTATTTTGCAATCTTTTAAATGTTTTTTCTTTCACTTTCTGTTGTAGTCTGCTGTAATATTTTAAAGTAAATCCCTGATATGTTATTTAAATCATACATAGTTTAGTATGCATCTCTAACTAATAATAACTCATATTTCTTAATATAGCCTATTCCACATCATCTCATACCAATTCATATTAAAATTTTCTTAACTGCATTAAATATCTTTTTATAGTTTTTTTTTTTTTGGTTTAGCATATATTTGGAGAGTCTCTTAAATTTCTTTTAATCAATATCAGTGCCCCATTTTTTTTTCTTTAAATACCATAGTTTTATTGACGAAACCAGATTGTACGAATATCCTACATTCTGGATTTGTTTGATTGCTTACTTTTGATATAAATGTTGACAGTGGGAACCCCTACAGATTGGTTTCTTTGTCTTTTTGATTTGACTCAACTAGTCCTTGATATTTTCTTGCTTTTTGGCACAACATGTCCCAACTTCTTCTTACATTATTTCTTGCCTAGTTGTGAGACTAGTCATTTCACTAAAGTCAGTTACTTCAGTTCCTGTTACTGCATTATGCAAATAGTTTATTTCAGTAGCCGTGGAATGATGAGAAGTGCTAAAAACAAGATTGACAGTACTAAGTGTTGATAGAGGTGTATCATATCTGGAACATTTACATATGACTGGTGAAAGTGTAAATTAGTTAAATTAGTACAACCACTTTGGAATAGTATTTGGCAGTATCTTCTTAAGCTGAACGTATACATTTTCTGTGACCCAGCAATTTCACTTCCAACTGTGTATTCAACAGAAATGTGAAAAAGTATACCAGAAACCACATTCAAGAATAATTATAGTAACATTATATTTAGAATAACCCAAAACTGGAAATAGCCCAAATATCTATCAACAGTAGAAAGGATAAATGGATTATGGTATATACACAAATGGAATACTTTATAGTAATGAGAATGAATCAACCATTGCTATATGCCATACTATGGATGATTCTCACCAACCTAATAGTAAGCAAAGGAAGCGTAGCACTATTTGATTTTACAAATTATAAAAATAGGCAAAATTTTGTGTTAGAAGTCAAGATAATGGTTACTTTAGTTGTTTTTTTAAATATTGCATTAGTTTATCTCAATATTATAATTGATTTACAGTATTATATTAGGTTCAGGTATACAACACAGTGATTCAATATTTTTATAGTTGGTTCTTGCTGTTCAGTCACTAAATCGTGGCTGACTGACTGTGACCCCATGTGAACTGTGGCACGCCAGGCTGGCTTCCTTGTCCTTCGCCATCTTCTAGAGTTTGCTCAAACTCATGTCCATTGAGTCAGTGGTGCCATCCAACCATCTCTTCCTCTGTCATACCCTTCTCCTGCCCTCAGTCTTTCCCAGCATCAGGGTCTTTCCCAATGAGTCAGCTCTTCACATCAGGTGGCCAAAGTATTGGAGCTTCAGCTTCAGCATCAGTCCTTCCAGTGAATATTCAGGACTGATCTCCTTCAGAATGGACTGGTTTGTTCTCCTTGCAGTCCAAGGGACTCTCAAGAGTCTTCTCCAGCACCAGAGTTCAAAGGCATCAATTCTTTGGCACTCAGCTTTCTTTACAGTCCAACTCTCACACCCATACATAACTACTGGAAAAACCATAGCTTTGACTATAGGGACCTTTGTTGGCAAAGTGATGTCTCTGCTTTTTAATAGGCTATCTAGGTTTCTCATAGCTTTTCTTCCAGGGAGCAAGCATCTTCTAATTTCATGGCTGCAGTTACTGTCAACGGTGGTTTTGGAGCCCAAGAAAATAAAATCTGTTACCTTTTTCAATTTTCCCCCTTCTGTTTGCCATAAAGTGATGGGTCCCATGATCTTAGTTTTTAAGCCAGCTTTTTCACTCTCCTTTTTCACCCTCATCAAGAGACTCTTTAGTTCCTCTTCACTTCCTGCCATTAGAGTGGTATCATCTGCATATCTGAGTTTGTTAATATTTCTCCTGGCTATCTTGATTCCAGCTTGTGAGTCATCTAGCCTGGCATTTTGCATGATGTACTCTGCATATAAGTTCAGTAAGCAAGGTGATAGTGTACAGCCTTGATGTATTTCTTTCCCAATTTTAAACCAATCCATTGTTCCATGTCCAGTCGTAACTGTTGCTTCTTGTCCTGCAGTTTCTCAGGAGACAGGTAAGGTGGTCTGGTATTCCCATCTCTTTAAGAATTTTTCGTAGTTTGTTGTGATCCACACAAAGGCTTTAGTGGAGTCAATGAACCAGAAGTAGATTTTTTTTTTTTAATTCCTTGCTTTTTCTGTCATCCAACTGATATTGTCAACGTGGTCTCTAATTCTTCTGCCTTTCCTAAATCCAGCTTAAACATCTGGAAGTTCTTGGTTCATATACTTTTGAATCCTAGCTTGAAGGATTTTGAACATTACCTTGCCTAGCATGTGAAATGAGTGCAGTTGTATGATAGTTTGAGCATTCTTTGGCATTGCCTTTCTTTGGGATTGCAGTGAAAATTGACCTTTTCCAGGCCTGTGGCCACTGCTGAGTTTTCCAAATTTGCTGCCATATTGAGTGCAACACTTTTATAGCATCATCTTTTAGGATTTGAAATAACTCAGCTGTAATGCCATCACCTCCACTAGCTTTGTTCGTAGTGATGCTTCCAAAGGCCCACTTGACTTCGTACTCCAGGATGTCTGGCTCTAGATGTGTGACCACACCATAGTGGTTATGGAGGTCATTAAGACCTTTTTTGTGAAGTTTTTCTGTGTATTTTTCCCACCTCTTCTTAATCTCTTCTCCTTCTGTTGTGTGTGTTCATGCTAAGTCGCTTCAGTTGGGTCTGACTCTTTGCAACCCATGGATTGTAACCTCCCAGGCTCCTCTGTCCATGGGATTTCCTAGGCAAGAATACTGGAGTGAGTTGCCATGCCCTCCTCCAGGGGATCTTCCCAACCCAGGAATTGAACCAGCATCTCTTATGTTTCCTGCATGGGCGGGCAGATTCTTTACCAATATCCCTATCTGGGAAACGGAGAAGGCAATGGCACCCCACTCCAGTACTCTTGCCTGGAAAATCCCATGGATGGAGGAGCCTGGTAGGCTGCAGTTCATGGGGTCGCTAAGAGTAGGACACGACTGAGCGACTTCACTTTCACTTTTCACTTTCACGCATTGGAGAAGGAAATGGCAACCCACTCCAGTGTTCTTGCCTGGAGAATCCCAGGGATGGGGGAGCCTGGTGGGCTTCCGTCTATGGAGTCACACAGAGTCGGACACGACTGAAGTGACTTAGCAGCAGCAGCAGCAGCAGCCATTTGGGAAGCACCCTTCTTTTGTTAGTTATCCTTATATTATCTTTGGCTTCCCTGGTATCTCACCTGGTAAAGAATTCACCTGCAATGCAGGAGACCTGGTTTGATTCCTGGGTCAGGAAGATTCACTGGAGAAGGGAACAGCTACCCACTCCAGTATCCTGGCCTGGAGAATTCCATGGACTGTATAGTCCATGGGGTTGCAAAAAGTTAGACATGACTGAGCAACTTTCACTTTATCTTTGTAGCTTATTCATTTTTCTACATAGTAGTTCATACTTCTTAATCCCATACTCCTATTTTGCTTCTCCTTTTCTTCCCGTTGATTCCCACTAATTTGCTCTCTGTATCTGTAAATCTGTTTCTGTTCTATTATATTCGTTTGTTTTTTTTTAGATTTCATTATAAGCAATAATATCCAAAATTTGTCTTTCTCTGTGTGACTTATTTCACTAAGCATAATACCCTCAAAGATCATCCATGTTGTTGTTGCAAATGGCAAAATTTTGTTCTTTCTTCAGTTCAGTTCAGTTGCTCAGTCGTGTCCGACTCTTTGCGACCCCGTGAATCACAGCACGCCAGGCCTCCCTGTCCATCACCAACTCCCGGAGTTCACTCAGATTCACGTCCATCGAGTCTGTGATGCCATCCAGCCATCTCATCCTCTGTTGTCCCCTTCTCCTCCTGCCCCCAATCCCTCCCAGCATCAGAGTCTTTTCCAATGAGTCAACTCTTTGCATGAGGTGGCCAAAGTACTGGAGTTTCAGCTTTAGCATCATTCCTTCCAAAGAAATCCCAGGGCTGATCTCCTTCAGAATGGACTGGTTGGATCTCCTTGCAGTCCAAGGGACTCTCAAGAGTCTTCTCCAACACCACAGTTCAAAAGCATCAATTCTTCAGCACTCAGCCTTCTTCACACCAACTCTGACATCCATACATGACCACAGGAAAAACCATAGCCTTGACTAGATGGACCTAGGTCGGCAAAGTAATGTCTCTGCTTTTGAATATGCTATCTAGGTTGGTCATAACTTTTCTTCCAAGGAGTAAGCATCTTTTAATTTCATGGCTGCAATCACCATCTGCATTGATTTTGGAGCTCCGAAAAATAAAGTCTGACACTATTTCCACTGTTGCCCCATCTATTTCCCGTGAAGTGATGGGACCAGATGCCATGATCTTTGTTTTCTGAATGTTGAGCTTTAAGCCAACTTTTTCACTCTCTACTTTCACTTTCATCAAGAGGCTTTTGAGTTCCTCTTCACTTTCTGCCATAAGGGTGGTGTCATCTGCATATCTGAGGTGATTGATATTTCTCCCGGCAATCTTGATTCCAGCTTGTGTTTCTTCCAGTCCAGCGTTTCTCATGATGTACTCTGCATAGAAGTTAAATAAGCAGGGAGACAATATACAGCCTTGACTCACTCCTTTTCCTATTTGGAACCAGTCTATCCCATTGTGTGTATTCATTGTGTGTGTGTGTATATGTGTGCACACAGACACATGCACTAGGTCTTCTTTTTCCATTTTTCTGTTGGTGGACACTTGGAATGCTTCCATATCTTGGCTTTTGTAACTAATGCTGCTGTGAACATTGGATGCATGTGTCTTTTCCAAGATCTGTTTTTGTTTTCTTCAGCTGTTTACCCAGGAGTGGAATCGCTGGGTCATACGGTGGTTCTGTTTTTAATTTTTTGAAAACTACTGGTTTCCATAGTGAGTGTGCCAATTTCCATTTGCACCAGTAGTGTACAAGGGTTCCTGTTAATCCACGTCCTCACCAACATTGTTCTTTGTATTCTTTTCGATGATCGCCATTGTGAGAAATGTGAGGCGATATTTCATGATGGTTTCGATCTGCTTGTCTCTGGTAGTTAGCTATGTTGAGCATCTTTCCATGTGCCTACTGGCCATTTGTAGGTCTTTGGAAAAATGTCTGTTCAGGTCTTCTGCTCAGTTTGTATCAGATTGTTTGGGTTTTTTGTTTGTTTTTGATATCGAGGTATATAAACTGTTTACTATTCACAAATGTTTTCTCCCATTTACTTGGTTGTTTTTTTGTTTTGTCAGTGGTTTCCTTTGCTGTGCAAAGGCTTTTAAGTTTAGTTAGGTCCTATTTGTTTATTGTTGCTTTTGTTTCCTTTGCCTTGGGAGAGAGATCCAACAACAATAACAAAAGCCATGATTTATGTCAGAGTGTTCCGCCTGTATTTTCTTCTGGGAGTTTTATGGTCTCTTGTCTTAGGTTTATGTCTTTAATCCATTTTGAGTTTACTTTTGTATGTGGTATGAGAAAATGTTCCGATTTCACCCTTTTACATGTAGCTGTACAGGTTCCCAGCACCACTTACTGAAGAGACTGTCCTCTCCCCATTGTATATTCTTTCTTCATTTGTTGTAGATTAATTGACCATAAGTTTGTGCTTATATTTCTTGCCTCTCCCTTCTGTTCCCTTGATCTCGGTGACTGGTTTTGTGCCATTAATATACTGTTTTGATCATGGGAGCTTTGTAGTATAGTCTAAAGGCAGGGAGCATGATTCCTCCAACTTTGTTCTTTTTTCTCAAGATTGCTTTGGTGATGGTGGCTATTTTTGATGGTGGTAGAGTAGTTACTGGGATGGGACATGAACGTTTTTCATGTTTACTTCTTTATCTAGATGCTTATTTGTGTGTGTTTTGTGAAAATTTATTGAACTGTACATTTAATATTTTTGCATGTCTCTGTATGAATATTAAAATTTAAAAATTTTTGTTCTATTTTTAGATTTGATAGTAAATAAAATGCAGTTTAAGGGGTCACATTTAAAGTAACCTATTCTTTCCAAGGCCAGGTGCTTGCTGTTGGGAGTATGATGTTGAATAACTGGAAGTCTTTAGGACTCGTGATTCTTTTGGGAAGACATATGCTCAAAAAACATGAAGGGAATTCACTAGCAGTCCAGTGGTTAGGATTTGGCACTTTCACTGCTGGAGCCTGGGTTCGATCTTTGGTTGAGGAACTAAGATCCCACAGACTACACAGCATGACCGAAACAAATAATCTCCCCGCTCGAGATAAAAAAAGAAACATGAGACCTGACTAGTGAGAATGTAGTGTTTGAAGTCATTCCTAAAGTTGATGTAGTGCTTTTGTTTCTGTTTTTTGTTTATTTTTAAGATATCTTAATCATGTCCTTTTGTTCTCTCTTTTCATAGCACCTGACAGATACCTCTCATGGTGTAAGAAATAAGTGTCTGCAGTTACTTGGCAATCTTGGTTCTTTGGAGAAAAATGTCACAAAAGATGCAGAAGGCCTAGCTGTCAGAGATGTTCAGAAGATTATAGGGGATTACTTTAATGATCAGGACCCACGTGTCAGAACAGCAGCTATAAAAGCCATGGTAAACATGATGATGGAAACTAAATGGAGTCTGTTTTTTTATTTGTACTGTTCCTTTTTTCATTTTTTTTTAAGTTAATGGCTAATGCCACCTGGCATAGATACATTCTGAATCCCCCCAGGATGTACTTTATCCACAGTTGCAGGAAGGTGTTTGTGGCTTTATAGAACTCAGAGACACACATTCCTTTATAATAGTTGCTTGTCTTGTGGGCTTCTCTGGTAGCTTTTACCTGCATTTCTGAAACCTGGAACGTACAGCTTGTATCTCAGGTCCATGGGAGGGATGTTACTCGGTACTGTGGTATAATAGGTACGTGTTGTACCCTTGTATTTCAGGAGTATAGGTGAAAAGTTATGGGGAGGAGTGCTCCTTAGGGAGAGATGGTGTCAACCATTTCTTCCTCAGCCTCCTTATCATTATTTCATATTTTTCCTGGTATCCCCTTGGGACAGCCCATGAGTCAGATTTAGTAAGCATTTGAGTGTTCCTATAGAAAAGTCCAGGTTTCAGATTTCTTATTTTTATAGCACTGACTTTAGCTAAAGGGAACCATGTTAATGGGATGTGATGGGGGAAAATATGTGAGATTGAGGGGAGACTTTGAAAATATTGACTCCCCCCCCCTCCAGTACTTAAAACTGTATCTTTATTGTCTAGTTGCAGCTGCACGAAAGAGGACTGAAGTTACACCAAACAATTTACAATCAGGTACCTTAAATGCTTGCTGTCTGAAAGGAGGGAGGTGAAGTTATCGTGAAATTGAGAGGGGTCACAGTGGTTGTCAGAATTTGAAAACATAGAGCTTCATCTGGCTAACAGTGGCAGTATTAATTGTGATGATGTATCCACAACATATATTCTAAGAAGAGAGTGGGGGATGTGTAATGAATAGCACTAGTACATGTGAGGAGGACATTTAGGAGGACTTCAGTAGCTGACTATAAATCCCAGAGTATACAAAACAGAGTTCAGAGTAAGAACAGTGGTAGTCTTGCTGATGTCTCTTTGGTTGATTGAAATTGACTTCAAACCTGAAGTCAATTCTGGGCACCACACCTAGGAAACTAGAGTATTTCTGGAGGAGGATGACCAAGACTGTGGGATCAGATGAAAAGATATTACATGATTATTGTAGCATTGATAAGGAAAAGCACAATAAAGTTATAGTATCATTAGGACAGGCTGATTGAGTGCCTAACTAAAAGGCCTTACTGTTATTCTTGTAGAATAATTGGATGTATCCAGAGAAAAGAAGTCTAAATCCATGCTCAGAGTCCAGTTTTTGTTAGCCTATCGAGTGGTTTTAAGCCTTTAGTGGTAGCTGATAATAAACCCAGCCACTGTGACTACTGTGTAAACCAAGTATGTTCTTTTACAAATGAAGTAGAATGAATTCAGAATGGTTATGATGGTGTGACCTATAGGAAAACTCTGTGGGAAGCCAAATAATTAAAGGAAACTTGTAAAGATACAGAGGAAGGAGAGTTAGTCAGATGATCCAGGTGTTTAGTGACCTAAGACTGTGTTGGTTAATTAGGCAAGCGATGCTGTGGGCCTCGAGAGTGAGGGTGGAATGCTGGGGGAGGTTCTGAGATGTGAGGCAGCAGTAGTTACCATACTGAGTTCCTTTTTGATTATGTTGAGTCTGAGAGGTTGATGGGATACTCATGAGGAGGATTTCAGGTCTGGAACTCAGGAAAGATCAGAGCCGGAGGTGGATATTTGGAGTCATCAGTATCCAGGGAGAGGAAGAAAATCAGAAGAAATGAAGGATGGAGCCAGGGGCAAGGCCAGACATTTAAGGAAGGAGCCCTAGAATGGAACTGAGGAGCAGCTTGATGGGGGAGGAGGAAAAGCATATTCCGGAAGAGGCAGGAGGGCATTCTCGTAGTCAGCAGTGTTAAAATGCTGGTGAAAGGGCATTTAGGATAGGGCTGAAATCTGGTCATTGGACTAAGCAACAAAGTGGCCATTAGTGTGTTTAAAGAGAGCAATTTTAGTAGAGTGGTGGGATTGGGGAGTGCCAGATCAGGGTCTGTTGAGGTGAGCCAGTTTAAAGTGATTATTGACTATGAGTGAAGACATTTGACTGATGGGAAAGTGGGATGGAAGTTGGCAGAAGGGAGCATAGGATTAAGGTTTTTTTCTGTTGTTGTATTTTAAAGATAGTTGCTAAGTGTATTTATATGTTGGAGAGAGAGCTAGTGTTTTGGGAGAGCTAGTAGTACGGTGGTCTTCCCTGGTGACTCAGTGGTAAAGAATCTGCCTGCCAGTGTAGGAGACTTGGGTTCTATCCCTGGGTCGGGAAGATCCCCTGGAGAAGGAAGTGGTAACCCACTCCAGTATTCTTGCCTAGGAAACCCAATGGACAGAAGAGCCTGGCAGGCTATAGGCCGTGGGGTCACAAAAGAGTCAGATGCAACTTAGCAACTAAACAGCAACGACAGCAAGTGTTATGATGAAAGAGGCAAAGGGGAGTAAATGATAGAGTAAGTTCCTTGAGGCAGAAAATCAGATTCATGAGCTGATTCATCAACAAATGTTATTGAGAACCTAATGCTGGCTGTGTAATGCCAAGCATGTTAGATGGGACCTGTGCCCTTCCCATTCTTGTAGATAAGACAGCAGTTAATAAATAAGCAAGCACAGTTAAAGCATATGAGTATTGCTGTGAGGTAAAGCAATAGGATGCTATCATAGAGAATCACAAGAAAGGTCTTTTTGGAGGATGGTAAGGGATGGTCATGTGAGGAAGTGATGGGATTCATAGCAAAAATAGGATTAGGAACTAGAAAGGACCCTTTTCCCTCAGATACTGAGAAAACAAGATGTGGGAGAATACAGGAATAAATGAGCTTGTAATTGGTATGGAGTAGCTGAGTGGGTTTGTGCCTGAGAACCTTGATTTTTCTCAGATACACAGGTCGCCTGATGGTTGGTAGTGGGATAGAATTCCCGAAGGGAAGGTTAAGGAAAGCTGCCTTGGGAAATGGAAGCTGAAAGCCAGAGTGTAAGAGGTTTCAGAGTACAGCTAATAAGGTTTGAGACCATGAGTCACCCATCCCCTAGAGTGTGGCCTTCTTTGCCAGGGCTCTTCTGCCCTTAGGACATCTTAGGTTCGTGGAGCAGCTGTAGCCCAAGTCCTAAGGGGATCCTGTGTGACGATGCAGGCAGTGCTCTCAGGAGGCCGAAGTAGGAGAGAGTACAGAGCAAGGAGAAGGCAGTTTATTTGGAGAGAAAAGATGGAATTAAAGCAGTGGTTTTCAGCCAAGGTAATTTTGCCCCCCAGGGAATATTTGGTGATGTGTGGAGGCATTTTTAATTCTAATAATTTTGTTTATTTATTTTTGGCTGTTCTGGGCCTTTGTTTCTGCGTGGAATTTTCTCTAGTTGTAGTGAGCGGGGTCTACTCGCTAGTTGCGGTGCACGGACTCCTTCTTGCAGTGGCTTCTCCTGTTGCAGAGCACGGGCTCTAGGGCCCGTGGCCTTCAGTATTCGTGGCTCCTGGACTCCAGAGCCCAGGCTCAATAGTTGTGGCGCACTGGACTTCATTGCTCCGTGGCACATAGGATCTTACTGGATCAGGGATCAAACCCATATCTCCCACATTGATTCTTAAGTGTAGAAGTTTTTTTTTTTTGGAGGTATTTTTGAGTATTACAGTTGCTGGGGAGAGGAAGAGGGTGCAGTGCTATGACTATCTAATGGCTAGAGGCCCAGGGATGCTGCTAAACATATTGCAGAGGTCAGCCCCTCAGAACAAAGAATTATCCAATCCAAAATGTCGATAGTAGCAAGGTTGAGAGACCTTGCTTGAATAGATAGGTAGCTCAAGTGGGATGAAGAGTAGGTATGATGGGTAAGTTATGACCTTGGAAGAACTGATGGAGTAGCATGTTATAGTCAGGGCATGGAATATAAGATTTTAAAATTTCAAAAGCCATAGTTCTGGGTGTTGTTGCAGTCTAAGGTGTTGCTACGACTGTGGGTGGAGTAGGGATATTCCATTTCAGACCAAAGTAAAACAGGAAAATTTGGCCTCTTTTTGGCAGCTTAGCATTAAAATTGTACATTTATTTAGAGTGCTTGAGTTTTCAGATGGCCTGTCAGAAATTTGTGCTCTGAATTTACAGGTAAGGGAAAAACTTATCTTTGGTGTTTGATATAAGGGTAGCACTGTGGGGTTGGACCAAGCTTTGCTAGGATTGATGCTATTCTGCTTGGCTCTTGGGCTGTCAGTCTGTGGTTCTCATTTGAGACATGGGGTGGGAGGGTACACAGAACGATGTTTTACTGTGCAAAGGTTGAAGAAGTTAAAACCATATGTACATATTTTGATTGGCATCCTGGTCCAGCCACTTTATCTTCATTTTGAAAGTAGTTTGCACATCACCTGGGAGGACATAGAACTAACAGACTTCTGGAATCCTTGTTTGCAGGCTTGTAAACTACTCTCTGATGACTATGAACAAGTGCGCAGTGCTGCAGTCCAGCTTATCTGGGTTGTCAGTCAACTCTATCCTGAAAGGTCAGTGTGGGTGTCAGCCAGCTTCTGTTCATTGCTAAGCCATTTTCTTTCCTCCCACTGTGTAAAAAGCCCACCTCCAGAAAAGGAATGTTGGAAGGCAGTGTGGAGCAGGAGGAAAGCATGGACCCTGAAAATGAGGATGCCTGGGCCTTGCTTTTCAGCTCTGCCTTGAACTTTCTTTGTATGTTAGTAGAGATACTTCACCTCTCTGGGTCCCAGCTTCCTCAACTATAGATGAAGAGATGGATGGCTGTTCTCAAATGCTACTCCTCCACCTCTTCCCACCCCTTAAAAAAGTCTTTAAAATGCTTTGGGGCCCATTTTAGTTAATACAAAAGTCAGCTAAAAATACCAGGTAAGTTTGAGAATAATTATCCCTTATGTACTATTGTCCTGGTTAAAAATATTTTCATAGGGAGTTCCCTGGTTGTCCAGTGGTTAGGACTTGGTGCTTTCACTGCTCGGACCTGGGTTCAATCTCTGATTGAGGGAATTAGGATCCCACAAGCTGTGCAGTTTGGTTAAATTTTTTTTTTAAGTAATTAAATAATTTATTCTCATAGTGATTCTTTGAGGTGGAGAAATAGGTATTATTTATTGTTTTATAGAAGAAGAACTTTTATAGGAAAAAGCAGTGTTTTTTCCTTCTTCATTAAACACATTGAAATTGAAAAAGCAGAATGAGTTAATAAAGCTATAGACCCCTCACCCCCCAAAAAAAGACTACTATTTGAAAATTGTCTTTTCATTTAGGACCAGATATGTAAGTATGTTTTATATTGGTTTAAACTTAAAGATATAAAATACTTTGTGGTAGCTGTTTTTGGTATCTCATAAATCCTTGAATTTTCGGTGTGAAATACTTTTTATTTAAGACACAGATTTGCAGTGCAAATAAAAATAAAGAAATCCTAGAGAGATTTGTTTACTCTGAAATGTATTTCATCATTCTAGGATTTGAATTTCTCAGTTATTCCTATTTGTGTGTCAGTTGTCATTGGTCATTCTCAATTTTTTGAACCTGTAATTTTAGGTTCATGTTTTGTCACTTTTGGTTTCTTTTAATATAGCATTGTCCCAATCCCTTCTTCTAATGAAGAAATTCGCTTAGTTGATGATGCGTTTGGAAAAATTTGTCACATGGTCAGTGATGGCTCCTGGATGGTTCGAGTTCAAGCTGCAAAGCTATTGGTAAGTTGCATCTTCTTTAACGCAGCGTATTTTGAGAAGCTAGATAGGGACAAGTGGAATACACTTTTATAAAGCTTCATGTTTCTTAAAATAGAAAGAAAAGGCTCATTTTCCCATAGAGAGTCTTTTAGAACTAGAAAGAATTTTAAACATAATCCTATTTAATCTCGTTAGCATATTAGACAGCCAAAGCCTAGAGAAAAAAGAACATAATAGTAAAAATAACTGCTACGGTTACTAAGCACCTGGTATGGCCTACATGCTTTGCTATAAGGCCACTTACATTATCTCATTTATTCTTATTATTCTTATCTCCTTGTTCTCTGAAACCTAAGTAAATATTTAACTTAGACAGATAGGAAGTTCTAGAAGGAGATTCAGATGCTAATCTGACTTTTAGCCTCGCTCTTTCCTACTGTTTTGCCTTTGGGGATCCTGGTACGTTTATAAAAAATTTTTTTTAACTTTTCAGAGATAGAACTGTTTTACGGAAGGAGTGTTGGTGTAATACTCAGCTTTATTTTATACCTGTGTTGTCTTGGACATGTCACTTAGTCTTAGCCTCAGTTTCTTCATCTGTATCTGTCAAGTGGCTTATAATATTTCTCAGGTTTACCTCACAAGGCTATCATGATACTCAAATAAGATCCTGTCTGCAAAAATGTGTATAAATTGAAAAATACTACGCTATGCAAGGTGGTGGGGTGGTTACAATATATAAAACATATATATATAACTATCTGTAAAAATTTATATTAGTGTCACAGCAAGAAATCCTGAAATAATTCTTTTTGATCACTTCTCTTTTGAGGGCCTCCAACTCTGACAGTCTTAGTAAGATTGTTGGCTAAAAAGTTTAGACCTGACTGTCCTGGACACAAATACAGTGATAGCCCTTGTCCTTTGATCAGTATTTTGGGGGTAACTGCTAAGACGTTTGTGAAGCATTTTCATGGAAAAATAAATAATTTGGATGATTTCGTTTTTTCCTGCTTATATATTATATTGCTTGTCCATAATAAACAAGCTAGCTTTTAGTGATTTTATTTTTGAATTCACATTTTAAAGCATTATTTTGATTTGTGGATATTTTAACATTCAGAACAATTCATTCATTCATCAGATTCTTTCAGTCAGCATGTACTGAGCATCTGCAGTGTGCTATGGTTTAAGTGGGGATGTTTAAGAGGAATAATTCAATGATATATTGTCATCTGAGTAGGCAGGTTAGAAAAGTAATCCTTAGAGCAGAGTCATTCAAATTTTTGGCTTTGTACCCTGTAGAATCCAGAATTCGTTTAGGTATATAAAGCTATATGAATAATGAATTACAGTGGTGAGTTGAAAAGATTTTCACTTAGATTCTAGTTTGAGTCAAGTGCTTTATGTTATTTCAATAATTTCAAATCCAAACAACTCTAAATTATGTAATTATATTTATACTTCAGAAGTAATTATTAGTCTAATTTTGCTAATAATAATAATTGTTACTGTTTATTGAGTTCCTCTTGATGAAAGTGAAAGTAGAGAGTGAAAAAGTTGGCTTAAAGCTCAACATTCAGAAAACAAAGATCATGGCATCTGGTCCCATCCCTTCATGGGAAATAGATGGGGAAACAATAGAAACAGAGTCAGACTTTATTTTTCGGGGCTCCAAAATCACTGCAGATGGTGAATGCAGCCATGAAATTAAAAGACGCTTACTCCTTGGAAGAAAAGTTATGACCAACCTAGATAGCATATTCAAAAGCAGAGACATTACTTTGCCGACCTAGGTCCATCTAGTCAAGGCTATGGTTTTTCCTGTGGTCATGTATGGACGTGAGAGTTGGACTGTGAAGAAGGCTGAGCGCCGAAGAATTGATGTGTTTGAACTGTGGTGTTGGAGAAGACTCTTGAGAGTCCCTTGGACTGCAAGGAGATCCAACCAGTCCGTTCTGAAGGAGATCAGCCCTGGGATTTCTTTGGAAGGAATGATGCTAAAGCTGAAGCTCCAGTACTTTGGCCACCTCATGTGAAGAGCTGACTCATTGGAGAAGACTCTGATGCTGGGAGGGATTGAGGGCAGGAGGAGAAGGGGACAACAGAGGATGAGTTGGCTGGATGGCATCACAGACTCGATGGACGTGAGTCTGAGTGAACTCTGGGAGATGGTGATGGACAGGGAGGCCTGGTGTGCTACGATTCATGGGGTCGCAAAGAGTCGGACACAACTGAGCGACTGAACTGAACTGATTGAGTTCCTAGCCTACTAAGCTTTTAGCCACGAAAGCATATCCATATACACATGCATATACACCCACTTCCTTATACACAAGCACATGTGAATAGATGCCTCCATACTTAAACACTCATATATTCACTTTTTGCAAATAATTTTTAGTTCTTTTAAACTCTTTGAGGTAGATATTATATTATTCATTTTATAAATAATAAAACTAAGGATTAGGAAAGTGTAATTTTTCCAAGGCCACATAGGTAGTAATGATATTTGATGCTCTAAAGCCCATGTAGAATTATTTCCTAGTGGGGGTCCAGTTATATATTGGGAGCTGTGGTTGTACAGCTAAGGTCCTGCTGGTTTACTAGTTCCTCTGTGCAAGCTAAGAGGTAAACTCTGCTGTTCCAACTCTCAAGTAGACAAACTCATAATCAATAAACTGTATTTAGTCTTCAGACTACATGTTCATTAATTCAACAAACTGAGCATAACATGTGTCTTCAAAAGAGTGGATGGTCAGGTAGATTGACATAGGGAATCAGTCAGTTATAATATTGGTACTTCTAGGAAAGAGCATCTAACACATTCGCAGAAAGCTTCTTGGAGGAGGTAATTTCTTAGTTGACTTTGAAAGGTGAGTATGGGTTAGCTAGGTAAAGAAGTAGGGAAGGAGAAAATGTGAGCAGAAATATATGAGTACACTATCATGCATACTGACATCCTAGTGAACTATAATATCATACTAAACTGCAATATCATGTTAAACTGCAAGCAGTTTGGTATGTTTTGGTAAGATGGAGTGTTCAGCTTGGGTGACGTGTGACAAGAGTAAGCTCTAGAGGAAAGCAGAAGCCAGGCTTTCAAGAACATAAATGAAGTGATAAGGCTTTAGACTTAAGTCCATCTTGTACAAAAAGCAAATAGAGTCCATTCTGTTTGACTTATAGCAGGATGAAAACTTTCAGATATTTTATAAAACTTCATACCATAATGCAGTTATCTCTTGTCAATTTTACTCACTAGTATGTGAAATTGTTGAGTGCAGAATTGATGTCTTTTTGTATTTGTATTCCTCTTCCTGGTAACTCTAGGCATATAAAGAAATGGTTGCTAAATATGTATTTGTTTAAGGAATGAATGGACAAATGAATGAATAGAATGCAATGAAAAGGAAAGTTGTAGTTAAGGCAAAGGATTCTGGAGCCTGGGTTTATAGCCCAGCTCTATAATTTACACTCTTTGTCACCTTGAATGAATTGCTGCATCTTTTTGTGCCTTCTTTTCCCCTTATATAAGTTGTGACTAATAGTAGTATTTACTTTGTAGAGTTGTAGTGAGTATTAAATGAGTCAATATGTGTACAAAGCACTTAGAGCAATGCATGACACCTAGTAGCTCTATATAGGTACTGCTAGCTGCTGCTGCTAATAGTTTTATTATTTTCCTGATGATTCAAAACCCATAGGGATGTTTACTATCAAGAATAATGTTATCTTTATGCTCTTAAGTTGGCAGCAAACTGAATTTTAAGATAATATTTAGGTCTTAATAGTTGTTTAATTTCCTCTGGATTCTTCCTTTTTATAGGGCTCTATGGAGCAAGTCAGTTCTCATTTCTTGGAACAGACGCTTGATAAGAAGCTGATGTCAGATCTGAGGGTAACTTGAATTCTTTGTTGTTTAAACTGGGTTTCTGAAACCAAAATCAGTGGAACTGTATGTCAGGTTGTGTTGATTCAGTTTTATAGCCCATGAATTTGTTAAGTTAACGTAGGGTGACTAGATTACATTTTAATTTAAAATCTTAGTGCTGGGTGCTAAGTCGCTTCAGTTGTGACCAACTCTGTGCAATCTTATGGACTGTAGCCTGCCAGACTCCTCTGTCCTTGGGATTCTCCAGGTAAGAACACTGGAGTGGGTTGCTCTGCCCTCCTGCAAATTCTTAGTAACTTGACCCAAATCACAAATTACTTCATTACATTTTAAATTATCTTAATGAGATACTTTTCACCGGTTGTGTTTTATAAAGAAGAGGCAAGGTTAACTTTCTCTTTTAGAAACTACAAAGGTCTGATCTTATTTTGTTAGATTGTATGACATCTTAGAACTCCTTTCAATAGCAATTCTCATGGAAGAGTTTACATTAGAATTCAGTAGCAGCATCCTGTTACTCTGAACAGTAGCAGAATGCCCTTAAACTAACTGATGGTTCTCTGACATAGTTTTCAGGAACAGATATGAGTCTGAAAATATGATAGGATCATTTATTGTCAGTATCTTAAGTTTTTAATTATAATAGTGTTAATAAGGAATCAGAATCTTTGACAAGTAGAAGGAAAAGAGAAACAATTTACCCATATTCCCACTACTCTTAACACATCATTTTGAGGTATTTGTCTTCAGCTGTTTCTTATGCATGTTTTAAACATGGAATCATTATATACAGATACTTTTGTAGTCTACTTTTTACCTTTACCACTACATGCTTTTTTCATTTTGTTAGCTTATAGTTTTTACTGATAATGTAATATCCTATTAAGTAGATGTATTATCATCTTGTAGCCCTTTGTTATACATTGATAGTTTCTCCTAAATTTTTCCACCATTATAAATCATATATAGAGTGTATTATCTCCATGGATTTTAGATCTTTTCTTTTGATTTATTCCATAGGATAAATTCTTAGGAATGGTTGAAGAGTGGATATCTTTGCTTCATGAAACATTGCCATATGGCTTTCTTGAAGGGCATGCCCTTCATTTGAGATCAGTGATTGCTTCAGTTTTCTTTGTGTATACTGGAGTGGAAGTGCAAAGAAGGACTTGCTCATGGTGAATGATGAGGGCTGGGTAATTCAACATTACCTAAGATACACTGCAAGCCATAAATGGGTCCGAACCACATCCTTGTAGGCTCAGGTGCTATATTTCATCAGTGCCTTTGAGATCATCAGCCGTGAGGGTGTGGTCTCACTCCAGCAAGATTCATAGAACCTGATATCTAAAGCAGATTGCCGGGGACTTCCCTGGTAGTCCAGTGGATAAGAGTCCGAGCTCTCAATGCCGGGGGCCAGGGTTCAAGCCCTGTCAGGGAACTGGATTCTACATGCTGCAACAAAGATCAAGCATGGCACAACTAAGATCCAATGCAGGCAAATAAATAAAAATATATATAAAAGACCTGGTGAACCCAAATAAATAAAAAAAATAAAGCACAATGCCAGTTTATTCATTTATGAAGGTAACTGCAACTGTCAGGTAGACTCAAAATTTACTTTAGCCAGCTAGTATATCTCCCCTTAAGCAACCTGTGTAGGAAGTAAATTTACTAGAGGCTTGCTTGGTGAGCATAGTGTTGCTCAAATAAAGCATAGTCCTATGGTTTGAAAAAAATTCTTTTCTAGGGCTACTGTATTGTCTACCCAGGATGATGCTTAGAGGGATACTGCCATTATTTAACCTCTCTAGTTCTCCCTGTCCTGTCTTGCCATGGGAAACATAACCACCTCTCTGATGAATATTCTTGTGTTCTCTTTAATAAAGCTGTGGGTGTGTGTCTTCAGTCACTCAGTCATGTTGGACTTCTTTGTGACCCCATGGACTGTAAACCCTCCAGGCTTCTTCTGTCCATGGGATTATCCCAGCAAAAATACAGGAGTGGGTAGCCATTTCCCCCTCCAGGGAATATTCCCAGCCCTAGTATTAAACCCAAGTCTCCTATGCTCCTGCATTTGCAGGCAGATTCTTTACCAAGTGAGCCACTTGGGAAGCCCCTTAATAAAGTTATTATCTTTGATAAGATTACTATCAGCTAAACTCCAGTACTTTGGCCACCTCATGCAAAGAGTTGACTCATTGGAAAAGACTCTGATGCTGGGAGGGATTGGGGGGCGGGAGGAGAAGGGGACGACTGAGGATGAGATGGCTGGATGGCATCACTGATTTGATGGATGTGAGTCTGAGTGAACTCCGGGAGATGGTGATGGACAGGGAGGCCTGGCGTGCTGCAGTTCATGGGGTCTCAAAGAGTTGGACACGACTGAGCGACTGAACTGAACTGAACTGATAATAGACCTGAGAGTCTTTGTCTTTGCTTCAAGTTGAACTTGCATATTCTCTGCTCTGATAACTATTGAATTTTCTTTTTAATGTAACTTTCAGAAAGCAGTCCTTTTTTTAAAGATTTATTTATTTACTTTAAAATTTTTAGTTTTTCATTGTGCTGGGTCTTCATTGCTACACAGGCTTTCTCTATTTGTGGAGAGCAGGGGCTTCTCTTGTGTGGCACATGGGCCCTAGGTGTGTGGGCTGCAGTTGCTGGGGCTTATGGGCTCTACAGTGTGGGCTTAGTAGGTGCACAGGCTTAGTTGCTCCATGGCATGTGGGATCTTCCCAGACCAGGGATTGAACTCATGTCCTCTGCATTGACAGGCAGATTCTTAACCACCAGGTGACCAGGGAAGCCCCCGAGAGCAGTCTTTATTTCCTACTTTCTCATGTTCTTGGTGTGCAACTTAACTGTTCTCTCATGAATCTCCAGCAAGTGGTAATTGTTGTCTTCTACAGAGGAAACGCACTGCCCATGAACGTGCCAAGGAACTTTACAGTTCGGGAGAGTTTTCCAGCGGCAGGAAGTGGGGAGATGATGCTCCCAAGGAAGAGATAGATACGGGGGCTGTGAACTTGATTGAGTCAGGAGCTTGTGGAGCCTTTGTTCATGGATTGGAAGATGAGATGTACGGTAAGAATGACTTCATAATAATACCAGTGCCCACTTACTGAGTGACTGCTATGTCACCGGCATTGTATTGAGTGATACAGATTGTCTCACTTGATCTTCACAGTCACTCAGTGAAGACTTTATTTCATCTTCATTTTTAAAAAATAATTCTTTTGTTATTTATTTGCATATTTTTGCTGTGCTAGCTCTTCATTGCTGCACTTGGGCTTCCTGTAGTTGTGGTGAGCAGGGGCTACTCTCATAGCAGTGGCTTCTCTTGTCGCGGAATACAGGCCCTAGGCACACAGGCTTCAACAGCTGTAGCCCACGGGCTTAGTAGTTGTAGCTCAAGGGCTCTGGAGAGCAGCCTTAGTAACTGTGGTGCACGGGCCTAGTTGTTCCTTGGCATGTGGAATCTTCCCAGACTAGGGATGGAACCTGTGTCCCCTGCATTGGCAGGAGGATTCTTATCCACTGTACCACCGGGGAAGTCCCATTTCATTTTTGAAGGATATTTCCCTGGGAATCCAATTCTAGATTAGTAGTGATTTATTTATTTGTTTTTTGGGGTTTTTTTTTTGTCCTTTAATGATCTTGTTCCACAGTTTTTCAGTTCTGTTGAGAAGTCTGCTGTCATTGTTTTTTAACTTATTTATAATTTTGACTGTTGGGTCTTCATTGCTGTGCACAGGCTTTTCTCTGGTTGTGGTGAGTGGGGCCTACTCTCTAGTTGTGTTGCACAGGCCCCTATTGCAGTGGCTTCTCTTGTTTTGAAGCATGGACTCTAGGCACATAGGCTCATTAATTGCAGCTTGAGGGCTTAGTTGTTCCAGAGCATGTAGGTTTTTCCTGGACTAGGGATCGAACCACTGTTCCCTGCATTGCAAGGTGCATTCTTAACCACTTGACTACCAGGGAAGCCTTGCTGTAATTTAAAAATTCTGTTTTTCTGTACAAATGTATCTTTTTTTACTGTCTGCTTTTAAGGTTTTCTCTTTATTACTGGTTTAAAATGATTTAATTATGATATGCCTTGGCATAATTTTCTTCATATTTCATATGCTTGGAGTTTGTTGAGCTTGTTGGATCTATGGGTTTGTAGTTTTTATCAAATTTGAAAAATCTTTCGTTGTCATTTCTTTAAATATTTGTCTGAACCCATGCTCCTTTGGGGTCTCCCAATTACGTATATATTAGGCTACTGAGTTTGTCCTGCAACTCACAGGTGCTCTGTTCTTTTTTTCACTTTTTAGTCTTTTTTCTCTTTGTTTCATTTTGAATAATGTTTATTGTTTTGTCTTAGCTAATCTTTTCTTCCACAATGTCTAATCTGACATTAATTCCGTCTAGTATATTTTCTACCTCAGACATTTTAATTGTCATTCCTAGAAGTTTGATTAGAACTTAAGTTTCTTTTCTTTAATGTCTTCTATGTCACTACTTAATATGTTTAATCTTTCTTGTAGCTTTGTCAACAGAGAATATATTTACAGTAACTGTTCTAATGTCATTATCTTCTAGCTCTGTTACTTTTGTGATTGCTGGGTTAGTTTTGATTGGTTGATTTTTCTCTTCATTATGGATTATATTTTCCTGCTTCTATGCATGCTTGGTAATTTGTGATTGGATGCCAGACACCCTGAATTTTACTTTATTGGGTGCTGAACATTGTTATATTCCTGTAAGTATTCTTGAGCTTTCTTCTAGAATGCAGTTAGCTCAGGTTTTATTTTTAAGCTTTTTTAGGTGGACTGGAGTAGCACTAAGTCTCAGGGTTATTTTTCTCCACTAGTAAAACAACCCTTCTGAAAAAACTTGTTGACCATGTGTGAATTTTGGAGATTGTTTCCTCAGATCCTCGAGTGGTTCTTTCTCAGGCCTTGGGTAGTTTGTTCACAGATCAGAAATTGACTGAAGACTTAGGAGGACCCTCTGCAGGTCTCCCAAGCTTGCTCTGTCTGTGCACTTCTTTCCTTTCTGTACTTTGCCCTCTAACTCTAATCACAGCTCTGTTTTCTGAACTCCCAGCTCTGTCTTCTGAACTCCCAGCTCTGTCTTCTGAACTCAGGGAGACCTACAACCTGGAAACTCTACAGACAGTAAACTGTTAGAATCATAGAGCTTGCCTCATTTATTTCCTGTCTCTCAGAGATCACTCCCTCTTACTGCCTGATATATGGTGTGTTGAATACTTTTGTTTCATATATTTCATCTCTGTTTTTAGTTGTTTAGTTGTTTCAGAAAGGAGGATTAATCTGGCTTTGTGACTCCATTTTAACCAGTAATAGAAGCCCTTGCAAAGCCCTTAGCATTTCCACAGTATGATGCTGTCCATCTCACATATATCACAGATAGTGCTTTGAGTTGAGATAGTGCTTTGAGTTGAGTGACTTCAACATCCTATTTTCAGTTAGGCTAACATACCTAAGTAGATAATGTTGATTGTCCAAATTTTACAGTAAAATTGTGTCAGAAGATTAGAACTAAGGTCTTTAAAATGCATACAAAAATGATAACCTTAGAACAGAATTTCTTAGAAGGACAAGAAAATTACTTTGGAAAGACAGTTCTTCTGTTAGTAGATAGAAGAATTGGGTTACTCTATTCAGTTTGCTATAAGGCTTTCTATATACATGGAAATTAAAGCTGCTTCTGCTTTTTTTCCCCATGAACTTGATATATGAATGAAAAATTTAAATAGTGTTAGATAATAAGGAACTTCAGTTATTAAAACCCAGTTTATCCTAAGACAGGTAACTAGAATCTATTTTGTTTCTACTAGCAGTTTTACTTTGTTTAGTTTCTACAAATGAATTTAATCACAGTTAATGTTTATGTGGTTTATTTCTACAGTTTTTAGTTTTTCACTAAGGTCTAATTAAAGGAACTTAACTTTGGAAAGTGAGTAGATCATAACCAGCATCAGGTACGGCAGCTCTCTAATCATATTTACAAAATTCTGGGTCAGTCAGGGTCTTAGGGATACATTTGCTGGGTGAAATGGAGCCTGTCTCGTTGGCTGCAGCTGCTAGTGTATCCATAGTATCACACAGTTCCAGTCCTCTTGTTGCATGTTCTCCCTCCTTCCTGGTCCTTTACATGTGCTTCCTCTGTGTAGAAAGGCCCTTTTTCTTTCTTCTGGCCCAGCTACTCCATCTGGTATTATTTTAGGGGTCACTTTCCAGAATGCTGCCTGTGAGCCTGCTCAGAAGCCTGTGTGCCTCTTCGGCATTTTCGTAGTGCGCCCTGTGCTTTTCCATCATGCCACTCATCACTGTGTGATGCAGTGGACTGTCCTAGCTTGTAGTGGCTAGGAGATGGTGTGAAGCACGAAGCTGGTAAGCAACCAAACTAGAACCTGATTACACACGTTAAGATACCAGAGGATCAATCTTTTTTTTTTCTCAAGCAAGCTAGTTCCTTTTCTCTGCCCTAGATCCTTAAGGAGATTGTTAGGTGTTTTCAACATTCCAAAAAGTCCAGTAGGAAATGTTAATTTAGCTACCTGTAGCTGAACTGTACATGGCAAAGTAGAAAGCCAAGTGTCTTTGCTTCTGCTTGGAATACTGATTACCTCATGTTGATCAGAAGTTTCTCTGTGATTCCCTTGATACACTTGCAGGACTTACATATGAGTCAGTGCTACATAACCGATAAAGCCCTTGGAAGCAGGGTCAGCATTTAAAATATTTGGGTCCATCTCTGTCTTGTTTTATAATTATTAGCAATTTCATGTTTAAATTATATTATTGTGATGTGGAGCCAATCCTTCCCTTCTGATGAAAAGGAATTTTATAAGTACCAAGAAAAATCTGAGTCATCTCCCTTTAATGTAGTAATTCTAAGTGTCTGTAAAACCTTTCTTACACAAAAAAAACCGAGCTATATTTGAGAGTTTAACCACAGTTGAAGGCTTTTTTGAAACTGTACATTTTATTGTAGAACTCAGTGGGAACCTTTGGAACGAAACAGGCATCTGTGGAAGTCTTGTGAGCATGTACTGTAACTTACTCATCTCTCATCTCTTATGTCCCAACACTCAGCACAGCGCCTGGCATATAGTGCATGTTCAGAATGCATTGTCAGTGAATGAATGAAGGGCTTCCTGGACTCAGTGGCCTCACTGTTACATGTTCTGAGCATATAAAGAGATAGGGGACATGCCTCGGTTTTCAGGGTGCTTACAAGCTCTGTACCTGTATCATGGTTAATATTGAGCCTTTAACACATGCCAGATAGCGTGCTGTGTGCTTTCCCCACACTATGTCATTTACTCCTCCTAACTACTCTGTAAGAAAATGAGAATTCTCTTGAAGTGCTATGAAGTTAAGTTATTTATTCAAGATCACCGTCCAAGTTAGTGGATGGATTACTTTTTGTAATTCATTGTGAGACCTGTGTCTTTCCAGAGCCAGTACCCTTAACTACTACATGACACTAGTCTATAATTAGCAGACCAGAGTACTAGTCTTATCTCTGCTCTCACTTTGAGGCAAGTTTATCTACTTTGCTGAGTCTTATCTCTAGATTGAGAATAATGATACTTGAGTCTATTTTAATCTTAATAATGCTGTTTGAAAAGTGCTTTTTAAAAAAGTACTGTGGTTGGAATACTGAGATAATAAGACAACGGAGTTTTCAAGAAATTTAAGTTAATGGAGATAGACATGGGACTTAGTCACATGTCTGTGGGTTTAAGATCTGAACCTCAGTTCTTATGGTACCAGCGTCCTTGTTTGTAGGTCCGTGTGAAGGCAGTAGCAGAATCTACAGGCTTGGAGGAGATCTCCCAGAGAGAGTTTGCAGAGTGAGAGGAGTAAAGGGGGAAACACAAGCATGAATGAGCAGTCCTTGCATTTTATCCATGGGTCTTAACTTGACGTGCAGTTTTGTTTGTTCCCTTCTCTCTAGAGGTCCGCATTGCTGCTGTGGAGGCGCTCTGCATGCTGGCCCAGTCTTCACCCTCTTTTGCTGAAAAGTGCCTTGATTTCCTGGTTGACATGTTTAATGATGAAATTGAGGAAGTACGTCTACAGTCCATACATACCATGAGAAAAATCTCTAACAATATCACTCTTCGAGAGGATCAGCTTGACACTGTCCTGGCTGTGTTAGAGGTGAACGATCACAGTTTGTTATGCATTTCTTCATCACTACCTACTGAGTGCTGCTTTTCTTCTTTTTCTTTTTTTGCCAGACATTGGTGATAAAATAGTGAAGAGGTAGCACAATTCTGCTTTTTGATCACGCTCCTTCATGATGGAGGAGTCTGACTGTTAAACAGGAAATTTGAATAAAGCTTAGTATTGGTATGATCAGGAAAGGATGGGATGCCCTGGGAATACAGAGTATCTAATCTGAATTAGCCGAGGTAAGGTTGGGGAGATAAGGAAGAAAGAAGGAATGCTGTAGTGGATACTTGAAGGAGTAGGACTTAATGAGGCATTTTCTTTCTTTCTTTTTTTTTAATGAAAGTATAGTTGACTTGCTATATTAGAAAAATCAGAAGGAGAAATTATATTAGATTCAGGTATATAAAGAATTTTCTTGGGAAGGAGTGGCACTGATGGTAGTGGATTGGAAGGGTACCAAGCAGAGGGAGCAGTGTCTTAAGGATCCAGAGGTAAAAGTGGATATGATATATTCAAGGAATCGGGAGGAGCCAAATAAATACATAAAATTAAAAAAAAAAAAAAAAACCACACAAAAAAGTCAGTTAGGACCCATCCAGTCATTCTGGTTAAAATGAATAAATAAAATTAAAAAGGAGTAGCTGCTGATACATGTAACAACATGGATACATTATGCTAAATGAAAGTAGCCAGGCACTAGAAGCAGCATGCTCTATGATTTCATTTATATGACATTTTGGAAAGACAAAAGTGTAGCAGAAGATGCATCATTGATTGCTAGAAACTGGGGTGAGGGGTAGACTCCAAAGGGACACTAGGAAAGTGTTTGAGTGATGCAGGTGTTTTATATCGTGATTGTGACGGTGATTATATAACTATATGGATTTGTTAAAGTCATTGAAGTGTGCACCAAAAAGGATGAATTTTATAGAATGTAGCACATGTCAATAAACCTGACTTAAAAAAAAAATACTTTGGAGATCCCATTTCCTGCTAAAAGTAACCAAAATGCAGAAGAGAAATGGCTGATTTCCAGGTGTGGTGCAGGAAACATAACAAGATAACCTTGTACCGCCTTGTCATATAGAAAGCAGATATTAGCTTTCAAACACCCCTAGGCTCATATCAAAAGACCCAGGAGATGACTTAGATAGTCTCTCACTGGCCAAAGGTGAAACATCTCATTAAGATTACAACAGCAAACATGATGAAACCCATGATTTTATAATAATTAAGTAAAACACTTCATTAGTCACATTGGAAGGTGCTTAGTAATCAACTCATTATTTTGAAAACTGGTAAATTAAGGAAGCAAGCATTTATCCTTCCTTTTCCGATACAAATGGAACTTCAAGACAACCAGCTAGATGATAAAGGGAAGTTTCTCTTGTAGAAGTATTCCAGTTAATAAATCAAGAATGGTAGAATTTACATATCATTGTTTTACAACTTTAATGAATTACCAGATCTAGGCAGTGATCTTCAGTGGTTAGTAATATCACAAAGGAGAAATATATAGTTGCTGAGGGAAGTATACGGTTCCACCTATGAAGTGGTCTTATAAAAAAATCGAACCTGATTCTGATCAAGCCTGTAAATCAAACTACCGTCTCAAGATATACAGGGGAGAAATTGCAAGGGGTAAAAAGTGAGATGTAAAGAGATTTTACGTATTAAAAGATACTTAAGGGGCATATTACCCAACTGCAATGAGTGGACATTCTTGAAGCCTGAAAGACTCATTTTTAAAAAGAAGTATTATGGAAATATTTACCAACAGAATGCTATGATTTCTCTGACTGGATTCAAAATAATTTGGGAGGGGAGGGTTAAGATATAGATGAAGCATGATTGGCTATGAGTTAATTGTTGAGACTGAGGGGTTTCTTGTCTCTATTTATTTATACATGTTTCAAATTGTATATGTTAAAACATTTCAAAGAACTGGCAAAAAATGCTATGAAGATATCAATAAGAGTAAAACTCATACGTGTCCGTTTATGTTAGCATTAAGAAGTTGTTGGTGAACTCTTCTAATCATTTTAGTGAGGCTGAGCAGAAGGTATTGGGGAGGGAAGAGGCCACTTTTTGACGTCACCTGGTGTACCTCTTTTTTCGTTTATCTGCCCTAGCCACGTTGCTATTTTTTCAACATGCTTTTGCCTTTCAAACATAGCCTTTATGTTTGCTGTTCCCTTTGATCATGCCACGTAAAATAACTCTCCAATCCTGGCACTCTTATCCTTAACCTTCTTTATAGTTTCTCATATCTTATTTATTTAGGATATGCTAGGTCTTTGTTGCTGCACATGGACTTTCTCTAGTTGCACAGAGCAGGGGCTACTCTCTAGTTGTGTTGCTTGGGCTACCAATTGCTGTGGCTTCTTTTGTTGGAGAGCACTGACTCTAGGGCATGCAGGCTTCAGGAGTTGTAATGTATGGGCTTAGTTGCCCTGAGGTATGTGGAATCTTCTCAGACTAGAGATGGAACCTGTGTCCTTTGCATTGGCAGGTGGATTCTTAACCACTGGATCACCAGGGCAGTCCTTTAGCTGTTTATTTTTGTCTTTTCACTGGAAGGAAGCTCCTGAGAGCAGGGATTCGATTTTAATTTTTGGCTGTATCCCTAACGCATGGTACATAGGAGGTACTGATAAATGTTGACTGTTTAATAAGTATTCTGTAAATGTTGAGTGTACAAATGAATGAATGAACAAATGAATGAATTCTTCAAATATCGTTTCAAATTTTACCTCCTCTGTGAAGTCTTTTCAACTACTAGGCCCTCCTCTTTGAGAGGGGCTGTTTGTCTTATCCTCCCACTTTAACTTGTACAGTCCTCCATAAATAGCTAATCCATAGTGATTGCTTTTATTATTATTGTTACTTTTTTTTTTTTAAGGATTCATCTAGAGATATTAGAGAGGCTCTTCATGAACTCCTATGCTGTACTAATGTTTCAACCAAAGAAGGGATTCATCTTGCACTGGTGGAGCTGCTAAAAAATTTAACCAAGTACCCTACTGATAGGGACTCCATATGGAAGTAAGGATTTTTTTTTTCTCATTTGCTTGCTGAGTCTGATAATGTGTTAAATGTACAGTGTTGACATTATTCAGTGGATCATCATGGATTGAGATATGGCCTTCAATTTTGCCTTCACTGTAGAAACCTGATTCATCTTAGCCATACCCTCAAGAATCTGATTCCTAAACTGAATACCATGTCTTAGGTTATTCATTTGTCCATCCATCCACCTAGCAAATATAATGTTCCTGCCATGTACTTACTATGTGCCAAGCCCTATGGTAACTTTTGGAGGTACAGAGATGAGTCCTCGTATATGATGTTAGTCACTCCTTTATCTGTTTCCATCATTGTGAAGATTAGAGGGAGGGTAAGTACTTGATCTTCAGATGGAAAATCATGATTCTCCTGATTACCTCTAGTTTAGAGTCAGGCTTAACACTGTTCATTTGAAGAGCTACTTGCATACATTTACTGTAAACTGTGCTTTGTTGTACTCTGCATATTTCAACAAACTTATGTGATGAGATCACTCGAAATATATGATTTATTTAAAAAAATTATTACCAAAACTAGAAAAACTGTGGGTCAAATCAGGTACAAATCAGGTCAAATCAAGATATACTAAAAGTTTAAAATACCAGGAAATCTTGCTCTAGGTAACATTTCTATTATCTGGTTTTCTGTTTTGCCATTTCTTCATGTTTTTTTTCAGCTCAATTCGTTGTGCGTTTCTTGATTGCCTTCAGGGAGCACTCAGTCATTTGGGATGTGGGGCTATAATGTCCCCTGAGGCATAGTGAGTAAAAGGGCTGAGAGAGGTCAGAATTAAGTTCTTTCCACACAGAAGGAAATAAAGACTGGGGGAAAGTGTACTTTCCAACAGTATCAAGTGTTTTGAATGCAATGCCTTTCATATGCCATACTCCTATCAGTTTGTTCATGGGGTTTGTTTTCTCTCTTTTGCCGATCTTACTTTCCGGTCCTTGGTGAAGTCTCGTCTGTTTTGTGAAACTTTCTCTGGTCATGGTAATCTCTTCTACCTTTGACAGGTAGAAACCAAATGATACCAAACTATCATTTAATAGTTCATTACCTTGTAATGTTAGTCATCATTGCCTCAGTTAGATTATAAACTCACTGAGAGCATTAAATTAAGTTCTATGTTTCTTTTTAATTCAGCACACCTTCTACACTAAAAATTTATTAAAAAATAAGAAAAATGCCTAAATACCAGCACATATATAGTTTTTTATGCCTTATAAAGGGCATTCATGTAGTCATAGTAGTTAACTAATAGCCAATTAATAATAGCTAAACTAATAGTTAATTGAGTTCTTCTTATATAATGGCAGACACCTTGCCAAGTACCTTTCATTCATTATTTTGTTTAATCCTTTTATCTCATTTGTAGGTAAGAAATATATCTGTTCAAGGCCATGTAGTTATTAAGTTTCCTGTTTCAGATAGATCTCTTCTGATTTTAGAACTTCACCTAGGAAATCAGTTAGAATGCTTTTGTCTATAAGTAACAGAAAATCTGATTAAAAGGGGCTTAATCACTGTCTGGTGTTTTTTCTTAACAAAAAAGTCAGAGAGTTGATTTAAGGATTGGTCATTCAACAGTTTAACATGATAAATACTCTGGTTGATTTTTTTTGCAATTCTCTTGACTTTCTTCTCATAGTTGCAAGATGGCTGTCTCATAAGACAGTATCTCAAGACAGAAAGAAAAGGTCATTCCCTCTATGCATTTTTTTCTCTCTTCTTAAAAAAATTTATTGAAGTATAGTTGCTTTACAATGTTGTGTTACTTTCTAGTATATAGCAAAGTATATTTGTATGTTATTTTTCATATTCTTTTCCATTATGATTTATCATGGGATATTGAATATAGTTGCCTGTGCTATACCATTAGAACCTTGTTTATCCATCCTATATATAATAGTTTCCATTTGCTAATGAAAGTGAAAGAGGAGAGTGAAAAAGTTGGCTTAAAGCTCAACATTCAGAAAACGAAGATCATGGCATCCGGTCCCATCACTTCATGGGAAATAGATGGGGAAACAGTGGAAACAGTGTCAGACTTTATTTTGGGGGGCTCCAAAATCATTGCAGATGGTGATTATAGCCATGAAATTAAAAGACGCTTACTCCTTGGAAGAAAAGTTATGACCAACCTAGACAGCATATTTAAAAGCAGAGACATTACTTTGCCAACAAAGGTCTGTCTAGTCAAGGCTATGGTTTTTCCAGTGGTCATGTGTGGATGTGAGAGTTGGACTGTGAAGAAAGCTGAGCGCCGAAGAATTGACACTTTTGAACTGTGGTGTTGGAGAAGACTCTTGAGAGTCCTTTGGACTGCAAGGAGATCCAACCAGTCTATCCTAAAGGAGATCAGCCCTGGGATTTCTTTGGAAGGACTGGTGCTAAAGCTGAAAGTCCAGTACTTTGGCCACCTCATGCGAAGAATTGACTCATTGGAAAAGACTCTGATGCTGGGAGGGATTGAGGGCAGGAGGAGAAGAGGACGAGAGAGGATGAGATGGCTGGATGGCATCACTGACTCGATGGACATGAGTTGAGTAAAGTCCGGGAGTTGGTGATGGACAGGGAGGCCTGGTGTGCTGCGATTCATGGGGTTTCAGAGTCGACACAACTGAGTGACTGAACTGAACTGAATCTCAAACTTCCAATCCTTTCCTCCCCCACCCATTTCCCTGTTTGGCAACTACAAATCTGTTCTCTATATCTGTAAGTCTGTTTCTGTTTCATAGATATGTTCATTTGCATGCAATTTTTTTTTTTCCATTTGGTTAGGAAAACATTCCTGAGAAATTCCCCAGCAGGCTTGATCTCCTGTAACATTGACGAGAACTAGGTTACTTGACTACTTGCAAACTAGTCACTGTAAAATGGGATTGGGATTGCCATGATGTTGCTGTTGTTCAGACACTAAGTAGGGTCCGACTCTTTGCGACCCTATGAATTGGAGCATACCAGGCTTCCCTGTCCTTCACTATCTCCCAGAGTTTACTCAAATTCATGTCTGTTTGAGTCGATGGTATACTATCTAACCATCTCATCCTCTGCCTCTCCCTTCTCCTTTTACCTCCAGTCTTTCCCAGCATCAGGGTCTTTTCCAGTGAGTCATCTCTTCCCATCAGGTGGCCAAAGTATTACAGCTTCAACATCAGTCCTTCCAGTGAATATTCAGGGTTGATTTCCTTTAGGATTGACTAGTTTGATCTCTTTGTGAAGTCCAAGGAACTCTCGAGAGTCTTCTCCAACACCACAATTCAAATGCATCAATTCTTTGGCTCTCAGCCTTCTTTATGGTCCAACTCTCACAGGTGTACATGACAGCCAGAAAAACCATAGCTTTGACTATATGGGCCATTGTCAGCAAAGTGATATCTAGATTTGTCATGCCTTTCCTTCCAAAAGCAAGCATCTTTTTATTTCATAGCTATAATCACCATCCTCAGTCATTTTTCCCTGATGAGTTTAGACCAGTTATGGTTGAGCTCTAGGGGTCAGCCTACCTTCATTGAGTATTTTACTACCTACCTGATGCCTGAGTAAAATCAGGGTCTCTTGGCAGTGAAGTTGGGGGAAATGGTTATTAGTTAAATAACTTTGAGAAATATCTGTTCTGTCAGCTCTTTTTTCTCCATAATAACCAAGTTTTTAGATGAATTAACTTGAGTTCCAGAATAATTAAATGACTTCTCAGAAGTCACAGAAGTCACAAAAGTAGATGGTTGAGAATTTGTAATTCTGACTCATGTTTTCTAATTACAATTCCTAATGCTTTTTAAAGCATTTATTAACTTACTAAAGATGGCTCTCATTCTGTTTGTTTCAGATGCTTGAAGTTTCTGGGAAGTCGGCACCCAACCCTGGTGCTTCCCTTGGTGCCTGAGCTGCTAAGCACCCACCCGTTTTTTGACACAGCTGAACCAGACATGGATGATCCAGCTTGTATCCTCTGCTGACTTAGCAGGAAATTTTGGCCTCTTTTTCTGCAGTGTAGCTTTGGTGGTCTGGGGGTTTGGATTTTGTTTTCTCTTTCTCATTTCTTTTAGTTAAAAGTATATGTTGAGGAAACCTAGTGATAGTTATTTTCCTCAGCTTTTGTTTCTGTATTCACTGTAATTCACCTTTGCCATTGAATACTACCACTAATTTTTTAGCCATTTATTGAATACCTAGTATATTCCACATACTGTTTAAATACTTCATATATTTTATCACTGATCTTTCAAACAACCCTGGAAGGAGGTATTATTCCCTGCTTACAGATGAAGAAACTGAGATCCAGAGAGGTTAAATAACTCTTATGCAGCAAATCTGGGATGCAGAGCCAGGCATATTTGGTTTAAAGGCTGTGGACTTTTCCCTTTCTTATTCCATGTTTCATTTGGTCTGCAGCCTGAAGGAGAGGATGGGCTGAGCTAGGGTACACGAATTCTCTGGTTCTAATACAAGCTCAGGGGTGTTGTGATAGCTTTGGGCAGCATGGCATGTAGTCTGGTTGTTTTCCACTAATGGGAATATATTTACATCAATGCATCCATATTCTTCCACGCTTCTTTTCACTCTGTAGCACGCCTTTGGTGGGGTTTAAGGAGGTATTTATTGAGAGACGTGAATCAGCCAAATAACTGGCTGTTGGGGGTGACCATTGTTTTCTCTTAATTCTTTTTTTAAATTTTCATAGGGCATTTGGGCAATTTTTTAAAAGATCTGTGTAATTGATGTGCTAACAAATGCCTGACTGTGTTTACCTCTAAGAAAGGTACATCCCTGACCTGACGTCTACAGGTGCAATACTGTGGCTGTTTGAAATTTAGCTCATCTGAGAGAGACTCATGGGCTAGGTGTTACTACAGATTACGCAGGACATATTAAAATGCTTGGATATCTGAAGCCCCCTTCCCATTAAAAAAAAAAAAAGCTAAACATTTTTGAAAGTATAATGTTAGTATGTTTGTCTTCGAATAATAGATTGCCTCAAATATAGCTTAAATATTAATTACAGGTTTGTTTTTTTTTCTCTCAATGTAAAAGAAGTCAGGACATAAGCAGTCCGCTGCTGATATAGTAGCTCCACATTTCTTCTTCTTCTTTTTTTTTTTTTTTTTTAATTTTTGGCCACTCTAAGAGGCATGTGGGATCTTAATTCCCGAACTAGGGATTAAACCCATGCCCCCTGCATTGGGAGCTCAGAGTCTTAACCCACTGGACCACCAGGGACGTCCTATTTTGTATTTTTATTTCTGATTTTCCCTCTGTTGCAAAATTAATACACATAGAAAACATTTTAAAGTGGAAAAAAAAATTTCATGTTTAACAGCCAGAGTCTTACTAGCTAAAGTAATTGTTAATATTTTGGTGTGTTTCCTTCTCCCTTTTTATTTATTTATTTTTTGGCAATGGTATGACTATATTTATTGTGCCTGGGAAGCAAGATGAGGAAGCAGCCTCAACATGCAGAAGGTGGGGAAAGTATGGAGTCCCCTGTAAAAGTCAGGAGGTCTCTGCTGGACCCATCGCAGAATGAGAGGAAGCTCTCAATAGATCATTCCCTTCATTTCTTCCCTAGGCTTTTGGGCTTTTCGAAATTCTTCAGGATGATGATGTATAACACAGCATAAGCATTTCGGCTCTCCATGACCATCAGCCAGATATCCTGGTACTCTGCCTCTTCCAGCTCCCACACCAGTTGTCGATAAGACCCATGTGGGGCTGCTTAGCTGCTTTGGTCACGGCATCACCGTGCTCAGAGAAGTGCTTGGGAGATTTGTTTGTGAAAGCCTTCCAGTTTGGTGTGAAGGGCGGTTATCAGCTCAAACACCTTCTGGACAGCCACTCCAAAATTGTTCCCGTCCTCAATCTGAGGTATCTGCAGCTGCAACCAGGTGGTGACCAGATTGAGCTTCTCAGTGACATCCTTGATTTCAGGCAGCACACGCTGCAGGAGGACCCCAGTCTTCTCATTGCAGCTCACTGGGCTACATCATGGAGGACCTTTGTCTTCATCTTCCGCTCTCTTCTTTTCATCCTTGTCTTCCTTTTCTTGCTGTTTTTTCCCCTCCTTCTTCTCTTTCTCTTTGATTGGATCAAGCCTGGGATGCCTACCAGAGCCTTCAGATTGGCTTCACTGAGAACTAGCTCCTTTAAAAATGCATCCCCCCAAAAAAACACATGCAACTCAGAAATCTTCGTGGAGAAGTAGCTCCCAAGCAGGTTCTCTGTCTTAGTACACAGGTCTTCATGGAACACATCCACCTTGGCTTGGGCTTCAGGCAGGACCCCGCAGGATGTGGCCATGGCTGGGGTGGGGCCTAGTGCTGCATACGGCCGAAAGAGTGGGTATGGGAAAGTGAAAGCAGCGATTACTCCCCACATGGCCTTCCTGGATGGTGGGAGTGGAGGTCCTAGAGGAGGCCGGGACAGGCCAGAGAGAGGCGGGAAGGCAGCCTCTCTGCAACCAGGTGGTGACCAGGTTGAGCTTAGACTCCTAGAGCCCAAGAGATACCTTCCTGCTTCCCCACCTCCCCTTCTCCCTTTTTAAGAGCTTGAGTTTTGGATTTTGCTGTTATTTTTTTTTAACATTTTATTTCCTCAAACAACATCTGGTGATAGATAGCTGCTATCATATCCCCTATACATTCTGGAGCCTAATTTTTTCAGTAATAATAAAATGCTTCTGATACAATATTAAACTAATAAATATAATAATTTTTAATGATAGTGTAATATTTCATCAAGTAGATTAAACAGAAGTTGTATAATTGTTCTTCTGGTTTTGGACATTTAGATCGTTTCTGATTATTTGCTATTATTTGAATGATTCTCTATTTGATTTTGAGATGTGGAATTACTCAGCATTCATAAGATTCTTAGGGTGGTGGTTTAGTTTCTAAGTTGTGTCCAACTCTTGCAACCCCATGGACTGTAGCCCACCAGGCTCCTCTGTCCATGGGATTTCCCAGGCAAGAATACTGGAATGAGTTGCCATTTCTTTCTCCAGGGGATCTTCCTGACCCAGGGCTCGAACCTGAGTCTCTTGCACTCAGGTGGGTCTCCTGTGTTGCAGGCAGATTTTTTTACCGACTGAGCCACCAAGGAAGTCTATAATCTTATATCAAGTTATTATTCAAAGAGATTGTGCCAGTATATACTTTAGTAGGCATTGTACCAAAGTTTCTGTTAGTATTCTCATCAACAGACATAATTTAAAACAACCTTTCTTGGAGAAGGAAATGGCAACCCACTCCAGTATTCTTGCCTGGAAAAGTCCATGGACAGAGGAGCCTGGCGGGCATCATGTTGGTTATAGCAGTCCATGGGGTTACATGACTGAGCATGTGTGCATGAGGGTGGAGGGAGATGGGTTGGTAGCAATAAACTGGTAGAACTAAAAATAAATAAATAGAACAACCTTTCTTTGGTAATTGGAGGGGTACTTGGGGAAATTTGGTGTGAGGTTTATATAGCTCTTTGAATCTGCATTAGTTTGTTAGAAAAGTTGTAGTCATTTAGCAGAAATTTGAGGGCTTAGAAGTAGAGGCACAAAATTCTGGCCAGGCTCAACCTTTAATACCTCCAAGTTTACTTAACGCACCTATTTATCAGACATTGCAGTTTTGGTTCTTATTTTCAATGCTGCTAAAACCTGTCCAACGATGCCTGCATTGTTCTCAGATCACACCTTCAGGCACTATGCCTACCTTCGAGACAGTCTTTCTCATCTTGTTCCTGCCTTGAGAGTATGTTGAAAACATCTTTTGTCCGTGTTTTTGTTTGTTTGATTTTTAGTGGTAAATAGCAGAAAGCGGAATGTATGTTTTCTGAAAATACATTCATTAATTCTCTTTAACTCTTATTTTGTACTCCTGCTTCTGAATCCTTTACCTTTTAAGAACATTCATTTTTTGAATGTACCTGGGTTATTGACTATGTTATATTAGGCAAGAAGAAGCCTGGAACATTTTTCTTACTTTATTTATTTATTTTTTAATTTTTTGGCCACCTCATACAGTATGTGGGATCTTAGACCCCTGATCAGAGATCGCACCCACACCCCCTGCTTTGGAAGCATGGAATCTTAACCACTGAACTGCCAGGGAAGTTTCTGGAACAGCATATTTTTAATCAAGGATTAGATCCTGTTACATTTTAATAATTACATAAACCTATGATTCTCAATAAGTTTATTTTTTAATAATGTTATTTTAAAAACTTAAGAGATATAGATAGAAAACATTTTTGATGAACCATACTGATAATATACTGATCACCATACTGATAATAATAGCAAACACTGAGTGCTTTGTGCAGGCACTTTGTTAAGCTCTTTATTTGAATTTACTCATCCCTACTTAAATAACTCTAAATGACTTAATTTAGAATAATATATGTACATGGTTAGAAAACTTAAACTATAAACTATAAACTTCTCATCCCTTTCTTGAAAGGTAGCCACTTTTAGCAGTAAGAATAAGAATTATAATTATTAATTATCATAATATAAAACATTTTTATAGCATGCTATAAATGTTTTTTAATACAAAAATTTACTTGGGAATAAATCATCAGTCTTCTATGAAGTAAATGATCAATAAAGGTTAAAAATAAATGTGGCATTAATTTTTAGTCTCATTTCTGTGGTTAGCCCATTTATTTCAGTTAACAATAGAAAATAACATTATACCATTCTCTTTTCTTTTTCTCCTTGCAGCTTGTGGCTGGCTGTATTGGGTAGACCACGTTCATTTTTTCTCTCTTTTTCTTTCTCCCACTTAAGCCGAGGAAGGAGAAAAAGATTATTTGCAGAATTACCTAGCTCTTTTTCCTTTTCTTTGTTTGACTCACATTTTTTCCCGTGGTTTCTTTGTTTTACCAAAAGTTGGGCCACAGAGTTTGATGGTGCTGTAACCCACTGTGTTTGCTTAGTTACCAGGTAGAAAGCTAGTGTCATCAGGTCTTTCTCCCAATATCACACCTCAAGAGGATCCTTCCCATCAGTTCCTGCAGCAGAGCCTTGAAAGGGTATACAGTCTTCAGCACCTTGACCCTCAGGGAACCCAGGAGCTGCTGGAGCTCACCATTAGGTGAGGTGCCTGATCATTCTTTCCCTTTGACAGAGTTAATGTCGTTATGCTTGGCTTGACCCTTATGATTTCTAATGTTGGTTATAGGTTGATTTTTCTGACTCTGTTGACATGATTTTATGATGTTTTTATTTTGAATTAGATTGTGGTTTAAGCATATGACAGAGAAAAGGTTTGTGTTCATGACTAGATTGATGATTAGTACAAAGCTAGAAAGAGTTAGCAAAGAAGCTGTCTTCAGCTTTTCTTACCTTTATATATATATATAACTTAAACCATAAACTAATGAAACTATAAGCTAATGAAACTTTGTGTGTGTGTGTGTGTATATGTGTATGTATGTGTATGTATATATATATATATATATATATAAAGAGAAGGAAATGGCAACCCACTCCAGTGTTCTTGCCTGGAGAATCCCAGGGACCAGGGAGCCTCATGGCCTGCCATCTATGGGGTCGCAGAGTCGGACACGACTGAAGTGACTTAGCAGCAGCATATGTGCATATATATATATAAGTTTGGGTAACAGAAAATGCAACTAACAGTGGTTTAAACAAGAGGAAATGTTCATTCTTTCTCATAGGCAGACAGCTGAGGAGGCTGATAACCTAGACTCATTCTTTTCTTGTTCCTCCATCTTCGGCATCAAGTGGCCTTTGCCTGAAGATCCAAACTGTAACTGTCTCCTTTATAATCCAACCTCGAGAAAACAGGGAAGAGTAGAAGGGCATCAGTTCTACAAGCACTCCCTTTAAAGACACTTCTCGCAGAGTTGCCTGTTCTAACGTTCCTTGTGTCTCATTGAATGGAACTTAAGTCACATAGCTATATCTAGCTGCGAGGGGCTAGGAAAGGTAGTTTTTGTGCCAAGTGACCAGTGCTTAGTTAGCACATGGTGACTCTGTTACTGAGGAAGAAGGGAAGGATATTGATAACAATCAGCCAACTGTCAGGCTCTGTTGTAATGTCCTAAATGATCTGAAAAGAAATGAAACCTGTTTGCCTTTAGCAAAGGCAGTATCTGTCTGCCTCTGTAAATAGGGTTTGATTGAGACACAGCATTTAGCAACTGCTTTCCTGCTGCAGTGGTTCAGCTGAGTAGTTACCATGGAGACACTATGGATGGCAAAGCCTAAAGTATTTACTATCTGATCCTTTATGGAAAAAGTTTCCTGACCCTGAAGTGCTGCCTCAATCACATTTTCTTTCTCATCTGCTCCCTCACCAAGGTGATTAAATTTAGAGGCTGCTACTGAAGTTGTTGGTGCTGAGCCTAGGAAAATAAGCTCTACTTCTGACTCAACCGTACCTAAATAAACATTTAAGTTTTATCCTTGACACTTTACTAACCAGTTGGCATTAAGAAAGTACAGAATGCACGAAAGTTAGCTAGTTTGGTCATTAGCTGCAATGCTGGCTTTTTGGCTTTTTTTTTTTAAGCTAATGAAACTTTATTAAACAATATTTGGAAAAAACCAAAGGAAAAAAAAAAGATAAATCTCCAAATCACCCATATACAACAGAAACACAAAGATGCTATACACTATTTGTTTCAGATCCACCCTGGCCCTCCACTAGGTAGACCACTGGCATTTGACTTCAGTAAACATCTTGGTTTGAGTCACCCTCATGATCTCGGTTTTATGAAGTGATAATGCTGCTGGGCTTTGGGCTGGTCACATGACTGTTGTACTGCTGTGGTCCATCCTGGGCACTGTGTTTCTTATTAAGTGCATTCTTGAGAAAGGTGGCCAGGATGGTGAAAAATTTGGAAAGGAAAGCTGATGGTACAGTAGTTAACTGATCACCTACTATGTTTTACAAACATTATTGCAGTTAGATGTTGTGAACCATTTCACAAAGAAGTAGAAATTTGGGGAAATGAAGCAGTTTGTTAGGAAGTAGAACTGAGATTTAAATCTAGCTTTGTTTGACTCTAAAACTGATGCTATCTGATATGCAGCAGTGAAGGGGATTCTTATATCTGTGAAGAATAGATCAGATGACCCCTCGAGTTCTTCAGAATTTACATTTTCTATAGTTGTTGAAAAGTGAACTATTAGTCCAAATTTCATACAGAAGTTTCTCTGATTAGGACTGTGGTCATTTACTTGTTAGTACTAGTATCAAACAAACAAAATTCACCGTCATGCACATTGTCCTTCGTTGTAATCTCAGCAAGCATGTCACCCAACTAAGATTTCACCTCACAGCTATAGTTCAGTGATGGTCCTGGGGGATGAATTTTTGGTTTGTTTTTAGAACTTGACGTAACTACTTAGTGTTCACCACTGTATTTTGGGTGCTTTATAGGAGCTTAGTAAGTATTTGTTGAAAACTTTAGTTATGGTGGCTGAACCAGGGAGGAAAACTTCTAAGATTTTTATAGATGGCATTTTCTTCTGGTTATACCTCATCTTCAGTCTCATGGATTTCATCCTTTGTGAGGCTCTGCTATCCTTGATCATGACAAGAACTGCTCTCTATTAAGTGCCCACTGTGTATGCACTCTTCTAAGTGTCTTATGTACATTGTTTCTTTGAATTTGGAAACAGTCATAAGAGAATTATCCAACTTTTACAATGAGTGAGGGAGCCTGGGTTCATTAATCTGTTATATGATTTTTCAGCACCCATCGTATGTCAAGCATTGTGCTGGGAAAAAGGGACACAGTCATAACAAGGCATAGTCCCTGTTACAGGGGATCTTACAGCCTGGTTGGGTATATAAGGCAAGCAGTATTGTACTTCCCACACAATACAGTAAGTACAGGGTTTTCTAGAAGATGGAAGAGGGGGCTTACCCCTTCCATTCATGGCTTGAGCAGTGACCAGAAGAATGAATATAAATTTGTCAAGTGAGGAAGGGAGGAAACTGTCAAAGGCAAGGAACAGCAAAGGCCTAGACTAGAGCCTAGGTTGTTAGAGTCCTTCTGTCAACACACTGCTGTGTTTTTGGATAAACAGTGTATTATATGAAAGATCTAGTACAGGGAGATTTAAAATCTAAAGACTTGTTTCAAATCAAATAGGAAATGTAAAAAATACCTGGAGTAAAATGAAAATGAAAACCTGACAGTCTAAAACCTATGGATGTGGCAAAAGCAGTTCTTAGAGGGAAGTTTATAGCGATACAGTCTTAACTCAAGAACCAAGAAAATCTCAAACGACCCAAGTTTACACCTAAAGCAACTATAGAAAGAAGGACAAACAAAACCCAAAGTTGGTAGGAGAGAAATCATGAAATCAGAGCAGAAATAAATAAGAGACTAAAAGAACAATAGAAAGGGCTGATGAAATTAAAAGCTGGTTCTTTTTTTTATTATTTTATTTTTGGTTGCATTGGGTCTTCATTGCTACACGCAGACTTTCCCTACTTGCAGAGAGCAAGGGCTTCTCTCTAGTTGCAGTGCCTAGGATTCTCATTGCCGTGGCTTTTCTTGTTGTGGAGCCTGGGCTCTAGGTACAGGGGTTTCAGTGGTTGTGGCCCTGGGCTTAAGTTGCTCGGCAGCATGTGGAATCTTCCTGGACTAGGGATTGAACCCATCTGGGCCCCCTGCACTGACAGTCAGACTCTTACCAACTCTACCACCAGTGAAATTCCTAAAAGCTGATCCTTTGAAAAAGTAAGTAAAATCGATAAATCCTTAGCCAGATTCATCAAGAAAAGTGGGGTGGGGAAGTGGGGGGCAAAACTCCATAGCAGCTTGTGTCAAGCAAGTCTGTCAGTGATATTTTTCTAGCATTGTTTGCTCATTTTGTATCTCTTTTCACATTCTGGTAATTCTCACAATATTTAAGACGTTTTTATTATTATCATATTTGTTATGGTCATTTGTGATCAGTGATCTTTAATGTAACTATTGCAAAAAGATTATAGCTGGCTGAAGTCTCTGATGATGATTAGCATTTTTTAACAAAAATTGTTTTTAAATTAAGGTACTTATACTGTTTCCTTAGACACAGTGCTGTTGCTCACATAGTAACCGCTGGTGTAGTATAAACATAACTTTTATGTGTATGGGGAAAAAGTTTGCATGCCTAACTTTTTTGTGATACTTGCTTTATTTGTGGTAGTCTGGAACTGAACCCACGATTTTATGAAATATGCCTGTAATTGCAGTTCATGTAAGGATTAAATGCGCCCAAGTAAGGAAGCATCCCTCACACCTAGTACAGTGCACATAGACAGTGCTTTTTGTGCCTTTTTCATTAACGAGTCCATAGTCTCCTGATGAATGTCTGAACTGAGGCTTCCTAAGGATTGTGGGCATAAAAAGATATAGGGAGGAAACACTGGGACACAGAATGTTTTGAGCAGGGCTAGAAATTTTCTATTTTTGTTTGTATAATAGTTCAGATTTCCTGTAGCTAGTTGGGTTGCACCTTATTTTGTGCAACTCAGAATAATCGTTACAGTTCAAGGATGGTAGAATGACTTAACACTTGGAAACGGTCAGCTAATGTATAGTCAGCTGGTCAGTGTTCTCTGTAATGTTAAGAGAAGGCAGAATCTGTCTGTAGATGATATGGTTCCAAAGTAGAATGATTCAGGGCCATCTTTTGCAAGATAGATGTTAGTGGTACAAAAAGGGAGAGACCAGCTGGCCACCAAAATAGCATTTTACAGGTGTGGTTAGCTAGTACAGGGTCTTGCCATTCATTATGATAGATTTCCACACATGAACAGGCTCTCTAGGATCATCTCAAACCACCAAAACTCAGAGACAATAGTGTAAGCCACAGACCCCAATTTATTCAGTCACTTTGGAAATAATTCCCTCTTCCCATCTCCTTTTTGGTATCAGAGAGGCAGCACTAGCTATCAGAAAGTTGCCCAAGATAAGAGGGAAGGACTTAGTCCAGTGGACAGTTTTGTACAGGCTGCTCTGAAACCTGATATATTAAGGCAGCCCTGAAAGAGTTAACTTCTCTCATTAGCCAAATTTTTAGGTTTCCCACAGTTACGATTACTATATGAAATTATGAAATCTTGATATGGACCTTAAGAAACCAGGCAGCTTTCTATGAATTTTCTTGAGATGGATTGTTAGTTCTAAGTATGGTATGGTTAAGTGGTTCATTTATATCATTAAGGACCCAGTTTCTTTCTGCCTCTTTGGATTTTTCTTGTCCTCAACATTTGCTTTATCCCAAGGCTTTTTTCTTTTAGAGTTGCAGTATAGCGGCCATTGGTAATCAGGACTATAAAACATTCTTGTTCAGTTTCGTGAGAGAAAGAGGGATCATGAGTGATTCGGAGACCACCATCAAACCTGCTTCACGTTTCAAATATGAGTCCTTCCAGGGAATTTCCTGGGGGGTCCCAGTGGTTAGGGCTCCACGCTTCCACTGCAGGAGGCACAGGTTTGATCCCCGGTCAGTAACTAAGATTGCTGCATGCCACACATCACAGCCAGAAAATAATAATAAATCCTTTCCTTCCAAGTAGGACTGACAAGGTCACATAACCAGGGAGATGACACGTACCAGTTGGTTTAATCCAGTTGGACTCTACCTAGAACTAGATTTGGGGACATCTCTTGAACAAAATCAGGGTTCACTTAGTAGGAAGTAGGAAGAGTTCACATTATTAGGAAGAAGTAGAGCATAAATTTGGAGAAGGCAATGGCACCCCACTCCAGTACTCTTGCCTGGAAAATCCCATGGACGGAGGAGCCTGGTAGGCTAGTGTCCATGGGGTCGCTAAGATTTGGACACAACTGAGCGACTTCACTTTCACTTTTCACTTTCATGCATTGGAGAAGGAAATGGTAACCCAGTCCAGTGTTCTTGCCTGGAGAATCCCAGGGACGGGGAGCCTCTTGGGCTGCCTTCTGTGGGGTTGCACAGAGTTGGACATGACTAAAGCGACTTGGCAGCAGCAGCAGAGCATAAATTAGGTAGGCAGCCAATAGAGCCTACTACAATTCTTCAAAAAAATTTTTTTTCTGATGATACAAAACTTACTTGTCCATTGTATCAAACATTTGGAAAATAAAGCATAGTTGGGAGAAGGCAATAAAAACAACCCTAATTCCTCTATCCAGAAAACAGTTTGCTATCTTTTTCTTGTGTGTGTGTGTATATAGTTTTTATATAGTTGAGATCATATACCTTATTACCATATTATATTTTAACACTTGTAGAATATTCCATTGACTGGATGTACAGTAATCTATTTAATAATTCCTTTACCATTAACTATTTAAATAATTACTTTGTTTTACTATAATAGTCCATACAACAGTGAATATTGTGGGGCATAAAACATTTCATTTGTTTTGAATATTTCCATGCTATCTCTCAGGATAAAACTATTTATCAAATTATTTGATTATATGTGTGCCTTTTGTAATGTATTACAGTTTTACTTTCCAGAAGAATTATATCAACTTAAACTGCTAGCAAAATGTAAGTGAACCAGTTTCATTATGACCACTTCAGCACTGGGTTCTGTCATTTAAATTTTTTTTAAACCAATTTACTAGGTATAAAATGGTAAATGCTTTTGACATGATCTTTAATTGTTGTCATTATCCTTATTCTCTGTTTGACTTGGGGTTTTATTTATGGCAGGGATCTGCAAAGGCTTGGAGAACTTCAGTCTGAATTAGCAGGAGTAGCTGATTTCTCTGCTACCTATCTTAGGTGTCAACTTCTTCTCATTAAGGTTGGTTTGAATCCATTTTGTTCTTGAATATAATGCTAAGAATGCTTTAATGGATTCAGCAGTGTTTGAGGCCTTAAGTGGAAAAATATATGGTCTTATGCAACTGCTTAGCAATGGGGAAATTATGTACTCTGAAGTATAATTACATTTGTCTCTAAGTAAAGAATTGTTAACTCATATAAGAGTTTTAATTTTTTAATTTGGGAGAATTATTATATAACTGGAGCAGGTTGGATAATCAGTTGCATTAGAATCCCAAGGATTTTAACTTTTTTAATAATTTGATTAGCAAAGATCTTATATAAACACACATATATATATATATGTAATGCTAATTTCATTTTGTCGAAGTCAAATTAGTCAAAGGTTGATTTCATTGCTCTTAAAAGGGCCAACTTGCTGGCATTTCATAGTAGATAGTTAGATTACATATATATATATATATATATATTATGTGTGTGTGTGTACCAAGTTAGTACCAAAAGGCTATTTCAGTTTACTGACTTGAAAACCAATTAAACTAGCTCAATAGCCGTCAGCTTCTGCAGCAGAGTTCTGCTGTTAATTCAGACTTCTGATTTTGGAGAGCCCTCTCACTTGATAAAACTTTACCTTGGCTTTAGTTCTAAGTGTTGTTAGTCTTCAGAGCTGTTAGTGATATTTGACCAAAGCCAGAATAAATGGAGGAGGAGTCAGAAATTATTAGCCACTGTAAGATATGTGATTTTGGAGTGATTCGGTGTATGTATACATGTGAAAGTGGATGTGTACACTGAAGTAGGTTGGGATTTAAACAGTCCTAAATTGGCTAGATAGATTCTTTCAAATATATATACCTTTGTAACCACTAGCACAGTTAAGATATAGAACATTTCCATTACCCCCAAAAGTTCCTTTATGTCCCTTTGCACAGTTATTTGGCTTTTCCAAGTTTCTATAAAACAAGGCTAATAATTACTCTACCTGGGTAAGAATTGGTAGCAAGCAGCATGAGAAAACCCTTGGTCTATTGTCTGGTACATAGTGAGTGCCATGTCATCATCGGTCTTCTTCCTTCTTCCTTGGCTTGCTATCTTCTGCATTGGAATACCAAAAGGCCTTTGAAAAGAATCTACTTTTCTTTAGTAGGAAAAGAGAAGAGATTACTTCAAAATGTGATATAATGTTATATACCCAAATGCTTCCCAGGTGGTGCTAGTGGAAAAGAACCCACCTGCCAATGCGGGAGTCCTAAGAGGCGCAGGTTCGATCCCTAGGTCAGGAAGATCCCCTGGATGAGGAAATGGCAACCCACTTCAGTATTCTTGCCTGGAAAATTCCACGGACAGAGAAGCCTGGTGGGCTACAGTCCATAGGATTGCAAAGAGTCAGACATGACTGAAGTGACTTAGCGCACACACACCCCAAAAAGCATACAAAATTACTCTGATTTCTACAACTACAACTATATAAAAAACATGTATATGAGAAATTATTGGAAGCAAACATTCGAAAGCAGTAACTCTGTTAGTGGTAGTATGATTTAGTAGTATAATTTTAAAATTTCTATGTTAATACTCCAGACTTGCCACTGTCTGATAGTCACTAGGTACATGTAACTGTTGAGCACTTTAAATGTTCATATTGAGATGTGCTGTAAGTGTAAATACACACTGGATTTCTTAGACTTAGTGTGAAAAAATGTGAACTATCTCGTTAATAATTTTTAAAATATTGATTGCATAGTGATATATACTGGGTTAAATAAACTGTATTGTTAAATTAATTTCACCTGTCTCTTTTTACATTTTTTGGTTATTGTTATTTTTCTTTTTTTAAATTTCAAAGATGTAACTACTAGAAAATGTAAAATCACATCTATGGCTTATGTTATTATGTGTCTATTAGACAGTGTAAGTCTAGGTTTTCTGAACTGTCATTATGTCTCTAATTAAGAAGGACTGTGAAAATAAAGAGGCTACAGCAGAGGTTTAGATGAGATGCCATATGTATGGATAGGAGAGGCGAGAGATGAAAGGTAAAATTTGTGGCTGTAAGTGATAGTTTTGAATATAGAGAGTTAGAAAGCAAGGAATCTAGGAAAGCTTCTTGATTTTTTATTTGAGTATGTTGGTCAGGTGATGGGGGTGTTCACAGATAGGGAGCACAGAGCAAAGAAAAAGGAACCAAGTCAAGGAAGAAGGGTCTGGGCTGTCAGGATAGTCCATGGGCTTTGAGCTCAGGAGGTCCCAGAGCCTCAGAAGCCTAGCTTGCCTGGACACTGTGATGAGGCCTTCATGTCTCCTGCACTCTGCTTGCAGGCTATGGTCTGGTACATGGGGTCTTTGGGCCACAAATTGAATAGGGGAGGATTGCATTTGGCCCAAATCATTGGTCTCTACTTTGGCTTAAAAGAGTTAAGACTGAGAGGAGGTCTTGATCACAGTAAATTTTCAAAGCAAAACAAACTCTTAAGTCTTAAATGATATGGCAGTCTTTTTGACCTCTGGTTCTATCCTCTGCTGACTTGTTAGGCCCTGCAGGAAAAGCTGTGGAATGTGGCCGCCCCTTTATATTTGAAGCAGAGTGATTTGGCCTCAGCAGCAGCAAAACAGGTAAGCTTATTGAGACCTTCTTCTCAGATAGCTATTTGTCCAGAAATTGTGTTCTCTAAGTCAGTTAGAATCAGAGGACTTCACAAGGCTCTGCCGTGGCTCCCCACTTCCAGCCTGTGACAGAAGATAGTGATATGAGGAGCAGCATAATTAGGGGACACAGCACTGGCTTTCTGTTCTGTTCCCATGTCTGCCTCTAATTTGCTGAGTGATAAAGAGCAAGTTACTTAATCTCTCTGATTTCTAAGATTTCTTTTGTGTTCTAAAGTATTACTAATTTGTATTTCAGAAGTGGGGGCTTCCCTGTTGGCTCAGTGGTAAAGAATCTGTCTGCCAATGAAAGCGATGCGGGTTTGATCCCTGGGTGGGGAAGATCCCCTGGAGAAGGAAATGGCAACCTACTCCAGTGTTCTTACGTGGGCAATCCCATGGACAGAGGAGCTTGGTGGGCTATAGGAGCCTGGTAATCCATGCAGTTACAAAAGAGTTGGACACAATTTGGTGACTAGACAACAACAAATTTCAGATATGCTAGAATTTAATAATATCATGAGTCTTTCATCTGAAAATGTAGCTGAACTCATTTTGAGGTTGTTTATATTTTCAGCCTGTACCATCTCTCTCATTTCTTTAACCATCTCTTGAATATTTAAAGGTCCTTATGTTTCTCCTCAGGTCATTAAGTAGAATTTAATTTTACTTGCCTTAGGTGTCTTTCTTCCTAGTTTTGAGCAATTTCCCTTCACTTTTAGGTAATGGCATTTGCTCTTCTGGGTCATGCCTTCCTAACAGTAAGTTTGTATATGACTAATTATGACCCAGTTGGAAGATAATGATGGTGACTATGACTGTTACATTATAGTTCACTAAATGATTTCAAATCCTCATAATAATCCCATTCGGTGGAACTTGCCTGGCAGTCCAGTGGTTAGGACTCTGTGCTTTCACTAAAGGGGGCACAGGTTCAGTCCCTGGTCAGAGAACTAAGATCCTGAAAGCTTCATGGCCCGCGCGTGTGCACACACACACACAACACACACACACACCCAATTAGGTAGGAATAAGTATTGAGTTCATTTTACACATTTATAACCTTGCACTCAGCAAGGTTACAGTCAGAGAGCTATAGGGAGTAAATCAGAGACTTGACCTCAGATCCTCTGATACCCAGAGTCTGTTTCCTTTCCACTATTCTGCTTGATCTCTACTCTAGTCCCCCTCTCAGACCTACCATGTGGCTTGTAGGGGAGTAGCACTTAATTACTACAGACTGGAGATGGGCCATGTTGGGAGGGATGGGACCAGGAAGCAGTAATCTGGAAGAGAGAAAGGAATTACCATTGCCATGCAACAGCTGGGCTTCCCTGGTGGCTCAGATGTAGAGTCCGCCTACAAGATGTGAAACCTAGGTTCGATTCTTGAATCAAGAAGATCCCCTGGAGAAGGAAATGGCAACCCACTCCAGTATTCTTACCTGGAAAATCCCATGGACGGAGGAGCCTGGTGGGCTATAATTCATGGGTCACAAAGAGTCAAACAAGACTGAATTACTAATACTTCACTTTTATGTGACAGTTACTATGTTAAGCACCTTCCATGTCCCATTTAATCTTTGAAGTTTTATTATGTCGGTGCTGTTTCTTCTGCATTTACAGTTAGGGAAACTGAGGCACTGTGTTATTAGGAAATATATCTTACTGTCAGTTGTAGGAGAACCTGGAGTCGTTTCTCCAACTCAATGCCTTCAAAAACCACAGAAGAGAAAGAGAAACATCATTAGAGGGAGTCGCTGCCTTGGATAGAATAGAACAAGAGCTTAAGATGCACTGGGCTTGAGCTGAGGTCACAGATACTGTTTTCTGCACTGATTCCCTCCCTAAAATCCTTCTGACAGACCCAGCTCATGGAGCAGACTAGATGACTAACAGCTGGGTAATGGTTCCTGATACTAAACTCTTGAGGGCCTTTCTTGAAGATTACGTTTCTATACATATCCATTTGCTGCACGCGCAGTGAATTTGCTTTAGAGTTACACACAGTGCTTTACAGTTTTATCAGTGTGTAAACTTTCATATCTTTATGTCATCAACTGAATAATATTACCAGATGACTTTGTTATTTTAATTGACAAAATAATTTATTCTTTTTTCATAAGACTTAAAAATTTCTCTTAACATGAATATTAATTTCTCTCAAATTATATCAATTTCTGTAAACACAGGCACTTAAAAATCTCAGTTCAGAATTAAAGCATAGACCTTAAAAAAAAACAACTCTGGTCAGATCTGGTTTCATTTAAAATTCTGTGCTGCTGTTTTCCTTGCAGATCATGGAAGAAACCTACAAGATGGAGTTCATGTATAGTGGCGTGGAGAACAAGCAGGTGGTGATTATCCATCAAATGAGGCTGCAGGCCAAAGCCTTGCAACTTATAGTAACAGCACGGACTGCTCGAGGGTAAGATGTGTGGTTGGCAAAAAAAAGGTGGCCCAGTCCTTTTAAAGACACCTAAAAATACATTCAGAGATCTCACCAAAGTTAATGATGCGTGAAATTATATTTAGGAAAGATTACCTATGGGATGGGCTTCCCTGGTGGCTCAGACAGTAAAGATTCTGTCTGCAATATAGGAGACCTGGGTTTGATCCCTGGGTCGGGGAGATCCCCTAGAGAAGAAAATGGCAACCCACTCCAGTATTCCTGCCTGGGAAATCTCACGGACAGAGGATTCTGGTGCACTACAGTCCATAGGGTCACAGAGAGTCAGGCATGACTGAGTGACTAACACTTTCAATGTTACTTTTCACCTAAGGGATATTGCAAGCTCTTCATTTCTTGAGATATTTCAAATTCCATTCTTAGATCATATTAGATCTCTGGCAAAACCCTTCAGTGGCTCTCCATTTTCTATAGCAGAATATAGGATTTCATCTGGCAACAAAGTGTACTTTATGATCCCTGATAGATTTCTTTAAGAATTTCGTGCCTGAACCATTTTGTTTTCTATTCTGAAGGAACTAGTGCTTTGTCTTAGGCAGTAGAGACAAATTTTGAAACTGTCTGGTGCTGTGAGACTTTGTTCAAATCTTGACCTTTCTACTTACTCATTGTTTGATTATAGACACTTTTTTTTTTTTTTTCTTTAGCCCCTCTGAGCCTTGTTTCCCTGCCTGTAAAATGAGAATGATGATACCATCTATCTCATAAGATTTCCATGAAGAATCAGTCAGTTCAGTAGCTCAGTCGTGTCCGACTCTTTGCAACCCCATGGACTGCAGTACACCAGGCCTCCCTGTCCCTCACCAACTCCTGGAGTTTACCCAAACTCAAGTCCATTGAGTCGGTGATACCATCCAACCATCTCATCCTCTGTTGTTCCTTTCTCCTTCCGCCTTCAGTCTTTCCCAGCATCAGGGTCTTTTCAAATGAGTCAGTTCTTTGCATCAGGTGGGCAAAGTATTGGAGCTTCAGCTTCAACATCAGACCTTTCAGTGAATATTCAGGACTGATTTCCTTTAGGATGGACTGGTTGGATTTCCTTGCAGTCCAAAGGACTCTCAATTGTCTTTTCTAACACCACACAGTTCAAAAGCATCAATTCTTCGGCACTCAGCTTTCTTTATAGTCCAACTTTCACACCCATACATGACTACTAGAAAAACCATAGCCTTGACTAGACAGACCTTTGTTGGCAAAGTAATGTCTCTGCTTTTCAATATGCTATCTAAGTTGCTCATAACTTTTCTTCCAAGGAGCAAGAGTCTTTTCATTTCATGGCTGCAATCACCATCTGCAGTGATTTTGGAGCCCCCCAAAATAAAGTCAGCCACTGTTTCCACTGTTTCCCCATCTATTTCCCATGAAGTGATGGGACCAGATGCCATGATCATCGTTTTCTGAATATTGAGCTTTAAGCCAACTTTTTCACTATCCTCTTTCACTTTCATCAAGAGGCTTTTTAGTTCCTCTTCACTTTCTGCTATAAGGGTGGTGTCATATGCATATCTGAGGTTATTGGTATTTCTCCCAGCAATCTTGATTCCAGCTTGTGCTTCATCCAGCCCAGTGTTTTTCATGATGTACTCTGCATAGAAGTTAAATAAGCAGGGAGACAATATACAACCTTGACCTTTTGGAACCAGTCTGTTGTTCCATGTCCAGTTCTAACTTGCTTCCTGACTTGCAAATAGGTTTCTCAAGAGGCAAGTCAGGTGGTCTGGTATTCCCATCTCTTTCAGAATTTTCCACAGTTTATTGTGATCCACACAGTCAAAGGCTTTGGCATAGTCAGTAAAGCAGAAATAGATGTTTTTCTGGAACTCTCTTGCTTTTTCCTTGATCCAATGAATGTTGGCAATTTTATCTCTGGTTCCTTTGCCTTTTCTAAAACCAGCTTGAACATCAGGGAGTTCACGGTTCACGTATTGCTGAAGCCTGGCTTGGAGAATTTTGAGCATTGCTTTAGTAGCATGTGAGATGAGTACAGTTGTGCGGTAGTTTGAGCATTCTTTGGCATTGCCTTTCTTTGGGATTGGAATGAAAACTGACCTTTTCCAGTCCTGTGGCCACTGCTGAGTTTTCCAAATGTGTTGGCATATTGAGTGCAGCACTTTCACGGCATCATCTATCAGGATTTGAAATAGCTCCACTGGAATTCCATCACCTCCACTTGCTTTGTTCGTAGTGATGCTTCCTCAAGCTCACCAGACATTCCAGGATGTCTAGCTCTAGGTGAGTGATCACACCATCGTGATTATCTGGGTTGTGAAGATCTGTTTTGTATAGTTCTTCTGTGTATTCTTGCCACCTCTTCATAATGTCTTCTGCCATGAATAATGAATAGGGTAAAATATGTAAAAGCACTAACATGGTATTTGGTACGTAGTAAGAGTTCATTATAATGGTAGCCATTAGATTTTCTGAGAATGAGAATTGCTATGTTGCTATATTTCATTGATTCTGAAATGTTCATTTAAAAATTTTAACTTCTCTGAAATCAGATATTTTGATGATGTACTATAGTTTGCTTGAAAGTGTTTTTTGTTTCTTGGTGTTTCATAAAAGTGCATCTTAAGAATGATGGCACCATAGGTTTCGTATAATATGTACTTAGGGAACTTGTTATCAAACAGAAGACACATTTGATGCTCAGTCCACTAGTTGTGTTAACCTAAAATTCATGTAGAGAAACAAATATATGAGTGTTTAAGTAAGCACCTAAAAACACATTACGAAGAACATTCTGAGTGTTGTTTTATTTCTTTGCTTATCTCGATGGTGGCCTGATATGGTCAGGTGGTGCCTTAATCTTAGAGATAGCCATACATTCATTTAGCAAATGTTAAGTCCCTGCTATGTGCCAATTGTAGCTAAGAAAAGATAAGTGCTTGTGATAGCATCTACACTTTTTTATTTAAAGAAATTGGATCTCCTTTTCAGTTTATATACAATTATTGTAAACATTTATATATTGCAGATTAAACGAATATTCTGTTCTCTGGTAATCTACCACTTGTAAAACACCTAACTATCCATTTAGATTATAAGTATGTGTGTTTAATATAGATTGAATCATAACATACTTGTCTGTTGTGCCTTATTTTTACTTCATCCAGCAATATGATATTTCATGTTTCCATGTCATTAATAAGATTCTAGTATATTTAGTCTTTACTCTTTTTTTTTTTTTTTTTTTGGCTGTGCTGCTGCTCTATGTGGCATATAAAATCTTAGTTTCCTGACCAGGAATCAAACCCGTGCCACCTGCTTTGTACTGCCAGAGAAGTCCCTCATAATATATTATTTTATATTTTCCATTTGTATGCATTCCTGCTTCTCTTTCCTTTTCCTTGATTTTTGTTGGATTGATTGTTTCTTTCTTTCTTCTTCCAGGGGTTTGACAGTTTTATACTACTCAGGTTTTAAGCTATTCAAATTAGAGACAGTAGAACATAATAATGGTTCAGAGGGCTAGGGTGCCTCATAGCTTAGATTCAGATCTTAACCCTCATTTGCAAACTTAGTAACCATGGGCAAGGTGCTTAAGAACATCTCTGTTTGTTTCCTGTAAGTTAAACTGGGACAATGATAGTACCTGGATCTCTGTCATAAAGTTATTGTAAGGATTACTGAATTATTATATGTAAAGCCCTTAAAATGCCGCCTGACACATTAAGAATAAACGCTTAATAAATGTTAGCTCTTTTTAGTTGAATAAATAGTGTTTTTACTCATTGTTAATAAATTGATTGACCTTATATTTATTAGCATTAAAAATAGAATTTATGATCACCTTTATCAAGACCACATTTAATCAAAATACAAGTTTATTTGCTAGTTTCACATTGTTAAATAATTTAGAATTTAGTCAGATTATCCTTTTTTTAAATTGCAGCTGATATACAATATTAGTTTCAGGAATTCCCTATTTTTACAGATCATACTTCATTAAAAGTTATTACAGATAATGGCTATAGTTCCTTGTACTATACAATATGTTGAATTATAGTTTTTCATGTATGTCTTATTTTATGAATTCTTTCTTAAAATCTGCATCAATCTTTATAAGTACATTGTCAATATTATTTAGCTCTAACTTGCCCACCACTGCTGTTTTTGTACTACAGTTATCTTTTAAAAAAAATTATTTATTTGGCTGTTTGGTCTTATTTGCTGCATGCAGGATCTTTAAATTCTAGCACGTGAGATCTAGTTCTCTCACCAGGGATGGAAACCAGGCCCCCTACCTTGGGAGTTCAGAATCTTAGCCACTGGACCACCAGGGAAATCCCCACAGTTGCCTTTTAAAATTCCCTGTTCTAATTCACTGTCTGTCTGACTGGAACACATTCACTAGTAATTGTTTTTCAGAATAAGTACATAAGTAGTGTACTCATGGAGACTTTGCATATCTAAAACTTTCTTTTGCTCTCATACGTGAATGGGGTTCTTTCAGAACTAAATATTGCTATGTCTGTTTCTTTCCCTTTCCTTTGTAGTTAGCTTATTTTTCTCAAAGCTGTTAACTTTTCTTTTTAGAGTTCAGAAATTTCTGAATATGTCTTTCTTCGTTCTTACTGACCTTTAGTGGGACTTTGAAGTCTTAGCTCTGTTTTATCTCATAATTTTTTTCCCTCTATCGTTTAATTACTTCTTCCATCGGCTGCAATCTTCGTATTGGATATTGTACCATCTGGCTCTATTTTTCCTACATTGTATCTTTTCTCTCATAATTTCAGTTTCTTTTTCTATTTTGTATTCTGAGTAAATTCCTCAGCATACTCTCTTAATGTACCATTTCAGTTTTTGTCTTTTTTCCTTCTAGTGTTCAGTTGTTGAACTGATTTCAGTATTATTGTTTATTTCTGTACCTTTTTTGTAGCAGTTTTTCTTGCTTTATCATTGCAATATCGTTTCAAATCTTCTCTTCAGTCTTACCGAGGTTGTTTATTAGAATTTTTAAAAAAGATTTCTTTGCTTTCTTGCCTTGATATTATCTCGTTGAGGTCTTCTTGGTTTTCTTGACAGCTCCTGATCATGCTTATAACATCTGGTAATTTTTCATTGTGTTTTTATACTTACAAGTGAAAGTTTAGACCAGTTTAAATTGGTAATTGGTATGGGCTTGCCTAACAGTTATAGGTCAGTGTTTGGTTTTCCCTAGTGGGCCTTGCTCTTACACTGAAAATGGGGGGTTCTTAGCGGTAGAGGCCTACTTCATGTACCATGTAGGTGAGGCTACCTACGCTGTTTGGGAGTTTGGGAGGAGTTCTCAAATCTTTTCATATTTTACTGCTTGGAAATTCTCCAAACTGGTTGTATGTAAGCAGGCCAAAAAAAAGGTACTACTTGGCTAACTTGCTTTCAGTTCAGTCTCTACTTAGCTGGAGTTCTCTCTAGCCATCTCATCCTTGGTGTTCTCTGGTTGGTTAACCTCACTAGCAAATTTCAGTTCTACTTCTGGTAGTTTTTCAGAGTTAAGGAAGATTCAAGTGCTACACACTTTTTAGAAAAATAATTCAGATTAATGTTGCTTTTAGAATACATTTCCATTTGCCATTTATCATTATTTATCCATTCAACAAATAGTTACTGAAGAGCTGCTTGTTTCAGGAAATACATGATGAATAATATGAAGCCCCTACTCTCATGGAGCTTATGGTTTAGTAGAAAGTCTTTAGTCTTTCTACTAAAGACTGGATTATGAAGAACCTTGAGCCCATACTCTTCCTCTTTTTTCAGCTTGCACTGGGCCTTTGTTGCTGCGCTAGGGCTTACTCTAGTTGCGGTGCGTGGGCTTTCTTGTTGTGGTGGCCTCTCGTGTTGTGGAGCACAGGCCCTAGGCGTCCGGGCTTCTGCTGCAGCGCAGCCTGTGGGCTTCAGTAGCTGTGGCTTGAGGTCTGTAGAGCACAGGCTCAGTAGCTGTGCATGTCCCCTGCATTGGCAGGTGGGTTCTTATCCACTGCACCACTGGGGAAGTCCGTCTTACATGTTTTTATATAAGGAGAGAGTGTTTGTTTTTTATTCACTGGAGCTGTATTCCTTCAATTAATAATGTATTAATGAAAATAAATGGAACATTCCATGCAGAAATTACAAGAAAAAAAATGCACAAAGATCAAAGGAAAAATCTATTCTTTGATTAGTAAGTTACATTGACCTGACATATTGCCTGGGCTTAATTAGGTATACATTTAAGTTTAAAGTACTGTGAGGCCAAAGAAGCCAAGATAGAGAGGAAAGAATATAGTCTATGTCTGTGTGCAAAGTAGTAACAAAATCTTTTTCCGTTTTGCATGAGAATGTGACCTTTGGTTTCCAAGTCTGTTTCCCGGAAACCTGATCACATCAACTCTTATTACTAGATGACACTGCTGTGGTAAAAATGATCTCTAAGGAAATTACATATAGACTAGAAGGAACTATTGGGCTTCCCAGATGGCTCCATGGTAAAGCATCCACCTGCCAATGTAGGAGACTCAGGTTTGATCCCTGGGTCGGGACGATCCTCTAGAGAAGGAAATGGCAACCCATTCCAGTATGCTTGCCTGGAAAACTCCATGGACAGAGGAGTCCATGGAGTACATGGGTTCACAAAGGAGTCAGACATCGCAAAGGAGTCAGACATAACATAGCGACTAAACAGCAACAAGAAGGAACTATCAGTGAACTCTAATTACCTGACGCACATGCCAAGGCTTTGGCCTTCATTGAGTGCGGTGATTCTTGCAACTGAGCATATCCCTTTAGGTACCCTGGAAGGTATAATTGTAGGTTACTTCAAGAGATATTGGCACCTATGAGGCATGAGGTTTCTCCATGAAAAGGGCCTCCACATTGGCCTGATGTAGATCTCATCTCCTTGAACTTGAGCTGTCAAAACTCCCAGAGAGCTCTGTGGATTGCTTCACGGGCTGCTGCATGGACTGCTGCAGCGGCAGAATGTGACATTGCACTGCCCGTAAGCTGTGCTCCTGTCCTATATCTGAACCGAATCTGGTGCCCAGTGTGCCTGTGATAGTCTCTGATTTTGAATATTCATTGAACCTCATGAACACTTCACTGTTTAAATTGGGTCTTGGGATCTGGCAAATATTTCCCTGTAGGTCCTTTAGGAGTCCTTTAAGAGAAATAGAATTTTTACAGTGTAACATGCTCATTGTCTTTCCATGTAGGTTCAGTTTCTGGGACTTTGGTCTTTACTACTCAGTTCTCAGATTTCAGATAACATGGGTTTTTATTTGTTTTGTTGTTTTTTTCTCTTCTACAGAGTTGACCCCTTATTTGGAATGTGTGAAAAATTTTTACAGGAAGTGGACTTTTTTCAGAGGTAAGTATTTGATCACCTTCTAGCTTATTAAATCTTGGTTATATAGAGAGTTGTATTTATAGGGAAATAGGAGTGATCACAACCAGAATCTTTGGTTTAGCCCATGTAGCCAGTGTGCCCTAATTTGTATGCAGTTGACCCTCAGTATCGGTGGCTTCTGCATTCATGGATATGCAGACTGTACTATTCCATTTTATGTAAAGGACTTGAACATCCATGGATTTTGCTGTGTGCTAGGGGTCCTAGAACCAATCTGCCACAAATACTGAGAGATAATTGTATTTTCTTTACTGGTGTGTAAACTTCCTAAGTGAGCTAAACATGCAGCATAATAATGAAAACATCAGGAAATATTGAGTGTTTTGATTCAGCATTCAGCTGGGCCAGAAAAAGACAAATATGTGGAAAAACTCAAAGTCACAATTTGTCTGTTTTTTTCACCATGGTTCTGAAAGTTGTGTATTTCTCTCTTCTCTACAAAATATTGTTCCATAATTCTGTAGGTAGCTTTTATTTTGTAGCCTAGATATATTTTCTGAGGATTCTCAATGAAGTTAATTGGCTAAAGCTGATGCGGTCGATGAGTGGAAGGCTTGGTGAAACAGTAGGAGTGAAAGTAGTGACCAGACCTGTGGTATGCTGCCTGTACTATACCAGGAAGGATTTAAGAATTTAAGATGTAATACTTTTGAAATCTAGCGTTTCGTTCTTCTGCTCCTTATTCCTACCCCCGTGAACTTTTCAAACCTGACTCTACAGGCTTGAAGGACTCTTCGCTTTTCAGGCTTTTTTCATCTGGATGATGATGGCTTCCTGTAGGGCAGGGCTAGATTGCAGTACTACCCCCGCCAGTAGGGGTTATGCTGTGCTGTGCTTAGTCGCTCAGTCGTGTCTGACTCTTTGTGACCCCATGGACCATAGCCCGCTGGGCTCCCCTGTCCATGGGGATTCTCCAAGTAAGAATACTAGGAGTGGGTTTCCATGCCCTCCTCCAGGGGATCTTCTCAACCCAGGGATCGAACCCAGGTCTCCCGTGTTGCAGGCAGACTCTTCACCAGCTGAGCTATCTGGGAAGCCCTACTCTCTAGTAAATAATACAGTCTAACTTGACTCTTCAGATCCTGACTTCATATGTCTGTGAAGTCCTGGCCTTACTTTGGGTTTTAGATTTTTATTTTTAATTGAAGTATAGTTGGTTTACAATGTTGTATAGATTTCTGGTGTACAGCAAACTGATTTAGTTAAACATAGTTTTAGATTCTTTAAGGTGGAGAGTCTGCTTTTGCGTAGTTGGATTGAAGAGATTTTTGGAAAGATGACAGCTCTGATTTGCCACAGAGGAGAATGTATTGTTAAGAGCTGTACGTTCTTCCTTAATTAGGCCTCTGAGTCCCAGTATTGATGTCACCCTTTCAGTGAAATATTTTTTAACTATCTCCTTTTACAAAGCAAAGTACCATGGAGTCATTCAGATCTGGGAGTAGGTCACTTAACTTTTTTAAGCCTCAGTACAACATTATCCTCTCTGAGTCTCAACATTCTTATCAGTGGTTATAAGCTCCCATTAAAACAGACTTTTTTAAAAAATAAAAAATTAACAAAATTTTAAAAAAGATCAAATTAGAAAGCTGTATTGACTAGTAAAAATGATTTTTTGCATATGGAGGCTATACTATTAAATTACTCAACTTAAAAAACAAAACAAAACAGGCTTTTTCTTCTCTTTGGCTCACTGTTTATGTCCCCAGTGTCCAGAATAGTACCTACCACCTGGTAGGGCCTAAACATATTTTTTATATTAATTAATGAAGCTATGATACAAAAATAATATTTCTAACAATGCAGAGGATTGCTAGATTAAATAAGATAGTATAAAACACTGAAGAGGTTGCCTGGCACATTTTAATAAATAAGGCTATTATGGTGGTTTTGTCACTGCAGCTTAATTATATAGGTGCATGGCTTTCTTCAGGAACCATGAGCTCCTCCAGTCCATCACTTTTCCTCCCTCAGGGACTGGCAGAAGTTCAGGGGTCAGCCTGTGGTGAATGAATTCCTAGTTGCTTCTGTTTGCTCCTTCAGGTGTTTCATTGCTGATTTGCCCCACCTGCAGGACAGCTTTGTGGACAGACTTCTTGACCTCATGCCCCGACTCATGACATCCAAACCTGCAGAAGTGGTCAAAATTCTGCAGACCATGCTGCGGCAGAGCACCTTCCTACACCTCCCCCTTCCAGAGCAGGTCAGTGTCTGTGTCAGTATCTTGACCCCTTCAGGGCAAGTCTATCCAGAGAATCAAAACTGCTCACCTTGGTGATCTTCTTTGACTTAGTGGAGTAGCTGAGTTCAGGCCTTTCTTCTGCTTGACTAACATAGGTCTATCCATTAGATAAGGAGATCATGTTTTGTTGCCCAGGGATGACCTGGCTTTAGAATCGTATTTTTTTCTTGTTTACAGATCCACAAAGCCTCCGCCACCATTATTGAGCCAGCAGGCGAGTCAGACAACCCTTTGAGGTTTACGTCTGGGTTGGTGGTGGCCCTGGATGTTGATGCAACCCTGGAACACGTGCAGGATCCTCAGAACACTGTGAAGGTCCAGGTCTGTCAGGTTTGGGTTCCCATGGAGTTTCTAAACTGACTTTTGTGTTGAAACTTTTCATTTTAGCACCTCCTGTAATCTCTGCCTGAGGGACAGAAACCGGGGGGAGGGAAGAGACGTTTTTATGGACAAGAGCCTGGGCACAGTTCCCAGCTCTACTGCTGAATATGGTTTGGAGCAAGTACATTAAACTGCATCTCAGGTTCTACAACTAACAAGTAGGAATGGTAACATTGAAATGATGTATTAATGTGAAAAATCCTTGGTCCCCACTATGGGTTCATTAAATGGCAGGGCCCCTTCTGTTCTTACAATGTGAAGTTAAGACTTGGTATTTTTAGGACTATAAGCAAACTGTAATAAGCAAATTCATGCAAGCTGTAGTTAGGTCAGCTTGGTAAATAAAATTTATGGGTGGGGAAAAGGCAGTCCTAGGGAGTATTTTTCCCAAGTTACATAGATGCACTAGAGAGATGGGAGAGATTCAGTATAGACACTGATCAGTTTATAACATTCTGTAGTTGAGCCCCAAAGGAGTCCTACCTATTTACCATTTCCCTCCTTTCTTCTTTCCCTCCTTTCTCCTTCCCTTCCTTCTTTCCATCCATACAATAGTGTTTACTCTGTTGTACCTGCTAAGTGCTAGGCAAGTGAATTAGAATTCCTGCCCTCAGGATGCTTAGTTTCAGTGAGAGACAGACAAGTGGACAGGCAGTTGTAAAACAGAAGTTCAGCCATCAGTTCAGACAGGTACAGGATGAATTAAGAATATTATGCTTTCTTATTAAATACCAGATTGCTCCCACAGCGTAGATCTAGTTTTGGGAGCCTCTTGCAACACAGCCTCCTGCAATGAGACACAACTTTTAAGATGACCTGTTCTCAAGACTAAGACTGGTTCAGTAAGATAATGGACTGACTTAATGGACTCAGTTTCTGGATTGTGAAGCTTCTTAGAAGTTTCAAAGGTGGGAATGAAGGTGGACAGAATATACACCCCAAATAAGTCTTTTGGGCCCAAAGATTCTTTGGAGTGATTATTTTTGAGAGTCTGTAGACACAGGTGAATCTCTGGAAACAGAGCAGAATTGCCCTTTTTGAGAGGAAAATTTACGTTTATAAGGGAAATCTCCATTTGTAAGATGTCTTCCTCTTAGTACCTGGAAGAATAATCTCTAGAAGCTCATATCAGTGGAGAGTATGCCAACTTAAATTTGCCTGACAGCTTTACCCTTGTTAATTGTTTTACTTGATGGTCTCCTGTAACAGGCTCTCTTTCGCTTCAGCATCTTTCTTTTGTCTAGCTGAAGATGGTATTTAAGGTGATGGCTTGGGCAGTTTTAAGGGGTGATTCAGTTTTCTTAGGTCTCTCCTTTATATATAGAGATGTATTTATATATATATGTTTATATATATATGTTTATATATATATACATTTACTTATATATATAAACTTCTGTTTGTTTTTCTCCTGTTAATCTGCCTTTATTATAGAAGGGTCTCAGACAAGAACCTAGAAAGGTAGAGGGGAAATTATTTTTCCTTTCCTACAGGGTTATTTCCAATTTTTGGCTTCTATAAAAAATTCAGCAGTATACTTAAAAAATATATATGTTACCGAGTCCAGGCTCACTCTGTTGCAAGGAGGGGACCCCTTCCAGGGCCCAAAACTGGGCTTTTGTCTAGCAATCAGAAATGAATTGTCTGAGGAGACACATATGCTGACAAAGCAAGAGATTTTATTGGGGAAGGGCGCCCAGGTGGAGAGCAGTAGGGTCAGGGAATCCAGGAGAACAGCTCTGCCTTGTGGCGCGCAGTATTGGGTTTTTTGGTGATGGGATTAGTTTCCGGGTTGTCTTTGGCCAGTCGTTCTGACTCAGAATCCTTCATGGAGGTGCCTGCCTTGTTCAGCCACGATGGATGCCATCGAGGATTCTGGAAGGTGGTCGGACTTGTGGTGTCTCCTTTTGATCTTTCCCCAACTCTTGTGGTTGGTGGTGGCTTATTAGTTCTGTGTTCCTAACCAGGACTTCCTGTCCTAAAACAACTCATGCAGATGGTTCCTATGGTGCCTGGCCAGGGTGGGCGGTTTCAGTCAGTGTGCTTCCCCTAATGGCTCTGCTCACTGCACAACAGGCCAATGAATCCGAGAGACGAGGTGTTGAGGCAAGGAAGAGACTTTAATCGGGGAGCCGGCGAACCGAGAAGATAGCAGGCTAGTGCCTGAAGATAACCATCTTATTGGGGACTGGATGCCAGGTTCTTTTAAAAATTAGAAAGAAGCAGTGAGGAACTAAAGTCAAAAGGCAGAATAGAGAAGAAGATGCAGTGGGGAAGTAAAGTGAAAGGGCCTTCAGTCTTGCAAAACATATCCAAGGGAATGGCCAGCCTTCAGAAGGGTATGTTATTCTCTCCTGTTCACAGGTGGCCAAGGACAAAGTATCTCTCCCTGAGCTGAACAAAAGCACTGTAGTTTACAGTCAAGCAGGCCAGGGTCCTCCAGGCAAACCAGTGAGTATGATATTAATATAAGGAATACAATGGGAGAAACCCTTAATTTGTGGCTGAAGAAAAGAAAGACCTTGTAGAGATACTGTGGCATAGATGAGGTCTGAAAGGATGACTAAGAGCAAAGGATAGAGGTATTCCAGGCAGAGGGAATATGAATAAACACTGGCAGTAAGTACAGAAAAGTAGCTTGGAGCGGGCAGGGTCAGCTTCTTGGAAGAGAATAAGGATGAATCAGGCCCTGGAGATGGTAATATTTGCCTATGGTGACAGTAGAGGAAAAATATCTTCTGGCTTCCCATTCAGAATTATTATAAATTATGAGACCTACAGAGAATTAATTCTGAGCTGCCGTGAAGTTGTGCTGCAGCCTTTTTTGTTTTGCCCTGTCAACTGAAAAAAATAATGCACAACCTAGAATTGGAGAGTTAGGTTATTTTTTTGAGCAGATGTTCTTAGGGCTTCAAGCCTGGGAGATACCATCTCAGATTAATGCTGAGAAAACTGTTCTAAAGAGGAAGTGGGGGAAACTAGGTTATACAGGAATTTTTGCAGCAACACCAGGTGGCCACAATGAAAGATTCCTGTTCGTAAAAGAAAACTAAATATCTCAAGGAGTTTAGCGCTTTTCTGTGTCTGGGACGATGCAAGAATCTGGACTCGCTGAAATCATTCCTTTGATATGCACCTCAGCTATCTGGGGCTAATATCCTGTGTTTTCTCATCCTGAGTTTCCTCAAGCTATACCATGGGTGTGACTGCATTCTGATGACTGCTAGATGGTGGACATTCCTTGTTTCTGCCCTGTGTTCTCTCAGGGCTCATGGTTGGAGGGTGGCTGCTGTCCCTGATGGCTCAAAATCCTTTGCTTGCTGAAATGGCAGGCAGTATTTTATTTTTCACTCCAACATTAGCTTCACCCTAGCTCCACATTCGAATTACTCAGAATGTGTTTAAAAAAAAAAAATACTGATGCACAGGCTTCAACCTACACCAGTTTAAGTCAGAATCTTGAGTAGAACTCATGAGTATCAGTATTTTTTATTTAAGAGCTCATAGGTTTCGATTAAAAAGAAAAGAGCCCATAGGTGATTCTAATGTGCAACCAGGGTTGAGAACCAGTTTCACATTGCTTCTGGAAAAAGTTCACTGACCAATTGTGCATAAATGAGATCACAGGTAGATTGTTTAAGGTTCATCTGCTAGACTTTACTGAAAAATCACCTTCAGAGTAGCTTTACCACATGCATGGCCAAACTGTTTGAATGCCATCATAGGTCGGAAGATGAGGAACTCACTGCTCAGTCATTGGACAGCTCTGACAGTAAGAAAGCATTGTCCAGCTCAGCTGCCATGCCCCAACGCTTCTGGACAGATGAGATTATGGGGCAGGTGGGCTGAGACATGCCTCCCCAGAGTTTCATAGTTGAAAGACTTGTGCGGTCCCAACTTTACCCCATCAGTATATTCCCAAAGCCCAGGTCCTGTGTGTTTCTAGGATGTGCTTCATTTGTTCCTTTAGCTCACTTGTACACTGTGCAGTGATAGGCCCTCTACACAGATAACTGTGAAGCTCCCCTCGGTGTTGAGGAGAGCTCTTTGGCAGCTTGGGAGACTTGAAGAACTGGCCCGTGATTTGAGCAGACCCTTCATGAAGCACTATCTCTATAGAAAGAGATAAACAGCTTCCTGGCTGCTTATGATCTCGTGAAAAGTTACAGAATTGTTCTTTTTTAAAATATGTATGTATGTGTGTACTTAATTTTGGTTATGCTGGGTCTTTGTTGCTGTGGGCAGGCTTTCTCTAGTGCAGCAAGCAGGGGCTACTTTCTGGTTCTGATGCATGAGCTTCTCGTTGTGATGGCTTCTCTTGTTGCAGAGCACGGGCTTCATTAGTTGTGGTGCACAGGTTTAGTTTGCCCCACAACCTGTGGGATCTTCCTGGACCAAGGATTGCACCCATGTCTCCTGCACAGGCAGGCAGATTCTTAACCACTGGACTACCAGCGAGGTTCCAGAATTATTCTTAATACTTGATAGTTGATGATGGATGGTGGGCCATGATATGACTCAGAGCTAGAAGCAGCAGGGAATGCCTGCAAAGGCTCTTCATGTCAGGATTATTATTTTAACTTATCCGTGTACTTAATAGAGGCACCTTATTTCTGTCACTCATTTACCATAAATTCGGGAAAGATTTATCACACACTGGCTTGTACTGGGGGGAGGGTAGAGAGATGTTGACAGTATCGTCCTCCCCACAGGAGCAGTTTGTTATGAAGGATGGTGTCATCTTTTCCTCCTGCTTTGGGGTTCACAGCAGATGTCACCAGTAATTTTGTTAAAAGCTCATGGCTCTTCTGGCTCTTTTTCTCATGTCTGTCACCTCTTAGGTCTTATATCCAGATGGCCAGGCTCAGATGATCCACCCTAAGCCGGCAGACTTTCGGAATCCTGGCCCAGGGCGGCACCGGCTCATCACTCAGGTGTTCCTCTCCCACACTGCCTGGACAGGTAAGGAGACAGTGGGGGCAAGGCATTTGTTTTTAATAGTTTGAAAAATACGTGATTGAACCAGGCCTGGTGAGGGTTGAACTTGATTTCCTAAGGTGCTTATAAGCTCAAACTGGGTGCATTTAGACTAATTTGCTGCATTGCTTTGATTACACACAGCACAAAATTTTTTCAAAAGATTACGATAGAATGGAGTCTCATGGAAAGAACGTGGGCTGGACACCTGGAGACTGTTTTCTTATTGTAACTTAGTCATTGACCTGCTGCAAAACCTTGGACAGGCTACTCTCCCTGCTGAATCTTGTCTCCTCACCTTCTAAATTAAGATGACAATTCTTAATCTACTATTTAATTCTGAGGACTAGTCTTTCTGGAAATTAAACAGTTTTATATTTTTTTCCCAGTAATTTAAAATCACTCTTTTTGTTATATGAACAGTTCATTTCATTCCCCCAGAAGAGGTACAATGACAACTGTTACTGCCTTCCCTTCCCACATGGGCTGGTTTGTGGGGTAGTGCAAAAATGATCTATTCATACTTCGCCCTACAGCATCTGAGTAGAAACTTGATAATTTGAGAAAATAACATAGAAGCTACATAAGTATTTTTCTTTAATTCGTAAAGGATAAAATGAGAGAATACAAATGCAATGACATTCCATTTCCACAGTCTGTAAGGCACTTTGAAAACTTCAGAAAGAGACTCAGTCTGTAGAACCTAAAATGTGGGTGAGAATTGGTCTTGGTGGTGTTGCCTCAATTGTTGAAGATGATTCAGAAGTATGGTTGTTACTGGAGATGGTGTTCAGTACCAGCAAATTTGGTTTGTTTTAGAAATAGATGAATGCCTTCTGGAATTTTCTTTCACTGTATTTTTGAATACATGTGTAATTATTTATTGCCATTATTAGTGGTTTTCCCCAATGAAGGGTGTTAGGTGGATATAGATGACTGTCAAGTTTTCACAAAGAGGAAACGGTGTTATTGAATGTCGGAGCAGCCCTTTTGGAGGTCCAGTGGGCCTGTCACAATTGAAGGAGCTTCCAGCCAGGAAGCTTTTCCCAGGATCTGCCTCCCTGAACATCTCTCACTCCATATCCTTGCTGTTGGAATGTTCTGCACTGTTTGCCACAGTGCAAGTCTACAGGAAGGTAGAATTCCTTATTCTAATCTCTTTTGGTGAAGGGACCCTAGATATGGGGAAATAAATGCTGTGGGACAGCATTGTTCTGCAGGGCCAAGGCTGAGGGAGGCAAAACAGCATATTACAGCTCAGAAGAGCTTGAAAGATTTCAAGGGATGTATTGACTTGTCCCTGGTCATACAGCAGCTCACTGCATGAACCAGGCATACAATTTGGGCTGTCCTGAGCCTGAAAAATTATGATTCACTCAGGTTTACCTCCTTTGACAGGCTGATACCCAGTCATAATTAAAAATCTCCGTTTTAGTTCTCTGCTCAGCAGTTACTCATATCAGGTGTTTTCTCATTTATTTGTTGACTTTATCTCCAGTTAGAATGTGGGCTGCTTGAGAACAGGGACTTGCTCATCACCTTTACCTCTGTGTTCCCAGTACCTCTATCTCATGTCCCTAGTGCCTGACATGTAGCAGATGCTCAACAAATAATGAAAACGGAATGTAGGGTTTCAAGTTTGCAATAAAAATTCATTTAATTCTTAGATAACTCTGTGGTGGGAGTTAGTATTCTGCTTTTCAGTTTATAGATGCATAAGTGGAGGCCCATGTGGCCAATTAATGGTGGCTTGGGGGCCAGCATGCAGATTTCCTAAGTGCCTTGTTTTTTCACTATACCATCCTCCCATCTGGCCTGGGATACTAAAGTGAAATGTGTTCTCATTCTGAATGCACCAGCACTTTCTTCCTCCTAACCCAGGAGACGAGGCCTGGTGTTGGGAAGGGACTCCTCCATCTAGTCCCTCAGCTCCCTACCTAGGGCCTGTCTTTGGGGAGACAGGATGCTGCCAGGCCTGGAGTCACATAGACAAGTTTCCAAATTCTGCCTTACTTGCTGTGGTCCTGAGAAAGCTATTTAACCTCTCTGCCTCATTTTCCTTTAAGACTGTGGAGTGGTAATATATACCTCGTAAAGACATACTCTTCTAAGCATGATAAACAGATTGCATGGTTGGCCCCAGACATCTTATGTTTCTTTTCCCCACTGTCTTCTCCCTCTTGTTTTTTTCTCTCTGCTCCCTTCCTCTGATGGCAGAGGCTTGAATTGCCCCTCTTCACATGTGCTGGTGAGGGAAGGCTTAATGACCAGGTAGGGTTCAGTTGTCTGACCTTACCAGGGTTTGGCTCCTGAAAGTGCTGTGAGAGCCAGGGCTGGGTTGTGGTTCAAGGGTTGGCAGTAGCCATCTAGGACAAAAGAGGAGAGCCTGTTGAGAGAGCTGATACTGGAGCCTCGGACCAGAGAGCAGTGCTGGTTTCATTACAGAGACACTGAAGGCTGGTGAAAGGGCCCATGGTAAATGGTCCTGCTGAAGCTGCTGTCTGGGCTTGGCTGGGTTGCTCTGGCTGGCTGCCAGCCCTCCCTTCCTGGAAGACAGTGATCTGGTCTCTATTTTGATCCCTAGGGAGAAGTCTGGAAATAACAAGGAACATATCTGGGGAGGCATTGAGAAGTCCTGGGACCTCTGCCCTTGTTCATTTTCTGTTCCATCAGCCCTCGTTGCTGCCCTTTAAACACCTTACCCTTGGGCTCATCTTTAAAACTTGCATCTTTCATGAAGTAAGGAGGTTACCCAGTCACACAGAATCGAGGAGGACACCCAAGCTAGCGGTGTTCTTGTCCTCTGCACCTGCCGTTAGGTCTTTCTGAAATCCTCACCCTCTTCTTTATTGAAGCCACATGGTTAATAGAAGGATTAGTGTTTCAGTTTATGAACTGAGCTCAAATTCTGTCACTAGTGTAGATTTGGACAGTCACTTAGAAACTCTCAGAGCCTTGGGACTCTTTTGGGATCGTGACGATCTTTCTTTCATGGTGCGGCAGGGTAAGAACTGTTGGAGGTATGTGTTTGGCACCAAGCAGGTGTTCCATTCCAGAGCTTTCCTGGGTGCCTTCGCCAGAGCTTTTTACAGACTCGCGTGTGTACTGTGCTCTACGCAACTGTCTCTGCCTCCTCAGCCAAACAGCAACTTAAGGGAGGTCTTATTTATTTTTGCTGGGCCTGCCAGGTGCAGACACCAGATCAGTATTGTAATGTCATGTCATGAAAGAATGGAAGGTTCAGTGACATGATTTTAGGTCCCTGAAATGTGTTCCTGTTCAGTAATGAGTGTTTTCTGTCCAAACTTTCCAGATGAACGGCTTCTTCTCTGCTAATGCAGCAGAGTCCACACTGCACGTAGCCCTCAGGTCTGAGATCGGCTGCCCGTAAAGAGCATGGTTATCTGGGCACAAGAACTGGCCACATGCACACACCTTGTGACCCTCTGTCTTGGAGGCTGGAAGGCCTGTGTGCAAGAGGGTTTTTCACTTGCTCTCTGAGCATCTCAGCAGCCATGGATCTGAGCTGCTGGGAGCCCAGCAGACCCGAGGAGGAGGTGGCGGTGGCAGAGATATAGCAGCACGTCTGTAGCTTAGGAAGAGCGTCACAGTATTCAGGCTGGAAAATTGTTTTTGTTTTGCAGATGGGGGACGGGAGGGATGCAGACAGGTGAAAAATGTTCTTGAAACCCTGCTGCCTCCATCTTTGATCTTGCTTTTACTTGACATTTCATCCCAATTCCTGGACATTGCCCTGTCATTGATGATTTTTGTCTTTTTTTCTAGAACCCTGCCAGGTGGAAGTGAGGCTGCTGCTGGCCTACAACTCCAGTTCACGCATTCCAAAATCCCCCTGGATTGAAGGTGGTGAGATGTCACCCCAGGTGGAAACCGGCATCGAGGGCACCATCCCCTTCAGCAAGTCTGTAAAAGTTTACATAATGCCCAAGCCTGCAAGGCGCTGAATCACAAGCAGCCTTTACAGCCGTGGCCTAGAAGGCCCTTCTTGGGATCAGAGTGAGCCAGAAGCTGGAACATTTCACCTGGAAATGGTATATAGGCATAAGGAGGAACATGTGGCCCTTGCAGTCTCATCTGTATCAAGCATTGGATAAATTATTTTGCATTAATTAAGAAAACAGAAACCTTCAAGTCTGTCCTGCCCCCCACCCCCAACCTCCATAGCCCTGCCCCCAATAAAATTGAGACACCAAGCTGCTCTAGTCCCTGGTCCTTCAGGGAATCTGTGTGGCTATAGGTTCAACATTTATACTACATGCCTACATTCTTCAGGTGTGAAACAAAAAGATCCAATTTTCTAGCCACCTCTAAAGAACCAGTTATTGGAGCCATAATCTTATTTCTTAAAGCAGCAGTCTGTTTGTCAGAGCCAACCCCAAAGCAGCTTTCACAGCTTTGCTTTTTCACTATCGACAGTTCCTGGATGGCCCCAGACTTCATTATCTTGCTGAGAGTCTCCTTCCTTAACTCAGGCAATGGCTGGCCAAGAGCTGAATGGACAGCTGAAGAATGAATCATTTTCATTTTTCAGGAAAATTTTTGATCTTGCCTGCCATTATCCTTAGGACCAAAACGTGAGAGATGGGCCATATTTTAGAAAAGAAACCAGCATTATGGGAAAAAGGGATCTAGTGTAAGAAACAGAGTCATTTTGCAGTACTTCTTTGATGACTCCAGTGTTGGAGCTGCATGTGAGTTAAAGATGCAGCTGTGGTGTACGAACAGTAAAGGCTGTGAACCATGGTGAGGGCCTGTGCTGTGTTCTTCACCTGTCATTTAATCCTGTAACAGCCGAGTGAGTCTGACAGGTTAGGTCATTGGTAGGAGTACTGTAATAACACCTGTATTCATTCAGATCCAAAAGGAGTCCAAAGGTCTGAGCTATACCACATCAGGAGAAGTATATGGGAAAGAACCTACAAATCTCTCTTGTGCCTTAATTTTCTTATCTGTAAAATAGAGATAATTATACTTTATGGGTTGTTGAATGGGTTTAATTAAATAATGCTTGGCAGAATCTTAATCTCTGGTCAGTCTTGATCATATTTGGTGCTTGGAAAGCTAATAAAAATAACAAGAGCATGCAGTTCCTGAGAGGCAGAGCTGGAATTTGAATTCAAGCACGTTTGACACACCTAATGTGTGCCCAGCAGTGTTGCAAACCCTTTAATGAATTAATTCATTTAGTCCTCAAAACTATAGTGTGAAGTAGGTGCTATTATAATAAACCTAATAGTAGGTTTTAATTAAAGCAGTTGAAGTTCAGAGAATTTAAAGAAGCCAGGATTATGGGAAAGAGGGATCCACTATAAGAAACAGCACTTTCAGCTCTATCTCTGATGGCTCCAGTGTTGGAGCTGCCTCCTTGGCCTAAGTCGCACAGCTGGTAAACGGCAAGCTGGAATTAGAACCTGGGTGGTCTGGTTCCTGGAGGTCATAACTGCTATGGAGAGACTAAAAGAAGATCACCTCCATGGTGTTTACTTTTCTTGTGTGCTCACTTACTTAGTACATCTCAGTGATGTGCCATCAGTGTCAACAGGAGGCCCGAAAGAAAATTGCCTGCCTTGGAGATAAAGTAAAGCTTAAAGCCAGGCTGAGTCATACCATGGCCCTGACACAAGCACCTAATGATGATTACTGAGTTGACGCAAGGATGAAAACATCAAGAACCATTGCTGCTAACTGAGCCTTCCAAGGGAAAAGTATGGTGAATCCTTTTTAGATACACTACTACTTTTATAAAAATCTTTCTCAGTTATTCCCTATTTTATAGGTGGGAAAACTGAGAGTTTGAGGTCATGTCTTTCTCCTGAGGGGCAAGGGCGGAATTTGATCCTAGGTCTTAAGACCTGAAATAGTACTTTCCCCATCAAAGGTGAAGATACACAAAGGGGCAAATTTTGCCTTAGTATCAGGACGAGTTTTTGAAAACTGTAAGAATTGAATGGGTTGTCTTAGAAGATCAGGAATTTTCCATGCTGAATGTGTTCAATCTGAGGTTGAACAAGCTCCTGACAAGTGTGTTCTAAAGGAATTCAGGTTACCATATGAGGCGTTGAGCTCAGCCTTTTAAATTCTTCTTTCTCCGAATTCTCTGTGAATTATGAGAATCTTGATTTTTCTGACAAAGACCTGGAAAGAGGCATAAAGATGGCTCTAGTGTGGCACCCTCATTTATAAGTGACCGTGCAGCCAGAGAGGCTGAGTTAGTAGAAGCAAGTCTGGAAATCAGGCCTCTACAGGAGTCTCTTCTGCATTTTCAGTGACCAACCACATACCTGGTCAAAGCTGGAAACTTTCACACTGGACACTATCCCTACACTTCATATAAAACTAGCCATTGCGTCCTTTAGATTCTGCTGCTTTAAATGTTTCAGTCCTCTTTACTCAATGTGTCTGTCTTGATGCAGTCTACATCATCACTCTAGAAGTGTGAGATTAGTTTCCTAATGAACTGCTTGTCTCAAATCTTTTCCCCTTCAGCCCATTCTTCACACAGGTGCCAGAGTAATCTTTCCAAAACCCAGATCTGATCACATTCATTCCCCTGCTTAAACCTCCTTAAGTGGGTCACTTCTTGGCTCCAGGATAAAGTCTAAACTGTCCTTGAAGACTCTTCATCCCCTGCTGTCCTCTCTAGCCTCATACTCCGTGTCCCCAACAGTCTCTGTACTTCTCCCGCTGCAGAGGATTATCTGTAGTTATTCCCAATTCTCACCATTATGTCTCTGCCTCACACCTGAACCTTGGAATGTGCTCTTCAGATTGTCTCCTGTGGTCCCTTTCTTTTCATTCTTCAGGAGTGAGCCTCATTCTGGAACCTGTCTGTGTCTCCTGTGGGCTTGATGCATTGCCTTTATGTTTCCACAGCCTTCTATACATTCTTCAACCATCTTATTTATTGCAGGTTCACAAATGCCAACCCCTGAAGCAGGTAGGCAGGGGGAAAAAAAAAAAGTAAGTGGCTTTGTAAAGCTAATAAATGCATCCTCTTTTTCAAAGTTATGAAAAAGAATAACCCTCATACAATTTTTAAAAAGGAGTAGTTCAGTGGCTGTAGGAAAATGATAGAAACTGAAGAATCATCAGCAGATTTTCTGTCTGAAGAAGGCTGTTCAGCTTGACTCAGCTGTTCATAGGTATGGGCCTGATCAGATTTTCTAATTGTTCCAGAAAAGCCAGTGACCTGCATTTTCATGTTAAAAATATATATCCATGTTAAAAATTTTGGTAAGTCAAGTAAATGTGCAGATTACTCTGAGACCAACAAAACCCATCTCCAGGTAGATTTGTGACAGTTTGCAACTTCTGCATCATCACCCTGTTTATATGTCTGTTTCTCCCAACCAGTCTGTGAATAGCTGGGCAGTAGGACTGTCTGTATTGTATCCCCAGCGTAGCGCCTGGCACATACCAAGCAAGGAAAGAATGAATGAGTCCATGAGTCCAGAGCAAGGTTGACAGTACCATGACATGCCTGCAAAAGCCAGCTGAGAGTCAGACTTCTGAAAGGACTGTATATTTGTCTTTGACATAATTGACCTCAGCAAACAGAATTGAGGAGAAGGTACACACCTAGTGCTTGACAAGACTTCTTGTCTTAGGAACCACTCAAGCTAGAAGAAATTAAGTGTGGGCAGTGAGGGCTGTGCATGCAACTTACAAATTGAACCAAAGGGTATGTGACTAAGACAGGGGACTAAGTATAGTGTCATGGAAAAAGAGCTTCTCTCCCAGTTCTTCAAATTTCCAGCATTGACCATGCCAAAGAGATTCAGAAGTAGGGGCTATTGTAGGTTTGATACAAAGTTTAATAACTTCACCGCCAGGTACTTCTGTCTCTCAAGAAGTTTGTACTAAGTTATGTTTAACGTAGAGACAACTCACTTAGGAACACCTAATTACACCCACACCTAATTCAACACCCACTGGAGCTGTCTTATCTTACATTTGACAAAAAAAAAAAAATTCTTTTATCTCATCACCCAGAAAAAGAGTCTGAATTTTTATCAGACATCCCTGCTTGTTTTATGAATCTGGCTTTCTGAGCTGAGGGAACTGAGGTCTAGAAAGACCCCGTCATCTGACAAACGGTCGGTTGTGGAAAGGGCACTGAGCTTGACCTTCTCAGGCCTCTCGGCTGGGTGTTGGGTCTGTGACAGTCCATCTCCTACGGGTCTCCTAAGGTGGTAGAGGTTGGGTTCTAATCCTGCCTTTGCCACTTTCTTGCTGGGTAAACTTGGAAAGATCACTTTCCATGGTAATCATCTCAGCTTGTGTTTGCTTGCCAAGCCACGTCTTCAGTTGATTGGCTGTCCCTTAGGTCGGATGCCAAGTGTGGCCAGTCAGGTGACAGGATCATGTGGAGCAAAAATCCACTTTCTGGGCCATGGCTTTAACAAGGGTGGGGGTGGAGCAATTTTATTCAGTTATGACCATGATCGATAGCATACCTAGTTAATGTCTGTTGAAAAGTTCCCAGATATTTGGTGAGTAAATGAACTACTTGTTCTTTAAGACCTGTGTTACATCCTTAGTGATGTCTCGCCTAATCTTCCTCCTATTCTGGTAGGATAAGTTAGTCCCCTTTTGTGCTACCACTGGATGTTATAACTACTATAATGTTAACACACTATCATTATTGTCTTGTTTATTTCTCTCAGGTAACTCTTGAGGGCAGGAACTATAACTTACTCATTCCTGTACCCCTAGGATCCAGCAATAATTGGTCATAAGAATATTAGTTAAAGACTTTCAGTAAATGAGTATGAAAGAGAATTACTGAATAAATGAGTGATCAAAAAAGAGTAGATAACATCCTATGAATCTATGAAATAATAAGCAGCTATATTAAGAACCATAAGATGAAACCAGTTAGCTTTACACAGCAGCCCCCTTAGGAGAAATATAACAACAATGGTTTCAATTTATTGAGCCCTTAGTACATGCCAGGCAGAGTGCTAAGACTTTATGTGAATTATCCCACTTAACACCTGTGATGACTTCAGGTACTAATATTATCCCTATCTGACATGAGAACAGTGAAACCCTGAGAGATTAAATAAATGCCCAACCAGTGAATGGCATTGGAAGCCACAGGTCAAAGTCAAGGTATTGGGACACCAAAGCCAATACTCGTAACTTTTATTAACAGGGGGAAAAATGAAAAATAAGGCACTGCTGATAACTGTTAATAATTCTATTAGTCTATGTAAGGTTTCAAAAAGGTCGCTTGGTATTTAATAGAACCAAGGCTATCCATGCCAGTAGGGGTCATTAGAAGGCATGTAGTCCAGCTCCATCATTTTATAGTGAGGGAATCTGAGGTCGAGAGAACTGGCAAGACTCAGGTTTAGTTAGTGGAACAGCCTCTCTAGAACCTAAGTATCAAGGCATAGCTCCTTTTACTGTTACTGAAGTGTTGCTTCAGGGCTCTGCTCATGTTATTGCACAATGAAATTTTCCCTTTCCACATATCTGAAGTAGCCCCTATCACTCTTTTTCTTATCTTGCTTTATTTTTCTTAAACCAGATTCTGTTTACAATATGTATTTGCTCACTTATTTATTTGGCACACTAGAATAGAAACTTGAGCACAAGATTTATTGCTATTTTTTTGGAACCTGTAGCATTGTCTGGTATACAAAGTACTTAATAAATTGATGACTAAACATTCCAAAGTATCAATTACAATATGATTTTAATGTACTGAAACTTTGGCTTTCAAACTTCAAATCAGAAGGCTTTCTTCACTTTTGGCTTTATTTTCATTTACTTCTGGCCTAACATTTACCACAGTATTAAACCGCCTTCCCACCCCCTAGGACAGGGGCCTTGCCTGAGTCATCCGCGCATTGCAGAGCCTAGCCCAGGACCTGGTGCAGGCAGCTGTTGTAAAGTGCTGGGGAGGCTGGAGTGGAGAGTGGTAAGAGTGACAGTCACAGGCATCATTGTTCAGTGATTTATTCTCTTAAGGCTCCATCAGCAGGTGGAATGGAAGACCCCTCCCACCCTGATGCCTTGGGTAGCCAAGGCATTATATTCTTCCACTGCCTTCTCTGTCTGGAGGACCCGCACATCAATGCCTTTTTTCTTGAGGTACTCTACCGTTGATGGGGGTACCTGGAAAGAAGGAAAAAGATAAGTAAATCAGGGTGAAGGGCCCCCAGGGTTTCCTTTCCTGTTATGAGGCAAATATATTCTACAGAAATGGACACTGACAACTGTCACTCCCCAATCACCCAGCATGTCACCAGTCCAAAATTTGGCAGTGAGCCCCAAGGAGTCAAAGAGTCTTCTAAGAGGTTGACAGAGTATCATGAAATATGTGCACACAGCTCAAGTGAAATGGAAACTGGAAAGAGCATGGGTTTTGGAGCCAGACTTGAATTTTAAGTCCTTACTAGCAGTATGACTTTGGGTAAGTGAATTAAATACCCTGAACCTTTTTTTCCCATGTGTGTAAACAGAGGTAATACCACCTAACTCACAGGGTTGGTATGAGAAAAAATTCAGCTAAAGTATGTAAAATGTCTAGCATGTAAATGTTAAATGTTTGAGTCAATCCCACCTGAGTCTAAATCCTAACTTTGCCATGCAATAACCAAGAGACCTTTTGAAAACCTGTCGATTACAATTTCCTCCCCTATAAAATGGGGATAATAATACTTAAAACCACAAGGTTGGCATGAGGTTGAAGTTTTATGAATGTACATATACTGCAGCTGAAATGTGTTCTCAGGCCTTTCTTGATCACCTCATTTAGAACAGAGCTCAGAAGTCACCATTTTCTTAGCATTTATTATGATCTGAAATTGTCTACATATTTATTATTCACAAGGGCCATGAACCTTTTTTACCTTGTTGTCCCCAGAACCTTGAACACTGTCTGACCCATGGAAGATGCTGAATAAATATTTGTAAATGAATTTATATAAAAGATTCTCAATAGTGGCAGCTATTATTGGATATTTTCTCAACTCTGACTTTTCCTGAATATTATTTTTAAGTAAATTTTAATTCAACTGTTAGAAGGAATTCTCAGCAAAATGTTTTTTAAATGTCCTATATTACTTTTTCATATATTTGAACAGTTTTATATTAACAGTAGCCATATGGATAGGAGTCATTTTAATGGAGGGGAAAAATACTAGATTAAACTAAAAAATATAAAGGCACCTTCATCAGTAAGGAACTGGATTTTAGGACATGTCTATAAGGGACAGAATGAAGTAGATCTCTATAAACTTAGGTGAAAGGCTGTCCATAATGCAATAACAAATGAATAAAAAGTTGCAGGACAATATGTATAGTGTGATCCTGTTTATGTAAAGCATGGATGTCAGTATATATTAGTAGATGTGTAGAGAGAATTGAAGCAGTTACATATACATCACGTGACTGGGAAGGGAGAGTCTTTCACCTTTTTAATATTACATTTCTGTGTTGACTTTTTTTCACAACAAGCATGTATTATTTCTGTAAGTACAATAAAAACAAACATTTTTTTCTGAAAAGGGAAAAAAAACTTAACTTGAATGTGACCAAGAAAAGAAAAATTTTAAGTACTGTAAAAATGGAAGATACCATAAAACTCTGAAGAGCCAAATATTGATAACTATAGAGCTTAGGAAATTTCTAAGATTGAGGAATTTCTGGAAAACGGTTGAAACAACACCAGCCATTGGTTAAGTAGAGGCTGGAGAGACCAACCCTGATGAGGAAGAGTAGACTCAGCCACTACTTCATCCTGGGCCATCCACTGGCTCAGCAAAATGGGGGTGCATGATACATGGACGTACCTCTATGGTAAAGATCTGAGAGACTACGGAAAGTCCTCAGGAATGCTGTGCTCACCAGTACCAACCTTTAAGGCCTCACTCATCCCTCGGCCAATCACAAGGATCTGCACACCCTTCTCCACAACTTCCTCCACATCTGCAGGCTGCACACCAGGAGAATGCTGGACGTGGAAAGAGAATGTTCATCAGCTGCCAGCTTTTCAAATCTGTCTTTGCAGTCAGCATTCTTGTGAAATTCATTCATCACTTAAGAAATGTTTACTGAGGTTTACTCTATGCACAGTGTCACTTGGGCCCTGGGAATAACAGAAGCTGCCCTTATGGAGCTCTGAGTCTAGTGAAAAAATATGGAAAACTACAAAGACATTTCAGTAGTTTTACAAGTGCTACAAAGAAGTAAGTTCAGGGTACTGTGAGAACATGAAGGGCACCTAATTCAGACTTGGAAAGTCAGGCCAGGAGGTCAGGGGAGACATCCCAGAGGAGGTGACATTTAAGTTGAGATGGGCTTTCCTGATAGCTCAGTTGGTAACAAATCCACCTGCAATGCAGGAGACCCTGGTTCGATTCCTGGCTCGGGAAGATCTGCTGGGGAAGGGATAGACTACCCACTCCAGTATTCTTGGGCTTCTCTTGGGACTCAGCTGGTAAAGAATCCACCTGCAATGCAGGAGACCTGGGTTTGATCCCTGGCTTGGGAAGATCCCCTGGAGAAGGGAAAGGCTACCCACTCCAGTATTCTGGCCTGGAAAACTCCATGGACTGTGTACTTCATGGTGTGGCAACTTTCACTTAAAGGATAAACAGGAATTAGCCAGGTTAAAGGAAATCAGGGGAACAAGGCATACCAAACACAGGGAACAGCATGAACTAAAAGGCTCGGGGGAAAGAGCAACCTAGTGAACTACTAGTTCCTTATGACTGGAGTGTAAGTGACAGGTGAGTGGAAAGAGAGGAAGTGGGAGAAGAAAGCACGTGCACACACCATGCCAAAAGTCGGAAAGCTCCATTCTGTTTCCTTGTGCTGAGCTTCTTTCCTACTTAACTCCAGGAAAACTTTGATGCTTTAAAGCCTACTCCTACCTGTCGCTCTGTAAAGTCTTCCCAGATTCTCCCAGGGCTATTTAAGGTAAGGTTTTTAATGCACATCAGAGGATGGTGGCTTCCGAACTGCTTCCACATCAGCCAGTGGGGATACAGGAGTTAAGAGTTTGGTAAATACCAGCCCACTACTGGGGAGTGAATAAATATGAGTGGAAAACTGTCATGGAAGACTTGCTGTTCTAACTGCATCTTATGAGTTGGAATATGCCTTGATGTGGTGGCTGTAGAACGATACATTCTAATCATAAGTTAGAGATGGTTTAGAAAAGAGCTGCCAAAACACCAAGAGGACAGCAAATTTGCCAAAGAAGAGTTTTTCATTCTAGAAAGCTTTAGAGGTGATAGGATTGAAATTTATAAAGGTATAAGAAGAACAAATAAGTATTTTTAAATTAAATCTGGAAATAATATCTTACATGTTTATAGTTGGAGTTTTCATAAAACACCTATAGAAATTCTATGTGCTCTGCATAATAGCACAAATGCATCTATTCTTGTTTTATAGATTTAAACTAAAGATCACAAAATATATACAAGATGACACAAATCACTAAGTACTAGAGCTGGGACTTGAACAGAAACAAGTTAACCTAGTTTAAGGCACTTTATTAGAATACTATAAGGAACAACTTTGTTGAAACTTGAAAGAACTAATCTTAATGACCACATGTTGTGGGGGAAGGATCAGTAGGATGACATGGGAGATTGGGGCTGACATATATACACTGCTGCTGCTGCTAAGTCGCTTCAGTCGTGTCCGACTCTGTGCGACCCCATAGATGGCAGCCCACCAGGCTCCCTCGTCCCTGGGATTCTCCAGGCAAGAACACTGGAGTGGGTTGCCATTTCCTTCTCCAATGCATGAAAGTGCAAAGTGAAAGTCAAATAGCTCAGTCGTGTCCAAGTCTTCGTGACCCCATGGACTGCAGCCTACCAGGCTCCTCCGCCCATGGGATTTTCCAGGCAACAGTACTGGAGTGGGGTGCCATTGCCTTCTCTGCATATATTCACTACTATGTATAAATCAGATAACTAATGAGAACCTACTGTGTAGCACAAGGAACTCTACTCAGCACTCTGGTGACCTAATGGGGAAGGAAATCTAAAAAAGTGGATTTGTATTTATGTATGACTGATTCACTTTGCTGTACAGTAAGAAACTTAACATTGTACAGCAGCTATGTTTTTGTTGTTTAGTTACCAAGTTGTGTCTGACTGTTTTGGGACCCCATGGACTGTAGCCTACCAGACTCCTCTATCTATGCAATTTCCCAGGCAAGATACTGGAGTGGGTTACCATTTCCTTCTCCAGGGGATCTTCCCAACCCAGGGACTGAACCCATGTCTCTTGGATTGGCAAGTGGATTCTTTACCACTGAGCCACCAGGGAAGCCCAAAGCAACTATACTCCCATAAAAAATAATTTAAAAAGGAAGATGTGATACACGTATATACAATGGAATATTAGCCATAAAAGAATGAAATAATGTCATGTATGACAATATGGATGGACCTAGATAGTATCCTAAGTGAAATAAGTCAGAGACCAATACTATTATTTCACTTATATGTGTAATCTAAAAAACATGAACAAACAAAACAGAAATAGACTCAGGATAAACAGAGTTGCCAGAGGGGAGGTGGTGGGGGAGATGAGTGAAATAGGCGAGGGAGTTACGAGGTACAAACTTACAGGGACTACCTCATGGTCCAGTAGCTAAGACTCTGCACTCCCAACACAGGGCCTGGGTTCCATCCATGGTCAGGGAACTAGATCCCATGTGCCACAACTAAGACCTGGCAGTCAAATCAATAAAATAGTTTTTAAAAAATAACTAGAAGGGAACTGGCCTTTAGTAAAGGACATTTAAGAAAAACTTACAGCTAAACATTAAGTATGGACTTCTCTGGTGGCTCAGATGGTAAAGTGTCTGTCTACAATGCGGGAGACCCAGGTTTGATCCCTGGGTTGGGAAGATCCCCTGGAGAAGGAAATGGCAATCCTTTCCAGGACTATTCCCTGGAAAATCCCATGGACAGAGGAGGCTGGTAGGCTACAGCCCATGGGGTCACAAAGAGTCGGACACGACTGAGTGACTTCATTTCACTTCACAAACATTAAGTATAATGTTGAAATATTAAACATTTTCCCTAAAAGAGTGGACAGAAGAATTTACTTCCTTATTATCTCATTTTTTTAGTTTTCTTTTTAGCAATACTGCACAGACTATAAGATGTTAATTCCCTGATCAGGGACTGAACACGTGCCCTCTGCAATTGGAAGGTGGATTCTTAGCCAGTGGACCAGGAAGTCCCCTTATTATCTCTTGGACCCGTCCATTCCTCTCCATCTCTACTGCCACTACCCTGGTATAAGCTGCCATTACTTCTTATTTAGCCTATTGCAGTAACTTCCTAACTGGTGTCCATAAAACCACTTTGGCCCTTTCCAATTATCCATTCTTTAAATTGCCCTTAGAGGAATTGTAGGGAAACTGTAGCTAGAGGAATCTTTGCAAAACAAAACCATTCAAATGTCTCCTCTGCTCAACAGCATTCAGTGGCTTCTCCTTGCTCTTAGAATTGCCAGACTCCTTAACATGGTCCATCTGTAAGTTCTCAGCTGTTTCATCAGCTGAGTTTCTCTCATCTGACTTTCTTCATGTTCTAGCAGGAAAACAGTCTGGCATCTTCTTAAATATGTGCTTACATGATTCAGCAATCATATACCTGGGTATTTATCCTAGAGAAATGAAAACTAACATTTACACAAAAACTTGTACATGAACTTTCACAGCAGCTTTTTATGGGTGGGGGCCATTGTTAACTCTTACTTCCTAATTAGAAGCAAGATATCCTACTCTAGATTTTTTCTAGGTTTATTGAGATATAGCTGATAAATAGTACTGTATAAGTCGAGGTGTACAGCATATGATTTGACTTATATAACATGACATGATTACCATAATAAGTTTAGTTAACATCCATCATCTCATATAGAGACAAAAAAAGAAAAAATAATTTTTTCTTTTGTGATGAGAACTCTTAGAATTTAGTCTTACCTTTCACATATATAGTACTGTTAACTACAGTCATCTATAGAAGCTTTATTTTTAGTCTCAAACTGGAAACAACCCAAATGTTCATCAAGAGATTGTGTTATAATCCAAGAATGGAATACTACTGAACAACAGAAAAGGAACAAAGGATCAATACCTATAGGCGTCCCTGGTGGCTCAGATGGTAAAGAATCCACCTTCAATGCAGGAGACCTGGGTTCGATCCCTGGGTTGGGAAATCCCCTGGAGGGCATGGCAACCCACTCCAGTATTCTTGTCTGGAGAATCCCCATAGACAGAGGAGCCTGTTGGGCTATAGTCCATGGAGCCGCAAAGAGTCAGACGTGACTGAGCGACACAGCACACAAAATGTACTGTGCTGAGTGAAAAATGCAAGTCCCAGAAGACTATATACTGTATGATTCTATTAGTATGACAAATGGACCACATGTATTAGGTAAACTGGCAAAATACTAATAAGGCCTGTATATTAGATAATAGTACTGTATCAGTTAATTTCCTGATTTTCATCACTGTGTTGTGAGAAAGTCCTTGTTTTTCTTAGATGTCCTTTACCTAAGGACGGTTCCCTTCTAATTTAGTTAAATACGTGTGTGTATTTACTCCTAAATAGAATATCTACAACAGTTCAGAAAAAATTGTCTATTGGAGAAGAGAATGATAAAATATGATAAACTCTTAGAGAAGGAAATGGCAACCCACTCCAGTATTCTTGCCTGAGAAATCCTATGGACAGAGGAGCCTGGCTGGCTACAGTCCATGGGGTTGTAAGAACTAGACACACTTAGCGACTCAACCACCACCATCATCCGATTCCATCACTGGATATCAGATTAAAAATAAAGGTTTATATATTAAAAAAAATATGATAAACTGTTAACATTTGGATCTGGGTAAAATGAGAATTTTTTTTTTTTTTCTGCCCGTACCACACGGCATGTGGAACTTCCCTGACTGGGGGACCTGGGATTGAACTTGTTCCCCCTGGAGTGGAAGCATGGAATCTTAACCATTGGACCACACTGGAAAAGTTCAAGAATTCTTTCTAATATTCCTGTAGCTTTCTGTAAATCAGAAATTATTTCCAAATAAACAGGTTTTTTTTTTTTAATATAGGTAGATTATAGATGAGCAGGAAAAAAACATATATAGGCACACAGACGTTCTCACTGCTTCCTGATTTATTTAGCCAAGGAAACAATGTTTAGCAGAAGCCAGGTGGCTACACAAAGCAGGAGCAGATGCAGCACATCTTTGCTGGCGCTCTCTGTGTCTCTTGAGTCCCTGTGGGGTGAGCAACTACTGCTGACACGCTTCACTCAGCCAGTGAGTGTTCCAGAGCAGATAACATAGCCAGGCTCTCACACTAATACCTTTTTATATTTTGACTGACTTCATCAACATCTTCCTAAGGAATTAACACAAAGACTTAAGGGAGTATCAGTGTTGTAAATTAGAACAGCTGCATGTCAAAGAGTGATCCAAACTGATGAGCAGCAAGACTACTTCCTCACAGTGGGCGAAGATGCAGAGCTAGTGCCCAGGGGGCTCTGAGCAGTGTCTCCAGCTTTCCCAGTTTTCCACAAAGATCAGAATAGACCAGGGATTAGAGTCTTTATTAATTTAGGTTTATACATTTTTAGAAGGCAAAACAAAAATGGGGATTTTTTTCACTTGATTACAATAAAAGTGAAAGTCACACAGTTGTGTCCGACTCTGCGATCCCATGGACTGTGTAGCCAGCCAGGCTTCCCTGTCCATGGAATTTTCCAGGCAAGAGTACTGGAGCAGGTTGCCATTTCCTTCAGGGGATCTTCCCGACCCAGGGATCGAACCTGGTCTCCTGCATTGCAGGCAGATTCTTTACCAACTGAGCTACTGGGGAAGCCCCTGATACTTGTAAAATAATTGTAAAACAATTGGATTAGGTGCTCTTTCTAGTTCCACAGCTCTGTGATCAATCCTAGAACCATCCCAAGCTGAACAGTTACAATACAAAGAACTTAAATTGTTTGTTCTGGGACAATGACCAAGGTAAAAACAATTGTAATTCAGAGTTGGAGAGCTTCACTTGGCTTAAGTAGATGCATTTATCTGAAATACTGAATGATTCCTTCATTTAACAAAGAATAGCATCTACTGATTCCTAGGCTGTCAGAACTGACCGTGCTAGTATAATGAAACAAGCCCACTGCTCAGTGAAGTGAAAGGTCATAAAAGAGTGCAAAACCGAGTCTGACTCATCCTCTGGAGATTCCGAGACTAGGGACAGCAGGAGTCCATCAGAGTTGGAGGGTCAGTGGAACCCAATTTGGCTGCTGCGTGCTTTACTGCAGGCTCAGGGTGAATCGTACAGGGTGACATGAAAGATAACTGCAGCAGCCTGTGGCTTCAGGCCTTGGCGTGTGATTACTCACAGCCTTGTGCAGAGGCCTGTGAGTGCAGCGTCAGCCTGTCACTGAGCCATCCTCTCTCTGCCACCAGCTCCCCCTCTGCTGCTTCCAGTCTCCTTGGGCAAACCACTAAGGCTCTCCTCCTTCAGTGAGTGTCTGACTTTGTTCCTCTCCTTTAGGAGGCTTTCCATAACATGATGTTATGGAAATTTTAATTGTTTTCTCTTGAGGAAAGCTATTAGTATCTTTTCATGTGTCTGTTGGGCTCTCTTTGTGGCTTAGCTGGTAAAGAATCCACCTGCAATGCGGGAGACCTGGATTCGATGTCCCCCGCCCCCCACTGCCCTGGTTTTATTCCGGGCGGGAAGATCTGCTGGAGAAGGGATAGGCTACCCACTCAGGTATTCTTGGGCTTTCCTTGTGGCTCAGCTGGTAAAGAATCCACTTGCAATGTGGGAGACCTAGGTTCAATCCCTGGGTTGGGGAGATCCCTGGAGAAGGGAAAGGCTACCCACTCCAGTATTCTGGCCTGGAGAATTCCACAATGAAATATCATTTCAGATCTGTCAGAATGGCTCTTATCAAAAAGACCACAAATAACAAGTGTTGGCAAGGATGTGGAGAAAAAAGAACCCTGCACACTGCTGGGAATGTAAATTGGTACAGTCACTATGGAAAACAATATGGAGGTTCCTCAGAATATTAAAAACAGGTCCAGCAGTTCCACTTCTGGGTATTTTTGCAAAGAAAATGAAAACACTAGAAGAATGAAATCTTAACCATTTGTGACAACATGGATGTACCTAGAGGGTATTAAGCTAAGTGACATAAGTCAGAGAAAAACAAAGACTAAATGATTTCATTTATATGTGGAATCTAAAAAAACAAATGAGCAAGCAAAAGAACAAAACAGAAATTAGACACAGAAAATAAACATGTAGTTGCCAGAGGGGAGTTGGTAGGGGAGATGAGTGAAACAGGTGAGTTAAAATAAATGAATCATGGGGATAAAATGTGCAGCGTGGGGAATATAATCAATAATATAAAAACTTTGTAAGGTGACAGTAACCAGACTTATTGTGGTGATCATTTTTTAATGTATAGAAATATGAAATCATTATGTTGGGTACCTGGAACTTGCATAGTACTATAGGTCAATTATACTTCAATCAATAAATCTGTGTACTGATAGACTAAAGAAGAAGTGAAGTTGCTCAGTCGTGTCTGACTCTTTGCGACCCCATGGACTGTAGCCTACCACACTCCTCTGTCCATGGGATTTTCCAGGCAAGAGTACTGGAGTGGGGTGCCATTTCCTTCTCCAGAGGATCTTCCCAACCCAGGGATTGAACCTGGGTCTCCTACATTGTAGGCAGACGCTTTACCATCTGAGCCACCAGGGAAGTCAGGGAAGACTAAAGAAAGATGACAACAAAAGGCAGTGCATGAGCCCTCATTGGATCTTGGGTTTGAAATGAAAGCCAGCTATAAAAGATATTTTATTGGAACAGTTGTTATAGCTTGATTATAGAGTTGATATTATTTTATATTCTATAAATGTTGAGTTTCTTGAGTGTAACATTATGTGAGGCAGAATGCCTTTGTTTTATTAGATATAAGCTGAAGCATTCAGAGTTATGTAGCATGATGTCAGTACTTAGTTCCAAATAATTTAGCAAATATAGTTATTCAGAAAGAGAGAAAGATCCTGAGAGACAAAAAAAAACAAATGTGCCAGAATATTAAAAACTGGTAAACCTAGGCTGATGGTATACAAGGTTTTTTTTTGTTTGTTTTGTTTTTTTTCCGAATTTGTTATATAGGTTCAGAATATTTCAAAATAGAAAAAGGGGAAGGAGAGGTTCAACACAGACTTTCCATGTCAACCAGGTTTAGAAGGCGAATGGGAAAACACAAGCAAAACAGACACAAAAGCAGAAAGGGGTAGGGACAGCTCAGCTCAACTGTATTTCCTTAGGTAGCCATGTCCTGCGCACAAGAACCTTTAGTCTGGTCAAATGGACAAGACTTTGAGAATTATGTTATACTTTATACTTATTGCCTATATTATATATTAAAATAAAACCACAAAATCAGGAATAGTTATAACTATTAAGGGCATTCTGGGGGAAATGAAAATAGACTGTATACTAGTATATCAAGGATAATATCCTTAGTTGTAAGAATGATATTGTGGCTATGCAGGAAAAAGTTTATGTTTTTAGGAAAGAAATCCTAAAATATCTGTCATATACACTCAAATAATTGGGGGGAAATGTATGTGTTTGTGTATCTGATGAGAGAGAAAAAACAAATATGGCAAAGTATTAACAAAGTATTGAGGATTTTGAGAAAGGGTGTCTAGGTATTTATCGTAAGTCATACAACTGTTCTGTAGGTTTCATATTTAAAATTGAAAGGTGCAGTAAAGTCAACTATATTTCAATTTTTAAAAAGCAGAAAAATAGCTTAAAGTTTCCGCATTTCCTTTGGCTCTCTTCGGGTGCCTGCTAATTGGGTTTGGCTTTATTTATTTTTGGCTGTGCTGGGTCTTTATTGTTGTACTCGTGGCTTTCTTGAGGTGACGTGAGCAGGGGCTACTCTCTAGCTGCTGCAGTGCTCGGGCTTCTTGACTGCGGAGGCTTCTCTTGTTGCGGAGCCTGGGCTCTCGGGTGTGCTGGCTCAGGAGTAGTGGCAAGGGGCTTAGTCACCCTGAGGCATGTGGGATCTTACAGGCCAGGGATCAAATCCGTGTTCCCTGTATCGGCAGGCAGATTCTTAACCATTAGACCACCAGGGAAGTCCTGGTTTTCTTTTAAATTTACATTTTTGTCATATCTTCCTCCTTGCCCCTTTTCAGCCTAACATAAATGAAAGACATACGTATGTTTCCACATAGAAAACTACTCTCCAATAAGACAGTTATTGCTTTAGGATAGAAATGAGTGAGGACAGTATGTAATAGGAGAAAAGTATAGACTTTATAGTAAGACTCAGGGTTCAAATCTTGGTTCCAAAAATTACTAGTGGTGTGACCCTAGAAGAGCTATATTTGACCAGGCACTGCATTAAATAACAGCAGTTATTTAATGATTGGTAGAGATTTGGGAGTAGGTAGTAGTAATTATTATTTCAAGGACACTGGTTGAAGACAATAATTTTATTTTATATTTCCATTCTGCAATTACTATATAATCTGCTCCTACCCTCTTTAAACTGATCAAAAAAAGGAATCACAACATTAACCTACCTCAGAGGGAATGTCACAAAGTGTAAAAAAGATTTTTAACAACATTTATTATGAAAAATTCAAAGCAGCCAGTGTTTACTGAGCCCCTCCTTTGCAGGCACTGTGCTAAGTGCATAGCTCGTGCCCTTAGGGAGTTCACCACTTAATGAGGGAGACAGATAAAGGCCCACTCAGTATCATACAGCTGAACTGCACTAAGTGCTAAAATAGAGGCACAAAATACTACCGAAATACTGAGAATGGGGTAAGCAGCTCATTTTTACAAGAATTATCAGGAAGTGCTTCAGAGAGGAGATAAAACAAAAGCTAGGAATTGAAGGATATATAAGATTTCAACAGGTACAGAGGGGAGTAGTTAATTCCAAGTAAAGGAAATGGTTTTAGCAAAAGTACAGAAAATGAAAGATGGTGGGTTTGTAAGGGAATAGGTATTAGGTATGGAATAGGTAGGCCTTCACATGTATTTTATGAAATATAGGGGATGAAATTGAAAAAAAATTGGAACTGTATTATTATTATTTTTTTAATGGCCCTAAACCACATCCTCAGGAGTTTTTGCTTGGTTTTGAGGTTTAGGGAAAGCCTTGGAAGTTTTCTAAGCGGAGCAGTGACATGACTAGTTCATGTTTTAGAAATTATAATAGAAGACAGACCTCAAAAACATAGAATAAGAGGCAGGAGAACCAGGTAGGAGACTGATTCCACAGCCCAGGTGAGAACACTGGGCACTAGAAGGGAACAGATTTGGAAGACTTTGCCAAGGCCAAATCAACAAATGGACTCTGTTGGATGTGGTGGAAGAGAAAGTTGGAGAAATAAAAATTGTATCTGATATTTCTCTTCTAGGTGACTGCATAGACAGTAATTCCATTAATGGAATTATGGAAAAACACACAAGAAAGTTCCTAGGTATTTTCGGGGGGGGAGGTGCAGTAGGGAAAAGGAAATGAAATCAGCTTTGGATATGTTTGGCTTAAGTTGCCCGAGGAGCAACTCATATGCAGATGTATAACATGTGACTAAACATTCTGATACTTTGGATGACTGTTCAGCAAATATTCATTCCTCTTGCCTTCTTACTGTAGGTAGAATATACTTCTATGCTCTACTGACACGGAAATTTATTTTGGTGAACCTGAGGCAAGCAAAATCTTGAAAAATACTTGCTCAGTGGCAATTATGTTTGTGAGCTTCAGATAGCCCCATGAAGAAAGATCAGGTCCTGGCTAGCTCCCTGGTCCAAGGTAGATGGAGCACTCAGCCAACGTGCCAACTGTAGCTTGGGGTAGAGGTGCTCCAGCTTGGTCTATAGGCATGATAATAAATACTTACTATTGTTCATTACTAAGTTCATTAAAAAGAACAGCTGAACAAAGGAATTCCCTGGTAGTCCAAAGGTTAGGATTCTGTGCTTTTGGTGCTGTGGGCCCAGGTTCAATCCTGGTCGGGGACCTAAAATCCTATAAACCATGTGGTGCAGCCAAAAACAAAAAAAAGAATAGCTCAGCACTACTACCATATATTTAGAGTATAAAAAATAACTAGAGATAATACTTCCATCAGTTCATGGTATAAACAACTGAAGTAGTCCAAAGTAATAAGAAATCCTCTAAACACCCTCAGGCTCTTAATCCCCTCAAGGATTCCTTATTAAATAGCATCTGATGTACAAATCAGAGTGTTTCTAAGACTTTTAGAAGTAATTTGATCATTTCTGTAGTTATATTGGGAGAAACTAATAGTGTAGAGCACTGTTGTGTGCTAAGCACATAATTTTCTGGTAACTAAGGAAGAAAAGAAAATTTTTAAAATTACAAAAAATCAAGTATCTCCTATGTGACAGGTACTGTGGCAGATGCTTTACAAAGATGAACATATTTAGTATTCAAAGCAACCAAGTGAAATATATTATTTTCCAGGTCCCATCCTCAAGACATTCTGATTTAGTAGTTGGAAGGAATGAGGGAGATCAGAACATGCCTTTTAAACAAACCTCTAGATGATTCTGATGTAAGAGATCCATGAATTACACTGAGAAATACTGAGTGGGAGAAAGAATGAATTTGCATGATGGCAACTGGCATGCAGTTTTAAAATTTATTCTTCCCAACCCATTTATTACTCTTTCATAAACCCATAACAAACAGACATTATTATTCTCCATTTTGAAATGGTTAAACTGAGACACAGTCAGGCTATATAAATTGGTTAAGATATCTAGCTAAAATGTGACAGTGCCTGGACCTATAAATCTAAATATTGGCTAGAAATCTCTATCTAGAGCCCTAATGTAAGTTCAAACTCAACATATTCCAAAAGAATTACTCATTTTATCCACCCAGCCTCTGTCTCAAACACAAACATACCTGTTTCTCCTCTTCATATACCCAGTGTCAATAAATGGCACAACCATGTACCCATTTATCCATGCCAGACTTCTCCTCTGCTCGCTAAATCTAATAAACTGCCTTATCCTGCAAATTTCACCTTTTAACATTTTTACTGAAGTATAGTTGAATTGGGCTTCCCTGGTGGCTCAGAGGTTAAAGCGTCTGCCTCCAATGTGGGAGACCTGGGTTCGATCCCTGGGTTGGGAAGATCCCCTGGAGAAGGAAATGGCAACCCACTCCAGTATTCTTGCCTGGAGAACCCCATGGACGGAGGAGCCTGGTAGGCTACAGTCCACGGGGTCGCAAAGAGTGGGACACGACTGAGCAACTTCACCTTCATAGTTGAATTAGTGTTGTTTTAATTACTGCTGTACAGCAATGTGATTCAGTTATACATATGTATATACATACTTTTTCATATTCTATGGGTTATCACGGAATACTGAATATAGTTCCCTGTTCTATACAGTAGGATCTTGTTATTTACCCATTCTATATATACCAATTTGCACCTGCTAATTCCAAACTCCCAATCTGGCTCTCTCACCTTAATAGTTTTCAAATTTGCTATTTCATATCTACCCACACTACTATTAACTTAACAATAACAGCTTCATTTATTGGATGCCTATACCGTATCTAGCACAGTACATTAATTCTTAGATCAGCTCTATGAGGTAGGTAATATTACTATCTCCATTTTATAGATGAGAACTCTGAGGTGTAATAGCTTTGATTAGATGTCCTTTCGCTCCTATGCAGATGAGTTCTAGTCAACACCTCAGCTTTTCCTCTCATCTTTTCCTAGTTCTCTCTTTAACTAGTTCTAGAACACCTCCTCTTATATATTCAGCTGACAGGTGAAACTTAACAAGATGAAAACTAAACTTAGAGTAAACTTTTCCCATTTTCCTATTATCAACAATGGTACTGTTACAGTTTTATAGTCTTTAACATTAAAGTTATGATATAAGAATCATGATGGAGTAAAAGAAAGTTAGAATCTGACCTGAATTTACCATTTGATTTCACATTTTTCTAGCTGTGTACCTCTGCAAATATTTAACCTCTGTCCTTACTAAGCTTCCTTAAATGCACAGTGAGGTTAAAAGTAATATTAACTCATGTAGTCTTATATGGGAAAAATACAGTATATGGTGTTAAATCCATTTTTGAAGAAAAAAATCTCTCCAATGTGGCACACTTATAAATTGGTACTCCAATATATCTTAAATGCATAGTCCGGAAAATTGTTGTCAGTCACATCAATTTCCTGCTTCAGTATCTGAAGTGGCTATTCCTTGTCCACTAAATAAAGGTAAACTGAGGTCTGCGACATCGTCAACCATACCACTGTCTACTCTTACACCTTCCTAGCTTTACTCTATGAAACAATTCAGTGGAGTCATTTGGTTCACAAGCATTATAGCTTCTTATTCCTCAGCCTTCTCTTATTCTGTCCCTTCTATATCTCAAAGCCCTCCCATTCCTTTTACCAGTCCAGGTATATCCCTAAGATCCAGGTAGGTAATAAACAACTAGGTATCTGGATCCAAACAATGAGTGCATGCAGTTCAAAATGAAGGCACCATAATGAGGCCAGTAGGAGGGGTGGACTCACAGTGTAATTGAATTCCATACCTCCCCAGGCACACAACCCACAAAGTGGAGAATAAATATGTTACACATCTTTACACAAAAGTGACAGTTCTGAGTCCCATGTAAGGCCTTCCAGCCCAGGGTTCCAGCACCATGAAGAGGACTTTATTTTGAAGGCCAACAGGACTTGAACACAAAAGTGCGTCAAGATTGAGAGAAATAGAAACTTCACCCTTAAAGGGTGTACACAAAATTTCACACATACTGGGACCAGAAGACTGGCCCAGACATACCTGCTAGTTTTGGAAGGTCTCTTGGGGAGTGGGGGGAGGGAGGCCCTCCCACCAGGGTACAAAGACCCTGGTGGCAGAAACATCAGGGCACATTCATTTGCATGAGCTCTCCTGGAGGCTGATACCTTCACACATCAAAATCTGGTCCCACAGAACAGCCTGTAGGCTTCAGTGCTAGGATGTCTGAGGTCAAGCAACATTGGCTGGGCCCATGGCCCCACCTATCAGCAGACAGGTGCTGCCTATAGACTTCCTGACCCCACAGGACATGTTCTAGACAAAGCCCTGCATACCAGAGGGTCAAGACGCAGCTCAACTCTCTAGAGGGCAGACATCAGAACTAAGAAAAACTACAGTCAGTCCTGCAGCCTGCAAACTGAGTCTTTAAATGCAGCCCAGACACTACTTTGGGACCAGCTGGCCCCTGGCCCTTGAGAGTGGAGTGTACTTCTGGGACATACAGGATTTATCCTATAGAGGGCCACTTTTTTTTTTCCAAGGTGGAGAAACATAACTAACCTACCACATACTTAAAAATACAAATAGCAATGTAGAAAAAATGAGACAGAGGAATATGTTTTGGATGAAGGAATAAGATAAAACCCCAGAGGAAGAATTGAGATAAGCAATCTACCTGAGAAAGAGTTCAGAGTAATGATCTTAAAGATGATCAAAGAACCTGGGAGGAGAATGGATGCACAGAGAGAGAAATTAGAAGTTTTTAACAAAGAATTTAAAAATGAAAAACCAAACAGAATTAATAATAACTAAAATGAAAAACACACCAGAAGGAATCAATAATAGACTAAATGAAGCAGATAAATGGATCGGTGAGCTGGAATACAGAGTAGTGGAAATCACCACTGCCAAACAGAAAATAGAAAATGAAAAGAAATTAGGACTGTTTAAAAGACCTCTGAGACAACATCATACCCACTAACATTGGCATTATAAGGATCCCAGAAAGAGAAGAGAGAAAGAGCCTGAAAAAAATATATGAAGAGATAATAGCTGAAACCTTTCCTAACCTGTGAAAGGAAAGTCTAGGAAGCAGAGTCCCATACAGGATTAACCCACAGAGGAACACACTAAGGACATAGTGTAATCAAACTGACAAAAATTAAAGAGAGAATATTAAAAACAAGGGAAAAGCAACAAATAACATACAAGGGGACTCCTATAAGGTTAGATTATTTTTCAGCAGAAACTCCATAGGCCAGAAGGGAGTGGCATGATACACTTAAAGTGAAGAAAGAGGAAAAACCTACAACCAAATAATACTCTACCCAACAAAGCTCCTGTTCATATTCAATGTAGAAATCAAAAACTTTACAGATAAGCAAAAGCTAGAAGAATTCAGCACCAACAAACCAGCTCTACAACTAATGCTAAAGGATCTACTCTAGGCAGAAAGAAAAGGCCACAGCTAATAACAAGAAAATTATGAAATGGAAAAGCTCATTGGTAAAGGCAAACATACAATAAAGGTAGGAAATCATCCACACACAAAGCTACTAGGGAAGTTAAATGGACAAAAATAGTAAAATTATTTGTATCGACAATAAGTGGCTAACAGACACACAAAACAATGAGATATAAAATATATAATATCAAAAAAGTAATTGTGGGACCTCCTTGGCAGTCCAGTGGTTAAGACTGCACTTCCACTGCTGGCGGCATGAGTTTGATCCTTGGTTGGGGAACTAAGATCCTGCATGTGGTGTGTCATGGCCAAAAAAAGAAAAAAAAAAAGCAAGTGTGAGGGGAGGAGAGTACAAATGCAGGTTATCTAAAATGCGTTTGAAATTAAGAGGTCAGCAATTTAAAACAAGCATAGATAAATAGATGAGTGAGTGAGTGAAGTCGCTCAGTCATGTCCAACTCTTTGCGACCCCATGGACTGTAGCCTACCAGGCTCCTCTGTCCATGGGATTTTCCAGGCAATAGTACTGGAGTGGATTGCCATTTCCTTCTCCAGGGGATCTTCCCAACCCAGGGATCGAACCCGGGTCTCCGGCATTGTAGACAGACGCTTTACCATCTGAGCCACCAGGGAAGTCTAAATAGATAGATATGGGCTTCCCAGGTGGCGCTAGTGGTAAAGAACCAGGCTGCCAGTGCAGGAGACAAGAGATGTGGGTTTGATCCCTGCATTGGGAAGATCCCCTAGAGAAGGGCATGGACAGAGGAACCTGGTGGCCTACAGTCCATAGCGTCGCTAACAGTCAGACATGACTGAAGTGACTTAGCAGTACACCCACACACACACCCACACACACACACACACACACACACATATAAAAGCCTCACAGTAAACAAAAATCTCTGATATACACACAAGAAAGAGGAATCCAAACATAACACTAAAGACAGTCATCAAATCACAAGCTGCTGCTGCTAAGTCACTTCAGTCGTGTCTGACTCTGTGAGGCCCCATAGACGGCAGCCCACCAGGCTCTGCTGTCCCTGGGATTCTCCAGGCAAGAACACTGGAGTGGGTTGCCATTTCCTTCTCCAATGCATGAAAGTGAAAAGTGAAAGTGAAGTCGCTCAGTCGTATCCGACTCTTAGCGACCCCATGGACTGCAGCCTACCAGGCTCCTCCATCCATAGGATTTTCCAGGCAAGAGTACTGGAGTGGGGTGCCATTGCCTTCTCTGCAAATCACAAGAGAAAAGAGCAAAAGAAGAAAGGGGAAAAAAGACCTCACAAACAAATCCAAAACAACAAAATGGTATTAGGAACATACATCAATAATGACCTTAAATGTGAATGAACTACATGCTCCAATCAAAACACATAGACTGGCTGAATAGATACAAAACAGGACCCATATATATGCTGCCTACAAGAGACTCATTTCAGATCTAGAGACACATAGAGATTGAAAATGAGGGAATGATAAAAGGTATTCCATGCAAATGGAAATCAAAAGAAAGCCAGAGAAGCAATACTTATATCAGAGAAAGTAGACTTTAAAGCCTGCTGGGATTTCCCTGGTGCTCCAGTGGTTAAGACTCTGAGTTTCCACTAAGGGGGCAAAGATTTGATCTCTGGTTGGGGAATACAAATCCTACATGACATGTGGTGCAGCCAAAAAATAATAAAAATTATAAAAGTAAATAAATACTGTTAGAAGGACATAATCAAAGGATCAATTCAGGAAAAAGAAACAACAAATTTAAAAACATAGGTTTTACTCAAAATAGGAACACCTCAATATATAAGGCAAATGTTAACAGACATAAAAGGAGAAATTAACAATAACAGGATAATGGGGTCTTTAACACATCCCACTATCCCATTCTCACTTCTGTGGTCACCTTGAAAACCAACAACCTGGAATCACAGTGAAAACCACCAGCTTTGCAATCACCCAAGACAGAATAATGGATTAAAACGCCTTCAAATGCCCATCCCCAGAGAACTGTCATTATTTAACCTGTCTGGTGGTTCCGTGGAAGACCTCACTCATAGACTTTATTTGATCTAAGTTGGAGCTCACCAGTGCAAACCATCTTTTCTCCTGGAGAAGGTTGTCAAAAACAGTCAGAGACAATTGTTTAAGAGTACGACTTCACTTTCACTTCTCACTTTCATGCATTGGAGAAGGAAATGGCAACCCACCCCAGTGTTCTGGCCTGGAGAATCCCAGGGACGGGGGAGCCTGGTGGGCTGCCATCTATGGGGTTGCACAGAGTCGGATACGACTGAAGCGACTTAGCAGCAGCAGCAGCAGTAGCAGCTGCCTGAGGTAGTAGACAACAGGGCAAGTGAGAGGTTCTAAAAAACTAACATGAAAAGAATAAAAAATGAGATGTTTATAGGAGGCTTTGGAAAGCTCAGACATGAACCTTGGTATTGAAAAGGCCATACACATGTCCAGGGTTGTGCATATGCCCAGAAATGACCTGAGAAGGCCCTAAGGTCACAATTCTAGGTAACTTTGAGAGTCTTCATAAGCAAGGATCAAACAGAGTTTTAAAGTGTCTTGGCTAAATGTTGACTGCATACCCCAAATTGCATACAGAGCCCCTTAACCCAAAGTAAAACACTTATTGGTTTCAAGCATATAAGGAAACTTCTGTCATTGTTTCAGGAAACCGTATCTAGAGAATTAAAGGATAGTGTAAGAATGTATCTAACTGGAGAATAACAATAAAGAGATAGAAATTATTTTTTAAAGTGAATTCTGGAGCTGAAAAGTACAATATTGAAATGAAAATTACACTAAAGGGGCATAACTATAGGCAAAAATCAGCAAAACTGAAAGATATGTAAATTGAGATGATCCAATCTGCAAAAAGGACAGAAAAATGAATGAAAACAATGAACAGAGCCTCAGAGACCTGAAGGACACCAAAAACCTCTACCAAAAACACACAAAAAGCCCCTACAACATACCCCTAACAGTTTTCACAGAGGATGAGAGATAGAAGGAATATTTTTGAAGATGTAACTGGTGAAAATTTCCCAAATGTAATGATGAACAACAATCCACACATTTATGAAGTTCCATACATTCCAAGCAGAATAAACTCAAAGAGATCCACATGTATTGATAGATGTATCATAGTCAAGCTGTCAACAGCTAAAGAGATTTTTGAAAGCAGCAAGAGAGAAGTGACTTGTTGAGTCCAAGGAAACATTAATAAGAATAACATTTGATTTCTCATTAGTAACCAGTAACATAAAAAAAAGTGGAATGATGTTTTCAAAGTATTGCAAGAAAAACACTGTCAACCACAAATTGTATATCCAGCAAAACCATCCTTCAAAATGGAAGGATCAACTTCCATCATTAGAGCACGAGGAGCTCCACTACCCGCACTTAAAATTATTAAAACAAACAAACCAAAAAACATAACCTAAAAAGAATTTGTTTTAACCCCAATCATTCAAATACTATGGAAAGGGGCTTCCCTGGTGGTCTGGTGGCTAAGCTCTGCCCCAGTGCAGGAAGCCCTGGGTTCAGTACCTTGTCAGGGAACTAGATCCCATATGCTGCAACTAAGAGTTCCTACAACCAAGATCTTGCACACCCAAATAAATATATAAATATTTTTTAAAAAAGACTTTGGGAAGCCCCAAAGAGGAAAGAACAAATTAAGAAATAAGTATTTAAGAAAAAAATAGAAATATTTGGTAGGAAAGGTGAGAATCTGATACTTTAAGAAAGACTGCTACCTGCCTCCCTCCTCCTAGTCCTTTGAGGTGGAAACTCACTTCAGTCTGCTGCAGCCAACGGCTATTCTTTGTCTCTGCTACCAGCTATAAGACCTTCTTCCTGGAAGAATCAGGATATCAGTGCTTCTGATACTGCCTGCAACTATCTATTGCTGAAGCCAAGTCCCATGTGAGTGTGGAGGGTGAGTTGAGGGTTCCCTTCTTTTAACCAACCTCCACTCACAGAATGGAGACTCTATTTTGAGCATGGTACACTGAGAATACTGGAGGAAGTATAATGGAAATGCAACTTCAAATCACAATGAGATAACATTTCACATTAACTAGGATGGTATAATAAAAGCAAAGCTAAGCAAATAAGAGTAAGTGTTGGTGAGGAGGGACTTAGAAAAATCGAAACCATCATACATTCCTAACATCTATAGTGTAAAATGGTACAGTTAATTTGGGAAGCAGTTCCTCAAAAGGTGAATCACAGAGTTACCATATGACCTAGAATTTCCAGTCCTAGGTTGTACTTAAGAGAACTGAATGAATTTGTTTATTTGAAGTGTCTAGGATAGGCACATCTATAGAAACAGAAAGTAGTAGTTGTCAGGAGCTGGAGAGAGGGAAGAAAGGGAAATGACTGCTAACGGTTATGAGCTTTCTTTTGCAATGATAAATATGTCCTAGAGTTAGTAATGGCAGTTATGGTGCAAGGTTATGAAAAAAAGTCAATTATATTTCATATTTTAAAAGTTTAATGGTGAGTTTAATGGTATGTGTATTATATCGAGAGAAAAAGAAAGAGGGAGAGAATGAAAGAAATAGTTACTTTTCACTTGGAACTTGGTCATTAAGGCTTAGGAGTTTGGAAATTACTTGGCCAGCCTTACACAGTTTCAACCAGACACTAATAGCTTACCTCAGTTCCTGTTTCTCTCCAATCCCAATCCCGACTTCCCCCTGGCCACACTTTGCAGTCCTTATAGATTTTTGTAGAGCCTTGTACTTTCATTTGCCCCCATGAAAGCGAAGCAATTTCAGGGGATGACATAAGGACCTTAACTGAACTCTGAAATTAAAGGAAAAATATAATTAATCAGTTTTAAAGTAAGTTTGAAACAGCTCCAAAATACTGGAGCTATACTATAAATACTATACATTTTAAAATATAATGCTATATATAAAATATAGTAAGCCCTGGTCCTCCATGAGTTAAGAAGCATCTCTCTCATTTATGTAGTTGTCACTTCTTCTGTAAAGGCCTAAAAAGTGAAATGTTATTCTTGGGATCCTGACTCATCCAACCATGGAAACTAGATACTACAATTACTTCTCAGACTCTGGAGGGAATTCTCAGGATATTTCTTGAAAGATAAAATTAAAGGTGAATGGACTTCCCTGGTGGTCCTGTGGTTAAGACTCCATACTCCCAATTCATGGGGCATGGGTTTGATCCTTGGTCAGGGAACTAAGATCCCACGTACCATACTGTGCAGCCAAAAAATTAAAAAGTAATTAAATAAAATTAAAGGTGGAGGTATACTTCAGCATGATGTAATGAGGAGGCTGACAAGTCCTTTCCCCTAAAGCAAGTATAGAGCTGGACAAAACTGTCAAAATAATGATTTGGCATCCCAGAAATATAGACATACTTCAAACTGAAGAAATGCCTATTTGTGAAAACTAGTGAATTTCAGATAAGAACAGTGAGATATTTTGTTGTTCTTGCCTGGGATTACACTCATACTCCTACATCAGTTCTGTTGGAACAGAGGTTCAACTTGACTGGGGCAGGGCATGAAAACCAAATCTTGCTGCTAAGGCGGAGGAGGCTTACTTGATTTAGAGCATAATCTGTTAACCTGGTGATCTCAATGGCAAATAAACATGGATAGCAGGTGGCTCTGCTTCTTCATTATTGTGAGCCTATTTGGAGCAAACAATTGGATTGTCAGAGTAGGCCAGGATTGAAAAGGAATTCCCAGAGGTGATACAGCCAAGGGTGCTAGATAAGCTTTCTAGTATCCAGAGTGGAACAAAGGCTGTGAGCATATGCATCAAAGACAGGAATAGGCCTAAATCACGGAAATGTCTGGGCTAATGGAGCCTACAGAACATACAAACTGAGGAGGTAATGGGGCTCTGGAGGACTCAGAAGAATATGAGAACCAGGAAGGAAATGAAAACGGCCTGAACACTGAATGTACTTCCCAGCACATACTGATCGGATCAGTAGAGGGTAACTCTTATTGGCTTGAGATGTTTGAACACAATCTTTGATTAATCTTTGGCTGGACACTATGGTATATAGGCACAGAGGAGACCCCTAGGAAGCCAAGCTTAAAAATGAAAACAAGGGGAATTCCCTGGTGGTCCAGTAATTAGGGATTGGCACTTGGCGCTGTTGGGGCCCAAGGTTCAATCCCTGGTCATGGAGTTCCCACAAGCCGCATGGCATGACCAAAAGAAAAAAAAAGAAAAAGGAAAAAAAGAAGAAAGAAAAGAAGAAAAAAAGAAAGAAAACAAGAAAAACAGAAAGAAAACCCCTTAATATAGATTTCAGTGGCTACACATTCCATGGGAGTCAGAATTCCAGATTTAGTTTAGGCTAGTGACTACACAGAAACAAATAAACTAAGAACAACAGTGTATGGGAAGAATCCAAATTCAGACTTTCTATAGCACAGGGAATTATAGCCATTGTCTTATAATAACTGTTAGTGGAATATAATTTGTGAAAACACTGGATCACTATACTTAAAAACTAATATAATGTTTTAAAAATTATGATGACAATGACTCAATGAATATAGAATTTCTCAATAAAGAGACATTTCTAAAAAGAATCATTTAGCATTGATAAGTACAGTAACTAAAAGGGGCTTGTATCACTCGGTTCTCCAGAGAAACAGAACCAGTAGACCATATATATTAACAGATTTATTTCACAGAAGTGGCTTATGCAGTTGTTGGGAGCAGGTTGGCAGGTTGCTGACTCTTAGGCAGAAATTGTCACTGCAGTATTGACGTGTTACTTCTTCCTCAAGGAAACCTCACTTTTCCTTTTAAGGTCTTTCAACTAATTGAATGAGGGCTTCCAAAAGTACTGAGGATCATCTCCTTTATTTAAAAGTCAATTAATTGTGCATGTTGACTAGATCACAAAACACCTTCATCAGTTCAGTTCAGTCACTCAGTCGTGTCCGATTCTTTGTGACCCCATGAATTGTAGCACACCAGGCCTCCCTGTCCATCACCAACTCCAACCAAACTCTTGTCCATCGAGTCGGTGATGCTATCTAGCCATCTCATCCTCTGTCGTCCCCTTCTCCTCCTAGCCCCAATCCCTCCCAGCATCAGAGTCTTTTCCAATGAGTCAATTCTTCGCATGAGGTGGCCAAAGTACTGGAGTTTCAGCTTTAGCATCATTCCTTCCAAAGAAATCCCAGGGCTGATCTCCTTCTCTTTCAGGATTTGAAATAGCTCAACTGGAATTCCGTCACCTCCACTAGCTTTGTTCGTAGTGATGCTTTCTAAGGCCCACTTGACTTCACATTCCAGGATGTCTGGCTCTAGGTGAGTGATCACACCATTGTGATTATCTGGATCGTGAAGATCTTTTTTGTACAGTTCTTTTGTGTATTCTTGCCACTTCTTCTTAATATCTTCTGCTTCTGTTAGGTCCATACCATTTCTGTCCTTTATTGAGCCCATCTTTGCATGAAATGTTCCCTTGGTATCTCTAATTTTCTTGAAGAGAGCTCTAGTCTTTCCCATTTTGTTGTTTTTCTCTATTTCTTTGCATTGATTGCTGAGGAAGGCTTTCTTATCTCTCCTTGCTATTCTTTGGAACTCTGCATTCAGATGCTTATATCTTTCCTTTTCTCCTTTGCTTTTTGCTCATAGCAGCACCTAGATTAGTGTTTGATCGGATTAACTGAGTACTATAGCCCAGCCAGGCTGACACATAAAATTAACCACATCTGAGTGTGAGTGTGAAGTCGCTGTCGTATCTGACTCTTTGCAACCATATGGACTGTAGCCTACCAGGCTCCTCTGTCCATGGGATTTTTCAGGCAAGAATACTGGAGTGGGTTGCCATTTTCTTCTCCAGGAGATCTTCCTGATCCAGGGATTGAACCCAGGTCTCCCAGATTGTAGGCAGATGCTTTACTGTCTGAGCCACCAGGGAAGTGCTAACCATGTCTACCCCTTGTTAATTTGGTACCTACATACCTGCCCTTAAACTGTATTTAATCTCCAAATAAAGATAATAACAAGTGATGTTTCTACCTAATATTAATAACTACTAATCCATTTTTAATGTGTTATATAACAAAGGACATAAACACACTGTTTTTGGTTTTATGGGAGGAAGACATAAGTTTATAAGCAATTTATGAACAATTAATATTACACTAAAGAGAGAAGATGTGCAATTAACTATAAAATTTTCTCTTTTTCTTTGAAACCAGGAAGGGTGAAACTTTCAACTCTGTTGATCATTTAAAAAACTGTTTAGGATGTTCTGGGTTCCTTGCACTTCCATATTAATATTAGGACCAACTTACACATTTCTACAAAAAAGCCAACATAATTTCTCTTTCAGTAAAAATAATTATTTTATCTGAGAAATAATTTATCAATATCAGCCATGCTTTTAAGAAATAAGAATAGATAGATGCTGTTAAGAAAAAAGATGGTAAGACACTTCCAAAAGTGATTCTTCAATGAATAGAATTCTATGCAACAGAGAAGTCAGTTATCATTAAGAGAAAGAACCAGAAAATGGCTGGATTAAAACTTGTTTATATTACTTCTTATTTTCATATAATTTCCTAAGAAACTATTTTGAAGAACATAAATTCTTACGTCTGTTAACACTGGCTTTTTCATTACATATAACACATACTTCTAAAAGTATTGTTTTAAAAGTGAGTTTTAAACCTAAGATCCCCTGGAGAAGGGAAAGGCTACCCACTCCAGTATTCTAGCCTGGAGAATTCCATGGACTGTAAAGTCCATGAGGTTGCAAAGAGTCGGACATGACTAAGTGACTTTCACTAAGTAAATTTGTTCATCACTAACTAGGAATTCCCAAACTGGCTCTATGATCAAATCCAAGTCACCTCAATATACATTTGCCGGGCTTATAATATCTGTTAAAAAAAAAAGTGCAACAAATGCAAAGATAGTATGTTGAGGAGACGGAAATATGTGTAAATTATTCTGTTACAAGGCAGATTCATATCAATGCAATTTGAGAAAATTGAAGGCTGTCATTAAATTTTAAAATTAAAGCATATTCAATTAAGTGCAGATATTATTGAGTTCAAAGATTCTCACAAATGTATAAACTTGCCAAACATGATACCAAATGTACCTGGAAATTTCCCTTCTGCACCCTTCTAATCAATTCCCTTCTAAGGTCAAAAGTAGCTTTTAATTGCTATTCCCACATATTAGTTAGACCTTCATGCTGATGAAATTGTAAGTATCTACTCTTGTGTCTTTCTTCTTTCATTCAAAATGCTTCTGGGATTCATGAATGTTGTAATAGGTATCAGTGTGTATTAGTCTGAGCAGTAGTCTGTTGAAAGACTATATCACAATTTACTTACCCATTCTTCTAATGAGCATTTGTTGTTTCTTTTTGGTATTTTGAATAAACTAGTCATTAATCCTGAATGAAAAACTAAGGTTTGTCTCCCCCCGCCCCCCGTAACCCACAAATTCTTTTGGCCCAAGGAAAGAAGAGATGTGGTATTATGGGTGCTTATTATTAATTTTTTTCTAAGAATAGACTTAGTGAACATCTGACCTAAACCTTGCTTTGTAATGAAACATCTCTTATCTTTTGGGTGGACATAACTTTTGATGCCCAAGGACTTTGTTCTAATGCCAATCTTGATTAGAAAAGGCAGAAACTCTAACCTTATTTATCAGCTGCCCCTCACTTGAGTAACAGTATGAGCACTGAGAAAATAAAAAATTAGATAAAGCTGTTTTTTTGAAAGTTATTTTTACAATCCCTAGAGAGAGCAGGTGAGGTGCTGGAAAAGCTGAAAGTGAAGAAACAGAAAGAGGCAGGGGTAGTATTATTAAATGATATAATTAAGTCTTTCTTTTGGTTTGAAGGTTTTTATCCCATCAAAATTCATTCATAAAGATACAATTTTATTTAATATTGTGTACCTGCCTTTCATTTAAAGTCAATTAAGTTATGATCTTATGAAGATTTTTGTATCTTTGCAAAACTGATGAGTTCAGGAGCCCAGGTCTACAGTATCTCTTGGGAGTTTGAGAGTTCTACCAATATATTTCAGTTTATTTTTTTTTTTTAATTGAGGTATAGTTGATGTAGAGTTTTGTATGTTTCAGGTGCACAACACAGTGATTCACAGTTTTTAACAGTTATACTACATTTAAATTCACTATAAAATACTGGCTGTATTCCCTGTGTTGTACAATATATGTTTTAGTTTAGTTGTTTCATTTTGGTGTTGCTTATAATATTTTACCACACATTAAATTAAAACTTCTCTTTTGCTAGTATAATTCATCATCATAGAAATATTCTTAAAGTGAGACTTTTTTTAAAAACTTTTTTATTGTGGCAAAATATATATAACATAAAACTTACCATTTTAGCCATTTTAAAGCACATAGTTCAATGGCATGAAGTACAATCACATTGTTGTGTAGACTTTATTTAATCAGTACTTCTTAAACTGGAATTCTCAAGAGTATTTGTAAATTTTAAAAGAACATTTTTTTCCTTTAAAAAGGGTTTATATATTATTTGGGATTAAGAATCAGTATTCTAGTTAATAAATTCCTCTTACAATATAGAATTTTTTTCTCTTGATAAATGAGAATTCTTTCCTTAGTTAATAGTCTGTCATAGAACATTATGGTTTTTCCCTTTTTTTACCTAGAAATGCAGAACAAAATTTAATTTTTAATGTAGTAATCATTTTCTCTGTTCCCAATATAATTATTTGCCTATATATTTTTGTTGTTGTTCAGTTGCTCAGTCATGTCTGACTCTTTGTGACCCCATGGACTACAGCAGGCCAGGCCTCCCTGTCCTTCACTATCTCCCGGAATGTGCTCAAACTCATGTCCATTGAGTTATTCCATATATTTATTTTCTTTTAATTATAAATTGTCTTGTGATTTATATTATATTTTGAAATTATTTTATTAAGTAGATACTATATAAATTTTAAATGCACACTGAAATTCTTGGCTCAAAGTAGTAAACTATCAATTACAAACAACTGAATTCAATCTAAATTTTAGGGATTTTCTTCAATAGTAGCAACTAATATTTTTAAAGTATTTACAGTGTGCCAGGGGCTTCCCTGGTAGCTCAGTTGCTAAAGAACCCGTCTGCAATGCAGGAGACCCCGGTTGGATCCCTGGGTTGGAAGATCCCCTGGAGAAGGACATGGCTACCCACTCCAATATTCTGGCCTTGAGAATTCCCTGGACTGTATAGTTCATGGGGTCGCAAAGAGTAGGACACGACTGAGCGACTTCTACTCACAATGTGCCAGGGCATTGTGCTAATCAATTTATTGTGAATTATATAGTAAAATCTTATGATGTAGGTACTATCATCACCGCCCCCCGCCATGTCAGATTTTCAAAGAAATGAAAAAGTCTTCCCCAATGTCGTGAAGCGGTTCTGTTAGGACTCAGGTCTTTCTGAACTCCAAGTCCAGACTCTTAAACATAAAGCACATTATATCCCAAGCTGCACATTCTGCTTTGCATTACTGATGGATTTTCTGAGATTCTTTGCGGGAGAGTGCTCACTACTTCTCCCAACGAAGCAGAACTCTGTCTTCTAACAAACTTTTTGCCCTTGCAACAAATTTCCTACCGGGTGTGCACTCAGGGCAGTCCTAGTCCACCCTCGATCTTGGTTCCGCTACAGAGATTGGTCCCTAAGATCTCAGTCCTTAACAGGGCCCCTCGCCCTCCCACCCTGGCAAACTCAGGAGGGCCCAATCCTCTCAAACTTTGCTCCCTGAGAAGAGCCTGGTTCCTTCAAACCCCGCATTTCCTAACACGGCCCCAACAACTAAGACTGCAGATCCCGGCAGATTCTCGTTCCGTCAGGCCCTCGTCCCCCAGTTCTCCGACACTGCTTTCAAGCAGGTGCAGTACTTGTACCTCAGCAAACTTCACAGAGACTCCTTCATTACAAAGGTTCCATCCCAATCCCCAACTCAGGACACCTCTCTACTTCTCCCCTCTCCAATTTTTCCTCAGAATTGCTTTTATTTTATTTTTTTTTCTATTCTGCTCTTTTTCTCCTTCTTATTCACTCTCCTCAGCTTTCCCGACCATCTGGTGGCCAGTTTCATTTCCAGGAGTGGCCCCCCGAAACTTACCCGACACCCTCCGAGGAGCGGCGATCTCAAACCGCTCCGTGCTTTACCTCTCACCTTTGCTCAGGCGGTCTCCGCTAGACGCTCTCCCCACCCCGACTCGCCCCGCCCGGAAAAGAATGTTTCGGCCAGTCTACAAGTGAAGCCCCGCCCCTTCAAGTCTATTGGTCATTGCCCCCCAAATCCCGCCTCCCGAGCTTCCAGCCCCGCCTCCCTGCCCCGCAGCCCTTGTTTTCATTCCCCCTGTCACACGAGGCAGTGGCAAGCCCGAAGTGGGAGGAGCGGGAAGAGGGCGGAAAGTGAAAGGCACGGAGCGCCTCTCTTTCCTCCGTCTGACTGGGTTCTCGACTGCTCTGAGCCGCCGTTGTATTGTGGGATCGCGGCGCCGTGCCTGAGACGCCCGGATCCGCAGGGGCGCCCACTTGCTAGCGCCTCCTGTCGTCTGTAAGGTTGCCCTGCTGTTCCTCGGCACCCCAACTCCCCTTACCCCCCCATCGCCTCCTCCTCCTCCATCCTCCAGTTCAAAATGGCGGCGGCGGCGGCAGCGGCGGCGGCGATGGCTCCTCCGGGCTGCCCGGGTTCGTGTCCCAACTTCGCCGTAGTCTGCTCTTTCTTGGAGCGCTACGGGCCGCTGCTCGACCTGCCTGAGTTGCCGTTCCCGGAGCTCGAGCGGGTGCTGCAAGCTCCGCCGCCGGACGTCGGCAACGGAGAAGGTAAGCGAGGGGGCCCGAACGCCCGGCGGGAAGCGGCCCTGGCTTGCTCCTTCTCTCTGCTCCCCACAGACACCCCGGGCCTCCGCGGCTCTGTCCTCCCGCTGAGGCGCAGTTCCGCGCGGCCGGTCTCCTCCGCCCAGCCCCCGGGGGTCTCGGGCAGTGGGGAGGCGGGGCGGAGGCCCCGTAGGGCCAACTCCGCCCGGCGCCCAGCAGAGGTGGGGGCGTCGTCGTCTAGGTCTGGGCGCGGGGGATGAGGGGGGTCATTGTGCTGATCGGCCGCACCGGGGGCTGCTACCCCGCGGTGGGGGCCGGGTCCCTCACCCCTTCTCCCTCTCGGTAGCGGAGGAAGGGGAGCGCAGGTTCCGGCCAGCTTTGCGCTTTTCTCCTCTACCCCTCCCTCGCTCCCTCCCCTCCTCCCACCATCCTCCCTACTATCTCGGGGGAGGCTGGGCTCGTCTTCTCCCGGCGCCCCTTTCTTTCCCTCCACCTGGGTGGGCGGGGGCCAGAGGACACTTCATCTCTCCCTCCCTCTAGTGGGAACTCCCCCGAGAGAGAGTCGGCTCCGGTCTCCTTTCCCTTCCCCTCCAGGGTCGGTTTAACCCCCAAAACTCGTTCTTCGGGAGTCGGGAGGTTTGCTGCTCCTTCATAGGAAGGGGGTCCTCTTCCATTCTCACTTTGGGGGGTGGTGGTGGTGAAGTCGGTTTTGCTTCCCCGCTTTGGTGGGCAGAGGGTTAATTTCTCCTCCCCCATAGTTTTTCTCCTCCTCCCTGCCTCCCCCCCCAAATAATAGAAAAGCATCTCTCCACTTTTCCAGTCCCTTCCCCCTTCATCCTGGCAGTAAGGCTTAGGGGAAGAGGTCCCCCTCCCATTTGAAGGGTAGGGTGGGGTGTTTAGTATGTAGGATGGAGGAGGGGCTCAGACGGAGGGGGAAACAGTTGAAGAAGGTGCTTGTTGCTCATGTTTCTCTCTCTGGTGCCGCCGGTCTATTATTGGTGTTCGCAAGTGGTGCTCCTTCCACATAAGGCCACCGCGCGGGTGCAGGGCGCATGCTCTGCCCGGCCCCATTGAAACTTCCTGCTGCTGCTTGCTGCTGGTGGTTCTTTTCGCTGGAGCATCTCCGCGCCGCGCCTGCTGCCTCCAGCCCTCACTGAGCGCGTACACTCACTCCCTGTTTATTCCCTATCTGTCCTCTCTTTTTCAGAGAAAGGTTTTTTGTTGTTGTACTCTGAGCATTGTCTTTATCCGGGAACAGCCCTTGGCTGAAGAAGAAACGCTGTCCAAATAGGTCCTTTTCCCCCTTTTTGTCCGTATTAGGTGGCCACAGTGTGGACTGGGTATTGTGCGAAACAGATAGCTATTTCCTTTTCAAGAAATCAGGGTGTTTTCAATTCTCCATGGGAATGAAGTTTCTGTTAATAGAATATATTTACATTGCTAGGAGGAGCCCAAGTGTGAAGTTGTCCAAAATATTACCTAGAGAGTAAATTATGTTATGGCTACCAAAGACTCACATGAATACAGCAATTATGGTACAGGCATATATCTCTCCTTACCTGCCCAAATCTCCTCTACCATTAAAAAGCTCCGGCAAATAAAAGGTTACATTATATAAAGACTTCCTGCAGAATTTCTTGAAAAGTTAAACTCCCCAATATAGTAGTTACAATTTGATGGTATTTATATTTTTTATGGAAATAGTCATTTTGAAGGATATATGCCTTGTAAGTTACTTTTAGGATATCTTGGGAAATGATGGTAATGTATCTATAAGAAAAATGTGGGAATTTGAGGAAGGGGATTGCTGGTAACTTGTTTTTGGAATATATGATATTTCAACCAAGTTGAAATGCAGGCATAAACTTTATGTCATGGCACTCTATTTTTGGTGGTGTATAAGATTGCTTGACTATCCATTCCTTATAAGTGTTTTGGCCTCTGCATTTGGCTTTTGTTAGAAACAAGAAAAAAAATATCAGGGTCAGTCTAATACTTCATGTTACTTTCTAGCTAGTATTGAACAGTGGGTGACTAGCTAAGTAAAAAATGAGAAATAATGCATGCCAAAAGAATATACCAGTGGGTTCAGCCATGCATTATTGTTGGTAAAGTTTCAACTATGATAATAGATTTTGTCATCAGTTGATCTAAGAATAATAATCAGTGTTACACAGTTCAAGATACTTGGCAAATGAAGTCTGCAGGTGAAATGCTGTGCAGGGAGGAGACTTTCAGGCCTTTGGTGATGGTTAACCTACTTGTAATAATTGATAATACTGTTCCAACTAAGAATGTTTGGACTGAGTCTTCGAGTTGTGGTGTACTAGAAAGAGTTAAAAGACATTGGATATAGTTGAACTAAATGTTTTGCTGATTATCTCAGGACAGCTGAATCAGCTTGAATAGTGTAATATTAATATGTAGTTTGTGGGGCAAATTATATAATTTCTGTGGACCTGGTTTCTTGAGGAAATAGAGGTAATATCTGAGGATCAAATGAAATGTTTCAAAAGTCCTATCATAAACCAAGTACTTATATATATGTGTGTATATATTATTATTTTTTAAATTTTTTTTTGCCCTACTACACTCTGTATGTATTCTATTTCCCTTACCAGGGATTGAACCTGCGCACTGTAGTGAAAGTGCCAAGTTCTAACCACTGAACCCCAGGGAATCCCCAAAATACTGTTGTGTTACAAATTTTATTAAAGGTATTTATGAGGTAACAGATACAAAAGTGCATTTCGACTGAAAATATTAATTTTTAGCATGTCGTGAGAAAGGACTTTAAGCACAGTGTAATGTTGAGCGTTTGTGCTCTTGGGGGATATAGTCTTTGTTATTAACAAAGGAGTTATGCTCTGTATACATTTTACTATTCTTAAAAGGCAGTTCTCAGTGCTGTTGAAAGAATCCTATTGTATAAAACTTGGTTTTTCCTGGTGTGATTATACCTTAAAAAGTTTGTAAAGTGTACTCTTCTGAGTTGCCAGTGAAATACTTTTCACCTAGTCATTTATTGTAGTAGGTATGTTGACACCATATCATCTTTGGAGAAGACCATTTCTCTATATTGTTCTTGTTTAGGCACTTTATGATCTTTCCCTTAAGTTTTTAAGTCTTATTTTGACATTATGGCTTCAGCTTAGAATCCTTCCTTTATCCCCTACAGTGTCAATTATTACTTTTTATTTTATTTAAGAAAATATTTATTTATTTGGCACACTGGGTCTTAGTTGTGGCATGCAGAATCTTAACTCTTCATTGTGGCAGGAGGGATTTTTAGTGGCATTTGGGATCTAATTCCCTGACCAGGGATCGAACCCAGGCCCCTTACATTGGGAGTGCAGAGTTTCAGCCACTGGACCACCAGGGAAGTCCCAAATTTGGTTTTATAAACTACTTTTTTAGTCTTAAGGATATAATAATAGCTACCACTTACTGAGCGTTTACTGTGTGCAAACATTTCCTTATTCCTTACAGCTACACTCTGAGGTTGGTACTGTTATTCCCATTTGGCAAGTATAGAAACTAAGGTTCAAGAGCTTGATTCAGCTGTTCAGTGCCCAAGCTTATATAGTTTTTGCTAGAATCTTATTTAGAGTTCATAGTGATATTAATTAGAATAGGAAGAGGGTGTGCCAGCTGACACTGTAGCCCTCCCAGTTCTCCGTCTAATGTAGCCCTCCCAATTCTGTGCTCTGTATGGACGTCACCGGCATCCTCTTGATGAGTGGTGGTTGGTCAGGACATATGAATATAAATAAAAGTTGACATTGACTTTGTGGAATTACCAACATCCAAAGCTCCCCAGTATATTCCCTCTTCTCCAGAGGACTTTCTTCAAGAGGAAAATACACTTTTCCATCCTTTAAAGCTAGTCTTAGTATGGGTACTGATTGAGAAGTTACATTTATTTAATAACAGTCCCCTAATCTGTGTATGGATATGGCTGACTGAGTTATTGTATAGTACTAAATAAGTTGAATCATTACCTTTTTGGCTTGTTGGAGTTTTTAAATTTTAATTTTTAGAGCAATTTTAGGTTTGATTTGTGTTTTGAGTTTTTTAATGATTTGAACTTTGAACTCTTGTGTTCAAAATGTCAAGTATTTATAAAAGAATATACTTTTTTGTTTTAACTAGCGTTGTGACTGTAACTTAATATGTTCTCTTCTGTTAGTGATAACTGAATTGTGTGACAGTAGTTTTTAGGTTCATTCATAAATTAGAAAGATGACTTTACTGTAACTGGAGTTACCAGTTGTTACTTTGAGCAAAAGATCTTACCAGGTGCATGTGCCAGGAGTTGCGTGGATCCACAGTGGTAGATTGTTTGTGGTAGCATTGCTGGAACTAGAGCCTTATCTGGTTGAAATGTCCAGTTTCAGTTCTTCTGCCTTTGAAAGAAGAGATATTCTTTACACATTTATTAGAAGGAAAGAGAGAAAAGTATTTCTTCTTCATCATTTTTGGTATATCATAGAGTTGAGATAATCAAAAGTTACAGAGGATTGGAGGGAGGTTGTTGGCCTTGTCCCACAACTGGAGGTACTAGGGACAGAAGGAATTTTCTGGCTAAATTGGGCCTGTTAATGAAAACTGACTTTCTTGTTGTTTTAATTACTAAGAAGTTTGCCTTGAAATTTATCTGTGTTGTTAAATTCTCAGTAAGGAAGACAAGCATTTATTAGCTACTTCTTTTGCTTATATGTACAGTGAATATTTGTTATATTTTAATTACAGTAATCATTATGGTGATTATTTATTTTTAAAAATACCCTCTTTTTTTTTTTGGCCACTCAGCTTGTGGGATTTTAGTTTTCAGACCAGGGTTTGAACCCAAGTACTTGCTGATGAGAGCACAGAGTCCTAACCGTTGGACTAGGGAATTCCCTATGGTGATTTAAAGAAAAAAATTAAACCTTTCCTTTTTAAAAAATTTATGTATTTTATTTTTGGCTGACTGTTTTTGTTGCTGTGTGCGGGCTTTCTCTAGTTGTAGTGTGCAGGGTCTCCTGGTGCGTGGGCTTCCCATTGTGGTGGCTTCTCTTCTTGTGGAGCGCAGGCTCTGGGTGTATCAGGCTTCAGACATCCAGTGTGCGGGCTCAGCTGTTGTAGCTCATGGGCTCTACAGTGCCAGCTCAGCAGTTAGGGTGCACGAGCCCAGCTGCTCCACAGCATGAGAAGTCCTCCTGGACCAGGGATTGAACCCATGTCCTCTGCGTTGGCGGATGGACTCCCAACCACTGGACCATCAGGGAAGTCCTGTACCCTTCTTTTCAGGATTTTCTAATCTAGTAAGAAGTAAGTAGCAAAACTGAGATTGAGTTACCATCACCATTCAAATACTTACTTTTTTTCCGTGGGATTTTATCAACTGAAGTTAGTAGTCTATGAATTCTAGTCTATAAGTTAATAGACTGAAATTATCTCTGATAACTTTATGGTGAGAGGTACAGCCTCATACAGTGTGGAAAAGTTGGAACAATTCAGACCCAAAGTACATGTTAACATGAATCATGTATTCAAGAAAGGCATTTATGTGTGTTCCTGGATTTAAAATTTCTTTGGCTCTATCCTTGGTGGTTATAGTCTTAATTTTTTTTTTAATAGTCTTAATATGCTGTGTCTGAGTATTTTTCATTTTATTTTGTTTTCTGTTTTTACTTTTGTGGCAGATCCCATTACAAAGGGTATCAATGTGTTTTCTACTTTTAATTTTAGAATTTTTGAAATATCTATTGCTTGAGAGAATAATCTGGAGCCTCATTTAAAAAAAAGGATTATAGATTCTTTCAACAATTGTCAATTGATTATGTACTGTGTGCCAGATGCACTGTACACACGTGATACATTAAGGAGCAAAATAGATAAGATCCTTGTCCTTATGGAGCTCACAGTTTAGCAGCAAAGATAGACAATGAAGCAGTGATTTTTTTTTTTTAAGTTATTATATGGGCAAGTATACTGTATATGCTGAAATGATTCATATTTTTAGTGAACATTGTTAAGCTTGCTTAATTTGCTTAGTTTTGTATTTATCCTATCTTTATGCTTTTTTTTTCTTCTATATTTGTACAATTTTATCTTAATAATTTTCTGGATGGTGTGATTAATAGGTTTTTATTTTTCTTTGTGTCTTACATTTTTCCACATTTCACTTTCAATACTAATTATATATGTCTTCAGTAATCACAAAAAAAAATTATTTAAAAATAGTCTTATGCCAGAAGTGAAATGGATGAAAGTAGTCAAAAGGTATAAAATTCCAGTTATAAAATAAATCATGGAGCTATAATGTATAGGATGGTAACTATAGTTAATAATACTGTTTTATATGTTTGCAACTTGCTAAGAGAGTACATCTCAAAAGTTCTCACTGCAGGAAAAAAAAATTTGTAACAATGTAGTGATATATGTTAGCTTTTGCTCATTTCACAATATATATAAATATTGAATCATGTTGTACACCTGAAACTAACATGTTGTATGTCGATCATGGGCTTCCCTGAATGGTTTCAGAGGTAAAGAATCCACCTGCAATGCAGGAGCTGTAGGTTCGATCCCTGGGTCAGGAAGATCCCCTGAAGAAGGAAATGGCTACCCACTTTAGTATTCTTGCCTGGGAAATCCCATGGACAGAGGGGTCTGGCATGCTATATGTAGTCCATGGGGTCACAAAAGAGCCAGACACAACTTAGCAACTAAACAACAATATGTCAATTATATTTCAAAAGAAAAAAAAAAGAATTAAGAAAACTAGTTTTATAAGAGGGGTTATCAAAGAAAAAATCAAGTTGCTGCTTTATTTACTTTTAATTTTGAGTTATCTCTCACCATGAATATTACCATCATTCACCCAAGTCTCCCAAGTCTGAAGGTATGAAAGGTTGTTTCACATCTTTAATGCCTTTTCTTCATCCTCCTATCTGAGTTGAATATTCTTCTCCCTTTCCTTTCCTGCTCACTGTACGCCTGTCCATCATTAACCTGATCTTTAAGGACCAAATACACATGTGAAATTTATTCTGGTTCCTCTCTCTCTCAAGTTAACCATTTCCATCTTTTTACTCCACATGTGCCCTGTATTCACAACACTTTCTGCACATAGTCTAGCCTCTTCAGTTTCTTGAGGGCAGGGATAATGTTTATGAGATGAATAGTTTTTTCCAAGTTTATTATAAGACCATGTTGTGTTCTAAAACTTAATTTTAGAACTAAATCTTGTTTAAAGTAAACTTTCAAGTAAGCATTTACCCACCATATGAGAGGGGGCTTCCCTTATAGCTCAGTTGGTAAAGAATCTGCCTACAGTGCAGGAGACCTGGGTTTGATCCCTGGATTGGGAAGATCCCCTGGAGAAGGGAAAGGCTACCCACTCCAGTATTCTGGCCTGGAGAATTCCATGGACTGTATTGTCCATGGGGTCACAAAGAGTTGGACACTACTGAGTAACTTTAACTTCACTGTATGAGAATGATACTCTTTCTGTTGATAGTTGGAAAGTGAATGCCATGTTGGTTAATGATAGCGCTTGAGTTAACCAGATTTTGTGTCCCACTTAATTAGATGTAGTGTTTAAAATGAATGCATAGAGCTGGAAATTAAAGCCTAGTCTGTGATAGTCTAATGCAGGAGTGGGCCAGTTCAGTTCAGTTGCTCAGTCATGTCCAACGCTTTGCACCCCCATAGACTGCAGCACGCCAGGCCTCCGTGTCCATCACCAACCCCCGGAGCTTACTCAAACTCATGTACATTGAGTCAGTGATGCCATCCAACCGTCTCATCCTCTGTTGTCCCCTCCTCCTCCCACCTTCAATCTTTCCCAGCATCAGGGTCTTTTCCAGTGAGTCAGTTCTTCGCATCAGGTGGCCAAGTGTTGGAGTTTCAGCTTCAGCATCAGTCCTTCCAGTGAATATTCAGGACTAATTTCCTTTAGGATGGACTGGTTGGATGTCCTTGATGTCCAAGGGACTCTCACAAGTCTTCTCCAACACCACAATTCAGAAGCAATCAGTTCTTCAGTGCTCAACTTTCTTTATAGTCCAACTCTCACATCCTTACATGACTACTGGAAAAACCACAGCCTTGACTATATGGACCTTTGTTGGCAAAATAATGTCTCTGCTTTTTAATATGCTGTTTAGGTTGGTCGTAACTTTTCTTCCAAGGAGTAAGCGTCTTTTAATTTCATTGCTGCAATCAGCGTCTGCAGTGATTTTGGAACCCCCCAAAATCAAGTCTGTCACTGTTTCCATTGTTTGCCCATCTATTTGCCATGAAGTGATGGGACTGGATGCCATGATCTTAGTTTTCTGAATGTTGAGTTTTAAGCCAGCTTTTTCACTCTCCTCTTTCACTTTCAACAAACTCTTTAGTTCTTCACTTTCTGCCTTAAGGGTGGTGTCATCTGCATATCTGAGGTGATTGATATTTCTCCCAGCCATCTTGATTCCAGCTTGTGCTTCATCCATTTCAGCGTTTCTCATGATGTACTCTGCATATAAGTTAAATAAGCAGGGTGACGATATACAGGCTTGACGTACTCCTTTCCCTATTTGGAACCAGTCTGTTGTTCCATGTCCAGTTCTAACTGTTGCTTCCTGACCTGCATACAGATTTCTCAAGAGGCAGGTCAGGTGGTCTGGTATTCCCATCTCTTTCAGAATTTTCCACAGTTTATTGTGACCCACACAGTCAAAGGCTTTGGCATAGTCAATAAAGCAGAAATAGATGTTTTTCTGGAACTCTCTTCCTTTTTCCATGATCCAGCAGGTGCTGGCAGTTGATCTCTAGTTCCTTTGCCTTTTCTAAATCCAGCTTGAACATCTGGAAGTTCACATACTGTTGAAGCCTGGCTTGGAGAATTTTGAGCATTACTTTGCTAGCGTGTGAGATGAGTGCAATTGCGCTGTAGTTTGAGCATTCTTTAGCATTGCCTTTGTTTGGGATTGGAATGAAAACTGACCTTTTCCAAGCCAATTGGCTGTTTTTGTAAATAAAGTGTTATTGGTTAATAGGCATGCTAATTTGTTTACATACTGTTAATAGTAACTTTCACACTAAAGTGTCAGAGGTGACTGATAGTGACAAAAAAGTGTAGTCTACAAAACCTAAAGTATTTACTGTCTGGCCCTTTACTGGAAAAAAAAAATGTGAATGAAGGTAACTCTCAGATGGTTTTCTTTGTGTTTGAGAACACTTTTAAAACCAGAATAATACTAATTAAGTGTGTAGAGTGTCTTGTGAGTGAAAAATTGAAGCAGTAGTTTCCTCAATATTTATCTAATTTTACACACACCTGTTTTACTGCTCTTCTGTCTTAGTTTAGGTGAATCTAAAAGCTTTTCTGGGGAATTCCCTGATAGTCCAAGACTCCGCTCTCTCAATGGAGTGGGTCCTGGTCAGGAAACTAGATTCCCACACGTCACAACTAAGAGTTTGCATGCTGCAACTAAAAATCCTGTGTGCTGAATTAAGACCGGGCACAGCCAAATAAATATTAAAAGCTTTTCTGTTAACAGGTTGATGAAGACATTACATTGAATTAAATTCTTTCACTCAAGGATAGCCATGGCTTCCTTGGTCTAATTATCCTAAGGCCAGGCTGGGACAGAGGCAGAGTGACATACTGATTGACAGTAAGGCTTTGAATTGTTACAATATTGCTGTTAACACTGGCTTCAAAGTTCAAATGTACTGATTTAAGATCTGATTTGGAGGTAGAGTCCCAGATCTTGGTGAGGATAAACTTGGGTGAACAATGATGCCGTGTTCTTAGATGGGAAAGTATGTATTGACTGAAGGTAGAACTTAAAAGTTTACTTAGATTACTTAGGGCGCAGAGGGTTGGGGAGAACATACTGGAAAATAGCCTACTTACTAGTGGGTGATTTTATGTGTCTTGAGAATCAGTATTTTACAGGGAAATTAACAGAGTATCGGTTATAAAACTTTGGCATTTGAAATTCTGGATATATCAGGAAATTTACTTTGATATTTTTCCTGATCCTTTTGTCCCAAGCATCCTCACAGTTGGTTCTGCAAATAAATATGTACCATTTCCTCACTGTTTAAATGTTAGAAGTCTTTTAGGGAAAAATATTAGAATGAATTATTCCAAATTGTAACCTGCTTTTTTCTGTTTGGAGTTTGGGGATATAGCAAGATTGTAACACACTGAAGAACTTTGTCTAATCAGAAATATAGTGGAGCTTAATTTATACTCCCATGAAAGTCTTATCAAGCTTTACTTTATTAGAATCATAAAGGAATCATCTCCAGTAGTACTATCTCGGGCTGGCATGTGAATCCAGACATTCTATAATATGCCTCATTTTAGAGAATTTTTGTTCTGTAAATTTTGACTGTGATCAGCAGGTTTGTCCTTGTCTTGCTTTCTGCCTTGATGGCCTTTTCATTTTGTAGCCTATCTTCTTTTCTTATATTTATCTGATTTGATTCACCATGATATCTATGTCTCATCCTTTTTCTTTCCTATTTTTGCATATTTTGGACCTCCGTTTCAACCTTAATTATATTCTTCATTCCTGTCTTTTATAGAAACAAAGTTAAATTATTAAAAAAAAAAAACAAAAGGGGCTTTGGAGTATGCATCTTTACCATAATTTTATAGGTAAAATGTCTTTAGTAATAATGTTATAGCTATTCAAACTTATTGTTGAATCAGGCTTTCTGCCAAGATTATTTAATCCTTATAACAACTCTATATTGCTGTTATATCGCTACTTTTGCATTATAGATAAACCAACTGAGTCTTAAGAGCAATTACTTTAAAACTTGCCTGAAGCAGTAACTTGTCTGAAGTCACACAGCATTAAGGAGTTGGAGAAAAATTAGGTACAAAGATAGTTTATGGTGCCGTGGGAATTTAAAAATGGGTAAATCTGGCTTCAAAGCTCTAGTTATTGAATACTGTACTGTCTACTCAGGTAGAATCTTAGGATTATAATGTCATCTTCAGTATCATGGTTGTGGTCTGAGTGTTCACACTTAGGCTTCTGAGTCAGATTATATCAATGGTTTTCTACTCATTTATACTTTTTTATTTTGAAAAGTTCCAATTTATTAGTGTGAACATTATTATAAAAGTTGTGTTTTAATGGGTTACTGAAATAAATTAAAAGTAAAGAGATATAAATTCATAGATAACAGTTGATTGCCCTGAACATGAATTTATGTCCTGAACATCTATTTATCATTGCTTGAGACAATGATAAATAAGACAGTTGCTTAATAGCCTTAGAGATAGTCCTGACCTTTGAGCAACATGAGCTTGAATGATGTGGGTCCACTTACATGGGGACTTCTTTCAGTAGTAAATACTACTGTACCGCGTGATGCAGGACTAGTTGAATCTGTGGATGCAGAACTGCAGATACAGAGGCATCGTGGATGTGGAGCATGCATGTACGTTCGCAGTCGTGTCTGACTCTGTGTGACCCTGTGGACCATAGCCCGCAGGCTCCTCAGTCAATGAGGTTCTCCAGGCAAGAACACTGGAGTGGGTTGCTGTTTGCTTCTCCCAGGGGTCTTCCTGACCCAGGGCTCAAATCTGCATCTGTTGTGTCTCTTGCATTGGCAGGTGGATTGTATACCACTGTGCCACCTGGGAAACTCTGTGGATATGGAGGGATCATTATAATTTACACTCAGGTTTTTAACTGTGTGGAAGGTCAGTGTCCCTAAACCCCATATTGTTCAGGGGTCAACTCTACTCCTCTTCTTGGATCTTTTAAAGTTAAGAGTCCATCTCCTGTAGCTGTAAGCATATCATCAAAAGCCTTCAGGGTGGATTTCCCTACTGTTACAACTTCCGTTTACCCTAAATAAAGAAGTGATCTTATTTTTTCCCTTCTAGCTCAGTGGTATATTATAATTAGGTGAGTTAATTAACTATTTCTGGCTGCTTATTAGAATCATCTGTGGAATTTTTTTTTGGTGGGGGGGATTATTTTGAAAACTGATGCCTGGACATTACCACATGCCAGTAAAATTAGTCTCTGAGGATTGGGGTTCTAGCATCAATGATTCTTTTTTCTTTTCTTTCTTGTATTGGCGGTACATGTATCTTAGTTCCCCCAACTAGGGATTGAACCAGTCCGTTGGCAGTGAACGCCTGGAGTCTTAACCACTGAACTGCAGGAAATCCCATAGCCTCAATGATACTAATGTGTAATAAAAGAATGTCTGTCCTCACCTATTTGTCCTGGTACTTTGCTTCAAATTTTGTCATAAAGTCTATTTTGTCTGGTATTAATATTGCCTCTCTCGCTGTCTTTTGGTTACTGCTTCTCACAGAATACATACTTGTTCATTTTTTTTAACCTCCTTGTGTCTTTGACTCTACAGGTTGTCTCTTGTAGACAGCGTGTATTTGTTTTCATGGTCATGTTTTCGTGAATCTAGAAATGCAAACAGTTACATATATAACTGCCGTAAGGGAGGAGGTACTTTGATAATATAAAAGTGCAAATACCCTACTTTTCCGGAGATATCATAGCATCACCATAATTATGAAAATTTGGATGATTGAATAGGAGATAGAAAAGCATTCCAGATAGTAAACAGCATGGGAAGAGGCTTGAAAGTGTGAAGTAATATGGTGTATCTAGGAAACTTTAGTCATTAGCTTTCCAAAAGATTTGTGGTTGAGGAACTTCCAGCCATGTGAGAAAATCACACTGGGACATGAGTTATAAGCTCCTTACAAGTATTTTTTTTTCTTGAAAGTAAAAAAAAAAGTGCATGAAATAAAGGCAAGATGTCAGTGACTTAGTATCCATAAAGAATTAATTTTGCTCTGTTCACTTTGTTCTAACATTATTCACTTGTTTGTTCCGTAACACTTAGCATATAGTAGGTGCTCAAATGTTGGTTGAATGAATAAATGTCATGTATGTCAAGTAAGTAATGATGACTCTTTTGATGTACTTTGAGTTTTTCTTTGCTTGCTAGAGATTTGTCATAGTGTAACTCTCCTTTTCGTTTTGGGTATTGCTTATATGCTGCTGCTGCTGCTGTTGCTAAGTCGCTTCAGTCGCGTCCGACTCTTTGCGACCCCATAGACGGCAGCCTACCAGGCTCCCCCATCCCTGGGATTCTCAAGGCAAGAACACTGGAGTGGGTTGCCATTTCCTTCTCCAGTGCATGAAAGTGAAAAGTGAAAGTGAAGTTGCTCAGTCGTGTCCGACTCTGCCACCGCATGAACTGCAGCCCACCAGGCTCCTCCGTCCATGGGATTCTCCAGGCAAGAGTACTGGAGTGGGGTGCCATTGCCTTCTCCGATTGCCTATGTGGATAGGTATAATTGACTCTCAAATGATATACAAGGGATTTAGGGATGCCCACCGGGGACGACAGAGGATGAGATGGCTGGATGGCATCACCAACTCAATGGACGTGAGTTTGAGTGAACTCCAGGAGTTGGTGATGGACAGGGACGCCTGGCATGCTGTGATTCATGGGGTCGCAAAGAATCGGACGTGATTGAGCGACTGAACTGAACTGAACTGAACCCTCAATGTGGTGGAAAGTCCACATGTAACTTCACAGCTGACCAGCCGTCTCTATGTGGAATTCCATGTTGGCGAATTCAACCAATCACATATCATTAAAACCATCTGTAGATGGTATAGTAATGTGGTGAAAAAAATATGTTGTGTAAGTGGACTCATGCAGTTCAAACCCCAGTTGTTCCAGGGTCCACTGTATTGCTGAATGCCCCCTATCCACTTGTTTCCATTCTTCCTTCTTTTACCTTTTTCTTTCTTCCTCTCTTCCTCCATTCCTTCCTCCCTCCCTTCTTTCCACGTTTCCCCCAGGTTCTCTCCATCTTGGGTTTTATTATTATTTATTTACTTATTTTTCATTTTTTGCTTGAAGGGGTTTAGTTTTCCAACCAAGGATTGAGCCTGGGCCCCTGGCAGTGAGCATAGAGTTCCTGGACCTCCAGGGAAGTCCCTATCTTGGCTTTTATAATAGTACTTTAGAAGCCTGAGATTGAAAATCTTTGTGTAATCTCTCAGTTCTTTTCTTAGGATATATGATTGTACAGGGCTGTAAGTGCATGGTGAAGCTTGTATTAACCTCTGTCTTCTAAGCTTATTAATGTTTATAGGAATCTTCAGAGTATAGTTCAAAAATCCACTTTTTCTTTTTTTCTGAAGACATCCCAGGGAAAAGTCATCTCTCTTCTGCTACTTAAAAAAATTTTTTAGTCTTTTTTCTCAGAATCATTTTATATCATCTTCACCAGGGGTAACTCAAAATTCTTACTTGTAAAACTAAAATTTTTTAAGTTGTTGAAAGGCAGTGTGGAGGCTTAAAAGTAGGAAAATCAGCTAGAGAATATTATTGATATGGGTTGGGGCAGTGGCTGTGGGGAGTGAGAAGAAAGGCCAGATAGGAGTAAGATTTTGCACATAGAATTGATAAGGATTTAATCAGATTATTGTAAAAGATCAATTAAAAAGATCTTTTGATCGAGTGCGACTCCTTGAGATCCCACAGCCTGTAGCCTACTAGGCTCCTCTGTCCATGTAATTGTCCAGGCAAGAGTATTGGAATGGTTGCCATTTCCTTCTCCAGGGGCTCTTCCTGACCTGGGGATTGACCCCAGGTCTCCATGGCAAGCAGACGCTTTACCCTCTGAGCCACCAAAAGAAAGGGAAACTCAAAAAGATTTTTCATATGACTAAAAATTGTTTAGTATGATTCCTAGGTTTCTGAGTGGGTAATTGATAGTTTCATTATTGAGGAAAGAAATGGCGAAAAAGCCAACAGCATATGTGGGGATGATGTGATTCCCGATTTTAAAAAATTCAGACTTTGTATGTGAGCACTATTTGAAGAACTAGCCGTGTTAATTTTATAGCTACTAAAAGCTTGTTCTGGAATAAACAGATTATGGCAGTATAACTTACTTTATAGCTCTTTTTTGTGATATATTGAAGTTGCTGTATATATGTTAAATATATATTTAACATTTTGTTAATGACATTTTTATAGAATGCCTTATTTATGTACTTAATTAAAATTAGCTTTATTAAACAGTCTTGGCATTGATGCCCAGTTGTGTTCTCTTGTAAGTAAAGCTTTCTCTAACCGAGTCTGTCATTTTCATTTGCAGAAACGTTTTGCTGTAATATTAGCGATTACTGGGTTCTGCTGAGTAAAGATCTGTTAGTTGTTAGACATTTTGTTCCCCCCTCCCCACAAATAAGCAGCTGGAACTTCAAATAAATTGAAATGCTGTTCTAAATAAATAGATATATTAAATATGTAGTGTGGGTTGAGTCCATTATATAGATGAGAAGTACTTAAGTAAATGTGTCCTTTGTGTTTATAGTTGATGAGTAATTCTTGATTAATCTTGAAAGATTCTTTAACAGAAATTTTAAGTTGAATTCCATTTTAGGAGTGATCTTTCTTCAACTTTGACACATGCTGTTAGATACCATGTGGTAATTCAAACCTGTATTGTTACTTGAGTCTGATCTCATACCATTTAGTTAGTGAAGGATGGCGCTATCATCTTGAAAGACAAAATGTTACCCCTTGAAGACATTATAAATACTTCTTAAGCTAGAATTATCAATAATGTAAATAATTGTACCTAAAGGAATTTAATGTTGGGAGTTTTTTTCCATTCTCTCTATGGTTGATACTTGAACACTGTAACTTGCTTTAATAACTCAAGCAATGTAAAAATCTTAACAGGCTTCCTCCCTGACCATGTCTTTCAGTCCCACAACCAAGCTGCCGTGTTTTAATTACCTGGGATTTTAGTTCCATATTGTCATTCATTTATTTATGTTTCTCAACAATTATTTAAATTAGACTGTATGTTTTAGCAGTTTATTTACTCACCACTGGTTTTGATTCCCACATTTTCCCTCTTACATTCATTCTTTTGTTGTTGCTTGCTAAGTTGTTTCAGTCGTGTCCGACTCCCTGCGACCCCATAGACGGCAGCCCACCAGGCTCCCACGTCCCTGGGATTCTCAAGGCAAGAACACTGGAGTGGGTTGCCATTTCCTTCTCCAACGCATGAAAGTGAGAAGTGAAAGTGAAGTGGCTCAGTTGTGTCTGACTCTTAGCGACCCCAAGGACTATAGCCCACCAGGCTCCTCCATCCATGGGACCTTCCAGGCAAGAGTACTGGAGTGGGGTGCCATTGTAGTACGTTCTTTTTCAAACAGGATTTCTAAGAGCTGAACTTGCGTTCTTGAATGTCTGAAAATATTTTTATTTTGTCCTCTGTTCTTAAACTGGCCATTTAAATTGAATACAGTATTCAAATAATTTCCCCCCAGAACTCTTTTTATCTTTTGTTACTGATGAGACATCTGCCAGTTTGATTCTTGTTCCTTTGTGAGTTTCTTTTTCTTCCTGAAAGATTTTTATGATTTTTTTTCTTAATCCTTAGAGCTCTAAAATTTTTTAGGATGTGCTTTTTTCTTTGTTTCCTTGCTTTTTTAAAAAAATAAATAAATTATTTAGGTTGGTGTAAAACATTACAGTTTTGCACCACTAATTTTAAATCATTAAAACTAGGCTCAAACACATTTTTATTAATCAGAATAGGAGCCATTACAATCAACCCATTTTTGCCGATGAGAAATAAGTTTGTTTATTCCTGTAGTGTAAAAATCCGCGTTTTGGGATTTGATGAACTCTTGGATAGAATTTTCTGCCTCCTGGTTGTAGAAACGTTTTTCCTGCAAAAAGTTGCTAAGATGCTTGAAGAAGTGGTAGTTAGTTGACGAGAGGTCAGGTGAATATGGCAGATAAGGCGAAACTTCATAGCCCAAGTCGTTCAACTTTTGAAGGGTTGGGTTGTGCCGTGTGCAGTTGGACACTGTCGTGGAAGAGAACTGGGCCCATACTACTGACCAGTGCCGGCTGCAGACAGCACAGTTTTTGGTGCATCTCATTGATTTGCTGAGTGTGTTTCTCAGGTTTAATGGTTTCCTTGGGGTTCAGAAAGCTGTAGTGGATCCGACTGGCAGTAGACCACCAGACAGTGATCGTGACCCTTTTTTGGTGCAAGTTCGGCTTTGGGAAGTGCTTTGGAGCTTCTTCTTGATCTAGCCACTGAGTTGGGCATCACCTGTTGTCATGTACAATCCACTTTTTATCGCATGCCACTGTCTGATCGAGACATGGTTCATCATTGTTGCATAGAAGAAGAGAAGATGACACCTCACAACGACAATATTTTTGATTTGTGGTCAACTCAGAAGGCACCCCCTTATCGAGCTTTTTCACCTTTCCAATTTGCTTCAAATGCCAAATGACCATAATAGTCGACGTTGAGTTCTGTGGCAACTTCTCACATAGTTGCAAGGGGATCAGCTTCAATGATTACTCTCAGTTGGTCGCTGTCAACTTCCAGTGGCCGGCCACTGTGCTCCTCATCTTCAAGACTCTTGTCTGTTTTGAAAAATTTCTCAAACCACCACTGCACTGTGTGTTCGTTAGCAGTTCCCAGGCCAGATGGCGTTGTTTGTGTCGCGAGTTGTCTCTGCTGCTTTATGACCCATTTCGAACTTGAATAAAAAAAAATCTTTAGAATTTACTTTTGGTCTAACATCATTAATGTAGTCTAAAATAAATATAAAATAAGTAATAAGTCATTAGCAAAAATACATAAAATGAGAAATGCACGTAAAAATGATTTATACCATAACCACATTTATTTAAAAATGTATTTTTTTAAAAAAAGAATGTATTTCAATGTCAAATGGCTAAGTTCAACAATGCACAAATTACTACAGTTACTTTTGCATGAAGCAGTATTTATATAACTGCACCAGGTCTTAATTGGGACACATTGAATCTTTGATCTTCTTTGTGGCAAATGAAATCTTTAGTTGTGGCATGCGGAATCTTTAGTTATGGCATGTGGGATTTTTTTCAGTTATGGCTTGCGACCTCTTAGTTGCAACATGTGGGATCTAGTTCCCTGACTAGGGATTGAACAGGGACCCCCCTGCTTTGGGAACACAGAATGTTAGCCACTGGACCATCAGGGAAGTCTCAGGTTTTAAAGATTAAAGATTGTTTGTACATGATCCTGTTTTTTGTAAATGAAGACAGTCTTACTTCTTTGTTTTCTATCTGCATATCTTTGATTTCCTTTTCTTCCCAAGTGGTAGTTAATGGCACCCCACTCCAGTACTCTTGCCTGGAAAATCCCATGGACAGAGGAGCCTGGTGGGCTGCAGTCTGTGGGGTCGCTAAGAGACACAACTGAGTGACTTCACTTTCACTTTTCACTTTCATGCACTGGAGAAGGAAGTAGCAACCCACTCCAGTGTTCTTGCCTGGAGAATCCCAGGGCCGGGGGAGCCTGGTGGGCTGCCATCTATGGGGTCGCATAGAGTCAGACACGACTCAAGTGACTTAGCAGTAGCAGCAAGGGCGTTCTTGGCCTAAGATCATCCTGATCTTAGGGGGAAAGCATTTAGTTTTTCACCATTGAGTATGCTGATAACAGATTTTTCTCTATGCCCTTTCTTAGGTTGAGGAAGTTCCCTTCTATTTCTAGATTATCAGAAGTGGGTGTTGGATCTTTTTTAAAAATATTTATTTATATTTAGTTTCTGGTGCGTCGGGTCTTAGTTGTACCATGTGGGATCTTCATTGTGGTATGCAGGATCTTTGGTTGTGATGCGCAGGCTCTGGAGTGCATGGGCTCAGCAGTTGCAGCACGTGTGATCTTTGTTTCCTGACCAGGAATTGAACCACTGGACCATCAGGGAAATCCCATCTTTTCCCCATCTATTTGCCATAAAGTGATGGGACCAGATGCCACGATCTTAGTTTTTTGAATGTTGAGTTTTTAAGCCAACCTTTCTCTCTCTCCTCTTTATCAATTACCCTTTTATATATTTGCTAAAATTGTGTTAAGAAACTTTGCATCTGTGTTCATGAGGGATATTAGTCTGTAGTTTTCTTTCATTGTGTTTTTCTGATTTTGATATCAAGATAATACTTGCCTCATAGGAGGAATTAGAAAGTATTTCCTCCTTTTCAGTTTTCTGAAATTATTTGTATAGAATTGGTATTCTTTAAAACTGTGGCTCAATTTACCAATAAAACTATCTAGGTTTGTAGTTTTCATTATGGGAAGGCTTTAAACTACAGATTTCACTTCTTTAACAGATAGGGGATTAATCATGTTATCTGTTTCTGTTTGGATGAGCTTTGGTACTTTGTTTCTTTCAAGGAATTTTTCCACTTCACTAAAGTTACAAAGTTTATCAGTGTGCATTTGCTCATAGTATTATATTCTTATCTTTTTCATGTCTGTAATACGTCTCATTCCTGATATTGTTTATTTGTGTGCTTCTCCCTCTTGCCTCAGTCTGGATAGAAGTTTATCAGTCATTTTAATTTTTCTCAAAGAACCAGCTTTTGGTTTCATTGATTTCTGCTACTTATTGTTTTCTTTCCTCTGCTTGTTCTGTGTTACATTTGTGTTCTCTCACCTCCCACCTTTTTAAGGTAGGGCTTTTTTTTTCCTCTCATTTTATGTTATGTAACTTTGAGTTATACAGCATGATAACTGAAAGCATTATAGTTTAACATCTGTGTGCACTACAGAATATAAATCTGTTTACTGTCTATTACCTTACACTCAGGACTACCCAGGTGACGCAGTGGTAAAGAATCCGCTTGCCAATGCTGGAGATGCATGAGATGTGGGTTCCATCCCTGGACTGGGAAGATCCCCTGGAGTGAAATAGCAACTTGCTCCAGTATTCTTTCCTGAAGAATTCAATGGACAGAGGAGCCTGGCAGGCTACAGCCCTTGGGATCTCAAAGAGTCAGACATGACTGAGTGTGCACACACACACACACACACACACACACCCCCAAACAGTTGACCGCCTTCACCCATTTTGCCCACCCCCTGAATCACCTTTCCCACTGGTAACCACTATTCTGTTCTCTCAGTCTGTGAGTTTGTTTTGTTTTATTTTGTTTGTTGGATTTTATTTTGTTTCAGATTTCACATATGAGTAAAATCATACAGTATTTGTCTTTGACTTATTTCACTTAGCATAATGCCCTCAGGGTCCATTCTTGTCACAGATGGCAAGATTTCCTTTTTTATGGCAGTGAACATAGGGATATATCTTTTTGAATCAGTGTTTCCATGTTCTTTGGAAAAAATACCCAGGAGTAGGGTAGCTGGGTCATGTAGTGTTCTATTCTTAATTTTTGAGGAAATCCATACTATTTTCTTTTTTTTTTTTTTAATACTATTTTCTATAGTGGCTATACCAATTTACATTAAATTTTTTTGTTTTCATTTTCTGCTCTGTCTGGGTGAATTCCATCATTTTTCTTCTTACTTACTTACTGATTCATTTTTCTACCTCATCCATTCTGCTGTTGAACCTTTCTCAGTTCAGTTCAGTTCAGTTCAGTCGCTCAGTCGTGTCTGACTCTTCGCAACCCCATGAATCGCAGCATGCCAGGCCTCCCTGTCCATCACCAACTCCTGGAGTTCACTCAGACTCACGTCCATCAAGTCGCTGATGCCATCCAGCCATCTCATCCTCTGTCGTCCCCTATTCCTCCTGCCCCCAATCCCTCCCAGCATCAGAGTCTTTTCCAATGAGTCAACTCTTCGCATGAGGTGGCCAAAATAGCATTTCATTATTATTATTATTATTATTGGTTCAATTATAACTTTTTATAAAAATTTTGTTTGGTAGTTTCTTATATTTTCTCTCTTTGTTGAGGTTCTCACTTGTTCATACATTCTTCTCCCAAGTTCAGTGAGTACCTTTATGAATATTACTTTGGATTCTTTATTGGATAGATTGCTTACCTTTATTTTGTTTAGTTCTTTTTCTGAGTTTTATCTTGTCTTGTGATTGGAACAGACTCCTCTGTCTCCTCATTTTGCCTGCTTCTCTTTGTTTGTGTCTATATTAGGTAAATCAGCTACCTCTCCCAGTCTTGAAGGAGTGGCCTTGTGTAGGAGATACCTCATGCTGCTCAGAAGTGCAGTCCTGCCTGGCCTTCAGATGCTAGCACTCCGTGGGTGTGCGTGGGGGCTGCGTGCCCCCTCCGGCCATGTCAGGGTTGAGCTGCTGCTGTGATGCACTGGTGTGTGGCACTGGTCCTGAGGATGACTGTGGGGTCTTGGCTGCTAGGTGCTGGTAGGAGGGGTTTTCATCTGGCTGGCTTTCAGGCCTGGAGGAGGCACAGAGGTATGGGGCTCTTGGTGGGCCATGCCCACTGATGTTAATAGGTAATATCAGTGGTCTCAAACTTTTTGGTTAAAAAAATCTTTTTGGTACCAGGGGCTGGTTTCATGGAAGACAGTTTTTCCATGGAAGAGAGTAGAGAGTGGGAGAAAAGGGATGGAGGGTGGGGGGTGGTGAAGGTGGTGGTGGTTTACGAGATAACGAGTGCACTGGGGAGCTTCACACACTGGCCTGCCGCTCACTGCTTGCTGTGCCGCCAGATTCCTACAGCCACAGCCAGTACTGGTCCTTGGCCTGGGGACTGAGGGCCCCTGGTTTAGGTGGAGGTTTCCAAAATGGCTTCCGCCAGCGTCTTCGTCCCTAGGAAGCATCCCGAGTGGTTCCTCTCAGATAGATGTTTCAAAATTAGTAAGTAGATCCCCTTCCCCTCCGGCCTGGGTCTTTTCAAACTTGTGTTTATGCACTGGTGTTTCAGTTGATGCAGCCGTATGCAGTCCCCTTAGGAGCAGCTTTTTTGTTTGTTATCATTCTGTAGTTTTCCTGGACATATTCCTTCTTTCTTGGTTTTTTTTTTTTTTTTTTCAATTTTGTATACTTATTAACTGTGCTGGGTCTTCATTGCTGTGTGTGGGCTTTTGCTAGTTGCAGTGAGCTGGGACTACTCTTCATTTCTGGTTCGTGGGCTTCTCGTTGCGGTGGCCTCTCCTTGCAAAGCGTGTGCTCTAGGTATGCGGGCTTCACTGGGTTCAGTAGTTGGGGTTCGTGGGCCCTGAAGCGCTGGCTCAGTAGTTACGGCTCACAGACTTAGTTGCTCCCCAGCATGTGAGATCTTCCCAGACCAGGAATCAAATGTCCCCTTCACTGGCAGACTGGACCCCTCGAGGAGTCTTCATTGTTGGTTTTTAAAGCCAGGTTTTTTGGGGGGGCTCCTCTGCTCAGAATCTGAGGGTTGGGATGCCCAATGTGAAACTCAAATCTCTCACTCTTCAGGGAAAATAGCCATACCTTTGTGATGCTTCCAAATTGTGGATTGTGGGTGAGGTGCGGTTTTTCCTTTGGAGTATCTCTGTTTTGTCTACCCAAGTCACTGCTGTCCTTTTATCCTTTGTTATGGAGATTCTTCTCATCTAGTTTTCAGGTCTATTTCAGAGGGAATTACTGTATTTACTTGTGGATTTGTTGTTTCATGGGAGGTGAGTTCAGGATCTTTCTGCATCGTCAGATGGAACCTGACCTCCTTCATTTGCTCTTTTTAAAAATTTTAGTTGAGGAATAGTTGACATACAGTATTAGTTTCAGGTGTGCAGCATAGTGATTAGACATTTATATTAATTCCATTTTGAGACGATCACTGTGATAAGCCTAGTTACCATCTGTCATCATTTAAAGTTATTATAATATTGCCTGTGTTCTGTATTCTGAATGTTACATGACATTTGTTTTCTAACTAGAAGTTTGTGCCTTTTGATTTTATGTGGCTGCACTGGGTCTTAGTTGTGGCATGCAGGAATCTGGTTGCAGCTCGCAAGCTCTCAGTTGCGGCATGTGGGATCTGGTTCCCTGACCAGGCACCTGCATTGGAGAGTCCTAGCCGCTGGACTATCAGGGAAGTCCCTATTGTATTTTTAACGTCAGACACTGTAGTTTTCCTCTCTGAAATTTTTATTTATGTCTTTTGAAAGAAATATTATCCATGTCTTCATTTAACACATTCAGTCTTTGCTCTAGCTTCTTGAACCAATGTATTATAGTAACTTAGAATCATATAATACCTTTTCATGTCGGTGTCTATTCGTTCTATTCTTTGAGTCACTTCTGAGTCAGATTTAATTGTTTTTGCTTTTCATGGTAGGTTTAATTTTCTGCTTTCGTTTTTGTGTCTGGTAATTTTTGATTTGATACTAGACATTGTTAATTTTAGACATTGTTAATTTTAACCAAGCTAGATGCTAGATATTTTTGTATACCTGTTAATATAATAGTCTTTTTAAATTCTGGACGTGATTCAGTTGCTTTGGAACTGTTTATTTTATATCTTGCTTCTACGTTTTTTTAGGTGGGACAGGATATGTGTTTATTGCAGAATTTATTCTGACTGACAGCAAGACTCATTTTTCTGTAGTCAAATAGTAAATATCTTAGGCCTTGTGAGCTATTTCATCTTTCTGGCAGCTACCTATCCCTTCTGTTATAGTGTGCAAGCACTATACTCCATAGGGAGTATTTAAAGGAGTGAGGATATTGTGAGATTTATTCTTGACACTGTAATCTGAATTTCATCTAGTTTTCAGTGAAATAGTACCACATGACTTTTTTTTTAATAATGTGAAAGCTATCCTGAGTTTTTGGGCTGTACATATCCAGAAGGTGGACCAGATTGATCCATGGGATATAATTTACTGACCTCATCTCTAACCAATCCTATGTGAAATATGACCTTTTTCTATTTTGGCTATTGGGGACAGAACTTACAAGAATTGTATGGGTGCTGGGCGCATTATTTCCTCTAGTCCTTTTAGTGATTCTTTCCCTCACCTTGGGTAGTTTCCTCACATATGTACACTGATCAGTACTTTGCTGAAGACTCAGAAAGGGCCGTTTGCAGATTTCCAGAGTGGTCTCTGCACCTCCCACCTCTTTGGTCACTACTCCATGAATGCTAATTCCTATCTCCAACTTGCCTTTTGACTCCCAGCCTCCCATCTTTGACAGAGGGAAATTGCCAGATTTTGACTGCGTCTTCTCTCTTTGCCTCTTACCCAGTAATACTCTGGGATAATTGTAGTGTTTATTGTCTTTGCTTCAGACAGTAAAGCGTCTGTCTACAATGCGGGAGACCCGGGTTCAATCCCTGGGTTGGGAAGATCCCCTGGAGAAGGAAATGGCAGTCCACTCCAGGACTATTGCCTGGAAAATCCCATGGACAGAGGAGCCTGGTAGGCTACAGTCCACGGGGTCGCAAAGAGTCAGACACGACTGAGCGACTTCAGTTCACTTCACTTCACTTCTAATCTTTTATGTATCACTCTTCACTGTCTTTTCTCACCTCTTGTGTGATGTCTTGAGTGCTTCTGTTTTATATATTATGTTCTGTTATTTGGTTGTTTCAGGTAAATACTATTTGTGTTGCTCCATATTAATTGGAAACACAAGCCTATTACTTTTTCTTCCTCTCTCGTTTTTTTAATTTGTTTTTTACTGTCATTTTAAGGGATTTGTGGAGAAGGGACAGCCCACTCTCTTGATGCAATGTACCTCCATTATTTTGAGATTTAAAATATCGGGACCTTTCATTTCCCAAGTGTGCATTTAGTGCCTACTGCATGTTAACCCCTTTTTTGGGTCTTATGAATAAAATTTTAAAGGAACTTCCATTATAGGCGGTCTCCAAAATTAAATAATGAACATAGTGTCTATCCATGAAATAAGGGATTTGTGGAAAAGGGACAGCCCACTCTCTTGGTGTAATGTACCTCCATTATGGATTCCTTTTGGATTTACTAGCTTGAGTGAATCATAACCAAAGCTCCACAAATCATTTATTTTTAAATGCCAATTTTAGATTTAAGTAAATACATAGCTACTTGTCCAAATGCCACATAGGCTAAAAATGATACTGTATCATTGCTTTTTCTTTCTTTTTATGGTTTTATTCTCTTTTGTTTCTTTTTTAAAAAGATTATTGGCATATAGTTGATTTACAATGTTGTGTTGGTTTCAGGTATGTAGCACAGTGAATCAGTTCTCAGGGTTTTTTGTTTTTTTTTTTTTAAGACTCTTTCCCCATATAGGCTACTACAGAGTATTGAGTAGAGTTACCTACGCTATTCATTGTTTCATTATTTTTTGGTGTTTTTTAAAATTCAGTTGTTTGTATCATTGTTTTTGTATGAAATGTTCTCAACTCACTATGGTACTATGTTTTTCCCATATTGATCAAATATTATTGTTGATAGTTAATAGTAACTTTTGCTAAGTAAAACACAGGCGATTTTAATAAATTCAGTTTGGCAAGCCAAATCTCTTAAAACTTACTTGTGTTGAAAAAAAATGGGATGCAATGTGACACAGAGTGAAAACATGGTATTTAGTGTTATCTGGGTTATAATATTAGATTTGCCACTTGACATTTATGTGTCCTGGGCAAGTTATTTGTTTGTGAGTCTCTTCATAATGGTGACAACAATATTTATTTAAAGTTGTTTTAAGGTTGCAGTGTTCCCTCTTGCTTTTTTTGGAAATTTTAGAAACCAACATATGATATCCCTATTGTTTCCTTTTAAGTAGTTGACATGTGAAAAATAGATCCATTTCTAATTCATTCTTCTTTGAATTTGTATGGTCTGCTCAAGTACATTTGTCATTAATTTTGTTTCAAAAAATTTGGAATTTCTTTTCTGATGATAATTGAGCAATAAGGAGTTTTTACTCCTTTGTCACAAATAGTTGGTAAACTGGACCAAAATATATGAACCATCTTTTATTAGATATTACACCAAAGGCAGAGTAGGATTGTGGTCCCTGAGAGAGGGATAATAAAGAATATGAGTTTCTACAACTGCTGTGTCTTTTTGCCTGGAAGCAACTTTGGAATTGAAGAAGCAGGGAGGGGGAGCCTAATGATCCTGTAAGCCACGCTCAGTTGAGGAGGCACAGACTGGGTTTTGGCAGGGCTTGGGCAGCTACAAGTTGCATGGTCAAGTTTTAAAAAGATAGGAACTATGCAATCAAAGGAACTCCAAGGGGCTTCCTTGGTGGCTCAGTGGTAAAGAATCCATCTGCTAATGCAAGAGACACAGATTTAATTCCTGATCTGGAAAGATCCCACCTGCCACAGAGCAGCTAAGCCCGTGTGTTACAGCTAGTGAGCCTGTGTTCCGGAGCCTGGGAGCCACTGCTGCTAAGCCCACGTGCTGCAACTGCTAAGCCCATGTGCCCTAGAGCCTGTGCTCTGCAGCGAGAGCCACCGCTGCAGTGAGAAGCCTGTGGAGCGTGAAGACCAGGCACAGCCAAAAACATTTTTTTTTAAAAAGCTCCAGAAATCTTTATATGGGTTACCTTGAGTCTTTAATGAATACTAGGTTGTGAATGCATAAAGTTAAACTCTGTAAAGCCAGACAGTGAACATCCAGGGAGTTACTAGCAGAATATTTACCAGACTTATGCAGGAGACATTTAACTCTTGACCAGAGTGAAGGATCTTTTGGTGCATCTAAGACATTCAGTGGAGAACCCATTGGATTTGTCATGTTGTAAAGACAGAAAAGTCCTCGGGTAGGGGGGTGTCAAATAGATCTCTAAATAATTACTTGCTAAAACAAAGCCCAACTCTCTGATGATTGCAGACACTCAAAAACAACGTGATTGATATTTTCCTACATCTAAGCAGAAATTCCTAGACATTGCAAGAAACATGTCCAAGGTAGTCTATAACCAGGAGAAAAGTCCGTCCAAAGAAATAGATCCAGAAATGAAAGAGGAGATGGAGCTAGTAGGCAGGGATATTAAAAATAAAATAAGTTAAATTAAAAAACTAAAAATTTAAATGTAAAGAAAAATATGAATGTAATGGCTAGAGAAAGGAAAGACATGAAAAAGGACCACATAGAACTTTTAAGAGTAAAGAAAGGGTTATCTGAAATCAAAAGTTAACTGAACAGATTTAACAGCATATTGGACAGAGCAGAACAGACCAGTAAATTTGAAGATACAGCAAAACATTATAATCTTAAAATGAAGTTGAGAAAGAGAGCTGAAAATAGTCAGTGGCTCATTGGTCTGTGAGATAGTACCAGGTAGGCTCAACAAAGTGTATTTGACATTCTCAAAGGATGGAACCAAAAGTATTGTAAGAAGTAGTGGCTCAAAATTTTCCAAATTTGATGAAAATGATGAACTCATAAGATCCAATAGTCTGAACAAACCCAAAGCAGGGTAGATCCACACAAAGTACCATGAGAGCAATTTCTAAAAACCAGTGATGAAAAAGAGTATTTTGAGTGCAGCCAAAGGAAAAGACATATTATGTATAGAGAAACGTAAGGACTTCTTGTCAGAAACTGTGTAAACTGGGAGATGATGAAACATTTTATATTCAGGAAAATTTCCTTTGAAAGCAAGAGTGAAATAGAAACATTTTCATCCAAAACTATAGAATTTGTTACTACGTAGTTGAAAGTTATTACAAGAAACATCTTTCAGATGGATCAGATGAAAACTTAGATCTGGACAAAGAAATGAGTGCAAGAAATGATAAATATATTTGACTATAAAGTACATTTCCCCTAATTTTAAAGATAATTGGCTGTTTATAAAGAAAAGTCATAATATAAGTTTTATGACATACATGTAGAAGTAAAATGTCTGATATACAGGGTATTAAGGATGAGAGCAGGGAAATGGAAGTACACCACAGTGTTAAGGGTAGCATGTGTTCACATTTTTTGTGAAGTAAGAGGTATCATTGATGGTGCACTCTACTGAGTTAAAGATGTATATTGTAAAACCCAGAGCAACCACTAAGTATTAAAATAAAGAATGATGCTGTTAACTAGATATGAAATGAAATGCTAGAGTATGCCAAGTTAATCCCAAAGAAGACAAGAAAAGGTGGAAGAAAGGAACAAAGAAATATATGGATATATGGAAGATAAATGGTAAGATGGTAGATTTAAATCCAATTATATCAATAATTGCGTTAAATGCAAATAGTTTTAATCAGGATTTGGTAAACTTCTTTAAAAAAACAGATATTAAGAATGTTTTAGGCTTTGTGGTCAGTATAATGTCCTTGAAACTCTTTAGTTCTGCCAGTGTAGCAAAAAATCTAGTTCTAGTTAGTTGTTCAGTCATGTCCAACTCTTTGCAGCCCAATGGACTATAACTCACCAGGCTTCTCTGTTCATCGAATTCTCCAGGCAAGAATACTAGAATGGGTTGCCATATCCTTCTCCAGGGGATCTTCCCGACCTAGGGATTGAACCCTGGTCTCCTGCACTACAGGCAGATTCTTTATGGTCTGAGCCCACCAGGGAAGCCCCATAGCAAAAATAAAAGTAACCATAGATAGTACATAAATTAATAAGTATGACTGTGTTTCACTAAAACTTTATTCATATATACACTGCAATTTGAATTTCTTGTAATTGTCATGCATTGCAAAATACTATTTTTTTTCCATTTTTTTTTTTTAACTCCCAACTTTTAGAAAATGTAGAAGCGTTCTTAGTTCACAGGCTGCACAGAAGCAGATAATGGGCTGCATTTGCCTTCTGCCCTGTTGTAGTTTGCTAACGCTTGTCCTAACCTGCTCTCTTCAGTCTGGTCACCACCAGCTGCCTGTGATATTTAAATAAAAATTAATTTAAATTAAATAAAAGGGATTGTCAGATTGATGAAAAAAATAAGACCCAACTGTATGCTACAATAATCCAAAAAATCCAGAGTTATAGGTGAAAAATTAGAAGGATAGAAAGTGCTATACTCTGCAAAACTAATCATAAGAAAGCTGGAATAGCTATACTAATAATATCAGAAAATGGAAACTCCAGAACATGGACTATAATGTTGCAAGAGTTACTTTGTTCAGGGAGATGTAATGATTCTGACAGTGTCTCCCCATCCCCCCCATAAAAGAGCTCTAAAATATTGGAAACAAATTGACAGAGTTGAAAGACACATATGGAAGTTTCAACACTCCTCTCAATAATTGATAGTGCACTAGATAGGGAATCAGTTTATAGGACATGAACAAGCTGGATGTTACTGACATTTCTCCACATGCCGAAAGGTGCATTCTTTGGAAATGACTGACAACCTCAGATGTTGGCGAGGATGTATAGCAACTGGCATAATAGTGGTGGGAAGGTTAAATGATACAACCATTTTAGCAGAACGCTTGTGTTTCTTATGAAGTTCAGTTCAGTTCAGTTCAGTCGCTCAGTCGTGTCTGACTCTTTGAGACCCCATGAATCGCAGCACGCCAGGCCTCCCTGTCCATCACCAACTCCCAGAGTTCACTCAGACTCACATCCATCGAGTCAGTGATGCCATCCAGCCATCTCATCCTCTGTTGTCCCCTTCTCCTCCTGCCTCCAATCCCTCCCCGCATCAGAGTCTTTTCCAATGAGTCAGGTCTTCGCATGAGGTGGCCAAAGTACTGGAGTTTCAGCTTTAGCATCATTCCTTCCAAAGAAATCCCAGGGCTGATCTCCTTCAGAATGGACTGGTTGGATCTCCCTGCAGTCCAAGGGACTCTCAAGAGTCTTCTCCAACACCACAGTTCTAAAGCATCAATTCTTCGGCACTCAGCTTTCTTCACAGTGCAACTCTCACATCCATACATGACCACTGGAAAAACCATACCCTTGACTAGACGGACCTTTGTTGGCAAAGTAATGTCTCTGCTTTTGAATATACTATCTAGATTGGTCATAACTTTTCTTCCAAGGAGCAAGCATCTTTTAATTTCATGGCTGTAGTCACCGTCTGCAGTGATTTTGGAGCCCCCCAAAATAAAGTCTGACACGGTTTCCACTGTTTCCCCATCTATTTCCCATGAAGTGATGGGACCAGATGCCATGATCTTTGTTTTCTGAATGTTGAGCTTTAAGCCAACTTCTTCACTCTCCTCTTTCACTTTCATCAAGAGGCTTTTTAGTTCCTCTTCACTTTCTGCCATAAGGGTGGTGTCATCTGCATATCTGAGGTGACTGACATTTCTCCCACCTACTTATACTGTGTATGAGTACATGTGTGCTCAGTTGTGTCCCACTGTTTGTGATCTTATAGACTGTAACTGGCAAGGCTTTTCTGTCCATGGGATTTTCCAGGCAAGAATACTGGAGTGGATTGCTATTTTCTCTTCCAGGGGATCTTCCTGACCCAGGGATTGAACGCATATCTCTTGCATCTCCTGCATTGTCAGGCAGATTCTTTACCACTGTACCACGATACTATACATGCTGTCAGTTCTAACTACTATCTACACAAGAGAAATAAAAATGTTTGTCCACACACAGACTTGTACACAAGTGTGCATAGCAGCTTTACTTACAATAGCCTCAGACTGGAAATAACCTGAGCATTCATCAGATGATTGAGTGAACAAATATGTTCATAGAATGGGATACTGCTCATATTACTAAGGTGTGAACTGCTAACATATGCAAAATGTGAGTGACTGTAAAAAACATTATGCTGAGTTTAAAAAGTCAAACAAAATGAGGATATACTATATGATTCCATTTGTGTGAAACTCTAGAATAAAGACAAATCTGTACTGACAAAAAGCAGATCAGTGGTTGCCTGAGGCTAAAAGTAGGGTCATTGACTAGGAAGAAGGTCACAGGGAAATCATTTATTTAGTCATAGTCTCTTCTGTTTTGTTTTGTTTTTTTTTTGGCTTATCTTAGTTCTCATTACATTAAAACGCTTAATCATTCATAAAAGAGTTTATGATTGGCAAGTTGAAATTGATAGTGTGGGTGGAATTGATTGGTTGGTATAAATGCACATTGGCAACATTCTGTTTTCTATGTTTCCTTTAGAGGTTTTAGAAATATATCTGTTTTTCTATCTGCTTCTTTAAGTATGAGCAAGAAGTGTGTATTATTGTTTATTCATTTGCTGATCAGTCAGTTCCTTGGGTTATGAGAAGAGTATGTTTTTGAATAAATTATTTTTAAATTTTGTTTTGTCAAAGTATAGTTGATAAATTTCTGCTAGATAACAGTGATTCAGTCATATATCTACACACACACACACGGTCTTTTTCATATTCTTTTCCTTTATGCTTTATCACGGGATATTTAATGTACTTCATGGCACCCCACTCCCATACTCTTGCCTGGAAAATCCCATGGATGGAGGAGCCTGGTAGGCTGTAGTCCATGATAAGGGTTGGACACGACTGAGCGACTTCCCTTTCACTTTTCACTTTCATGCATTGGAGAAGGAAATGGCAACCCACTCCAGTGTTCTTGCCTGGAGAATCCCAGGGACAGGGGAGCCTGGTGGGCTGCCATCTGTGGGGTCGCACAGAGTTGGACGGGACTGAAGTGACTTAGCAATAGCAGCAGCAGCAGTGCTATACAGTGGGACCTTGTTTGTCCATTGTATGTATAATAGTTTACATCAACTAATCCCAAACTCCCAATTTATCCCCCACCCCACCCTCTGCTTGACAACCACCAGTCTGTTCTCTGTGTCTGTGAGTCTGTTTCTCTTTCATATGTAAGTTCATTTGTGTCGATTTTAGAGTCCACATATAAGTCGTATCATATGTTATTTGTCCTTTTCTGACTTAACTTCACTTAATATGATAATCTGCAGGTCTACCCATGTTGCTGCCAGTGACATTATTTCATTCCTTTTTTATGGCTAAGTAGTTTCCATTGTTCATGGGGTTCTCAAGGCAAGAATACTGAAGTGGTTTGCCATTCCCTTCTCCAGTGGACCACATTCTGTCAGACCTCTCCACCATCACCCGCCCATCTTGGGTTGCCCCGCGGGCATGGCTTGGTTTCATTGAGTTAGAGAAGGCTGTGGTCCTAGTGTGACTAGATTGACTAGTTTTCTGTGAGTATGGTTTCAGTGTGTCAGGTTCGTGACATTGTACAGGAGACAGGGATCAAGACCATCCCTATGGAGAAGGAATGCAAAAAAGCAAAATGGCTGTCTGGGGGAGGCCTTACAAATAGCTGTGAAAAAGAGGAGAAGTGAAAAGCAAAGGAGAAAAGGAAAGATATAAGCATCTGAATGCAGAGTTCCAAAGAACAGCAAGAAAAGATAAGAAAGCCATCTTCAGCGATCAATGCAAAGAAATAGAGGAAAACAACAGAATGGGAAAGACTGGAGATCTCTTTAAGAAAATTAGAGATACCAAGGGAACATTTCATGCAAAGATGGGCTTGATAAAGGACAGAAATGGTATGGACCTAACAGAAGCAGAAGATATTAAGAAGAGGTGGCAAGAATACACAGAACTGTACAAAAAAGATCTTCACGACCCAGATAATCATGATGATGTGATCACTAATCTAGAGCCAGACATCTTGGAATGTGAAGTCAAGTGGGCCTTAGAAAGCATCACTACGAACAAAGCTAGTGGAGGTGATGGAATTCCAGTTGAGCTATTTCAAATCCTGAAAGATGATGCTGTGAAAGTGCTGTCCTCAATATGCCAGCAAATGTGGAAAACTCAGCAGTGGCCACAGGACTGGAAAAGGTCAGTTTTCATTCCAATTCCAAAGAAAGGTAATGCCAAAGAATGCTCAAACTACTGCACAATTGTACTCATCTCACATGCTAGTAAAGTAATGCTCAAAAATCTCCAAGGAGATTCCACAATATGTGAACTGTGAACTTCCTGATGTTCAAGCTGGTTTTAGAAAAGGCAGAGGAACCAGAGATCAAATTGCCAACATCCGCTGGATCATGGAAAAAGCAAGAGAGTTCCAGAAAAACATCTGTTTCTGCTTTATTGACTATGCCAAAGCCTTTGACTGTGTGGATCACAATAATCTGTGGAAAATTCTGAAAGAGATGGGAATACCAGACCACCTGACCTGCCTCTTGAGAAATCTGTATGCAGGTCAGGAAGCAACAGTTAGAACTGGACATGGAACAACGACTGGTTCCAAATAGGAAAAGGAGTACGTCAGGGCTGTATGTTGCCACCCTGCTTATTGAACTTATATGCAGAGTACATCATGAGAAACCCTGGACTGGAAGAAACACAAGCTGGAATCAAGATTGCCGGGAGAAATATCAATCACCTCAGATATGCAGATGACACCACCCTTATGACAGAAAGTGAAGAGGAACTAAAAAGCCTCTTGAAAGTGAAAGAAGAGAGTGAAAAAGTTGGCTTAAAGCTCAACAATTCAGAAAACGAAGATCATGGCATCCGGTCCCATCACTTCATGGGAAATAGATGGGGAAACAGTGGAAACAGTGTCAGACTTATTTTTCTGGGCTCCAAAATCACTGCAGATGGTGAGTGCAGCCATGAAATTAAAAGACGCTTACTCCTTGGAAGAAAAGTTATGACCAACCTAGATAGCATATTCAAAAGCAGAGACATTACTTTGCCGACTAAGGTCCGTCTAGTCAAAGGTATGGTTTTTCCTGTGGTCATGTATGGATGTAAGAGTTGGACTGTGAAGAAGGCTCAGCGCTGAAGAATTGATATGTTTGAACTGTGGTGTTGGAGAAGACTCTTGAGAGTCCCTTGGACTGCAGGGAGATCCAACCAGTCCATTCTGAAGGAGATCAGCCCTGGGATTTCTTTGGAAGGACTGATGCTAAAGCTGAAACTCCAGTACTTTGGCCACCTCATGCGAAGAGTTGACTCATTGGAAAAGACTCTGATGCTGAGAGGGATTGGGGGCAGGAGTAGAAGGGGACGACAGAGGATGAGATGGCTGGATGGCATCACCAACTCGATGGACATGAGTCTTGAGTGAACTCCGAGAGTTGGTGATGGATAGGGAGGCCTGGCGTGCTGCCGTTGATGGGGTTGCAAAGAGTCTGACACGACTGAGCGACTGAACTGAACTGAACTGAACTGAACTGAGTTTCCATTGTATGTATGTATGTAGAAGGCAATGGCACTCCAGTCCAGTACTCTTGCCTAGAGAATCCCAGGGATGCAGAGCCTGGTGGGCTGCCATCTGTGGGGTCACACAGAGTCAGACATGACTGAAGTGACTTAGCAGCAGCAGTTTCCATTGTATGTATGTAGTACATCTTCTTTATCTGTTGATGGGCATTTATGTTACTTTGGTTTCATGTCTTGGTTATTGTAAATAGTGCTGGTGTGAAGATTGGAGTGCATATATCTTTTTGAATTACAGTTTTTTCTGGATATATGCCGTGAGGTGGGATTGCTGAATCATATGGCAACTCTTAAGTTTTTGAGCCACCTCCATACTGTTTTCTGTAGTTGCTGTACCAATTTACATTCCCACCAACAATATAGGAGGGTTCTCTTTTCTCCACACCCTCTTCAGCATTTATTATTTGTAGACTTTTTAATGATGGCCATTCTGATCTGTGTGAGGTGGTACCTCACTGTAATTTTTGATTCACATTTCTCTTATGAAAATAAAAATTTTTAGTCCAAATCATCTGTTCATTGAGCAGGTGTTTACTGAATGTATGGTATGTGGTAGGCACTGTCCTAGGTGCTGAAGATAGAGGCCTACTTAATGTGGGATACAGGTAATCAGAAAGGCATTTATAATACAGTGTGAAGTATAAGTAGAATAATGTTGGGATATTCAGCAGGAGCACTTAATCCTGATAAAGGAATAATCATGGAATGGATAAAAGAATGATTTCTTAAGATATGACAACCAAACAACTTTGAGGGTGAAGAGAGATGAGTTGGTAATAGAGGGAACAGCACATCAGAGGTCTAGAGGCTAGAAACAGCATGGAATATTTGGGTATTTCATAAAGTTTAGTATGGTGGATTTGTTGAACCATTAAACCAGACTAATAACTCATTAGTCTGGACTTCCTGTTATATGAGAAAAAATAACCCCATATTTTTGAAGCCACTCTGGTTAGGTTTTGTGATACTTGAACATATCTATAACCAGCAGAGTGAGACAACATATTTAAGTTAAAACAAAGATATAGATGAGATAACTTAGACAAAAGAAATGAAGTCCTAAAATAGAACCAGCTTTCAAGGAAAGTGCAGAAGTGAGCCTGCAGATGAATCCAATACAGGGCCAAGAAATAAGAGGAGGAATCAGAAAAGCAGTGTCACAGGATGGCCAGGTTTCAAAAATGAAGTTGTGGGCACTGCTGGCATATGCTGCCAAATAAGCAAAGACTATAGCATCCATCTTTGCGTGAAATGTTCCCTTGATATCTCATATTTTCTTGAAGAGAACTCTAGTCTTTCCCATTCTGTTGTTTTCCTCTATTTCTTTGCATTGATCACTTAGGAAGGCTTTCTGAACTCTTCTTACTATTCTTTGAAACTCTGCATTCCAAAGAATATCTTTCCTTTGGCTATATCCTTCCTTTTCTTCTTTGCCTTTCACTTCTCTTCTTTTCTCAGCTATTTGTAAGGCCTTCTCAGACGACCATTTTGCCTTTCTTCTTGGGAAAGATTTTGATCACCACCTCGTGTAAAATGTCACGAACCTCCATCCATAGTTCTTCAGGCACACTGTCTACAAGATCTAATCCCTTGAATCTATCTGTCACTTCACTGTATAATCATAAGGGATTTGGTTTAGGTCGTACCTGAATGGTCTAGTGGTTTTCCCTACTTTCTTCGATTTAAGTCTAAATTTGACAATAAGGAGTTCATGATCTGAACCACAGTCAGCTCCCAGTCTTGTTTTTGCTGACTGTATGGAGCTTCTCCATCTTCAGCTGCAAAGAATATAATCAGTCTGATTTTGGTATTGACCCATCTGGTGATGTCTATTTGTAGAGTCATCTTTTGTGTTGTTGGAACAGGGTATTGCTACAACCAGTGCATTCTTTTGGCAAAACTCTCTTACCCTTTGCCCTGCTTCATTTTGTACTCCAGGGTGAAACTGGCCTGTTACTCCAGGTATCTCTTGAAGTCTTGCTTTTGCATTCCAGTCCCCTGTGATGAAAAGGATGTCTTTTTTGGGTGTTAGTTCTAGAAGATCTTGTACATCATCATAGAACCATTCAACTTCAGCTTCTTCAGAATTAGTGGTTAGGGCATAGACTTGGATTTCTGTGATACTGAATGGTTTGCCTTGGAAATGAGCAGAAATCATTCTGTTGTTTTTGAGGTTGCATCCAAGTACTGCATTTTGGATTCTTTTGTTGACTATGATGGCTATTTCGTTTCTTCTAAGGGAATCTTGCCCACAGTAGTAGAAAAGAGTCATCTGAATTAAATGCTGCCATTCTGGTCCGTTTTAGTTCATTGATTGCTAAAATGTCCATGTTCACCCTTTCCATCTCCTGTTTGACCACTTCTAGTTTACCTTGATTCATGGACCTAACATTCCAGGTTCATAGGCAGTGTTGTTCTTCACAGCATCACACTTTACTTCATCACCAATCACATCCACAACTGGGCATTGTTTTTGCTTTGGCTTCATGTCTTCATTCTTTATGGAGCTATTTCTCTACTCTTCTCCAGTTGGATATCGGGCATCTATTGACCTAGGGAGTTCATCTTTCAGTGTCCTATCTTTTTGCCTTTTCATACTGTTCATGGGGTTCGCCAGGCAAGAATACCAAAGTGGTTTACCATCCACTTCTCCAGTGGAGCACGTTTTGTCAGAACTCTCCACCATGACCTGTCCGTCTTGGGCACAATAAGGACAGAAAAGGTATGAACCTAACAGAAGCAGAAGATATCAAGAAGAGGTGGCAAGAACACACAGAAGAACTGTACAAAAAAGACGTTTATGATCCAGATAACCGTGATCACTCACCTCGAGCCAGACATCCTGGAATGTGAAGTCGAGTGGGCCTTACAAAGCTAGTCAAGATGATGGAATTCCAGTTGAGCTCTTCAAATCCTAAAAGATGATACTGTGGAAGTGCTTCAGTCAGTATGCCTGCAAATTTGGAAAACTCAGCAGTGGCCACAAGACTGGAAAATGTCCGTTCTCATTCCAGTCCCAAGGAAAGGCAGTACCAAAGAATGTTCAAACTACCGGACAATTGTACTCGTCTCACACACTACCAAAGTAGTGCTCAAAGTTCTGGTGAAGCTTCAACAGCATGTGAACTGAGAATTTCAAGCTGGTCAAGCTAGATTTAGAAAAGGCAGAGGAACCAGAGATCAAATTGCCACCATCCTTTGGATCATAGAAAAAGCAAGAGAGTTCCAGAAAAACATCTACTTCTGCTTTATTGACTATGCCAAAGCCCTTGACTGTGTGGATCACAACAAACTGTAGAAAATTCTTAAAGAGATGGGAGTACTAGACCACCTGACCTGCCTCATGAGAAATCTGTATGCAGGTCAAGAAGCCACAGTCAGAACCAGACATGAAACAATGGACTGGTTCCAAATTGGGAAAGGAGTACAACAAGGCAGTATATTGTCACCCTGCTTATTTAACTTATGTGCAGAGTACATCATGAGAAACGCTGGGCTGGATGAAGCACAAGCTGGTATCAAGATTGCCGGGAGAAATGTCAATAACCTCAGATATGCAGATGACACCACCCTTATGGAAGAAAGCGAAGAACTAAAGAGCCTCTTGATGAAAGTGAAAGAGGAGAGTGAAAAAGTTGGCTTAAAACTCAACATTCAAGAAACTAAGATCATGCTATCCAGTCCTGTCACTTCATGGGAAATAGATGGGGAAACAGTGGAAACAGTGACAGACTTTATTTTCTTTGGCTCCAAAATCACTGCAGGTGGTAACTGCAGACATGAAATTAAAAGATGTTTTGTCCTTGGAAGAAAAGCTATGACCAACCTAGAGAGCATATTAAAAAGCAGAGACATGACTTTGCTGACAAAGGCCCATCTAGTCAAAGCTATGGTTTTTCAGTAGTCATATATGGATGTGAGAGTTGGACATAAAGAAGGCTAATGGCTGAAGAGTTGATGCTTTTGAACTGTGGTGTTGGAGAAGACTCTTGAGTGTCCCTTGGACTGCAATGAGATCAAACCAGTCAATTGTAAAGGAAATCAGTCCTGTATTTTCATTGCAAGGACTGATGCTGAAGCTGAAGCTCCAAATCTTTGGCCACCTGATGTGAAGAACTGAGTCACTGGAAAAGACCCTGTTGCTGGGCAAGATTGAAGGCAGGAGGAAAAGGGGATGACATGATTGGATGGCATCACCAACTCGATGGACATGTTTGATCATGCTGCGGGAGTTGGTGATGGACAGAAAAGCCTGCGTGTTGCAGTCCATGGGATGGCAAAGAATCAGACACCACTAAGCGACTGAACTGTAACTGTAACTATAAGGGACCCAGTCTTAGTAAAGCATTCACTCTAGGAACTTTTTTTTTTCTTTTTAAAGTGTAGAAATTAAGTCAACAGTTACTGTACTTTCATTCAGTTAGATTACATTTTGTGCACAGAAGAACTAAATACTGACATAAGGATAATTCTGTACCAGCAGTGAAGAGTAAGAGGTGAGGATGTTAGTTTTTCAACATAGCTGAACAGTCTCAGTGGAACACTTTCAGAAACATATTTAATATCTCAGCCATCCTGAACCTGTAGGAAGGAAGGATTCTTTAAACTGAGATAGTTGTATGTCTTTTGGGTTGTTTCTAAACTCTTTGAACATACTTACATAAATCTTTATGTTTACATTTTTTAGGATGTCCATAGCTTTCATTCAAAATTAAGAGGTTGTCTTGTGTTGGATTTCCCTGGCAGCAGACAAAAATGTGAGTGCATATAGTTTATTTGAAAATTGATGCCAGGAGACTTCAGTGGGGAGAGTAGTGGAGTGATCCTGGGAAAGGGGGAAAATAGCCAATATGGAATATGGTTTTAAGTAAGTTTCTTTATTGGCAACTGGGACTAAATTTTTCTGTTGAGGTAAAAGACAGTGTAGATCATATCTCAGATTGATTCCAGCAGAGGCGTTAAGGAGCTTCTGCCAGTTACTTGTTTAGGGATGCTCTCAAGAGCACTTAACCTCCCCGCCATGTAGTCAGAGAGAAACTCATGTGAAGACTTGCACAAGCTTGCAGGTTGGCCTGTACTGGAACCATGTAAGTGGTGAGGGGTTCAAGGTGAGGTGCTGCCAGCATCTGCTACAGAGGTAACAATAAAATACAATTTTATTTCTTGGTTAATTGAAGATTTTTTTAAAGATTAAAAAAACATTAATTCTTTAATATCACAGAATTTCCAGTTTTTCAGTGGTAAGATTATTATGCTTATTTTTAAATAGTCCTTATCCCTTAGGGATATACAGTGATATTTGTAGATGAAATCATACCTGGAATTTGCTTTAAAATAACACATTGGGGTGAATCAGGGTTGTCTCAAAGGTTAAATAACCCATGTAAGACTGTCAGAAAACATGCCCTGTTGTCTTTTGCCTTTAATTGTAACTATCAAGTGTTAATAAGAATGGATCAGTGCCTTAGGAAATCTTTAGGCAGAACCTGTTTTTTATGGGTTGTGTTTTGCTGATGTTTCAGTGGAACATACTTAAATCACCAGCATTTTATTTAGACAACCTGGTTTAGTTATAAATAATTTTTAATAGTCCTCTGGCTGGCCCCCAAATAAGGTGTCAGCATTTGCTTTAAATAAGACATGATCACCATCTGGTGGTGAATAACAGTAACTTTGGTTTGTATATTGCTTTATGGCTTATAAAGTATTTTCATATACATTTTCTCATTTATTGAAATAATTGTAGAAGTTACAGTGAATTCATTTTGTTATGCTTTCTGCCAAGACTTATGAACCTGTAAGATGATATAGAACCTGTAACATGACATAGTATGCTACTTATATAGTTACTTCTGTTTTTTGAATGAATATTGACTGAAAGAAAAGTATAAATTGGTCACTTGTTAGGTAGGAATGAAGATAACATGAATTTCATAATGGAATAGAATTTTTTTAAGTTCATATCTGCAGAACTGTCTTTAAAAGAAACATCCAACTGATTTCCTAACACCTAAAATCATGGTATTGAATCATAAAGGCATCTTTTAGTGTGCATTTAAGTTTTTAAATTCTATGAAACATACATGATGTGGATAGAAATTTGGTACTCTGTAGAGGTCTGGTGTTAGGAAATCGCTATAAATAGGTATTTATTTAGTTAAATAAAGACTATATGACATCAAAGAGTCTGCCTTTATTTTCTTTCTCTTCCTGTTTATGCTTAGTTCTTAGTCTCTCTGAATTATCAAAATTTGGGATAAGTGAAAACAATTTTTTAGTTAGTGTGCTTGATTTTTTGCTTTATTTATAATAAATATTAAAACTGTAATGTAATTTTCCTCATTATTTTGTTTAACATTATAGATAACAATCAGTTCTTGTGGGTTAGCAAAGCAATTTACAACTTGGCTTTGGTTTCAGTGGATACTACCTATTTTGCAGGTTGAGCATTGTCTGAAGGTGGTGTTTTTCATTTTGAGTAGCAATGCTTGCTTTTGAATTCTAAAGCACAGTGTTTCTCAACCTTTTTTCCTATGATCACATTTCTAAAGAGAAAAGTTTAAAATTAATTTCTCCCTAGCAAGAGAAATTAAATGCTAAGGAGTAAGATTTTGTCTCATAGGGTTAAGTTGTGGAGAACCATAAACCATTATCTGAGATTTTTTACCCTCCTCCAGGACCAGTTTTTGCCCCCTTGGTTGCAGTATTGCTCCCACTGAGAATATAAACTGTAGTGAACTTTGCTTTTTATAATTGTAAATTTTCCAGAAAGCAATTTGGAAGTGAAGTGATTGTTTCAGAAGTTTTTGTTTGTTTTAAATGCATTCTTATTCATTTGTTTTTCGCAGCCCTGTGTCCTCCTTGCTTTTCTCAGGCTTTCTGTACTTACGGTGAGCTGGGGCTACCCTTCATTGCAGTACATGGGCTTCTGATTGCAGTGGCTTCTTTCGTTGCAGAGCACAGGCTCTAGTGTGTGGGGTTCATAGTTGTAGCATGCAGGCTCAGCAGTTATGGTTCACTGGCGCTGGTGCGAGCTGGCTTCAGTAGTTGAGGCACTGGGGCTCGGTAGTTGTGGCACATGGGCTTAGTTGTTCTGTGGCATGTGGAATCTTCCCAGACCAGGGATTGAACTCATGTCCCTTGCATTGGCAGGTAGATTCCTATCCACTGCACCACCATGGGAAGTCCTCAAAAGTTTTAACTGTAAAAATGGATAGGAAAGTAGCAACAGCAGTCTTGGGTGCACAACATTGTGAATGTAATTAATGGCACTGAAACGTGCACTTAAAATGGTTAAGATAATAATTTTATGTTGTTTGTATTAAACATCGATCATATAAACACCCCAAGAACCATTGATTTTTGTGCACTTTAAAAGGATGAACTTTATGGTGTATAAATTACATCTCAGTTCAGTTCAGTCGCTCAGTGTCCAACTCTTTGAGACCCCATGAACTGCAGCACACCAGGCCTCCCTCCCTGTCCATCACCAACTCCTGGAGTTCACTCAGACTCATGTCCATTAAGTCAGTGATGCCATCCAACCATCTCATCCTCTGTTGTCTCCTTCTCCTCCTGCCCTAAATCTTTCCCAGCATCAGGGTCTTTTCAGATGAGTCAGCTCTTCACATCAGGTGGCCAAAGTATTGGAATTTCAGCTTCAGCATCAGTCCTTCCAGTGAACACCTGGGACTGATCTCCTTTAAGATGGACTGGTTGGATCTCCTTGCAGTCCAAGGGACTCTCAAGAGTCTTCTCCAACATCACAGTTCAAAAGCATCAATTCTTCTGCGCTCAGCTTTCTTCACAGTCCAACTCTCACATCCATACATGACCACTGGAAAAACCATAGCCTTGACAGCTGCTGCTGCTAAGTCACTTCAGTCATGTCCAACTCTGTGTGACCCCATAGATGGCAGCCCACCAGGCTCCCCTGTCCCTGGGATTCTCCAGGCAAGAACACTGGAGTGGGTTGCCATTTCCTTCTCCAATGCATGAAAGTGAAAACACTAGACGGACCTTAGTTGGCAAAGTAATGTCTCTGCTTTTTTTTTTTTTTAATGTCTCTGCTTTTTAATATGCTATCTAGGTTGGTCATAGCTTTCCTTTCAAGGAGTAAGCGTCTTTTAATTTCATGGCTGCAATCACCATTTGCAGTGATTTTGGAGCCCCCCAAAATAAAGTCAGCCACTGTTTCCACTGTTTCCCCATCTATTTGCCATAAAGTGATGGGACTGGATGCCATGATTTTAGTTTTCTGAATGTTGAGCTCTAAGTCAATCTTTTCACTCTCCTCTTTCACTTTCATCAAGAGGCTTTTTAGTTCTTCTTCACTTTCTGCCATGAGGGTGGTGTCATCTACATATCTGAGGTGATTGATATTTCTCCCAGCAATCTTGATTCCAGCTTATGCTTCTTCCAGCCCACTGTTTCTCATGATGTACTCTGCATGGAAGTTAAATAAGCAGGGTGACAATATGCAGCCTTGACATACTCCTTTTCCTATTTGGAACCAGTCTCTTGTTCCATGTCCAGTTCTAACTGTTGCTTCCTGACCTGCATATAGGTTTCCCATCTCTTGAAGAATTTTCTACAGTTTCTTGTGATCCACACAGTCAAAGGCTTTGGCATAGTTAGTAAAGCAGAAATAGATGTTTTTCTGGAACTGTCTTGCTTTTTCCGTGATCCAGTGGATGTTGGCAATTTGATATCTGGTTCCTCTGCCTTTTCTAAAACCAGCTTGAACATCTGGAAGTTCACAGCAACCTTTTAGCTGGATTACATTTTAGAAATGTGTGATGCCTCAGAGTGCATAGGCAGGGGCAATCCAAGATAAGAACCCAGATACTGAGCTGTGCAAAAAGGTGCTTGATTCATAACTTAGGTCTTCTGAACCATTCTTCCATTCGTTTGATAAAACGTTACAGTGAGGCTTGGATTAGAAGGCCAGAGGTCTGGGATCTTCCTTTTGCTCTCTTTGATCTTGGGCAATTACTATCACATCTTAGTTGCTAAGTTTTCTAGTTTATCAGAGAGTGTACTTTCAGTTCAAAAATGCTAAATCCTATGATTACTGCTGTGTTATTCTAAAGCAAATAAATGCCTACCTTAATACTTAGATTTGGACATTGAATATTAGAGCTGTAAGTCTTTAGTTTACCTGGTACAACTCTATTGAAGTACAGTGTGAACTTCCCTGGTGGCTCAGACAGTAAAGAATCTGCCCGCAATGTGGGAGACCTGGATTCTATCGCTGGGTTGGGAAGATCCTCTGGAGAAGAGAATGGCAGCCCACTCCAGTATTCCTGTCTGGAGAATCACATGAACAGAGGAGCCTGGTGGAGTGCAGTCCATGGGGTCACAAAGAGTCGGACATAACTAAACAACTCTTTCTTCTGAACATTTGAAATGTTGAAGATTATGAGAAATAAGACATGGTGGTACACATAAACTTATTTTACTTTATTATTAAATGTCTGTATGTATATGTTGCCTTTCTAAATCGTGACCAATCAAACAAAAAGTTGTGGTTTCTGCTTTTAAAAATGAACAGATAAATAGGAATTACATAAAAGACAGATAAATAATAGTCACTTTCTCAGATTAAGATTGGTGAGGGTGCTTGTTAGAAATTTTGAAATTTTCTAGATTTTGCAGTTTTCCTTGATGGTACTTGCCTACATCTTTTCTACTACCACCTTAGCCCGTGCCATCATTGTCTTTTTTGTTTGTTTATCTGTTCCAGTTGCAGCACACAGGGTCTTTGATCTTACTTGTGGCATGTGGTATTTAGTTCCCTGACCAGGGATCAAACCCAGGTCCCCTGCATTGGGAGCATGGAGTCTTACCCATTGGACCACCAAGGTAGTCCTGCCATCATTATCTCTTGCCTGGAGTATGGCACTAGCTTCCTAATTAGTAGGATCCCTCTTCTCATCCCCCAGCTCCCTTTCATTCCTCAGAACAATCAAAGTAATCTCCATAGCCCCTGTATCTTTTTAAATATAAAATATAATACTTATACAAAATTAAAAGGTTGTATAATGCAGTTTCACATGCTCATCACCAAGGCTCAGTGAAATTTTGTAATTTTGTGTCGTCTATAACTCTGTCCTCTGTTGTCTAGGTTATTATAAGCAGATCCTAGACACAGAAAAATCTTCTAAAAACTTACATCATGGGTGTTGCCTGGTGGTTCAGTACCTAAGACTCCCAGTGCAGGGGGCCCAGGATCAATCCTTGGTCAGGGAGCTAGATCCCACTTGCTGCAACTAAGACCCGGTGGAGCTAAATAAATATTTAAAAAGCCAGAAAACTTAGATGAGGAAGCTTTCCTAAATCCCTCCCTTGATGTCTCATTACACTCAAAATCAAAACTCTACATGGCTCCCAAGGCTTTTTGAGATAATGACCTTTGTTTATTTCTTTAGTGACATCGTTCACCGTTTTCTCTTTCCTACCACACTGCATGGTTTCAGTTGCCACAGAACGTCTCTACTGGCATTTCCATGTGCCTGGCACATTCTTCCCTTCCTTGGCTTAATTGGCTGCTGCTTTATGGTATTTTCTTAATTACAGCTTTTCACTGATGGTTTTATCCTATGTAAAAATGTTTTCCTAAAATGCTGGCAGTTAGTGCATTTAGGTGAAGGATGTATTAGTCTTTCAGATTTTTACTAGATTTAAAATTATTGCAAGAAAAAATATTGAAGGAAAATCCCTCCTCCTTCTTGAATACTTTGATATCAGTTTCTCTTAAAATTTGTTTTGAGTCTTTCTCGCCTTTCTTCCCTACCTATCCTTTCCTTCCTCCCGTGATTATTTAATTGATTAGAGAGAAAAGGGAAATAGTATTATCTGATGAGAGAGTTGGAGGCATATGTTATTGGAAGCCATTGCCTTAAGTACCTTAGAGTCCCTCGGCAAGGATGCTGTTTGTTAAGTGTATATAAGGAAAGAGTAACCCTTTAAAGATGGCCTGATGTGAGGGTGGCTCGCTTCATCTTACCTGGAGGCCTTTCCTCTCCATGAACATCTACCTTCTTTAGGAAGAAATGCTGGATGCTGGTTATCAGACCTCCAGCCATGCTGATGTTTGTAATAGTAGGTACACTGACTACTTTTTCATCACTGACTCGATGGACATGAGTTTGAGTAAGCTCCAGGAGTTGGTGATGGTCAGGGAAGCCTGGCCTGCTGCAGTCCATGGGGTTGCAAGGAGTCAGACACGACTGAGCGACTGAATTGACTGACTGACTACTTTGTAGCAGAGATGTTTTCACAGTTTTGATTCCGGAATAATCTGAGCCATTTTTGGTGGTGTGTCTCTACCTATATTGAATCAGTGGTATGATTTTCAATGAAACCCAAAACGTAAATGGAGCATTAGATACCCCTTGGTTTGTCTGCCTATGTAACAGCTATTCTTGGATTGTTTTTCCCATTATGGTAATCACTTAGTGATTTATATTACCTGCCATCTGGCATCTTGCATCTCTAAACTCTAGCTTTTCAGATAGTGACTTGAGTTACAGTTCAGAGTCTTGAGCCATTATTATTATTATTTTTTAATCTTCAGAAAACTTTTAGGGCGATTGATTAAATGAACTTTTGAAGATAGGTATATAAAAACATAATAGTTATTTCGAGGATCAAGTGGACTGTGGGACCAATGTCATTATGTCTAAAACTGTGCTCGCCCACCAGAGTTTATAGAAACTGGCATTAAGTAAAAGCTTTTTGTAAGCTTATACTTAAATCCCTGTATCTGAAATCAATGTCCTTTTATCAGTGGCCTACATAAAATCAACTGTTTTGTGACTCCAAGTGTGTGTCTGTTTATAAGCATAGAGGATGTTTAAGTAAAAGACGTCATTGAGAAATGAGAAGAATTGTGTCATTTAGTTATTAAGAGCAGCTGTAAATGTCTACCATTAAAAAAGCAGAATTGAAAATAATAAAACTAGAAATACAGAAGCAGCAGCATTCGTAAGGCTTGGTGCTGGAAGGGTGCTTAGAAAAATGTCAGCTATAGAATGTCTTTGGGGAGTGGATCAGTAATATGTTCTGGGATTCTGCCACTTACTGCTGCTTCCATACCTGCATCATTTTGGCAGACCCTCCATGAATTCACACATCGCCTGACCTTTTCTTTTGCTTCAGAATCTTTCACTTTCCTGAGGCCTTGTGAAAGAAATGGGTCCATTAAAGGTTATGTATCAAATCTATCATGTGAAAAGGTGAATTAGTTCAATTAGGACAAAATTTGTAGTTTACAGAATGACTTGAATCTGGTTAATAATTCTTAGAAGTTAATAATTCCTAGTGTTCCCAAAATTAAGTTATTAAGAAATGTTCCAGGTGTTAAATAAGTGAATTTACAGATTGTCAGAGTGTGTGTTAAGAGAATGATTGTATGTTTAAAAAAATATGATTGATAACTTATGGCTGTACCAAATTCTAGTCACTTGCCTCATGTGGGTATTTAAATTAATTTTAAAAATCACTAAAATTAAGTTCCTTAGTTTTATTAGCCACATATCAAGTACTAAATAGGCACATGCAGCTAATGACTACTGTTTTGGAAAGTGCAGATATTGACAGCATTGTTTAAGAGAAAGTGTGTAATATTTTCAATTTAACTATTGTACTGGTTAATTTTTTTGTTGAAATTCTTGTCTGTTTCTTATCAACAGACAAAATATTAAGAGCTACAGGTGTCCATTAGGTGATTAGCCTATCAGTTATATTTGCAATAAAAAGTATAAGTAAATTGGATGTTAGATAGATGACCATTTTGCAGTATTTTTTTTTTAATTTATTTTTTATTTTACTTTACAATTCTGTATTGGTTTTGCCATACATTGACATGAATCCACCACGGGTGTACATGCGTTCCCAAACATGAACCCCCCTCCCACCCCCCTCCCCACAACATCTCTCTGGGTCATCCCCGCGTACCAGCCCCAAGCGTGCCATATCCTGCATCGGACATAGACTGGCAATTCGATTCTTACATGATATTATACATGTTTCAATGCCATTCTCGCAAATCATCTCACCCTCTCCCTCTCCCACTGAGTCCAAAATTCCGCTATACACATCTGTGTCTTTTTTGCTGTCCTGCATACAGGGTCATCATTGCCATCTTTCTAAATTCCATATATATGTGTTAGTATACTGTATTGGTGTTTTTCTTTCTGGCTTACTTCACTCTGTATAATCGGCTCCAGTTTCATCCATCTCATCAGAACTGATTCAAATGTATTCTTTTTAACGGCTGAGTAATTTTTAATATCAAGTCTTTATGTTATATACCTGAAACTAAATATAATGTTATATATAAGCTGTATCAACATAAAAAAATAAGTAGATTGTTAGTAAATTATGGGGTTTTATAATTATAAATTTTATATATTATAAATTATAATTTATGAATTTTAATTTTAAATATGCTTGCTCTGTGTGATCCAGTGCAGTAGCACTAGTTGTATGTGGCTCCTGAGCACTTGAAATGTGGCTGGTGTGAGTTGAGATGTGCTGTAAGGATAAAATCATAATGTTTTGAATACTGAGTATCCCCCCAAAGTGTACAGTGAACAAGTCAAAAGTTACAAACTTAATAAACTTAACAGTTACAAAGTAAGTATGTTATGGGAAGGTAACATACAGCACAGTGAGTACAGTTAACAATGCTATACTGCACATTTGAAAGTTGCTAAGCAAGGAGAAACCACAGTCACAGAAAACCAACCAATCTGATCACGTGGACCACAGACCTGTCTAACGTAATGAAACTGTGAGCTGTGCTATGTAGGTCCACCCAAGAGGGACAGATGATGGTGGAGAGTTCTGACAAAAAGTGGTCTGTTGGAGAAGAGAATGGCAAACCACTTCACTGCCTGGAGAACCCCATGGAAGTATGAAAAGGCAAAAAGATAGGACATTGAAAGGAGAACTCCCCAGGTTGGTAGGTGCCCAACATGCTACTGGAGATCAGTGGAGAAATAACTGCAGAAAGAATGAAGAGACAGACCCAAAGGAAAAACAACATCCAGTTGTGGATGTGAGTGGTGACGGAAGTAAAGTCCAATGCTGTAAAGAGCAATATTGCATTGGAACCTGGAATTAGGCCCATGAGTCAAGGTAAACTGGAAATGGTCAAACAGGAGATGGCAAGAGTGAACATCAACATTTTAGGAATCAATGAACTAAAATGGACCAGAATGGCAGCATTTAATTCAGATGACCCTTTTCTACTACTGTGCGCAAGATTCCTTTAGAAGAAATGGAGTAGCCATCATAGTCAACAAGAGTCTGAAATGTAGTACTTGGGTGCAATCTCAAAAACAACAGAGTGATCTCTATTCGTTTCCAAGCAAACCATTCAATATCACAGTAATCCAAGTTATGCCCGACCAATAATGCTGAAGAAGCTGAAGTTGAATGGTTCTATGAAGACCTACAAGACCTTCTAGAATTAACACCCCAAAAGATGTCCTTTTCATTATAGGGAGCTGGAATGCAAAAGTATGAAGTCAAGAAATACCTGGAGTAACAGGCAAATTTGGCCTTGGAGTATAGAATGAAGCAGATCAAAGGTTAACAGAGTTTTGCCAAGAGAACACATTGGTTACAGCAAACATCCTCTTCCAACAACACAAGAGAAGACTCTACACATGGATATCATCAGATGGTCAATACCAAAATCAGACTGATTATATTCTTTGCAGCCAAAGATGAAGAAACTGTGCAGTCAGCAAAAACAAAACCAGGAGCTGACTGTGGCTCAGATCATGAGCTCCTTATTGCCAAGTGAAAGTGAAGTCGCTCAGTCATGTCCAACTCTTTGTGACCCCATGGACTGTAGCCTACCAGGCTCCTCTGTCCATGGGATTTTCCAGGCAATAGTACTGGAGTGCCATTTCCTTCTCCAGGGGATCTTCCCGACCCAGGTGTCGAACCCGGGTCTCCCACATTGTAGACAGACGCTTTACCATCTGAGCCACCAGGGAAGTCTTTATTGCCAAATTCAGACTTAAATTGAAGAAAGTAAGGAAAGCCACTAGACCATTCAGGTGTGACCTAAATCTAATTCCTTACAGTTATACAGTGGAAGTGACAAGTAGATTCAAGGGATTAGATCTGATAGACAGAGTGCCTGAAGAACTATGGATGGAGGTTCGTGACATTGTACAGAAGACAGGGATCAAGACCATCCCCAAGAAAAAGAAATGCCAGAAGGCAAATGGTTGTCTGAGTAGGCGTTACAAATAGCTATGAAAAGAAGAGAAGTGAAAGGCAAAGGAGAAGAAGAATGATATACCCATTTGAATGCAGAATTCCAAAGAATAGCAAGGAGAGATAATAAAGCCTTCCTCAGTGATCAATGCAAAGAAATAGAGGAAAACAATAGAATGGGAAAGATTAGAGATCTCTTCAAGAAGATTAGAGATACCAAAATTATGCCTGTCTTTGCATGTTTTCATGCAAAGATGGGGATAATAAAGGACAGTAATGGTATGGACCTAACAGAAGCAGAAGATATTTAGAAGAAGTGGCAAGAATACACAGGAGAACTGTACAAAAAAGATCTTCATGACCAAGATAACTATGATGGTATGATCACTCACCTAGAACCAGACATCTGGAATGCCAAGTCAAGTGGGCCTTAGGAAGCGTCACTACGAACAAAGCTAGTGGAGGTGATGGGATTCCAGTTGAGCTCTTTCAAATCCTAAAAGATGGTGCTGTTAAAGTGCTGCATTCAATATGCCAGCAAATTTGGAAAACTCAGCAGTGGTCACAGGACTAGAAAAGGTCAGTTTTATTCTAATCCCAAAGAAAGGCAATGCCAAAGAATGCTCAGACTACCGCACAATTGCACTCATCTCACCTGCTAGCAAAGTGATGCTCAAAATTCTCCAAGCCAGGCTTCAGAAGTATGTGAACCATGAATTTCCAGATGTCCAAGCTAGATTTAGAAAAGGCAGTGGAACCAGATATCAAATTGCCAACATTTGTGGATCATCAAAAAAGCACGAGAGTTTCAGAAAAATAATCTATTTCTTCTATATTGACTATGCCAAGATCATGGCATCTTGTCCCATCACTTCATGGCAAATAGATGGGGAAACAATGGAAACAGTGACAGGCTTTATTTTGGGGGGCTCCAGAATCACTGCAGATGGTGACTGCAGCCATGAAATTAAAAGATGCTTGCTCCTTGGAAGAAAAGTTATGACCAACCTAGACAGCATATTAAAAAGCAGAGACATTACTTTGCCAACAAAAGTCTGTCTAGTCAAAGCTATGTTTTGCTGGTAGTCATGTATGGATGTGAGATTTCGACTGTAAAGAAAGCTGAGTGCCGAAGAATTGATGCTTTTGAACTGTGGTGTTGGGAAGATTCTTGAGAATCCCTTGGACTGCAACTAGATCCAACCAGTCCATCCTAAAGGAAATCAGTCCTGAATATTCATTGGAAGGATTGATGCTGAAGCTGAAACTCCAGTACTGATGCAAAGAACTGACTCATTGGAAAAGACTCTGATGCTGGGAAAGATTGAAGGCAGGAGGAGAAGGGGACAACACAGGATGATGTTTGCATGGCGTCACCGACTCAATGGACATGAGTCTGAGTAAGCTCCAGGAGTTGGTGATGGACAGGGAGGCCTGGCGTGCTGCAGTCCCTGTAGTCACATAGATTCGGACAGGACTGAGCGACCAAACTGAACTGAACTGAAGCAAGTAGATCTTAAAAGTTCTCATAAGGGCTTCCATGGTGATCCAGTAGTTAAGAATCCTCCTGCCAATGCAGGAGACACAGGTTTGACCCCTGATCTGAGAAGTTTCCATGTGCCATGAGTCAGCTAAGCCCATGTACCACAACTCTTGAAGCCCTTAAGCTCTGGAGCCGGTGCTCTGTTCCAAGAGAAGCCGCTGCAGGGAGAAGCCCATGCACTGCAACTAGAGAAAGTCCACATGCAGCAATGAAGACCCAGCTCAGCCAATAAATAAATAGAGAATTTTTTAAAGTTCTCATAAGAAAAAAAAGTGTAACTGTGTATGGTGTTGAGTGTTAACTAGACTTACCATGATGATCATTTTGCAGTGTAACAAATATTAAATCATTATGTTGAACATCTGAAAGTAATGTTGTATCATAAGTCAGTTATACTCAATTAAAAAAGTAGGTAAAATGTCAAGTAAAAATGTAAAAATATGAAATTTTAAATGACAATAGTATGTTGAAATAACGAGTTATATAGTGTTAAATTTTATAATTTAACATAAAATATTAAAGTTAATTTTGACCTATTTTTACTTTTGTGAATAAACTACTGGAAATTCTGAAATTTTGTGACTCATTTTGTATTTCTATTGGATTATGCTGTGAAAGAGCCAATGCTTTAATAAGGAAGGCAAGTAATATATAATCTACTTTATATGCCTATATCAAGAATGAATATATTTGTAAAGTGAGATGAAATCATATTTATTTATACATTTATTTTTGTTCTTTTGGATTTTTTAAAATAAGATTTATTTTGACTTCTTTAAAAATTAAAAAAATTTTATAGGTACCAATTGTATTAAAAAATTTTTTGTGATTTCATTTGTCTGTGATGTGGAAGATACGCATAGAACACGAGTGCAGAGTTTTTATTCAACTAATAAATGAGTGATGAAGATAATACAAATACCATAGGCTTTCCAAGGACAAAAATGTTGCTGGAATCATTGTAAAGGTATCACAGAGACTTTGGGGACTTTTATTGACCAGACAGTAAAAGATAAATATGATGCAAGTGGGAGAAAACAGTAAACTAGAGCACTTGAATAAAGTCAAGACGGGTTGTGTACTGAGTAAGCTTAGTGGATACTGAACAGGCCAGAATGATCTGAATCAAGGATTTCAGTGCAGAAGTAAGAGAGAAGGATTGGAGAATTAGGTTGAAACTGAATATTGGGACTCTGAGGCCTTGGTGAGAAATCTGAATGAGTTTATTAGGGGCCATCAGAGATATTTATGAATTGAGAAGTGGCATGAAAGCAGTACTTTCTCTTTTTTTCTGTAGATTGGTTTGGATACAGGCGAGTATCCATACCTGTTTTTCTGAAGTGAGAAGGTGCAATATCCTGGAGAAATCGGGGGAAATAGGGAGCAGGTTTGAGATGTAGAAAGGTACTACTGTGTTTGGGTAAAAGGAAAACGGAGAAATTGAAACTGACCTTGGATCCCCAAATATCATGACAGAAATGAAATTAAAGGTATTTTAGCATTATATGATGTTTTGTGTTTTTAAAACTTTAAGATGGCCAGTTCAACCCTTTATTACAGATGAGGAATTTGAGAGTCATTGTTTAAAGAACTCGGCCAGGGTCATGGTCTCATCTTAAGTAGTTGAGCTGAGAGTTGAGCCCAGGTCTTTTTCTTCCTGATCTATTGTCATTGGCATGTACTCAGTTGCCTAAGTCAGTGCTTCAGTTTTTCTGAACTCTTGCACTTTGTGCAGTCAATCCCTAAGTTTTGTTATTTCTTTCCTAAATATATCTCAAATCTCCCCCACTTCTCTTGGGACCACTTCTGCTTTAGTTCAGGTTTCTTCCATCTTTCTGGATTGATATTTTCCTGAATTTATATTTAGTCTCCACCCTGCATACCACCTCCTGAAAGAAATAAACAAATAAAAGCAATCTGTTTTCCTGCAGTTCAGTTTTTGAGAGCTTTCTAAATTATAGAGCATTCTCTTGTATCTTTTGAATAAAATGTAAACTTTAGAGCCTGGCCTTATAAGGTTCTACATGATCATGCCCTTTACCTGGGTGCTTCCAGTTCCATGCTCACTTTGTTTTTCAGCCTTTTATGTCTTGTTACTTCGGTAAGCAATGTCCTTGCCCCCTTTTCTCCACTATACCCTCAATCCCATACATTCTGGTCTTAAACGTGTTGTCACTGTCGATTCTAACTCTTTGTGACCCCATGGACTGTAGCCGACCAGGCCCCTCTGTCCATGGGATTTTCCAGACAAGAGTACTGGAGTGGGGTGCCATTGCCTTTTCCAGGGGATCCTTGTCTTAGTTTAATTGTCAGTTTACTTGTCTCTAGTCATCCCTCCTTGCTTCTTCTCCTTACCTCCAGCTCACCCACTGTTAACCCCTCTGAGAAGATTCCCTTAAGTAGGTTTATTAAAGGTAACTACTATTTCTTGCTTACTAATATAGGTGGACTCACAGGCATTTGTTGAATGAGGAAATGTTTTTATACTTAGAGTCATTTCAAGTTCGAAGTGACTTTAGTGGAGAATAAAGAGTCTTCCAACAACACAAGAGAAGACTCTACACATGGACATCATCAGATGGTCAACACCGAAATCAGATTGATTATATTCTTTGCAGCCAAAGATGGAGAAGCTCTATACAGTCAACAAAAACAAGACAAGGAGCTGACTGTGGCTCAGATCATGAACTTCTTATTACCAAATTCAGACTCAAATTGAAGAATATAGGGAAAACTCCTAGACCATTCAGGTATGACCTAAATCTAATCCCTTATGATCATACAGTGGAAGTGAGAAATAGATTTAAGGGCCTAGATCTGATAGATAGAGTGCCTGATGAACTATGGACTGAGGTTCGTGACATTGTACAGGAGACAGGGATCAAGACCATCCCCAAGGAAAAGAAATGCAATAAAGCAAAATGGCTGTCTAGGGAGGCCTTACAAATAGCTGTGAAAAGAAGAGAAGTGAAAAGCAAAGGAGAAAAGGAAAGATATAAGCATCTGAATGCAGAGTTCCAAAGAATAGCAAGAAGAGATAAGAAAGCCTTCTTCAGTGATCAATGCAAAGAAATAGAGGAAAACAACAGAATGGGAAAGACTAGAGATCTCTTCAAGAAAATTAGAGAAACCAAGGGAACATTTCATGCAAAGATGGGCTTGATAAAGGACAGAAATGGTATGGACCTAACAGAAGCAGAAGATATTAAGAAGTGGCAAGAATACACGGAAGAACTGAACAAAAAAGATCTTCACGACCCAGATAATCATGATGATGTGATCACTAATCTAGAGCCAGACATCTTGGAATGTGAAGTCAAGTGGGCCTTAGAAAGCATCACTACGAACAAAGCTAGTGGAGGTGATGGAATTCCAGTTGAGCTGTTTCAAATCCTGAAAGATGATGCCGTGAAAGTGCTGCCCTCAATATGCCAGCAAATGTGGAAAACTCAGCAGTGGCCACAGGACTGGAGAAGGTCAGTTTTCATTCCAATTCCAAAGAAAGGCAATGCCAAAGAATGCTCAAATGACCGCACAATTGCACTCATCTCACATGCTAGTAAAGTAATGCTCAAAATTCTCCAAGCCAGGCTTTAGCAATACGTGAACCATGAACTTCCTGATGTTCAAGCTGTTTTTAGAAAAGGCAGAGGAACCAGAAATCAAATTGCCAGCATCTGCTGGATCATGGAAAAAGCAAGAGAGTTCCAGAAAAACATCTATTTCTGCTTTATTGACTATGCCAAAGCCTTTGACTGTGTGGATCACAATAAACTGTGGAAAATTCTGAAAGATGGGAATACCAGACCACCTGACCTGCCTCTTGAGAAATCTGTATGCAGGTCAGGAAGCAACAGTTAGAACTGGACACGGAACAACAGACTGGTTCCAAGTAGGAAAAGGAGTGCGTCAAGGCTGTATATTGTCACCCTGCTTATTTAACTTATGTGCAGAGTACACCGTGAGAAACGCTGGACTGGAAGAAACACAAGCTGGAATCAAGATTGCCGGGAGAAATATCAGTCACCTCAGATATGCAGATGACACCACCCTTATGGCAGAAAGTGAAGAGGAGCTAAAAAGCCTCTTGATGAAAGTGAAAGAGGAGAGTGGAAAAGTTGGCTTAAAGCTCAACATTCAGAAAATGAAGATCATGGCATCCGGTCCCATCACTTCATGGGAAATAGATGGGGAAACAGTGGAAACAATGTCAGACTTTATTTTTTTGGGCTCCAAAATCACTGCAGATGGTGACTGCAGCCATGAAATTAAAAGACGCTTACTCCTTGGAAGAAAAGTTATCACCAACCTAGACAGTATATTCAAAAGCAGAGACGTTACTTTGCCGACTAAGGTCCGTCTAGTCAAGGGTGTGGTTTTTCCTGTGATCATGTATGGATGTAAGAGTTGGACTGTGAAGAAGGCTGAGTGCTGAAGAATTGATGCTTTTGAACTGTGGTGTTGGAGAAGACTCTTGAGAGTCCCTTGGACTGCAGGGAGATCCAACCAGTCCATTCTGAAGGAGATCAACCCTGGGATTTCTTTGGAAGGACTGATGCTAAAGCTAAAGCTCCAGTACTTTGGCCACCTCATGCAAAGAGTTGACTCATTGGAAAAGACTCTGATGCTGGGAGGGATTGGGGGCAGGAGGAGAAGGGGAACGACCGAGGATGAGGTGGCTGGATGGCATCACTGATTCGATGGATGTGAGTCTGAGTAAACTCTGGGAGATGGTGATGGACAGGGAGGCCTGGCGTGCTGTGATTCATGGGGTCACAAAGAGTTGGACACAACTGAATGACTGAACTGAACTGAACTGAAAGAGTCTGAAAGAATAACTGATAAAAAGTTAGTCACCTTCCAACCTGTACTTCAGAGCCCTTGTATACTGCAAGGTGTTACGTGTTTCACAGGAAAAGATTCCATGATCAAATATATTAGAGAATGCTGTAGACTGTATCCAAGATAGGAATATAGGACTGTGTATGTAAGACTATAATCAGTCAATGCTTCAGGAAGTTCTATAGTAAAAATAAGTATATATTTTTTGATACAGTATTTTCCTAATATACTTGATTATGGAAACTTTTTAGATAGAATAAATGTAATTTCTCCTAGGTTCAGTTCAGTTCAGTTCTCCTAGGTTACTAGCAGTATTTGGGAAATGCTAAATGTATGTGTCTTTTATTTCCCTCAGGTCTAATTAATACATCTGTACCACGTAATCAGGATCATGCCCAGAGGATATTTGGAGGAACTCTGGTTGTTTACATAGTTGAAAGAGAAAACTTTAGGGAAGATACAGCTATCTTCAAATATTTGAAGGTTCCATTAAAAGAGGAGTTGAAAATATTTTCTTTGAAACTAGAGAATAAGAGCAAGAACCAGGGGGAGGAAGATGTAGGTAGGGAAAGGTTTTACTTTGAATAAGGGTAACTTTCTAATAATTAGAATTTTCTAAGGTTAAGTAAATGTTCTGTCCCTAAAGCTTGTCAAGCAAAGATTTATAGGGATGCTCTAGAGGAGTTTAGCACATTAGGTAAGGACTAGATCAGAAGGGTAGTTTTCTGCAATAGTTGGAAAACCACTAGGCTCTATTTCTGAGATATCTATGAATCGGAGTTTATATTCATTGATCCTTTTCTAAGTCTGTGAATCCATGTCTTGGTTTGCAGTCTCAGTCAAGAAACCATATATGAGAAACATATAGTAGAAATTTTAATTGTATGGTTAATTGCTTTTACTTGATTTTTTTAAATAGACTTTATTTTTTAGAGCAGTTTTAGAGTCACACAAAGAAATTGAGCACAAAGTATAGAGAGTTCATATATATGCTGTTCCCTAGGAATATATTAATACAACCTCTCTCACTGTCCACATTCCACAGTATCTTGGTACATTTGGTAAAATGAATGAACCCTACATTGATACATTATCACGCAAATGTCTACATTTAGAGTTCCCCACCCCCTCTTTTTTTTCCCCTATTTTTTTTGGCTGTGTGCAGCATGTGGGATCTTAGTTCCCTAACCAGGGATCAAGCTGTAGTGGAAGCGTGTTGCCTTAGGCACTGGACCACCAGGGAATTCTAGAGTTCACTCTCAGTTGTTGATGTTTTGAAATAAAACGTGTATATTCTTGCCCATCTTTAACAAAGTGGTTTTTAGTTGTTTCTTATCCTAGTTTAGTCTTTTCTGATTCAGAGGTCTAAAAGATAACTAGATCAACGTCTGTTTTGATAAAGTAGTCATCTTTTTGAGAAAGTTCTTTTTTTCAGTAATCTCATTAGAAATGTTTTATTTTGCTGACTAACGGTATTTTTTCTTCCTTTTAAGTACCTAAAGAACTGGTGGAGCTCCATTTGAAGTTGATGAGGAAGATTGGCAAATCTGTTACAGCAGACAGATGGGAAAAATACTTGATCAAGGTAAATACTTATAAATCACCTTCTCTGAAATATTATTCTATCTAGCACTCCAGTGTTCTTGCCTGGAGAATCCCAGGGATGGGGGAGCCTGGTGGGCTGCCGTCTATGGGGTCACACAGAGTCGGACACGACTGAAGCAACTTAGCAGCAGCAGCAGCAGCCATAAATTGATGTTATGTTTCATAATGTGCTCTGACTTTTAAAATGTTCTTAAAGTTGCAAAATATGAACCAGAAATCCATATGATTACTTTTGCAGCAACTATGCACTGGTCTATAGTCCTAAAGATTTTAGAGATGATACATATCTTTTGTGCCAAACACTGTGCTCAGGACTCTTCATGTTTTCTCTCAGTTGATCCTTAAAATCATCCTAATCAACTTAATTAAAGTATGGACAGGGCCTAATAAAGTTGTCATTTTTCTTTGAGATCACATAGTATGTGTAGACAGAGCCAAAATTTGTCTTTTACCTAAAAGTTAAAATGTCTTTTACTTAAAAGGTAATACTGACTCAAAAACTCTCGGGTCAATATGAAAGACTTCTAAGTTATCAGTAGACCAAACCTATTGTAAATGAGAACAGTCTGGGTAATCAGAAAACAGTTGCTTTGGGATAAACCCTATTAATGGCAAGGCCATTCAGGAAAAATTGTCTGGAATTGCATCCAAACTTTGAGATCCACACAATTTTTTTTGTGTTGGAGGAGATGGTATGGTATTTGAACTCTTAACAGAATATTAAGATTATATTTTTAGGTGATTGAAAAATTAGAATTTTCTTGTCTTGACAAAAAAATTTGGTTTTGTATACATCTTGTATACAAAACAGGAAACTTTGTATACATGTGTTGTCATATCTGCTTTTGCAGGGGGTAGTGTATATATATGATTGTAGAGTGCTATGAAAAGAACCATCAAGCAACAAGAGTTGCTTTTTCTTTTATAAAAATCACACTTGCTGTTCCTGTTATCTTTGCTGCATATTATTTTATGTCACTTAATCTGGACATCACTTCAAATTAAGTGACATAAAACAATAATCATTTTAGTCACCTCAGTGACACTGTGGATTGGGAATCTGAGGTCACTTTCACTGTACTTTGTTGGCTGAAGCAGTCACAGTTCTCCCAGATTTAGGGAGAGGAAGACTAGACCCTCAACTCTCAGTGAGTGGTAGGAGTGTCTTAACTTTTAAAAAGCCCACTCTGAGATGAATCAATATTTTTTGTACAAGTTTGAAACCCTGAAAAGTTGGCTTAGCATTTCGAAAATTTGGTGCTGTGGGATTTTCTAAAAGCCTTGATTAACTAATATTTAATTATATCTCTGAACTATATTAAGCTGTGTGTGAATAATAAAGGAGCAGATTTTTAACTATTTAAAGTCTTAAAAAATGCCAGTGGTGGAAGGGAGGTACCAGTGAAGTTGCTGTTTTAACTTTAACAAAATATTCATTAAGGATTAAGAATCTAGATCTGGACCTTAAAAAGAGGTGCTAGAATTTCAGTACAGTAATCTTTTAAAAAGTCATTTTATTTATTGTCTATGCTAGGTCTTTGTTGGGCTTCCCTTGTGGCTCAGCTGGTAAAGAATCCGCCTGCAGTGCAGGAGACCTGAGTTCTCTCCCTGGGTTGGGAAGATCCCCTGGAGAAGGGAAAGGCTACCCACTCCGGTGTTCTGGCCTGGAGAAGTCCATGGGGTCGCAAAGAGTTGGACACAACTGAGCAACTTTTACTTTCACTTCATAGGTCTTCGTTGCTGCTCAGGCTTTTCTCTAGTATAGCAAGTGGGGCCTTCTGTCTCATTGCAGTGGCTTCTCTCATTGTTGAGCACAGGTTCTGGGACCCACCGGCTTCAGCGGTTGGGGCACGTTGGCCCAGTAGTTGCAGTTTCTGGGCCCTGGAGCACAGGCTCAGAGATGTGCTCATGAACTTAAGTTGCTCCATGATATGTGCGATCTTCCTGGACCAGGGATTAAACCTGTGTCTCCTGCTTTGGCAGGTAAATTCTTTACCACTGAGCCACCAAGGAAGCCCAGGATAGTCATTTTTTGTTTGTTTTTTATTTTTAAAAATTAATTTGTTTATTATAATTGGAGGTTAATTATAATATTGTGGTGGTTTTTGCCATACATTGACATGAATCAGCCATGGGTATACATGGGTCCCCCCCAATCCAGAACCCCTCTCCCACCACCCTCCCATCCCATCTCTCTGGGTTGTTCCACTGCACTGGTTTTGAGTGCCCTGTTCCATGCATTGAACTTGGACTGGTCATCTATTTCACATAAGGTAATATACGTGTTTCAATGCTATTCTCTCAAATCATCCCACCCTCACCTTCCCCCACAGAGTCCAAAAGTCTGTTCTTTATATCTCTGTCTCTTTTGCTGTCTCGCATATAGGGTCATCGTTAACCATCTTTCTAAATTCCATATATATGTGTTAATACACTGTATTGGTGATTTTCTTTCTGACTTACTTCACTCTGTATAATAGGCTCCAATTTCATCCACCTCATTAGAACTGACTCAAATGTGTTCTTTTTAATAGCTGAGTAATACTCCATTGTGTATATGTACCACAACTTTCTTATCCATTCGTCTGCTGATGGACATCCAGGTTGCTTCCATGTCCTGGCTATTGTAAACAGTGCTGCAGTGAACATTGGGGTACACGTGTCTCTTTCACTTCGGGTTTCCTTGGTCTGTATGCCCAGCAGTGGGATTGCTGGGTCGTATGGCAGTTCTATTTCCAGCTTTTTAAGGAATCTCCACACTGTTCTCCATAGTGGCTGTACTAGTTTGCATTCCCACCAGCAGTGTAAGAGGGTTCCCTTTCAGGATAGTCACTTTTAATGTGACATTTTAAAGCAGTGAAGTTGTATCTAAATCTGTCTGTTAAAGTAGATTTGTTTGTTTTTTACACTTTCTAAGAACTGAAGTAGAAATATCTTGTATACTAATCTCAGCTCTGCTGTTAACAAACTTTGGATCCATGGATGATCTGCTTTTGCCCCCGTTGTATCTTAGTTTATTCATAAAATGTGAAAATTAGAACAGGATGATTTAAAAACCCTTAAGTTTTAAGATTATAACCACAGATTCTGAGTGTTTTTTAATTGAAATATATTCACATAACATCAAATTTGCCCTTTGAAAGTATACAGTTCAGTGTTTTTTAGTATACTCATAAGGTTTTGCAACCATCGCCATTATCCAGAACAGAACCCCTTCATTGCCCCCAAAAGAAACCCTCATACCCAGCTGCAGTTACTTCCTCCTTCACTAGTCCTTAGCAACCACTGATCTCTTTTCTGACTCTATGGATTTGCATATTCTGAAAGTTTCATATAAATAGAATTACAATTTGTAGCCTTTGTGTTTGTCTTCTTTCACTTAGCATAATGTTTTTAAGGCTCATCTATGTTGTAGCCCATATCAGAACTTTGTTCCTTTTTGAGCCTGATTAATAGTCTATTATGTGGATAATACTACATTTTATCCATTTATCGGTTTATGATATTTGACTTGTTTCTGTCTTTCAGCTATTATAAATAGTACTGCTATGAACATTTGTGAACAAGTGTTTTGGTAGATGTGGTCAGTTTTTTGAGTATTTATCTAAGGGTAAAATTGGTATGTCATATGGTAAATCTTTAACTTTTTGAGAAACTACCAGACTTTCCAAAACAGCTCCAATGATTTACATTTCCCCTAGGAACCTATAAGGGCTCCATCTTTTCCACATCCCTCCTTACCAATGCTTGTAATTAAATGATTGATTGTATTCATCCCAGTGGAGATGAAGTATTACCTCATTGAGGTTTTGGTTTGCATTTCCCTTAAAGTCTAAATGATGTTGAGCCTTTTTCTCATGTGCTCATGTGTCTTCTTTGGAAAAATGTCTGTTCATATCCTTGTCCATCTTTTAATTGACTGTCTTTGTTTTTGAGTTTTTTAAATATATACTGCATACTAGACACATAACAGGTTTATGGTTTGCAAATACCTTCTCCAGTTGTGTGTGTTATCTTTTCAGTTTCTATGTAATGTCTTTTGATGCATGGAAGTTTTAATTTAGACTAACTCTAATTTTTTTCTTTTGTGGCTAGTGCTTCAGTATATAAGAAGTCATTGCCCAACACAGGGTCGTGAAAATCTAATCCTATATTTTGAGAGCTTTTATACTTTTAGCTCTTAAATTTAGATCTAATCCATTTAATTTCTGAATATACTCTTAGATAGGAGTTCAGCTATATTCTTTGGCATGTAGATATCTGTTTGTTCTGTTATGATTTGTCAAAAACATTATTTTTTCCCTCACTGGATTGCCTTGACATCCTTGTAGAAAGTCAGTTGACCATAAGTGTGAGAATTTATTTCTGAAGTCTTCATTCTGTTGACTTTCATGTTGTTATTTATGCTAGTACCATATAGTCTTGGTTACTGTGGTGGCTCAGACAGTAAAGAATCCGCCTGCAGTGCGGGAGACCTGGCTTTGATCCCTGGGTTGGGAAGATCCCTAGGAGGAGAGCATGGCAACCCACTCCAGTATTCTTGCCTGGAGAATCCCCGTGGACAGAGGAACCTGGTGGGCTACAGTCCATGGGGTCACAAAGAGTTGGACATGACTGAGAGACTAAGCACACAGCACACTCATATCGTCTTGGATATGGTTGCTTTGTGGCAAGTATTTAAATTGTTTATCTTTTACAAAATTGTTTTGGCTATTCTGCATCACTTTCATTTCCTTACGAGTTTAAGGATCAGCTTATCAACATTTGCGAAAATGCCAGTTAGAATTTGTATAGGGATTGTATATACTCTGTAGATAAATTTGGGGAATATTGGCTTCTTAATAATAGTAAGTTCTCTGATCCATGAAAATGAGATGTCTTTCAAAATATGTAAGTCTTTAATTCCTTTCAACAATATTTTGTGGGCACTTGCTTGGCCACTCTGCACTTCCAGTGCAGGGGCACAGGTCCAGTCCGTTGTTAGGGAACTAGGACCCCACGTGCTATGTGGCATGGTCAAAAAATAAATAAAATTAAAAAAAAATGTTTTTGCAGTTTTCGAATTCTGGTCTTAGACCTTATTCCTTAGCATTTTGCCATTTTTGATGGTATTGTAAATGGAATTTTCTTAATTTCATTTTCATATCATTCATATTTAGTGTTGTGGAAATACAACTAATGATTGTATATTGATCTTGTATGTTGCAGCTTTGCCAAAGTCATTTATTAGCTCAAATAGCTTTTTCTTTAGTGAATTCTTAAGATTTTTTATATACATGGTTATGTCATCTGCAGACATTTACGTCCTCTTCAGTCTGGATGCCCTTTATTTATTTTTCTTGTGTAATTGCTTTCCTGGAACTTCTAATACACTGTTGGATGGAAATGGTGAGAGCAGACATCTTTGTCATGTTCCTGATCCTAAGGAGAAAGTTTTTGGTCTTTCAGCTTTTATTATGTATGTATGTTATTTGAGGGATTTTCATTGATGTCCTTTATCAGATTGACGAAGTCCTCTTTTCCCCCCTGGTTTGTTGAGTATTTCTGTCATGAAAGCTGTTGGATTTTGTCAAGTGTTTTTTTCTGCATCTATTGAGATAACCATGTGAATTTTGTCCTTTATTGATCTTTAGTGTGTTACATTGATTAGTTTTCATATGTTGAAACCTTGCAATCCTGCAGTCAATCCCACTTGGTCATGGTCCACAATCTATTTTATATGTTGCTAGCTTTGGTTTGTTAATTTATTTTTGAAGATTTTTGTGCCTGTGTTCATAAAGGATATCGATTTTCTTTTTCTTGAGGTATCTTTGTCTGGTTTTAAAATCTGGGCAATGCTGGTCTAATGTTGAATTGAGAAATGTTTCCTCTGGTTTCATTTTTTTTATGGATGTCTGTGAGGTATTAGAATTTAGCAATGAAGCCATGTGGGCTTGGGCTTTTCTTTGTTGAAAATTTTTTTGTTCGTTTGTTAAAACAGTCTCTGGTTTAACAGTTACTGGTTTATTCAGTCAGATTTGTATTTCTTCTTGTGTCAAGTTCAGTATTTGTGCCTTTCCAGGAAATTGTCCATATTATTAGATTAACTGTTTTGAAGTGAAGTTGCTCAGTCATGTCCAACCCTTTGTTGGACTGTAGCCTACCAGGCTCTTCTGTCCATGAAATTCTCCAGGCCAGAGTACTGGAATGAGTAGCCATTCCCTTATCCAGGGGATTATTTGTTTTATTGGCATACAGTTGTTCATAGAATTCACTTATAATTATTCTTACTTTTGCAAAGTCTGTAATAATGCTTCTCGTTTCTTTCCTCTTTTTACTGATTTAGTGTTCTCTTTTTTCCTGGTCTGGAGAAGGAAATGGCAACCCACTCCAGTACTCTTGCCTGGAGAATCCCATGGAGGGAGGAGCGTGGTAGGCTACAGTCTATGGGGTCGCAAAGAGTCAGACAGGACTGAGCGACTTCATTTTCACTTTTTCCTGGTCAGTCTAGTGAGAGCTTTGTAAAATTTTATCTTTGTAAGAACCCGCTTTTGGGTTAATTGAATTTCTCTGTTGTTTTTCTGTTTGATTATTTTCTTCCTTGCACTTGCTTTGTATTTAGTTGTTCTTTTCTTAAAGTGAAAGTTTAGGTTATCAGTTTGAGGTATTCCTTTTTTTCCAATATATTTATTTTCAGCTGTTCCATCTAATCCCTGCTTAGCTTCATCCTGTAAACTGGCACATTGTTTTTCACTTTCATTCATTTCTAAGTATTTTCTCTTTTCCTTTCTGATTTCTTTTTTGACTTATTGGTTATTTAGTAGTATGTTTCCACGTTTCTGAATTTCCCCAGTGTTTTCCTGTTTTTGATTTCTAATTTCATTCCATTATGTAAGAGAACATACTTCGTTCTTTAAAATTGAAAATTTTAATTTTTCTACTTAGATATTTATAGGGATTTGCTAACTTCATATATATATTTACTGTCTTTTTTTTCCCCTGATTTTTAAGACTTTTGCTACCCTGTCCCTTTCCCTTTTTTGACATGGTAATGTTGCTGCTGTTTTAGTTAAATAACTATAAATTCCATTAACTTTTTAAAAATTAAAATATTTTTTATTTTGACTGTGCTGGGAGTTTGTTTCAGGACATGAGCTCTCTCTAGTTTTGGTACTTCTTGGAAAAGACCCTGATGCTGGGAAAGATCGAAGGCGGGAGGAGAAGGGAACGACAGAGGAGGAGATGGTTGGATGGCATCACCAACGTGATGGACATGAGTTTTAGTAAACCCTGGGAGTTGATGATGGACAGGGAAGCCTGGCGTGCTACAGTCCTTGGGGTTGCAAAGAGTCGGACTTGACTGAGCGACTGAACTGAACTGAGTTTTGGTACATGGGGATCTGATTGCGGTGGCTTCTCTTGTGGAGCACGAGCTCTCGGGTACATGGGCCTCAGTGGTTGTGGCTCCTCGGCTCTAGAGTGCTGGCTCAATAGTTCTGTCATACGGAATTCTCCCAGACCAGGGGTCAAACCCATGTCTCCTGCACTGGCAGGCAGATTCTTTTACCACTGAGCCACCAGGGAAGCCCCTAAATAGAGTTCTGATGTTAGAAAATCTGGGCTCCCTTCTTGGTTTCTCAGCACTATTGATGTCTGGAAATTTTTATCACTCGTCTGAATCTAAGCTGATTGATCTGTAAATCTGGGGAAAATGCAATCTTATTAAATGTTAACATTTGTCTCTCAGAATTGTGAGAATTTAATGAAATAATGTATGAATGGACTCAAAACTAATGTCTGACATTGGCTTCAAGAAGAAGACTGTTGTTAAAGATGATATATGCTGAAGATACTATCAAAGCTTATATTCCTACCTGATTTTTAAGATATATAAAAGCTTAATATTAATGTAATTTAGTTAATAGAAGGTTTTTGTTCAGTTGCTAAGTTGTGTCTGACTTTTTGCTATACCCTGAATTGCAACATGCCAGGCTTCCCTGTCCTCCACTGTCTCCCAGAATTTGCTCAAACTCATGGAGAAGGCAACGGCACCCCACTCCAGTACTCTTGCCTGGAAAATCCCATGGACGGAGGAGCCTGGTGGGCTACAGTCCATGGGGTCACTAAGAGTTGGACACGACTGAGCGACTTCACTTTCACCTTTCATTTTCATGCATTGGAGAAGGAAATGGCAACCCACTCCAGTGTTCTTGCCTGGAGAATACCAGGGATGGCGGAGCCTGGTGGGCTGCCATCTATGGGGTTGCACAGAGTCGGACACGACTGAAGCGACTTAGCAGCAGCATGTCTAATGAGTCAGTGATGCCATCCAACCATCTCATCCTCTATCATCCACTTCTCCTCTTCTTCTACCACACCACAAAAACTCTTAACATGTTTACTGACATGGTAGGTTTCTTAAATTCTGAAGGCAAAAATAGATGGCTTTATGTGAATCACAAAGACAAGTGAAGATATGCTCAACATGAAAGTGTCTTTACTGTAATGCTATATGGAATCTAAGTTGTATTCTGCTGGTTGCTGTCTAGGCCACTTTATTTAGTCTTCACATTTTTATGGCCTTAAATACAGTCCTTTATAAAAAAAGGAAGGAGAAAGTACCTTCTGTATGTGAAGTCTTAATGCAAACTCAGCAGGAGTAGGTTCATAGATGGATATCTCCATTTTACATAACTGGAATTGCCTTTTAAAAAATCTCTATCCTTCATCAGAATTCATGAGAACTAGACCTTGTATGCCTTATTCACTTTCAGTTCAGTTCAGTTCAGTCGCTCAGTTGTGTCCAACTCTTTGCGACCCCATGAATCGCAGCACTCCAGGCCTCCCTGTCCATCACCAGCTCCCGGAGTTCACTCAGACTCAAGTCCATCGAGTTGGTGATGCCATCCAGCCATCTCATCCTCTGTCGTCCCCTTCTCCTCCTGCCCCCAATCCTCCCAGCATCAGAGTCTTTTCCAGTGAGTCAACTCTTCGTATGAGGTGGCCAGAGTACTGGAGTTTCAGCTTCGGCATCATTCCCTCCAAAGAAATCCAAGGGCTGATTAGGTATTTTTCTAGTGGAAAGTTTACTTCCCCGTTAACATGGCTTTCGATTTTTTATCTTTCTCTAAGTGGTACTGTTGTGCATTTGTATTATGGAGAGCAAATTCTGTATAAATCTAGAGCAGATATCCATTATCTGTTAGACCTTGGTCTTTGGCTCATAGCAGATGTTACCAATCTAAGCTTTTCCTCCCAACCCTAGTTTAGCAGACGACACTGCTACCACACATCAGTCAGCAGTGGCATCTGTTTGTCATGTCTTGTTGTGTTTCTCTTAAACAGTTGAACTGAGACCTGTAGAATGAGCAGAAAATTGTTGGGAAATTACCAATAGTTTGGCTTCACTGTAATATGGAGAATGGCAGTGAGTGGAAGCCTAGGGTTCATGTGAAAGAAAGTTGCTGTAATAATTCAGCCAACCAATTAGGAGGCCTGAATTAAGGTTTTGGCAGTAAGTATGGCAAGAAAGGGCTTCCCTGGTGGCTCAGATGGTAAAGAATCCACCTGCAATGGTGGAGTTGCAGGTTTGATCCCTGGATCAGGAAAATCCTCTGGAGAAGGAAATGGCAACCCATTCCAGTATTCTTGCCTGGGAAATCCCACAGACAGAGGAGCTGGGTGGGCTATAGTCCATGGGATTGCAAAGAGTTGGACATGACTGAGTGACTAAACAGCAGCAACATGGAAGGAAAAGGATTTAGGTGATAGCTATCAATATTTGGAAGGTAGAGTCAGTCAGTCTTGATACCTGATAGAGGCAAAGAGAGGTATCTAGCAGCTCACCTCAAGAAGGGCATTCATTGTTGTGCTATATCCTGGACTTGCTAACATATATTCTCCAATATCATCCAATATGTAAAAAACCCTGAAAATCTAGCTGGTGACTTCTAAAGTGAAGGTACCCTCCTAAAAATAAAGAAATCTAGTTAGTAGAAATTTAAAATAGCAGTTCTGAGAAGATCTGTTAACTTCTTTCTTAGTTGGATAGACCTTGCCCTTGTTGGGCTTCACTTTGCTTTTACTTGGTGAGTCATAAAAAAACTCTGCCAGTAAATTCATGTGCTTCCATGAAACTTCTGTTTGCTGTGTGACTGCTAATGACTTTAGATACCATGTGAGCAAGTTAAGACATCTTAGCCATGGATAATGAATACCATCATGTCAATAAACAGACACTGCATTCAACAGAATGTGCCTCTGCTTTCCTGCCACCCTACCTCCTGCCCAAACGCAGCAGTAAAGAGGCCCTAAAAGTAATAGAAAAGCTAATTTTTAATACATTATCCTTTAAAGGAGTTGATTTCCTTTAGCTCTGAATTATTTCTAAGAGACAAATGGTAATTTATTAATGCTATTTTTATTCAGTTTTGTGATTTCTTTGGTGCATTCCATGCCAGTGATTTAGAGACAGTTTTTCAGTGAAAAAAGAAATACTGTCACACAGAATGTAGTAATCAATGGATTTTAAAAGGCTCTTGATTTTAAGAAATGTTAAAATATGAAAATAAATAGGTTTATTGGATAAGCAGAGTATTTCCTGGTGTTCAGTAATAGAGGGATAATGACATTTAGTAGAAAATAACATAATGTGTCTTTTCTGGGGTGTCTATCTACCACTCAACAGAAAATGACCTCATTTGTCCCTCAAATGTAAAGGGAAGATAGTAGATAATCTCAGAACTCTTTAGAAAGTGATTATATTAGGTAATGGTTCTTGTTGTTCAGTTGCTCAGTCATGTCTGACTCTTTGCGACCCATGAATTGCAGCATGCCAGGCTTCCCTGTCCTTCATTATTTCCCAGAGTTCACTCGCACTCGTCTCCATCAAGTCGGTGATGCCATCCAACCATCTCATCCTCTGTCGGCCCCTTCTCCTCCCACCTTCAATCTTTCCCTGCATCAGGGTCTTTTCCAGTGAGTCAGCTCTTCGCATCAGGTGGCCAGAGTATTGGAGTTTCAGTTTCAGCATTAGTCCTTCCAATGAATCTTCAGGACTGATCTCCTTTAGGACGGACTGGTTAGATCTCCTTGCAGTCCAAGGGACTCTCAAGAGTCTTCTCCAACACCACAGTTTGAAAGCATCAATTCTCTGGCACTTAGCCTTCTTTATGGTCCAACTCTCACATCTGTACATGACTACTGGATAAACCACAGCTTTGACTAGATGGACCTTTGTTGGCAAAGTAATGTCTCTGCTTTTTAATACGCCAAGTTTGTCATAGCTTTCCTTCCAAGGAGCAGGCGTCTTTTCATTTCATGGCTGCAGTCACCGTCTGCAGTGGTTTTGGAGCCCAAGAAAATAAAGTCTGTCACTGTTTCCATTGTTTCCCCATCTATATGCCATGAAATGATGGAATGAGATGCCATGATCTCAGTTTTTTGAATGCTGAATTTTAATCTAGCTTTGTCACTCTCCTCTTTCACCCTTATCAAGAGGCTCTACAGTTCCTCTTTGCTTTCATAAGAGTTGTGTCATCTGCATATCTGAGGTTATTAGTATTTCTCCAGGCAATCTTCATTCCAGCTTGTGCTTCATCCAGCCCAGCAATTCTCATGATGTACTCTACAAATCAGTTAATAATCAGAGTGACAGTGTACAGCCTTGACGAAATCCTTTCCTGATTTGGAACCAGTCTGTTGTTCCATGTCTGGTTCTAACTTGCTTCCTGACCTGCATACAGATTTCTCAGGAGGCAGGTCAGGTGGTCTGGTATTCCCATCTCTTTAAGAATTTTCCAGTTTGTTGTCATCCACACAGTCGAAGACTTCATTGTAGTCAATGAAGCAGATGTTTTTCTGGAATTTTCTTGCTTTTTTCTGTGATCCGACAGATGCTGGCAATTCGATCTCTGGTTCCTCTGCCTTTTCTAAATTGAGCTTATACATCTGGAAGTTCACGGTTCATTTACTGTTGAAGCCTAGCTTGAAGGATTTTGAGCATAACCTTGCTAGCATTTAAAATGAGTAGTTATATCATTTGTTGGCATTGTCCTTCTTTGGGATTGGAATAAAAACTGATCTTTTCCAGTCCTGTGGCCACTGTGTAGTTTTCCAAATTTGCTGGCATATTGAATGCAGCACTTTGACAGCATCATCTTTTAGGATTTGAAACAGCTCAACTGGAATTCCATCACCTCCACGGCTTTGTTCATAGTGATACTTCCTAAGACCCACCTGACTTCACACTCTAGGATGTCTGGCTCTAGGTGAGAGTTGAGTGATCATACCATTGTTGTTATCCAGGTCATTAAGATCTTTTTTGTATAGTTCTGTGTATTCTTGCTACCTCTTCTTAATATCTTCTGCTTCTGTTAGGTCCATACTGTTTTTGTCTTTTATTGTGCCCATCTTTGCATGAAATATTCCCTTGATAGCTCCAGTTTTCTTGAAGAGATCTCTAGTCTTTCCCATTCTGTTGTTTTCCTCTGTTTCTTTGCATTCATCACTGAGGAAGGCTTTCTTATCTCTCCTTGCTCTTCTTTGGAACTCTGCATTCAGATGGGTATATCTCCTTTTCTCATTTGCCTTTTGTTTCTCTTCTTTTCTCAGCTATTTATAAGGCCTCCTCAGACAACCATTTGCCTTGTTGCATTTCTTTTTCTTGGGAACTGTTTTTTCACCTCCTCCTGTACAGTGTCACAAAGCTCTGTCCATAGATCTTCAAGCAGTCTATCAGATCTTATTCCTTTAATCTATTTGTCACTTGCACTGTATAATTAGTAAGGGATTTGATTTAGGTCATACCTAAATGGCCTAGTGATATTCCCTACTTTCTTCAATTGAAGTCTGAATATTGCAGTAAGGAGTTCATGATCTGAGCCACATTCAGCTCCTGGTCTTGTTTTTGCTGACTGTATAGAGCTTCTCCATCTTCAGCTGGGAAGAATATAATCAGTCTGATTTTGGTATTGACCATTTGATGATTTCCATGTATAAAGTCATCTCTTGTGTTGTTGGAAGAGGGTGTTTGGTATGACCAGTGCATTCTCTTGGCAAAACACTGTTAGACCCTTTTCCCTGCTTCATTTTGTCCTCCCAAGGCCAAACTTGCCTGTCACCCCAGGTATCTCTCTTGACTTCCTACTTGTGCATTGCAGTCCCCTGTGATGAAAGGACTTTTTTTTTTTTTTTTTTTTTTTGATGTTAGTTCTAGAAGGTCTTGTAGGTCTTCATAGAACTGTTTAACTTAAGCTTCTTTGTCATTAGTGGTTAGGGGATTGAATCTGTCCTGCATTTCAGGCAGATTCTTTATAGTCTGAGTCAACAGGGAAGCCCATTTTGTCTATAGATACCTTTAATCTAAATGGCAGTTTCAGTAAGGCTCGTTGCTTTTATTCCTTAGGCAGCTTGTCATCTATTAGGAAGTCATAAGGACCATCTTTTGTCATTTGTTATTTTGGACATATTTTGACAAGGGGTAGATATTTCTCTACTGCTGCGTTTACTTTTCAAAAATAAGCTAAGGTTGTTATCTTTCAGTTTTTTGGCCTTGTTTATAAAGTTGTGTTTTTCTTTTTAAAATTGTGGTATAATTCATACAACATAAAATTTTCCATATTAAAATATATTCATTGACTTTTAGTATATTCAGTATGTTGTCCAACCATACCACTATGTAATTCCAGAACATTTCCATCATCCCAAGCAGAAACTCTGTACCCATTAGCAATCTGTTCCAGTCACAACCCCTTCCTGCTCAGATCCTGGCCAGCTCTCAATCCCGTTTCTGTCTCTATGAATTTGCGTATTTTGAACATTTCTTATGGATGAAATCATAAAATATGTGGCCTCCTGTGTCTTCTTTCATTTAGTATAATGATTTGAAAGTTTATTCATTTATATATAGTATATATTAGTACTCCATTTCTTTTTATTGCAAAACCTTCTTCCATTGTACGGTTAATACATGTTATTTACCCATTTTCAATTCATGATCATTTGGATTTTTTCACCTTTTGGCTATTAGGAATTCTGCTATGAATGTTGATGTAAAAGTGTTCATGTGGCCATGAGTTTTTCTGTTCTCTATGTACCTAGGAGTGTATAAGATTTCTGGGTCATATGGCATTTTTTTGAGGAACTGCCAAACTGTTTTCCATAGTCACTATATTATTTCACATTCTCATCAGCAATTTATGAGGGTTTCAGTTTCTCCAAAACTTATATATTTTTTAATAATGATAAGAGCTAATATTTGAGAACTTATATACTAGATCCTATGCTATTTTACATACAGTATCATTTAATTCACAGCACAAACTAGATCATGGAGAATAAATAACTCCCAAAGTCCCATAAATAGTAGATGATGAAGCAAGGATTGAATATAGGTTTGTCTTATGCCACAAAATGAATACTTAACGCTCTGTATTGTTGTTGTTGTTGTTTTAGTCGCTAAGTCTTGTCAGACTCTTTGAGACCCCTTGAAGTGTAGTCCGCCAGGCTCCTCAGTTCATGAGATTTCCCAGGCAAGAATACTGGAGTGGGTTGCCATTTCCTTCTCCAGGGGATCTTCCTGACAGAGGGATTGAACCCATGACTCTTGCATTAGCAGGCAGGTTCTTTACCACTGGGCCACCAGGGAAGCCCAACACTCTGTATATTGGAAAGCATTTTCACACTTTTAACTTTGCAAATGTTCTTCAAAGAGTACCATTTACTCATGCTTTCCTGGTGGTAATGAATCCGCCTACAGTATGGGACAGCTGGGTTTGATCAGGAAGATCGCCGGGAGGAGGGCATGGCGACCCACTCCAGTATTCTTTCTTGGAAAATCCCCATGGATAGAGGATCCTGGCGGGCTACAGTCCATGGGGTTGCAAAGAGCTGGACATGACTGAGCAACTAAGCACACATGTTTACTCATGCACAGTGTGTCAGTAGCCACAGTTTACCGTCATGAATGAATTGCATGTGATGATGTAGTAAGAGCACTGGATTTCTATTGGGGAAAAACCCTGAACCCTGCTGATTACTAGGTATGTAAGTTTAGTCAGTTCTTGTGAAAGTATATATGAATTCTCTCAGCACAGTACTTACCAAATAGTTGGAACCCAGCAAATGTTGTTTAAACATTAAAAATAAATTATCAGAAAAACTGTAACACGTGTCCTTTTTTTCTTTTCTGTGTCTGGCATTCTTTTGGAATTGACAGCAACTTAGACCAAATTATTTATACTTGTAGATACAGAAGTGTTGGGTTGCATCTGCTTTAGTTTTTCTTCTGGTGGTCCAGTTAATGTTTTGTGTTGATAATATATCTGAAGACTTTTCCAGTCAGAGGGATCAGTGCCTTAATTATGGCTGGGAAATCTGTGTAAATGTGCCCTTGAAGTAGACTTCAGAAACCTGTTTTTCCCCTCCAGAAGTTCTTTTTTTCCCCCAAGTGTGCACACTTGTATTAGTCAGAACTTCTCCCATTGTATTGCTCCTTTAGCTATAACTCTAGTATCAATGTGTTTTGAAAGAAGTTACATAAAAATAGCAATTTAAGGTTATCACTATAGCTATTAACCAGATAAACCTGGGAAGTAAAATTAGACTCTCCTAAAATTTTCTAAGTATAAAAAAACTTTAGGAATCCATTAAAAATATTATGTTAATGATGTGTATGTGTCTTGATTTTTGTCTGAGCTGAAAATGAAAGGAGTATATATGCTGTAGTGATCATTTTATTGTAGTGTTTTTAAAACTTATTTTGATTGTTGCCTATAGTATGAAATGTATATTTCTTGAGGTTTAACAAGTTACAAAATGCAGTAAATACCCTTCCTCATACCATATGCAAAAATTAACTCAAAATGGGTTAACAGCCTAATTGAAAGAGCTAGAACCATAATCCTCTTAGAATAAAACTTAGGGATAGATCTTTATGACCTTCAGCTTGGCAGTAGAGTCTTAAATTTTGACACCAAAAGCATGTAAGCAAGAAGAAAAACAGTACATGAATTCGACTTTATCAAAATGAAAAACTGTTGTCCATCAAATAATATTATGAAGAAAGTAAAATGACTACCCACATCATGGAAGAAAATAATTTGCAAATTGTATGACTGATAAGAAAATATATAGACTATAGAGGGAATTCCTAAAAACAACAAAAAGACCAACCCAGTTTAAAAAATGTGTGAAATATTTGAGTAGATATTTCTTCAGAGATATGCAGCGATTGATAACTAGCATGTGAAAAGAATCAACATCATTAATCATGGACGAAATGAAAATCAGAAACTCAGTATTACTTTATACCTAATAGTCCAGTTCAGTTCAGTCGCTCAGTCGTGTCCGACTCTTTGCGACCCCATGAATCACAGCATGCCAGGCCTCCCTGTCTATCACCATCTCCCGGAGTTCACTCAGACTCATGTCCATCGAGTCCGTGATGCCATCCAGCCATCTCATCCTCTTTCGTCCCCTTCTCCTCCTGCCCCCAATCCCTCCCAGCATCAGAGTCTTTTCCAATGAGTCAACTCTTCACATGAGGTGGCCAAAGTACTGGAGCTTCGGCTTTAGCATCATTCCTTCCAAAGAAATCCCAGGGCTGATCTCCTTCAGAATGGACTGGTTGGATCTCCTTGCAGTCCAAGGGACTCTCAAAGAGTCTTCTCCAACACCACAGTTCAAAAGCATTAATTCTTCGGCGCTCAGCCTTCTTCACAGTCCAACTCTCACATCCATACATGACCACAGGAAAAACCATAACCTTGACTAGACGGACCTTAGTTGGCAAAGTAATGTCTCTGCTTTTGAATATACTATCTAGGTTGGTCATAACTTTTCTTCCAAGGAGTAAGTGTCTTTTAATTTCATGGCTGCAGTCGCCATCTGCAGTAACTCTTAAAGTAAAATATAAATATTGATGAGTTTGTGGAGATGCTGAAACTGATGGGAATACAAAATGGTGCAGCTGATGTGGAAAACCATTTGGCCCCATCCTTAAAAAGCTAAACAGGGCTTTCCTGGTTGTCCAGTGGTTAAGACTCTGCGCTTCCAATACAGGGGCCACGAGTTCCATCCCTGGTTGGGAAGGTTCCACATGCCATGCTGTACAGTCAAAAAAAAGCTAAACATATAACTGCTTTGTGACCCATCAGTTCTGCACCTAGCTGTATACTCAGAAGAAACTCAGACAGACACTTGTATGCTAGTATTTATTGTAGCTTAATTCATAATAGGCCAAAGGTTGACACTACCCAAATGTCCATCAGTAAACAAAGTGTGATACATTCATACAATGTAATATTTTTCATCCTTAAAAAGGAAAGAACTTCTTATATTTGCTACCACATGGGCAGTCCTTGCAAACATTATGCTAAGTAAAAGAAGCCAGACACAAAAGAACTGATATTAAAGTAGATTAGAGATTATGCTGCAGAGTGGGAGGAGAATGGGGAGTTAATTGCTTAAAGCTTAAAGATCTTCTGTTTGAAGGGACTTCCCTGACAATCCAGTGATTGGGATTCCACCCTTTTACTGCAGAGGGCCTGGGTTCAGTCCCTGGTTGGGGAACCAATATCCCACAAGCCAAGTGGTGTGGCCAAAAGAAAGAGTTTTTTTTTTTTTTTTTTTCCACTTTATACATCTTCATTTATTGATCTTTTTTAATTTCTCTCAACAGCAGCGTACAGTTTGTAGCATACATGTCTTTCACTTGTCTGGATAATAAACTTTTGGAAATAAGAAGTATCAATGATTATACAACATTGTGAATGTGATTGATTAATGCCACTAAATTATACACTTAATGACTTAAATGGTGAATTTTATGTTTATATACAAAAATATTTCTCTACATACTAAATCTGTGTATATTTCCACAATATATAAAAATGCAACAGTCAGGGAATATTCTCTAGATCTGGCAGTAATCTTAACTTCAACATGTTTACTATCATATTGGATCCTAACAAGGCAGCCCATTCAGTATAATATAGGGTTTGTTGTTTAGTTGCTAAGTCATGTCTGACTCTTGCGACCCCATGGACTGTAGCCTGCCAGGCTCCTCTGTCCATAGGATTTCCAAGGCAGGAATGCCTGGAGTGGGTTGGCATTTCCTCCTCCAGGGCATCTTCCCCACTCAAAAATCAAACCCACATCTCTTGCATCTCCTACATTGGCAGACAGATTCTTTACCCCTGAGCCATCAGGGAAGCCTGTAAATGAAAGTTGCTCAGTCATGTTCAATTCTTTGCGACCCCATGGACTGTAGCCCAACAGGCTCCTGTGTCCATGGTTGGGCAAGAATGCTGGAGTGGGTAGCTCTCCCTTCTTCAGGGGATCTTCCCAACTCAGGTATTGAACCCAGGTCTCCCACATTGCAGGCAGATTCTTTACCATCTGAGCTACCAGGGAAGCCTATATATAGGGTTAATTACCCAGAAAATAAAAGTAGAGAATTAAACCAGCCACCAATAATTTTATTTTAAATATATTTGAAACAAAGGTATCTTGAAACAATGTTTATATATAGTTTGAAGAACACTGATCTACTTCCTGCTACTGCTAAGTCGCTTCAGTTGTGTTGGAATCTTTGCAACTCTATGGACTGTAGCCTGCCAGGCTCCTCTGTCCTTGGGATTCTCCAGGCGAGAATACTGGAGTGGGTTGCTGTGCTTTCCTCCAGGGGATCTTCGAACCCACAACTTTCATGGCTCCTGCATACAGGCGGATTCTTTACCACTGAGCCACCAGGAAAGCCCAGTCTACTTCCTAGCGGCTGTTAATTCTCTTTATTTTCTTTTTGTGTTCCAGTTGGTTCTTGTCGTGTTTTTCTGGATCCATCTTCAGGTTTGCATTTATATATGTAGCTGTGGCACCCTGAGGATCTGATAGGCATCTTCCTAATCTCATCTCTTTTATTAGCAAGATAACCTCCATTTTACAGAGGAAGACCCTGAATTGAGAGAGGTGATTGACCTCGACAGGATCATACTGTTGATAGAGCCTGGATTTGAATCTCAATCTATTTTATACTAAAATCTTATTTCCCTTCCTATTTAGATTATTGATAAAAAGTAGATCTCTTGGAAAGAGGAACTTACCAATTACACTCTTTCCACTTGGGTGTATTTTAGGTATATGGTTACTCTTATCTATGAGTATAAAACAGCTATGATAGAGATTTGATTTTTCTTGCTGGATTTTTGCAAGATACTTGCAAGGTACCTTTAACTACTCTTCAGAATAGACTACTTTTGAGAGTAGCTTCTCAAATTTTTGACCTGTGTAAATGTGTCATATTTGTAGGTTAACAGATTCCAGCTGCCTGCCCAACTGAGGCCCTTTTGTAAGAGTTGTAGCATCTTATCCTGATGTCAGTCACAGTGTCTAACATACACCAAAGTACTGGTAAAGAACTGTTTATCCTTTTTGTGGAATAAACCCATTAATTGATACATGCCTGTGCTCTGGTCACTTGGGGTTTTGGTATTCTTTTGATTTTTAAAACCATGTTGCTTGAGAAGTCTTCCCATTGAAATATATCCAGTATATATTTTAAGGAATGAAAGACTCTTCCATTCTATATATAACTCTTAATATGCATTGTTATAGGCAGTATTCCCAGGTAGCTCATCAAAATAGTAAGTTGACTCTGTAGGGACTACTGATAATATAAATATTTAGTGTCCACTGTCAGTAAGGTCATGAACTTGGGAGATACTATAGAAAATAGAAAGATGATCAGACTTTGTTTTGTTTTAAAAAATCTTGTAGCTTTATGGGCCATCTACCCCAAATGAAATAATATTTGTGAAAGGTCTATTGTAAAGAGTAAAACATTTACTGTATAATGTATTAAGCATAAAGCTTGTTGCTTTTGTAAGATATGTGCACTAACAATCTGAATCCGCCTTGTCTTGAGTATCCTCTGCAGGGTTAGGCCAAGCTTCATCACCTTTTCTGTGAGTTATTGCAAAACAGGCTTTAGTGGGTCTCCTTGACCTTGGATTCTGTCCTCCTGTCTTGCCATAGTGCGACAGAACTGTTTTTCATCAGTACTTCTGAATGCTTGTTGAGTCCTCATATTTATGAGCAATGACCTACTTTCATGGCCTTGTCTCTTCCCACCCATCCCTCAGCACTCATGATTTAGGACTCGAGGGCTCAGCATAAAGAGCTCTTTTATTCGCCTTCACGTCGACAGAACATACCAAAATATTCACATCCCCATTGGTTATCATATTCTGTTCTGTTTCTTCTTGAAATACTATTTATTTACCTCCTTTTCTGATAAAACCTCATTCATCCTTTAGGTCCTAGCATAAATGTCACCACTTGAATAAAAGTGTCACACCTTCATCCATTGGCTGAAGGGTTTCTCTCCTTTATTTTCATAGTAGTTCATAGAGATACCAGTTTCTCAGTTTGTAGATGACTCAGTGACTGCTTCTCACCTCTGATTACTTGTTTTCATGACTTTCTCTGAATTCTGAACTTCTCAGCGCAGAGACTGTTAATTCATCTTTGCTTTCCTAATACTAAATGTGCTCAGTAAATGTTTCATTTAGTCCTCTGGAAAGAATATTATGTATAAAATAGTTGGACATATTTACGTATTTGGTCAGGAATACTTGGTGAGGTTTAATTTGAGTGTAATAACAAAACTACATGATTTCTAATTCTCAATCTAGCTTTTGTCCATAGTATGGTTGGTGATAACTGACCTAATTGGTGTCTTAAATATATTACTGATTTCACTATAAATTACTAGAGATACTAATTCCTGTTTCTCTTATTTCTTGGCTAAAGCACAGAACCTCCTAAGGATAATAGTACACCCATATAAAGACTTATGAGAATTGACTGAATTAATATTTTAAGGTGGTTGGAATGGTACTTGGCATGTGGTAAACACACAATAAATGTTAGCTGTTGCTATTCTAGTCAGAAGTTATTGATGGATAATTTAAAATAATAATTTTTTAAATTAAGGTAAAAATATATACCTTATGCTTTGTCACACGCTAAGGATTAAAAGATGACTTCTCAGAGCTCAGCCAAAAAAATTCTTGATTCAGACTTGAAAAGGTTTTAGTGAAAACTGTATGGGATGCAGTGGAAAGATCTGAACCAGGAGTCATAGCTTCAGTTTTGACTCAGATTCAGTTCAGTCACTAAATTTGAGAAGGACATTTCTTAGATGTATATAATAGGTACCTCAAACTCGGTAGGTATAAGACATCTCTTTTCTCTCAAGTGTTCCTTTATACCTTCATTAAAAGCATTTTTATCCTTCCATTTGTTCAAGTCAAGGAATTTAGATGTCACCTTTGATTTTCCTTTTCAGTCACCTTCCACATCTGTTCTTTCAAAAGTCCTTAAAATTCTCCCTTCAAAATACAGCTGTTGGCTTCTTTCTGTTCCCACTACCACACCATAGTCCATGTCACCATTGTCTCTTGCCTTAGAAGTCTTGTAGTTTCTGTTCTTTCCCCTCTACAATCTATTTTACACACAGCTGCCATTTTTGAAACATATCTGATCTGATTTTTCCCCCATTAAAAATCATGTCATCATATTAAAACCATCCTACACTGTGGGGCGGGGGGCAGGCGGGGTGTAAATTGGTGCAGCCACTATGGGAAACAGTAAGGAGGCTCCTTTCAAAACTGAAAATCGATACCATATCTCCATCAATCCCATTCTTTGGCATATACCCAGAACTAACACAGTATTTTTTTTTTAATTAAAGTATGGATGATTTATAGTTTTGTATTGTTTCTGGCAGATAACAAAGTGATCCAGCCATAGTCTTCATATTCTTTTGGTTATCTTAGTCTTCATATTATGGTCCATGGCAGGATTTTGAATATAGTTTCCTGTGATACACAGTAGGGCCTTGCTGTTATTTTATATATAGTAGTTTGTATCTGCTAATCCCAAACTCCTAAATTAGGAGTTATTAAATTAACTGCTAACCTGCTAACCCCTTTGGGCTTCCAAGTGGCTACACAGACATAGAGAACAGACTTAGGGACATGGGACCAGGGGAGGAAGGAGAGGGTGAGATGTGTGGAGAGAGTAACATGGAAACTTACATTACCATATGTAAAATAGATAGCCAGTGGGAATTTGCTCTATGTCTCAGGGGACTCAAACAGGGGCTCTGTAACCCAGAGGGGTGGGATGGGGAGGGAGATGGGTGGGAGGGGACATATGTGTACCTATGGCTGATTCATGTCGATGTTTGGCAGAAACCAACACAATTTCTGTAAAGCAATTATCCTTCAACTAAAAAGTCAATTAATTAAAAAAAAAGAATATTCATCTATAAAAAAAGAATCCGCCTGCCAATGCAGGAGACATGGGTTCCATCTCTGGGTCAGAAAGATCCCCTAGAGAAGGAAATGGCCACTCCAGTATTCTTGCCTGGAAAATCCCATGGACAAAGGAGCTGGACAGGCTACAGTCCATGGGGTTGGAGAGTCGGACAGGACTGAGCATGCATGCTATCCGCTTTGGTAACCATAAGTTTGTTTTCTGTGTCTGTGAGTCTCTTTCTGTTTTGCAGGTGAGTTCATTTTTTTGTCAAATTTTAGATTCCACATATAAGTGATGTATCGTATGGTATTTGTCTTTCTGTTTCTAATTTCACTTAGTATGATCATCTCTGGGCCCATCCATGTTGCTGCAAAATGACATTTTATTCTTTTTGATGTGTGAGTGATATTCCATTGTATCATGTATATAATATATGCTGCATTCTTTATCAATCTGCCGATGGACGTTTAGTTGCTTCCTTGTCTTAGCTGTTGTAAATAGTGCTCCTGTGCACGTAGGGGTGCATCTTTTATAATTAGAATTTCCTCTGCATAGATGCCCAGGAGTGGGATTGCCGGATCATATGGCAACTCTGTATTTGGTTTTTTTAGGAACCTCTTTACGTTTTTCATAGTGGCTGTAGAAGCCACTGTTAGGCCCAAGTCGTGAAATCTCCCAATGACCACCAGGGAGCCTATATCTGATGCAAAAGCAAGAGAGTTTTTATTACCAAGCTCGAGCTGGGGCTCCAACTGATACCGACGCAGCAGCTATAGGAAGGAGCCCTGAGCTCTGGGTTACATTACTTATATAGGGTATTCTCGTATGAAAAATTCGAAAACCGGGAGTCTCCTGGCCTGATTGGTCACCTTCTAGTGAAGGGTTAGGTGTTGAGTTCTGATTGGTTCTCGTTTCCCAGACTTGATTTGAATTTCCCGGGCTGGCCAAGGGTTCTGATTGGTTTGCAGGTGGTGGGGTGAGGTCAGGGGATTTCCAAAGGCTCTTGGATTTCCAAAGGCTCTTTTCCCAGAACCTTACAAAATGGAGTAGCTTAGATTCTTCATTCCCCCCTTCTCTAGGATCCAGGACAGACCCAATCATGGGTCTGGGGTCAGCTCTATGTTGTCTCCCACTAAGGGGACCGTTGGCAAGGCCGTATATTGGGATCTGCGCACCATGAGCTGCACCACGTTGATGCGGCTTTTAATGAAGGCCACTAGTTAGTTTAGTAAGCATGGCCTGAGGGTGAGTAGCAGTAACAAGATAATCAGGGGCCCCACCAAGGAGGATATGAGAGTTGTGAACAAGGGGGATGAATTGAACCAGAATTCAAACCAATTTTGAGACTTTTTTTTTTTCTTTTTTTTCCTGACTCAGCCCTTCTCTTATCTTGGCCAGGGACTCCCTGACTACCCCCGAGTGATTCACATAAAAACAACGTTCTTCCCCTAATGCAGCACATAGGCACCCTGAGAGACTTCATACTCAAGATACTTTTTGGGAATTGGGGCGGAGGTCTCTTTCTTCTGTAACTTCTTCCTGCTGTGCGTGGGCATAGGCCTGCCTAGCAGAGCAGAAGTCTCTCTCTACCTGATCTAACTTGGGGTTTTCCACATCTGAAACCAGCTTCGACCCTTGTAGTAACAGCAATTTAGTTGGCCCCTCTCAGAGATGAAATAGACAAGGGCCAAACAAGAGACCGAACAGGATGGTCATCTCTGGTCCCCGGGAACAGAAGGCAACATTTGGGGTGAGGGTTACAGGGTTTGTGACCCCTTTTGATTGGTTGGTGGTGAGGCAACAGAGCTATGCTCCAGGAATCTTGTGTTCAGTCTGAAGTTACCATCTTCCACCTGGGTTGGGGCTCAAAGACATTGTTATGAAAATGGTGGCATCCAAGCCTAACACAACTCAGAAAACTCAAGTGTTTAGCAGTACAAGGTCTAATCTGAAAGTACACCCATAGCATCACCGAGTTATTTCCCAGGATATCTGAACCATAGCTACTCTATTTTGACTTTTAATTGTAAACTTTTCGTTAATAGCCAAAGCAGATGTCACCATTAATGATATCAGTGTTTCTCTAGGTACGAGAAGATGCAAGAATTGGGACTCATAAAATCTTCTCCTGAAAAGATCTAACTATCTGAAGGCCTATTCTGCCAGTTTTTCCCAGAGCACAGAGTGCCTCATTCCTGATTCTCACCCTGAACTCCTTTCAGGGGCGTTGAAAGTCAGCAGTTGCAGCGGCCATGATTTAATCTTTGTAGATGCAGATGGCGAGTGTCAGTCTTCAGTTGGCAGAGCCCCTTTTTGCTCATAAACTTGACCATGATTATGAGGGGGGCACTTCATGACCATTTTATCCCATGGTGCTGAGAATGTCCATTCTCAGGTTTGGCAAAGATTCTGTTGACAGGCCACTCAATGTGCTGTTACTGGACTAGGCCATAAAACAGTATCTAAAATTCTCTGGACCACCTGTCTTACTAGCTTTTTGGTCCAGGAAAATATTCCCTCTTGTTGCTTCTTGCCATATCTAGAGTTACACTGTTACCATCATCGATCTCATATGGGACTATATATTATTCTATTAGAGGCCTCACACACACATTTGACAGTGTAAGAAACAGCAATTTTGTAAAACAGGGGAAATACAAATAACATAGCCAGCAGTATTAGTAAAGTCACAAGTAAGACTTATGTTAAGAACTTCCTTTAGATGTAGCCCAGTATATCTTTAGGTCATCTGACTTAGTCTGCCCTGTAGAATCTTTATCTTCCAGGGAAATTACATGTTGGCACCATCTATAAGGCACATAGCCCAGTTTTCTAGTGTTACTAGACTGATTATCTTTAGTATGATTTAATTTTTTTTTCAACATAGAGGAGACTTTAAACCTAAATTAGTGTAGCCTGGTATTATCTATATAAATCCATCCCATAATTGTGGGAGATTTTCCCCTCCTTTTCGGAAACTATTCTCGTTCTGATTGAGCTTGGGTAATAGGAAAAAAACCACTCAAATTTATAGCCAGAGTCAGAGCAGGCATTATTAATTGGCCCGGTGAGGGGATCCTATCTAGTAATATCACAGTGACCTGAATATGACTAATTTTTTTAAGTAAATTTTCTCAGGGCCAACCAGTTAAGAGTCTGGTAGTAGAGAAATTTACCAAGGTAACCCAGAACTAGACACAGGTAATTGGCCACAAACCCAACAATGGGATTGATTTTTAAAACTAGCATAGGATCAGGCCTATGACAGAAAAGCATTTGACTTATATGCAAAGGTCTCAGAAGTCAAGAAAACATAAATGATCATATGAATCAGGTCCAGCATCTTGGGGAAGCTGTCTACCTCTGATGTCATTGTCTTCTCATCCTGGTGTAGTGTAGTTTCTCCTGATAAAAAAGTCCTTCCATCCATGTTGGAGACAGTCCCTTAAATTATGTCTTTTTCCAGTCCTGGTTGCAGGTCATGAGGCATCTGATCTTCATCCAAAGATAGATTACTGAGATAAGCTTCAGAAACAAACTTAGGGTGTTCTTCAAGAATTCAATTAAATTTTACATTAACATCACATAACAGCAAAGAACTATCTAAGAGATGAGTCTTACTAGATGCAGACCTCCATTAACAAACTGGTATTTAACATTTTGAAATATCTTTTTCTCCTTAAAATTACCCTTATTTTTATTAAATATAACTAAATTAAGGCTAGTTTGTTTGCAAAATAGGTCTGTTCTCACTGATTTTGGTCTGATGATTTTTATAACCATAATTGATCACAGGCTTTTTATTTTGCTGAAACATTTATAGTCTCAGACTGAACTTTTAAAATAAAACAGGGCTGGGAAACTCACACCAAAGGCTTATCACAGATTTTGCCTAACAAATCTAGGTGAATTCTTCCCTTTTTAAGGTCTCAAAAATTTCTTGAGATTTTTGTATCCGTGAGATAACCTTCTTAACTCATTTGATAAACTTACTGGAAACCTAAGAACTTCCAATTTTTAGAGGAGTCAGAAAATATAATTGTTTTGTTTACAACGTTTAATTTTACCATATTGTCATAATTAGTTTGAGGGGAAGATTTTTCCCTACTCCCTGAAAACATAAGATTCAATTCCATAATTTTTCAGATAGAAACCATAAAAGTTATAAGCATATTCGCTGGTTCATTCAGTCCTTTTGCTAACTTTTGTGAAGTCATCAGGTTTTCCATTAAAATACCAGGACATATCAGAATGTTAAAAACTCCATGTAATTTTTAGGATATCTGAATTAGTAATTTTACCATACATTATAACCTGAGCAGATTTATTACTCATCTGATAATCTTTTCCATGTAATTTAACCAACCAAGTAAGCACAGTTTAATATCTCTCTTTGGGATGTTTCAGAGGGTCCCTGGAACATCCCAAAGAGAGATATTAAACTGTACTTACTTGGTTGATCCCGGACGAACCTCCAAATGTTATGCCCAAGTCGTGAAATCTCCCAGCGATCACCAGGGAGCCTATATCCGATGCAAAAGCAAGAGAGTTTTTATTACCAAACTCGAGCTGGGACTCCAGCCGATACCGACGCAGCAGCTATAGGAAGGAGCCCTGAGCTCTGGGTTACATTACTTATATAGGGTATTCTCGCATGAAAAATTCGAAAACTGGGAGTCTCCCGGTCTGATTGGTCACCTTCTGGTGAAGGGTTAGGTGTTGAGTTCTGATTGGTTCTCGTTTCCCAGACTTGATTCGAATTTCCCCGGGCTGGCCAAGGGTTCTGATTGGTTTGCAGGTGGTGGGGTGAGGTCAGGGGATTTCCAAAGGCTCTTGGACTTCCAAAGGCTCTTTTCCCGGAACCTTACAAAATGGAGTAGCTTAGATTCTTCACCACAGTCCCACCAGCAGTGTAGCAGGGTTTTCTTTTCCCGACACCCTCTGCAGCATTTAACACAATATTCTGAACCACCTATACTACCCACTCCCCAAAATTTAAAAAATCTTCCCCTTGCATTTAGAAATTAGATTTTAACTTCTTACCATGGCTTACATCATCTGGCCTTTGGTTTCCTTTTCTTTTTCTGTTCTCCCCCTTATTCTGCTTCGTTTACAGTGATCCTTTTTTCTGTTTTTAGATATGTCAGACCTTTGTGCCAGCTTGTTTCTTCTGTCTGAAACATTCCTCTACCAGGTCTTTTTATGGCTGATTTCTGTTTATCAGTCATATCTCAACTTTTTGTGTCAAATGTCAGCTTTTTAAAATGAGGCCTTGCCTGAGCACTAAACCTTTTCTCTATCACAGTGTTCTGTTTTGTCTCCACTTGATATTTTCTTATTTTCACCCATTTGGCTACCTCCTAGAATATAAGCTCCATGGTCGCAGTTTGGTTGTTTTCTTTACCATGGTGTCCCAGCTCTTTGATTAGTTCCTGCCATAGAACAAGTACTCAATAAATATTTGTGGAATCACTGGATGAATGAATCTCTTTAAACTTCATGTTTTTAAATTGTAAAATAAAGATTTCCATCTGAATGATATTAAGGGACTCCCTCATCAAAGGTAAACAAAACCGAACACTGGTTAAAGGCTATACTGACAGATTTATTCAATAACTAACTCTAGTAGATGGAACTTGAACTCAATTTCAGTTTGCCCAGAGGTGGCTGGCATTTTAAAGGTAGGATGAGGGAGTTGGGGAGATGGTAATGAGAGAGTAAAGGAGTTGAGCTGAGTTAGGGAAATAAAAAATCACAAAAGCCAGTTATGAGAGTTGGTCTAAGTCAGCTTGATTAAGCTTTTTGTGCCTGAAACTTCTGCAGTCTGATGATTACATACAAAAGGATTGGCTTTCAGGTCCCTGAGGACGCCTGTCTTGTAGGACATATAGATAACACCTCTCAAAGGTTTAGAGGAGAGATTTACAATTTTAAGTTTGTTTGTTTTAAAAATAGTTAGGGGGAATTCCTTGGCAGTCCAGTAGTTAATACTTGTCATTTTCATTGGGATGGAGCAGGTTCAGTTCCTGGTCAGGGAGCTAAGATCCTGCAAGCTGCCTGTTGTGACAAAAAGGAAAAAAAGAGAGATTTAGAGGTCCTCCAGGATCTGATCAGATGTTGGCTGGAACAAACAATAAATCCTTTTGGCAACCTTGAGTTTTCTAGACAACAATGAAAGAGCAGGGGTGTGTCCTTAGGCTGATAGAAGCCATTCAAGTGGTGGTCTAGTCTCTCGGTGCCAACATTTGGATGTTCATGCTGAGAATTTTGTGGTTTTCCTACACTCTTCCTCCTTTTTAATACTTTTCCTTCTAAACTGCCAAAAAGAGAAGAATTACTGGTGCTTCCATTGTGTATATGAGTCTGACATTAATATGTTAATAATCTCACTGAGATAAAGTCTGTGTTTTTGCTGAATAGGCATGTCAAACCACCTTTCTTATACATGTTCAGCTGCTGTGAACTTTTAAATGCCCCCCACACCCCCTACCCCTTATTTTCCATCCTCAACCTTGTTTTTTCTCTGTAGAAGTCAAGAAGAATAGACACCGGGAGTTTTGGAATGACAACAGGCAGGCAGCCAAGAGACCTCCCATGCTGAATGGCATTCAGCCTTGCAGGCACGGAACATTGATTTTGTGTGTGTATCAGAAAGACTGTTCCTTAGGCACCGTACAGGGGGAAGCAAGAAGACATGATCACTCATTAGCACATTTAGAGAGAATCAAACTTAACACCAGTATTATGGAATGACAATTTATGGTGATAAATGTGGATGTTTTGGATATTGGAACATTCTCTAAAAAGGAATTGCATGCAAAATGAAATTAAATAGGCTGCTTGGTTAGAATCAGATGAAACCTGGGGAATTAATGTGGATTACCAATCTAGTAGGAATCCCTTTGCTTTAAGGCCCCAAGAATAACTGTCTAGACAGTTTCTAATAAACAAAGCTAGTTTCTGGTCCTCTAGGCAAACTGTGGCCCCTGTGTCAAATCTCACCTTTCTGCCTGTTTATGTATGGCTTGAGAACTAAGAATGGTTTTCATATATTGAAATGGTTGGGAGAATGGTTGACATATGAAAATTATATGAAATTCAATTTCCTTACAAATAAAGTGGTATTGTCAAGTGGTATTGGTCACTAATTTATGTATAATAGAAAATACTGCTTTTCCTGGAATGTGACATCAAGTGGGCCTTAGGAAGCATTAGTATGAACTAAGCTAGTGGAGGTGATGGAATTCCAGCTGAGCTATTTCAAATCCTAAAAGATGATGCTATGGAAGTGCTGCATTCAACATACCAGCAAATGTGGAAAACTCAGCAGGGGCCACAGGACTGGAAAAGAAGGGCAATGCTAAATGTTAAAACTGCTGCACAGATGCACTCATTTTATATGCTAGCAAGGTTATGCTCAAATCCTTCAAGCTAGGCTTCAACAGTACATAAACCGAGAACTTCCAGATGGATAAGCTCAATTTAGAAAAGGCAGAGGAACCAGAGATCAAATTGCCAGCATCTGTTGGATCATAGAAAAAGCAAAAGAATTCCAGAAAAACATCTACTTCTGACTGTGTGGATAACAACAAACTGTGGAAAATTCTTAAAGAAATGGAAATGGAAACCACCTTACCTGCCTCCTGAGAAATCTGTATGCAGGTCAAGAAGCAACAATTAGAACCAGCCATGAAACAATGGACTAGTTCAAAATTGGGAAAGGAGTACGTCAAAGCTGTGTATTGTCACCCTGTTTATTTAACATGTAAGCAGAGTACATCATGGGAAATGCCAGGCTAAATGAAGCACAAGCTGGAATTAATATTGCCAGGAGAAATATGAACAGCCTCAGATATGCAGATGATACCACTCTAGTGGCAGAAAGTGAAGAAGAACTAAAGAGCCTCTTGATGAGAGTGAAAGAAGAGTGAAAAAGATGGCTTAAAACTCAACATTCAGAAAACTAAGATCATGGCATCTGGTCCCATCACTTCATGGCAAATAGATGGGAAAACAATGGAAACAGTGACAGACTTTATTTTTGGGGCTCCAAAATCACTGCAGATGGTGACTGCAGCCATGAAATGAACCTTGGAAGGAAAGCTATGACAAACCTAGACAGCATATTAAAAAACAAAGATATTACTTTGCTGACAAAGGTTCATATAGTCAAAGCTATGGTTTATCCAGTAGTCATGTACCGATGTGAGAGGTGGACCATAAAGAAGGCTGAGCACCAAAGAATTGATGCTTTCAAATTGTGGTGTTGGAGAAGACTCTTGAGAGTCCCTTGGACTGCAAGGCAATCCAACCAGTCCATCCTAAAGGAAATCAGTCCAGAATATTCACTGGAAGGACTGATACTGAAGCTGAAGCTCCAATACTTTGGCCACTTAATGCGAAGAAACAATTCATTGTTAAAGACCCTGATTCTGGGAAAGATTGAAGGCAGGAGCAGAAAGGAGATGACAGAGGGTGAGATCATTGAATGGCATCACCAACTCAATGGACATGAGTTTGAGCTAACTTTGGGAGATGGTGAAGGACAGGGAAGCCTGGCATGCTGCAGTCCATGGATTTGCAGAGTCAGATGTGACTTAGCTTCTGAACATGACTTAGCAACATGACTGCTTTTGCACTGTAACAGAGTTTAATAGTGGAAAAAGAGCCCATGTGGTCATAAAACCTAGATTATTTTGTTTGTCTCTTAGAAGTTTGCTGACCCCTGATGAGATTATGTAGTCCTGCATAAGAATTATTTAAGTGTCGTTTATAGTACTTTTTTTATTTGCAGTATTTCCTTTGTGGTAACAATGTGCTGTGCTCAGTTGCTCAGTCTTGTCCCACTCTTTGAGACCCCATGGACTGTATCCTGCCAGACTTCTCTGTCCATGGAATTTTCCAGGCATGAATACTGGAATGGGTTGCTATTTTCTACTCCAAGGCATCTTCCCAACCTAGGGATCAAACCCACATTGTTGTGTCTCTTGCAATGGCAGGGGTATTTTTTACCACTGTATCACTGGGAAGGTAGTAAAAATAGGTTATGGCTGTTTGGGCAAATCTGAGTAATGGGCCTTGAGAGGAGGTCTTCAAATAGCATAGTATAAGTCCACATTGCTTAAAGAAACTGATGTATGGTAAAACCAATACAATATTGTAAAGAAATTAGCCTCCAATTAAAATAAATAAATTTATATTTTAAAAAAAGAAACTGAAAATGAATAGCATGTTTATCTCTGAATATCAGCACAGCAAAGGTTTTACACCCTGAACATTGTAAATGAAGGTCAGTAAATTGAAGCTAAGTAGTGCAGATGCAGAGGCCTATATCTTAATTATCTCTATATCTACCTCACTCTCTCTCCTTCCCTTTCACACAGTAAATGATAATCAATAGTTGTTCAGCTGTATTTGCTATCAGTGATGCAGTGAGCCATTGACTGTGCATTGGTAACTAGGTTGTTGGCTATGCTTTGGAGCTGTGTCATTCTCAGCCCCTCTGGGTGAAGTTGAGCTTCCCCACACTCAGCTTTAGCCTTCAAAGTATTTTAGGGGTGTGGTATCCAGTAGAGCACTCAAGAAACGCTTCAGCCAAGTCATAAGCTTTAGTCTGTGTTGTTGACTGTCCCTCTGATTTTTTTTTTTTTTGATTGAGATATTATTGACATACCATGAAAGTCACCTTTTAAAAATATGCAATTCAGTTTTTTAAGCATATTCACAAGTATGTGAGCTATCTTAATAGTAGAACACTGTCTTAATTGTAGAGCATTTTTAAAGTTACTCTAAAAGGAAGCCCATTAGCAACAACTGTTCCTCCCTCTACTTACCCATTAGCAATTTTGTCTATATGGATTTGACTCTTGTGGAAACTCTATATACAAACACTCCAAAATCTGTGACCTTTTATATCGGATTTTTTTTTTACCTAGCATCATGTTTTTAATATTCATCCATGCTGTACAGTATAGCAATAATTCATTCCTTTTCATGGATGCATAAAATTCCGTTGTATTTATATTCCACATATTATTTTACTCATTCATCAGTTGATGTAAGTTTGGGTTGATACCACCCTTTGGCTATTATAAATAATATTGAGATGAACATTTGTGTAGCATATGTTTTCATTTTTTAATATGTACATACCAAGGAATGGAATTGGTAAGTCATGCGGTAACACAGTGTTAACTTTTTGAGGAACTGCTAACTTTTTTTTTTTTAACAAAGTGGCTGCACTAGTTTACATACCTATCATTTGCTATTTTCCTTCTTTTTGATTATAGCTATCCTAACATGTATGAAGTAGTATTGCAGTGTGATTTTGAGTTACATTTCCCTAATGACTAAGGACACTGGTCATCTTCTGCTGTGCTTTCTGGCCATTGCCCTGTGTGGTATTCCAGAAAAATTTCCTTCACTCTGTATGTCTCAGTATTTTTTCTCTGCAAAATACAATGCTGTAGCAGTCAAAGGAAGTATGGTATTCCAGAGAATGGAGAGCTCTTTCTTCCTTTTTGCCTTTAAAGATCTTCCATTATAGGGTTCCTGGCCATACTGCTTGCTTATATTTTTTCTATCCTAACAATGATCTCCTGTGATTCTATTACACAAGTTGGTTTAAAAAAAAAAAGGAGACAACACTGGTAAGGAGAGGGAAAGAGTAACCCCTCCCAGGAGGGCCAGCTTAGTCTTATTCCTAAGTTGAGATAGTTATGTGAGCAGTCTTACTTGCCTTTTGGTTTTTCTTCTCCCAGCCTTTGTAGCCAGTTTCCCAACCAGATAATCTTGTGCCTTTTGTTGGTTCTTCTCCCTGGGCCTTCATTATACTCTTTACTTCTTGGATTGGAAAAAGAGTGTGAAGTTTGTAAGCACTTTATATCATTTTTCATGTGTACTTCACAACCTTTAAGATCAATATTACTACTGCTCCTCTTTTATTGCTGAGGAAACTGGCTCACAGAGATCATAGAATCCATGGCATTTCTCTTGATAAGTGTAATGGTTATCCAGATCTTCTTTCTTCATACTGTTAAATTGTCTCTGGTTTGCTTGAAATGTTTGTGTGGAAAGAGAAACCTAGAAATTTAAGTTAATGCCACATTATAGAAGCCAAGCAGTGAAATCTTTACCCATAATTAGGAGGACTTCGAGTTGGAGAGTTACTTGAATAAAAATGTGTCTATAATTTGGCGTGTTATTTTTAGCTTGCTTCTAGTCTAGGCATAGAAATGAATTATTGTCCTTGTCCTGAAGGAACTAGGCTATTTGGAGAGGTGGAATCAGATAATTACTTGCATTTGGGAAACTGTGCCACAAAAGTGTGTATAAAATTCTTGAGAGCAAAGGAGACAGCTGCAGAGGTCACTGCTTACCTTGAATGCAGTCATCATTTAGTAGTAGTAGTCAACGTTTCTGATATATTTAAATAGTAGATATTTCAGAGTATGATTCGATTGGACTGTGTTTGGCATAAACTTTTTCCTTTATGTATTAACAAAACAGTTAACATAGTTGTACAACAAAACTACCAATGTAAATAAAAATTGCTTTTCTGTATTAAGACTTTAACTTTCTCTTGACAGATATGCCAAGAGTTTAATAGCACCTGGGCATGGGAGATGGAGAAGAAAGGCTATCTTGAAATGAGTGTTGAATGCAAGTTAGCACTCTTAAAGGTAATAAATTTATTATTTGTTAAAATTATTTTAATTAAAAAATCACTTTGACTCCTTCTGGTTGAATTGGGAAGCAACTAGAAAGTAGAAATTTTTATTGTTAGTGGAAAAGGACAATAGAATTTTCATTTTTTAATTTATTTTTTGGTGATAAAATTCTTCTTTAAATTACTGTTTTTGGTTGTTTTTCAATACACACTTATATCTAGGTTTAGTGATCTCTGCCTGTAGGGATAATGGTAAACAGTTACCCTAGATTAACTTTATGCATTGTTGGCAGCCTTCAAAATCATAGCTAACAAATATGGTAAACTGTGGTTAATCTTTCACTGATTTACTAAATCAAAGATTCAGGGAAGAAATCTTATATATACTAATCATATATAAAAATTTTAATAAAAAGTTAGTTCATCCATTTTGGTGCTGGCAGTATGATTTTTTTTTTTTTTTTTTTAAAGAAAATTCTCCAGAGGCAGTTATCAGTAAGACTGCCTTTGGTAAAAATTATGTATGTCTCGAGCTTTCAAAAATAGACAGCCGTTTCAAGAATAAAGTTCATCTAAAAGCTTTAAGAGAAAGTCACTGAAAATTTTATACCGTGAACCAATTTGGGAGACTTTAATACAAACACTCAGTGCTTTAGAATATAACTTAATTTTTGGGTCACTGGTTGTGTTAAACCTATAAATTTATGTAATACTAAAATTGTATGTTAAATTAGAAATTTGTCTTTTAAAATTGCTTATTGTAAAATAAGTGTACAAAAGAGGAGAGAGGAAAGTAAAAGATGGACAGACATACTCTTTCTCTTCTTATCCCTGAATCAGTTTCATGGTTGAACATAACACATTTATTGTGATGGAGAAACAATTATGGGGTATTTTAAATCATGTTGTGACTATTTTCCAGTACCTCTGTGAGTGTCAATTTGATGACAATCTCAAATTCAAGAATATTATCAACGAGGAGGATGCCGATACCATGCGTCTCCAGCCAATTGGCCGTGACAAAGATGGCCTCATGTACTGGTACCAGTTGGATCAAGATCACAATGTCAGAATGTACATAGAAGAACAAGATGATCAAGATGGCTCTTCATGGAAATGCATTGTGAGGTATCTTTTATTGGAAATTTTTTTACCTTTATTTGCATGTTTCTTACTTTGAGCTCTTCTCTACCAGAATATAATCTCTGAGGCTTGGTGATTCTTTTCCATTTATGGGATTAGGAGTTTCTAGGACCTAGCCTAGTGCCCAGCACAATACTCATTGGAAGCACTTAATTATTTGTCAAATAAATAAGTACATTTAGCAATGTCGTCCACGTCAGGACATATACCTAGTACTTTACGGAGCTAGAATCCAAAAAATAATGATGCATAGGTAATATACACAGAGAAAACCATTGTTAGAAAGAAATATAAGAAAAACACAAATATATTTTATATATATATATATATCTTTTTACTGTGTTGCATAGTTTGTAGGATCTTAGTTTCCTAACCAGGGATTGAACCCAAGCCCTTGGCAGTGAAAGCACAGCATCCTAACCACTGCAATGTCAGGGAATTCCCAGATAAACATAAATTGATTTTTATTTAGCTATATAGCTTTCTATTAGGCATTATTTGTTTATTCTTCTTAAATTTGTCTGATTCATGTGACACATATTTTCATGTGAAAATATACTACATTTTCAGTTTTTCCTGTGCATACATTTATTTAGTGAGGTCTGAAGAAATCTGAGGAACATTATGCTTTTCTGTCCTAACCCTTTTTGAAAAATCTTGATTTCTTATGTTTGTATTGATAAATATATTTGAATGGAAACATTTAATTTAATATAAAGGTTTGAAATAAAACTTTTTAAAAAATTGATTAGTGACTCTCGGATTGTTATTCAGAATCTTTGTGTCTCCAATTTTCTGTTTTTGCAGATTAATTATTTAGAATTTATTGTACTAATTTCCACAATTTACATTAATTTTTAAAATATTATAGGATTTATAACTAGAGTAGGGAGAACTAATGGATATATGTCTAGTAGTTTATGAAGACTCTTTAACTCATCTTTGTTTTTGCTTAGATTTTAGCAGATTTTTGTTAGTGGTCATTTATTAATGTTTTGAACAGAAAATTCTAGAAATTCATGCTATTTGTTTGGGTCATGGAAGCTGAACTTTTATTCCCTAAGAATAAACTTTGAATGAGCTCTTGGGGGATTGTTTTTTAACAATTCTTTCATCATATTATGGTGAGATATATTATTATATATTATATAATATATGATATATCATCATAACATAATATATATTATATCATATAGGATATAATAGCATCATATATTATATAAAATATAATATGAACCATATAATATGGTTTTCTATATAGTTAACTTACTAAATTAAAATAAAGTGGTCCTGAAATAAGATGTACTCACCATCTCCCCCTGTGAGTACATACATTAAATAAGGTTCTGTTCATGATGTTTTACCACCATTCTGCTGCTTTCTTTATTAAACTTGCATAGTTGTTTGAGACAACTGCTTTGTGGAAGAAAAAGTTACGACAGAGAAAAATTATTATGATTATTATTAGTCAGTCATATGTGCTTTTAAACAACTGCTAGTATATGATGTTTTAATGCCAATGCCTGATGTAAGAGAAAGACCATAGATTTTATAGCTAATAAGTGAATCTAGTTTCCTCTGCTTATCATCTGTAGGAAGATTGCTTAATTACTCTCATCAGTTCTATTCAGTTCAGTTCAGTCGCTCAATCGTGTCCGACTCTTTGCGACCCCATGAATCGCAGCACACCAGGCCTCCCTGTCCCTATTCTTCCTAAAATGAGGTTGATAATACTGCCCCAGTAAAGCTGTTCTGAGGACTATAAGATAGTTATACTAGGGCTGTAGTACATGCTTGATAAAAATTTGTTCCTTCTCCTAACCTTTTAAATTACTGCATTTTCTTACAACTTCTAACCCCAAAGATTGAAACTTAGTTACTTCATTAGAGAAATGTTTATCTGCAGGAAGAGAAAAGGGCAAATTTGCCAGCCAGCTTTTTCCAAATATGTAGTAATATTTGGGATCATTAATACTACTTTGGGTGTATTGAGTCTCATTTCAGGTAATTAAAGGCAGATTCTAAACAACTGATTGTCACAGTACTGTTCCTTTATTTCATTAAAGTCATAGATTTGAATTGCATGCCTGCTTGTGTAGTAGGCACTGTGCTGAGCAGTGGGGGATGTAGTGGTGAACAGTACAGCTCTGGGGTCTCTCGATGATCTTCATGCACCTGTGGAATTCCTTATATTGTAAGCAGTAGCTCTTAGTTGTATTTAATGTGTGTATTTTCTAGGGAAGTATCATAGTTTTGATAAATTCTTGATATGTTCTGTGACATGGCATTTCAGTTAACTTTAACTTAACATACTAGTACTGTTTTGGACAAATGTAATGAGCTTTTTCATTCATATAGGTCTCTCATTTTTGTGAAGGTTGAATGTGAAAAGCATTGTGTTACTATTCTTTGTTGTTTATTCACTAAGTCTGACACTTTTTTGTGACCCCTTGGACTGTAGTCCACAGGGCTCCTCTGTCCATGGAATTTCTCAGGCAAGAATATTAGAGTGGGTTGCTATTTCCTTTTCCAAGGAATCTTCCTGACCCAGAGATCGAACCCGAATCTCCTACATTGGCAGGTGGATTCTTTACCACTGAGCCACTAGGGAAGCCCTATTATTCTTTTCTTTCCTCAAAATTGAGATCTTAGTGGTCACTAAAATGCGTTCGATACCCAAAACAATGTAGGGCATCATTCCACTTGTCACATGTAAGATTCTTCGTGGAGTATAGTATTTAGAATTGGATGTCAGACTCTTAAGGAGAATATCAGTATAGTGGAATGTGTTCTTTATGGAAGGAATCACAAAGAAAATGATTTAATAAACTGAAAATACTTGATTTAGCATAAGTATAGGGAGATATAACTATCTGTATACATTTAAAGAATTGATTTGTGTAAGAGTATTTCTTTCAAGGGCTCAACCTGCTTCAGTGGATATAAATTATGGGGTAGTAGAACTGAGTTTATGGAGGTGAGAACATTTGTTTGTTTATATTGCAGAGAAATAATTGTTGGAAGACTGATAGATGCTACAAAAAACATTTTCTAAACTTGTAGGTTTCAGTCTTTTTCAGAAGATAGAAGAAGGGAGGGTAATTCTGAATTCATTGAATGAGGCCAGCCTTACCAAAACCAGGAAAAGATATTACAAGAAAAAAATTATAGACCAGCATCTCTAAGGAACATAAATACAGAACTTTTTAAAAAATATTAGCAAATCAAATCCAACAATGCAATTAAAAAAAAAAATATATATATATATATAAAATATGACCAAGTAAGAGTTATCTCAGGTATATAAGACTGGTTCAATATTTGAAAATGAATTTTCACACATCAGAAAATATCACATGATCATGTCAATACATAACAGAAAAACCATTTGATAGACATCAACACTGTTTGATGATTAGAAGTCTTTAGCAACACAGGAAGAGACAGAAACGTCCTTGATTAAAAAAGCTTATTGGAAATTTCCTGGCAATCCAGGGGTTAGGACTCTCCACTTACACTGCTGTGGGCCAAGGTTCAATCCCTGTTCAGGAACTAATACCCTGTGTGACTGCTAAAAAAATACTAATTTCCTATTGAGGCAGAAAAGCAATGGCACCCCACTCCATTACTCTTGCCTGGAAAATCCCATGGACGGAGGAGCCTGGTAGGCTGCAGTCCATGGGGTCGCTAAGAGTCGGGCACAACTGAGCGACTTCACTTTCACTTTTATGCATTGGAGAAGGAAATGGTAACCCACTCCAGTGTTCTTGCCTGGAGAATTCCAGGGTTGGGGGAGCCTGGTGGGCTAACGTCTATGGGGTCACACAGAGTCAGACACGACTGAAGTGACTTAGCAGCATGGAGGCAGAAAATAAATCCTACACAAAATTGGAAGGTTTCCAATACTTGACTTTCAACAAAAGTGAAGGATCATCTAAAAGATTTGTTAGTTGAGTGTTTTAAATTATTTTTCTAAAAAGCTACCAAAAACCTACATGTAGCATCTATTTAATGAAGAGAAACTTGAAGTTTTTCCTACTATGATTAGGAACAAAGCAAGGGTATCTACTCTCTATTCCTTTTTAACATCATATTGGAAGTTCTAACTAGTGCAGGTAAAAAAAGGAAATAAAAGACATACACATTGGGAACAGAGAAATAAAACTTGTTGTTTGCAAATGACATCATCTTCTTTGTAGAAAATCTGAAAGAATCAACCAAAAAAATCTCCTGGAACTAGTTTATTATTGTAGCAGTGTTTCAGGACAAAAAAATTAATACACAAAGGTCAATCGCTTTGATATATACCATCAGTGAATGTATGTTACCTGAAATTAAAAGCACAGTACCATTTACATCAGTGCCCCTAAAGCTGAAATACCTAGGTGTAAATCTAACAAGAGTGTGCACAAATCTATATGAGGAAAGAATAGCTAATGAAAGAAATAAAAAAAGGAATCAGTAAATGGAGAGATATTCCATTATTCCATGTTCAAATATATAAGAACAGTTAATATTGTCATGATATCAGTAGAGTCTGATCTGACTCTGTAGAGTCACTGCTGCTGCTGCTAAGTCACTTCAGTCGTGTCCGACTCTGTGTGACCCCGTAGACGGCAGCCCACCAGGCTCCCCCATCCCTGGGATTCTCAAGGCAAGAACACTGGAGTGGGTTGCCATTTCCTTCTCCAATACATAAAAGTGAAAAGTGAAAGTGAAGTCGCTCAGTCGTGTCCAACTTTTAGTGACCCCATGGACTGCAGCCTACCAGGCTCCTCCACCCATGGGATGGAGTGGGGTGCCATTGCCTTCTCACTGCAGTCCCAATCAAAATTCCAGCAAGTTATTTTGTGGATATCAATAAATTGACTCTCAAATTTATAGGCAAAAGACCTATAATACACAGTGTTATAAAAGAACAAAGTTGAAGTACTGACCTTACCTGAGTCTGTGTCTTTCTGTTAATCTACCATAAGGAAGAATCTAGTATTGGCAAGAGAATAGACAGGTAGATCACTGAGACAGAATAGGGACCATTGAATTAGATGCACACAAATATAGTCAACTTATGTTTGACCAAGGAGCAAAAGGAATGCAGTGGAGAAAAGATAGTCTTTACAAATTGTCTTGGAACAACTGGACATCCACATTCAAAAAGCTGAATCTAGACCCACACCTTTACAACCTTTACAAAAATTAACTCACAGTAAATCACAGACCTACATATAAAATACAAAACTATAAAACTCCCAAGAAGAAAGCATAGAAGAAAATCTAGATGACTTCAGGTTTGTTACAGGTTTTGTTACAGTACCAAAGGTGTAATCCATCAAAGAAAGAATTGATGATGCTGGACTTGATTAAAATTAAAAATTTCTGCTCTGTGAAAGACAGTGTCAACATAATGCAAATATAAATCACAGAATGGGAAAAAATTATTTACAAAAGACATATCTGATAGAGCACTGCTATTTAAATTGCTATACAAATAACTTTTAAAGTCCAACAATAAGAAAACAAACAACCTGATTTAGAGTGGACCAACGACCTTATCAAACAGATGGCAAATCAGCACAGGAAAAGATGCACCATGCCCAATGTCATCAGGGAAATGGAAATTAAGACAACAGTGAGGTATTGCTAGACACCTACTACAGTGGCTAAAATCGAGAACAGGTTTTCCATTTGCCTGCAATGCAGGAGATGTGGGTTCCATCCCTGGGTTGGGAAAATCCCCTGGAGGAGGAAATGGCAGCCCATTTCAGTATGCTTGCCTGGAAAATCCCATGGACAGAGGAGCCTGGAGGGTTCTGGTCCATAGGGTCGCAAAAGAGTCAGGCATGACTTAAGGACTAAACAACAACAACAAAATCAAGAACAGTGATAACAGCAAATGGTGGTGAGCATAGAGCGCAATAGGAACTTAGATTCATTGCTGATGGGAATGCAAAATGACACAGTCAGAAAGATTGGTGGCTTCTTGCAAAATTAAACATTATCATATGAACCAGCAGTCATCCTCTTTGGCATGTGCCCAAAGAAGTTGAAAGCTATGCCCTTATAAAAACCTGCACAGGAATGTTTGTAGCAGCTTACTCAAACTTGCCAAAACCTGAGAACAGCCAAGATGTTCTTCATTAGGTGAATGGATAAGCTACAGTGTATCCAGACAATGGAACATTGTCATCTAAAAAACAAATGTGTTATCAAGCCATGAAAAGACAGAGGAAATTTAAATCGTGTTAATAAGAGAAGGCAATCTGAAATTAACTGTATGATTTCAACTATATTACGTTTTGAAAGGCCTTGTATAATAATGTTCATAGCATCTTTGTTCATAATAGTCCTCATATATGGATTATTACTTAGCAATAAAAAGAAATGACCTATAATGCGTGCAACTCTGTGGCTTCGTTCTTAAGGAATTATCGTGTGTGAGAAGTCAAAAAGTACATGCTGCTGCTGCTGCTAAGTCGCTTTAGTTGTGTCTGACTCTGTGCGACCCTATAGACAGCAGCCCACCAGGCTCCCCGTCCCTGGGATTGTCCAGGCAAGAACACTGGATGGAGTGGGTTGCCATTTCCTTCTCCGATGCATGAAAGTGAAAAGTGAAAGTGAATTCGCTGAGTCATGTCAGACTCTTGGCGACCCCATGGACTGCAGCCCACCAGGCTCCTCCATCCATGGGATTTTCCAGGCAAGAGTGCTAGAGTGGGGTGCCATAGCCTTCTCCCAAAAAAAGTACATACCATTTTATTTAAGTTCTGGAATTAACTGATGTATGCCTACAGTGTTCGAAACTGATTCCGTTTTGCTTTTGGTGGAGCAGAGGAATTGAGTAGGACAGGGCAGGAGGGGTTTGGGGGTGATAGTAATATTCCTTTTCTCGATTGGGCTATGGATTACACAAGTGTATGCATTTGTCAGAACTGATTTGCTGAATATCTAAGATCTGTTCATTTCAAAGGATGTAAATTATACCTCATTAAAAATATTTTAAATACTAATAATTATTTCATAATCATTTTCAAAAAGCTGTTTCCTAAATAGTGTACAGAGTTTTCATGTATACATAATTAGGAGATCTGTCAAGGCATTTCTGTGATTAATATAGCACAGAGTTTGAAATATGGTTTCTGAAGTCAGACTTTCTGTAATTGAGTTCTGCCTTTAATATATACTAATTAACTCTGATCATAGATCATTGTATCTTTCTGCATGTTCTCACTTTCTTAGTCTAAAAAATGGGGGTAACAATAGTACTTATTTAATCAGATTATATTAGAATTACATGAACTAATTCATGTCATGATTTTGGAGTAGTGCCTGGAGCATAGTAATCACTCACTAATGTTACTTCTGTTATTAGTATACTCCTGTCAATATCACTCATTAATATCTTCTTTCAGTTTCTTGACCCCCTTAAATACTGTTGTACTCAGTTTTCTTCCTTTTTATCTGCTCAGTGATATGAAATTATATGAGAAAAGTGGAATATTACTGGTAAATAGTGGAATCATATATTACAGACATCTGCTAAAGACTTGCTGTGCCACTGTCTTGGGCTCTGAAAGGGAAAACACTTAATGCCATTCCTGAGCTTTCCATATTGTTGGAGAAAGATACAGGGAAATAGGAAATGATAATGTAGTGTCATAAATGTGATCTGTGATGGAGATTACTCTCCAGTGTGCTATGGAGGATCAAGATATCTAACCCGTACTTGGCAGAAGACGATACCTGTGCTTGGCTTTGTTTTTTAGTCTGTTTTTTTTTTTTTTTTTTTTTTAATTGAATTGTGCTACCAGATCAGTTGCTTCTGAGCAGTTACTTTTGTGTATCCCTACCAATTCTAATTCTGAACATCCCTTAAGAAAAGTCATATTCCGTGTTATAATAATTAGAGTGATAGTTTCCATTTCACTCAAGTCTACGTTAACAGATAGTTAACCTAGATAGTTAGATTATCTGTAGGTACAGATGGTTTAGAATCTGTCAAAATCAGTCAGTCTGCCCAAAACTTGAGCTTCCAACCTTTCCACTTGGGTATGTTTCTCCTATCACAGTTAATAGCATCCATGTTTGCTTGGATCCAAAACTTGGGAGGCACATTTTCTTTTTCTCTCACTTCATATACATTCTATCAGCAAATCCAATCAGCTGTTTATGGAAAATTATCCAGTGTTTACATGTTCCTTTTCCCTTACATGCGTCTCCAAGCCACCATCACTTTAAAAAAAATACAATTCAATGATTTTTAGTATATTCACGAAGTTATGTCACTATCACTATGATCTAACTCCAGGGCATTTTCCTCACCCCACAAAGGATCCCCACACCCTGTAGATTGGCAGTTTCTCACCATTCTCCCTTTCCCCAGCTTGTGGCAGCTGCCAGCCTTCTTTCTGTTTCCCTAAATTGCCTATTCCAGACATTTTATATACATAGAATCATACCATACGTGGCCTTCATGTCTGGTTTCTTTGAGATAGCATAATATTTCAAAGTTCATCTATGAAGAATCAGTACTACATTCCTTTTTATAGCTAAATAATATTCCGTTCCCTGAGTGTACCACATTATTTTTCCATTCTCTGCTTGTCTTTGAAACTGTAATCTTTTATTTTGTATTGGGGTATAGCCAATTAACAATGCTGTGGTAGTTTCAGTTGCACATCTATCTGCCTGTCTTTGAAAGAATAATTGGAGTTAGTCCAAAACACACTTTGGATTGAAGAGAACAGAAGTGTAAATAACCTGAGATCATAAGAGAGTATGATTTAATATGTCTGAGTGAAGAAATGTTTTAAAGAAAATAAAGCAATGAAGCAGGGAGGGCAAAACAGCTGGCTTGTTAGAATCCTCAGACTCCTTTATAAGGTCCAGGAGGACCACTGGATGGCTTCACATGTAGATTTTACCAAACCATTTTTTGTTTTGTTTGTTCTGTTTTAATTAATTTTTAATGGAGTATAGTTGTTTTATAATGCTGTGTTAGTTTCTTGTATACAGTAAAGTGAGCCAGTTATGAATTCCACCAAACAGCAGTGTTAACACCTATGCTTCTGAAACTATTGCAGAAAATTGCAGAGGAGGGAACATTTCCAAACTCATTCTGTGAGGCCAATATCATCCTGATACAAAAACCAGACACAGGTATCATTTAAAAAAAAGGCCGATATCACAGACCAGGATCATTGATGAATGTTGAGAAATCCTCAACAAAATACTAGCAAACTGAGTGCAACAAATTAAAAGTCTTAACTACCAGTGGTTAAGACTCCTCACTTCTACTGCAGGGAGCCTGGGTTCAGTCCCTGGTCAAGGAACTAAGGTCTTGTATGCCTCATGGCACAGTCAAAACAAACAAGCGAATAAACATTGTGAGGATCCTACACCATGATCAACTGGAATTTATTCCAGGGATGCAAGTGTTCTTCAGTATATGTAAATCAGTCAACCAACATGATACATGAACCACATTAACAAATTAAAGAATAAAAGCCATATGGTCATCTTAATAGATAGAGAATGCTTTTTAAAATTCAATGGCCATTTATGATAAAAACGCTCTAGAAAGTGGACATAGAAGGAGCATCTTAACATCATAAAGGCCATACGTGACAAACGCACGCCTAGCATCATACTTATTGGTGAAAAGCTGAAAGCATTTCCTCTAAGATCAAGAACAAGACAGTGATGACTGCTCTCGCCACTTTTATTCAACACAGTTTTGGAAATCCTTACCACAGCAACCAGAGAGGAAAAATAAATGAATCCAGATTGACAGTGAAGAAATTAAACTGCCACACTGTTGGCAAATTATGTGATGCTATTCATAAAATCCTAAAAATGCTATCAGAAAACTACTAGAGTTCAACAGTGAATTTAGAAAAGTTGCAGAACACAAAATTAATATACATAAATCCGTTGGGGTGTATATACACAATGGAATGCTACTTAGCCATAAAAAGAAGGAAATTTTCCATTTGTAGCAGCATGGGTGGACTTGAAGGGCATTATGCAAAGTGAAGTCAGAAGAAGGACAAATACTCAATGATATCACTTATATGTGGAATCTAAAAAATACAACAAACTAGTGAATAAAGCGAAAAAGAGGCAGACTAGCAGATATGGAGAGCAAACTAGTGATTACCAGTGGTAGGGGGAGGTACAAACTATTGGGTGTAAGATAGGCTCAAAATGTGTTGTAAAACATGGAGAGTAAAACCAGTATTTTGTAATAACTGTAAATGGAAGGTAACACTTTAAATTACATTAAAAATAAAAAGTTCTGTAAAAAGTGGTAAGAAATTGGATATAATTTTAATCTATATATATTAAAATTTCCTCCATTCCAATTTAGGGCTTTTAAAAATTATTTAACATACTAAATCTAATTGTAAGATTGAAACAGGAGAAATCCAGATGGGTAGTTTTCTGTTTTTATAAGATAATGGCTTTATTAGGTTGGCATTTTAATGTAATAGACAGATTAAAAGCCTTTAGGAGAGTTCTTTAATCAACTTTTCTGCAAATTTTTTTGTTGTTAGAGTACTGAAAGTAATTGACATGGATTTTCTAGCAAGTATTGGCATGCTTCTAATGTTCACAGCTTTTAAAAGAAGGTATAGTGAAATACTTCAATATATTTTTCCATTTCCAGCATGACCTCAGAAAATAACAAATGGATTGGGCCACTTATACATATGAAATTCTCATTGAAATATGATGATAACAACAGTAAGTGGATAGAGGCTTAGGTTAGAAGCAGGTAGGGCTAATGAAGTTCAAAAATAGAAACTATTTTTGTTTTTTGTAAAGTGGGTATAGTACCACACAATCTCAAAACAGCATCTGACATGACCTGCTACTATTAGATAATTAAAAGTCTAAAACTGTTCGTTTTATTGTGTATGCTAATGTGATAGTTATACTATGTATAAACATATAGTCATTGCCATGCACAATATTTATAATGTGTGTAACCCTGTGTGTTCTTTCTCATAGACAATGGCAAAATGATTGTCTTTTTAATTTCTGAAAGATGTCTGTCTCTGGTGATTTTTTACTTTCTTTGGAAACCAATTTAATAATACTTAAGAGAATCCAGTCTTATATAGATAAGGAAACTCAGGTCTGATGAAAATATATGACCTGTCCAGCGGTGCATAGCCATTTGTTTTAGGAACAGGGATTCTGTTTATTCATTAAGTATTTTTTAGAGCTTACTTCATAAGACAGTCCCCACTTTCAAGCAGTAGTGTTTAGCTAGAATGGTGGTGGAATTGGGGATAGAGGACATATGTGGCATGACAGATAGAACAGATAATTTCATCTTGATACTAACTACATAGAATTAAGAGGTGCGTGCACAGTCCTTTGATGACATAGATGGGGAGATCATGGTGCTGATTCATTAACTTAGTGGCAGATCTAGAACTATATTTCCCAAGTCTTAGTCCAAGGTTTCCTTTTTATTTCTGCTGTTAAACTGTGTTTTTCTGAGCAAGAAAAAAATTTAAATTATTATTGTTATAAATAATAATTTATTATTAAATTATTGTTTTATTGTTAATTGTATGTGGCATTAAAATTGACCGTATTATATATACCTCTGGATTTGGTAGTAAAAATAGATAATTTATTTTCTTATATTTTTATTCAAATTGAATTTACTTTGGTTTTGTACTCCTGAGAGATTGCCTCGTATTGAAAAAAATTATCAAACTTTGGTTTTTGTTTAATTTTGTTCCTAGTGTTCTTTTTAACCAAAAAGATTTGAATTGCCATTCTAATAAAAACATAGTCTAAGATTCCTCGTTGGTGAACAGTTTATTTTAATATGCATTCATTCCTAATACTTAATTTTAAAATGTAAGGTTCATTAGGGTTAGCTGTACTAGTGTTTTAGATGTTCTTAATATGTTTTTCTTTTTTAAATGTTAATTTCTAATAGGTGTTATTCTGAAATCATTTTAGAACTGAAGAAAGATTTTTTAAAAATTTATTGAAGTATAGTTGATTTACCGTGTTAATTTCTTCTGTACAGCAAGGTAACTCAGTTATCCATATGAATATTCTTATATTCATATTCTTTTCTATTATGCTTTATCATAGGATATTAAATATAGTTCCTGTGCTTCGTAGTAGGACTTTGTTGTTTATCCATCCTATATAAATTAGTTTGCATCTGCTAATCTCAAACTCCCATTTTTCCCTACCCTTGCAACCACAAAGCTTAGAACAGGAGAAAGATTTTTATGCTGCCCTCTGTTTTTCCATTTTTTTTTTAGAAATCGAAACGAGTTGGCTGAGACTCTTGCACTCCTGAAAGCACAAATTGATCCTGTACTATTGAAGAACTCTAGCCAGCAGGACAGCTCTTCCCGGGAAAGTCCCAGCTTAGAAGAAGAGGAGACTAAAAAGGAGGAAGAAACAACTAAACAAGGTTTTTTTGTGTGTCTTGTTTTTCTTTGTTTTGTAATTTCTTCTCTTTTCCACTCTTCTTCCCACCTACATCAATTGAATTTTCCTCAATTTGAAGAGTTTTAACTTTTCCTGTTAAAGGAAGTAGATTTTTCTATCATTTAATGAAAAAGAGGCAAAAAAACTATTGAGTACTTTGGTCTTTTATCCTGAACATTTAAAAAATTTACATAAAAGTGTTCCAGCCATCAAGACATGATATCTTTTACTAATTTAAGAATACAGAGAATATTAGTGAACTTTTAAAAAATTATTGTGGTAAAATATATATAACATAAAATTTTATCATTTTAACCATTTTTAAGTATACAGTTCTGCAGCATTGAGTTCATTTGTATTGTTGTGCATCTGTCTCCTCCATTCATCTCCAGACTCATATCCTCCAACTGAAACTCTGTACCCATTAAACACTAACTACCCTTTTCCCCCTCCCCTTAGCCACAGGCATCCATCATTCCACTTTCTGACTATGAATTTGACTAACTCTAGGAACCTCACTTCAGAGAAATCATGCAATATTTGTTCATTTGTAATTGCCTTATTTCACTGAGCTTAATATCTTCAGTATTCCTCCATATTATAACATGTATCAGAATTTTTCTTTTTTAATGCTGATATTCTCTTGTATGTGTCTACCACATTTTATCTATTCATCTGTCACTGGACACTTAGGTTTCTTCTACCTTTTGTCTATTATAATTAATGTTGCTATGAAAGTGGGTGTACAAATATCCGCTTGCACTTCTTTTGGGTATATCCCTGGAGTAGAATTTTTGGATCAAATGATAGTTCTGTTTTTGATTTTTTGAGGATTTGCCATATCATTTTCTACAACTGCTGCACCATTTTACATTCCTATCAATTCTGCATAAGGATTCCAATTTTTTTACATCCTACACATCACTTGTTATTTTTTTTTAAATAATAGACATTCTAATGATGTGAAGTGGTATTTATGGTTTTTGATTTGCATTTTCAAAGTGACCAATGATGTTGACGACTTTTTAATGTTCTTATTAGTATGTGTTGTTTGGGAAAATATTTAAGTCCTTTTTTAAGTAAGCCAATTTTTAAATCAATTTTGTGTGTGTGTGGTGTGGATTGGTTTTCTTTTTTGTTTTGGGTCGCCCTTAGCAAATTCTTAAGTCTATGATAACTATAGTTATTAAGCTTGATTTCCTGATTGACTTTTTTAATACGGTTAACTGAGGAGATTAAATCCAAACCTTTTCAGAAGATCAGAAGCAAGTCCTAACTTTTCTAGAAGCAGAGAAACCAATTGAAGTTTTGTCTAACGTTGTTTGGTTAATACTTTTTCTTGATAACATGCCTTTTAATGACAGGGTACAGAATTTGCTCTCTTTATTGTCCTTTCTACCTCTACTTTTAGTTTTCCTTTACTGTTTCGATTAGAACCTGAAAATAGTATGTTCTTACCTTGTTTGCTGCTTTGAGGAAACTAATCATAAATTCATCCCCCTAGCTGCAAGGATTGCATAAAACCAAGTAATTTTGCATTTTAATGTAGGGTATAATATTTGTACATACCAATATTTCTTTTAGCAAAAATCCTGATTATTTTACTTTTACTAGTGATTATATGATTTCAAATATCTTTGGTGGTTTTAACCATGAGCTGTATTTCTCATTTGGCAAATTCGTTTCTATATCCTAAAATTCAGTTTGTGACCTATATCAGTAAAACTTAATAATTTTTAAAGTAGTCTAAACCCATTTTTGAATTTTCAGATTTTTTAACATTGAAGTATAATTGACATACAATTTTAGATTTGTTCCAGGCTTACAACATAATGATTTGACATTTGTATTTGTTGTGAAATGATCACCTCCTTTAGAAAGCAAAGAAAGGGAGAAGAAAAGAAAACCCTTTCATGGTTAGAGAAACTATTGAAATTTTCTTTTCTGATTAAATTTGTTATGATTAGAATCAACAGGTGAAAATTTAAGTTGTCGTTCATAATTTTTGGAAAGTGTCAGTGGCATGGTTTTTGACTGTCTACAGATTCCCCTATAATAGGAACATATTGATAGCAAAAGTAAAAAACTGTAGTATCTGAAACTAAGATCTTAACAGAACTTGGGTTCTCTGGGCGTTATGGCTTCTCAAACCTCTCCAGCTGAAGATCCCTTCCAGAACTAAACTCCACACAGAGCTCATGCAGTCTGCTGGGAATAGGATCTAAATTAAATAGAATAGGAACAGTAGAGACAAGTTTAAAAAAAAAAAATTCAGATGAAAGTATAGGAGAGGTCTAGAGTTGTATAATCTCATAAAGTAAATCACTTTTAATTTTTAATATGAAAAATGCAGAGCTTGATAGCAGTAAAATTAGAAAAACTACCTACTTGACATAAAAATGAGTAACTAAAAAAGATCAAGACCAAATCCCATAGAATTATAATAATGAAAGAAAATAAGCATATTAACATCACTGCAGAAATGAAAACTTAACCCAAAGACATTCTCACTAAACATATGAAAACACTAAATAAATAGGTGGCAAAGTTAACAATTTTTTAAAAAATCTGTAAATAATATCTGAGTCAACAAACACAACAATTAGTGCCCTTAAATAACAGCAGATAACCCACGCGTGAGGGGAGTAGAGCCAGAGACCAGACCAGAGGCCGAACTCAGGATCTGACAAGATGGCCGGGCTGCCCCACAGGATTATTAAGGAAACCCAGCGTTTGCTGGCAGAACCAGTTCCTGGCATTAAAGCAAAACCAGATGAGAGCAACACCCGTTATTTTCATGTGGTCATTGCCAGCCCTCAGGATTCCCCCTTTGAGGGAGGAATTTTGAAGCTTGAACTATTCCTTCCAGAAGAATACCCAATGACAGCCCTTAAAGTACATTTCATGACCAAAATTTATCATCCTAATGTAGACAAGTTGGGAAGAATATGTTTAGATATTTTGAAAGATAAGTGGTCCCCAGCACTGCAGATTCACACGGTTCTGCTATCGATCTAGGCTTTGTTAAGTGCTCCCATTCCAGATGATCCATTAGCAAATGATGTAGCCGAGCAGTGGAAGACCAATGAAGCCCAAGCCCTAGAAACAGCTAGAGCATGGACTGGCTATATGCCATGAATAATAATTTAAATTGATTCGATTGTCAAGTGTGTATCACTTCTGTTCTGTCAAGACTTCTTTCTTTTTTGTTTGCATTTAATGGGCACAGTCTTAGAAACTACAGAATGAAAACCCAGGCATCTTCAAACCTTTACTGATTAAATGCACATTAGCAAATCTATGTCTTGTCCTGATTCACTGTTGTAAAGCATGAGCAGAGGCCAGAAGTATCGTCTAGAATGTTACAAAACATTTGAAAGCAGTGGCGCCTCTCTGCTTTTATTCATTTCCCCATCATGGTTTAAGTATAAAGCACTGTGAGTGAAGGTAGTTGTCAAGGTTAGCTGCAGGTGTGTGGGTGTTTTTTGCATTTTATTATTTATTTTTTTGGTAGGGGGGTGGAAGGTAGTTTTATTTTAATTTTATGGGCTACTTTCCCCTTATGGTGATCTAAGTGCATTGGTTAAAAGTAGCTAACCATTTCTTTAGAATATGCTCTCTAGCCAAGTCTAACTTTATTTAGATGCTGTAGATGGACAAGCTTGATTGTTTGAACCAAACAGACATTAAACAGACATCACAGCCCTCACTAATAACATTGTGACCTTGCTGTCAAGAGTAGAATCTTCCCTTCAAGAAAAAGCTTGTGACCATTTTGTATGGCTTGTCTGAAAATTTCTGTAAATCTTACGTTTTAGTACAATATTTTTTGTTATTCTGAAAAAAAAAAAAACCAGCAGATGGAATGTTGTGTGTTTTTAAAAATAAAAACAAAAGCAAGTTGACGAAGATTTGAGAAAAGGAGATAAAGAGTTGAAGATATGCAATCAAAATCCTACAGAGGTCCATAGAAAAGAAAACCAAAGCAAGGAAACAGACAAAAATGCTAAAGACTATGCTTAACATAACTTCTTTTTTTTAATTTCTTTATTTTTAATTGAAAGTTAATTGCTTTACAGTATTGCATTGATTTCTACCAAATACCAAACATTGTTTCTACCAAACATCAATATCAGACTACCATGAATCAACCATAGGTTTACCCATGTCCCCTACCATAACTTCTTGAAATAAAAAAAATGTAAGACTACATATTTTAAAGACACTAAAGACCTTGGAAAATCAACCCAGAAAAACCAGCATCAAGACATATTCTAGTAAAACCCTTCAGTTTTGAGGAAAGTACTTTGGCCATCTTGACAGAAAGACCAGGTGACTTAGAGAGACAATATCAGACTGCCATCACTATATTTGAAAGCAATGCCTTATGCCAGAAGAAAATGCCATAACATATGTAAGAGAAAAAATGTGAACCAGGGATTTTATGTCTAGCCAAAATGACTACTAGATAGAGACTGCGTGTAAACTGCTATCAATATCTAAGATCTATTTTCTATGAGTCTGTTTATAAAAATCTTCTAGTGAATGAGCTTCAGATAGCCAAAAAGACTAACAAAACCTCAGTGGTGGGTGATATGGTAATAAATATAAATATATTCATTTGTATGGCTTTATATATATATGTGTATATATACACACACACACACATATATTTCCTACCTCTGTTTATGAGAGGAATCTGAGAACAATGATAACCCAGTAACAGTGAGCACTCTTAGCCTCTAGATTTTCATTTCAAAATACGATTTTCTACTAAAAGGAACTAGTGCCCCATAGAGACAGTTGCTTTAGGGGATGGGCAAGAAAAATGCAAGATAAGCTAGAATATTTTAGAATGCCAGAAATTAAGGGTGTACTCAGAAAATAATTTGGGCATCTCAGTAGGACCCAGTGCCGACTAGAAGGAGTGGTGAAAGCAGAACTGTTCTAGCCACAGATTTATGCAGCGATAGATTTTAAATCTATGACTTCACATTTCTGTAAGTTCATGATTGATTGAGTAAATAAATACGTGGAGAAGGGATCACTTTTCCCTGCAGGTGACTGTCAATTCCTTCTACATGTCAGGGACTATACTTTCCTGCAGTGTGGAATGAATGAGAGAAATAGAAATTTACCATTAGGGAAATACTACAGTAGTGAGTGTCACAGGTAAGATCTGACAGACATTAAAATGAGTGGGTACAAATGTGTGGAGAAACAATATATTAGCATAATCTCCAAGTGTCTTTCCTGTGACATTTACCTATTACAAAGAGGGAAATGGTTAACTTTACAGTGGAATCACCAGCTGACACCACCTTAACCAAATGATCAAGGTATTTACATCATCATTTACCCTCTGGTATAATGCATAGCATCTCTTTTGTGGAATTTTCATCAAAAATGTATATCTTAATCTAATCTTGAGAAAACATCAGACGAGACCAGATTGAGAAGTATTCTGCAAAATAACTGTCAAGGTCAGGAAAGAATGAGGAATGGTCACAGATTGGAGGAGACTAAAGAAATCCAAGAACAAAATGAGACATGTATCCTCAAAACAGAATGGGCCTGGCAGGGGATGGGGGGGATCTGGTGAAATTTAATCAAATCTGTTTAATAGTGTTTTACTAATGTTAATTTCCTGGTTTTGAGAAGTGTGCTATGAGGGCACAAGTTGTTAGCTTATGAGAAACAAGGTGATGGTGTCCTTGAACTATTTTTGTAAGATATCTGTATGTCTAAAACTATTTCATAATAAAGATTTGAAAAAGAATGTTGGGTGAGCATTAATTTAGAGTTTGGGAAGATCCCCTGGAGAAGGGAACGGCTACTCACTCCAGTATTCTGGCCTGGAGAATTCCATGGACTGTATAGTCCATGGGGTCGCAAAGAGTTGGACACCACTGAGCAACTTTCACTTCACTACATGTAACTAAATCTAAATGACAGATAGAGCACAGAACATATAGTCTTTAATAACTTTGTGTTTTAACAGTGGAGCTATAAGACAAAACAAATGGAGAAAGAATGGGAAGAGTACGCACAAAAACTTGTGGACTTCCCATTAAATTACTTTGGTGTGGTGTTGGTATTCTGAAAAGATGCATAATATGTGTGAAATGTAATTGATATTCTAATTGTATCATATGTAATATTCTTGAAAACCAAGATTCTCATTGTGGGGAAAAAGAAATAAGATGTAAGAAAGTTAAGGAAATACTATTATGAAACTCAAGGATTATTTTTATTATTTTCTAGCTCTGTGTACTGAAAAGACCTAGAAACAATGGCCAACCCAGTAGTAGTGAGCATCCTTTGCACCCAGATTGTGCTCTTGAAGTACAATTTCCCATTAAAGTAAATCAAGACTTCTTGGAAAAGTGGCTTATTTCAGTCCTTGGGTATCGTGAGCCAAGAAACATCCTGTCATTCCAGGTAGTAAAGACTCTTATCAAAGTCACACCAAAAAAACCTCAAGAACCAACTTAAAGAGGTTTCCACTGTCTAAGATGGGACAAGCATCATAAGAATAATAGCTATAGTGGATTAAAACACATTGAAGAATATATATATATATATAACTTGATTTATTTTTGCCTGTGCTGGGTCTTTGTTGCTGCACGGGCATTCTTTACTTGCAGAGAGTAGGGAGCTACTCTCTAGTTGGAGTGCGCAGGCTTTTCATTGTGGTGGCTTCTCTTGTTTCAGAGCATGGGCTCAATACTTGTGATGCACAGGCTTAGTTGCTCTGCAGTATATGGGATCTTCCCGGACCAGGGATCAAACCTGTGCTTCCTACAGTGGCAGTCAAAGGGACTCATTACCACTGAGGCACCAGGGAAGCCCCATTGAATAAGTCTTAAATCTTGATACAAATTTCATCATGATACTAATAGAAAAATTTGAAGGATACCAGTGGGGACCAAATTATTAATTTGAAAACTGTTAAGCAGAAAGAATTGAGCTTTCATCCTGCCTTTTCAATATGAATTATACCACCATAAAACAAAATAATATATTAGCAAAGCTTATTTTTATATAATTTATAATAATTGATGAAAGATTGACAGAATGGGAATATCATCACTTTGCATTCCCTAATAAGAAAAGGTTTTATTTATTGAGCAGTAACATCTCTTTAACAACACAAAAGGATGATTAAACAGTAATGCCTCTTGATAAAGAACATACCACCACCAAAGTAGTTTTACCACAGAAATTCTGTGGTATTCTGTGGTAAACATGAATCTGCTGAAGGCTGTAGATTAAAGTGGTGATTTACAGGAGAAAAAGAACAAAGGCATATGGAAATGCACTCAGTAAAATCCAGATATTACAGATTTGTATCACCATCAAATTGCTTGACTTGGTGACGCAAATAAGCTGCAAAAAAAAAAAAAAATGGATGGAAGAGCAAGAGTAGATTAAAGAGACCTAAAAAAGGAAATAATAAACAGGTAAAACTAAACTATAAATCAAAATAAGGAAGTGATTAACTCTTAATATAATATAAAACTTGAGGTAATAGTTACAATTGTTAGAGAGGGTATTACTGTTGGGCAAAGGCTGGAGTATGACTCTTGGGATGCTAACAGGGTTCTATTTCCTGTTTGCCTTCTAATAATTTATTACATGGTTCATTTGTTTTCTCTGGCTTTATTTTGTTAGACTTAATTATAAAAAATTTCTTGATGCCTTTGTCATATATCTACCATGTAATTTTTAAATAAGTTACAGAAGGATTGGCACCAATTTATATCCCTTTAACATGGGATAAAATGATAGTTCCCAGACAGTAACGAATATGCCTGCAATGCAGGAGACCTGGGTTCGATCTCTGGATCAGAAAAATCCCCTGGAGAAGGGAAGAGCAACCCATTCCAGAATTCTTGCCTGAGAATTCCATGGACAGAGGAGCCTGGAGGGCTACAGTCCATGGGGTCACAGTTAGACATGACTGAGTGACTGACACAGAAGTGTGAGGACAGCTCCTATTTGTCCATTTGATGCATAGTAGTAATATATCAAATGATAATTTCAATATTTTGAGCCCAGGAAACTACTACAGCTCATCAGTTAATACACAGAAATCTGTTGCATTTCTGTACACTAACAAGATCAGAAAGAGAAATGAAGGAAAGAATCTCCTTTCCCATTGGATCAAAAAGAAAAAAATACTTTATTCATAGAAATAAATCTACCTAAGGCAAAAGACCTGTACTCTGAAAACTATACGACACTGATGACAGTAATCAAAGATGCCACAAAACAGATGGAAGGATATATTACACTTTGTTCTTGGATTGATATTGTCAAAATGACTATACTACCCAAAATAACTATACTGCCCAAGGCAATTTCGCTGTCAAATTACCAATGGCATTTTTAACAACTAGAACAAAAAAATTTTTTTTATTTGTCTGGAAACATAAAACACCTCAAGTAGACAAAGCAGTCTTTGCCTAATGGATCTGGGGATATCAGGCTCCCTGATGTCAGACTATCCTATAAAGCTGCATTCAGAAAAGTAGTGTAGTCTTGGCACAAAAACAGGAATATAGATCAAAGGGACAGGATATAAAACCCAGAAATAAGCCCACGTACCTGTGGCCAATTAATCTACAAAAGAGGAGGCGAGAATAGACAATGGTGAAAAGACAGTGTTTTCAATGAGTAGTGCTGGAAAAACTGAACAGCTATGTGAAAAAGAATGAAATTAGAACACTCCCTAACACCGTACAGGAAAATAAAATCAAGATGAATTAAAGAACTAAATGTAAGACGAGATAATATAGAACTCTTAGGGGGAAAAAATAGGGAGGACACTTTTTGACATAAATCACAGGATTATTAATTTGGATCCATCTCCTAGAGTAATTCCAATCCAAAGAAAGGCAATGCCAAAGAATGGTGAAACTACCGCACAGTTGCACTCATCTCACACGCTAGTAAAGTAATGCTCAAAATTCTCCAAGCCAAGCTTCATAAGTACGTGAACCATGAACTTCCAGATGTTCAAGCTGGATTTAGAAAAGGCAGAGGAACCAGAGATCAAATTGCCAACATCCGCTGGATCATGGAAAAAGCAAGAGAGTTCCAGAAAAACATCTATTTCTGCTTTATTGACTATGCCAAAGCCTTTGACTGTGTGGATCACAATAAACTGGAAAATTCTGAAAGAGATGGGAATACCAGACCACCTGACCTGCCTCTTGAGAAATCTGTATGCAGGTCAGGAAGCAACAGTTAGAACTGGACATGGAACAACAGACTGGTTCCAAACAGGAAAAGGAGTCCGTCAAGGCTGTATATTGTCACCCTGCTTATTTAACTTCTATGCAGAGTACATCATGAGAAACGCTGGGCTGGAAGAAACACAAGCTGGAATTGAGATTGCCGGGAGAAATATCAATCACCTCAGATATGCCAATGACACCACCCTTATGGCAGAAAGTGAAGAGGAACTAAAAAGCCTTTTGATGAAAGTGAAAGAGTAGAGGGAAAAAGTTGGCTTAAAGCTCAACATTCAGAAAACGAAGATCATGGCATCTGGTCCCATCACTTCATGGGAAATAGATGGGGAAACAGTGGAAACAGTGTCAGACTTTATTTTGGGGGGCTCCCAAATCACTGCAGATGGTGACTGCAGCCATGAAAATAAAAGACGCTTACTCCTTGGAAGGAAAGTTATGACCAACCTAGATAGCATATTCAAAAGCAGAGACATTACTTTGCCAACAAAGGTCCGTCTAGTCAAGGCTATAGTTTTTCCAGTGGTCATGTATGGATGTGAGAGTTGGACTGTGAAGAAGGCTGAGTGCCAAAGAATTGATGCTTTTGAACTGTGGTGTTGGAGAAGACTCTTGAGAGTCCCTTGGACTGCAGGGAGATCCAACCAGTCCATTCTAAAGGAGATCAGCCCTTGGTATTCTTTGGAAGGACTGATGCTGAAGCTGAAACTCCAGTACTTTGGCCACCTCATGCGAAGAGTTGACTCATTGGAAAAGACTCTGATGCTGGGAGGGGTTGGGTGCAGGAGGAGAAGGAGACGACAGAGGATGAGATGGCTGGATGGCATCACTGACTCGATGGACTTGAGTTTGGGTGAACTCCGGGAGTTGGTGATGGACAGGGAGGCCTGGCGTGCTGTGATTCATGGGGTCACAAAGAGTCAGGTTCAGACGACTGAGTGACTGAACTGATCCTCACCAACTCCCCGGAGTTCTAGAATAATGAAAATAAAAACAGGGTCGTCCTTAATAGTTGAGTGGTTAAGACTCTGCGATTCCACTCTTGAGGGGCATGGATTCAATCCCTGATCAGGGAACTAAGAACCTGCATGCCATCCAGCATGGCCTTAAAAGGAAAAGAAAAACAAAAATAAATAATGGGACCTAGTTAAACTTAAAGATTTTACACAGCAAAGGAAGCCATAAAGGAAATGAAAAGACAACCCTCAGGATGAGGGGGGGTTGCAATATTTGCAAAAGATGGGCAGCTAACAAGGGATTAATCTCTAACTATACAAATAGCTCGTGCTGCTCAGTATCAAACAATGCTGGAGAAAGTATGGAGAAAAGGGAACACTCCTGCACTGTTGGTGACAGTCTAAATTGGTATGGCTACTATGGAGAACAATATGGGGGTTCCTTTAAAAAAATAAAAATACTGTTTGAGGCAGTAATCCCACTCCTGGGCATATATTGGGAGAAAACCATTATTTAAAAAGATACATGCACCCCGATGTTCATAGCAGCACTATTTACAATAGTCAAGATGTAGAGGCAGCCCTGAATGTCCATCGACAAAAAACGGATGACGAAGATGCTGTATATACAATGGAATGTTACTCAGCCACAGTGAAGAACGAAAAATGGCAACACGGATGGACCTAGAGATTATCGTACCAAGTGAAGTAAGTCAGAAAGAAAAGGACAGATGCTATGTAATATCACTTATATATGAAATCTTGAAATGCAAAAATGAACTTACTTAAAAAACAGATTCTCAAAAAAGAAGCTTCTGGTTAACAAAGGGGAAAGGTTGGAGGTGGAGGATATATTAGGAGTTTGAGATTAACATACATATATTACCATATATAAAATAGATAATCAGAAGGGACCTATTATATTGTTTAGGAAACTCAATATTCTACAATAACCTAAATGGGAAATAGTCTGGAAGAGAATAGTCAGATACATGTATTATATGTGTTGCTGAATCACTTTGCTATACACCCGAATCTAACACAGCATTGTAAATCAATTATATTCCAGTATAAAATTTAAAATTTTAGATAATTTCAATATTTTGAGCCCTTTTGGGACCTGAAGTCTGTCATTGTCTTAAAAATGGTGAAATTATTTTGCCAAGAAAAAATTAAATTGCAGGAATAAATTTCTTTCTTAGGTACGGTAATATTTCACCTGTAATATTTTATTCATTTTCAGTCAGTAAATACCTATTGAGAACATGTTATGTGTCATACACTATTCTTGGGACTAGGAATGAAACTGTGAACAAAACAAATTTTAACCTTCATGGTACTTACATAATAGTATAGGGAGATAATGAAGAAGGTTAATGAGTAAAATACTTGGTATGTTAAATGATAACAGGGAGCTATGGAGGTAGAATAATTTGGGGGAAAGAGATGGTATAATTTTAGATTGGGAAGGGGGATGTCAAAAAAGGAGTCACTGAAAAGGTGATACTTGAATAAGAACTGAAGAATCTGAGAGAATAAGCCATGTAGGTATGTTGAGAATTTTAGCTTTTAATATGAATAAGATGACGTGACCTTAAAGAGCTTTTATTATTCTCCTGATATGATCCCCTTACTGTTCTTATTTCTGTCCTTGATTTTCTTCTGGTCTCCATACTGTGGCCAGTGAGATCACGTTAAAACAAGTGGCATGGTGACATTGTTTAGTAAGTAGCCTCCAGTTAAAATAAATTAAAAAAAAAAAAACTGAGGGCTTTAGCCATTTTGGTAAAAAACAAAAACTCTTCCTTCATAGGCTGGAGGGCATGGGATCAAACTATAAGTGGGAGGATTGGCCTTAGCTTAAAATAGTGTCTCTCTTTTAACAGGTATGGGTTTACAGGTCTAATGATGTAAAGAGCTTCTGTCTCACGACTTCTGTTTTCTGTCTGAAATTGAAGACAGGATCATCTGAAAATGGGGACATGGCCGAAAGATTAGAGTATTGAGGAGAGTGAAAAGGAGTGAAATAGCTGTTGCTAGAAGAAAAAACAGTAAGGTTACTGGATGGTGTTCAGTTTTTCTTTCTGTATCCTCAGTAGCTGACACAGAGCTCTGCTTATGGTACGTGCATTGTGCCTATTTATTGTGAATTAATTTTGAATGTATGACACGAGTAGATTTGCGTTGCTCTGCTATCATTTGTTGCTTAAGCTCTAATTGACCATCTTGCAAAATGGTCAGTGTATTTTACTCAGGTTGATATACTAAGTGAGAATAAATGGTTTGAAAGATACTTAGCAGTACCATTTTCAAAAGAGCTATATACAGGAACTTACTTCTCTGGTGGTTCAGTGACTGAGACTCCTGCTCTCAGTGCAGGGACCCCAGGCCCAATTCCTCGTCAGGGAACTAGATTTCGTGTGCTGCAGCCAAGACCCGGTGTAGCGAAATAAATAAGTATTAAAAAAGAAACAAAATAAGTTATGTATGTATCTCATTTTAATGACATATGTGATTAAAATGTACATAGGTAGTTTTAATGACAACTCACCAGGCTTCCCTGGGACTCAAATGGTAAAGAATCCACCTGCAATGCAGGAGACGTGGGTTCGATTCCTAGGTTAGGAAGATCCTCTGGAGGAGAGCATGGCAACCCACTCCAGTATTCTTGCCCGGAGAATCCCATGGACAGAGGGGCCTGGTGGGCTACAGTCCATGTGGTCACAAAGAGTCAGACTCAACTGAGTGACTAAGCACAGCACCATGAATGGGAATAATGTAACCAGCTATACTTGATTTGTGCAGGACTGTCTCAGTTTTAACACAGCAAGTCCCAGGTCCTAGAAAAACCCTCGGTCCTAGGTAAACCAGAAAGTGTGGTGACCCAAAATTGGGTTGTTTATCATTTATCTGATTATAAACATAGTACATGTTCCCTGTGGAAAACTCGGGGAAGTATAAAACAAAAAAAGTGAAAATTAGTGTCACATGACCAAATAACAGCACCACTGCAGTCTCTTTCTTTCCAGTCTTCAGTTTAGGCACAGTTGCTTATTTGTTTATTTATTAGAATTGATATGATAAATACAGTTTTATATCCACCTTTTAAAAGTACATATATTTATGTATTTATTTGGCGGCATTGGGTCTTCCTTACTACACTTGGCATCTTTTGTTGTGGCCTGAGGGCTTAGTTTCTCCACAGCATGTGGGATCCTGGTTCCCCAGCCTAGGATCAAACCTGCCTCCCTTGCGTTGTAAGGTGGATTCTTAACCACTGGACCAGCCAAGTCCAGTGTCCTACTTTTGTACTTAACATTCTACTTTGAGAACTTTCCCATGGCTTTAAAAACTCTAAAGAACAAAGTTTGAAGTATGAATTAAGCGCTTAACAAATAATTGTTATTGACTGGTTATACTAGTTTATACTAACACCACCAGTGTATGAACACATTCTTTCACCATATTTTTAGAAACTTTGAATGTTATCATAAATAGGAACTTTGCTGGTTGGTTTGATTAAAATCATATTGCTTTTAAAATTTTAATTTCTTTGATTATAAGTAGAGTTTGAACATTTCATCTTTTGTGAATTGCCTGATCATATCATGGCTTATTTTCTTCTAGGACTTTTAGTTTTTTCTTGTGTTTTAACTAGTCTTTAAGTAAGTATATTTCTTAAAACTTTCTTCAATGCAGTATTCCTTAGTATCTGTTAAATGTTATGTAAGGGAATGCCAAAGAATGCTCAAACTACTGCACAGTTGCACTCATCTCACACGCTAGTAAAGTAATGCTCAAAATTCTCCAAGCCAGGCTTTACCAATACGTGAACTGTGAACTTCCAGATGTTCAAGCTGGTTTTAGAAAAGGCAAAGGAACCAGAGACAAAATTGCCAACATCGGATGGATCGTGGAAAAAGCAAGAGAGTTCCAGGAAAACATCTATTTCTGATTTATTGACTATGCCAAAGCCTTTGACTGTGTGGATCACAATAAACTGTGGAAAATTCTGAAAGAGATGGGAATACCAGACCACCTGACCTGCCTCTTAGAAACCTATATGCAGGTCAGGAAGCAACAGTTAGAAGTGGACATGGAACAACAGACTGGTTCCAAATAGGAAAAGGAGTACGTCAAGGCTGTATATTGTCACCCTGCTTATTTAACTTCTATGCAGAGTACATCATGAGAAACGCTGGGCTGGAAGAATCACAAGCTGGAATCGAAATTGCCGGGAGAAATATCAATCACCTCAGATATGCAAATGACACCACCCTTATGGCAGAAAGTGAAGAGGAACTAAAAAGCCTCTTGATGAAAGTGAAAGAGTAGAGGGAAAAAGTTGGCTTAAAGCTCAACATTCAGAAAACGAAGATCATGGCATCTGGTCCCATCACTTCATGGCAAATAGATGGGGAAACAGTGAGAGTCTTTATTTTGGGGGCTCCCAAATCACTGCAGATGGTGATTGCAGCCATGAAATTAAAAGACCCTTACTCCTTGGAAGGAAAGTTATGACCAACCTAGATAATATATTCAAAGGCAGAGGTATTACTTTGCCGACTAAGGTCCATCTAGTCAAGGGTATGGTTTTTCCTGTGGTCATGTATGGATGTGAGAGTTGGACTGTGAAGAAGGCAGAGTGCCAAAGAATTGAGGCTTTTGAACTGTGGTGTTGGAGAAGACTCTCGAGAGTCCCTTGGACTGCAAGGAGATCCAACCAGTGCATTCTGAAGGAGATCAGCCCTGGGATTTCTTTGGAAGGACTGATGCTAAAGCTGAAACTCCAGTACTTTGGCCACCTCATGCGAAGAGTTGACTCATTGGAAAAGACTGATGCTTGGAGGGATTGGCGGCAGGAGGAAAAGGAGACGACAGAGGATGAGATGGCTGGATGGCATCACGGACTCGATGGACATGAGTCTCAGTGAACTCTGGGAGTTGGTGTTGGGCAGGGAGGCCTGGCGTGCTGTGATTCATGGGGTTGCAAAGAGTCAGACACGACTGAGCGACTGAACTGAATTGAACTGAACTGAAATGTTATGTTCTTCCCAAATCTCACTGTGTAAGTTGGTCAGGTAAACTTTGAAGGATTTGAAATTAAATATTATCCTATAATCTACTTTAAAGACTTGCTGTTTATAAAGGTTGCATCTTAGAATGTTTTGATATAATATATCAACATTTAGTCCAGAATTTGTTGCCATTTCAGTTGTGTTCAATACATTCAGGAGGTGTTTGAGTGTCTTACTGCAAGTAATAATCCACGATTCTTCACAGAGTAATATTCATTACATTAGTAAGGCAGACATTTATAAGCCAACATTTGTAATTCTGGGTAATAATTAATGCTATAAAAGCCTATATAAAGCAAGACACTAATGCAGAAGAAGATACAGTGGTTAATTCTTTGTAGGGGAAACACTCAGGTAAAACTAAAATGGAGTAGCATTTGAGCTTGAAGGATGTAAGATTTTCCCGATAACATATATAATAATAGATCCAACCAGTCCATTCTGAAGGACATAACCCTGGGTGTTCTTTGGAAGGAATGATGCTAAAGCTGAAACTCCAGTACTTTGGCCACCTCATGCAAAGAGTTGAGTCATTGGAAAAGACTTTGATGCTGGGAGGGATTGGCGGCGGGAGAAGAAGGGGACGACAGACGATGAGATGGCTGGATGGCATCACTGACTCAATGGAAGCGAGTCTGAGTGAAGTCCGGGAGTTGGTGATGGACAGGGTGGCCTGGCATGCTGCGATTCATGGGGTCGCAAAGAGTCGGACACGACTGAGTGACTGACCTGAACTGAATAATAGCAATACCAACACTGAGTGCACCCTTCTATAATCATTAACAACCCTAGAAGTTAGTTATTTGACATTTTAATTATTTTTCAAAATGGGAAAATATGAATGAGGAGGTAAAGAAAAATAGAAATGGCCTTCTAGGCAATGTTGAGTGGTTAAAAATTGATTGCTTAAGGGAATTTTCTGATGTGACTAAAGGTTGTGGTAAGAAGGAGCCAAATAATGTATTATTGTCATCATAATGACTCCCAAACCATACTGTGTAAAGTGGTTTTCAGGCTTAAGTTTTTTAAAAACCCTCACAGCAGTTCCTTGAGTTAGGTATTCTGACTTCAGTTTTAAAGAATCCAAAGAAACTTAGATTAAGACAATTATCCCAAGGTCTCATACCTGACCAATATGTATATGTAAGTAGCAAGAGAGCTTTTAAGTTTTATCTGGCTCATAATCTTAATTTTTAATGAAATATTTAAATAAGCACATGATAGTATGAAATACTTAAATATTACGAAAATTTGCTTTTAATTTTTAAAAACTTAAAGATAGAAGAGGTAAACATTTCCCTTACCCTTCATTTTCCATTCCATTCCCCCTATGCTTATTGTCTAAGCAGTGCCACAATCCTGTGAGTCATGTAAATTTGCTATATATGTTTGTAGCCACACCAGCATATAGCATTATTTTATGTGTTTCAGAACTTCTACAAGTGCTATCATACAACCTCTCCTTTAGCATATTGCTATTTCACTCATCTTTCTGTTTTTGAGATTTATCCATATTGATCTTTATAAATTCATTTTTTTTTTTTGCTCGGTAGTGATTGTTCATTTTTCTGTTTGAGAGATATTATTTCTCATTTTCCTCTTTTATATCAGTGCTACAGCAAATATTCATGTACATATTTCTGTTTAGTTTTATGTAAGTTTACTTTCTTTGAGTAGAATTGCTAAACTATAGAGTATATTTCTTCAAGCTTTAGAGTAGATATTTCCAACTTGCTCTTTACAGTGTTTATGTTAATTTATACTCACTATAATTATATAACATTAGAGCAGAATCTGAAATCACTATGCTGTTTTAGAATTTCTCAAGTCTTGTCTTACAAGAAGAGAATTATAAGGAAATTAGAGCATCAGAGATTAGTTATTCCTTATCACTGAATAGATGACATTAAATGATATAGATTAATATTGTTGAGTATGGGAAAGAGCAAGTAGTAGGAAGCAAGAGTAAGAGGAAAGGAAATCAGACAGGGTTGTATTTGGCTACATGTATTTTCAAATGGAATTTTTTTTTTTTAATTGAGAGATTTAAAAAAATTCTATAGTGCTTTACAATTTTCAAAAGTTTAACACACATGACGGAGAAGGCAATGGCACCCCACTCCAGTACTCTTGCCTGGAAAATCCCATGGACGGAGGAGCCTGGTAGGCTGCAGTCCATGGGGTCACTAAGAGTTGGACACAACTCAGCGACTTCAGTTTTCACTTTCATGCATCAGAGAAGGAAATGGCAACCCACTCCAGTATTCTTGCCTGGAGTGGAGAATCCCAGGGACAGAGGAGCCTGGTGGGCTGCCGTCTATGGGGTTGCATGGAGTTGGACACGAGTAAAGCGACTTAGCAGCAGTAGCAACACACATGACTTCATATAATCCTATAATAACACTTTTTTCCTGCTCTATCCCTGTTGTACCACCCCGCTTTCCTCCCCCCACTGGTACACTGATTTGTTCTCTTCCTCTCTGAGTCTATTTCTTTGTTTTATTCAGTAGTCTGCTGTATTTTTTTAGATTCTACGTAAGGTATAATCATACAGTATTTGTCTTTCTCTGTCTGACTTACTTCATTTAGCATAATGCCCTCCAAGTTCATCCATGTTACTGCAAATGGCAAGCTTTTATTCTTTTTTACAGCTAAGTAGTAAATGGCAACCCACTCCAGTACTCTTGCCTGGAAAATCCCACGGATGGAGGAGCCTGGTAGGCTACAGTCCATGGGGTCTCGAAGAGTCGGGCACAACTGAGCGACTTCACTTTCACTTTTCACTCTCATGCGTTGGAGAAGGAAATGGCAACCCACTCCAGTATTCTTGCCTGGAGTGGAGAATCCCAGGGACAGAGGAGCCTGGTGGCTGCCGTCTATGGGGTCACACAGGGTCGAAGATGACCGAAGCAACTAAGCAGTAGCAGCAGTAGTATTCATTATATATATTTACATTTTTATACATTTCATCTATTGATGGACACTTAGGATGCTTCCATACCTTGGCAGTTATAAATAGTGCTGCTATCAACATTGGGTTCATGAGTCTTTTCAGATTAATGTTTCTTTCAGATACATACCCAAGAGTGGAATTGGTGGGTCATACGATATTTCTGGGCCTCCCAGGTGGCTCAGTGGTAACGAATCCTCCTGCTAACGCAGAGACGTGGGTTCAGTCCACGTCTCAGAAAGATCCCTTGGAGGAGGAAATGGCAACCCACTTCAGTATTCTTGCTGGGACAATCTCATGGACAGAGGAGCCTGGCGGGCTTCAGTTCATGGGATTGCAGAGTTGCACATGACTGAACAACTGAACACACATAGTATTTCTACTTTTAGTTTTTTGAGAAACCTCCAAACTTTTCCAGAGTGACTGCACCAATTTGCTTAGCCGCCAGTAGCATACGACACTTCCCTTTTCTTCATGTCCTCACCAGCGTTTGTTATTTGTATTCCTTTTGATGATGGCCATTCTGACATGTGTGAGGTAATTTTATTTCTTATAATAAAAAGTCATGTGGTAAGCACTCTAGGTCTGGTTAAGCAGCTCCATAAAGCCATCAAGTCCCCTTCCTAGTCTGCCATCCTTAGCATGTGGCTTTAATTGTTCCCTTTTCAGGTATTGTGTGCAGACTCTGGACAGAAAGAAGGGGAAAGGGCAGAAGGCATAGGTCAACTGCACCCTGTAAGTCTTGCCCAGTAGATTTCTTTATGCATCTCATTAGCCAGAACTCGTTCAAATGACCCTTAGCTTTAAGGTTTCTGAGAGGCAAGTACTTTCCTGAACAAAATCAGAATTCTAGTAGTAAGAAAGAAGATAGATACTGGATAGGCAACTAGCAATGTCCTTCATTATAATTTACACGAACATTCGATGTTTCATTACATAGTGATTCTGGTTGGGACGGGTGGGAGAGCACATAACAGGTGATTAGTAAATATTTGTTGTGTAAATGAATGAATGTGCATTAGAAACCCGCAATAGGTAACAGCTGTCTTGAATCCCTTCAAGTTTGTCAAGCAACATTGCTTCTGCATTGTGATTTTGGAGGTGAATTTTTCCTTGAGTATTGTTACTTCAAATTTCATGTCTCTTAAACTCATTTGCATCTTCCTTTACAGTTGCTTTTGACAAAACTTTGTTGAAAATGCTTATATAACTAAATGACCTTCTTACCAATTATGATAGTGCTTAAAGTTTCATTCAGTGTCCTGGTTTTCCTGTCTTCAGCTTTAGGGATACACCCATATGATCTATAGGAGCTACAGTTGTCATTGTTGTCATGTTTTTCTCTTGTAAGAGCTAACCCAACAAATATTGAATATATTGGGACTAAGAGAAATACAAGCCAGTGAAGAATAATTATTGAGGTCACTTAGTCAGCTTCTTTGTTTGTACATGAAGAAGTGAGGATCACTGAGTTTGTAAGATATTCAGAGATACACCACTAGCTGAATTAGGATTACTGAACCTAGGAGTCTCAACCTAATGTTACTCTTCATTTTATTTTGTCATATTGTTATTCAGATCAGAATCAGTTTAAAGGACTTAATCATTCATCTCCCCAAAAGCAAAGTGTCATTTTGCCTTTGGTGAGAATCACAGTGAGATCCTGAGTTGCTTTTTGAACCAAATCTATTAAAAAAAAAATTAAATTGTGTTCTATATTTCTGTATACTCTTTGTATTAAGCTAAAGTTATTGATAAAGATGGTAATCTGTATATTAATCGTTATCCAAGATATTTCTTGAATTAGATTTTCTGATACACTAACCAATGTCAATGCATAGGGATTTATTGAACCTGCTTAATAAGTGGGAAACAAAAGACATTCAGACTAGATCATTCCTGTCATGTCTTTAATTTTCGTAGTAACATACATATTTTTAAATTAGTGTATGACCATGTAAAGAGGGCGGAACAGTACTCTAATTTCAGGTTCTCAGTGGTTATCAGGTTCTTGAATTTTTTCACTTGCAGTTATGATTGAATGTAAACAAAATGGGTGATTTGTAATAAAAATACTTCTTAAAAGTAATACTAAATTCTCAGTTTAAAGAAGTCTTTATCTCACTTCTCTCCATTACCTTTTATTCCCATGCAAACTTTGAAACTGTCTGCTATATCAACTTGGCAGGAATCTGTTCAGAAAAAAATTTTTAATTCCTCTCTTGGTAAAAATTCATTTAAAATCAAAGTTTTCCCATTGCAAGGGTTCAGTTCAGTTCAGTCGCTCAGTCATGTCCGACTCTTTGTGACCGCATGAATCGCAGCACGCCAGGCCTCCCTGCCCAACACCATCTCCCAGAGTTCACTCAGACTCACGTCCATCGAGTCAGTGATGCTATCCAGCCATCTCACCCTCTGTTGTCCCCTTCTCCTCCTGCCCCCAATCCCTCCCAGCATCAGGGTCTTTTCCAATGAGTCAACTCTTCGCATGAGGTGTCCAAAGTACTGGAGTTTCAGCTTTAGCATCATTCCTTCCAAAGAAATCCCAGGGCTGATCTCCTTCAGAATGCACTGGTTGGATCTCCTTGCAGTCCAAGGGACTCTCAAGAGTCTTCTCCAACACCACAGTTCAAAAGCCTCAATTCTTTGGCACTCTGCCTTCTTCACAGTCCAACTCTCACATCCATACATGCCCACAGGAAAAACCATAGCCTTGACTAGACAGACCTTAGTCGGCAAAGTAATATCTCTGCTTTTGAATATACCATCTACATTGGTCATAACTTTCCTTCCAAGGAGTAAGCGTCTTTTAATTTCATGGCTGCAATCACCATCTGCAGTGATTTTGGAGCCCCCCAAAACAAAGTCTGACACTGTTTACACTGTTTCCCCATCTATTTGCCATGAAGTGATGGGACCAGATGCCATGATCTTCGTTTTCTGAATGTTGAGCTTTAAGCCAACTTTTTCACTCTCTTTCACTTTCATCAAGAAGGTTTTTAGTTCCTCTTCACTTTCTGCCATAAGGGTGGTGTCATATGTATATCTGAGGTGATTGATATTTCTCCCGGCAATCTTGATTCTAGCTTGTGCTTCTTCCAGCCCAGCGTTTCTCATGATGTACTCTGCATAGAAGTTAAATAAGCAAGGTGACAGTATACAGCCTTGACGTACTCCTTTTCCTATTTGGAACCAGTCTGTTGTTCCGTGTCCAGTTCTAACTGTTGCTTCCTGACCTGCATATAGGTTTCTCAAGAGGCGGGTCAAATGGTCTGGTATTCCCATCTCTTGCAGAATTTTCCACAGTTGCTTGTCATCCACACAGTCAAAAGCTTTGGCATAGTCAATAAAGCAGAAATAGATGTTTTCCTGGAACTCTCTTGCTTTTTCCACGATCCATCCGATGTTGGCAATTTGATCTCTGGTTCCTCTGTCTTCTCTAAAACCAGCTTGAACATCTGGAAGTTCACAGTTCACGTATTGCTGAAGCCTGGCTTGGAGAATTTTGAGCATTACCTTACTAGTGTTTGAGATGAGTGCAATTGTGCAGAAGTTTGAGCATTCTTTGGCATTGCCTTTCTTTGGGATTGGAATGAAAACTGACCTTTTCCAGTCCTGTGGCTACTGTTGAGTTTTCCAAATTTGCTGGCATATTGAATGCAGCACTTTCACAGCATCATCTTTGAGGATTTGAAGTAGCTCAACTGGAATTCCATCACCTCCACTAACTTTGTTTGTAGTGATGCTTTCTAAGGCCCACTTGACTTCACATTCCAGGATGTCTGGCTCTAGGTGAGTGATCACACCATCGTGATGATCTGGGTCATGAAGCTCTTTTTTGTACAGTTCTTGTGTGTATTCTTGCCACTTCTTCTTAATAACTTCTGCTTCTGTTAGGTCCATAACAGAACCATTTAGGTCCATAAGAAGGACCATTTCTGTCGTTTATCAAGCCGATCTTTGCATGAAATGTTCTCTTGGTATCTCTAATTTTCTTGAAGAGTTCTCTAGTCTTTCCCATTCTGTTGTTTTCCTCTAATTCTTTGCATTGAACACTGAGGAAGGCTTTCTTATCTGTCCTTGCTATTCTTATAGGTAAAATTAGTACTTAATGAATTCTGAAAACATGGCTCAGATTCCCTTAGCACAAGTTTAAAACATATATGCCTTGTCGGTAATCTCATTCAAAGATTATGATATTTACTAAATATGACTTTCGTTATACTTAAATTTGCACTGTTAGGTACTCCGTAAAAATTGTAAATATTAGCCAATAAGGTAAAAAGAGGAGTTAACAGGTAAACATAGTTTCTTTGTAATATAATCACATTAAGGAGTGTTACACAGTTAAGTCCAATTCTCTGAAGACATTTCATAAATGTCATAAAAAATGCTAATGTTTCCGTGAGGACAGTGGGGCAGCATGATTCCAACTTTGTCAAAAACACGTAAAACTAGAAGAAGTAACCTCAAACAAAATACTAATTGTAGGTATTCAGATTGTGGGCATATTTTCCATTTTCTGTACAGAATTGTTACTTTTGTAACCTGATTAAAACATAAAACATTTCCACACTGCCTTTTTCATGTTTTCTCAATGAAATGAAGTGCTCTATAACTTGCAGAGAACAGTTGTCAGTTTTTAAAACAAATGTGGTCTTTTGGAAATATTTTATAATGATGTATTCTTAGTTTCATGTTTTGAGCCATCACTTGAGCTTGAATAAATTATTTGAGCTGTATAAATATTTGCATTTCATTGAGAGCATTGAAGTTAAAAGTATAAAGCAGAAATCTTTCTAAATGACAGTTTTTTAATGTCTAAATGTTGTACTTCCGAGTTTGGTATTTTCTTTACTGTCTGCTTTCATCTTTTATTGTCAAATGTCCCGTGATAAAAGCCACCTCTTCTAAGAGAGAAACTTCAAATGGAAATATTTTTTATGTTATGCCTTATACATTTTATAATCTTGAATGCTTAGATTCATGTAAACTTTTTCTTATTTTTAGAGGAACAGAAAGGAAGTGCAAAAACGAAAAGTGAAGAGCGGCCAATAGATTCAGAAAAATGTTCTACACCCAGTGCTCTAGAAGGGACTACTGTGAAAATAGAAAAAGAAGGTGAAAAGGAACTTGGAAAACTGCCAGTCATAGTGAAGCTGGAAAAACCTGTGCCAGAAAGCGAAGAAAAAAAGATTATCAAAGAAGAAAGCGATTCCTTCAAGGAAAATGTCAAACCTGTAAAAGTGGAAATGAAAGAATGTAAAGCAGATCCTAGAGATATCAAAGGTAGTGTGGAGAAGTTAGAGCCTGAGAGGCTAGACTTTGTTGGCAATGTTAAATCTTCTCAAGAAATTACCGAAAAGTCTACTGAAGAAACCGAGAAACTTAAAAATGACCAGCAGGCCAAGATTCCACTAAAAAAACGAGAAATTAAACTGAGTGATGATTTTGATAGTCCAATCAAAGGACCTTTGTGTAAATCAGTTACTCCAACAAAAGAGTTTTTGAAAGATGAAATAAAGCAAGAGGAAGAGACTTGTAAAAGGATCTCTACAATCACTGCTTTGGGTCATGAAGGAAAACAGCTGGTAAATGGAGAAGTTAGTGATGAAAAAGTAACTCCACATTTTAAGACAGAACAGATAGAGACAAAGTTTTATGATACAAAGGAAGATAGTTGCAGCCCCTCTAAGGATAGAAGTGGCATCATGGAGGGAAATGGAGCAGAGTCTGTAAATTCTGTCATTGCAAGTGTAAAAATAGGTGATCTTGAGAAAGAAGTGGTCCCTTTAGGGAAAGATACAGATAATTCAATATCAGTCTTAGAGACCCAGAGTCAGAAAGAGCACATAGAGGAAACTGGTCCTTCAGAAATGGAAACCTCTCTTGAGACTGCAGAAATAGCAAAGGATCTCTCTTTAAAAACTGCTTTATCTACCACTGAATTCTATAGTATGAGAGTTGAAGAGAAGTCTCCCAAAAGTAAGAAAGATAAGCGCCCACCAGTCCTAGAGTGTCCTGAAAAGTCCAAAAAGACTTTTTTTGATAAGGACACACAAAGATTGAGTCCAATACCGGAGGAGGTTCCAAAGGCAACTGTAGAATCATTAAAGGCCGGGTCTCCTGAGACAGCTGAAACTTATCCATCATCTAACGTGACTGTCCACTGTGAGAAACTAGCCTCAGAAGTTGAGTGTCAGAATACGAGTTCACTTGAAGGTCAGTCCCTGGAGAAAGTAGACCCAGAAATTTTAAAAGTGGATTCTGAATCAACAAAGGTAGAAGTGGATAATCTGGACAATGCCCAGACCTCTGGTACAGGTGATCCTTCTGAGACAAAGGGTTCTATGCAAAAAAGCAAATTGAAATATAAGTTGATTCCTGAAGAAGAAAACACTGCCTCAGAAAACACAGAGATAACCTCAGAAAGGCAGAAAGAAGGCATCAAATTAACAATTAGGATATCTAGTCGGAAAAAGAAATCAGATTCTCCTCCCAAAATTGTAGAGCCAGAAACCAAGCAAGAGAAGACAGAAAAGGAAGAAGAGAAAACAAATGTTGGCCGTACTTTGAGGAGGTCTCCAAGAATATCTAGACCCACAGCGAAAGTGGCTGAAATCAGAGATCAAAAAGCTGATAAAAAAAGAGGGGAAGAAGATGAAGTAGAAGAAGAGTCAGCAGCTTTGCAAAAGACAGACAAAAAAGAAAATTTGAAAAAAGCAGAGAAGGATACAAATTCTAAAGTAACCAAGGTAAAATTTCTCCTACTCTGAGCTTCAGTTTTTATTAGAAATCTTTGACTTTTAAGTGTTTATAGCTTTTTACTTTTGGCTAAAACAACTCATTCAAAGATAGAACAGCAACAACAAAAAAAGCCTTTCTTCCTATATCTGAGATGTCTTACTAGTTATCTCCAGACATTAAATTTCAGACTATATCATCTTTTAAACTTTTTCTGTATTATAGGCAGTATAGAAATATATTCTGTTTGCAAGTTCTACAAGTAATACCTAACTTGTAACACTTGAAAAATGAAAATTTCTCACAAACACTATTAACGGTTTGGGCTGCATCTCTTTCCATCTTTTTTCCATATATTCCTGTCTGTGTTTGTAAATATTTCCCATGCACTTAAAAAATAAATTCATTTTTCTCTGAGTTTTTCACTTAACAATGTGTGTCTGAGCACTTTCCATATCAGTAGATAGAGTCTGCTTTCAGTTATTGATGGCCACATAGTATTCCATAGTGTGGATGTGCCTCAGTTTCTTTAACTGCTCCCTGATTGATTGACATTTAGGTTGTTCCCAATTTTTCACTATTACAGGCAATGCTGCATTGAAGATCCTTTTGGACATGAGTGAGTATTTCTTTAGAATAGAATCCTAGAATTGGAATTACTGGGTCAAGGGACATATGTATTTTAAGTTTTGATAACTTGCTTCTTTAGTTTCCAAAAGGCCCCATTAATCTACCCTCTCATTGCCAGTGTTTGAGAGAGCCTCTGTTTCCCCATTTCAGTTATTAGTCTTAGAGCTAGATTTTTTTTTTTTTTTCCTTCTATGACCTTCTTGTTCTAAACAAAATCTTATACAAGTCTTTAGCCAGCCTATGGAAAATTTGTTGTAGTTAAAGTGCTACTTTAAAAAAAAAGTGCTCCTTTTGTTTTTGATTTATTTAAGTGATAACATTGTTCTTAATTGTAAGTGGTCCTGAGTTCCTTGAAATACTAAATTTTTATTTTTTAAAATTTCCTCCTGTTGTTAGAGTTATTTTGGTCCTTGGTGAGGACTTAAACTGTAGGAGTTAACTGAAATATGACTTTAAAATATTGTGAAGCCAACCAATAGAAAGCAGTTCCCAACATTATAACATTAGTCTCTGAATAATACATTTTTTAAGTTTGTCAGAAATTTTTATGCAGTTGTGACCCTTTTCTCTGATATGAGAAATGTTAACAATGTGTGTGAATATAGTCAGTGTTCAATTATAGAGCCTTTGAAAAGTGCATGCCCTTTGACCCAGAATCCTCTTCCAGGAATTTATCCTAACCACAGAGGTTTATGTAAAAATTTTATGTTTCCAAGAATACATTGTTTATGAAGGTGAAAAAATGGAAAACTACCTAAATGTCTGTGTAGTTGTGGATTAGATATAGCTATGTGATGGCATATTATATATATATATATAATACACATGCACACACACACACGATGTTAGAATATTTTATCACTAGGGCAAATATTTAATAAGACAGAATGTTCATTATAATTCTCCCCTCCCAAAAAGTAGAAAAAAATAATGGAAATATATACCAAAATTTAATAGTAAGTATATCTGTTGATGAAACTACAGTAATTTTTCTTTTCTTCTTTGTATATTCACTAAATATTCCACAATGCATATGTAATCGGAAGCGTGTTGTTGTATTTTTTACATTGTTATTACATTAAATTGTCCTAATCTTTTATTTTACACAAGGTAAAGCCCAAAGGCAAAGTTCGATGGACTGGTTCTCGAACACGTGGCAGGTGGAAATACTCCAGCAATGATGAAAGTGAAGGGTCTGACAGTGAAAAATCATCTGCAGCTTCAGAAGAGGAGGAAGAAAAGGAAAGTGAAGAAGCCGTCCTAGCAGATGATGATGAGCCATGCAAAAAATGCGGCCTTCCAAACCATCCTGAACTAGTGTGTACCTGATCTCTATGGACAGTATGCAGATTATTGCCATGCTGTGGTTGTCTGAAACATTGTAACTTATCTGGGTTTGATCATGATTTCAATTTTTTGTGTGCAAAATCCTTTCTTTCTATTCTCAGATAATAACCTAATTCTAGGGAGGATCAGGATCTTGCTTTCATTCTACCTAGCTTTGTAATGATGTTTCCTCCACTTAAGCATGCATTGTTAATCTCTTCTCACAGATCAGTTCATTCAAATATTCCTATTCTGCTTTTTGGTTGTTTTTTGTTTTTTCTTTAAAATTTTGTTCTTTCCCTTTAAGTTACTTTATAATGTTATTTCTGAAGTGGCAGCTTCAAATGAGTAAGACCTGAAGGGCTTGTTGCCTTTCTGTAAAAACATATAAATAAGTCAAGTAATAACCCAGTAGGGTTTTAAACTTTAGAAATGGGTAGTTATGAAAAAAAATTGAAGAGGATAATTATAGACCAGATATATTCAGAAAAATAGTGACAGATTTACACGGGACTTTCTTATCTGGAAAGTAAGTTCTTCAGTTCAGTTCAGTTCAGTCGCTCAGTTGTGTCTGACTCTTTGGGACCCCATGAATCACAGCATGCCAGGCCTCCCTGTCTATCACCAACTCCCGGAGTTCACTCAGACTCAGGTCCATTGAGTCGGTGATGCCATCCAGCCATCTCATCCTCTGTCATCCCCTTCTCCTCCTGCCCCCAATCCCTCCCAGCATCAGAGTCTTTTCCAATGAGTCAACTTTTCGCATGAGGTGGTCAAAGTACTGGAGCTTCAGCTTTAGCGTCATTCCTTCCAAAGAAATCCCAGGGCTGATCTCCTTCAGAATGGACTGGTTGGATCTCTTTGCAGTTCAAGGGACTCTCAAGAGTCTTCTTCAACACCACAGTTCAAAAGCATCAATCCTTTGGCGCTCAACTTTCTTCACAGTCCAACTCTCACATCCATACATGACCACTGGAAAAACCATAGCCTTGACTAGATGGACCTTTGTTGGCAAAGTAATGTCTCTGCTTTTCAATATGCTATCTAGGTTGGTCATAACTTTCCTTCCAAGGAGTAAGCATCTTTTAATTTCATGGCTGCAGTCACCATCTGCAGTGATTTTGGAGCCCCCCAAAAAAACCCAGTTCCTCACCTAGATATATATTTTTGTAGTTTATGAGTGCTTTCTAAAGAACCTGTTGAAGAAGCACTCTTGTTATGCCCAGCTGTTCTGTTTTGAATGGATCTGACTTTGAAAGCAAGCTCTACCTATTACGTAGAAAGAGACATACAGATGCTTCCACATAGGTAGAGTTGTGTAGAGCAGAAACAAGTTATGTAAAGTTGCTCAGAACAGCTCCTGATACTTGTTGTGGGCTGAGGTAAAGCTATTTATTTGTGGTTTAACTTGCAGTTTTCTTCCTAAATGTGAAAATCGTATCTGGAAACTAATCAGTTAAGTTTATCATATCTCAGTAATTTCAGAGGGTTTAAGGAAAAGATATAGCTCTGAAAAGAACAGATGTCAAAATTACACTGAGAAGACCCTTCTGACTGTTTGTATGATCTTCAAACTGTAAAAATTAAGTCAAGATTTTTAAGTGGAGAAAGGCAAGGAGAAGATTTGTGATAGTGGTCTTTTCTGCCCTCTAAATCAAGTAAAAATCAACATATGTGTTCTTTTCCTACCATTACCTTTTTTTTTTTTTAATTGAAAGAATGCATCTTGACTAAGGAGGGCATGACAACCCTCTCCAGTATTCTGGAGAATTCCCAGAAACAGAGGAGCCTGGCGGGCTACAGTCCACAGGGTCACAAAGAGTCTGACACAGCTGAGTGACTAGGCACACACTAGGTGGTAATAGATGACAATGACAAAGAGGTGTACAGAATTGAGAAGTAAAATGAAGTAAGCAGAAATGACATCCAGGAAGTGGAGAAAGTTGCACCCTTCTTAGAACATACGGAGGATTTTTATTCGATTATCTTACTAACTGCTCTGAAAATCCCGTTTGCTGGTTACTGTGCCAAAGCAAATGATGTTGGAAACTGAAGATCTGAAATATGGTTAATTTCATATGCTGGATATTTCAGAATAATCTCCAAATAGAAATTTCAAGCCACTATTGTGCATTAAGTGGTAGGGGAATGATGCTGAATTAGATGTGGTCCTTGGGAACTTCCTTCGTGGGCCAGTGTTTAAGAATCCCCTTGCAATGCAAGGAATGAGGGTTCAGACCCTTGTTAGGGAACTAAGATCCCTTAAGCTGTGTGGTATGGCCCAAAAACAAACAAACAAAAAAGACCTGTTAAATTCCTAATTAACTGAGGGTTTTTATTATTATGCTTTATGCAGATAAAGAGTATAATATAGTGTATTTCTTAGTATCATGCTAAGATATATAGAAATGTCTTTATTTTAACTTAAGAGTTACTGAATATTACCCATAGAGATAGGTTGACATTAATCTATGGTTTATTTCAGATCCTTCTGTGTGACTCTTGTGACAGTGGATACCACACTGCCTGCCTTCGCCCTCCTCTAATGATTATTCCAGATGGAGAATGGTTCTGCCCCCCTTGCCAGCATGTATGACAACCCAGCACAGTTCTGGTTTTCCAGTGTCTGCTTTTATATTCAAATTAATATTTCTTGACAGCCACTAAACATTTTAATCTTCAGTTTATAGATATTGTTTATCTCTTTAAATTTCTGTAAAAGTAGAGGCTATTGATTAAAAACTACCTTTTGTTAATATCTTATAGGTCTTCCCTTTATTTTTCCCCAAAGGAATTCTCAAAGGACCTCTTCTTTTTACAAAATTATAATCTCTGGTTTATTTTTTCTCACATTTGTTAAAGGCACAGCCACCTCTCCCCTCCATGAGGATAATATACAAGGGAAGAAATTAGTTTCTTCCTGTTGTTTATCCCTTTGTTTCATCCTCTTTTTCATTTCTGCCTGCCTTCTTTTTGTCAGTTTTATAGATGATGTTATAATTTATGGACCATTATAATGGTACTATGAATAGAATCATGGATTCTATTTCTCTCATATCTTGATTCGGTGGATTTCTTTTAAAACCTGAAGAGTAGAATATTTTTTTTATTCAAAAGGTCCTTTCCAGTCTCATTTTGCTTTAAAATTTGGGAATTCCCTGGTGGTCCAGTGGTCTGGACTCTGTGCTTCCACTGCAGGGGGTCCAGGTTCAATCCCTGGGCAGGGAACTAAGATGCCACAAGCTGTACAGCATGGCTCAAAAAAAAAACACCCAAAGATGGTGGTCTTCATTGAATTTTTTTAGTTAAGTGGAATCATTTGGCTTAACATCACTCTAACAGCTCTATTCTTCAGCTCTATTTTGACCTATTAACTGTTTGGCATGATTTTGTAAATTTTTTTTCCATTCTCTGAAAAAAAAACAAAACAGTGATTGGCACCATTATATTTTCTTGTACATGTAACCTTCTTCCTTAAAAATGCCTTGGGATTTTAAAAGTTTTTTTAATCACTGTCATGTATATATGCTGAACCAAATGCTATTTTAACCATTAATTACTGCCAGCAAGGTAGATATAGAATATGTTTCACAAAGCTTCAAGTTTCTTTAACATGTGTGTTACTTCAAAGATACCCTGCCCATCTTCAGTAGAGTGGATGAACTGAAGTGGCATCCTTTATTTAATTACATACAAGGAACATTTCACTGTTTTCTCTGTGGGCCGTTATTAGCTCTCTTAGCGCTGTAGCTTTTGCTAATAGGCAAGAGATAAGTGATTGTGGAAAGGTGTTTAAGATGACACTCATCTGTTTTATATTTTCAGAAACTACTGTGTGAAAAATTAGAAGAACAATTACAAGATTTGGATGTTGCCTTAAAGAAGAAGGAGCGTGCTGAACGCAGGTACTGTGATATGTGTGTTAATGTTTCACTTCGGAATTTGACATCAGAATTATCTTCCAGTATAGACTAATGTGTCTGTATAAAGCAGAGATTGGTAAAACTCTTACTTGTGGGCCAAATGTGGCCCACTTCTTATTTTCGTATTGCCACCTAAGAATGGGTCTTTTTTTGTTTGTTTGTTTTTAAATGATTAGAAAAAAATAAAAACAAGTCATATTTCATGGCACATCAGAATTACATAGTCTGATTTCATTGTTCATAAATAACCTTTGCCATGCTCATTGTTTATATGTTATCTGTGACTGCTTTTGCACGACAGCTACAGAGTTGAGTAGTTGTAACCCAGACCATATAACCCAAGCCTAATATATTATCTGTCCTTTTACAGGAAATCCCTGATCTAAAGTTTTTATCATAACCTACTCTGAATAAGTATTGGCCCGAGTATTGTGGAGGATATGTGTCTAAGTATGTAGGGAGTTCAAGAAAACACAAAGAATTGGTCTCCAACTTAGTTCCCCATGGCTTCTCTTTGGGTGGGTAGAATTAACATTGGTGAAATAAAGAGCTTACTGACTGTAAGCAGTGATTCCCTTTTCAATATGCCCCTGCAGTATGGTCTAAAGCAGTTAGGCTGTGTTCCAAACTGAAGAGAAAAGATGAGGAAAACAAAGCTCTTGCTTAACTGGAGCTTATCGTCTACATATGAACCAGTGATGCCAATAAGCAGGCAAATTGAAGTACATCTAGAGCAATATTGGAACATTGTGGAGGAGCACTGTAGTTCTCCAAGGGCTTGGATTATCAGGGAAGCCCTTGGAACACAACTAGAGGTGATACAGATTGACATGCAGAGAAAGGATATTTTAGGCAAAGAGCACAATAAACGCATAGACAGAGTGTAAATGTGAGAGTAAGAGGGGTGGGGGGTGAAGCTAAAAAGAAAACTGAGGCCAGATGATAAACAGCTTTGCATAACTGGCTGGGAAATGTGGTTATTCTCTAGAGGTGGTGGGGAAGCCATCAAAGGAGGGATATGCATAATCAGACTTTAATTTCAGAAAAAAATACCCTGGTAACAGCAAGAAGAAGGAATTAGCATTAAGGCCATTGGAATAAAGTCTGTGGGAGTCAATGAGGTCTGAACTAGATCAGTCATCATGATAATAAAGTAGAGAGGCTGAAGAGAATTTTCATAGTCTTAATCAGTAGGACTTGATGCCCATGTATTCAGAATATGAGAAAAATCGAAGCAGTGTCTCCTTCGTTTGTTGCTACTTTAACTTCTACTGCTATCACATAGTATTACCCTAAAAAATTTAGTTTCCTTTCAGGCAGTCTGCTCATTCCATAATCCACACACTTTACTCTCTACAAAGGTGAGCATTAGAACTGGGTTCAAGGACTGGCAGTCCAGTGGTTAAGACTCAGTGCTCCTAATGCAGGGGACATGCGTTAATCAGTGTCTAAATACCTTTATATTTAGGAACTCTTACTGATAGTCCTATATATAGTTATTAAGACTGTTTTGATGTGCAAATTGCTCCTGTCTTAATTTTTGATGGCCTTCCCTTGTAGCTCAAATGGTAAAGAATCTGCCTGCAATGCAGGAGGCCCAGGTTTGATCTCTGGGTTGGGAAGATCCCCTGGAGAATGGAATGAAAGCCCACTCCAGTATTCTTGCCTGGAGAATTCCCTGTCCAAGGAGCCTGGCGGGCTAGTCCATGGGGTTGCAAAGAGTCAGACATGACTGAATGACTAAACACACTAATTTTTGACACTGAAAGAGATTCAAATAAAGATGCTTCAGATTAGTCATAATTAAGTCATAATTAAAAATTGGACTCAGTCTTCCTGAAATCTACCTGCCCTTCTGAGAAATGAGCAGTTTTCTCATGTTCTGAAGCTGATCTGATATAAAATTGTAGATAGCTAATAGGCTTATTCTTTAAGGACATGGAAGAAAATGGATTCTCTCTAAAAGCCAAGAATGTAAACCACTAAGAATTTGTCTCATACATTGTATCTGTTTGTCCTTTGGAGCCCTGTGATGCTTGTTGGGTTTATATGTGGAAAGATTGGTGAGCATTTACTTTTGCCTCCTATACTTTAGGAAATGCTGCTCTAGTTAAGAAATACTTTAAATTTTACAAATTTATGTGAAAATGTGCCACAATATTTGTTTACACTGTTGGTCTCCCATTTACTAGTTCATCCAGTTTCTCTTCTATCCTTGATAATCCTCTTTACTTAAGAGGACGTCTGTAATTGTGTGTGCCTTTAGATCACACACTAAATCCTATATGAGAGACCATTCTGACAAGGCAGGTTAACTGAATTGTTACTGTTGTTTGCTAATTTCCCCCCAGAATCTGGTTAACATAGCCTTCATTATTTATAGTTCTTAATGTATGTTTATATTAGAAGCTCTAAATAGCAAAATATGTGTGTTTCTAAAGTAAATAATACATTAACTGTAAATTTCAGGGGACTTCATCTCTTTTAAAAGTGAGCATTTTTATTCATCCAGTTTCAGATCTGTGAAACAATTTCTCTAGCATTCATCCTAACAGTTTGGAGCCTGGCTTACTCTCTGTGTCATAGTGCTAGAGCATCTTTCTCCTTGTTTGTGCTTTTAGTCAACATATATTGAACATTTATTGAGCACCTGCCTTGTCAGAATGTTCTCTCATGGTCTTTATGCCAGGCAGTGTAATCAAAATGAGGTATATAGTATATGGCTCTGGTATGATGAAAAAGAAGGATGTGTCAGTGAGTAATTAGTAACTAGCCAGCAACTGTCTATAGAACTGGAACTGTGATGCTTTGTGATGTCCGATGTTTCAGAAGTCCATGCAGCTGATTTGTAAAGTCCCTTCCAGGACTTGGTGCCAGAAATTATTGGGAATTCAAATAGCTCTGTACTTCCAGAGTACTGTTACTAGTGCTTTGCTAGCACAGAGTTGGGTTTAATCAGGGTTGGCATTTTCGAGGTAATATAACAGGCAAGGAGAGAAAAAGACAAGGAATTTGAAAGTGTATGCAAAGGAGTATTTATAATGATGGACCATGAAGTCTAAGCCAGGTAAGGGGGAAAGTAAGGATACAAAGGGAGTGCCAAACAGTGGAGAGAGAGTAGGGTCAATGGATAGAGTTTCCACTGGAGTCAGGAAATTGTCAAAATCAGTGTTCTAGAAGGAGTCAGCTGGGAAGTGAGTCAGTAGAAACCAGAAAACAGGTTCCTTGAAATTGAAATCTTAGAAGGCGTTTTGTGGTAATAGTAAGGTCTGAGCCCAATATGATCATTAAACTATTTGGTGAGACGGAATGGAAGATGTAACTTTCCATAAGGTTACTAAGCAAGAAAATTCTTTGAGGAGAAGTCATACTTACCTTTAAGATCTTACTCAGATATTAATATTACCACCTATTTAAGGTCTTTCCAGATTTCTCAGCTCTTTAGACAAAAATCTGTTCTTTTTTCACAGTTCCATTATACCTCTTCATATGGAGTACAGTCAGTTGTTAAATAATTGGGAGGGCAAGAACCATGTCTTATTTACCTTTGGATTTCCAAGTCTGACATAAATCATGACCTAACCTGCAACATGACTATATGTTTTTTCCATTGAGTTGAGAAGAGAAATAACGGACAAGTAAAAATAAAGCTTTTGCAATACAAAAGAGGAAATTGATATCACAACAAACTTGGTTAGAGACATGTCAGAAATTTTTAATAACAGCTGAAGTTTTGACTTATCCATGTAGCCCTCCCTGTTAATTTCAGCTGGTGCAGTTCTTCTTTTCCTGGTTTTTAGTTCATTAACTGTACTGTTTTAAAAAAAAGGTTTTGATTAAAATAGTTTTATTATTCTTATATGCCAGTTTTTCTTTAATAGCTTCATATATGTGTGCTAAGTTTCAGTTGTGTCCAACTTTTGCGACCCTTTGAGCTGTAGCCCGCCTGGCTCCTCTGTCCATTGGGATTCTCCAGGCAAGAATTCTTGAGGGAATTGCTATGCTGTCCTCCAGGGGATCTTTCAGACCCAGGGATTGAATGTTTGTCTCAGGCATGTCCTGCATTGGCAGTTGGGTTCTTTACCACTGGCACCACCTGGGAAGCCTAATAGCTTCATAACCTGTCTCTAAAAAGATTATAAAATTCTTGTTAGTTAGGGCCCAGAGTTTATAGGGCAGTAAAGGCTGTGTTCTAAAGAACCTACACAACTAGATCATTAATGTCCTATGTAGGACATCACAAATGGAAGAAGAGTGGTTACCATTATATTTCTGTTTATTGGAACATACAGTGGCATGTGGATACAAGAGCTCAGTTGTCCTTGGTGAATGGAATTAACTGTTAGAAAACCAGAGAAAACTACTGTTGTATACAGCAATTTTTGGTGTTTGAATTAAAATCAACAAAGGTTTATTTGAAGGGAAACTCTGGAAGTCATCTTTACTGTTCATAAATCCACATTTCCTGGAAAAGTCTCAACTGGCTCTGAAGACAAGTTTATTGTTAAGCATCCTGTGTAGTGCAGAGATATATAACTATGTTGCTGCTTTTCTTCTCTGCAAAGAAGAAGTGAATGGGTTTAGAATCTTTCACATACAGTATTGCTGAGAACTTCCAGCATAACAAAGATTCAGTTTGTCTGATCAGAGTTGGCATTTCATCTAATCACTTCATCACTGAGTCACAGCATGGCTCTTTTCATCAAATTTCCTTGTTTATTTCATTTACAAGGTTTCTATTGCCTGGTATGAATCACTTCTGTAGTTGAGATTTTCATACCTTTAGAAAGTTTTGTGCCTGCCACAGATACGAATACTATAAGTTTCATACATATTAACTAATATGTTCATGACCTAGCTTCTGCTATTACCATAAAGTTGTAATTTTTAGTATTACCTATGTTAGTAATGTTTTCGTAAGTTTTATTTTTGGCAAATCTCACTTTGTATGCTTTTTTTTTTTTTTTTACTGACACAAGATTTATTAATATCCCTCTGTCAACCGTGTACAGGGTAGTTTGATAGAAAACTTCGAAAATAACCTTTCTATATAGTCCAGATTCATAGTTCATGTCAAACAAACTTGTATTCTAAATAATTTTAACAAGCCACATTAACATGAAATGCATGAATACAGTATAATATGAAGTTTAAAGAAACAAGTTTTACATTTCATATTTCTAGGGAGTCCTTTAAGCCAGTTAGACAATTCAGAGAAATTACCTATATGCTATTAAAAATAATTACATTAGTATGTTCCAAAGCTATATTTTTATTTCTTTTGTCATTTTTTTTAAAGGAAAGAACGCTTGGTGTATGTGGGTATTAGTATTGAAAACATCATTCCTCCACAAGTAAGTTTCTGGTTTATAGTATTTTTAGACAGGAGACTGCCAAAAGTGTTCTAAAATTTAACTCACTTTGTTATATGAGTGGTTTTAAATATATAATATACCACTTTTATTGAAAATGAAATTTAGCACTTTCAAAAAATCACCCATTTCCCTTATGATTGAAATTATGTGTGTACAGATAGCCCTAAAATGTAACATTGCATCCGAACTAAGTTTACAGCTCACCCCTATGGGGTTAATGTTCTGATTTTTTACCCTATATTGGGTAATTTGTTTTTAACTTCTTTATGTGCTGTTTATGTAAAGTGACTAAAAAATGGTTCAGGGATATTTGGTTTTTTATTTCCTGCTTTTGGGGGTAATCAGAAACTCCAATTTGTGTTCTTACAGTTTGTTTTCTTTGATGGGATATCATTGTTTTGCATTTATTAATCTAATTAGTAATTAAGAAAGGTATGTCATGAGTGAAAATATATGTGACGTGGTTTTCATTTGAAGACATTTTCTTCATTTCAAATGCAGTTTCATTCCAGGCTTAATTAAATCACACACTGAAATCACCTGTCTGGTTATTTTTCTGGAGCACCATGTCTCTTTCTTCTTCTAAATCCATTATTTCATTTATTCAGCATATCTGTTGACTATGTCTGTTAACTTTAGTTATTAGTAGGTAGACTTCATCATGATTGTTTTAAAAGAGGTAACTATAAACTCACAAAAGCGTAAGTTTGATACAGAAGTATTTTCATCCTTTGATCCACCAGTATTATTTTTAATCTCTATACTGAGTGTTGCCCTGTTTATTCAGTTTTGAGGCGACCATTTTACTTTTTTTTTTTTAACCTTTCACATGTGCTGCCTAGATGGACTTTAGAAAGCTATTAATTCTGAGGAACTTTGTTGTCTCATAATAGCCTGTATATTTATTATCATATTTTTAAACCAGGAGCCAGATTTTTCGGAAGATCATGAAGAAAAGAAAAAAGATTCGAAAAAATCCAAAGCAAATTTGCTTGAAAGGAGGTCAACAAGAACACGGAAGTGTATAAGTTACAGGTATGAAATCTGTGGAAATGAAAGAGTGGAAACTATTTTTAAAACAACCTTGATTTTACCATTACAGTAATCATTAGAAGTTGTATATATATTTCTTAGTCACTGTCTTTAGAATCAGAATTTTAGAGCAGCCAACATCCTCTTTTCCAAATGTACATTTGTTCATGCTGTCCTCTTCTGTTTAACATACTTTGCCGAATTTCTGTAGCTCTGGAGATAAGGACTGACACCTTTAACAAGGCCCAGAGCGCTGCATAGTCTGCCCTGCTCCTGGCCTTTCAGCTCCACCTCATCCACATTTTCCCCTTTCTCTCAAGTTAGCCACATTGTCTTCTTTCAGTCCCTTTGTACAGACTGATTACTCTGCCTTGAAATTCCCTTCTATTTTTTTAACCTTGTTAAATAATAACCTTCCCTTAATCAAATCTCTCTGTTATATGCCCTTATAGCAACCAGTTCTCCTTGAGAGTACTTCTGTAGTTGTAACAATTGTGATTTTTATTTTTTGATTAATATTGCTCTCCTACACTACACTGTTAACATGAAGGGAAGTACCATGTCTGTGTTATGCTTCCCTCTATTCTTTACAGCTAGCATAGTGCTCCATTGGTGCCTGTTGAAAGACTCAGTTAATGCAATCTGGTTTACCATCTGCCTTCAGAAGTACACCACAGAGAGACTTCTCCATGGTCACTTTGTCAGCAGCTAAACCTGGACTAAAATCTTATCTTCTGATTGTTTATTCATCTAGTGTTCTCTCCACTAAACCACCCTGTCTCACAAATAATAAATAACTGATATTTTAATTATTTTAGACCATTGTTACACAACAACAAAAGTCTTTTAACTTGAATAATTGGAGATGAGAAGCAAAATTGATTTTAGAGAACTTTGAGCTTGCTTCCTGTTTAAAAACTTGCATCAGTGATCATGAAAGAGTTCCCCTTGTGTAGTTTCTGTTGTTACTGTTAAAACTTATAAAATGCATTAGATCAGTAAGAGTAAAATCCTTAATGTTTATGGGAATGGTGTCTGTCTTATTCTTTTTTAAAAAAAGAAAGACTTTGAAAAAGAAAAGGTACCTTTTTTTAAATAAAATTATTATAACTAGTGAAGTCAAAACCTAATGGAGAGTTCAAGTATTAAAGTCACTTCTACTGCAACACAACCAATACATTCCGAAAAATTGCCATTGTTGTACAATCGCACAATAAAAGCCATAGGGGTTATGGAAAATATGGTGTTAGAGGCAAACAAAAATTTCATTAGTGACACATTAAAAAATATTTATAAAAATGGCAGTACCATTTGACACATGTTAAATGGTTAAGAGATAACATAAATACTATAATAAACAATGACATTTTATGTTGAAAAAGCCCTGAAGCTGTCTGCAGAAGTGATTGTAATTTGCAGTTTGTAATTTATTGTATAGTGGCATGAAAGGTTTTTAAAATCAGCCAGAAAGTTGTAATACTAGTTGCAGATCGTTGTAGCTTATAGCACACATAATGAGATTAGGGAGCCGGTAGATATTTATAAGTCATGTGCACGTGTTTGTTTTGTGTATGCCTATGCAGCTGGTGCAATTTTCTGTATTTACCTAGTGTTTCTCATGAAGAAAATTACGTATAAGGAAGTATGAAATACATGTTATGTTTGAAGTACTTCCTAATATATCAGTCATGTTGGAACAAATTTATGTAATCAGAATAAGCATTGTAGGAGAACTATATTGTCCATCTGAATGCAGAATTCCAAAGAATAGCAAGGAGAGATAAGAAAGCCTTCCTCAGTGATCAGTGCAAAGAAATAGAGGCAATAGAATGGGAAAGACTAGAGATCTCTTCAAGAAAACTAGAGATACCAAGGGAACATTTCATGCAAAGATGGGCACAATAAAGGACAGAAACAGTATGGACCTAACAGAAGCAAAAGCTATTAAGAAAAGGTGGCAAGAATACACAAACGAACTGAAAAAGATCTGCCTTTTCTAAATCCAGCTTGAACATCTGCAAGTTCACAGTTCACTTACTGTTCCAAGCCTGGCTTGGAGAATTTTGAGCATTACTTTGCTAGTGTGTGAGATGAGTGCAGTTGTGTGGTACTTTGAACATTCTTTGACATTTCCCTTCTGTGGGACTGGAATGAAAACCGACCTTTTCCAGTCCTGTGGCCACAGCTGAGTTTTCCAAATTTGCTGGCATATTGAGTACAGCACTATCACAGCATCATCTTTTAGGATTTGAAATAGCTCAACTGGAATTCCATCACCTCCACTAGCTTTGTTTGTAGTGATGCTTCCTAAGGCCCATTTGACTTCTCATTCCAGGATATCTGGCTCTAGGTAAGTGATCACACCATTGTGGTTATCTGGACCATGAAGATCTTTTTTGTATAGTTCTGTGTATTCTTGCCACCTTTTCTTAATTGAAGAGTTTAGTAAGGATAGAGTTTAGATGACATTTAAATGAAGAGTAAGGCTCAAAGCGAAAGCAGGACTATGAAAGGGTCTATATCATATGTAGACTGTGTGGTTGACCTAGGGTCCTCTTTCCTTGAAAACGATGAGGATAAAGTAAAGTGTAGGGTGTTGTGTCCAACAGCTTATGCAAACTCTGAGTCTGAAATGTAAATCAGAACTTTTTATTTGTGTTAAAAGTGACTTAGATCCTCTAGTCAAGGGTGGGAGTTTCTTGCTTATTGATATAATTTCCTTTGTTCAAAGGTTCTGATACTCTCTGAACTTAGAAAACACAGTGTCTCGGTAAGAAGGTAGTAGTGCCTCAAAGAAATAGATTGTTGGAGACACAGTTTTGAGGGCATTAACTGTGGCCGCCTTTGCCTGGCAAAGTAATAAAAATTTTCTACTTTAAAAAAAAAAAAAAGGAACCTAGATTATTATGATACTTGACAGCTGCATCATGTCCTTGGGAGCGTTCCCGTTTTTCCATTAACTTTGCACCTGGCTTGATCTGTATCTCTTCTTCTAGCCTCATGAATAGATGGACAGATTTTTTCTTTCTCAGAATTCCTCTTAAGAAAAAGTTCAGCTACATCTACAAGGATGTTTTTCATAGCATTATATGAAAAGATTGGAGGTAAAGTGTTGCATTTAAAAATATGTTGTAGAAGAAGAGTTCTTAGCCTGAAACTTGTGATTCCTCTGAAATATGTAAAATTTTATGTTTCTATAAGTATATATATTTTCCTAGAAAGGAAGTCTGTAGCTGTAATGAATTTCTCAACTCCAAAGGGCAAAGTATTTGCTTATTAGTCTTATCTGTGTTGTTAATCACTGGATAACTTTAATCCAGTGCTATCCAGTTTACTGTGGTTATTGGAATGTTCTATTTCTTTGTTGTGCAGTATGGAAATCAGTAGCCATATATCACTGTTGAGCACTTGAAATATGGCTAGTGAGGAACAGCATTTTTTATTTTAATTAAATATAAATAGCCACATGAGCCTAGTAATTACTATGTTTAGCACAGTCTTCAACAAGTCTCCATATCTTTTCATCACCTCAGTTCTAAAGTGAAAGGAGCTTTGTATGTGAAAAAATCTTAGGAATCATTGAGTCTTGTTTTTTTTTTTCTTTAGGTAGAAGAAAAAGCCCCCCTCCCTTTTTTTTTAAATTTATTTGGCTGCACAGGGTCTTTTGTGGCATGTGGGATCTAGTTCCCCGACCAGTTATCAAACCAAGGGCTCAGAGTCTTAGCCACTGGACCACCAGGGGAGTCCCGAAAAAGCCCTTTTGAGAAAAAGTACATTGACCTAGTTTTAAAATTTTGACTGTCTGTATAAGAATTTCAGTAATAATGATAATATAAGCAACAATAATATCTTCCTCACACTTAGTATTATTTCTGGAATACTAAGTCTGTTCCGTTTACTCCGTCATATGATTTGTATAATTGGGTTAGCAAACCATGACGTGTGGGCCAATCCAGCTCATTACTGGTTCGTGTATACCACATGGCCTAGGAGTGGCTTTTATATTTATAAATGGTTGAGAAGAGAAAACAGAAGGAGAAAAGTATTTGAAAATCACATGAAATTCATATCACAGTGTCTAAAAAAATAAAGTTTATTGGAACACAGTTACATTCATTCACTTTTTGTCTATGGCTGATTTTGCACTACAGAGTTGAGTAGTTACAACAAATACTGTATAGTCTACAAACCTAGGATATTTACTATCTGTCCCTTTAAAAAATACTTGTTGATGTCTGGTATAGATACTCTTTAAAAGTAAAATAACAACAACTTAGAATTAGATACTGATTTATAAAACTCTATTGTACCAAAGAAATTGAAGTTAACAGGAGTATGGGGTGATCTAATCCAAGTTCCACAGCCCTAAAGTAGCAGAGAGCAGTTTCATATTCTGGCCTTTTTTGTTTTAGAGGCAATTTTCCTAGTCCGTATGCCAGGACAAACTATATAATGTGATTGTTGTATGTATTTTAGATTTGATGAGTTTGATGAAGCAATTGATGAAGCTATAGAAGATGATATCAAAGAGGCTGATGGAGGAGGTACGTGTTTATCATTCTCTTTTCTTCATCTCACTTGGCCAGTATGTTAATTAAAATGCCCTGATTAAAGAGCAGCAAGCAAGCATATTTTCTCATTCTCTTCAATGTGTATTAACAATCACTACGATGTTGACTGAGATTCAGAATAATCCACGGACATGGTGCCAGTGTGTAGACTCAGAGCTTACTAATTGTTTCAAAAGTGCGCTGTGCTTAGTTGCTCAGTCATGTCCAACTCTTTGCGACCCCATGGACTGTAGCCCGCCAGGCTCCTCTGTCCATAGGATTTCCCAGGCAAGAATCCTGGAGTGGGTTGCCACATCCTGCTCCAAATCTTCCTGACCCAGGAAGCAAACCCGCATCTCCTGCAGTGGCAAGAAGAGTCTTTGACAGCGAGCCACCTGGAAAGCCCCATTTAATAGGATAAACAAATGTAAAGCTTTCTTGAAAACTCTGTCAGTTAAAGCTGTGAGAAAATTGCATAGCTCTAGGAAGAAAATAAAGAAATCAAATGAAAAAGCTGCTAAGGACAATCTGTAGATGTCAAAGGGAAACTTTTAATAAACATAGAGTTGTCTTTCTCCCTCCCTCTCTTCCCCTCAACCCTACATCCCTGCCCCTGGACTCAGGAGTTGGCCGAGGGAAAGATATCTCCACCATCACAGGCCACCGTGGAAAAGACATCTCTACTATTTTGGATGAAGAAAGAAAAGAAAATAAACGACCCCAGAGGGCAGCTGCTGCTCGCCGGAAGAAACGCCGGCGACTGAATGATCTGGACAGTGACAGTAACCTGGATGAAGAGGAGAGCGAGGATGAATTCAAGATCAGTGATGGGTGCGTGATCTGTCGGTGGATCCCATTCCCTAGGTCGAGGCTTGAACAGGGCTTCCAACCAAACTTGGCCCTGATGGGGCTTTTGTTCTGCATGTAGATGGTTTATTTTCAGGGTACTTAAAACAGATTCAATGATGCTGATTTTGGCTCTTTCTAGATTAAAACGCAGTTTTATGGGTGTTTGGGGTTACAAGGAGTCGGACACAACTGAGCGGCTGAACAACAACAATTTATTTATTTTTTGACCAAGCCATGTAGTATGTGGGATCTTAGTTCCGTGACCAAGGATTGAAGCCATGCAACTTGCATTGGTTCCCAGTCAAATGTGAGAAATGGGCAGGTATAAGTAATTAGGAACTATTTTCTGGTGACCTATAGGGGTTTGGGTTGGGGCATGTAATTCTATACTGAATTACAGTATAGAAGCTTTCTTCTATAATGTCAGAAAGCTTCTCTACAGAGCAGATATATGGAGGGAATACCACAGTTTCTCCTCTCAGATTGTTAGTGGAGGAAACAAACATATAAACCACAGAAAAGTCCTTCTGCATGATTGCTACTAAAACATAAGGCAGGGTACAGAAGAGGGCCATATCAATCCAGGGAGGTCAAGGAAAGCCTCAGAGTGGAAATAAAGCTCTATCTGAAATGTGAAGAATGAATTGGGCAGATTGATGAATTTGGGATTAGAAGCAGTATAAAGAAAAAAAGTATTCTAAGCAAAGAAATCCTGTCCAGGGCAGCCAGGCATAAAATGTCATAGAATATTTAGGAAACTCCTGGTTTTTCAGGATAAAAAGAATTAAGGTAGCAGCAGAGATTGCCCTGCTAGAGATGTAGCCAAGGCATAAAAAGGAACCAGATGATGGAGTTTTATGTTTGTCCTGCATAAGAATGATGAAAACCCACTGAAGAGTTTTAAATACCAGACTAATATGAGGTTTATGTTTCAGAAAGATTCATCCTGGAATTCATTGGTAGGATTTATTGAGGGGAAATGAGCATAGAGTTTAAAGAGACTTTGGGGAATTGCTGTAGTAGTAGATGGGATATGAAACCCTGAACTGAGAAAAGGTATCAGGTTTGAGATATCTTTATGAAGTAGACTCAAGAGGAGTTAGTCATTGATATGAGAAATGAACAGGGAGAAGGAAATTGGGATAAATTCCAAGTTTCTGCCTTGAATTACTAGATGGGAGATAGTACCAAATACCAGGCTAGGGAACAGAAGAGAGGAGTAGGCTAGGAAATAATGAGTTCGTTTTTGGACATGTTGAATTTGAGGCACATGGGGGACTTCCCAAGAGGCAAAAGCAATTTATGTACAAAAATGAGCATCAGTTGATCTTCATAACTCCTTTGGAAAAAAAAAAAGAATGGGTGCAAAACAACTCTTCGTTTTAGAAACAGGGAAATTGATCCAATGATCTAGATATTTCCATTAAACATTGCTTAATAATTTCACTGGACTTGTTAGAATTTGAACTGAGAACTCCAAAATGGGCTCAAGGTTATAAGTGTACCATCATAATTCATCCGGTTTCTCTTGCATAGATCTCAGGATGAATTTGTTGTATCTGATGAGAACCCAGATGAGAGTGAAGAAGACCCACCATCTAATGATGACAGCGACACTGATTTCTGTAGCCGAAGACTAAGGCGACACCCCTCCCGGCCTATGAGGCAAAGCAGGCGATTGCGGAGAAAGACCCCAAAGAGGAAGTGCTCTGACGACGACGAGGAGGAGGAGTCTGAGGAGAATAGCAGGGACTCTGGTAAAGATAATTCGTATCCACAGCTCACTAAGGAAATTCTTGTAACTTCTGGAATTAAAATTTCTTAAAATAAAATTCTGTTCAGTTGTAATATAAGCTCTCTGATGAAACTTTGTGTTCTATTCTTACAACTCACCACTGATTAAATCTTTCACATAAAGCACGTCTGAGAAGACAGATATGGACGGATGTGTTAACTTCGTGCCAAACTTGTTTACAGTCGTGATGAGTCCTTTTGGTGCCATGTGTTTCCATGCCTAGACTTCACCTCCAGAGTGTTTCTTAGGAATCGTTTTTATTTTATTTTATTTTGGGGGGGAATTGTTTTTAATAATCTGAGAACATTTTTCCTCAGATGTCTAGCTGTTAGAGAAAAATCACTAATTATTTCTAACATTTAGATCATAATCAGTAATTTATTAGTTTTTATACGTTATCAGTGGTTGATGTTATTTATATCTGTGCTCATCCCTATTAATTAAAGAGAGGCACGGCAGCTAAATCGACAGATAAGATGCTCCATGGGATTGGCAGATAGGTAGCTGTCATCTTACTGAGGAAATGCTACAGACAGGAGTATTATATCCCAACTCGGGCCAGGCTTGTGGAGTTTTTTGTTTTGTTTATCTTTTTTTCTAAACCTTTTGAGTAAGTGGAGACATCAGGCCCCTTTATCAGTGATTATTTGCTGAAAACAAGAACATTTTCTTACATAACCATAGTATAATATCAAAATGGGTAATTTTTATATTGATAAAATACCATTAACTTGTCAATAGTACACATTCAGATATCACCAGGTGCCCCAATATTGTCCTTTATGTAAACATTTTTTTCCTGGTTGAGGATCTAGTTCAGGATTACGTTATGCACTTATTCGTCTCTTTGGTCCCCTTTTATCTGTAATATTCCTGAAATGTTGTCTTTGTTGACCACAACATTTTTTAAGAATACACACTAGTTATTTTGTAAAATATAACTCATTTGGTTTTATGTTTCCTTGTGATTAGATTCTCGTTACACATTTTTGGCCAGAATATCACATAATTAATGTGTGTCCTCCAAGTCTCTGTTATTTTCCCTTTGTAATTAATAAGTAATTCTTACAAGATATTTGAGGTTATAAATACCTTGTTCCTTATCAGATGTTGCATCCACTAGTTTTAGCTTTTGTTGATGATTTTCTAACTCCTTCTTCCTATTTATTACTTGCTCTTCTGTAAGAAAGAGCTTTCTGTTCTGCCCTGTATATTTATTTCTTTGGTATCAGTATGGATTTAATGGATTCTTATTTCGATCTTATTACCATCACTATTTTGACTCGATTTGTCCTAGATTTGGCCTCTGGGGACCCCTTTAAACTGTTGGCTAGCAGTTTTTAAATATCTGAAATCCATTAGAGAACAAAGCTAGATGTGATGATTCAGTGAAATGTGTTGGCTTTCCTGAAAACTACTCTGACATAATGTCATAGCCTGATTTTGGTTTATTTGATCAGCGATGACTGACAGGAACAGTGCTGTTTAGCAGTGCTTTGTGAGTTAAAGTAGCCCTGTGAGTTGTATTCAGCAGATTTTAATTCTGCACGGGTAAAAGTCAAACGTGTAACCCCAGCTCTGTACTTGAAACAAGCTCATCAGTTTTCTATGGTTAGAAAGTTTAACCTCTGCAGTGCATTGTGATGCTATGAATGTAGCCATACAGCTGTATTCATAGGAACAGCAGGTTATCATAAGGCAGAACAGTAGCTATCCACCAAGAAGAACAGTTGTGGCAGCCATGCAGCCGACTGGCTAGCTCTAGATTGTAAGATAAGGTTTATGAAAAACTTTTTTTTTTTCGGCTGTGCCACAGGATCTTAGTTCCCCCACCAAAGATTGAACCCAGGCCCTTGGCAGTGAGAGCACAGAGGCATAGCCACTGGACTGCCAGGGAATTCCCAATAAAACATTTTTTAACCTTGAGGTTGACTGCTAGTAGGATACATTTGTGAGCTTTGGCATTAAAACTCCCCTGAGATGTACTCATATTATTAAGAAGAAAATTAGAGATTTATAAAAGTTACTGTTCATTTAAAAGTTATGACTGAACTCTGTGTAATAGCTTTATATTTTTATAAGCTAAACTAACATTTCTGTTTGGTGGAATTAAAAATTAAAATTTTTACTTCTTTTTCCTTTCTACCCCACCCCCTTTTTTTTAAACAGAAAGTGACTTTAGCGATGACTTTAGCGATGATTTTGTAGAAACTCGGCGAAGAAGATCTAGAAGGAACCAGAAGAGACAAATTAACTACAAGGAAGATTCAGAAAGTGATGGTTCCCAGAAGAGTTTACGTCGTGGTAAAGAAATCAGACGAGTTCACAAGCGTAGGCTCTCTAGTTCAGATAGTGAAGGTAAGGAATAGCTCTCCAGTTTACAGACATTTGGACAAGGCAGCAGTACAAATTATAAAAGCGAACTCATGGTTATGATTCTGTACCATTTCTTAGAAATTTAATATAGCCCATAGTATCTTTGAGATAAAACCCATTATTTTATGCCTGGTTAGCTTGTAGTTTAAATAACTGACGCTTGATAAGATACTAATTTTTAAGTTCTTCATTGTAATAATTAAATTCTTCATTGAAACTAGAAGAGTGTCAGAAAATTGTGATCTGTTAACAAGATTTCTTTTGCTTCTTGATAATTTATGGCCCTCATTTTGAAATAACCTCCTGTGCCCTGAATAGCTGAACAGTTGCAAGTCAAGAGTGCCTATTGTCTCTCTTCACCTTGACAGTGAGCTTTAGTTGGTAAACTTTTTTATTTCTCAATAGCTTTAGCTGTGCACCATATCAGAATTACGAGCTCTAAAATATGAATTTGTGATGTCCACTTAGTCTTTGTAGTTATTTATTCTAGAGTTCTTCTCATTTTAACTGATTCTAACCTTCAGCTTCCCCCATTTCTTTTTTATATATTTAATTCTCCATTGTTTATGATCTGTATTGAAGATTATTTGCTTTCATAGATCCTTGTCAATTAAATTTGAGCCCAAGCCAGGAGAGTAAGGGAAAAAAATGTTTGGGTATGGAAGACTAAAGAAGGGAGGTAAATATCTGGGTGAATGTGTATCTCTTCTTGTGTCATTAAAGACAAATATAAATTCATTAATTCAATTATTAAATACTTAATGAACTAATCACTGTCCTGGGCACTGGGAATAGAACAGTGAAAAGAATAACCAAAAATACAGCTTCCTCATGTAACTCTTATTTTTGTTGAGGGAAGAGAGACAATAACCATGACAAATAAGTAGATATATTAGGTGGAGGTAAGTTCTGTGGAGAAAAGTAGAAAGGGAGGGTTGGGGGAGTAGTTGGAATTTCAGATAGAGTACCAAAGTAATGCCTCCCTCAGAAGTCAGCATTTGAGTAAAGACCTAAAAAAAAGAGTTGATTCCCACTTGTGGTGAGTGGGGACTGTTACACAAAAGTGGGGTCCAGGTGATCACTGCACAAAAGCCGATAAATAGGCCAGGTTGGTGGAAAGGAAAGTTTGCTTTATTTCAGATGCCAAGCACTGGTGAGGGGTGGAAGGGGTTGATGAGGGATGGGAAGGGTGGACATCTGTTCAAAGGCTGACTCCCCTCCTGACAAGCAGGGCATGAGAGCTTTTGTAGGCTGAGGGAAGGGGCTGCATGCAGAAGCAGCACAGTCAACTCAAATTGGTCATCAGTCATCTGACCAGCATCCTCTTGGCTGTTTTAGGTACAGTTAATCTTCAGTTCCAGGGTTGGTTTATTCCTGTTTCTTTGAAGCCAGTTCTTGGGATTGTAGCAGCTCACGTCATAGCTACAGTCTGGCCATCATATAGTTAACTTCTTCATCTGGGGTTCAGTATCTGTAAGACAGCTCACAGGATGAGGCTCAGAATGTTGTCTATAGCCCTTGAGAAGTAACTAAAGGTCCTTGACTATGCTTAATGACTACTTTATTATTATTTGATCTCCTTTGACTGTTTTTTTTTTATTTCTGCATTTTCTCATTTCTCTGATTAAACTTACTCTTTGACTAAAGTTCTCCACAGAATTTAGTTTGTGGAAACGCAAGCAGAAGACACGGAGGGCAAGGACCATAGAGTCTTGCTCCGTTTAATACCATATTGGATAGTTAGATAATGCATTAGGCCATTGTGTAGACTTCAGACTTTATTCTGTGTGAAATGAGAAATAATTGGAGGATTTTGTGCAAAGGAGTGATATTATCTGACTTAAGTTTTAAAATGGTATCTATGTTATGAGTAAATTAAAGGGTATAGGAAGGGAATATAGGAGTCTAGTTGGAGGGTCATTAAAATAGGCCAGGAGAGAGATGGGTGAGACTAGAGCAGTAGCAGTAAAGGGGTGAAAAGCAGTCAAATTATGGATATATTTGAATATAGCCCACAGAATTTACTGTTGGATTAGATGGGAAAAAGAAAGGAATCAAGGATGACTGAGTGATTAGAAGAATTGAGTTGCCAATAACTAAGATGGTAGAGACCAGAATTGTGCAAGGTTGAGGAGGAAGTGTCGGAGCTTGGTTCTGCCTGTTTAGAAATCCAAGCATAGATGTTGAGTAGGCAGTTTGATACATGAGCCTGGAATTTAGAGATTAGTTGCCTAAAACAAATGTTGAGAGTCACCATCAAATGGGTGGTATGCAAAGCCATGAGACCAGGTGAGATCAAGTATAGACAAAAGAAAACATTTAAGGGCTACCAAGGACATGTGATTACATAGAAAGAGAGTGCAGTATTTCAGATGCAGTGCTTAGTTTTAATTTTTCCTTACTGGTATGTTTACACAATTCTCTTAATTTGAGGGTTAGTGGGAAGGAGTTTCTTAGTTTGTGACTAACCTATCTTTATTTAATTAAGGATTTTGCTCTTTCCTAAAATCATAGATAAAGTATACTGTGAATCATATTGGGCATTGTGAGAATGAGAAGAGAGATAAATGAGGCCAGTTATTGAAGGGAAATATTTATGTACAAGCAAGTCTGAAAGTAGACATGGGATGAATATGGGAGGAAGAAGAGGATTACTCATATCTGTTAATGGTTAACTGTGCCAATGGCTTAAATGTGCTGTTTATTCTAGAGAGCTATATGTCCAAGAACTCTGAAGATGATGAGCTAGCTAAAGAATCAAAACGGTCAGTTCGAAAACGGGGTCGAAGCACAGATGAGTATTCTGAAGCAGATGAGGAGGAAGGAGAAGGTAAACCATCCCGAAAACGGCTACACCGGATCGAGACAGATGAAGAGGAGAGTTGTGACAATGCTCATGGAGATGCAGATCAACCTGCCCATGACCGCCAGCCCAGGGTCCTGCCCTCGGAGCAAGACAGCACCAAAAAGCCCTATCGGATAGACAGTGATGAGGAAGAGGACTTTGAAAATGTAGGCAAGGTGGGGAGCCCATTGGACTATAGCTTAGTGGACCTGCCTTCCACCAATGGACAGAGTCCTGGCAAAGCCATTGAAAACTTGATTGGCAAGCCAGCTGAGAAGCCTCAAACCCCCAAGGACAGCAGCACAGCCAGTGCAAGCCTGGCCCCCAATGGGACAAGCGGTGGGCAGGAGGCAGGGGCACCAGAAGAGGACGAAGATGAGCTTTTAAGAGTGACTGACCTTGTTGATTATGTCTGTAACAGTGAACAGTTATAAGACTTTTTTCCATTTTTGTGCTAATTTATTCCACGGTAGCTCTCACACCAGCGGGCCAGTTATTAAAAGCTGTTTTATTTTTCCTAGAAAACTCCACTACAGAATGACTTTTTAGAAGAAAAATTTCAACAGACCCTGAAGTCTTTCTGTGAAGTGACCAGTTTTGAACTTTGAAGATAAATAATTGCTGTAAATTCCTTTTGATTTTCTTTTTCCAAGTTCATGGTCCTTGGTAATTTCAGTCATGGGGGAAAAAAAATCTTATTATAACAACAAAGATTTGTATATTTTTGACTTTATATTTCCTGAGCTCTCCTGACTTTGTGAAAAGGGTGGATAAGAATGCATTCCAAATCTGTGAGGGCCCAAAACAGAATTAGGGGTGGGAGAAAGCACTTGTGCTTTTAGCTTTTTCATATTAAATATATATTATATTTAAACATTCATGGCATAGATGATGATTAACAGACTGTTTAAAAGTTCAAGTCCATATTGTTGCAATTTAAGAATTGTAGATAACATCATACATAAGTCATTTTAGTAACGGCATTCATAAAATCAACTTGTTTACTATTGGAGATAACCACGCTTAAAAAAGAAGAGACCGATAAAAAAAATACCATCATAAAAAACTGTAACCTAAGTTTCTGTTATAGCGGAGTTTCTTGTTTTTAAAAAAAATCATCTGAAAAGCATTTGTATAGTAAAATGTATAATGACGCTTTGACAACCAGGTTGTGCTAATAGCAAATTTTTTTAAACAGCTTTATGCAGTGGTGATGACGTGGCCTTTAATATGCCATCATGGAGAGTTATTAGTGAAATGAGTGTGGTCTTTCTTAAGGCCTGAATGGACTGTAAACTTTGCAGATAATGTAACTCTTGTTTTCTGGCCACTTAATATTTATCTGAATTATCATTTTCAAAGAAATACACCTATACATAACATACATGAAGATAATGGATGCTAACCTGACTGCAGTATTTTAGCACATTTGAAGAAGGGGAAAGGATTTTCAGGTGAATTTTAACTGGTCTATTCTTGCCCTTAGTATCTACTTCAAATTGAAGTCTACAAACAAAGCAGTTCCTTTGGGAGGTTTTTAGTTTGAATTTTAGCGTGTGTGTGTGTGTGTGTGTGTGCGCGCGCATGTGCACGTGTGTGTATGTGTATGTGTGTGTGTTAGAATTTCCTATCTGCCTGGATATATTAGCAGGGTTTGAATGTAGTTTTGGCCATTGGCCATTAGACTTCTATTAAAATTCATTAATAGTCACATGACCAACATAGAGTTGATTGAAAACCACCAATATACTTAATAGATATATCCATTTCAAACATCTCAACATTTTAAAGAAAGATAAGCCCTTTGTTTCAAGAAAATAGGGGTTTGTAACTAACTATCTAACATGTAATTGACACTAAAATATGAACTTTGTCTTAGTTTCTGTTTCAGCTGTAAAATTTCAGGCAGAGCCATAAATAACGTTGTACAGAGTGTAGCACTTGTGATTAAACCTTGTCTGTCAAATTCTGAAACCTTCAGCCGTTACTTCTGTGAATACTTTTGCCCTGGGATTGGGTTTTCTGTTTCAGTGTTGTGTCTGTTGCCGGCAATGGACACACCATATCTGCTGCTGACCCAAGGAACTTCATTAATTTTTCTTTCCAAATTAAGCATTCTATGTGCTAGTCAGTGAATAATAAAGCACTTCTCTTTTTTATTATTAAAAAGCTGGCATTAGACTTGCATTATAAATACCTCTAGAAACTTCATACTCTTTCTTTTCCTCCCTTCACAGGTGTTGCCCTTAAATCTTATCTTTTGGCCTTGAAAGTTTATAGCTGTTGTTTTTCACTTGTTGGTTCCTGTTTGTTTTGTTTCACCTTAGTTCTGTAGTACCTGCCCATTAATATTTTTGCTTTGATTCTAGCAGTGTATATGTATCTGTATAAAAAATAAAATAATGAAAGCAGCCTAAAAATAGGATGCACCAGTAGCATGTGGTTCCAAGCAAGTTGTGATTTTTATTTTGAGACAATATTCCACCAGAGGGAGTAAAGGATTTATATTCCCAGACAGTAAGCAGGGCTATGTAAGGAGCCACATTCACTTACCAGGCCTGCTTTCTGGCTATGTTTGTCCCATTTATTTGAAAGTCAGTTAAGAATGTGAGCCTTTTAACAATATAAACAGGAGGCAATAGAAGGGTTCCTATTAATGCATGGTAAGTGGTTAGAACGTGCAGGTGGCCTATCCTGCCCCCGTCCTCTGCTACCATTTTAGTCCTGCAACGGGGTGAAGCCACTAAGGTGTAGAAAATCCCTCTCTCTACCTCCGGACCCATGAGCTTCTGCTTCAACCTGTTCTCTTCAGTTAAGCAAACGACAAGAAGTATTAAATGGGTAGATTATTTATTTTACAGGATGCCTAATGTGAAATAAGTTCTTCTTACCCTTCTGCCATAGAAAGCAAAAGGTTAATTTTTATCTTAGTAAAGACTGAGTATTCCATTTAGCAAATGTCTCACTGACATGGGTTATGATGCCACTTTTGCTGCCTGTTATTTACCAAACTTGAATTAAGTGTTTGTGAACTTAATAGTGAGTGTTTCCTTTTGAATTCCCTTTACATTCTGATTATAAACCAGTTAACTTTGCTTCATCTACAAAGAGTACAATCCAAGCACCTGATAGTTACAAATTATCATGCAGATAGGTTAATTATGGCTGATGAAATGTTGAACAGTTCACAAACAATTCTGCTGCTTGGTGTTTAGATTCAGTCCCTCAGAGAGTCTTGTGTTTGCTGAAATACCAACTCTGAACATGCTTTGAAGAAGTAAAAAAGAACAAAATATAGGAAAAAGAGAATGTTCTATATCCAAAGACATAATTCAGTCATTAGGAACGGTCCTAATTCAGACATTAGGACTGCTGTACAGGAAAGCAGCAATTCATCTAGAGTGTAGAACATCTTGGATTCTTGTAGTTAAAGTACTGACCATGGATTTAGGCTCCCAGTAGCTGCTGTGTAATAATAGAACCCTTTAATACTCTAAAACCCCTTTTTGGAAGTATAAATTGGACTCCCAATATCAAACTCCACTATAGCAAATGTATTAAGGAGAGATGTAGTTTAGTACTCAGAATATTTAGTTTGCAGTTTCTGTAAAGGTTTGAAAACTAGCCAAATTTTCACAAAGCAGAAACTTTGAATTAAAATTTATGAAAACTCAGACTGAAAATAATATGTTTTTGTTTTGTAGACATGTGCTGATGAAATAGTGTTTCGTGTAAACATTTTCTATTGTTGGCACAGTACTAGAGAATGATGGCAGAGATATTTTCAAGAATATACCTGATTTATTAAGGATGGATTTCCTTGGCACATCTTTTTCCAGTTGGTCGAGGCTGCAGATTCCGAGAATAAAAAGGAGTTTCATTTAGAATAAATTCATGTGTGATTTTTTTTTTAATGACCTACCAAAGAATCAAGGACTTCAAATGCTAAAGAAGTTGTTGGAAAAAAGATTTTTAAACAAATTAACAGGACATTACAAACTCCAGTTTTTACTTTTCGATTGATGGAACCCATCCCATGATACACAAAGAATATATATAAAGAAAAATGTAGGCCTGCTTAAGAGTTTAAAAAGAGGGGAAATGTTAGCTATTTTTAAGTGGGGTTGATGGAATTTTCTCCATCACAAAGAATTCCTTTTTAGCCTATGTTTGTGGGGATAAGAGGTGTTAGCCATTCTCTAGTCCTACCATACAATTGAAAGGAATCTTATTGAATCTACAGGTTTAATATTCAGAAAAAGTTGTGAACTCTGCCTTTCACCAACAGTGAACAAGGTCCCTGATTCATGGCATTGCCTCACAGCTATAGGACAAGTATTCAAAACCCAGATATTTAAAAAATGGAATGAACATATATATGTATGTATATATATATATAAATTAATATGTATATACATATCTTAGATGTTAGAAGAAATAAAAATGAACACTTTGAAGTTATTTGACACAAGAAAAAAGATAATTGTAACTGATGTGAGATTATGAACATAATTTAATTACAGAAAGCCTAGAGAAAAACAGTGAAGTTCCTCTTCTTGGTTTAACATCCTGGTTCTGCCAAGAAGCAAGAATGCCAAGACTGCATACCTTCTGTATCTATTTAGTCCTCTGTTTAATATCTATTATTAAACCTCTTTAGAATAAAATCCATTCCTATTTTATCCACCATTCCCAGTGTGTACCTGTAATCCTACCTTGGAAGTGGCAAGCTAACTGCTGATTTACTTCACTGTTTTATACCAATCCTGAAAGACAAGAACTTTCATTATCAATGTATTTAAACTGAGTTGTTATATGTATAATTAATAATTTGTCTTCAAAATGTTTCACTCAAATTATCATTAACATTTTTTTGAGTGCCAAGAATTGCTAAGTAACTATGTAACATATATGAAGATAGTCATTCCCCAGCAATCAAGCAGTCATTATAAGCCAAAATGTAGTGTACTTGGTATGTAACTACTCTAGACGGTACACTCAACACTTAAAAATTCATGTAAACCGTCTCAGAAATTGATTAGAATACGATTTCATTAGTGAATTTTTTTTCATTTTGCTCATGTTAATTTTTTTTTTTCATTTTATATTTATACCATTTCACTCTGGGAAATACTGAAAACCCAATTCTGGCACATTGTAGTGATTTCAGTTAATAAAGATTTTTATTTTAATAACTAAGATGTCTATCCTATGCATAAGTTATATCAAAGGGCATAACAATTATTAGACAAATATAAATTAATCTCCTTAGACATTGTGAATGAGGGAAAAAAAAAACATTTTTAAAGGAACTACATTTGTTTTTTTTTGCCAAACCGGTACAAGCTAGAAAATGCACTAAGGACTGAGTGACCTGCCTTGTTCATTTTGCCACTGGATGATGTAAGTTAAGAATGGAATTGTTAGCCCTAACTATATATTTTCTTGACTTTCATCAGTTTCTAAAGAAATATAATTTAAGTGTTTGGGGTTTTGTTTGACGTGTATTTATTGAGTTCTGGTCTTCGACCAGGAGCTATCTGCATGTCACGTTTATTGGATGGCCAAGAACACAGTTATTGGGAGACTTAATGGCTCAAAATCTTCTGAATCATTTAACTTATTTTGTATGTTGCAAAAGAAAAAAAAGTTTATTTTGCTTGAGAGTCACATTTTTATAACTGTACAGCTTTTAAGGGATGGGAGGTGGAAAATACCCTAAAATAGGATGTAGATTTTTACAATTGTGTTTATGCTAGAACATCTACAGGTGCATTATGTAATTAAACCTAAAATTGTTTAAAATTTTGTGCCATGGTCTTTTTCATTCTGCCCTTTAGCAGAGTTGGTGCATGTCAATACTGCTATATGGACAAGCCTTGAAATTAGGCTAATAACCTGTCTCCAAAGCTTTAAGATCATTGCATGAAAATTACACATACACACATACTTAGACATCCATACGTAGATTTAGTTTATTTTAGTGTAAATGGATTTTCAATTTTAGAACAGCTATTATAGCTCAAATTTGGCAGTTAATGATATTTTCTTAAAGTGTGTGATTTTCGTGATGCTTAACTAGGGTTTTCTCAGTGTTGGTCTGGTGTTGTATTCTGTTATGAAAGTAATGTCTTGATCCTGGTTTCTGAATTGTAGCTTGCCCAAACCCGCCAGGGTTTTTTATACACCTTGAAAGGGTGTGCCCTGTGTTGGGATGGGGGGGTTGGGAGTGGAACATAGCTTTGTTTCTTTTCAGTCTGTAAAAGAAGTAAAAACAAGAATTGTTTGATTTGGTTCTTGTAGACTCAATTCAGTAGACTTAATTCCACAGGAATAGTTGTCTGCTGGAGGCATGGCAGGAAGGGATATCAGATTCAAATTCAAATTCCCTTCTTATTTGATAAATACTTTGAAATCGTATAGAGCTGCTAATTATAGCAGTCTTTTACATGGCACATTTTTGATAAGTTATATTGACACCTCTGTTTAAACACTAGTGCTTTTTGCCATCTGATAATGTACCATTCTGATTTCTCACTTTTGTAGCACAAGTGTATTCTTGTAAAGAATTAAATTCATAACTTCTACCTAAGTTACCTTTATCTATTTCCAGTTATTGTGGGATGTCAGTTTCTTTGCTATCCTCGTCTGTTCAGAAATGAAGCTTGGGAATCATAAATTTCCAGGCAAAGAATATAAATCCCAGATAAGAATTTGTAGATGGTATATGTTAGATTCCCATTTTAAACTAATAGCTAGGATCCAGGGAGTGTTTGATCAAAATGCCTCTTGGGTTATCAGACATGCTTATATGAAATGCTTTATTTTCCTATGCATAAAAAATATTCCTAGATACGTTCTCAGAATGCTTTATTTTGTTTCTAGGAGATGATCGCTAAAGCAGACTCCAAGATTAACATAAAACTCTTGAGGTAATGAGGAATGTGGTATTAGCTAAACAGAAGCTGGCATGCTCTCTGCCACTTAAGACATACTGCATGTATAAGGGGGGGAAAGACATGAAAACTGGAAGTGTGATTCCAATAACGCACAAAGTAAATTTTGTGCATAGAAAATACGGGAATTCCTGGCAGCTTAAAGCTTCAGGGGTTAACTGCAGTGTATGAACACCTAGTGTGTTAGAATTGCAGCGCATAGTTGTTTGAATACAATATTCCTTGTAAGTGACAACCAAAATATGTTGTGGCTCGTGCCAATATTTTTGTTAATGAAATGTTCAATGTCTCACTACAGTCTGATCAGAACTCTTGGTGTTATAAGATAGGCCTAAAAGCTATTTTATGGCTACTGGCCTAATTGTGTAACTTTTTTCTTTCAAAATGTTTTATTATAATACTTCTGTCATTTCTTTCACTTAATATATGTCAATTGTCATAATAAAAAATTAAATAATTTGATGTATTTAGCATGATGTGTTTGCAAATTTAGTTTATTTTAAACTTTGTAGCACGTAGAAAGCTAAGAATTTTCTGTAACTGTTGATGAAGGTTGAAAGTTTTTATCACCCCAGAATAGATGAACTGTTCTCTTACTATCTAGAAAGTAAATTTGCAAGTGCATCAATTTTCCCAAAATAATTGTTATAGCTGTTTGCCAAGGATGTGAATTACAGATATTGGGAAGCTATTCTTGATTTCTATCTTCAGCCTCTGGAGAACTGACACATTAAAGAGGCCTTGGACTTGTTTTGTGTTGCCCTGTAGAACCACAGAACTAGACCAGAGGGCAGAAGCCATAAGGCAAAAGCTTTCCATTTATTTTTCGGAAATACTCTTTTACAGAGTTCTCTAATAACTTGGGAGCGAATTCTTACCAATAAGGGATGTTTGGGTTTAGGTTGAACTGCCATTTGGCAGGAGTTTAATAGATAAACACATTTTAAAAGGGCTCTTCCAATCCTCAGTATAATTCTCACCTATAAATGTTGGATTTCAGAGATTCTCCTTACTCTTGAAATACAGTAGGAGTCACAACAAACTCATTTTTTCCCCAACGAACTAGTAGAGTTAATTATTTGCAGTTCTGATATAAAATACTGATAAACTATTAAGTAAAGAACTTCTTGGATCAGAATTTCACTCAGTGAAGTGAAAACTTATTTATGCTGGCAAGAAATGATCGGCTACAATGCTTCTCAGTGATTTACTTGAAATGTTCACTTAAACAGCATTGGTTAAATGGAGGTGAGGTGCTGTGTTGGAGGCCAAGGGTAACAGTGCTGTGGCAGACTTGAGAGAGTTCAAAGCTCTTTTCTGGAGCTGAGAGGGGGGTCCAGAACATGACTGTCAGCCCACATCCCTTTCAGGCTATGAGACCAGAGAATATAAAAGAGTTCTTTTCTTTTAAGAACAGAATTGGTCTTCTATACTGTGATCATTTAGTAGCTGTAGAATTACAAAAAGTAATGAAAATATTCTAGTGAAACTAAATGTTGCATGAGATGAATGGTTGTGTGTCATTTTGATTCTTTAGTCACTCTGCATAAGCTCTTTAAGGTCTAAAGTGGAAAAACACTCTAAGGATATGTGACTTCGTATTTGTGATATTAGTTTTACACATAAAGTCATATTCCAAAAGCAAAGTTAACTAGGAGCTTACTAGTTCATGATATAAGTCACTCCTCAGTATTCCTGTTGACCATTTCAGAGCTACTTTATCCACACGAGCATCCATCCTTCTCTCCAGCCTCCAAGGAACAGATGCCACCTCTGTTTTTGCCATATCCCCTTTGCCTGTGTCCTTGATCTGACCCCTTCCCTGTTGCTTCCTCTGGGTCTTCTATCTCACTGATTCCTCTCTGTATTCTCTATCTATATACAAAGATCTCCCTTACAGAAAACAAGTGTCATCCTGTCTCCCATTTAATCTGCCTCTCAATTATTTCCTCCTTGACTACCAGTCTTTAAAATAAATAGATTATCAAAATGTTAAGCTAGATTTGAAAACTCTCACTGAATTGTCAGCAATTTCTAAGAAACTTGGACTAGTAGGCTTCTCAGGAGCATAGTTGAACCCTATCATAGGAATAACCGTTAGAGCTGAAACTAAATAGGAGAGAGAGTCCTCCCTTTCTCCTGCACTTGTTTAATGTTTTCCTGTTGAAACGACCATTTTCTTTTCTCTTTGGCATTATTCTGTGCTAGTGGAATGCTAGTAACTATACCATAAACTCATGCAATCAAATAGCTTTTACTCTATCATTTGGAGCCAAAATATTAGAGGAAGGACTTACTAACAATGATAGAACCCTATTTAGAACCTGTGCTCTCTCTAATTTGAACCCTAAAAGTAAAAGTAGATTTTACATAATTTAAGTCTAAATTTTTTTTTAAGAATGAATTTTGAGGGTAACTAGGGCTTACCATGGAGAAGGAAATGGCAACCCACACCAGTATTCTAGTTTGGAGAATCTCATGGACAGGGGAGCCTGGCGAGCCACAGTCCATGGGGTCACAAAGAGTCAGACACGACTGAAGCGACTTAGCATGGCATGGCACGGCAGGGCTTACCCCCATCAAAGAGAAGCAAGCTGACTCAGTTCTAGAAAATCAGAAAGTTAACTTCATGTTCAGACTGCTTGAGAAGGCAGGGCTGGAATTTTACTGAGAGATTCCACAAGCAGAAACAGATACTGCCAAAGAAGCAAGGATAAAAGGTAGGGACCCACAGCCAGAAAAGTCATATTGGAAGCAGTCTGTATGTAGGATGATTGTCCTGTGAATTTAATAATACAGATTTGCTTATGGAATGGTTTCCAAAATAAAAGTACTTGTGAATTTTATTTTAAAACCTTTGTTATTTTAAAATTTATTTATCTTTGGCTCTGCCGGGTCCTTGCTCTGCAGTCTTTTCTCTCACTGTGGCAAGTGGAGGCTAGTCTCTAGTTGCTGTGCACGGGCTTTCATTGTGGTGGCTTCTCCTGTTGCGGAGCACGGGCTCTAGGGCATGTGGGCTCATTAGTTGGGGTTCCCAGGCTCCAGAGCACAGGCTCAGTAGGTGTGGCACAGGGGCTTAAGTTGCTCTGTGGCATGTAGGATCTTCCTGGACCAGGGATTGAACCTGTATCTTCTGCATTGGCAGGAGGATTCTTTACCACTGAGCCAAAAGGGAAGCCCTCTTGTTTTTTTTAATTGACATATAATTCACATGCCATAAAGTTCACCATTTTAAAGTGTGCAATTCAGTGGTCTTTAGTATATTCACAAGGTTGTCATCAGCCCCCAAAATAATCCCATATTATTAGCAGTCACTCACCATCCCTTCTCCAAGTCCCTGACAGGTACTAATCTACTTTTTGTCTATAAGGATTTGCCCTAGATATATGATACAAGTGGAATTATACACTATGTGGCCTTTTGTGTCTGACTTCTATTTAGCATGTTGTATGTTTTCATCTATATTTTAGCATGAATCAGTATTTCATCCCTTTTTATAGATAAATAATATTCTACTCTGGATATACCACATCTTATATATCCATTAATCACTGGAAAGATATTTGGATTGTTTCCACATTTGTGTACAAGTTTTTGTGTGGACATATGTTTTCAACTCTGTCACCACACAGCTAGGAATGGAATTGCCAGATTATATGGTAACTCTTTGTTTCAAGTTTTAAGAAACTGCTGAACTGTTTTACACAGCATCTGACTCCCAATACATTCTGACATACATTCTGACTCCCAGTGCAGGAAGGTTCCAGTTGTACCACATCAGTAATACTTATTTGTCAGTCTTTGTTACAGCTATCCTAGTGGATAAGAAGTGATTTCTCATTGTGGTTTCAATTTGCATTTCCCTGATGATTAATGATTTTGAACATCTTTTCATGTGCTTAATAGCCAGCTGTATAGCTTCTTTTCAGAAACATCTACTTAAATCATTTGCCCGTTTAAAAAATACATTTCTTTTATTTATTTGGCCTCACTGGGTCTTAGTTGCATCATGCAGGATCATGCAGAGTCTTTAGTTGCAGCAGCATGTGAACCCTTAGTTGCAGCATATGAGCTCCAGTTCCCCACTCAGGGATGGAACCTGGACCCCCTGCATTGGGAGTGCAGAGATCTAGCCACTGAGCCACAGAGAGGTCCCTCATTTGCCCATTTTAAAATTAGGTTATCTGTCTTTTAATTGTTGAGTGTCCGACTCTTTGCTACCCCATGGACTGTATGGACTGTAGCCTGCCAGGTTCTTCTGTCCATGGAAATCTCCAGGCAAGAATACTGGAGTGGGCTTGCATTTCCTTCTCCAGGGGATCTTCCCCACCCAGGGATATAAGCTGGGTCTCCTGCCTTATAGGCAGATTCTTTACTGTCTGAGCCACCAGGGGAGTCCATCTTGGATATCAGACCCCTGCCAAATATATGATTTGCAAATATTTCCTCCAATTCTGCAGGTTATTTTTTTACTTTCTTGATGGTGTCCTTTGACATAAACTTTGATGACATCGAGTTTTTCCGTTTTTTGTTTGTTTGTTTGTTTTGCTTTACTTGTGCTTTAGATGTCTTACCTAAGAAACTGTTGCCTAATGCAATGTTACAAAGATTTGTGTTTTATAGTTTTAAGAGTTTTATAAATTTATCTCTTATGTTTAGATCTTTGATTCATTCTGAGTTATTTTTGTGTATGGTATGAGATAAATATCAAAATTCATTTATTTGCATCCACTTGTACCAGCATCATTAATTGAAAAGAATTTTCTTTCCCCCACAGAATTATATTGGAATCCTTGTCAAAATTTAATAGACCAAAAATGTACAAGTTCACTTCTGGACTCTCAATTTTATTCCACTTATCTATATGTTTATCCTTATGCCTGTATTACAGTCTTATTATAACTATGTAAAAAGTTTTGAAATCAGGAAGTGAGTCCTCTAACTTGGCTTGTTTTTAAATTTTTTTTTTACTATTCTAGGTATCTTGAATTTTCATATGAATTGAAGTTTCAGTATATCAATTTCTGTCAAAAAGCCAATTGGAATTTTGATAGGGATTACATTTAATTTGCAGATCATTTGTTTCTTAACAGTAATAAGTCTTTTAATCAGTGAACATGATTAAAAGAGGTGTCTTTCCTTTTGTTTTAGGTTTTAATTTTTTTCAAGAATATTTTTAGCTTTCTATGTAGTTTTCTATTGTTAAATATATTCCTATGTATTTTATTCATTTTGATGCTACTATAAATGGATTTTTTTCTAAATTTTATTTTTAGGTTGTTCATTGCTAATGTATATAAATTTTGTTGTTGTTGTTCAGTTGCTAAGTTGTGTTGGACTCTTTGTGACCCCATGGACTGCAGCATGCTAGGCACCCCTGTCCCCCACTGTCACATGGAGTTTGCTCAAATTCATGTCCATTGAATTGGTGATGTTATCTAACCATCTCATGCCACCCCCTTTTCCTTTTGCCTTTTATCTTTCCCAGCATCAGGGTCTTTTCCAATGAATCAGCTCTTCCCATCAGATGGCCAAAATATTGGAACTTTAGTCCTTCCAATGAATATTCATGCTTGATTTCCTTTAGGATTTACTGGTTTGATCTCCTTGCTATCTAAGGGACTCTCAAGTTTTCTCCAGCACCACAATTCAAAAGTTTCAATTCTTTGGTGCTCAGCCTTCTTTATGGTCCAACTCTCACATCCATACATGACTACTGGAAAAACCACAGCTTTGACTATAGCTTTTTAATATGCTGTCTGTTTGTCATAGATATCTTTCCAAGGAGCAAGCATCTTTTAATTTCATGGCTGCAGTCACCGTGAGTGAAAGTTGCTCAGTTGTGTCCCACTCTTTGTGACCCAATGGATTATACAGTCCATGGCATTCTTCAGGCCAGAATACTGCAGTGGGTAGCCTTTCCCTTCTCCAGGGGATCTTCCCAACCCAGGGATCGAACCCAGGTCTCCTGCATTGCAGTCAGATTCTTACCAGCTGAGTCATTGTATAGAAATACAATTAATTTTTCTACTTAGAAATAAATTAGCACAGTGGTAAAGAATCCATCCATCTGCCAGTGCAGGAGATAAAAACAAGAGATGTGGGTTTGATCCCTGGGTCGGGAATATTCCCCTGGATTAGGAAATGGCAACACACTCCAGTATTCCCTGTATCTAGAATAAATAACTCCTACAACTCAACAATAAAAAAACAGTCTGGGACTTCCCTGGTGATCCAGTGGCTAAGACTCCTCACTCCCAATGTAGGGGGCCCAGAGTTGATCCCTGGTCAGGAAACTGGATGGAATCACCTCCACTCCTGCTTTATCTTCTTTGTCTTTGAACTTCTCACCCTCAAGTCCCAGTTCTCCATGAGGTACTCTCTGGATCCTCATGCAGAGCAATCCCATGGCAGCTGGAGCTGTGTGGACTTCAATACCACACTTACTACACAATTAAATCCTTCGGGTCTCTCTTAACCCAAAGATTATGAGGCCTCTGGGTTCACTGAACCAAGACCAATTTGGAGGCTCTTCAGTTCAGTTCAGTTCAGTTCAGTTCAGTCGCTTAGTCCTGTCTGACTCTTTGAGACCCCATGGACTGCAGCATGCCAGGCTTCCCTGTCCATCACCAACCCCCAGAGCTTGCTTAAACTCACGTCCATCGAGTTTGTGATGGATGGCATCCTCTGTCGTTCCCTTCTCTTCCTTCCTTCAATCTTTCCTATCATCAGGGTCTTTTTTAAAGAGTCAGTTCTTCACATCAGGTGGCCAAAGTACTGGAGCTTCAGCTTCAGCATCAGTCCTTCCAATGAATATTCAGGACTGATCTCCTTTAGGATGGATTGGTTTGATCTCCTTGCAGTCCAAGGGACTCTCAAGATCTTCTCCAACAACACAGTTCAAAAGCATCAATTCTTTAGCACTCAGCTTTCTTTATAGTCCAACACTCACATTCATACATGACTGCTGGAAAAACCATGGCTTTGACTAGATGGGCCTTTGTTGGCAATGTCTTTGCTTTTATTTTTTTAATGTCTCTGCTTTTTAATCTGCTGTCTAGGTTGGTCATAACTTTACTTCCAAGGAGCAAGCGTCTTTTAATTTCCTGACTGCAGTCACCATCTGCAGTGATTTTGGAGCCCCCCAAAATAAAGTCTGTTACTGTTTCCATTGTTTCCCCATCTATTTGCCATGAAGTGAAGGGACAGATGCCATGATCTTAGTTTTCTGAATGTTGAGTTTTAAGAAAAACATTTTTGCTCTCCTCTTTCACTTTCATCAAAAGGCTCTTTAGTTCTTCCAGTCTGGCGTTTTGTGTGATATACTCTGCATATAAGTTAAATAAGCAGGGTAACAATATACAACCTTGATGTACTCCTTTCCCAATTTGGTACCAGTCTGTTGTTCCATGTCCAGTCCTAACTGTTGCCACTTGACCTGCATACAGTTTTCTCAGGAGGCAGATGAGGTGGTCTGGTATTCCCATCTCTTTAAGAAGTTTCCACAGTTTGTTATTATCCACACAGTCAAAGGCTTTGGTATGGTCAATGAAGCAGAAGTAGATGTTTTTCTGGAACTCTCTTGCTTTTTCAATGATCCAATGGATGTTGGCAATTTGATCTCTGGTTCCTCTGCCTTTTCTAAATCCAGCTTAAACATCTGGAAGTTCACGGTTCACGTACTGTTGAAGCCTGTATTGGAGAATTTTGAGCATTACTTTGCTAGCGTGTGAGATGAGTGCAATTGTGCAGTGATTTGAACATTCTTTGTCATTGCCTTTCTTTGGGATTGGAATGAAAACTGACAACTGACCTTTTCCAGTCCTGTGGCTACTGCTGAGTTTTCCAAATTTGCTGGCATATTGAGTGCAGCACTTTCACACCATCATCTTTTAGGATTTGAAATAGCTCAACTGGAATTCCGTCACCTACACATATCTTTTTCTTGGGAATGGTCTTGATCACTACCTCCTGTACAATGTCACAAACATCTGTCCATCATTCTTCAGGTACTCTGTCAGATCTAATCCCTTAAATCTGTTTGTCACTTCCACTGTATAATCGTAAGGGATTTGATTTAGGTCATATCTGAATGGTCTACTGGTTTTCCCTACTTCAATTTAAGTCTGAATTTGGCAATAAGGAGTTCATGATCTGAGCCACAGTCAGCTCTCAGTTTTGTTTTTGTTGACTGTATAGAGCTTCTCCATCTTTGCCTGCAAAGAATATAATCAGCCTGAGTTTGGTATTGACCATCTGGTGATGTCCATGTGTAGAGTTTTCTCTTGTGTTGTTGGAAGAGGGTGTTTGCTATGACCAATGCATTCTCTTGGAAAAATTCTGTTACCCTTTTCCCTGCTTCATTCTGTACTCCAAAGCCAAATTTGTCTGTTACTCCAGGTATCTCTTGACTTCCTACTTTTGCTTCCCAGAGGCTCTTAACAATAGTTTAATTAAGAGATGACACGGCCTGAAGTGGGCAACAGTAGGGGAAGAGTTAGGTGACACTTAACTCCTCAGACAGGAATTAAGAAATGACAGGACTTGGTTGTGGGAGGCATTAGAATGTAGTCCTTGAAATGTATAGGCTGTGCTGCCCAACAGCTTAGTTTCTAAATCACACTCTGCCACTTTAGTGGCTATGGACTTGGGCAAGTTACTTAATCCTTACTTGTTTTCTTATTTGTAAAATAGGAATAATGACAGCATTTATTTCTTAGGTGTGTTGTGAAGATTAAACTAGTTGAGACAAAGTGCCTAAAACAGTCAGTATCTAGCACATAAGCCTTCCATAAGTGTTAGTTGCTATTTTCTTGTTAAAATAATAATAAATATGGTTATTATTACTGTATTACTGGATATGAAGAGTGAAAGAGTTTAAGGAAATAATGATAAATGCCAGGTTTCTAATCTGAGCAACTCAATGGAATGAGGTATTTTTTCATAAGATGGGACACTGGAAAAATAACAGAATTGAGAGAGAAAACTGTAAATTCAATTTTTTTTGGTCGCCACACCGCACAGCTTTGGGAATCTTTGTTCCTAGACCAGGAAATGAACCTGGGCCACGACAGTTAGATTCTGGTTAGAATCCTAACCACTAGAGTAGTGGAACTCCTGTAAATTCAACTTTTTTCATGAAGACTTTATTTTTTTAGAGCAGTTGTAGGTTTACAACAGGTTAGAGAGGATGGTACAGAGATTCCCATATACCCCCACTTCCACACGTGTAGCCTCCCCATAATCAACATCCCCCACTACAGAGGTACATTTGTTACAACTGATGAACCTACATTGATGCATCATTGTCCCTCAAAGTCCATAGTTTATAAGTTCAGTTTTTGATAAGTTGAATAAGAGGCGCCTGTAGCACTTCCAAGTGGAGATGTCTAGCAGGCTGTAGCATATAAATATTTGTAGTTCATTAGAGAGTTCTGGGACGGAGATATAGATTTGGGAATCATCCACACAGGTTAATTCAAATCTTGGGCATGGATAAGCTTGCCAAGTCAAGCGTTTTAGGCAGCAGCAGAGTGGTTAATACTGTTCAGGGTTCTTTCTCTTCTCTTTAGTAAGCATATTAGTGATCTATTGCTGTGTTTACCCCAAAACTTACTTAAAAAACCACTATTTGGGACTTCCTGGGTGGTTCAGTGGTTAAGAATCCACGCTTCCACTGCAGAGGGCACAGTTTTTTAATCCCTGCTTGGGGAACTAAGATACCTGCTTGCCCTGCAGCACACCAAAGCAAAAACAAAAAAACACACCAAAATTCAACAGCTATTATCTCACAGTTTCTGTCCGTCCATGAATCTGACACAGTTTAGTTGGGTTCCTCTGCCTCAGGGTCGCTCCCAAACCTGCAGTCAAGTTGTCAGCCAGGGCTGCAGGCATGTCAAAGCATATAGGACCACAAAGTACATTTAAAAAAAAATGATGAAAAATCCAGCAGGTACTACTTGTGGTTACACTCTGTAACTTCCAAGGCTAAGTTAGAAGAGGCCGTACAGCTTATACCAGTCTCTTTCTTGGGATGCTCAACGTCAAAACCCAGTTGTCAAGCTGTGAGGGAGCTTAGGCCACAGGGAAAGAAACGTAAACGTGTTCCAGCTGATAGTTCCCACAGAAGTCCTAGCTGACATCACCGTGTGTCTGCCTGTCAGTAAGGAAGCCTCAGGCTCTCACTTTCCACTATTTCTCATTTCAGCTCCATCTTCCCCATAAAGTTGTCACAGAGGAAATGAAATAATAAGGGTAAAGAGAGGAGCCCGGCGGGCTACAGTCAGTAAGGTCGCAGAGTCGGACACAACTGGAGCGACTTAGCACGGACGCCTTGAATGGAGCCTGACACTTAATACCCGGTTACCATTAGCTACTTTTATGATTATTTTAAAAGTTTTTATTAGCTCTTAATACTTTTTCAGTGTCTAGTGAAGAAATAAAGAATTCCAAATCTAATGGATTAATTCTTTTCCCCTCAGCGCCCCATATGCTTGCTGACACACTAGCTCTTCACCCAGGGTTAATTACCTCTTTGCGCTCGTTTGCACATCTGATACCAGGGGATATGTGGCTCGTGAACTAGGTCGGCGTTAGGACCTAAACTGATGTCTGGGGCGTGGCTGTTGAGACAGGAACAAGGCCTAGACGAGGCGGGCGCAGGTGAGAAGAGCCGAACCCACTTAGGTGACCGACTGGTAAATCAGTGTGGTCTCTCATTCCTATGCAACCTCAGGCAACAGACTCCCTGCCTTACGGTTCCGTTTCCACTTCGGCAGAAAGAAGAAATTTATTATTTCCTGTGCTTCCTCTCACAAGGTTGCTGTGACGATCCTGAAGTAGGATGTGGGGAGAACACTCCGTTATTCCAAACTTGGAGCCTTAGAAATCCGAGGGAGAAGGGAAAGGCCGTGACCTGACAAACTCGGTTCTCTCAAGCCTGTGCGAGCTTGTCCTAGAACGTCTCATCTCTATGGTAGACGGGCTCGAATTCCGGGGCCGACTAAGTTACTCTTCCGGGGGGAATTGCTACTGCTTCCGGGGCGGGACGCGGCGGAGGGTTTGCGGTGCCTCAGCCAGCTCCTGGCCGGTGTCTCAGCGCTTCTCGCAGTAATGAGCTTCCTGAGAAGTTTCCCGCCGCCCGGGTCGGCTGAGGGCCTACGGCAGCAGCAACCAGACACCGAGGCTGTGCTGAACGGGAAGGGCCTCGGCACCGGCACCCTTTACATCGCTGAAAGGTAGAGTCTCTGTTTCCGAGGGCTGGCTTCCTGCGCGCCTCGTCTCTGCCGGGCGCGGGCGGTGCGGAGTAGCGTGAGGGAGACTGAGACCTCTGAGGGCGGGGGAGCGCGTGCCCCTCTTTGCCTCTGAGGTGCCTCTGCTGAGGAGAAGACTCGTGTGTTCCAGTGTCCTCTCCTCGGAGCCTTCATGTCTTTCTTCGTCAGACGGTGTTCGCCTCATTCATTGTGCTTTCTACCCACCTGTTTTCTGGAGGTCTGATGGGGTGCTGCTTTTTATTCAAGGTCTCATTGTAAGGTTTTGAGTTTCCAGGACCTGAGTGAAGAAGAGTCATCGAAGTGCCTGCCTCGTCGACGATCAGGAATGGGAGGTGTTGTCCTGGGTAGGATATGTAGGTTTAGAGCAAATTGTGCAGGATTTTTAAAGCTTGGTTAAGGGGGTATAGGTTTTCTTCTGTAGGTATGAATGGGGAGAGGAACACCCGCATCCCCACGCTGGTAGGGGTTGTATCCAGAGGAACCTAACTCTCATTTCCGTTCCTAGAAGGAATTGCCCTTTTATTTGGGTACCTGGAGCAGTTTTTACTTTCATAGACTTGTTTTACATGTGGAGATTGTAGAATAGAAGTTCTCATTTCCATGACGTATGGTTCCATTCATCTTCAAGCCAACAGTCACACATTGAATCTTTTCCTGTCCTCCACTTCTCTCTGTAGTCTGTATCAGTTTTGTCTGCAGTCAGAAAATTCCCTGCTTTTAAGAAGTCACATGATTATGTTGGACCCACACAGATAATCCAGGGTAATCTCTCTCTTTTCTTGTGAACTGATTAGTAACCTTAATTACATACACAAAGTCCCTTCTTCCATGTAACATATTCACAGGTTTGACACCAGGAGATGGGAGAGTCACAGGGGCCAAATTCCTCCCTGCCACAGCAGGCACAAAAAGATGTAAAGAACCCCTTGCTTTTGAAGGAAATCTAGTCATTGAACAAAGCTTAGGTTTCTGGCCAGTCACAGATAGGAAATTTGGATGGGAGGAAGATCAAGTTTGGGGTAAGGTACAGATAATGAGTTTGGTCTGCAAATGTGGATTAGTTGCACATATGAGCATATTTCTTGGGAGAATTGTGTTAAAGATGGATAGATTAGATACTTGAGAAGAAGAGAGGGCCAAGGATAGAACCTTGGGGACACATCTACACAAGTTATATTATAGAAGGTGAAAGTGAAGTTGCTCAGTCGTGCTGGACTCTTTGCGACCCTATGGACAGTAGCCTGCACCAAGCTCCTCCGTCCATGGGATTTTCCAGGCAAGAGTACTGGAGTGGGCTGCCATTTCCTTCTCCAGGGAATGTTCCCGACCCAGGGATCAAACCCAGGTCTCCCTCATTGTAGACAGATGCTTTACCGTCTGAGCCACCAGGGAAGAAGAGACTTGAGGAAAAAGAGAGGAGTGGTCAAATAAAATCAAATCTGAAAAGCAGTATTTGAGGCTATTGACAAGAAGATCTTCAGAGATCTTGCAAGGAGTGGAAGATCTTTCTTTCAAGGAGTGGAAAGTGGAACACATATATTCTTAGCCCCTACACAATCCCCCTTTTCTCCATGGCTTCTCTGTGCACTGTCTCCTGTATAATATAAATCCTATTAGGGGAAGGTCCTATACTTGTTTTTTCATTTGGATAAATTTCAAAACTAAAGAAAAGTTGCAAGTGTTGTAAATTAATAGCCATATCTCCTTCACAGAGATTGATTAGTTGTTAACATTTGGCCACATTTATCTCTCTCTTTTTTCTGAGCTTTTTGAGTTGCAGATATGTCATCACTTCACCTATTAATACTTGTGCCAAAATCTAAGGATAAGGACGTTCTCTTGTATAACCATAGTGAGGAAGTACAAACTCCTTTTAAGCTCTTAACTGTTTAAAAAATTATTTATTTCAACTTTTTACTAACATCTTTTTAAGAAAGTATTTTTATAAAATATACATACAAAAAATATGAATTATAAATAGATGGTTTCATATTTAAACTAACACCAGCATAGCACCTCAAGGTTAAGAGTAGAATATTATCAGTACCTTGGACACCATTTTTCATCCCTCTTTACTCATTACCTCTTTGGTGTCTTGCTTTTGTTCTTTCCCACCTAGCATTTCCAAATCTTTCTTTTTTTTTTTGGTCTGCGTTGGGTCTTCCTTGCTTTGCGCATGCTTTCTCTAGTTGTGGTGAGCAGGGCTACTCTTTATTATGGTGTTCAGGCTTCTTGTTGTGGAGCACAGGGCTCTAGGCACATGGCTTTCAGTAGTTGAGCATGTGGGCACCAGTAGTTGAGGCGCACAGGACTGGTCCGTGGCGTGTGAAATCTTCCTGGACCAGGGATCGAATCTGTGTCCCCTGCACTGGCAGGTGGATTCTTATCCTCTGTGCCACCAGGGAAGTCCCTGTATCTTGACAGAGTCAAGATCTCAACAAACTGGGATTGCTTCACAGAGGATGTGACAAATGAGGATTGACAGTTAGCCAGGTAAATGAGGTGAGTCTAAGAGGAAACATTCTAATTAGAAGAAACAGGATGCTCAGAGGCAAGGGTGAGAAACAATATTATGTGTGCCAGGATATATATTATGTGTTCACACACATATACGCACAGTCAAGCAGTTCTTTTATCTGAGGGACCAAGGGAGAAAGAGTGGAAACATAGTAAAGCTAGAGAAGGAGCTTCCCTGATGCCTCAGTGGTAAAGAATCTGCCTGCCAATGCAAAGGACACAGATTCAATCCCTGATGCAGGAAGATCCCACATGCCACTAAGCTCCTGAGCCACAACTGTTGAGCCTGTGCTCTAGAGTCCGGGAGCAACAACTACTGAAGCCTGTGCACCCTGGAACCCATGCTCGGCAGCAAGAGAGGCCATCGCAATGAGAAACCCACGCACCACAGCTAGAGAAAAGCCTGTTCGGCAACAAAGACACGGCACCACCAAAAATAAATAAAGCTGGAGAAGGAGGGGGTCATGTTCACGAGCTTAGCTTATACCCTAAAGGCTTTATGCAAACTACTTTAGTGTTTTAAGCAAAGAGGAACAGGGTCTGATTTGTTTTTAGGTAGTTTTTCTGATGTAGATTGAGAGATTTAGAACTCTTTTGGACTTATTTTCAAAGCTTAGTTTTTATAAGAATTTGACTTTTTGTCCAAATGAAGAAAGAAACAGAGGCATGAATCATTCAAAATAGATCATTTGAAACAAGTGAAATAAAATATTTAAATTAAAAATAGGTAACTTAAATTTATAAGTAATGCTCTTTTTATTTTATATTTATTCCCAAATCAATTTTAAGCCAGATAATTAAGCCAACCTAAATTCAAGATCTCTCTTACCTTTCTGTCCTGTCTTTTTCCCCATGCCAGGAATAAACTACAGTGTTAATTCTTGTGCGGAACCATTGGAGGATAGCACATTTCTTCTGTATCTTTACTAGCTTCCGGATTCTTGTTTTTCCCTTATGTGACTCATGGTTTCTTTGGGACTGGATATATAGTTAGAGCTTCCCTGGTGGCTCAGACAGTAAAGACTCTACCTGCAACAGGGGAGACCTGGATTCGATCCCTGTGTTGGAAAGATCCCCCTGGAGGAAGGCAGGTCAACCCACTCCGGTGTTCTTGTCTGGAGAAGCCCCATGGACAGAGGAGCCTGGCGTCCATGGGGTTGCAAAGAGTCGGAAATGACTGAGCACCTAAGCACAGCACAGGGTATAGTTAGATAGTTTGGTTTTGAAGGGTTTTTCTTCTAGAATATATGAGAAGAAAATAGGTGAAAAATCAGAACTTAATAATGAGAGTAAATGTTGCTTTTGAGTGAAACTGTCTTCTGTTCTGTTGAGTATATAATCCATGTTCCTGTATAAGATTATGAGCGCTCCACAGGAAATGCTCTGGGGAGATAACATTTGTTCTGCCAGCAGTAAGGAACTACAGAGCAGTAATTGTGTGCTTTTTAAAGTGAAAGCCATAATTTATAGGCACTGAGTCTGTACTTGTTTTTCAGCTTTTCCATCTCCTAATTGAGTCATTATAGAAAATTTTGTGGCTCTGGGTATTTCAAATCATTTTGGATACTGAAATTTGGAATACTCCTTTCTGAATTATGATAATGCCAGGGGATTTCTGAGGTGAGAAAAAAAGGAGTTTATTTGCTTTAAATAATATAGTTTTAATAAGAACTGGCAGTACTTCTGTGATGCCTGAGCTCTATTTCTTCTCCACATTAAGAGGAAAGCAGCAGAGGAAAGGCCCATAGAGCACATGCAATCTAACTACAATAATAAAATCTACTTCTTTGGACCCAATGGGATGAGTTATTCTAGAGCTTTTACCACTTTAAAAAGCTTCCCAGTTTTTCGTTTTCAATAAGCGTGTTGAAACCTTTCTCAATGACAGTGCCTTTTTTTTGCTTTTTTTTTTTCTGTTTTAGTGTACAGTTCCTTATGTTTTAGCGTGTTTACAGAGTTGTACAGTTTTCACCATAATCTAATTCTGCCTTTGCTTTTATAAGTGAGAGTCAAGTGTTATACACTTGTTTTGTGCTATTAGCCATTGATTTCCTTTGGGGGATTGAGGTGTAAAGCTCAGCCTCCCCTTACATTGAGTGTGAATGCTCTCAGACTGCTGCACTGTCATTGTTCCCACACAGTAAGTCCTAGGTTCTACTATTGTGTTTGTTTTTGCTTCCTTAGATATCAGACTGCCAGGCTTGTTACAGTTGTATAGAAAATAGAAGATACGGGGTTTTTATTGCATTAACTTCTTTTTTAAAGTAAAAGCTTCATTGACCTAATTACATTGCATGCAATCCGTGTATTTAAATATATGTGTGCGCGTGTGTGTGTGCGCAATCCGTGTATTTAAATATATGTGTGCGTGTGTGTCTGTGTGTCTGTGTGTGTGTGTGTGTAGGACCACCCTGGTGGCTCAGCGGTAAAGAATCTGCCTGCAGGGTAGGAGCAGCAGGAGAGACAGGTTCAGTTCCTGGGTGGGGAAGAGCCCCTGGAGGAGGTCCTGGCAACCCACGGTACTGTTCTTGCCTGGAGAATTCCATGGACAAAGGAACCTGATGGGCTACAGTCCATGGGGGCACAAAGAGTCAGACAAGACTGAAGCGACTTGGCATGCATACATATAATATAGATAACATACATAAATATGTTATATATTAATAAATAGGTCTATATAACAGAGTTGTACAGCCATCAACACAGTGTTACTTATTTTTAATTTCTTACTTATTTTTTGGCCATGCTTCACAGCCTGTGGGATCTTAATTCCCCAACCAAGGATTGAATCTGGGCCCCAACACTGAAAACACCAAGTCATAACCACTGGATCGCCAGGGAATTCACAATTCCTGAATATAAGAATATTCAGGAATTTTAGAATATTTTCATTGTCCCCCAAAGAAACTGACACCCATTAGCAGTCACTTTGTATTTTCCTCCAGCCCTGTGCAACCAGTATAGTGCATTAGCTTTTATTTTATTAACATTTTTGTGGTTTCTTAACCATCTTTTTTGAAACTTTTTTCCCTGCTAAATGGTGCAGTTCCAGATGGATGAAGTATTACCAAAAAAGTCAACCAGTCCTTACTCAAAACTCAGTGTACTGATTTTCCTGACTCTTTTCCTTTGTTAAAGCAATAAAATATTTGCATGGACCACTTTTGAGGAATAACTAGACATTGCTTATTTGTGGCTTTCTCCTTAAGTTGCAAAATAAATGAAAGGCTTCATAACGTCTGCTTTTCAATGTGATGATTATTTTCCATCTTGTGTTATTACAGCCATTTCATGTGTATGTTACCTAATGTAGGATTACTGGAGAAAGTAGTGCTTCTTAGGTATTGCATATTTACATGCTAAGCACTGTGGCAGTGATTTTGAAGAATGTTAAAGTTTTGTCAAGTAACTCATGTTCTGTCCAATACATATAAAATTCATTACCACAGAGTTAGGTGCTCAGTAGTATATTACTGAGCCTAAGTGCAGTTTAAGAAAAGAAGGGATCATTGCGCTGGAATAATCGAAGAGAGGGTTTATGGAAAGACTGGGACTTACCCGGACAAAGAAGATTTGCCAAAGCAAAGAAGATGCCTGAAGACATTTCAAATAAAAACAAGCATAAAAAGGCATAGAAACACACATGTGACTTAAGAAAAATAGCATTTCAAATCTGTTTGGATATTTAGATAGGGGAAAGTGAACTATAACAGAATTGTCTTAAAGAAACTAAATTCCTGCTGTGAATTTTCTTTTAGGAAATTTCTAAACAATATGCTTGAATTTATTCACATATCCAAGCTGAACCTTTATAAACGTTAGGACATCAAATTAGGATTTAATTTCTTCAAATAATCCACTTAACACATATTTTTCAGCCGCCTGTCTTGGTTAGATGGCTCTGGATTAGGATTCTCTCTGGAATACCCCACCATTAGTTTGCATGCAGTATCCAGGGACCTAAACGCCTATCCTCGAGAGCATCTGTATGTTATGGTGAATGCCAAATTTGGAGGTATGTATGGTATAATTTAATCTTGAGCTTCCTTTGGTAGTATATTTCAAAAAGCAGTCACTGATGATAGTCAATGTAGTATTCAAGCCATTCACTTATTTTGGATAATACTTTCTTAAGCAAAATTTCAGCACAGTAAAATAATTTGCACACTGCCTTTTACTTTCTACATATTAATAGTTGCATTTAAAATTATTTAGCTGTTACACATTTGCATTTCATGTTTCTCTTCTTGAGTTTGTTATTCTTTCTCTGTGTAAAGGCATTTACCTTTAGCACCTTTAGAGACTTGGATCCATATGCTTCCCTTCTAAGAGTTTAGGATAGAACCTGTCTTGTTTTGTTATAGAAATAGTTCTTAATGGTGGACATGTTGCCCTCTCCCGACATTTGGCAGTTATATTTTGTCATGGCATTTTTGTCACCACTAGAGGTGGAGAGGAGTGCTACTGGCATCTAGTTAGAGGCCAAGGATACTACTAAACATCCTGCAATTCCTAGGACAGGCTCCCACAACAGAGAATTGAATTAACCAGTCCAAATGTCAGTATTATTGTCTCAAGATTGAGAAACCCTATGGTACAAGATTCCCACATCTTGCAGATGGAAGAAACAACAGAGTCGTAAAAATCTAGTGTGGTTGATGAAAGAAGAAGTAAGAAAGATTTTTAAAATCCATTTTTTAGGCTCTCCATAGTGAATTTCCCTGAGAGCTCAGTTGGTAAAGAATTCCCCTTGAAAAAAAAAAGAACCTGCCTGCAATGCAGGAGACCCCGGTTTGATTCTTGGGGCAGGAAGGTCCCATGAAGAAGGGATAGGCTACCCACTCCAGTTTTCTTGAGGTTCCCTTGTGGCTCAGCTGGTAAAGAATCTGCCTGCAATATGGGAGACCTGGGTTTGATCCCTGGGTTGGGAAGATCCCTTGGAGAAGGGAAAGGCTACCTACTCTAGTATTCTGGCCTAGAGGATTCCATGGATTGTATAGTCCATGGGATCACAAAGAGTTGGACATGCCTGAGCCACTTTTCAAGAATTCTGAGTGAGAAACAAGTTAGGCACGAAATAAAAACTTATGCTTGATTTTTTAAGTATAACTAAAGTTTATATAGTATATTAGTTTAATATGTTCATCCTTTGTGAGAATGAATAACTTTGGAGTTGAAAGACTGTTGTTGCATTTTAGTAAACTTTTGAAGATAGTGCTTTGCTTTTCTTTGAAATAGCATGTAAGAAACAATGCCATGTATTTTCCTTTTGAGCTAATGCTCCTCCAATTTGGGATTTTAGTAAGGTTTCAGATATAAGATGAGCATTTATACTGTGTGACACTAATTATTTAATTTTAGGACTTTTGGCACACCCTGCTTCATTAAGTGATAATGACTGATTTAGTGATTTGAAAATATTTTTGGTGTGAGATTTAAAACTCTTACCATTGGGAAGCATCCAAAGGTACATAAAAATCTAGTGGAATTTGAAAGAGGGTAAGGAAAAGTCAACATTCAGACAACTAAGATCATGGCATCTGATCTAATCACTTCATGGGAAATAGATGTGGAAACAGTGTCAGACTTATTTTTTGGGGCTCCAAAATCACTGCAGATGGTAACTGCAGCCATGAAATTAAAAGACAGTTACTCCTTGGAAGAAAAGTTATGACCAACCTAGACAGCATATTCAAAAGCAGAGACATTACTTTGCCAACAAAGGTCCTCTAGTCAAGGCTATGGTTTTTCCAGTGGTCATGTATGGATGTGAGAGTTGGACTGTGAAGAAAGCTGAGTGCTGAAGAATTGATGGTTTTGAACTGTGGTGTTGGAGAAGACTCTTGAGAGTCCCTTGGACTGCAAGGAGATCCAACCAGTCCATTCTGAAGGAGATCGGTCCTGGATATTCTTTGGAAGGAATGATGCTAAAGCTGAAGCTCCAGTACTTTGGCCACCTCATGCGAAGAGTTGACTCATTGGAAAAGACTCTGATGCTGGGAGGGATTGGGGGCAGGAGGAGAAGGGGATGACAGAGGATGAGATGGCTGGATGGCATCACCGACTCGATAGACGTGAGTTTGAGTGAACTCCGGGAGATGGTGATAGACAGGGAGGCCTGGCGTGCTGCAATTCATGGGGTCACAGAGTCGGACATGACTGGGGTCACAGAGTCGGACACGACTGAGCAACTGAACTGAACTGAAGGAAAAGTAAAAAGCTGTTGACCTTGTGTTGTAGTGAGACTTCAGATGAGGTGGACTTGGACACAAAGTTCACTTTCCATCTAAGTATCTGCAACTATGATTTTATAACCAAGAGTTTATATGCCATGTTTAGTTGAAAGCTTTCATTCATTCATTCATATATAGACATGAAATTTTATTTATTTTTATTATTTATTTATTTATTTGGCCATGCTACAAGGCTCGTAGCATCTTAGTTGCTCGGCCCTGGATGGAATGCAAGTTCCTGGCAGTGAGAGCCCGAGTCCTAACCACTGGACTGCCAGGGAATCTACCCTCCCTGAGCCACCCCTCCACCCCCCGCCCTTTTTTTTGCCATTCATTTGTAGATGTGAAATTTTAGAGATATCTTGTTAGTCAGTTTTAAATTCTGGTGTGACACACTCGTAAATAGTGTAGAGCATTGGCATTGGACAAAGGTGTATGTCAGAAAATAAAGTTAGAGAGGTAGGGTTTGAATAAAGCTAGCTAAAAGGAAAAGCACACTGAATAAGAAAACTATGTCATTAACTTGGTAGGTAAGTCATTTTCATCTCTCTAAGCCTCCATTTTATCCAGAATAATTAGGGCATTATAGTAATTTTTGTTTTTTAAACCTGGCTGCACACTAGAAACACCTTGGAAGCTTGTTAAAAATACAAATTTTGGGAGTCCCAAACTAGGTAATAAGGATTCAGTAGGTTTGGGGTAGGTATTTTAAGCATTTATTCTTTGTGATTATCTTCTTGAGATAGATGGAATTAAAACTCTTACTAAAATAAGTACAATTTTTCTATCTTACTAGGGAGTAGTTTTTTTCCATCACCTTTATTTTAATACTTCTCCATTTCTGTTTATCTGGAACTGCACTTTTATAAGTTACGCAGATGTGGATCCTATTTTTCCAGCCTTTGGTCCTCTTGTCCTGATTCTTCAAGCCCCATATGTATATATATATATATTTTTTTTTCTTTTCTGTTTGGTTTACCTCCATTAACCACTAAAATAGACCATCAGCTTATTGTTGAGAACATTAGATTATTTTTTAAATAACTAAAAAAATACATTCCCATTTCTAAAATTTTAGAAACATTTAAGGAGACAGAGTATGGTGGTCACTACTGTGATCTAGTACTAGATGATTAATGTTTGTCATAGTGGTGTTTTTTCCCTAATTGTAAAAATGCTATATTACATTTCTCTTTATTGCCTTAAGATAGATACCTGTAGATATATAAAAGAAGGTGTTAATAGTGGTTATTTCTAGGGAGAGGACTGGAGGGGTAGGGACTTTTTACTTTGAATCCATCTTGACTCTTTCCATTATTTTTGTACCAGCTTGAATTTATGGTTTGAAAAGTGATGTCCATTCAGTTATAGAACAATAGTTACAGTATGATACCATTTTTTTAAATGCGTTGAAAAAATTTGGTAGTACCATAATGTATTCAACTACTAAGAATATTTTAGAACTGTCCAATATTTTTGTATTTTACTATTTTACAGAAGACACATTTCTTTTATGTAACAATTTAGTAACATCAGAAACAGGACAGAAAAGTTCTATTATATCTATTACTTAAAGCTGCTAATTGTGGCCATTTAAAATTTTGTGTTTTTTGCTTATATGTATTTTATCATTGTTCAGTGAACTTGCATGACTTATAAAAATAAAACTTAAAAAATATAGTGGGTACCCCTTATTAAAAAGCTCTTAACATACATTGTCAGCTTGCTTTCCAGAAAGTATATACTTTGAATGCCTTTCTACTTTATCTCCATCTATATGGAGAATTAACATTTTTTCAAAATGGCAGCTGTAATATGCTAAACAAAAGTTGTATTTTTAAGATGATTTGTTGAACATGTTTTGGTGGTTTTGGGGTCTGTTTGTTTTATTCACCTTTTTAAAAAAAACATTATGAAATAATTCATATGTTGAAAAGTTCAGAATAATTTTTAAAAAAATTTTCATTATGTAATGTCCAGTGTGAATTCTAACGTTTTTTCATAATTAGTCTAAAAGAAATAAAATTAATACTATGGAAATTTGTTTTTATATCCCTCCCCATTTCATTCCTAATTCTGTCTCCAGAGTTTTCCTTAAAGATGATGTATGTCCTTCCTGTCTATGCTTTTAGATTTTTACTGAGTATATATATACACCCTTAAGCAATATAATGGTTCTCTTTTGTGTTTAAAACTTTAATGCAAATGATATTATAAATATTCTCCAATGAGCTCTTTTACTCAATTATGTTTTAAAATTCCTTCATTTTGATACATATAAATCACATTTATTCATTTTCAGATGTTATCTACTGAACATAATACAATCAAGTTACAATATGTCTATTTCCTTTTTTAATTAACATTTATTTCTTATATTTTCTATAGTACATAAAGTACTTCAGGGAACATTCATGTACTTCGATGAGTTGCTGGGTAATAGGACATATACATCTGGAGTGATTTTAACAGTTTCCATTTTGACCAACAGGATGTGCTAGTTCTCTTTATTGAACATTTGTAGCTTTTTCTTGCCAATAGACTTTGGCACCCCACTCCAGTACTCCTGCCTGGTAAGTCCCATGGATGGAGGAGCCTGGAAGGCTGCAGTCCATGGGGTCGCTGAGGGTCGGACACGACTGAGCGACTTCACTTTCACTTTTCACTTTCATGCATTGGAGAAGGAAATGGCAACCCACCCCAGTGTTCTTGCCTGGAGAATCCCAGGGACGGGGGAGCCTGGTGGGCTGCCGTCTGTGGGGTCGCACAGAGTCGGACACGACTGAAGCGATTTAGCAGTAGCAGACTTTATTAACTTATCTTTTGAGTCAGTTAATTTTTATGGGCCTTAGATTTCTTATCTCTGAGTTGTTGATGATGAATCACAGTGGTTTACAGACTGCTGCTGAACCCATTGTTTCATGGTGGAATAAACAGACATGAGAGTGGAACTCTTAATTGTTAGAGGTCTGACTCGCTGGGTTTCCTCACCCCCTACCATGATGTCGGGGCTTGGTGTCCCTAGAACTTCAAGTACAGTGTGACTAGACCAGAGAGACTATCCAGAGTCTTTTTTTTAGCTCTAAAATAATGTTTTATAATTGGGAGTAAAAAAAATGCAATATTTAGATGTATCATTAAACATCCTTTAAGAAATTCTTTTAAGATTCTATTTTTAAACATAAATATTAAAAAACTTTTTTTATACCATTTCTAGAAGAATCAAAAGAATCGGTTGCTGATGAAGAGGAGGAAGATAGTGATGATGACATTGAACCTATTGCTGAATTTAGATTTGTGCCTAGTGATAAATCAGCATGTGAGTATTCTGTAGAACATTTGATTTTTTCCCTTTAAGTACCAAGCATTCTTTCTATCCCCTGCCCCCGTCTCACACACGTACACACACACACACACACACACTTACCTTCATCCTCATTTGTTGTTATTGTTTGTTGTTTTAGTTGCTAAGTTGTATCTGAATCTTTTGTGACCCCATGGACTGTAGCCTACCAGGCTCATCTGTCCATGGGATTTCCCAGGTAAGAATACTGGAGTGGGTTGCCATTTCCTTCTCCAGAGTATCTTGCCAATCTGGGGATCAAATCCACGTCTCCTGCACTGGCAGACGGATTCTTCACCACTGAGCCAAGGAAGCCCTCACTCTCATTACCTCTGTTCTATTGCTTTTTCTTCATTTTAGCATCTGTAGTATCATTGAGGACCAGATGCCTATTAATATAAAGATTGTGAATGAAGTGAGTATAGTAGATACCATGTGACTGGTGTGTTTTGTGAATGGAAGAACCTGTTATTTATAGACTTGGTGCTGTTGACTGTGAATCTCACTGAATAGAGGACAGAGGGCTCATGGCAGTTCTGAAGTGGATGATGCCAGGACAGCTGGAAAGAGTGCTGCCTAGAGGGGCTTCACCCTGATGCCAGCAGTCTGACCAGGACTCTGATGCTTTTTCTTGGAAAGTCCAAGGCATGAAGAGATTTCAGTAATATTTCAAAAAGAGGTCTTATTATTAATATTTTGTGGCTTGTCTATTGCTGTCAAGATTGATTTTCCTTGAAATTGGGCATATTTTGTAAATACTGTTACCCTAGTATACCTCTTAGAGAAGGAAATGGCAACCCACTTCAGTATTCTTACCTGGAGAATCCCATGGACAGAGGAGTCTGACAGGCTACAGTCCTTGGGGTCGAAAGAGTTGGACACAACTTAGCGACTAAATCACCACCAATATACCTCTTGTCTACTCATTAAATTTATTTGCCCTGATGGTTGTCTTATTTGATTTTTATTGTATATTAATCAGAAGAAAAATAATGAGAAATTTTTAATTTACTTGTTCAGTGGAGGCAATGTTCACTGCAATGTGTGAATGCCAGGCTTTGCATCCAGATCCTGAGGATGAAGATTCAGATGATTACGATGGAGACGAATATGATGTGGAAGCCCATGGTTAGTGAAGTGGATTTTTTAGAGTGTCTGTGTATGTATTTAAAACGTTTATGTATGTGTGTTTCATTTTAAACATGTATAGAGTATGGGATTATAATTCTTTTGGATCTCTTAGGTATCCATGTAACTTGGTTTTTAATAAAAGTGAGTGGCACAATTCATGTCTCAGCCAAGTTAGAAAATGTTACAGGTGTCCCAAGCTTGAGGGCAAAGCAGAGAAATACGTTTTCTTCCCCCTTCCGGGGGAAGAAAATAGAAATAAACGGAAGGAAAGACTGATAAGATAGTGGGTAGTTGGGAGAATCTTTTTAAGTTGATGAAGTTACTCCCAGAAAACAAGCCTTCTCTCTCCACTGCTTGGAACCTGTATCATCTACATCTTTAATGTATTCCATCAACCACCTCATTGCCAAGGTGATGTCTTTTTCCCAGAACCATACTTCATTTATCTAAGATTATCTCCCTTTACCTCCCCAGAGCAAAATACAGTCACTAGCTTTGTGTGGAGTCTTGTTACTTGAGGTGTCTGCTGAGTTCTTCTCTTTTCTCATGGATACCAGTTTGGTTCCCTAAAGCTGTTGCCTCCATATGTACCACCTCCTGGCCTGAGACAGACTCATTTCTGGGATTCTGCTTTATATACATCTAAATACATTCTCATCTTTGCTGAAGTTTCAGGGTAATTTAATTTTTAAATCCTGTTTGTATTTTCCAGAATTTCTGGTTTTTTAAAAGCAGGATGCATTTTAATCAGGAAAAAACACTCATGTAAAATTCCTACCTTGGGATAAAACTCTGTAATCTTAGGAGTACCCTCTTTTCCTTCTAGTCCCTGGACATTTGATTCTTTGGGAATTGCTATATACTTGCTTGTTATCTCTTAGAATCCCTTCTCATCTTAGAGAGTAGAGACATTTTCTGTTTATCTTTGTCTTCAGTAGATGGCTGATGTGTGTATGTTGAATAAATGTTGCGTGTTTTCCTTGAAGCCTTTTTTCACTGTACCTTATCTTCAGTAGATGCATTATTGTCTTTTTTTTCCCCCTGATTGTTCTATAATGGCTTAAAAGCTTTTAATTTATTTAGAACAAGGGCAGGGGGACATCCCTACATTTTATACCTATGAAGAAGGATTATCCCATTTAACAGCAGAAGGCCAAGCCACACTGGAGAGATTGGAAGGAATGCTTTCTCAGTCTGTGAGCAGCCAGTATAACATGGCTGGAGTCCGGACAGAAGATTCAATAAGAGATTATGAAGGTGAGTACTCAGAATTAATTCTTGATAGTGTAGGAAGCAAATGTAGAATTACATAGAATGGGCACTATATGTAAGTTTTTTAAAACTATTTTTTCCCTAACTTACAAAAATCTGTAGGTTTTGTATTCTTTTGACTCCGCCTTTATCATTTGTTCCCCGCCAGTCTAATACTGAGTGCCGTGGATTTTTCCTTTAAATGACTTTTCAGATCTCCTTGCTATTAACTACTGCTATGCTTCAAACATAGGTCCTTTTTTCCTCACACTGGATTTATAGTAGGAAAGTTTTTGCTTCACATCATTCTTTCCTCCACCTCACTGTGCCTTATTAATCTTCTGAGAACACTCAGTGTCATCGATATTCACCATATAAGTTCTCTCGGACTCTGGAGAGACACCTCTGTCTTTGCACCACTTGTCTCCAATCTTGTTCCTGCTACCCTCAAGAAAACATTTAGGTAGTGTTCCTATGTGTCAAATCCTGATGGAAGCACGATATATGTATTTACACATTTAATCCTTCCAAGAACCCTTTGGTAGATGATGTTTAGCTATTTCAGTCGTGTCTGACTCTCTGCAACCCCATGGACTGTAGCCCTCTGGTCTCCTCAGTCCATGGGATTTCCCAGGCAAGAATACTGGAGTGGGTTGCCATTTCCTTCTCCACAGTAGATGCTGTTACGATCCCCATTTTATAGATGAAGAAACTAAGGCACAGGTCATATACCTAGCTTGCAGTCAAATAGCTAATATGTGGTAAGGGGATTAAATAAGCTAATGTGTAAAAACAATCTGCCAGATACTGTTACGAGCATTTCTTGCATCCTCTATGTATTCAGTTCAGTATTTTGTGTTGTTACAGAATCTTAACACTTCTAATTTTTAGTGATGCAGAATGTTCTTAAAGAGGGTTTTCATAGTTTTTCTTTTATTGATATTTAAGTTTCTCTCATAATGTTGTGATCATTATCTCCATGCACATAGCGTTCTGACCTGCGGGTCCTGAAGTTCTGGGATATTTAATTTGGAATTAGGCTGTGGGTCACGTTATTGTTGGTTGTGTCTCCTGTCCATTTTAAGCCCTACATGGTGAGCCTCTAACATAGGCTTTAGGGTTAGGTGACTCAAGTGATCTCTAGTGCTGTACCGAAATCTTAGCTGAAAGAATTCAAGATACTCCTTTTTTTTATTATAGTGATTAGCTGAAGAGTACCCTTGGACATTAAAAAACCTTTCATCACTGAAGCCTTTTTGTTGTTTTTAATTATAGAGCTTTTTATTTAATGCTTTATAGCAACTGACTTTAAGGTCACAAACACTTGTTGCTAAAGTGAGATAATTGGACTTGTATTCCTAAGCCTCACTGACGTATTGAGTTGCCTATACATAAAACTTCTTCAGCTAAACCATTCTCTGTCTTCTTAAGTTCTGGGTACCCACATCACTCTTTTTTCCACTTATTAAATTTGACCTGTGCAATTTCTTTTTTATAAATTTATTTTTTAAATATTATATTCACAGTATGTAACATATTCGATAAATGCATAGTGAAATTTCTGCTGGTGGCATTTCGGTGCTTCATGTGTTTGTTTATGTAAGAGGTGTTTGTTGAGCTACTGTGGCAGGTAGAATACAGGAGTGCCTAAGGAAGATGCAGTTAATATCTATCAATGGCATTCTAGTGGAGAGAAAAAGAAATTAACTAGTTAGGTAGTTACAGTGCACTGTGATACAACATTGAGATAAAGGGGAAGCTTGAGGAACTATTGAATCAGAGGCTGGACAGTCGGAGAGATTCAAACTTCATGGAGTAAGTGACATTTAAGCCAAAGTCTGAAGATAAATAAAAATGAACCAAGTGAAGAGGGATTACATACAGTTTGGGGAGAGAGGCAGGTCAGGGAGTCAGTCATGTGTGAAGGATCAAGAGACCGTTCAGCTTTGGGGAACTGAAAGTTCATTATATCTGGAATTCTTGAGTGTGATGGGTAGCTATTATGGCAACAGATAAAGGTGGAATAGTGAACTGGACTGTATAGTAAAGGAACTTGAAAGCTGTGTTAAAGAATTTCAACCTGTGTTTAAGTCAGTGGGAAACCATTGAAGAATTTTAGTTTGATTAGTGTTTTAGAAGATGACTCTGGCTGTGATACAAAAAATTAATTGCAGAGGGAAATACTAGAGGAAAGAAGAGAAACCCTGTTAAGTAGCTTATGATTTAAATTAGATGAGAGATAGTGGCTTAATTAGGGAGTGGCAGTAATGTCAAAAGACTGAACAAATTTGAGAGGTATTTAAGAGATAAAAGCAACAGAAGTTAGAGATATGGTAGGGGTTTCTGGGTTGGGCAATTAAGAAGTATCCTTTTGGAAAGGGATGTATTTTCTATGTGGAAAGGTGAGTTAATTTTATATAAGTGTTTCATTTGTATGTCCTGCTGAATGTCCGGGTGGTGGGGTGCCAAGGGGCTGTGGGCAGAAGCCAGTTTGTGGTGGGCTAAGGAGTTGAGCGTGAGTGGGAGGTAAAGAAGTGGCAAAAGCAGCTTTAGACAGCTCTTTCCAGAGGGCTTTTTTTGGTTGTTGGTTCTCCCCCATCTTTTTTTTTTTTCAGTGAGATTAAAAAAACAGAGATAAGTGAGAATCTCACTTTACTTATTTATTTTAGTCTTTTCTACTGAATTATGTTGTAAACTTAGTACTTCATGCTTTAAAAGAAGTTGCACAGAGAAACACCTAGCACAGCTCTGTGAAGAGTGAAAAATGGATGCTTGCTGCATTTGAAAGTCCCTGCCTGGAGTTCTTGCAGTGCTGAGATTGAGAGTTGCAAAGTGAAAGTTAAATACACAGACTAATTTTAACTTGGCCTAAATCCCCAGGTGGCATTTTTCTTAGTCTGTTCCTTGGCAGTTTCAATTGTCAAGAGAAACAAATAGCAACTCTTACCAGCAGAGGGCGCTAGCTTCCTTCTGGTTGAAATCTAAGCTGCCTCTTCACTATCGGAAGTGCTTAGTAAACTGTTGCTCAGTGGTTAATTTTTTCTTCAGATGGGATGGAGGTAGATACTACACCAACAGTTGCTGGACAGTTTGAGGATGCAGATGTTGATCACTGAAAATGATGGATGCTGCTTTAGGGTGAGTATTTTCTCCCTTGTCACTGAATATGAAAATCATGTGAAACAATTGATTTTTATTTTCAGATTTGAGGAGAACTCTAACAAATTATCAGTTGTGGGGAAATGTTTTTTAATCTATTTATGAAATTACTTGAAACGATATAGTTTTTGCCCCTAAGAAATCAAGATCTGCCAGCATGGTAATGTTCAGGTTAACATTTACTGAGCACTTACTAGCTGCCAAGCACTTTGCTAGCCATTGAGAGTACATGGAAGGATAAGACGCTGATCTTCAGTGAGTCAAAAGAAGGACATTACCCTTTGATCAAAAGCAGAGATCTCCCTGGTTGACTCATGTGGGAGCAGCAGAACTTGAGGTCGTGTCCCGCTGTGCTCTTGAGTCAACTTTTCCTTCCTGCTTACGATATTTGAAACCTTAGCATCTCATCAAAAACACAAAACAGAGATTTGCTGCAATAATTCACAAAGCAGATTATTGCCTTTGTGAATATAACATCTTATAGTAACCAAGAATTGTGCTGATGGATCTCAGCTTTCCTCTCAGCTGCTGCCAGTGGAACTATTAGAAAATAACCTTCAAAGTTCTGTGATTTATGTCTCTTTATTTGTACGACATTTACTTCTGTCATTGGTAGCCATATCATCTAAAATCAGCAGTGTCTCCTCTACAGTTAGCTTAAAGTATGTGTTAACATTGTTGGAGCTCTGTTAATGTTAATTTTCAGATTTCACAGTTCTGGATATCAGTATTTCACTATTGAAATAATACTTTATGGGAAATCTTTCAGTACCAATATGTCTTCTTCCCTTATTGGCGAGATTCTTATTTATCACATTCTTAAGAGTATATGGATTTTTTTCAGTAATTTTTACTAAAACTGGAAAACAGATTTTTTGATCTGGCTTTAACATATTTCTTCTTGAAAAGGGACTATTCAAAGAATACCAACTTCTCTATTAATAAGATGGAGAAACGTATTTGGTGTGTTACTAATGGTTACACAAATGAAATGTTGGAGCATTTTTCTGGTGAGAATTCTTAGGATTCTTTGTAATACAATTTTTATGATGAAATAACTAAAATAGCCACAACTTTCTAATGAACTGATAATTTGTTTTATGTTCATTTTGTGCTATAGCTGGAGCAAAGAGATTTTTATTCATAAAGTTTATGCAAGTTCTTCATCTGGATAATGAATTAATTATCCAGCATTAATCTTAATTAATGAATTAATTTTAATTCCAAACAATGTCTGTAAATTTTTAATCACTTAAAATTACATTTGCCTTTGAGGAGAGAATAAGAAATAATTTGAGTATGTAGGCAGGTATTAAAAATTTCAAGATAATGAAACTAGGACCTCTTGATGCGTAAGATAGAGTTGGAGGGGAGGCACGTGAGTGCTGGAATCACAGCTCCACTACATTACCAGCTCTGTTCCTTCAGACAAGGAGTATAACTTTTACAGTTCTCAGTTTCCCCTTCTGAAAAATGAAGATGATAGTAACTACCTGGCAGGATTATTGTAAAGATTGAAATATAATATATGTAAATCCTCTGGCACTCTTGACTAGGCATTTAATAAATAATAGCTATTAGTATAAACACTGTAAACCTTTTGTTTTTCAGATTCTGCTCATAACTGTAGGAGAGAACTTGGTGCCTCTTCCACTGTGGAGTGGGTGTTGATGAAAGTCTTTTTTCTTTCTCCAAAACTTACCTGAACCAGTTCTTTCTTGAGACAGAGTATACTGAGACAAGAAGCTGTCACCAGCACAAGAAACTATGACCTTTATTAACAAAGGTGAATTAACTTAACCAGAAGGGTATTTGTAGTTTATGATTTACCCCAAACTGTTGTGTCTAGGTGTACCCTCTGAGTAGGCCTATGATTCCCACCTTCTCTATATGCATCCTCAAAACCTAGCAGGATTAAGTGGTGGAAATGCACTGGCGTTTGAAGGTGTAGATAGACTGCGTGGGAAAGAGAGGCTGAATCTAAGCTATATTCCTTAGGGCCTACGGATACCCTTAACTCCTTAAAAAAAAAAAACAGAGGTCTCAGAGAAATCCTAATCTCTGCACTTTCCACAGGGATAAAGATCTTTTTACTAACTGGGGACCCAGGTCAGTTAACTCTAGGGAGCCTCTTCAGAAACAGCCCAGCCACACGTACTACCACTGACACAAGTGCTCCTGCCTAGCCTTTGCTCCTTTCACCGAGTTTCATCAGTCTGTTCTGTTATAACCGCTTAGGTTGTATCCTTTCATTGCCAGCCTCTCAGGTCAGTTTCTGTAAAAGAACAAGCGGAATTGGGATGGAGTTCTCAAAGTATTTCAAATAATTGTTTTGTCTTTGTGATAGCTTAACAAATAAATTTAGGTTTTCTATATTATTGTGCTCTCATTCTTGACTAAAACTATTAATGAGAAACAGTTTGTAAAAAATTAGTGTTTTGACAAAAAATGAGATTCTTGTTGGTCTTTGACTTTTGCTGAGAACATGAACTTGGAGTAAGAAATGTATAGGGCTTCTGGGGGACAGGGCAAGGTCATAACACATTGCAGAGCTGCTTCCATTTGAACCAGGAGTGGCTTCTCATAGCATTCTTTTCAGCTCTCAGTTTTCAGAGATACCTATCAGGCTGATTTATAATTACAGGTTTATACCTGGACTTTATGACCAAAAAAATAGGTTAGAAAAGCTTTTCACAATTACCTAATTAGTGACGAAACTAGTTTGTCACCACTAAACCCAGTGTTCTTTTCAGTGCTTTTACTTGGTTTCTCTCATCTTGCATGGTAGACTGGAAAAACTAATATTCTTCTGAGCAGACTCTCACAAATACTGAATTTGTTAAAACAAGCAAGTAAAAAGGCCACTTTTTACAGAGACTTTCTCCATACTGTCCTGGGTTCTTCACATGGGCTATGTGTATAATATCTTTAATCACCTTATGAAGTATAGGTGCTTTTATGATCCCACTTTAGAGATGAAGAGACAGTTACAGAGAGAGGTAAAGTAACATTTAAGGTCATATAGATAGGGAGCTGTGATTTTTAAGCCTGTGCTCCCAAATACCATATAGTCTTATCATCTACCAGCAGCTGAAAGGAAGCACATTTCCTCTTGGATGGGGAAGCCTGGTGGGCTGCCATCTGTGGGGTCGCCCAGCAGCAGGGTTTTCAGTGTTAAAATTTCAGTGGATAGCACAGGAAGTCCCAAAATTTCTCTGCTAACAGTCTCAGTCAGTCAGTTCAGTTCAGTTCAGTCGTTCAGTCGTGTCCGACTCTTTGCGACCCCGTGAATCAATCGCAGCACGCCAGGCTTCCCTGTCCATCACCATCTCCCGGAGTTCACTCAGACTCACGACCATCGAGTCTGTGATGCCATCCAGCCATCTCATCCTCGGTCGTCCCCTTCTCTTGCCCCCAATCTCTCCCAGCATCAGAGTCTTTTCCAATGAGTCAACTCTTTGCATGAGGTGTCCAAAGTACTGGAGTTTCAGCTTTAGCATCATTGCTTCCAAAGAAATCCTAGGGTTGATTTTCAGAATGGACAGGTCGGATCTCCTTGCAGTCCAAGGGACTCTCAAGAATCTTCTCCAACACCACAGTTCAAAACCATCAATTCTTCAGTGCTCAGCCTTCTTCACAGTCCAACTCTCACATCCATGCATGACCACAGGAAAAACCATAGCCTTGACTAGACGGACCTTAGTTGGCAAAGTAATGTCTCTGCTTTTGAATATATTATCTAGGTTGCTCATAACTTTTCTTCCAAGGAGTAAGCATCTTTTAATTTCATGGCTGCAGTCACCATCTGCAGTGATTTGGGATCCCAAAAAAATAAGGTCTGACACGGTTTCCACTGTTTCCCCATCTATTTCCCATGAAGTGATGGGACCGGATGCCATGATCTTCGTTTTCTGAATGTTGAGCTTTAAGCCAACTTTTTCGCTCTCCTCTTTCAATTTCATCAAGAGGCTTTTTAGTTCCTCTTCACTTTCTGCCATAAGGATGGTGTCATCTGCATATCTGAGGTGATTGATATTTCTCCCGGCAATCTTGATTCCAGCTTGTGTTTCTTCCAGTCCAGCATTTCTCATGATGTACTCTGCATATAAGTTAAATAAGCAGGGTGACCATATACAGCCTTGACGTACTCCTTTTCCTATTTGGAACCAGTCTGTTGGTCCATGTCCAGTCCTAGACATTTGTCCATTCTGCAGTAAGCAGTCCATGTATCTCATGGGCTCTTCCTAGAAGCTCTATTTGAATTGCTTTTAAAGTCATGCTTACATACTTGTAATCATGACTTTCAGTGAAACATTTAGTGCTCTTTGATAACATGTCGACAGAATGTTGAGATCATGTGCACTGTGTTTCCTGTAGGCACTACTGTGGTCAGCCTGGTATTGTGGATAAGGCAGTCGGCTAAGATGCAGGAGACCACGCATCTAGTTCTGACTTGGCAGACAGTATTTAACCCCTCTGGACCTACTTCCTCATCTTTGTAAAATAAGAGAACTAAACTTTCAATGTCTGAATGACTTTAAAAAATTCAACTGTAACATTCTGTATTAGTAGGAGCTGTACCCATAGCTTTGGGAAAATAAGAAGGTGAGAAGAAAAGATCAGGTCAGGCTGTTTTTAAAAACTCATAATGATCACTAAGCCAACATTTCTTTTTTTTCATGGTGCTGTGATCTTTATTCCATTAAATGACCTTAAACCAACGTTTCTTGATTCTATTTGAACTTAATTTTAGGGTTCCTGGAATTGGTTTGTTTCCTATTTCTTGAGGTAGAGAATTTAAAGAAAAGACCTAGACATTCTACCCCCATAATATGAGCCATCTAAAATATCCTTAAGGCTAGTTAGTGGTCATCTATTTTAGATTCTGTTGTTTAAAACATAAATTCATTAAAATATCCCAGTGGATTTCTGCCTCCCTTAGATTACTTTGCCAGATATTGATACTTTTCACACAGGTTTCTTTACCTGTTTGTTGATTATGTATTTTGAGATATTGTTGGGATCTCTGCTGGTATTGTTGAAGACTAGAGATTATGCACAGATGATTGTGGTGTATAGCCCTTTACTTCTGGAAGACAAATGTGATTACTCATTGCTCAGAGAGATTTTAGATATTTAGATAAAGTTTTATTTATCTGCAGTATTTCAAATAGAGTCACTATGTAGCTAATTCTCATACAAATCAGGTTTTTCAAGTATTTTCGAGAATGGGTGAATCTGAAACCACCTTCTGTGACTTATTGGTCACTCAGTCATGTCTGACTCTTTGCAGCCTCATGGACTGTAGTCCACCAGGCTTCTCTGTCCATGGAATTCTCCAGGCAAGAGTACTGGAGTGGGTTGCCATTTCCTTCTGTTAATTCTAAGAAAAGCCCTTCTGAGGGGTCTAATAGAATTGCTGCTATCCCATGACAAAGAAGGTAAAATTGAAAAATATTTTCATTACCATATCGCTCTGTCTACTCTTATCTATGTAGATAAAACCAATATCTAATGTGGGGGACTTAATAACTTCAGATGAGAAATCAGAAAAACTTTTTGGGAGAGCAGTGGAACTTAGAATTGTCTTTAACAATAATTTTAAGAAAAATAGAAATATATAACTTGGGGATGAGAAGGCTAAATAAAAGTATATAAGGCTAATTCTTAGGATTTTATTTTTGGATTATTTTGAAGCTTATATGAATCACTGACAACAGTGCCTGAAAGATGAGGCAGTAAATGATAATTATTACCAATAGTAATTAATTATTTCCATAACAGAAAGAAATGGCTACAAATACAATGTTAACTCACCTTTTAGAATACATTTGAGATGCCTGATATTTAAAATTCCACTGAGCAGTTAAAAGAGATGTGATAAAATTATGCATTTTTTTCTCAAAGAACCTTCAGGCCTTTACTACAAGTCTGTACTCTTGCTCTACAAACATGTGCATTATTCTTGAGCATCTAGTTTCTTTGGCATGTAACAGGTTAAAAAGGAGAAAAGGGTGGTTGCATCAGGCATATCAGTAGCAGTAGTAGTAAGTGGTGGACAGAATTAGAAAAGCAAATACATATTACCCCAAAATAACAACCTTCATAGTGTATAATGCAAATATATATGAGGATAGTATATCAATTTATGTTCATAAAAGTATGATCAAAATTACCAGCCTAAATTCTGGTTGTAAATAAATCCAAAACTGGCTAAGTTAAGCAGGACAAAAAAAGTATCAGAAGGCTATTTGGTAGCTCATGAAATGGACATGAAAGCTGAAATAAACCAGGCTCAGAAAAAGGTTAGGGACTCCAATTGGTTTACGTAAGATGTGATTCCTCTGGGTGTTAGGCTGATTTAATTGTTTTGTGTCTTTGAGTGACTGACCACAAGGTCCTGATTGGCACTCTGTATGTTGCCAGAAAACAGGAATATCTGGCCTGTTCAGCTTCTGTTGTGGAAGGGCACTGCCCTTGCTCAGATTCTCACAGTGGTGGATTACCCCAAATAGAAAAGATCCTTGGATACTGGCTTGCAAAATTTACAGCTGGGCTTCCCTGGTAGCTTAGTGGTAAAGAATCCGCCTTCAGTGCAGGAGACACGGGTTCAATCCCTGGGTCAGAAAGATCCCCTGGAGAAGGAAATGGCAATCCTCTCCAGTATTCTTGCTTGGGAAATCCCATGGACAGAGGAGCCTGGTGGGTTACAGTCCATGGGGTTGCAAAAGAGACACTGAGGCTTAGCAACCAAACAACAATAGCAAGCCTAAACCTTAAAAAAAAAAAACTTTATAAGTTGGGGTTGTATTTAATTAAAGTTAAGGAAGATTTTTATAAAACTGAGGGACATACTATTTGTCAAAATTTATTTTTTTAATTAAAAAAATATTTTTGGCTGTGCTAGGTCTTCATTGCTTTGCAGGGGCTTTCTCTAGTTTTGGCGTGCTACTCTTCACTTTGGCGCAAGGGCTTCTCATTGCAGTAGCTTCTCTTGTTGCAAAGCATAGTCTGTGGGGAAGCTGTGCAGTAGTTGCAGCGTGCAGCTCAGTAGTTATGGCACATGGGCTTATTTGCTCCGAGGCATGTGGAATCTTCCTGGACCAGGGATCAAATCCATGTCCCCCATATTGGCAGGTAGATTCCTATCCACTGTGCCACCAGATAAATCAAAATTGAAAGTGGACCTGAGTCCTCCAATTAAAAAAAAAGATCCAGACCACCTGCTGAGTATAAAAATAATAATAAAGTGCCCATGAGAGACCCAAAAACTTCATTAAAGGAATTTATTTAAAAGATAAATTTTCACATTAGGAAAAGTCTAAGCACAAGGATATGAATAGTATCTTTATTTGTAAAAGACTAAAAATAAACTCAATGTCTATAATTAAGCCTGAATGAACTATTTTTAAAATTAATTTATTTTTGTTGGAGGCTAATTACTTTACAATATTGTAGTCGTTTTTGCCATACATTGCATGATTCAGTCATGGGTGTACATGTGTCCCTCCCCGCCCCCTCTCTGTCCTGAGCCCTCCTCCCACTGAGTGAACTATTTACAGTATCTCTGTACAATGGAAAACTATATCCCTTAGAAAAAAATAGAGCCTGAGTACCATTATTCAGTAAGGTCCAAGGTCCATTAATTACGGTGGGGATTATATGTGTCGTGCATATACATGATACATGAGAAAGTTATTTCTCGGAGAGGTAGGGGACAGAGAGAGGTAGGAGGGAAACTTGAGTTTTTTTTTCCCTGTTGATGAGTTGTCTCCCCTCAAAAAGATGTTGAAGTCCTAACACCCAGTGCCTCAGAGTGTGACCTTATTTGGAAATAAGGTCTTTACAGAGGTAATCAAGTTAAAATGAAGTCATTAGGATGAGCCCTAATCTAACATTACTGGAGGGACACATTCCTATCTGAAGGGAGAATTTGGACACAGAGATGACACGAGCAGAGAGAAAGCCATGTAAAGATAGATGGCTGTAGTGAGGCATGTACAAGCAGAGGAAAGCCTGAGGCTACCAGAGCTAGGAAAAAGGTCCAGAACAGATCCTTCCCTAGTGCCTTTAAGAGGGGTCATGACTTCTGACATCTTGACCTTGGACTTCTGACCTCCAGAGCTGTGAGAAAATAAATTTCTCTTATTCTAAACCACCTTGTTTATGGTACTTTGTTATGGCGTTACCAGAAAACTAACCTGTCCTCTGCACAGTTGTATTTTTTTTTTAGTTCTACTAGTTTATTGCTACCAACCCATCTCCCTCAACCCTCATGCACGTGTGCTCAGTCATGTAATCCCATGGACTGCAGCCCGCCAGGCTCCTCTGTCCATGGATTTTTTCCAAGCAAGAATACTGGAGTGGGTTACCATTTCCTTCTCCATGTATTTTTTTTTTAATCTGAGGAATAGGGATCTGGGCTTTATATTGTCATTTATTTTTATTTATTTACTTGGCTGTGTCAAGTCTTAGTTGCGGAATGTGGGGTCTTTGTTGTGGCTCACAGGCTCCAGTTCTCATGGGAGTTCCCCAGTGGAGGGTGGGATCTTAGTTCACTGACCAGAGATCGAACTCACATCCCCTGCATTGCACAGTGGATTCTTAACCACGGGACCACCAGGGAAGTCCCTGTATGTCAGTTTAGAGTTTAGAAACAGTTTAGAGTTTCAAAAAATCAGAAAATTTATAACTCATTCACTGTTTAAATGCAAAACTCTGCAGGTAAAGGAAAAGTTAGTTATTACCTAATTTTATAAATAATTTGTCATGAAATATTTTTGGCATATTAATAAGACTAATGTTACCTAGGGAATATTATGTCTAGTGAAATAAGTCAGGGGAAAAAAATTCTGTATGATATCACATATGTGGAATTGAAAAATAATACAAATGAATGTATATGCAAAACAGAAACACTCACAGATACAGAAAACAAACTTGTGGTTACCAAAGGGAAGAAATGGAGGAGGAACAAATTTGAGATATGAGATTAGCAGCTATGAGCTATTAATATCATGTAAAAAGTAGATAAGCAATATGGACATATTGCATAGCACAGGGAATTATAGCCATTATCTTGTAATAATTTAATAAAGTATAATCAATCACTATGCTATACACATGAAAATAACATTGTTCTCAACTATACTTCAGGAGAAGGCAATGGCAACCCACTCCAGTACTCTTGCCTGGAAAATCCCATGGACGAGGAGCCTGGTGGGCTGCCATCTATGGGGTCGCACAGAGTCGGACACGACTGAAGCAGCTTAGCAATAGCAGCAGCAACTATACTTCAATTTAAAAAAAGACTAATGTAACACATAGCAACATAACTCACATACAATTAAAGCTCCCTTTGTAACCACTATCTCAAATTTGGAATAACCACTATCCCAAATTTGGTATTTATTCAGAGGTAACCACTGTCCCAAATTGGTATTTATCGTAACTATGTATGTGTTTGCATTTTTGCTCCATGTGTATATATCCAATAAAACTACATAGTATTGGGTTGCATGTTTTGTAACCATTACTAATTGAATCTTTCTGCCGTTTTTCTTACTTAGCACTGTAATAGTTTCATTCAAGTCGATAATAGGCAGGGACTTCTCTTTCCACCTTGCAGTGCAGGGGCCACGGGTTCGATATCTGGTCAGAGAACTAAGATCCCATATGCCATGGAGAAACTAAGCCCACATGCCTCAACTGCTGAGCCCACTAGAGAACCCACAAGCTGCAACTGCTGAGCCCTCACACCACAGCTAGAGAATCCCATGTGCCTCAGTGAAAGGGCCCATGTGACAGATCCGCATACCACAACTCAGGCCAGATGCAGCCAATAGAGATGTGTCCAAAGAGATGTCTTTTTTTTGAAGTTTGATACAGGCAGCTCTCTAGCACAGCTCATTCACTCTCATGATGGGCATTTAAGATGCAGTTATTCATTATTAAAGCAGTGCCGCAGCAGATATTACACGTCTTACGCTTGTATGCAGTGTGTGTGTGTTGCAGTAGCTTTCATTTCATTACATATGCAATAAGAAGTACCTTTCCAACCAACAGGACCCACAAATGTTAATTTCTGCTAATCCCCCCCAAAAAAACTATTTAAAATACTTAAATGTTAAACTCTGCTAGATTTTGCTAAACTGTTCTCCAAAATGATTGTGGCTATTTATAGTAATAGTTTCTACCATTAGGAAGTAAGATTAATTGCTTTTCTATATCCTTATCAATTTTTGACATTGCCAGACTTCTGAATTTCTGCCAACCTGATGAATATGAAAATAGAATTTCATGATTATAGTTTCCATGTTCCTGATTATTAGTGAGATTTAACACCTTTCTGCTTTGTACATGTGACTCTTTTATGTTTTTTTGCCTAATTTATTTTCTTAATCATCTGTCCTTTATATATTCTAGACTCCAATATCCTAGTCTGTGACATGTCTTCATTTTGTTTATGGTGTCTTTTAAAAGCAAGAAGTTGTGGAATCTTGTGTGCATTTAAAAGCAAGAAGTTGTGGAATTATTCCTTATGTAGGATGCTGTCAAATGTAGTTATTCTAGCCCTAGCAGTCTAATACAGTTTTGCCATAGCATGTTTTTAAACAATGTGAAGCAGCTCATAAATGATTGCTAAAATAGGGCAGTGCTGTCCATATACCCAGAAATCACACTGATTCATGTGCAGTTTTTCCCAGCACATTGTTTTACACCAACAGTTTTGTAATAGTTAAATCAAGGAATATATGCCTTTCAGTCTGAAATAGAGAGGTGTTGCATGATTTTATTGCTTTAATAGGATCACTCAATAGAAACATGAAATTATTGCAGTAATTTGGGCAAGAGTAAGTAGATGGAGGCTTGACCAAACTATGCTCGTAGGCCATAATGAAAAGTATGAAAGCCTGCTACCCTAGAAAAATATGTGCACAAGAATGTTTATTGAAGCATTGATTTAATATTGAATAACTACAAATACCACCAATAGAATGGATACACTCTGAACTTAACTAGAGCTGCATGTATTGAGTTATATATTAGACAACGAAGTATAGATGTTTCATATACACATGGATATGAGTCTGGAGTTCAGGACGGTTGTATAAGCTGGACATAGAAATTTGGCAGTTTTGATACAGTTGCTATAAAACCACAAGATTGGGTAAAATTACCAAGGGGGTAAGTAGAAATAGAAAAGAGCTCAGAGGACTGAGCCCTGGGAAGCTGTCATTTAGTTTGGAGGAAAGGAGGAAGAATAAATTTGAGAAGGCAGTGATTTGGGGGAAGTGAAGTGATTCACAAGGAGAAAGCAATAAACTGCAGCAAATGCTGCTGATAGGTAAGAAGTATGAGACCTTGACTTAACAACATTAAAGTCATTGATGGCCTTGGCAAGAATTTCAGTGGAATGGTGGAGTTGAAGGCCTGACTAGAATGCTTCAAGAAAAAAATGGGAAGAGGAAAAGTGAACTTCTTCAGACTCAACATCATCACATCTGCTTACCTAACTCTTCTTCTGCCCACATATTCTTACCTTTTGTCCTGTCTCTGTGAACCATCTGTCTGTGCTTCTAGCTAAGGCCTGCCCCTTCAGTTGTGCATTTGCTTTTATCTTTTCTTACCTATTAAAAACTGTGAACCTGGGAAGTCTCCCCTCCCTTTCCTACATCATCATTTTCTCTACTGCATCATTCCTCTCAGCATGTAAACATGCCATTATCTTTCCCACCTTAAAAAAAGAAATTCTTTCTTGATCCAATTTCCCCCTTTAGATACCACCCACATTTTCTTTCAAAGTCTTTGAAAGAACTGTCCTACTGGTATCCAGTTTTTCTTATATTTCATGTATGGAGGCAGGCATGGAATAAGTAGACAGCTGGAATTAATTAGATTAAGCCATGTGAGCATAAGGAGTTAGAGGAACAAGGGAATTAAGATTCTATGCAAGAGTGTAATTTAAGCTGCTTCAGAAGAGAGTAATTGATAGGGGAGAGAGATGGTGGTAGTATCAGTGGACCCAAGTTCCCCATGGGGGTTCAAAGTATCATTAAAGATAAAGAAAGTAGGGTGAAGTAAGCTGGAGAGAGGGGTTAGTGGTTGGGGAAAGAGGTGTTTGAGGTCAGAGAAGAGTCTGAATTATTGGTAATGACAAGCTCAAGGTTATGACCAAATTTGTAGCTGAGGCAGAAGAGAAAGGAAAAATTACTGAAGAGCCTTTCAAGTTTAGCCAGTGAAGTGGGAGGCCAAGATACTGGAAGGATCATCTTTGTAAGTATTGAAATCACCAGCAAATGTAACTGGAGTAGTAGAGAATGAGTGAGAAAGGAACTACATTCCTAAAAGATCAAGAAGGAATTGAGGGGGCTATACAGTAGATACAATAGATACAGTAGACAGAATTGCAGTAAGGAGTACTTAGGTAGAAGATGGCATGGTCTGATGGTGTTATTAATGGAGGCAGCAGAGAAAAGAGCTAAGCTACCATTCGAGAGGGCTGCAAGGGGAAACCATGTCATCAGAAGTCATAACCTCTAATTCTGAGAAGTGAAGTTTAGAGAGCTGGGTTTTTTCACAAATTAATACTCAGTTTTCTTAAACCACAGTTTCATGATAAAGAGATATGAATTTTTAAAAATTATATACAGAAAAAGCCATGAAACAAGTGAAATTCAGCTTCATGTTTGGAAGATGTAGGGAGTGGCAAAGGGATTATTTTAAAGGGACCAGGCTTTTTAATTTAATTTTATTTATTTGGCTGCACTGGGTCTTAGTTGTGGCATGCGAGATCTGTAGTTGAGGCATGTGGGATCTAGTTCCCTGACCAAGGATCGAACCTAGGCCCCCGGCACTGGGAGGTCAGAGTCTTAGCCACTGGGCCACCAGGGAAGTCCTGGGACCAGTTATTTTGTGTGGTTGTAATAGCAGAATTCAGGCCTAATGTTGACTTTTTTTTTTTTTTCCCCCAAGAGAAGCTAGAACTGTGGATTTTTGTGTTTTTAAAAAAATATTACAAATACTAACTTGTTTGAAATACTATGCAGATCAAATGAAACACGTCAGAGATTTCATTTAGCCATTGTTGCAATTTTATGAACTCTGCTTTTTAAAATAGAAACTACTACCCTCTGTGTTTGCTAAGTTCAAGAGTCAAAGTCCCTGACCCTCAAGCTAGCTGCCTTGTTGGGTAGTCTGCAGCGTTTGCGTTCAGTCTGCAGGTTTATGGAGAGTGACTATCATAGGCCGATCACCAAGCAGCACTTAAATCACCTGGCGGTTTATCAGTTGCCTGACTGATTATTACTCAACAGATCTCATTTCCTCCCCCGCCCCCAACTTTTTCTTTTTGCTTTCATTTCTGACCCTGATGGTAGAATTCCTTTGAAGAAAAACATACTCAGCCTTTCTGAACTTTAATAAAAGAAAGCTTCTGATAGAGGAAAACTTGAAGGTTCTTTAAGCCTGAAAAAAGCTGTTAATTCCTAAACAGACTGTAACATTATAAAATATTTAATGTTTCTTCAAAATCTCCAGTTTTCCTTTAGTCTTAATGATGACTGAGAAGATATTTTTGTATTGAAGTAGAAGTCTAAAAATGGTATTTGACTGTGTTTCACCTTGGGCAGAGCAGTAAACTCCCTTCCAGACTTAGTTTCCTTATCTGTAAAATGGAGATTAAAAATACATGCCCTACGTACTTCATAGAGTAGCTGTTACAGTCAAATGAGAATGTGAAAAGGTTAAACTTTGTATGAGTGCTTTAGTAAAGTCTGTTAAAGAATGACAGCTCACCTAAAGCTTCTGAAATTGCCCATTTAGAGAAAATATTTTAAATTAGAATATATTTAAAATTCAGGAATCCCCGTATCAGTAGATAATCTACTTCTAATAGCAACTTTCCTATTGAAAGATGACACTGCTGATGGTACCATTGTGCGAGGTAGTGGCTGAAAAGTATCCCTCTCCAGTTCTGTAACTATGACTGGTTGTACTTTGGTTAAAAATCTTGCTCGTTCGGATGACACCTGATACACATACTCTTTCTTGGTCCCACCATTATCTTTCCCTTCCCACCCTGTACTTAGTTTCTTTTTCATCAAAATTAACAATTATCACTTGAGATTTATACTTAATGTAGAGTCTTTTCTAGCAGCATTTAATACACACTTAAAAGAACAAGCCTTAACTGGGAAACACAGGATACCTCATTTTCACAGTAATTTTTTTTTAAGTTCCAGTGATGAAAGCTCTAACGCAGCTTCTTCAAAGGAAGATAATATTGATGAATCCAGTGCAACCAGTGTTGAATATTAGGTGATAAAATCTTTATCACATCCAGCTTGACTGTCTGAGTCTTTTAGAATAGTTTCTCCTCTTTATTAGTTGTGTGGTTGTCATACAGCCATGGAAGGAAAAAATTGAACATCAAAATCATCAGCAATATACCTGAAAGACAAACAGTAAAATAAATAATACAATCTTTAAGAAGTTTATGAACTATGATCAGTGATTATAATTTAAGATTATATACAATTATTTACCAAGAGATTTATAGAGGTGTGTTTAAAAGAATTAGCTATATCATTTCTACATAAAACATGTAGATATTTTGTTTTATTTATTTTTGGCTGTAGCACATGACATGTGGGATCTTCGTTCCCCAACCAGCGATCGAACCCATGCCTCCTGCAGTAGAAGCATGGAGTTTTAACCACTGGACCACCAGGGAAGTTCCATCATGTAGATATTTTAAAGTCTAATATTCTCACGTGATTTTTCTTCAACCATGAATCATTAAAAACAGTACATACTTGGAAAAACCAGTAGGATCTAAATAATGAATTCAAAGGATAAATAAAATAGAAAGATCTGGAGTTCTATTTCTAGCTCTATTACTGACTTGCTAAGTGAGAAACTCGACTTGGATCTCCATTTTAATCTCAGCCATTAGTAGCTTTTAGAATTGTATTAAGCAAAGTTTCTGAAACAAAAATTTCAGTTGACATTTTAAAACTTGAATATAAATATGCTTTTAAAAATCACATTAGTAAATTTTCATTTTTGAGGTCATATCAGATAAATCTAGCATATGTATAATAGGTAATTTAAAAGACATTTTTATATTAAAGATTTAAAATTATTCAATGGGAAACAGAGATAGAGGGGACTTAGCCATGGGACTCAAATCACTGTCTAAGAGAAATCTGTGGTGGTTAATGGTTCTATCTTAAGGTATGTAGGTTTAAAGCTCTATTGTTAAGTCACAAGTTGTGTTGGACTCTTTGTGGCCCCATGGACTGCAGCATGCCAGGCTTCTTTGTCCTTCCCTGTCTCCTGGCGTTTGCCCAAATTCATGTCCGTTGAGTCAATGATGCTATCTAACCATCTCATCCTCTGCCACCCCCTTCTCCTTTTGCCTTCCATCTTTCCCAGATCAGAGTCTTTTCCAATGAGTCGCCTTTTCCCAGGTTGTCAAAAGTATTGGAGCTTCAGCTTCAGCATCAGTCCTTTCAGTGAATATTCAGGGTTGATTAAAGGTTAGGCTTAACGCTCTAAATCAGTTAAACTTAGATTAAGAATGTGTTTTTATCACATGCAGATTTGATAATTTACTCCTGTTTGATAAGAGGAAATTAAGGTTTGACTAATATTTGGATAACTTAACAAATTTTAAAAAGATGAGCCTGTTTTGCAACCAGAAGCTTTCGATTAAAAAAAAAAATCAGAATCAATCAAATTCACAAAATTTGACATTTTCTTTCTAAAGTTGGAGCTAGAAAATAAGACATTACGTTTACAACTTCCTAAAAATGGAGTTGCAATTTTACAGAATCAAATAAAATTTGCTCATTTTCATTATATGAAATGTATAAGCTAGAAAATTAATTCTATATACATCCTTACAGTCACATTTCTAACATCTTATTAATTTGGAGGAGGTGGCAGGGCGCCTGGGTTCAATTCCTGGTCAGGGAACTAGATCCTACGTGCCACACCTACGAGTTGGCATGCCACAACTATATCCCATATGCCATGACTGGAAAAAAAAAGATCCCATGTGCCATAATGAAGATCAATGATCCCATGTGCCGCAACGAAGACCTGGTGCAGCCAAATAAATAAATATTAAAAAAAAAACTATTAGTAGACCTGTCCAATTAGTGACCTTTTTAACTTCTTTGTGAACTTCAGTGAACTTTTTTTACTTCTTAAAAATCAGGAACAGATAATTTATCTTTGAAGAAGTTACTGGAAAACACTAGTAATGAATAGATGAAAAAAAGTTACCGTTATTAGCAGTTTAAAATACAGTTTCTTTTTGATATTCTTCATGTTTAGTATAGATATTACTGAGCATAACAGATGCTAAATGTGAGGAAAAGTCCTAAATGACAGGAATGGAGGGTGAATGGGAGGAGTAAAGTGTCATGGCTATTCAAACCTGTTATGCCAATGTTCTCTTCTATAGGTACCCTCCCCTTCCCCTGTCCTTTTATTTTTTTTTTTTTAACAGAAATGAGCAACAAGAAACAAAATGCAAACTGTGGATAAAAAGAATGAACTAATAGAAGGCCAGTTATCCTCATATTCATTTATAGCTGTGAATTACAGGCTTAAGACATGATTAAACAAAATCAAGAAATGCTGATAACATATAAGGATATGCATATCATGATTACAGTTATTTTGTAACTTTTTTTTTGTTATTTGACCTATTTGAGAAGAAGAGTTTTACATATCTGACCCAGATAGAAATAACGGGAATGCAATTTGTGGAAAATTTTAAAACTACATTTATTATAGTTCTGTATTGTCTCACAAAATGCTCTTCGACAAAATGGGTCAAATGAGCTAAATAGTATTTTATCTGGAGCTCACAAACTTGACAAAACAAATTCCTTTAGCAAAAAAAGATTATTTTTTAGTGGAAGTAATCACTCCTCACTTCTTTGCCCTCATATCTAAGGGCATATTAAAGAGAGATTAAACTTCAAACTTACTATTCTTAACTTGTTTCTTTGAAGACAAAAGCAGTTTTAACGGACACTGCACAAAATAAAATGTTATTTCGGACATATTTCATAACTTTTGTGACATTCCATATCGTATTTTAGTATATTCTAATCTTTTCATCATACTGAATAAAAATATACTTACCTAAAGAAGGAGACAGCCAATATACTATAAAAAACTGAAGGAATGCTTCATCAAAACACTTGAAATGCAGTGAAAGTGCCAAAGTTGGATTAAATATAGCTCCTGTTAGACTTCCTCCTGTAATACATATTAAGCAGAATGATATCAAACCATATATCTTACATTTTCTTGCAACTAGAAATACAGGGATTACTTAATAAAACTTTTATTTTAGGTATTTAAGTTTTCTTATTCTGTAATTTTCCTTTGCAGAATCACCTGGAAGATTGTAGAATATAAAAATAGATTATAGATTATAATATGCCAGGTGCAAAAAAGGCAGAAGGACAAAGGACATTAAGAATTTTCATCCAGTGCTTTTCCTGTAGTATATTATGAAATACACATCGAAAGTTAACCTGCTCTATTAGTATTCCTACAGTTTTATAAAACAGATTTGGCTGCCCTTAACATTCAACTTAAATTAATAAAAATATAATGAAACTGTTGTTAAAATGGGTACAATACCCCAGGATCCTCTTGAACAGAAATAACCTTGGCGTTGGAACAAAAAGTAAAATAGACCAAAGCATTATCATTGACTCCACTTTTACTTGTCAACAAAGCCCTAAAGAAGTGACTGTGAACGGTATGTGAATTATATCTCAATAAAGTGGTTACAGAAAAAAAATTTAATAAAAAAAGATGACTGAGTAATCATGAAAGATGAGTGCAAATTCTAACTGTTGCCTGCTTTTCAGGACTTATGGTCCAGCTCTTCACTTAGGCTCTCTCTCTGAGATGGGGCCCAGGAATTTTATAGCTGTGGCCACATAGCAAATGAGGAAAAGCCTGGACTGGCTGTCCAGTGGTACTCACCAAAACTGGCTCAGCTTTTCAGAACATACCCTGATTGTATCCCTGAGATAGAGACATTTCTGGTGGTGGTTCCATGTGGAAGCTTGAGCACACTCATCTGCCTCTAACTTAGCCACAGCAACAGATCAGAGATCTTCACAAATTTTACATGGACACATGCCACAAGAGCATGTTAACTGTTTTTATAAATTGATGTGAAATAAAATTGGAAATTAAGTGACCTTTTCATAAAATTTCACACTTGACAGGCTGAAAACATTGAAGCTGTGTTGAGATAAAGATGTTGAGAAATGAACTGAGTTCACTCCATGGCTAAGAGTTTTTTCCTAGCATGCCAGCCTCACAGCACGATTCATATTCATGCCTCAGCAATTATAAATGACATCACATCATGGACCTTCAGAACCACTCTTGAACAGTCAAATCCTGGAATGTTGAGCCTGCAACTGCCAGGGGCCAGCAGAATTATTTGGTTGGCATGTGGTCATTTCAAATTAATGCCACAAAAAATTATTGAGTTCTTATGTTCTGCATACCATGAACAGAAAGGTAAGAACTCAGACAGATCTTTCCACACAGATTATACAATAAAATATAATATGTACAGTGATAATACAAGTTTTCTGTGACTTTTTAAAGCATTTATTGATAGACAACCATTACCTTCATAATTAGTTTGCTTCAGTATTCCCATTAGGTCTTTGGTATTTCTGTTAGGCCTAAGAACACTATCATTTGTTTTTTTTTTTTTATTTTTTTTTTGCCGGGCGACATGCAGGTTTTAATGGCATTAACACCCAGGAGTCACGCGTTGGTTCTGGGGGCAACATCTTCCGGGGACTGGGGCTGCTGCCTCACTGGCTGTGACCTTCCAGTCTGCTCTGCAGCCTTAGGGACTCAGCACCAGAACCACCCGACCACCAATATCATTTGGTTTTATACCATGCTAAAACTCCAGTTACTTCATACTCTTTGTCTTCTAATCCTCCCATCACCAGTTCTGCTCAGTATGACTTGGTAGATGCTGCTTCTCCTAAGATGTACAAGTCTGTTCCTCTCTCTTGAGTATGGACTGGCTTTGCAACTTGCATTAACAAATAGAATGCAGCAGAAGTGATGCTATGTGAATTCTGAATGGGAGGAGCAACACTGAATTCTAGGTTCAGGTCTCAGTAAGTCCATCATTGGCTTCTACTCTGCTGTGTTGGAACAATGCACTGACCATGTACATGAGTTGGTCTAGGCTGATGGAGGATGAGAGGCCACAAGGAAAAAAACTGAGGTATCTTAGATGGCTGTTGGGACCAACTGCTGGACACATGAGTAAAGCACCTTTGCTCTTCCAAAGAAACCAACTGTCCAGCTATATGATCTCAGGGGAATTTCCTATCTAACCCACAAAATCATGAAAAAACAATTGTTATTTTAAGCATTAAGGGTAAGTTAACTGATTCAGAAATCCATTGTGTCAACAAAAGGTCCAAAACATGGCATTGGCTTTGATATTTTAGGCTGGATCATTCTTTGTTGGGGTTCTCCTATGCACTGTGGGATCTTTAGCATTCCTAGCCTTGACCCATTAAATGTCAGTTGCATATTCATCTCCCCCATGTAACAAACAAAAATGTTCCCAGATGTTGCCAAAATTGTTTCATTGAAAACCACTGTCCTAGAGAACTACTGGTACCTGTATACTAATAGACACATACAAGGTTGTTTATTTATAATAGCAACAAACTGGGGAAAACCTAAATGTTCATTCATAAGAAAATAGCTAAATAAATAACTTTATTATTAATTTGGAATGCTGTTCAGTATTCAAATAATAAGAAAGATCTCTTTACTAACACAGATCTCCAAGATAGTATCATTGAACCACACCACTAAAAATACTGCAGAAAGTAAGGTATGATTCATCTTAACACATAGGGGACGACAGAGGATGAGATGGCTGGATGGCATCACTGACTCGATGGATGTGAGTCTGAGTGAACTCCGGGAGTTGGTGATGGACAGGGCGGCCTGGTGTGCTGAGATTCATGGGGTCGCAAAGAGTTGGACACAACTGAGCGACTGAACTAAACTGATAATAGTTTCTGTAGGGTCCTATCAATATGTACAATAAATGTACGTAAGAGTTTGGAAGGACACGCAGGCACAGAGGACTATACTGGTGAGAAGAGGAGGTAGGGAAGGAAAGGGGACAGGCATGAAGGATGGTAATCAAAAGGCATTGAGAGTCTCATTGGTAGTGTTTCCATTATTTACAAAAAGAATACATTCATGTATTTTGTAGTTAAATATGAATTATTTAAAAAGTAAGAATTATCCATCAGGCACAGAACTTGGGGAAAATGACTCTGAAAAATTAGTTACTATGTATTTATGTCTGGAGGGAGGAAGCCATAACACCTGTTGAAGAAGAGGTATCAACAGGGAGATCCAGCTGGCTGCCAAGAATCTCAGAGGACAGTGTGAACTCGGTGAAATTAGGACAGTCAAAAGACAGAGTTCCAAATCTGGTAATTATAGGCACTTATGTGTCTCAGTACTCCTAAAGCAAATCAAGTTCTCTGTGACAGAATGACACTAAAATCATGCAAGACTTGTATAAAAGCTAGAGTGTCAATTAACTGATTTATAAATGCAATCACCCTTTCCAGTAACCAGACATCTATGCCAGTTACTGTGGGAAGAACTTGGAGTACATTATTTTTCTTAATAGTCTGAAACAATAGTGTTATTCTCCATTTTAAGGATGAGGAAACAGACCTAAATTGTCTATCCTAAGAACACAGTCCGACTCCAAGAGGCTTATGCTCTTTACCACTGTATTATACTGGCATGAGAAAAAAAATATTTTGTGCCTTGTTTGAAGCTGTTTTTCATTTGTAGATTGGAACCTATGTCATTGTGGTTATTGTATTAAAAGTAAATATATATATATATAAAGGACTTAGCTCCCTTCTTTGACAAATAATCTATCCAAATTCTTCATGACTTAGAAGGATTCCAAAAGCTCCTGAATGGAGTAAAAATGCAATTACTTTGGACATTTTATTAGGCTTATTTTGGAAGCTCTTAGACATAAAATATGGAATACCCAGATATGTATTATTTCTTTCGATTTTTTTAAGTGAATAGACTATTTGCTATTTCATTCATTTTACTCATTCTAAAAATAATGAGTATTTATTTGTAACAGGTGACACTATGCTCAGTCCTGGTTATGTTTCATAATGAATAAAACAATTTTAGTCTCTGTACTCATAAAGCTTACTGTCTGGTGGAGGAAGATAGGCATTACATCAGAAAACAAGTATATAAATAAAAGTTCTGCAAAGGAAATGAACAGGGTACAGTAAGAAATACAACCTACTTGGATGTGTAAAATAGATTTTTTTCCACTATCTAATTAATTTATGCAGTTCTCTCTTATCCTAGTCATTGAACCAAATTCCCCAAACCTAAACCTTCCTAAGGGAAGATTTGCTTGAAATTTGCATTAATCGTTTTATAGTTTCAATACGTTAATAACTCACAAAGCTTTTTTTCACTTTATTTGGGAAGCCAATAAATACATAAGTGTTAAAGACATCAGTGGCCTCCATCTGCATAAATGTGCAGGGTGCTAAATCAATAAATATGCAATCAGATGCTTAGTCATTGGCTATCCAAGGAGCCTGTAGCTCTGTTGCTGAACAGTTATGTTCTATAAGCTTAAATAATCAGTTCTTTTGATATGACCTGTATTAGTGACTTCTGGGTATCCTCACATGCAAATGATTAAAGAAATATCCCAGCATGCAACTTAGTCAAACTAATTCTAATATTATCTTGGTGGTAGTGGTTTAGTTGCAAAGTTGTGTCCAACTCTTAAAACCCTATAGACTGTAGCCTGCCAGACTCCTCTGTCCATGGGATTTCCCAGGCAAGAATATTGGAGTGGGTTGCCATTTCCTACTCCAGGGGATCTTCCCAACCTAGGGATCGAACTCATGTCTCCTGCATTGCTGGTGGTCTCCTGCATTGCAGGTGGATTCTTTACCGCCAAGCCACCAGGGAAGCCCAATAGTATTTTAGAAATTAAAAAATGAGAGAGAGTGACATATTGAAGTAACTTGTAACAATTCCTGACTTGGCTAATACTTCCCCTGCCTTCCCTTCCCTATCTATTCTTAACTCCTTCCTGCAAAGTCCGCATGTCTGCCTGATGAGATACACACTGAGCTAGTCCTAAAACAGTTCACTCTATTTAAATAGCTCTGACCTAAAGTTATGATTTATATCCATAGAAAATAATGGGGAGTGATATGGCTTAGTGCAGCATTTCCCAAAGTATGCTCTCTTCTACTACACACTCCTAGACAAAAGTATTCCTATGTTTGAAAAACTGTTCCATATCTTTCTCTTGGAGTTTCACGATAAACAGTAGCATAGTAAAACTCTGTGAGTCTTAAATTAGAAAATCTGTTTAATCCAGTGTTTGATAAAGTTATTTGGTAACAATCCTTTGTTAAATTTTGTTATGTTATGGTAAAATATATGCCATTTTAACCATTTAAAAGTGTATATTCATGGCACTAGTTATAATGTTCAATCATCACCACTATTTCTAAAATTTTCCATTGCCCCAAACAGAAATTGTACCCGTTAAACAAAAAAAATCCCTATTCCTCCTTGCTGCCCAAACCATGGTAACCTCTATTCTACTTTCTGACTGTGAATTTGCCTATTCTGAATATTTCATATAAAGTAAAGTCATATAACGTTTGTCCCTTTGTGTCTGGCTTATTTTGCTTAGCATAAGGTTTTCAAGGTTCATTCCTATGGTAGCATGTATCAGATCTTCATTCCTTTTCATGGCTGAACAATATTCAATTGTATGTATATATTTTTGTTACTTTTTAGGAGCATGCTGTAAAATGCTGATAATGAAATGAGTATAAGCTTTAGTGTAAATCTGAACCATGGTTCCAGCTCATTCTGTTAATAGCTGTGTGATCTTGAACAAGTCATTTTATGTTCCTAACCCTCACTTACTTCACTTAAAATGGGAATAATATATTTATTAATTAGTGGGTTGTTGTAAGGATTAAATACCAAAACTCATAAATTTCCTATATGCTTGCACACTGCCCAGTGAATATTTTTATCTACCTTATTTGGCAGAAAAGGAACATAATAATCAATATCTGTAATAACAATAAATAATTGTTAGGTTCTATCCCAGCAGTTCTCATCGCTGTCCAATATGGTACTCACTAGCCACACATGGCTACTGAGTACTCAAAATGTTGTTATAGTGACTGAAGAATTGAATATTTTAGTTGATAATCACATGTGACTAGTGGCTGTGATGAAATGACCAGCAAAATCTAGACTGGAGCAGTGGTTTTCGGCCCTGGTTTCATATTGGGATCACCTGGGAAAATGTTTAAATCTACCATTGCTTAGGCCCCTTCACACAGCAATTAAATCTTATTTTGTTTTTTCCACAGCAATTAAATCTTAATTTCTGTACCCAAATATGGATATGTTTAAAACACTCCCCAGGTGATTCCTTTGCAGAGGGAATGTTGAGAACCACTGCTCTAGTGATCCTTTCAGTCTCTCCTCCTCCTCCATCAATTAGTAGCTTCATTTCAGCAATGTCGATATCAGTAATGTGAGGGGAAGGAAAAGAACATTTCTAGATATCTTAAATTGTTATTTTATGGGTCCTTTCCAATAACTCTCCTTATATTTATGTATAATTTTAAATATTGTTTCTCTTCTCTCAAAATCTTTTGTCACTTATAAAATAGATGCTGGCTAATATTATATACAGTATTATTGTTGAAATCATAAATATGTATTAAAAGTACAAAAAGAGGAAGAATACCAATTTATAGATTATCAAGAGAGGGATAAGGAACTCTGTATAACATTGTATTAATTTAAAACTTTTTTCGGGGGTGCCCCTGTGGGGCATGTGAAGTCTAGTTCCTTGGACTAGGGATCCAACTTCACCCACCCCCAGCTCTGCAGTGGAAGTGAGGAGTATTAACCACTGGACCAGCAGGGAAGTCCCTAAAACATCTTTTAAATGTTTACCACATCTTATTAAAGTACAGAGCTAAATTGTGGCATAACTTTTTGCAAGGGATGATTCTGTTCATATACAGGGGATGTTTCTGCTTTAGTCCAAACTTAAAATTTTAATAAGCAACTACTCACCAACTCCTCAAATATGCATATATCCTTCCTTCTTTCCTATACCACTCATTTCCATCTGAGTCTACAAAAAGGATGGTACTAGATTTTAAAGAAGGTGAAATGAATCAGAAAGTCTTTCATTTTACCTAGGAAGTCGAGCATATGTTTAAAAGTCCTTATCTTAAGGTTTGCTTCTATTCATAGTTTCCCTTTCAATGGGCAGAAGACAGAGTCTTACTACTAATTCTTTTTATTAGATTCCTACCTCCAAAACATTTTACAATTCAGATAATAGTTCTAGTGAAAATATTCTATTATGATCATTTAAAATGATGTGCTTCATCATTGCTTTTCAAATTTCCCTATCCTATTTAGAATATTTTCCTGTCCTATTTAGAATATCCACTATATCTGAGATCTGTCAAGGTAAATATGATTTACAAAAAATCAAGCAGATATCTCAAGAATTATTTTTTTCTCAAGAATTTTCTCAATAATTATTTTTTAAAAATCTTTGATTTCAAGCAAGTTTTGATTTTAAAACACATCTTTCTTGATAGGCCATTAAAACTTCATTTCAAGATGAATTAGGAAATAAATGATTTTAAGTAATTTTGTAGAAAAATAAGAAATAGAACTATAGAATTTTATTTCCCACTCTTACTACTAGCTAATCATGTAGCTTGTGCTTTAAATTGGAAGGAACTTTTGAAACCCAGGATCATTTTTCAGCGAGAGCCTCAGCAAGGATCTATATACCAAGTGGGCAAGAGGTAGCCGATGTTATCTTTCCTCTCTACTATCACAACAATCCCTTTGTAGGATACTTGAACCCTTGGCAGTATCTCACATGATCTCTGTTTCAGCACAGAAGTGGCTTTCTCTGGGTGTTAAAAAGAAAGCACTGAATGGAGGATCTATGTTTGGACCCTATCGGTAAAGAATGAGCTGTAAAATGATTAGAATTACGGAAATACCAATACTGACATTACAGAAGCGTAGTAGTTTCGAATGTATCCTGGCAAAGAACTTAAGAGTCTCAAGTCATAGAAGCTCCGGACGTGCCCAGTGTTTTGTGGGAATAACAAACCTGCATAAACCAAAAAGGTGATGAGTGCTGACAGCAGGTGGATACGAAGCTTGGTTCGGACCTCCTGGAAGTGCAGCAAAGCGCTGTGGAAAATAAAGGAGCAGACAGCCTCTATGATGACCGCTTTGGGCAAGTCCACTTGAATGGGATTCCTGCAAGAGAAGCTCCTCTCGCTGACGTGGTACTTGGTCAGCCCCAGGCTCCACAGGGCGCCCATGCAGTACCTGCTGCACAGGGCACCAATCAGCTGAGCTAACAGTCTAATCGCACCCATCTCAGCGGACATTCCCCCCAGCATCATCTGCATCATCACGCCGCACGGGTTGCTGGAGGTGCCCACCAGAGTCAGGCCATGCACCAATGAGAAGAAGTAGATTAGCATCAGCGGCCAGGTGGGGTGCAGGGGTTCCTGCTCACTCAGCAGTTGTAACTCATGAGTGCAGAAGCAGAGCTGGAAGGTGGCCAGAAACTCCAAGACGAAGGCGTGGGCCATGGGCCCGTTCAGCTGCTGCCGGGTGACCACGCGGGCTAGCCCCATGAACAGCACGATCGACAGCATCAGCCCCAGCGAGGTGCAGGTATCCTGCATCTCGGGCCAGAGCCCCCGTAGCGCGGTCATGGCTCTCTCGGCACCAGACTGGGCCGCCTGCTCGGGCTCGGCAGGAGGCGGTCTCTGGGGCCCAGTCCTAAGTCCTCAGCCCCGCCCCCTCCTCACGCCCCTCGGGGCGGGCCGACTCCCGACCAGCTGGAGGCCCTGGGGGTGCCACGCGGAAGGACTCCGCCCCACCTCCCCGGCTCGATGCTAGAGTTTTGTTGCCAGAGCCGGGGAGGAGGGGAGGCGACGGGCCGCGAGGAGAGCTCTGCCAGGGCACCGTCTGAGGGGGCCAACGGCCAGCAGAAGCCAGACACACGCCCTCGCTGTTTCCCTCAGGGACTGGGAGCGGGCGCGGGTGGGGCAGGGAGTGGAGGGACTGCGTGCGTCCGGAGACCACTGCGCATGCGCGCGGCGGCCCGTGCGCCCTTGCGAGAGGCTAGACTTGGGCTCCACGGTCCCCGGCGCTGAGAGGGAAGGCGCGCGCCCTCTACGCCTTAACAGGTGCTTTGACGTGAGAACCCTGAGGGTTTTACTTTTCACCTCCTAAAACTGTAAAGCCGTCAAACTGCAATCCAGACCGCCTAAAGAGCTTTTCGGCCAACCACCTGGTTTTTAATTGCTGGGACAACTGAGAAGGCGAGAAGCGGTGGAGGCCGGGGGTGGGGCGGCGTGGGATAAGGTGGGGCTGGTACTGGTTTAAGAGGAGTGAATTTCACAGAGAAATAAGGTTTGATCTGTGTGAAGAAGGGTATGCCACTGCGTCTCCCTGAGTCTTTTTTTTTTTCACCTGCCACCTGTAACATTTACCTCAGAAGGTTGTGGGTCACACGACCCACCTCATGGATTTGTTTTTAAAAAAATCCGAGAGGCACCGTGGCACAGAGCTTAGTTGACAAAAGGTGGTCAATAAGTGCTAGCTTAAAGTTGAAAGAGCGGATCTTGCCATCGCTTTCCACTCCCAACAGCTCGCCCATTTGGGATGGCCACGTTATGGGTGCAGCTGTGAGGGAATGTCTGCGATTCCTCAGGCCTGGCATCTACCGTGCCTGCGTGCGTGCTAAGTCACTCAGTCGTGTCTGATTCTTGGCGACCCCATGGACTGTAGCTCGCCAGGCTCCTCTGTCCATGGAATTCTCCAGGCAAGAATACTTAAGTGGGTTGCCATTTAAACCCGTGTCTCTTAAGTCTCCTGCATTGGGAAGTGGTTTTTTTTTTTTTTTTTTTTTTAATTTTTTATTTATATATTTGGCTACAGCAGGTCTTCATGGCGGCATGCAACTTCTTGGTAGCAGCATGTGGAATCTAGTTCCCTGACCAGGGATCGAACTCCAGCCTCCTGCACTGAGAGCATGGAGTCTTAGCCACTGGACCACCAGGGAAGTCCCGGGAAGTGGGTTCTTTACCACTAACCCCACCTGGTTTTCTGCTAATGATATAAGTGTCACGGGCTTTCCTGGTGGCGCTAGTGGTAAAGATTCCACCTACAATGCAGGAGACCCGGATTCCATCCCTGGATCAGGAAGATCCCCTGGAGGAACACATGTACACCCATGGTTGATTCGTGTAAATGTACGGCAAAAATCACCACAATATTGTAAAGTAATTAGCCTCCAATTAAAATAAATTTTTAAAAAAAGAAAAAAAAGAAGATCCCCTGGAGGAGGAAAGGGCTACTCACTCCAGTGTTCTTGCCTAGAAAATCCCATGGGTAGAGGAGCCTGGCTGGGGGAGAGGGGTGCAGATACCTCTGCACTCTTCAGCTTCTGTCCTGCCTCCCGCAGGCTCTGTTGACCACAAGTCCCCATTTCTTAAGGCTGTAGAGAAGGGAGAGAGAAATAAAAATGAGGGGACTAATTAGCCCGAACTTCAAGTGATAGAGCACTTGGAAGGTGTTCTTGCTGGTTCTCCTCAGCTTTCTTTCCCAATCTCAATTTGTCCATTTACAACTAATGAAAGTTCTCTTTGTAACTCTCAAATTTTCTGTGGTGCCAATAGACATTCCCTGAATTAGAAAAACAAATTATTTCAGAAAACAAACACTGTAGACAAATCAGGTCCTTTCCTCTTTCCTGTGTTTGTGTCTGACCAGGAAACAATTTAGAGTAAATTAAACTTACTGTTTGGTCACTGCTGTTGAAAGAAATTGCTTTCAAATCACGTCTGTGAGTGTAACCCTTTCATTGCTCCTCTTTACTAGAAGTCACTTGACTTTTAGTTACTGTGGATATATTTTGATGACTTTAAAAATATGCACAATGTGAGAGTTGTGAATTAAGTTTTATTTGGGGCAAAGTGAAGGCTATGCTCAGAAGACAGCACCTCAGACAGCTCTGAGAAGCTGCTCTAAAGAGGCAGGGGAGCGTCAGCATGTATGATTTTGGTGAAGGGCGGAATACATGCAATCAAGCACATATTTTTTGCCTAAGGTTTCTGCTGGTCAAGAGGAGTAGTCATCACCATGAAGGATTTTAGTGCTTTTGTAGATATGAGGAGATACAAGAATTGGGCTCATAATATTTGCTCCTGAAAATAGATATCTAACTATCTGAAGACCCTTTCTGCCAGTGTTTCCCTAAGCACAGGGTGCCTTGTTTTTTCTCTCCACCCTGAACTTTCAGGAAGTGTTGTAAATCAGCAGCTGTATTAACATATGATTTAATCCTTATAGAGGTAGATGGCAAGTGCCAATCTGTAGTTGACAATTTTGTTTACTGCTCTGCTGATAATTCACTTTTGCTAGCAAAAACCATGTAGAAAACTAGTCTTTTGGACTTTATTAGAAATTGTAATAACATTATAATATACATTGTTATTTAAAGAACTTTGGTCATTGTTTCAGTTAAAGAACAAGACCAAAATAAACCCAATCAATTACTTGTGATTGAGGGTTTCATATCATATGAATCTCTGTTTTCAGAAACAAGAGGTCACTAATTAATCCACCCCATTTCCTTCAGCATAAATGTTTGTTGATATTGAAACCATTCATCTCAGGTTGGTACTTGAACCCATGTGCTGGGACTCCAACCTGGCCAAAACTCAGTTTGGGACACTAACCTATATGACCAGGACTCAAACACAGCCAAAACCCAAGGTCTTCCAACGAAGAGCAGACACTTTGTTTCAGTACTTAATGAAGCTCAGGTTATTGATGTCTCATTGCAGAAAAAATTCAGTTAGAGACAAAGTCATAGGTAAGAAGTGGATTTATTTACAGAGAGACACTCCACAGACAGAGTGTGGGCCATCTCAAAAGGCAAGAGTGGCCTAGAAATATGGTCTGGCTAGTTTTTATAGGTTGGGTAATTTCATAGACTAATGAGTGGGAGGATTATTCCAGCTATTTCAGAGGAAAGGGCAGGGATTTTGAAGAATTGGGCAATTGCCCATGTTTTGGCCGTTGATGGTTGGCCTCAACTGTCATGGCACTGGTGGGTATGTCATTTAGCTTGCTGATGTGTCATGAAGAGCATATACTGATGCTCAAGGTCTAGTGGAAGTTGACTTGTTAGCCATCTTGAACTTGTTTAGTCCCTCAGTCACGGCTGACTCTTTGTGACCTCATGGAGTGTAGCCCACCAGGCTCCCGTGTCCACGAGATTTCTCAGGCAAGAATATTGGAGTGGGTTGCCATTTCCTTCTGTAGGGGATCTTCCCAATCCAGTGATTGAACCCACATCTCCTGCTGCTTCTCCATTGCCAGCAGATTCTTTCTTTACCTCTGGGCAATCACACTCTGTCATTCTTTTACAGATTGTGCCCTGCCCCCTTTCCTTCTATTTCACTATGGGTGACAAACCTGCATCTTGCAGACCGGGATCTCAAAATTCCATTTCCAAGACCAGTGTCTTCATGAGAAAGAACGACTCTACCATAGGTTTGAAAATTAGGAGAGTCTGGCTTCCTCAGCAATGCTGGCCACATTTTAACCACTTTGTCTATGCGTTACAGAAATAATGAGAGACAGGAAGTACATAATACTAGGTGTGGTGAAAGAACTGGATTTAATATTTGAAAATGAAGGTCTGCATCTTTTCTGTACTGACAATGAGATCTTGTGGAAATTGCCAAATCATTAAACTTCTCTGAGCTTCGGTTTCCTCATCATAGTAGTATGATAGATAACTAAGGGTTTTGTTGTGAAGGCTGAATGAGACAATACAGATAAAGTGCTTGTAAAGAGTTATTACAAATTTTTTTATTGAGATATAATTCACATACCATAAAATTCACCCTTTTGAAGTGTATAATTTAGTGGTCTTATTCTATTCATGAGGCTTCCCTGGTGGCTCAGACAGTAAAGAATCTGCCTGCCATGCAGGAGACCTGAGTTCGATCCCTGGGTTGGGAAGATACCTTGGATAAGGGAATGGCTTGAGATGGCTGGATGGCATCACAGACTCGATGGACATGAGTCTGAGTGAACTCCGGGAGATGGTGATGAACAGGGAGGCCTGGTGTGCTGCGATTCATGGGGTCACAAAGAGTCGGACACGACTGAGCGACTGAACTGAAATGAACTGACCCGACCCATTCCACTATTCTTTCCTGGAGAATCCCATGGACAGAGGAGCCTGGACAGTCTAGGAGGTTGCAAAGAGTCAAAAATGACCGAGTAACTAACACAACATTCTATTCACAAAGTTGTGTAACCGTCACAAATTAGTTATTTTGAGTGGTGATTCTTAGACATGAAGTCTTAAATTTATAATGTGACAGTCTCTATCTTTGCCATGAGTTATTTAAATAAAATATGAAACAATTATGTCTTATTATACATTAAGTGAAGTGAAGTCGCTCAGTCGTGTCCGACTCTTTGCGACCCCATGGACTGTAGCCTATCAGGCTCCTCCGTCCATGGCAAGAGTGCTCAAGTGGGTTGCCATTTCCTTCTCCAGGGGATCTTCCCGACCCAGGAATCGAACCCCAGTCTCCCGCATTGCAGGCAGACACTTCACCATCTGAGCCACCAGGGAAGCCTATTATACATTATGGAGTCTCAAAGAGTTGGGCATGACTGAGTGACTGAACAAGATTATATACATTGCTTCCTATGTGTAGAGGAAATGAAACCATGAGAGGCCCTGTGGGAATCTTGGATATGGAGGCCTGTTTCTGTCCCTCATTTCTTGTAGGCGAGACTCCAGCTTCCATGACCTTTCTTGAGTCTATTGCAGATTGCAATGGTTGCTAATCAAGGGAGGAGCTGTTGAGAAACCACCTGGGGCAAGATTAAAGGGAAGATAAATTTGTTGAGAAGCTCACCAAATTAGGAGACCATCTGAGACCCTGAACATCTTAATCTTGTCACAACCCCACCCTTGGGAAGTATTGTTATAAAAGACAAGACAAAGTACCTGCTCTGCCCTGTCCATGTCTGACTCTTTGTGACCCCATGGAATGTAGTCTGCCAGGCTCCTTTATCCATGGAATTTTCCAGGCAAGAATATTGGACTGGGTTGCCATTTCCTTCTCCAAGGGATCTTCCCAACCTAGGGATTAAACCCAGGTCTCCTGCATTGTAGGCAGTTTCTTTACCATCTGAGCCACTGGGAAGCATTGTTATAAAACTCCCGATCAAATCCTCATAGGTTGTGACATGTTTTTCAAGGGAGAAGCCTTCTGTGTCCCCCGTTGCCTAGCAAAGTACAGTAAGTCCCCCTATATACAAACCTTGAAGTTGCAAGTTTCAAAGATATGAACATGCATTTGCATGTCCAGTTCAGTTCAGTTAGTTCGGTCACTCAGTCGTGTCCGACTCTTTGCAACCCCATGAATCGCAGCACGCCAGGCCTCCCTGTCCATCACCAACTCCCGGAGTTCACTCAGACTCGCGTCCATAGAATCCGTGATGCCATCCAGCCATCTCATCCTCGGTCGTCCCCTTCTTCTCCTGCCCCCAATCCCTCCCAGCATCAAAGTCTTTTCCAATGAATCAACTCTTCACATGAGGTGTCCAAAGTACTGGAGTTTCAGCTTTAGCATCATTCCTTCCAAAGAAATCCCAGGGTTGATCTCCTTCAGAATGGACTGGTTGGATCTCCTTGCAGTCCAAAGGACCCTCAAGAGTCTTCTCCAACACCACAGTTCAAAAGCATAAATTCTTTGGCGCTCAGCCTTCTTCACAGTCCAACTCTCACATCCATACATGACTACTGGAAAAACCATAGCCTTGACTAGACGGACCTTTGTTGACAAAGTAATGTCTCTGCTTTTGAATATACTATCTAGGTTGGTAATAACTTTTCTCCCAAGGAGTAAGCGTCTTTTAATTTCATGGCTGCAATCACCATCTGCAGTGATTTTGGAGCCCCGAAAAATAAAGTCTGACACTGTTTCCACTGTTTCCCCATCTATTTCCCATGAAGTGATGGGACCAGATGCCATGATCTTCGTTTTCTGAATACTGAGCTTTAAGCCAACTTTTTCACTCTCCTCTTTCACTTTCCTCAAGAGGCTTTTTAGTTCCTCTTCACTTTCTGCCATAAGGGTGGTGTCATCTGCATATCTAAGGTTATTGATATTTCTCCCGGCAATCTGGATTCCAGCTTATGTTTCTTCCAGTCCAGGGTTTCTCATGATGTACTCTGCATGTAAGTTAAATAAGCAGGGTGACAATATACAGCCTTGATGTACTCCTTTTCCTATTTGGAACCAGTCTGTTGTTCCATGTCCACTTCTAACTGTTGCTTCCTGACCTGCATACAGATTTCTCAAGAGGCAGGTTAGGTGGTCTGGTATTCCCATCTCTTTCAGAATTTTCTACAATTTCTTGTGATCCACACAGTCAAAGGCTTTGGCATAGTCAATAAAGCAGAAATAGATGTTTTTCTGGAACTCTCTTGCTTTTTCCATGATCCAGCGGATGTTGGCCATTTGATCTCTGGTTCCTCTGCCTTTCCTAAAAACAGCTTGAACATCAGGAAGTTCATGGTTCACGTATTGCTGAAGCCTGGCTTGGAGAATTTTGAGCATTACTTTACTATAATGTGAGATGAGTGCAATTGTGTGGTCGTTTGAGCATTCTTTGGCATTGCCTTTCTTTGGGATTGGAATGAAAACTGACTTTTTCCAGTCCTGTGGCCACTGCTGAGTTTTCCACATTTGCTAGCATATTGAGGGCAGCACTTTCACAGCATCGTCTTTCAGGATTTGAAATAGCTCCACTGGAATTCCATCACCTCCACTAGCTTTGTTCGTAGTGATGCTTTCTAAAGCCCATTTGACTTCACATTCCAGGATGTCTGGCTCTAGATGAGTGATCACACCATCGTGATTATCTGGGTGGTGAAGATCTTTTTTGTACAGTTCTTTTGTGTATTCTTGCCACCTCTTCTTAATATCTTCTGCTTCTGTTATTTCTGTCCTTTATCGAGCCCATCTTTGCGTGAAATGTTCCCTTGGTATCTCTAATTTTCTTGAAGAGATCTCTAGTCTTTCCCATTCTGTTGTTTTCCTCTATTTCTTTGCATTGATCGCTGAAGAAGGCTTTCTTATCTCTTCTTGCTATTCTTTGGAACTCTGTTTTCAGATGCGTATATCTTTCCTTTTCTCCTTTGCTTTTCACTTCTCTTCTTTTCACAGCTATTTTAAGGCCTCCCCAGAGAGCCATTTTGCTTTTTTGTATTTCTTTTCCATGGGGATGATCTTGATCCCTGTCTCCTGTACAATGTCATGAACCTCATTCCATAGTTCATCAGGCACTCTATCTATCAGATCTAGGCCCTTAAATCTATTTCTCACTTCCACTGTATAATCATAAGGGATTAGATTTAGGTCATACCTGAATGGTCTACGGTTTTCCATACGACCCAGCAATCCCACTGCTGGGCATACACACCAAGGAAACCAGAATTGAAAGAGACACATGTATCCCAATGTTCATCACAGCACTGTATATAATAGCCAGGACATGAAAGCAACCTAGATGTCCATCAGCAGATGAATGGATAAGAAAGCTGTGGTACATTTACACAATGGAGTATTACTCCGCCATTAAAGAGAATACATTTGAATCAGTTCTAATGAGGTGGATGAAACTGGAGCCGATTATACAGAGTGAAGTAAGCCAGAAAGAAAAACACCAATACAGTATACTAACACATATATATGGAATTTAGAAAGATGGTAACAATAACCCTGTATGCGAGACAGCAAATGAGACACAGATGTATAGAACAGACTTTTGGACTCTGTGGGAGAGGGAGAAGGTGGGATGATTTGGGAGAATGGCATTGAAACATGTATAATATCATGTAAGAAAAGAATTGCCAGTCTAGGTTTGATGCAGGATACAGGATGCTTGGGGCTGGTGCACTGGAATGACCCAGAGAGATGGTATGGGAAGGGAGGTGGGAGGGGATTCAGGATTGGGAACTCATGTACACCTGTGGCGGATTCAGGTTGATGTATGGCAAAACCAATACAGTATTGTAAAGTAAAATAAAAAATAAATAAAAATAATGCTTAAAAACTAATATACAGATACCAGAAATCCTTTTCACTAAACCTAATCTATAAGAAATACAAACCTCAACCAACTGGTTTTTCTACTTCCTTTTGTCTTTAATGATGGGACTGCTGGTTTGAACTTGTGCTTAAATTTCTAGTATTGGATTTAAGTGAACCAACTTGATTTTTGTCAGGATTATAAACTGTTTGAATTCCGGTTATGGAAAATACCTCTTTCTGAATTTCACTCTGTATAACTTCCCATTCACTGTTCCCTTTCTGATGCTCAACTAGCTGTTTCATCTTTAATCAATTTCTCTTACAGTGTGTATTGTGGTGGCTTTTTCTCTGTTAAAAATGATATTTATGTTTTTCAGTAGGAGTAATACTTCGTTTATCTCTGGATGGTGAACAGAATCTAACTGGATCTAACTGGGCACCGCCCCACCCACCCCAGAGCAGATCTGGCTCAATGAAGATTATGGACAGAATGTCTAATTAATAGGCTCTTATCACCATGGAGTCTTCATTCATTCAATAAGTACTTATTAAGAATCAGTAGGTGCCAGCCAGTCTGCTAGCAGTGAATAAATACTATCCTTTTTCTGTTGGTGTTTAGCTATTGAGAAAGGATACTATTAAAGAATGATAGATATTATGCATATTAGGTGAGAGGACTATTATGCTCTCATTCCTAAGACTATGGTTTTTAATCTTTTTTTTTTTTTTTGAGGGAGTAATAGGCTCTTTGAATCTTATCAATGTCCTGAACATTTGCCCCAGAAAACATAAATATCCCCAAAATTTGCCAATAATTTCAAGTTGTTCATGAAGCCTTTGAAATACCTTTATGAACTCTGGGTTTAGAATTCCTACTCTAAATGGTAAACACTAAAATTGAATGAAACCAGAAGAAGCAGACATTCTAAGATGGAAAGGAAGATAGATTACATACTTAGGAGTGGCAGCAGCAAGAATGAAAATTGAATTTCTATAGCTTTATTTTACATGTGTTATCACCAGCTAACATACGTAATAATTCATGTTTCCAGGAATAATCCACTGCTGAGGACCCAATACCCCACTAAGTGAATCTTGGACTTCCACTCAGTGAACCTTGGCCTCCCACAGGAGCTACCAACTCATTCACCTTTGCTCTAGTGTAGCAGTAGCAACAGTATGACAGGTGGTTAGAAGTACTAAAAAACAAAGTAGAGTAAAGGGGATGGGAAGTGGCTGGTGTTTTGTGTGCTTGTGCTTTTTTATATAGTTATATAGAATGTCAAGGAAGTTGTCTCTGATAAGGTGATATTTGAGCAGGAGTTTATAGAAATGAGGGATTAAACCATGTGAATATCCAGGACAGCCTTTCAGCCAAATGGAGCAGCAAATGGAAGGAGGCCAGTGAGCAGAGCAGAGTGATCTGTGGAGTAGGAGCATGCTGGGCAGGGAGATCAGGAGGGCATTGAGGTGTGTGTGTCAGGTTTCCCAGAGTTGGAGTGAGAGGGTCAGAGTCAAGGGATAAGCAGTACCTGAATGTTCCAGGCTCAGGATCATAAAGTGCTGTAATGGGAAAATTGCTCAGCTAACCCCAGTTGGGGGATGTTTTGGGATGGTTATCTGGATAATATAGAGAGGTTTAGCAAGTCTGACCTTACCTTGGTAAGGGTTAACTAATGGACACTGTTCTGTGTGCGTGTGTGTGTGTATGGGGGGTGGCTATAGGGTAGGGTCAGAAACAGAAAAGACAATGGAGAAAATACTTAGGAAAGTGAACAGAAAACAGAAGACTAAGATATCTTAAGTGGGAAGAGCTTAGAAATCAAGGAAAAGGAGAAGGGTTAGGAAAAAGGGGAAGGGAGTAATGAACTAATATTTTTCACATGGCCACAATTTGCCAGGATCTTTACATTTATATTTTATTTTTTTAAACATACTATAAGTGTTTTTGTCCGCATTTTACAGTTAAGAAAATCTCAAACCCAGAAAAGCTGAATAACTTGATCAAGGTAATAGGCTACTAGTAAATAGTAGGAGAGGATAACTTTATTATTTTGTCTTTAGTTTGTATTATTTTCTTTTGTTGCTGTGTTTATTCATTCTTAGTATTATATTTGGAGAAACAAATTGATGTTACAGGTAGAAAGACAAAAGAAAAGTGGCTGGTGTGTTTAAAATTTTATCTTGGGTAATCCTCACTCTTGGATTACATGTTTGGCCTTACAAAAAAGGCCACAAGATGGCAGCATCTTGCTCATTGGTTTGGGAGCCACTCCTGCTCCTGTAGCCAACTGTTGCAGTATAAAAATATTGAATAAAAAGTAACACATCAGTTATAGATGATATTTAGAAACTGACCTATCGTAACCAGAAATATTTGTTGAGAAATAGTGTAAAAGTCCCTAAGTTCCCAGAAATACATCCACTGATAGGCTTTAGGATCTTGACATTTGCTTATAAGTGGGCAGGATTAAAAGAAACTATTTCGAATGATGTGTGGGAGTTAATGTGAAAGGGTAGAATATAGCAGTCAATTTTCCACTGGGATATCAAAGATCTCCGTTAAAATTCTATCTCCCACCTTTATCTGTATGGTATTGGGCAAATGAAAATCTTTCTAAACTTATTCTTCATCTGTAAAATCCCTACCCCTTAGGTTAAATAACACATAAGGAGCTCTTGGTAAAGTGCCTGACATTACTCAATAAGCTGCTGCTGCTGCTGCTAAGTTGCTTCAGTCGTGTCCAGCTCTGTGCGACCCCATAGATGGCAGCCCACCAGGCTCCCCTGTCCCTGGGATTCTCCAGGCAAGAACACTGGAGTGGGTTGCCATTTCCTTCTCCAGTGCATGAAAGTGAAAAGTGAAAGTGAAATCACTCCATCATGTCCGACTCGTAGCGACCCCATGGACTGCAGCCTACCATGCTGCTCCATCCATGGGAGTTTCCAGGCAAGAGTACTGGAGTGGGGTGCCATTGCCTTCTCCAACTCAATAAGCAGTAGCCATTATATAATATTTCTCCATCTATCTATCATCTGTCACAGAACTAGCATTACCCCAATACAATCATGTGCTATGCTTAGTCGCTCAGTCATGTTGGACTCTTTGCAACCCTGTGGACTGTAGCCCACCAGGCTGCTCTGTCCATGGGGATTTTTCAGGTAAGAATACTGGAATGGGTTGCCATGTCCTCCTCCAGGGGACTTTACCAATCCAGGGATCAAACCCAGGTCTCCCGCGTTGCAGGCAGATTCTTTACCAACAGAGCCATCAGGGAAGTCCAAGAATACTGAAGTGAGTAGCCTTTTCCTTCTCCAGGGGATCTTCCCGACCCAGGAATTGAGCCAGGGTCTCCTGCTTTGCAGGTGGACTCTCTACCAGCTGTGCAGGCTATAGTACATTTATCTATGATTGCACATAATTTTTAAAAATATTTTTTCTTCCAGTTTTATTGAGATAGAATTGACATATAGTACTGTATAAATTTAGTGTACAGCATAATGATTTGACTTCCATATATCATGAAATGATTACCACAATAAATCTAGTGAGCATCCATCATCTCAGAGCAATACAAAATAAAATATTTTTTCCTTGTGATGAGAATGTTACTGAACCAAACCCAGGCCCACTCATCCATGTGCTAAAGTCAATCTACTGATACCAGTTGTGGTGAAGGAAAGTGCAGATTTATTATAGAGGCATCAAAATAAGAAGAACAGGTAGGCGGAGCTCAAAACTCCCAAACTCTCCAAGGGGTTTCAGAAAACCATTTTTAAGAGCAAGGTGAGGGAGGGGCATTCTTGGTTGTGTGATCAGCTCCTGCATAGTTCTAGTTGGGTGATGGTGAGGTAATAGGGTGGTGTCACAGGGATTAACACTATCAATCTTTAGGCCTAGGCCTATGTGCTCATGGTCATCAAGTAGTTAACATCTTCCATTTGGTGGGGATTTTTCACATCTGTAAAACAACTCAGGAAATGTGCAGTTCAGTTCAGTTCAGTTCAGTCACCCAGTCGTGTCCGACTCTTTGCGACCCCATGAATCGCAGCACGCCAGGCCTCCCTGTCCATCACCATCTCCCGGAGTTCACTCAGACTCACATCCATCGAGTCCGTGATGCCATCCAGCCGTCTCATCATTCTTTCTGGAGTTATTTCTCCACTGATCTCCAGTAGCATACTGGGCACCTAATGACCTGGGGAGTTCCTCTTTTGGTATCCTATCATTTTGCCTTTTCATACTGTTCATGGGGTTCTCAAGGCAAGAATACTGAAGTGGCTTGCCATTCCCTTCTCCAGTGGACCACATTCTGTCAGATCTCTCCACCATGACCCGCCCATCTTGGGTTGCCCCGCAGGCATGGCTTGGTTTCATTGAGTTAGACAAGGCTATGGTCCTAGTGTGATTAGATTGACTAGTTTTCTGTGAGTATGGTTTCAGTGTGTCTGCCCTCTCCAGATTCTATTATCTTAGTACTTCAGAGAGGAGCTAAAGCAGAGGATATGGAGGAGAGATCTGCTCCCAGGAAGGCCCCATGTGATCCTGCTTGGTTACAAGAATTCTTAGGATTTCTCTCTCAATAACTTTCATATATAATACACAACAGTGTTAATTATATTAGTCATGTTATACATTACACTCGATGGACATGAGTTTGGGTAAACTCCAGGAGCTGGTGATGGACAGGGAGGCTTGGCGTGCTGCAATTCATGGTGTCGCAAAGAGTTGGACACGACTGAGCGACTGAACTGAACTGAACAGAACTGAATTATCTTATAACTGTAAGTTTGTACCTTTTGACCATCTTCATTCAATCCCCCTTGTCACACACCACAAATCTGATCCCTTTTTCCAAGAGTTTGTTTATTTTTGAAGCATAATTGAACCCCTATGTTAGTTCCTGGGACACATATAGTTATTTGCTATTTCTATGAATTACAAAATGATCACCACAACAAATCTAGTTACAGTCTGTCACAATACAAAGATGTTATATAAATATTGATCGTATTCCCCACAGTGTTCATTTCAGCCCAGTGACTCACTTTGAAACTTTAAGTTTGTACCTCTTAATCTCCTTCACCTCTTTTCCTTATCTCCCTACCTCCCTCCCTTTGGGCAACAACCTGTTTGTTCTCTAGATCTATGAATCTGTGTATGGTTTTTTTTTTTTAATAACACAATTTATTACTATTTTAAAACAAGTCTCACAAAATAACATTTGGAAACTCAACATTTCTAAATAATTTAACGTAATAAGTTTCGTCATAAAGTCATGCTACAGAATTCCTGCATATAAAAGATTATTAATACCAAAGTATTAATACATGTTAAAATGTTCTTCAAAATGGAGAAGAATGGAGTCTTTGGTTCTGGAATGATGCTTGTGACCATGACTGACACCCTGGGAGAGGGAGCTGCCTATATGTATGTTCTCTATGGCTACCAACTCACTGGTCTTTTGATGAGATTGATCCTCTAGGCAATAGCACCTCAGAGGCAGGTACCCTGCTGATCAAAAAAGCAAAGAACATCTCACCCTTGTAACATTAGCCACAACTTAATCTAGCCAACATCTAAATTAATTTTTAAAACCTAGATGTAGGAAAGATAACTCATAAAGTTTCCATTCTGAGTAGCAGAATTCTACTTAATAAATCCCCTAGAGGGATGACTGTTGATGAAGCAGACATGGAAGATGACACCAACTAAGAAATAGGGAAATCCTGACTCTGATTATGTTGACACACAACTACAGTTCCAGTGGGCTTAGAACAAGCAAGGATGAACTTTAATTTTCTAATATCCACATGCAGGCTAGGTATTTATCCATCTGCCCTTTGAAAGTACTTTCCACCAACATCCAATTTATTTTAAAGCGCAAATCTATTGTAAAATAGCTTCTTCTCCCCCACCTCCTTGTTAAATTTGCTAGATCATAATTTGGTTGGCTGGTTCCCTTCTAACCAGCCCAGTATGGGAAATTAACTAGAATCCAGTTATGACTCCTCCAAATGTCAAGTGAAAATTTATCTTAGGTTAGAAAAAGGTGAGACTCAGTCTAGTTGCTCATCTTATTCCTTTGTATTCACTGGTTGATAATAAAGCAGGAATGGAGATATAAATGAAAGATTTCTAAAAGCTCAGTGATTAAAAAAAGCATACTCTCAATATTTTTTTTTGATTGCACTTTATTTAAAAACACTCATGCTAAAGTGAAGATAAAGGAATATGGTCAAGTTAGCTGTGTTAGAAGTGCAGATCTGCTGCACTGCATTTGTTTTTACAGACATATTCAGTTCAGTTCAGTCGCTTAGTCGTGTCTGACTCTTTGCGACCCCATGAATCACAGCACACCAGGCCTCCCTGTCCATCACCAACTCCCGGAGTTCACTCAGACTCACGTCCATCGAGTCAGTGATGCCATCCAGCCATCTCATCCTCTGTCGTCCCCTTCTCCTCTTGCCCCCAATCCCTCCCAGCATCAGAGTCTTTTCCAATGAGTCAACTCTTCGCATGAGGTGGCCAAAGTACTGGAGTTTCAGCTTCAGCATTATTCCCTCCAAAGAAACCCCAGGGTTGATCTCCTTCAGGATGGACTGGTTGGATCTCCTTGCTGTCCAAGGGACTGTCAAGAGTCTTCTCCAACACCACAGTTCAAAAGCATCAATTCTTCGGTGCTCAGCCTTCTTCACAGTCCAAATCTCACACCCGTACATGACCACAGGAAAAACCATAGCCTTGACTAGACGGACCTTTGTTGGCAAAGTAATGTCTCTGCTTTTGAATATGCTATCTAGGTTGGTCATAACTTTCCTTCCAAGGAGTAAGCGTCTTTTAATTTTATGGCTGCAGTCACCATCTGCAGTGATTTTGGAGCCCCCCAAAATAAAGTCTGACCCTGTTTCCACTGTTTCCCCATCTATTTGCCATGAAGTGATGGGACCGGATGCCATGATCTTCGTTTTCAGAATGTTGAGTTTTAAGCCAACTTTTTCACTTTCCTCTTTCAATTTCATCAAGAGGCTTTTTAGTTCCTCTTCACTTTCTGCCATAAGGGTGGTGTCATCTGCATATGTGAGGTTATTGATATTTCTCCCGGCATATTAAGCAGGCCAAATAAAATGCATGCCAAAGGAATTGCTTTCTGCTAAAGGATAACTTTCAATTTAACGGTTATTTTTCTCCCTTTGCCAATATTTACAATGTAAGGTCTTTGTAAACAGACAATCAGATTGTAGTTAGACAATCAGACTACTCATGATTGATGCTTTGACACTTCCCTGCAGTTTTTTTTAAAGTTAATGTCTTAATCCAACCTTTCTAGGCCCTATGCTTTTTCCATTTAGTCCTAAGAAAAATCCAGCTAGAAGATTTTGGGTCACATAGACAACTACCTTCAACTCAACTTATACATCACCAACTCTGAGGATAAGTTAAGAGTTAAGATTCATTTCTTACTCCTCCTTATTCTACTTCAGACCACTGGTAAGAGGTATCAGAAGAAGTATCTATTCAAGTCAAAATTTCTCTTTCTACAGAGGAACTACATTAACATGTCTTATACCACCTCTATTTGTGGAATGGATTCAGTAACCATACCAAGTTACCAGCCAAGTTATCTTGACCAGACATTCTTCTGGTCACATGCAAAACCACTGTCTACACCAGCTACTTTCATATATAATTACCAAATTTTATACAATATTTTCTTATTTAATGACTGCTACAGTCTACAAAATTTGTGCATTATTGGACAATGAATGTATCAAGAACACCTAAAGAATGATGATCTGTTTTCTAAAGTATACTCAAAATGTTAAACTTCAGAGGCAAAGCAAAACTATCATAAAGTTGGATTCTGTTGATAGTAAGGAGAGGTAGGTTAATACTTATTGTCCAAAAATAACTAAGAATGCTAAACAATACAAGTGGAGACCCTGCTGAAAAACATAAATTGAGCCTTCCAGCCCTGACTTTCTAATGTTACATAAAAATTATTAAAAAGAGCATTACAAAAGAAAACACCAGTGACTATTTCCTTCCATCCATGATTATCAAATACATCACCTTCTCTGAAACAACTCAGGTAGCATATGATTACAGACTGAAAACAAATGGACTTTGGAAAAAGGAATGTTGCTACAAAGCTCTGGTTCTTAACCAGGGGCGAATCTGTTCCCACCCTTATTTCCCAGAGGACAGATGGGAATGTCTAAAGACACTTCGGTTGTCACAACTTGGGAGAGTGTTCTACTGGCATCTAGTGGGTAAAAGCCAGAGATGCTGCTAAACATCCCATACTACAAAGAACAGCCATCCCCTGCAACATTATCCAGGATAAAATATTAATAGTTCCAGGTTGAGAAACTCTGGTTTAAAGGAACAAACTCCTATTTACAAAGAACACAAAAATCTTTCAAGACCTGCCTGGGTAATACAAACATAAGATTAGAATTAGGGAACATAGGAAAGCTGAATTCCTCATTAGGCTATAATAAAATTTCCTGTGAAGAATTAAAATACTGTACTGATTCCCTGGTGGCTCAGCTGGTAAAGAATGTGCAGGCAATGTAGGACTCCCTGGTTCAATTCCTGGGTTGGGAAGATCCCCTGGAGAAGGGAACAGCTCCCCACTCCAGGATTCTGGCCTGGAGAACTCCATGGACAGAGGAGCCTGGAGGGCTACAGTCCATAGGATCACAAGGAGTCAGACACAACTGAGAGACCTTCACTTTTCACTTTCACTGATTCCATCACTACAGGAATAGAAGAAATTGAATGATCCACTAAAATGGCATTATGCTTTAAACAAGGAACACAGAGAAGAATCCATTCCAAGGAGGTCAAATATCTAATCCAAGAAGCATAAACGAAAAATATTTACTATCAGCTAAATTTGTAGCAGTAAAGGATGACATAAAGAATTATTTGAAATAATATTCTGAACTTCTTCACATACCTTATCTTTCGTTTTCTGATGACATGAATTCTGGCTCTAATTCTAAGAAAAGGATGCACAGAAGTCATTCAAATATTTGTTGAGTGAAACTGAAGTATAAATTTTGTGTGAAATGAATACAGAAAAGCAGCTTACACTTCTCTGAGAACTACCAGTGATTAAAAGACATTAAGAAACAAGGAGATAAAGCAATTAGCCTCCAATTAATTTTTTTAAAGGAGAAACAGAAAATTAGTTTCTATACTACAGAATTTAAAAAATCAACAGTGTAAGTCACTTTATAAATAAATTCAATATGAAGTCATTCATTCATTCTCTATTATATTCACTTCTAGTGTAACTTTTGAAAATACATCCATGTGTAGCAACATGGCTTTAAACTTACCTACTAGATGAAGTGCAAAGTACAAGATCATCTTTCCTCTTAGCTTATGGGACTTAAATATCACCAAGGGTAATTCTCATTGTCTATGTTTCAGAAAAGAAATACTCAAAGGCTCTGACTGTATAAGTCAGTCAGAGCAAAGATTTCTTTCTATCAAACTAAGGAAGAGCAAAAGTAAGCTTAAAAAGTACTAAGCTTTTATTTAGAATTGATTGTCAAAACAGTGGTCCCTTTTGATCAGAGTAATTCAGAGAAATCATGTAGTTCCTTCTTAATGATAACTGAAAACTTCTGAAAACCAGGACCAGTTTTGTTTCTCTGACTGGTTTTACACAAGTAAATGGGGAAATATTAACAGCAAGCATTAATAGTCTCTGATTGCGGGACTTTCGGCACAGTTTGGCAGAGGGCTTCTTGACTTCTTTTTTGCAATCTGTTAGTGACTCAGTCATGGCCTACTATGGACTTCACCTGGATTACTGACTACCATAACTTGCATTTTCCAAAAACAATTTTCCATATATGATAAATTCTAAACTCTGCATCTAGCTATTGCTTTGCTGTTCTGAGGTTAAATCACCTAGTATCCTTCACAGAAGAGGCAGTCCTTAAAAATATTGCCATTTGCCTGGGATTCTGTACTGAGACATCTCTTTTCCTTCCACAACTATTTACATAATTCATTTTTAGAGCTGTTTAACTTAAACATTTCTAAAAATATATTTTGAAATACTAAATTTGACTTATTGAAAGGTACCAAATTCAGTCTTTTAAGCTCTATACCTTTACAACAATTACTTCTTTCAACATGAGGGTCAATAGACCAAAGTTAGTCAGGAAAAACTTTAAAAATATGAATAGTCAACATTTAGGCTGGGAATTTAAATATAACTACTACTTATCTACATTTCCTTATCAAACAAACAAGGAACTATAAACCAAAAAAGTTTGCCTAAGATCAGGTCCACATGTGTAATAAGGCCAAAGTATTGGTCAAAGGGGCGATCATGACAGTCATTTTAACCACTGACTTGGATCATAGAACAATTGGCTGATTGTGCGCAGGACTTGAGTGGATGTGGAGGTTAACACAATGTAAATTCCAGTTGACAATGCACACACTTGTGGAACAAAAGATAAGTAAATATAACACGGGCTATAAGGCCACCAAGGTACTAATTTTTCCTTTTTTCACCCTAACTCTTCTAATTCAACTTTGGTGTCTTGATTCTAGGGCTGCTGCTGTATTTCTAAGAGGAACTCTTCCCAAATCAAACGCATGACACATTTGTGCTTTTGAGTCATAAAGAGATGGACCTTCAGGAAAGATGGCCTACAGATTCAAAAGTTAGGTATATATATTTAAATGCCTGGCCTAAAAAATCTAAACAAACCAAATAAAGCAACACACTTATTCTTTTGTTGTTAAAAATGACCGGACTATAAAGGTTTCAGTAGATGGGGCCACACAGTATGTAACTGGGACTGAAGAAAAAACTGAAAATGTATAGTTTCTAAAAAGAGAACTAGAATATATAAGGTTGGTGTTATTGTTGGAGAAATACTGAATAGATTTAAGTGAATATAAGAAAGGAATGAGAGGTTTAAGAACCATTTGCCCCACACAGAATCTTTAAAATAGACAACTATTTAAAACTTATCTATTCTTACGACATTTAAAGAAGTTAACACAAAGTGGAAAATGTAGTGTTAGTTATCTTCTTCCTCATCTTCTTTAACTACTGGGGTACCATCTAGCTTTTTCAGTTTGGGCATTCTCTGGGTTGCCTCTTCAATCCAGTTGCCCTCAGCAGAATGTTTCTCTTCCAAGAGATTGCCTACAAACACCAGGTCTTCTAGGCATGGCAGTTCTGCCAGCTTCACAAATTCAGCCCAGTCTTTCACCAGGTTATTAGACATGTAAAGAATCTTCAGTTCCTTCATTACATGGGTCCCTTTCAACTTCTCAATAAAATTGTAGGGGATCCACAGTTCTTCTAATGTGTCCCCTACTACTTCCAGTTCATTTAAGTTGTTTGTGTTGTTTCTTCCTAAAGACAATATTCTTAAGTTTTTTAAGTCATTAGGTTTGCAGTTTTTTCAACGCAGTTTGTAGTCAGTGAAAGCGTCTCACAGTTAGAATGTGTGGACAATGATACGTCCATCTTCTCTACAGGGGGAATCTGGGCACACAGCTTTATCTCTCTGGCTTCAGATGGCTTCTGGCTGGTTTTCTCTTCCCCTCTGGCTAGTGCTTCTTTGACTGTTGTTGCTTTTGCCATTCTGGCAGTTGCTACTGTCACTCCTGTTTGTGTTTTGTTCTGTTTGTTCATTTGTTTCATTTTTTAGATTCCACATATAAGTGAAATCTTATATTATCTGCCTTTCTCTGACTTATTTGCCTTAACATAATATCCTCTAGGTCTATCCATGCTATTGCAGATGACAAGATTTCTTTTTTTTTTTTAAGACTGAGTAATTTTCCACTGTTGGAAGAGGGTGTTTGCTGTGACCGACAAAACTCTGTTAGCTTTTGTCCTGCTTCATTTTGTACTCCGAGACCAAATTTGCCTGTTACTCCGGGAATCTCTTGACTTCCTACTTTTGCATTCCAGTTCCCTATGATGAAAAGGACATCTTTTTTTTGGTGTTAGTTCTAGAAAATCTTGTAGGTCTTCACAGAACCATTCAGCTCCAGCTTCTTTGGTATCAGTGGTTGGGGTGTAGACTTGGATTACTGTGATATTGAATGGTTTGCCTTGGGAACAAACCAAGATCATTCTGTTGTTTTTAAGATTGCACCCAAGAATTACATTTTAGACTCTTTTGTGTGAGGGCTACTCCATTTCTTCTAAGGGATTCTTGCCTGCAGTAGTAGATATAATGGTCATCTGAATTAAATTCACCCATTCCTGTCCATTTTAGTTCAATGATTCCTAAAATGTCAATATTCACTCTTGCTATCTCCTGTCTGACCACTTCCAATTTACCTAGATTCATGGACCAAACATTCGGGCTCCTATGCAATATTGTTCTTTACAGCATCAAACTTTACTTTTACCAACAGATACATTTAATCAACCCTGAATATTCATTGGAAGGACTGATGCTTAAGCTGAAGCTCTAATACTTTGGCCACCTGGGAAAAGCTGACTTATTGGAAAAGACACTGATGCTGAGAAAGAGGAGAAGGGGAGGAGAAGGGGATGGAGGAGGAGAAGGGGATGACAGAGGATGAGATGGTTGGATGGCATCACCAACTCACTGGACATGAGTTTGAGCAAACTCCAGGAGATGGTGAAGGACAGGGAAGCCTGCCGTGCTGCAGTCCATGGAGTCACAAAGAGTTGGATATGACTGAGAGACTGAACAACAAAAAATTTTCTGCTGTATCTTTATCCATTCTTCTACTGATGGGCACTTGTGTTTGCTTCCATATCTTGGATATTATAAATAATGCTACAATGAACATAGAGGAGCATATATCTTTTCAAATTAGTGTTTTCATTGTCTTCAGATATATACCCAAAAGTAGAATTGCTGGATTATATGGTAGTAGTAGTAGCGTTAGTTGTTCAGGCGTGTCCAACTATGTGACCCCTTGGACTGTGGCCTGCCAGGCTTCTCTGTCCATGGGATTCTACAGGCAAGAATACTGAAGTGGATTGCATTGCCTTCTCCAACTGCCATTCCCTTCTCCATATATGGTACTTCTATTTCTAGTTTTTTGAGAAACCTCTATATTGTTTTCCAGAGTGGCTGCACCAATTTACATTCCCAACAGTGCACAAGAATTCCCTTTTCTCCACATTCTCACCAACACTTGTTATTTGTTGTTTTTTTGATAATAGATGTTGACATTCTGAGAGGTGTGAGGGGATATTTCACTGTGATTTTGATTTGCATTTCCCTGATGATTTGTGATGCTTTTATGTGCCTGTTGGCAATCCTTCTGTCTCCTTTGGAAAAAATGCCTATAGAGGCTCTCTGTCCATTTTTAATCAGGTTATTTTTTTGATGTTGAGTTGTATGAATTCTTTGCATATTTTAAACATTAACCCCTTATCAGTAAATCATTTGCAAATATCTCCTCTCATTCAGTAAGCTGTTGTTTTGTTTTGTTTATAGTTTCCTTTGTTGTGCAAAATGTTTGTGGCTTGGTGTCATCACACTTGTTTAGTTTTTGTTTCTCTTGCCTGAGGAGACATATCCAAAGTGATATTACTAAGACTGGTGTTACAAAGTGTAGTTCCTATGTTTTCTTCCATAAGTTTTATGGTTTCTGGCCTTACATTTATGTCCTTAATCCATTTTAATTATTTTTGTGTGTGGAGTGAGAAAGTAGAGACTGCACCAAATTAAAAAATTTCTTTATGGTAAAGGGAATTATTACAAGAGTGAAAAGGCAATCCATGGAATGTGAGAAGATATTTTCAAGCCATTTATCTGGTAAGAGGTTAACATCCCAAATGCACAAGAAACTCCTACAACTTGGTAGCAGAAAAATAACCCAAATGAAAAATAGGAAAGAATTTAACAATATATTTCCCCAAAGAAGACATGTATATGGTCACAAGGTATATGAAAAGGTGATAAACATCACTAACCATCAGGGAAAGCAAATCAAAACCACAGTGAGGGACTTCCCTGGTGGTACAGTGGATAAAAACCCACCTGCCAGTGTAGGGGACACCGGTTCCACCCCTTGTCTGGGAGGATTCCACAGGCCACAGAGCCTGCGTGCCGCGTCTGCTGGAGCCAGTGCCCTCGAGGGCCCTCGAACCACAACTACTGAGCCTGTGCACTGCAACCACTGAAGCCCGTGCACCTAGGGCCTGTGCTCCACAGTGGAAGAAGCCACCAAAACGAGAAGCCTGCACGCCGCAGTGAAGAGTAGCTCCCACTGACCACAACTAGAGAGAGCCAGCGAAACCAAAACCAAACAAAAAACCCACAATGTGATATCACCTCACACTTGTCAAGGTGGCTGCTGAAAGACAAACACAACCACTCAAAAGATTAGTGTTTGTGAGGATTTGGAGAAACTGGAACCCTTATACACTCTTGCTGGGAATTTAAATGACCCAGCTATTACACTATGGGAAATAGTTTAGAGATTCTTCAAAAAATTAAATATAAAACTACCATTGGTGTGTGCATGCTCAGTCATGTCCAATGCTGCGATCCCATGGCCTGTAACCCGATGGCCTGTAACCCACTAGGCTCCTCTCTCCATGGGATTCTCCAGGCAAGAATACTTCAGTGGGTTGCCATTTCTTTCTCCAGGGGATCTTCCTGGGATTGAACCCATGTCTCCTGCATTGGCAGGCGGATTCTTTACCACTGAGCCACATGGAAAGCAAGCCCCTAAAACTATCATATTATTTAGTAATTCCTTTTCTGAGTGTATATCCAGAAGAATTAAAATCAAGATCTCAAGGAGATATTTGCACTCTCATACCTGTTGCAGCACTATTTCCAGTAGCCAAAATATGAAAACAAATGTCCACCAGCAGATGAATATACAAAGAAAATGTAGTATATACATAGAATGGGATATTATTCAATCTTTAAAGAAAGAAGGAAGGCCTACCATTTGCAACAACATGGATGAACCTGGAGGATATTATTCTAAGTGAAATATGCCAGTATTATAAGGACAAATACTGTATTATTGTCATTCAGTTGCCCAGTCATGTCTGACTCTTCATGACCCCATGGACTGCAGCACACCAGGTCTCCCTGTCCCTCACAATCTCCCAGAATTTGCCAAAGTTCATGTCCATCGCATTGGTGATGCCATCTAGCCATCTCATCCGCTGATGCCATCTCCTTCTGCCTCAATCTTTCCCAGCATAAGGGACCTTTCCAACGAGTTGGCTATTTGCATCAGGGTGGCCAAAATACTGGAGCTTCAGCTTCAGCATCAGTCATTTAGATGAGTATTTGGGGCTGATTTCCTTTAAGATTGACTGGTTTGATCTGCTTGCAGTCCAAGGGACTCTCAGGAGTCTTCTGTAACACCACAGTTTGAAGACATCAGTTGGCGCTCTGCCTTCTTTACAATACAGCTCTCACAACCATACGTGATCACTGGGAAGACCAGAGCCTTGACTATATGGATGTTTATAGGCAGAGTGATGTCTCTGCTTTCAACACCCCTTATGTGAAGAATCTAAAATAGTCAAACTTGTAGAATCTGAGACTAGAATAGGTTGCCAAGGGCTGGGAGAAGGGGAAAATAGGGAGTTATTCAATGAGTAAGTTTCAATTATGCTAGGGGGATAAATTCTAGAGACCTATTGTACAACATAGTACCTGTAGTTGACAGCATAGTATTGTGCCTTTAAATATATTAGGAGGATAGACCTCATGTTAAATATTCTTACCACACACAAAAAATAATGGGTCACAGGGAAACTTTTTAAAGGTGATGGACATGCCTGTTACCTTTATCTTAGTGGCAATATCATTTGTTGTTGTTCAGATGCTAAGCTGTGTCTGACTCTCTGCAGCACCGTGGACTATAGCCCACCAGGCTTCTCTGCCCATGGAATTTTCCAGGCAAGAATACTGGAGTGGGTGGCCATTTCCTGCTCCAGGAGATCTCCCTGACTCAAGAATCAAACCTGTATTTCCTGTGTCTCCTAGCATTGGCAGGCAGATTCTTTACCACTAGTGTCACCTGTGAAGCCATTTTAAAGAATAATTAATTTGGAGAACTTACACAACTACATATCAAGACTTACTGTGTTGTTGTGGTGGTTTAGTCACTCAGTTGTGTCCAACTCTTTTGCAGTCCCAAGGACTGTACCCCGCCAGGCTTCTCTGTCCATGGGATTTCCCAGGCAAGAATACTGGAGTGGGTTGCCATTTCCTCCTCCAGGGATCTTACTTCCCAGGCAAAAATACTGAAGTGGGTTGCCATTGCCTCCTCCAGGGGGTCTTCCCGACCAGATATTAACCCACATCTCTAGGTCTCTTGCATTGGCAGGCAGATTCTTAACTGCTGAGCCACAGGGGAAGCCTCAGTAATATCATGGGTGTATGCATGTGTGCGTGCGTGCCTTCAGTTGTGTCCAATTCTTTGTGACCCCATGGACTATAGCCTGCCTGGCCTCTCTGTCCATGGGATTCTCCAGGCAAGAATAGTGGAGTGGGCTGCTTTACCATCCTCCAGGGAATCTTTCTGATCCAGGGATTGAACCAATGTCTCTTATGCAGGAGGGTTCTTTACCACTAGCACCACGTAGGAAGCCCCCATGGGTGTATGCATATGTCCAAACTAATCAAATTTAATACATTAAATGTGTATTTTTAAAATGTAATTAATTTATTTGGCTGCACTAGATCTTAGTGGAGAAGGCAATGGCACCCCACTCCAGCACTCTTGCCTGGAAAATCTCATGGACAGAGGAGCCTGGTAGGCTGCCGTCCACGGGGTCGCTAAGAGTTGGGCACGACTGAGCGACTTCACTTTCACTTTTCACTTTCACGCATTGGAGAAGGAAATGGCAACCCACTCCAGTGTTCTTGCCTGGAGAATCCCAGGGACGGGGGAGCCTAGTAGGCTGCCGCCTGTGGGGTCGCACAGAGTCGGACACGACTGAAGCGACTCAGCAGCAGCAGCAGCAGGTCTTAGCTGTGGCATGCAGTATCTTTGATCTTTGTTGCAGCATGTGAATTCTTACCTGCAGCATATGGGATCTAGTTCTCTGACCAGAGATTGAACCATCCAGTCCCCCTGCATTGTGAGCTCAGAGTCTTAGCCACTGAACCACCAGGGAAGTCCCTGAATATATTAAATATGTAGTTCAATAATGTTGTTTTTTAAAAAGTCTACTGTCTGGAGTCCCAGCACCAGAAGTTCAGATTTAGCTGGTCTGGGGTACAGTATGGTCATTAGAATTTTTAAAAGCACTCTAGATGATACTGATACTTAGCCAGGGATAGAAATGACTGACACCTCACTTTACATATGGGAAAGAAAGACTCAGAGAAAGTGAGTGACTTGTCTTAGAAATGAGATCAAGAACTGACACTGAGGTTCAGTTGACTTCTAGTTTTAGGTTCTGTCTAGCACATAACATGCCTCAGGCTCACTTCTTATGCTTCCACACAATCACTCTGTCCCAGTCAAATTGTCTAACATTATATTCCCAGGACACTCCAGGTCCACCCTTGTGTCAAATCCACAGCAATACAAGCTGCCACTGGAGTGCTTATTATGTGCCCAAACTAAGCAAGTAAAATTACATGTGGTATCTCTAATCTATACAACAAGCTTTCAGGGAAAGCATGAGTATCCCCTCTGTTAGAGGAATATGATGCCAGAGATTCTAAGAGACTAGCTGCAGTCATGTCTAGTGAGGAGAAGCCAGACTCTGACATGAGTCCGCTGGACTCTGAAGTCCAGGCTCTTGAGCACACTCACTGCCATCCATTCCAACCCTGCCTTGCTCTCCTGCATTATTTCTCCATTAAGAACCAGTTCTCATGTCAGTCCCTCCCTGAAAGCCCTCCCACCCATGTTTTCATTCATTCATCTATCTTTGGGTACACTGTGTTTTCATGCTATGCATGGGCTTTCTTTAGTTGCCGTGTATGGAATACTCACTATGGTGGCTTCTCTTCTTGCAGAGCACTGGCTCCAAGGCAGGTGGGCTCAGTTGTTGCAGCTCTTGATCTCTAAAGCACAGGCTCAGTAGTTGTGGCACTTGGGCTTAGTTGCCCCGCAGCTTGTGAAATCGTCTCAGACCAGAGATTGAACCCGTGTACCCTGTATTGACAGGCAGATTTCTTAACCACTAGACCACTAGGGAAGTCCACACCTCATACTTTTATTTATTCAATCTTCATGATCATCCACATTAGCTATTTTGTGGGTCCACCTCACACGGTAACTTGTTTGGTCACATGTGTGACCTGTTTCCTTCTTGAGGATGGAAGGAGAAAGAGCTTCCTGTAACTATGTTTCTGCCTTGGTCCTGTAGCTGTGTCAAGATATGGTGCTGTTGCATGATCATAATATTTAGTTTTCTGAGACTCCTCCCCTGGGACTATCTGGAGACAGGGAGCACCTGTAGGCCCAAGTAGAGTTGAAAATTTGAACTGAGAAGTAAGAGAGCTTTCCGTGGGCTCAGATTTGTAGTAATATTTACAAATAAGCCTCTAGGTGTCAGTAGAGTCTCAAATGAAATAAAAACCTCAAGCTAAAAAGAGTTTTTCTCATCTTAATCACCAACCTAAAGCTAGAATTCCCTCTCCAACCTAATAGCAACCGTGGCAACATCCGTCCCAGCCCAGAGAATGGTAATGAGGAACCTATTGTTTCTAAGGCAGCCTCTTCAGTGTTTGGGCTTCCCAGGTAGCTCTGTGGTTAAAAAAAAAAAAAAAAATCCGCTTGCCAATGCAAAAAAGGCAATAGATTCAGGTTCAATCCCTGGGTCAGGAAGATCTGCTGGAGGAGGAAATGGCAACCCCATCCAGTGTTTTTGCCTGGGAAATCCCATGGACAGAAGAGTCTGGTGGGCTACAGTCAACGATGGGATTGCAGAGTCTGACAAGACTTGGTGACTTAGCACACACTTCAGTGTTTGGACAGCTTTATTAAAATACTCTTCTTGATTTTTGTGAAACTGACTCTAGCTTTGACTGCAAAGTCCAAAGTCCAAAGGAGAGTATGTGTCTTGCTCAGAGAAGCCTCCTTTGTACTTCTGTTCTTCCCAAGGCCTCCTCTCCAATAGCCAGATCCTTGCTTAGCCAAACCTATTTTTTCTGCTAAAAAAAAAAGAAAAAAGAGAAAAGAAAGATTATCACTGTGCTTTCTGGTCCCAATTGTATTCTTTAGAAATATACAGAGCAAACTCAATGTATTTTCTGTTAGGAATCTGAAGACAGAAATGAAACTATCCATCCCTCTATCCATTAAACATCTCTTTACTGGGAACCCACCATGTGCCAGGGCCTGAATCTCCAAGTAGGCAGATAATAAGTGGGAAATGGTATTATTAATGACCTGATAATTAACTAGTCACAGGTAGGTTGAGTTTTTTATGATGGATTTATGAGCAGGGGATGGAGAGGCAAGGGAACTAGGACTTACTAGTCATGGACTGCCTACCAGACAAGGTGTTAGGAACTTCCATATACTATTTAAGTCTTGTGTGCATGTGTGCTCAGCCACTCATTCGTGTCTGACTCTTTGCAACCCCTTGGACTGTAGTCTGCCAGGCTCCTTCCACAGGATTTTCCAGGCAAGAATACTAGCATGGGTTGCCATTTCCTACTCAAGGAGATCGTCCCAACCCAGGGATTGAAACTGTGTCTCCTGTACCTCTTGCATCAGCAGGTGGATTTTTTACCACCTGTTAACCTATTCAAATCTTACCACTGTCTTATGAAGTAAGCATCTTCCTTCTTATCAAGTGGGTTATATATATCTCCACTTTTCAAAGGAAGATGCGAAGGCTTGGGGAGCCTAAATAACTTGACCGAGGACACAAGGCTTCCCAGGTAGCACAGTGGTAAGGAATCTGCTTGCCAGTGCAGGAGACACAAGAGACATGGGTTCCATCCCTGGGTTGGGAAGATCTCCCAGAGTAGGAAACAGCAACCCGCTCCAGTATACTTGCCTGGAAAATTCCATGGGCAGAGTAGCCTGGCAGGCTACAGTCCATGGGGTCTCAGAGAGTCGGACGTGACTGAGTGACTGAGCATACACACAAGCACACAGCTAGAAAGTGGTGGAGCTGTACTCTAGATACGGAGCTCCCCACCACACTGTGGGCATCATGTGGAAATCCCTCAGATAGCTGAAGGGACATCAGAGACCCTTCATGTCATGTGTTAGAAATGAGTACTGCTTTAAATTAAGTTTTCAAGCTTTTGAACACGAATCCCTCATTTTGTCTGATTAAAAAATTTTTTTTAAGTTTGCAGAGTGATTTCTTTGCTGTTATTTTCTATAGAAGTCAAATTTCCTGTCACTGCTTTCCCATCATAAATTTGGACACATGACAAAGCATAAAAGAAAAAAGATCAATTGTATGGAATACAATTCAACCGTAAAAATGAATGAAATAATGCCATTTTCATCATGGCAAATGGATCTAGAGATTATCATACTAAGTTAAGTCAGGCAGAGAAAGACAAATACTATATGATATGACATTGACTATATGATATGTGAATGATACAAATGGACTATTTACAAAACAGAAACAGACTCACAGACGCAAAAAATAAACATATAGTTACCAAAAAGGAAATGGGGGAGGGATAAATCAGGAGTTTGGGATTAGCAAATACAAAGTACTATACATAGAATAGATAAAAAAGGTCCTACTGTATAGCACAGGGAACTATATTCAATATCCTGTAATAAGCCATAGTGGAAAAGAATATGACAAAGAATATGTATGTGCATTACTGAATCACTTTGCTCTAGCAAAGAATCTAGCACAACACTGTAAATCAACTATACGTCAGTTTTTTTAAAAAAGAGAGAATGGGTAACTCAAAAAAGAAAGGCAGACAGAAATCAGCAGTAATTTGGGTGTTCATCACTTCATTTTTCCTTTAGAATTAGTTCTTTGATTGTATTTATTTTAATTGATAAATTGCTATAATAATCAGTTCATTTCAGTCGCTCAGTCGTGTCCGACTCTTTGCGACCCCATGAACCGCAGCACGCCAGGCCTCCCCATCCATCACCAACTCCCAGAGTCCACCCAAACCCATGTCCATTGAGTCGGTGATACCATCCAACCATCTCATCCTCTGTAGTCCCCTTCTCCACCTGCCTTCAATCTTTCCCAGCAGCAGGGTCTTTTCAAATGAGTCAGCTCTTCACATCAGGTGGCCAAAGTACTGGAGTTTCAGCTTCAACATCAGTCCTTCCAATGAACACCCAGGACTGATCTTTAGGATGGACTGGTTGGACCTCCTTGCAGTCCAAGGGACTCTCAAGAGTCTTCTCCAACACCACAGTTCAAAAGCATCAATTCTTCAGTGCTCATCTTTCTTCACAGTCCAACTCTCACATCCAAACATGACCACTGGAAAAACCATAGCCTTGACTAGACGGACCTTTGTTGGCAAAGTAACGTCTCTGCTTTTTAATATGCTGTCTAGGTTGGTCATAACTTTTTATGCCATAGATAATACCTATATATTATCTACATAGGTAATATATAATATAGAAAATGCTATTTGTTATAATAATACCAAAGAAAATTTTCAAGAAAATAAAAATATCATCCCAAATCTCATATATTAATACAACTATCTCAATTTAATTCATACCCATATGTGTGTGTGTGTGTGTACGTGCCAAGTCATTTGTCATGTCTGACTCTTCTCAACTCTGTGGACTGGCCCACCAGGATCCTCTGTCCATGGGATTCTCCATGCAAGAATACTGAAGTGGGTTGCCATGCCCTCCTCTAGGGGATCTTCCCAATCCAGGGATTGAACCCGTATCTCTTATGTCTTTTGTGTTGGCTGGAGTGTTCTTTACCACTAGTGCCACTTGGGAACCCACTGATATGTGTATGTATATTTCAATTGTAAACCCTTAATAAATATAGGCTATTATTATAATTCCAAATGCTTTCTATTTTAATTTTTTCACTCAACCTTATTTAAGGATCATTTACCCATGTTTTTATGTAGTTTTCCTAATGATGACATTTAACAGCTACCTAATAGTCTATGAATTTTCATTATATTTTAAGGTCTTTCGAGATGATATTTAGGGATTACTGACAAGAAATGTTTTCTCTCTTTAATTCATTATTTAGACAACCCTATTAAACATGGCTTTAACTCTTTTTGTAGTATCCATTCAATGTGCTACACACTCAAAAAGGACAGGGAAATATTTTTTTAGTAAGCAGGGAATTTTCTTTTTGGTTTTAGAGGGCTTTTTAAAAAAATTAAAATCAGATTTGTGGTATTGATATCCCAGGATAATGGCCATGAGTTTAATTGGCATATATTTCTTCTCAAATCTTGACTGTCCCGATCCATGCTTCTGCTGACTGAAGCCTTCAGCTGAAGCTTCTGAAAAACTATTTAGGCTTCACTTGGTCATTTGCTCTTTAGAGCTTTGCTTTGTGGATTCTTCTTGGTAACTGCTTCTTGTTCTTTCCATGCCTAGTGTTTCTGGCAGCAGGTCAAACAATGGAGACCACTGTTTGTTTGGTTTTGGTTTATTGTGTTTGTGTGTGTGCGCACACATTTGTGCAATCTTGTTTCTTCCTGCAGTCTCCTTTTCACTTCTTCATCTTAAAGGCTGCCAGAGCCATCAGGAGAGAGAACTGGGATGTGATCAAAGTTAGAGTGTTTTCCAGCCAATATCGTAGAGTCCTGATTATCTCTAAGGCTTGTACTGGGCAGTATTCCCAGACCCAGGACAGATGGGGAAGCTACTGTGGGCCTCTCTTTCCATAGTTCCCAGAGGGCTGCCAGGCCTACTGAAGGGCTGGACTTGTCAAGTCCTGCTTCTTGATCTGCAGATGAGTTTTCTCTAGATTTTATCTAGTTTAGATAGGAGAGAAGAAGATAAAACTTTGGATATCTTCATGCAAACATGCTTCATCAAAATAGAAGAAATATTAGAAAATTTCAAACAAATGATAGCATGTTTCTTTTTATCTTGAAACAAGCAAGATTCGTCTCTGGGCTGAGTCATGCTAAACACTTCAGCCAAATGGAACTTCAAAAGGATGTTGATTCAAAGTTTTGACTATTCCTGAGTAAAAGGTGTCCATGTGTCATTTTGCTGAGACCTAATTTGAATCCTGTCCACTAGGATATGGGCATGAAGGAGCAAGTCACTTAGGTGGTACCTGAGCCCAGCTCATGGTCCATCCCTCCTACCATATGATGGCTTTGTAGTTATATACTCACCATTATGCATGCATTGTATGGGGGAAATATATGATAGATGGTATATGACTGCTTGGAGGTTCTCAAAGCTCTTGGATTCACCTGTCAAAAGTGTCAAGGTCTATCATTCCACAGTTCTACTCAACTATTTCATGGTTCTGTGACTTTGGTTCCACTCCTAATAATCCACCTATCTTTCCCCATAGCCAACTATTAAAATTATGTTTAACAAATGTATTACCTCTGTCAATGAATTTTTTCCTCATTATTTTCCACTAACAATCTCTCCCTATTTTGACCTTCTTAGAATTTTATTTGTTTCTTTCCTTGGCACTAATAAAATTTGTACTTTAAAAGCTTTATATGACCCTATATAATAATGCTCTGTGCACTTTATCATATTTTTACCTCTGAGATTATATATTTTCAGTGTACATCTGGATCTGGATCTTATTCATCTGAGACTCTTTTCCCCCACCACCAGCAACTGCTCTACTTTACAAACCCCAGGACATTACCTGGCACATGACAGGGCCTGGTAGATATTGGTTGAGTTGAAGGGCTAATTTTCCACAGCTTATTGTGATCCACACAGTCAAAGGCTTTGGCATAGTCAATAGAGCAGAAATAGATATTTTTCTGGAACTCTCTTGCTTTTTCCATGATCCAGCGATGTTGGCCATTTGATCTCTGGTTCCTCTGCCTTTTCTAAAACTAGCTTGAACATCAGGGAGTTCACGGTTCACGTATTGCTGAAGCCTGGCTTGGAGAATTTTGAGCATTACTTTACTAGCATGTGAGATGAGTGCAATTGTGCAGTCGTTTGAGCATTCTTTGGCATTGCCTTTCTTTGAAATTGGAATGAAAACTGACCTTTTCCAGTCCTGTGGCCACTGCTGAGTTTTCCAAATTTGCTGGCATATTGAGTGCAGCACTTTCACAGCATCATCTTTCAGGATTTGAAACAGCTCAACTGGAATTCCATCACCTCCATTAGCTTTGTTCACAGTGATGCTTTCTAAGGCCCACTTGACTTCACATTCCAAGATGTCTGGCTCTAGATTAGTGATCACATCATCATGATTATCTGGGTGGTGAAGATCTTTTTTGTACAGTTCTTCCATGTATTCTTGCCACCTCTTCTTAATATCTTCTGCTTCTCTTAGGTCCATACCATTTCTGTCCTTTATCGAGCCCATCTTTGCATGAAATGTTCCCTTGGTATCTCTAATTTTCTTGAAGAGATCTCTAGTCTTTCCCATTCTGTTGTTTTCCTCTATTTCTTTGCATTGATCGATGAAGAAGGCTTTCTTATCTCTTCTTGCTGTTCTTTGGAACTCTGCATTCATATGGGTATATCATTCCTTTTCTCCTTTGCTTTTTGCCTCTCTTCTTTTCATAGCTATTTATAAGGCCTCCCCAGACAGCCATTTTGCTTTTTTGCATTTCTTTTCCATGGGGATGATCTTGATCCCTGTCTCCTGTACAATGTCACGAACCTCAGTCCATAGTTCATCAGGCATTCTATCTATCAGATCTAGTCCCTTAAATCTATTTCTCACTTCCACTGTAGAATCATAAGGGATTTGATTTAGGTCATACCTGAATGGTCTAGCGGTTTTTCCTACTTTCTTCAATTTAAGTCTGAATTTGGCAATAACGAGTTCATGATCTGAGCCACAGTCAGCTCCTGGTCTTGTTTTTGTTGACTGTATAGAGCTTCTCCATCTTTGGCTGCAAAGAATATAATCAATCTGATTTTGGTGTTGACCATCTGTTGATGTTCATGTGTAGAGTCTTCTCGTGTTGTTGGAAGAGGGTGTTTGCTATGACCAGTGCGTTTTCTTGGCAAAACTCAATTAGTCTTTGCCCTGCTTCATTCCGCATTCCAAGGCCAAATTTGCCTGTTACTCCGGGTGTTTTTTGACTTCCTACTTTTGCATTCCAGTCCCCTATAATGAAAAGGACATCTTTTTTGGGTGTTAGTTCTAAAAGGTCTTGTAGGTCTTCATAAAACCGTTCAACTTCAGCTTCTTTGGTGTTACTGGTTGGGGCATAGACTTGGATAACTGTGATATTGAATGGTTTGCCTTGGAGACGAACAGAGATCATTCTGTTGTTTTTGAGATTGCATCCAAGTACTGCGTTTTGGACTCTTTTGTTGACCATGATGGCTACTCCATTTCTTCTGAGGGATTCCTGCCCGCAGTGGTAGATATAATGGTCATCTGAGTTAAATTCACCCATTCCAGTCCATTTTAGTTCACTTGAGAAATCTGTATGCAGGTCAGGAAGCAACAGTTAGAACTGGACATGGAACAACAGACTGGTTCCAAATAGGAAAAGGAGTACGTCAAGGCTGTATATGGTCACCCTGCTTATTTAACTTATATGCAGAGTACATCATGAGAAACGCTGGACTGGAAGAAACATAAGCTGGAATCAAGATTGCCGGGAGAGATATTAATAACCTCAGATATGCGGATGACACCACCCTTATGGCAGAAAGTGAAGAGGAACTAAAAAGCCTCTTGATGAAAGTGTAAGAGGAGAGTGAAAAAGTTGGCTTAAAGCTCAACATTCAGAAAATGAAGATCATGGCATCCAGTCCCATCACTTCATGGGAAATAGATGGGGAAACAGTGGAAACAGTGTCAGGTTTTATTTTTTTGGGCTCCAAAATCACTGCAGATGGTGACTGCAGCCATGAAATTAAAAGACGCTTACTCCTTGGAAGAAAAGTGATGAACAACCTAGATAGTATATTCAAAAGCAGAGACATTACTTTGCCGTCTAAGGTCTGTCTAGTCAAGGCTATGGTTTTTCCTGTGGTCATGTGTGGATGTGAGAGGTGGACTGTGAAGAAGGCTGAGCGCCGAAGAATTGATGCTTTTGAACTGTGGTGTTGGAGAAGACTCTTGAGGGTCCCTTGGACTGCAAGGAGATTCAACCAGTCCATTCTGAAGGAGATCAACCCTGGGGTTTCTTTGGAAGGATTGATGCTGAAGCTGAAGCTCCAGTACTTTGGCCACCTCATGCGAAGAATTGACTCATTGGAAAAGACTCTGATGCTGGGAGGGATTGGGGGCAGGAGGAGAAGGGGACGACCAAGGATGAGATGGCTGGATGGCATCATGGACTCGATGGACGTGAGTCTGAGTGAACTCTGGGAGATGGTGATGGACAGGGAGGCCTGGTGTGCTGCGATTCATGGGGTTGCAAAGAGTTGGACACGACTGAACGACTGAAATGAACTTAACTGAACTGAAGGGCTAAAGGCTGGTTCTGCTGTAGCAAAGTAAAGAGACATATTGTGGATAATGGATTTTGCTGGATGTTATAACTACCTTAAAAAAAATTTTTTTAATTGGAGGGTAATTGCTTTACAATGTGGTGTTGGTTCCTGCCACACAACAACATGAATCAGCCGTAAATATACATATGTCCCCTCCCTCTTGAACCTCCCTTCCACCCCTCAACACCATCCCACCCCTCTAGGTTGTCATAGAGCACCTTGTTGAGCTCCCTGGCTACAGGTAATTTGATAGCCACGTATAGATAAAACTAGATTGTTATGTTCTTTGGATAACCTGACCTGGGGAAATATGTGAGCTCAGCAGTGATCTAATATTAATGTTTATATCCTTTTTATCTTATGAAAGTGAAGGCTGGTCAGTCATGTCCGACTCTGCGACTCCATGGACTATACAGTCCATGGAATTCTCCAGGTCAGAATACTGGATTGGGTAGCCTTTCCCTTCTCCAGGGGATCTTCCCAACCCAGGGATCATACTCAGGTCTCCTGCATTGCAGGCAGATTCTTCACAAGCTAAGCTATAAGGGAAGCCCAATAATTTGACAGTTTTCTTCTTGGTCTAGCTCTACCTTTCTCAAACCAAAATGCTATTCATGCTGTTACAGTGCCCTCCTTTTTATTCCCTTTCTCATTTCATTGCATTGAAATGTCAGAAAACAGAGCATATACACCAAAGATTCTGTTGGTTTGAGCAGCCCAAATGGAGAGCTGATATAAATAGTCTCTTTCCTAGTTAATTTACCAATTTAACAACCATGTCTTAGCCCAAATTCTCTGGATCAAAAAGCCTGGGGTCAAAATTAAAGTGCTAATTCTTTTTTGGGGAGTAGGGACAAATTTAGAAGGTAAAAGTGAAGAAAAAGCGAATCAACCAATGCAGCAAGATGTTACATTTCTGGCACTGTTTCCACCAGGCCATGATGAGAAATAAAAAGGTGTTTTAGCAGATAGATTCTTTGAGCCACAGTGATTCTCTGTCATGGTCACAGAGAGGAATCATAATCTTTTTTTTTTTTTTAATATTTATTTATTTGGCTTCACCAGGTCTTAGTTACCACATGTGGGATATTTGACCATTGTTGGGACCTAGGGCTCTGACCAGGAATCAAACCCAGATTACTTGCATTGGAAGTACATGGTCCAAGCCACTGAACCATCAGGGAAGTCCCAGAAATCATAATCTTGAAAGAGTCTGTGGAAGGGGAAGACTAAGAAACATGCCTCTATTTGCCTTATTCCCTTCTCCCATTTGCTATTTGTCAAGGTTTGCTTCACAACAGGATAACTCTCCTACACTTACACTGTGCAACTCCTATGGTGCATCATCTGGCCTATTGGCACCAGTTCCAGAAGCAAGACTCCATGCCCTTGTGGTATGGTAACTTGTCCTGAGAGTGGGGGAGCAAACCAGTGCAGATGGGAGGGTGAACAGGCCATACAGTCCAGAGCTCTAGTTTTGACTCCAGGGAACTGAGCAGAGGCAGCAGCAGTCCAGGAGGTTAAGAGACACCTTTGGAAAGTGGTTGAAGGGTATAAAGCTGTGTATCTTACACAGCACAGTCAGATTTCACCTTCAACTTTCTATAGCATTTGCTTTGGTGGAGGTCCTCAAGGAGGGCTTGGCAAATCCAGAGGATACTTTCTAGCTTCTATCTTATTGGAAAATTTTGTTCCATTTGGCAGTATTAGCCACTCTCTCCCTGAAAGTCTATCCTCTTTCTTTTCCTGCTTAAGAGTAAATTCTTTTCTTACTTTTCTGGTTGTGTCTTCTTAGAGACATCTTCCTTCTCCTTTCTCTTAAAATTACATATTCTTTGTGGTGTCATTTCTTCTTGTATTTGCACTCTCCACACTTATCTGTCTTCCATGATAACCACCAGCTCAATATTTGCATCTTAAATCTCTCTGCTCCAGATCCATGATGGCTTACCTATCTGTACCTGGATGTCCAACTTGAGCTCATCCTTTATCCTCTCCTCCAATCCCCACCAAACCTACCTCATCTTGGTAAATGTCACCAAACTAAGAACCCAGTGATTTTCCTGAATTCCTTTCCTTACTTCAGACTTCATATCCAATGAGTCACTGTTGATCTTTCATCTTAAATATCTTTTAAATCCAGACCTCTTCTCTGTTTCCACTGCCATTGTTTTATTTCAGAACTGTAATCACTTCCTAAAATATTTCCTCTGCCTTTGATCTTGCCTCCTTGCAATCTTGCTGTTATAATTTTAAAGGACAAATCAGGGACTTTGCTGGTGGTTCAGTAGCTAAGACTCCACATTCTCAATGCAGGGGGCCTGGGTTGATCCCACATGCTGCAGCAAATAGTTTGCATGCTGCAACTAGAAGATCTCGCACGCTGCAATCAAGATCAAAGATCCTGCATGCCTCAAGTAATATCCAGCCCAGCCAAATAAATAATAAATACAGTTTAAAAAAAAACTAAGATAAAATAATCCCTTCATGGATCACAGCCTTGTTGTAGAGAAGGGACTTGTGTAATTTAATGAAGTCATGCAGGGCCACCCAAGATGGACAGGTCATAGAGAAAGGTTCTGACAAAATGTGGTCCACTGGAGAAGGGAATGGCAAACCATTCCAATATTCTTGCCTCAAGAACGCATGAAAAGGCAAAAAAGTATGAAAAGGCAAAAAGATATGACACTGGAAGATGAGTCCCCAGTTCAGAAGGTGTCCAGTATGCTACCAGGGGAGTGTACAGGGCAATTACTAATAGCTCTAGAAAGAATGAAGTGGCTGGGCCAAAGCAGAAACAATGCTCAGTTGTGGATGTGTCTGGTGGTGAAAGTAAAGTCCAGTGTTGTAGAGAATATTGCATAGGAACCTGAAATGTTAGGTCCATGAATCAAGGGAAATTGGATGTGGTCAAGCAGGAGATGGCAAGAGTGAACATTGACATCTTAGAAATCAGTGAACTAAAATGGATGGGAATGGGCAAATTTAATTCAGATGACCTTTATATCCACTACTGTGGGCAAGAATCCCTTAGAAGGAATGGAGTAGCCCTCACAATCAACAAAAGGGTTTGAAATGCAGTACTTGGGTGCAATCTCAAAAACAACAGAATGATCTCAGTTTGTTTCCAGGGCAAACCATTCACCATCACAGTAATCCAAGTCTACGCCCCAACCACTAATGCCAAAGAAACTGAAGTTGAATGCTTCTATGACGATTTACAAGACCTTCTAGAACTAATACCAAAAAAGATGTCCTTTTCATCACAGGGGATTGGAATGCAAAAGTAGAAAGTCAAGAGATACCTGGAGTAACAGGAAAATTTGGCCTTGGAGTACAAAATGAAGCAAGGCAAAGGCTAATAGAGTTTTCTCAAGAGAATTCACTGGTCATAGCAAACACCCTCTTCCAACAACACAGAAGATGGCTCTTCGCATGGACATCACACAGTTGGCCAATAATGAAATCACATTGATTATATTCTTTGCAGCTGAAGATGGAGAAGCTCTGTACAGTCAGCAAAAGCAAGACTGGGAGCTGACTGTAGCTCAGATCATGAGCACCTTGTTGCACAATTCAGATTTAAATTGAAGAAAATAGGGAAAATCACTAGACCATTCAAGTATGACCTAAATCAAATCCCTTACAATTATATAGTGGAGATGATGAATAGATTCAAGGAATTAGATCTGTTAAACAGAGTGCCTGAAGAACTATGGACAAAGGTTCATAACATTGTACAGACCGCAGTGACCAAAACCATCCCAAAGAAAAAGAAATGCAAGAAGGCAAAGTGGTTGTCTGAGGAGACTTTGCAAATATCTGAGAGATGAAGAGAATCAAAAGGAAAAGGAGAAAGGAAAAGGTACAGCCAGCTGAATGCAGAGTTCCTGAAAATAGCAGAGACAAGAAGGCCTTCTAAAATGAACAATACAAAGAAATAGAAGAAAACAATTGAATAAGAAAGACTAGAGATCTCTTCAAAAAAATTGGAGATATCAAGGGCGCATTTCATGCAAGGATGGACATGACAAAGGACAGAAACAATAAGGACCTAACAGAAGCAGAAGAGATTAAGAAGAGGTGGCAAGAATATACAAAAGAACTATAGATAAAAGGTCTCAATTGCCTGGATGGTGTGGTCACTTACCTAGAGCCAGACATCCTAGAGTATGAAGTCAAGTGGGCCTTAGGAAGCACTACTACCAACAAAACTAGTAGAGGTGATGGAATTCCAGCTGAGTTATTTCAAATCCTAAAAAGATGATGCTATTAAAGTGCTGCAGTCAATATGTCAGCAAATTTGGAAACTCAGCAATGGCTTCAGGACTGGAAAATGTCAGTTTTCATTCCAATTCCAAAGAAGGGCAATGCCAAGGAATGTTTAGACTACTGAACAATTGTGCTCATTTCACATGCACACAAGGTAATGCTCAAAATCCTTCAAGCTGGGTTTCAAGAATATGTGAACTGAGAACTTCCAGATGTGCAAGCTAAATTTGGAAAAGGCAAAGGAACTAGAGTTCTAATTGCCAACATTTATTGGATCATAGCAAAAGCAAGGGAATTCCAGAAATACATCTACTTTTGTTCATTGACTATGCTAAAGCCTTTGACTATGTGAATCACAACAAACTGAACAATTCTTAAAGAGATAGGAATACCAGACCACCTTATGTGTTTGCTGAGAAACCTGTATGCAGGTCAAGAAGCAACAGTTAGAACCGGACATGGAACAAAAGACTGGTTCAAAATTAGGAAAGGAATACGTCAAGGCTGTATATTGTCACCCTGCTTATTTAATTTCTATGCAGAGTACATCATGCAAAATGCTGGATTGAATGAATCACGAACTGGAATCAAAATTGCCAGGAGAAATATCAACAACCTCAGATAGGCAGATGATACCACTCTAATAGCAGAAAGCAAAGAGGAACTAAAGAGCCTCATGATGATGGTGAAAGAGGAGAGTGAAAAATCTGGCTTAAAACTCAACATTCAAGAAACTAAGATCATGGCATCTGTTCCCATCATTTCATGGCAAATAGAGGGGGAAAAAGTGGAAGCAGTGACAGATTTTATTTTCTTGGGCTCTAAAATCACTGTGGATGGTGACTGCAGCCATGAAATTAAAAGACACTTGCTCCTTGGAAGGAAAGCTTGACAAACCTAAACAGCATGTTAAAAAGAAGAGGCATCACTTTGCCGATAAAGGTCCATCTAGTCAAAGTTATGATTTTTCCAGCAGTCATGTTTGGATGTGAGAGATGGACCTTAAAGAAGGCTAAGCACTGAAGAATTGATGCTTTTTTAAAAATATAAATTTATTTATTTTAATTGGAGGCTAATTACTTTACAATCAATATTGGTTTTGCCATATATCAACATGAATCCACCACAGGTGTACACGTGTTCCCCATCCTGAACCTCCCTTCCACCTCCGTCCCTGTACCAGCCCTCTGGGTCATCCCAGTGCACCAGCCCTAAGCATCCTGTATCATGCATTGAACCTGGACTGGCAATTCGTTTCATATATGATATTATACATGTTTCAATGCCATTCTCCCAAATCATCCCACCCTCTCCACAGAGTCCAAAAAACTGTTCTATACATCTGTGTCTCTTTTGCTGTCTCACATACAGGGTTATTGTTACCATCTTTCTAAATTCCATATATATGCATTAGTATACTGTATTGGTGATTTTTCTTTGTGGCTTACTTCACTCTGTATAATCGGCTCCAGTTTCATCCACCTCATTAGAACTGATTCAGATGTATTCTTTTTAATGGTGAAGTAATATTCCATTGTGTATATGTACCACAGCTTTCTTATCCATTCATCTGCTGATGGACATCTAGGTTGCTTCCATGTCCTGGCTATTATAAACAGTGCTGCAATGAACATTGGGGTACATGTGTCTCTTTCAATTCTGGTTTCCTTGGTGTGTATGCCCAGCAGTGGGATTGCTGAGTCATAAGGCAGTTCTATTTCCAGTTTTTTTTTAAGGAATCTCCACACTGTTCTCCATAGTGGTTGTACTAGTTTGCATTCCCACCAACAGTGTAAGAGGGTTCCCTTTTCTCCACACCCTCTCCAGCATTTATTGCTTGTAGACTTTTGGATAGCAAGCATTCTGACTGGCGTGAAATGGTACCTCATTGTGGTTTTGATTTGCATTTTTCTGAGAATGAGTGATGTTGAGCATCTTTTCATATGTTTGTTAGCCATCTGTATGTCTTCTTTGGAGAAATGTCTGTTTAGTTCTTTGGCCCATTTTTTGATCAGGCTCTACTACAAAGCCACAGTCATCTAGACAGTATGGTACTGGCATAAAGACAGAAATATACATCAATGGAACAAAATAGAAAGTCCAGAGATAAATCCATGCACCTATGGACACCTTATCTTTGACAAAGGAGGCAAGAATATACAATGGAGAAAAGACAATCTCTTTAACAAGTGGTGCTGGGAAAACTGGTCAACCACTTGTAAAAGAATGAAATTAGAATACGTTCTAACACCATACACAAAAATAAACTCAAAATGGATTGAAGATCTAAATGTAAGACCAGAAACTATAAAACTCCTAGAGGAAAATGTAGGCAAAACACTCTCTGACATAAATCACTGCAGGATCTTCTATGACCCACCTCCCAGAATATTGGAAATAAAAGCAAAAATAAACAAATGGGACCTAATTAAAATTAAAAGCTTCTGCACAACAAAGGAAACTATAAGCAAGGTGAAAAGACAGCCTTCAGAATGGGAGAAAATAATGAAGCAACGGACAAAGAACTAATCTCAAAAATATACAAGCAACTCCTGTAGCTCAATTCCAGAATTGATGCTTTTGAACTGTGGTGTTGGAGAAGACTCTTGAGAGTCCCCTGGACAGCAAGGAGATCAAACCAGTCAATCCTAAAGGAAATCAACACTGAATATTCACTGGAAAGACTGATGCTGAAGCTGAAACTCCAATAACTTTGGCCACCTGACATGACTCATTGGAAAAGACCCTGATGCTGGGAAAGATTGAAAGCAAAAGGAGAAGGGAGCTGCAGAGAATGAGATGGTTAGATAGCATCACTGACTCAATAGACTTGAATAGAGGAGTCTGGTGTGCTGCAGTCCATAAGGTGATAAAGAATGGGACACTGCTTAGGGACTGAACAACAACAACAACAGCAAAGATAAAATGAAGATTATTTGGACCACCTTCAACGAAAAAAGTAGGAAGCATAAAGGATGATGAAAGTGAAAGGCTTAGTGGTTCAGTTGTGTCTGACTCTTTGCAACTGACCACATGGACTATAGCCACCAGCCTCCTCTGTCCATGGAATTTTCCAGGCAAGAATACTGAAGTTGTAGCAATTCCCTTCTCCAAGGGATCTTCCAGACTCAGGGATGGAACTCAGGTCTCCCACACTGCAGGCAGATTCTTTACCCTCTGAGCCACTAGGGAAGCCCATAGATGATAGATGTGGTGGTTATATAAAACATAAAACTTTTATATAGCAAAATTCACCATAAACCTACTTAAAAGACAAATGACACTGGAAGAAAGTATCCTTTACCAAAGATTTGTATCCGTAATGTTCAAAGATCTTTTTCAAATCAATAACAGAGAAATGTGATATACAACTGACCAGGAAATGTGTTTTACACAAGAAAAAGCCTCAAATAGCCAATAAGCATAAAAAGTTAAATGTCACTGTCAGTCAAGAAATGCAAATTTAAACCATAAAGAAAACAATAAGGATAAACATATGCACAATTAACAAAGAGTTTGGAGATTCAAGCCCTTTCAAACATTGTTGGATATATAAACTTATACAGGGAATTCCCTGGTGCTCCAGTGGTTAAGACTCCATGTTTCCATGATAGGAGGTGGGGGGGTTTAACACCTGGACAGGGAACTAAGATCCCAGAAGCCGTGTAGTGTGGCCAAAAAAGCCCCCAAAGCAAAAAACAAACAGAAAAGAGAAAAACATAATAGAATTCATGCACACAGTTTAAGCAAACAAACAAAAAAACATATATTACAGGATTTACTGTTTAGGAATGTTATTAATACTTCGAGGAATGTAGAGCAAAGAAATAATTAAGGATAGGATATACATATAATAATAAGGATATAATATATATAGGATATAAGAAGGATAATAAGGAATATATATATATAATACATATGATATGTAACATGGCAGTATGTATAATAATAAAGAATTGGAAACAACCTAAGTGTCCAAAAACAGAGAATGTATGCAGCCATTTTAAAAGATATAGAAAAATAATTAGGAACAAAAAATATTTAAGAAATATTATTTAAAATAACAATAATGAAAATGCAGTCGGTCGGAGGAAAGAAGTTATTATTTTGACAACCTCACACTAGAGTTCAGATAGGGAGGGAGTGTTTTGATTTAGTAAAATAACATCTCTTTGTGATTTAGAATAAGGCAAAAGACTCATTAACTTGCCTTGTGCAAAAGAGAATGGGAACTGGAAATGACCGCTTTGGAGTTTATAGCTAAGGGAATTGACTTTGGAAAATGGAAGATATTCATTATCTTCTCCAGGAGAGAACTGGGCAGCTGGTGCTACTGTAGTACCTCTGGAGAGTTGGCCAGTGAGAGTTTTCCAGCGATGAGAGTGACTAATGGACTCTTAAAAGAACTGCTTTCTAATATGGGGTTTCAAGTTATTCTCTATGTCAAACTTCACTGTAAGCCATTTTTTTCTTGCTCCCAAATCTTCCCTAAATGTTTGCTAACACACGACCTTGTTTAGGCCATATTCTGGGGTGAGAAAGGGTTGTGGAAATGTAGAAGGGACATTTTACACTCAGCAGGTGAAATAAGTGGTGGAGATCAAGGCAGAAAATTAGAGTTAGAGATAATCAGAAGAAACATATTCCTACCCCCACCTCCACAAAACCCCTAGGAACTCTCAGTGATATTGGTAGAGACTTGGGTTTCACACCCATTCATAGGACAAAGTTTTGAGCAGAATTTTTTTCCGTCCCAAAGGATGGCGAGACCTATAAAGTACATGGGGAGAGGGGACTCAGATAAAACAGTTTAGAAGGATACAGAGCATAAAAAGCTACCTAAAATGCTAAAATTATGAACAATATTTTCATCTTTTCTCACTTGTATTTTGATTCTTCTATAATGAATCCATATTACTTTTATAATTTTTATTTATTTTTATTTTTAAAATATAAATTTATTTATTTTAATTGGAGGCTAATTACTTTACAATATCGTATTGGTTTTGCAATACAAAAAAGTATACTGAGGGATGGGCTTCCCTGGTAGTCCAGTGGTTAAGAGTCTGCCTTGCAATGCAGGGGACACCAGTTTCAGTCCCTGGTCTGGGAAGATCCCACATGCTGTGGAGCAACTAAACCCATGCACCGCAACTACTGAACTCATGCCCTGGAGGCTAGGAGCTGCAACTACTGAGCTCATGTGCCACCACTACTGAAGCCCTCATGCCTAGAGCTTGTGCCCCACAATAAGAGAAGTCACTGCTATGAGAAGCCCTGGCACCACAATGAAGAGTAGACCCCTGCTCACGACAACTGGAGGAAGCCTGAGCAAAAAATAAACAAAAAGCAAAAAACAGCAATGAAGACTCAGCACAGTCAAAATTAATAACTAAGTAAATAAAATTATAAAAAACAGAAAAAACATGTACTGAGGGAATAGGCAAATCCACCAGAAAGCTGACTTGTGGTTGCCAGGGACTGGCGGGAGGAAGGAATGGGAAGTGACTGCTTAATGGGTATGGCTTTCCTTTGGGGGAGATGAAAATGTTTTAGAGCTAGACAGAGGTTGTGGTTGTACAACACTGTGAATGTACTAAATGCCACTGAGTTATTCACTTTAAATGATTAATTTTATGTTACATGAATTGCACCTCAACAGAAAAAAAAAAAATCTACTGAAGGGAAAAACATACAGCATAAATCAGAGTCCGCCACTCTCGTGCTTAAAAGCCTTCAGAGACTTCCTAACTCTTTAGCAGATAAGGCTCTTCATTTCTGGCCCTGCTGCTCCTCCACCACGGCTACCTCTTCCTGTAAACCTTACCCCCCCAGCCATACAAAACCATGTTCAGTGCTCTGAAAGGGCCTATTCTTCCCTGCTTCTGTGACTTTGTATGGCTTTTCTTTGCTTGGAATACCCTTCCCCTAATTATTTTCCACTCATCCTTCAAAACTCAGCTAAACATCTATTTTGAGAAGCTTTCTCTGACTTCATAGTCTCAGATGCCTCTTCCCCAGATCCCAAGAACCTTTTGGACATTATTTTATCAATGTAGGTGATTGCGAGTCTTAGGAGGACAGGACCTGGGCTTTTCCTCCCTTTAGCTCCAAAACTTAGCCCAGGAGAGAAGCCACAATTAATGTAGAATGAATAACAGATTTAAAATCACTGAAAATAACAAGCTTTTCTAATGTAAAACAGGTACAGGTAGTTATCCTGGGTATGAAATTGAAAATGATTCAGAAAAGTTTACCTGACTTACTGTAGTATTGACATAGAGGAACAGGATATCTCTCCTTTTTCTTCTTACTTTTTATGGATTATTTAGGGATTGAAGCATAGATAAAAATTCTGAATAATAGGTTAATAAAACTGTCAATCTAAGTAGCAAAATGGACCCACATGGGAGATAGAGGGTTGCAGAATACTGATGGTTTTAGGAAAATAAGGCTAAAAACTCAATCATGTTTGCAAAAAGAACCCAAAAGTGAAAACAAACTAAAAAACAAACAATCCAAACTCACGATAGGTAATAGGTAAAAGGAGATTTCTTCTTCGTCTTTTTTTTTTTGATACTTTACCTCAAAACTAAGATGCCCTATTGCCATCTTAGGATGGTTTTTATTTTAAAAATTTTATTTATTTATTTTATTTTTGGCTGCTGGGTCTTCATGGCTGCTTACAGGCTTTCTTTAGTGGTGGCAAGTAGGGCATACTCTTCATCCCTTCATTCTTTCTGGAGTTATTTCTCCACTGATCTCCAGTACCATATTGGGCACCTACCGACCTGGGGAGTTCCTCTTTCAGTATCCTATCATTTTGCCTTTTCATACTGTTCATAGGGTTCTCTTGGAGAAGGAAATGGCAACCCACTCCAGTGTTCTTGCCTGGAGAATCCCAGGGATGGGGGAGCCTCGTGGGCTGCCGTCTTCAGGGTCCCATAGAGTCAGATTTGACTGACGCGACTTAGCAGCAGCAGCAGCAGCATGGAGTTCTCAAGGCAAGAATACTGAAGAGGTTTGCCATTCCCTTCTCCAGTGGACCAAATTCTGTCAGACCTCTCCATCATGACCCGCCTGTCTTGGATGGCCCCACATGGCATGGCTTAGTTTCATTGAGTTAGACAAGGCTGTGGTCTGTGTGATTAGATCGGCAAGTGTTCTGTGATTATGGTTTATGTGTCTGCGCTCTGATGCCTCTCACAACACCTACTGTCTTACTTGGGTTTCTCTTACCTTGGACGTGGGGTATCTCTTCATGGCTGCTCCAGCAAAGCGCAGCTGCTGCTCCTTACCTTGGACGAGGGGTATCTCCTCACAGCTGCCCCTCCTGACCTTGAATGTGGAGTGGCTCCTCTCGGCCCTCCTGTGCCCGTGCAGCCACCCCTCCTTGGACGTGGGGTTGCTCCTCTCTGCTGCCGCCCCTGACCTCGGGCGTGGGGTAGCTCCCCCCAGCCACCACCAAGGTCCCATGCTGTAAAGAACAATATTGCATAGGAACCTGGAATGTTAGGTCCACGAATCAAGGCAAATTGGAAGTAGTCAAACAGCGGATAGCAAGAGTGAACATTGACATTCTAGGAATCAGCAAACTAAAATGGACTGGAATGGGTGAATTTAACTCAGATGACCATTATATCTACTACTGTGGGCAGGAATCCCTCAGAAGAAATGGAGTAGCCATCATGGTCAACAAAAGAGTCCAAAATGCAGTACTTCAATACAATCTCAAAAACGACACAATGATCTCTGTTTGTTTCCAAGGCAAACCATTCCATATCACGGTTGTCCAAGTCTATGCCCCAACCAGTAACGCTGAAGAAGCTGAAGTTGAACAGTTCTATGAAGACCTGCAAGACCTTTTAGAACTAACACCCAAAAAAGATGTCCTTTTCATTATAGGGGACTGGAATGCAAAAGTAGGAAGTCAAAAAACACCTGGAATAACAGGCAAATTTGGCCTTGGAATACGGAATGAAGCAGGGCAGAGGCTAATAGAGTTTTGCCAAGAAAATGCACTGGTCATAGCAAACACCCTCTTCCAACAACACGAGAAGACTCTACACATGAACATCAACAGATGGTCAACACCAAAATCAGATTGATTATATTCTTTGCAGCCAAAGATGGAGAAGCTCTATACAGTCAGCAAAAACAAGACTGGGAGCTGACTGTGGCTCAGATCATGAACTCGTTATTGCCAAATTCAGACTTAAATTGAAGAAAGTGAGGACACCACTAGACCATTCAGGTATGACCTAAATCAAATCCCTTATGATTATTCAGTGGAAGTGAGAAATAGATTTAAGGGCCTAGGTTTGATAGATAGAGTGCCTGAAGAACTATGAAATGAGGTTTGTGACATTGTACAGGAGACAGGGATCAAGACCATCCCCATGGAAAAGAAATGCAAAAAAGCAAAATGGCTGTCTGGGGAGGCCTTACAAATAGCTATGAAAAGAAGAGAAGTGAAAAGCAAAGGAGAAAAGGAAAGATATAAGCATCGGAATGCAGAGTTCCAAAGAACAGCAAGAAGAGATAAGAAAGCCTTCCTCGGTGATCAATGCAAAGAAATAGAGGACAAGAACAGAATGGGAAAGACTAGAGATCTCTTCAAGAAAATTAGAGATACCAAGAGAACATTTCATGCAAAGATGGGCTCGATAAAAGATAGAAATGGTATGGACCTAAGAGAAGCAGAAGATATTAAGAAGAGGTGGCAAGAATACACAGAAGAACTGTTCAAAAAAGATCTTCACGACTCGTACAATCACGATGGTGTGATCACTAATCTAGAGCCAGACATCCTGGAATGTGAAGTCAAGTGAGCCTTAGAAAGCATCACTATGAACAAAGCTAGTGGAGGTGGTGGAATTCCAGTTGAGCTGTTTCAAATCCTGAAAGATGATGCTGTGGAAGTGCTGCACTCAATATGCCAGCAAATTTGGACAACTCAGCAGTGGCCACAGGACTGGAAAAGGTCAGTTTTCATTCCAATCTCAAAAAAAGGCAATGCCATAGAATGTTCAAACTACCGCACAATTGTACTCATCTCACACGCTAGTAAAGTAATGCTCAAAATTCTCCAAGCCAGGCTTCAGCAATACATGAGCCATGAACTTCCAGATGTTCAAGCTGGTTTTAGAAAAGGCAGAGGAACGAGAGACCAAATTGCCAACATCTGTTGGATGATGGAAAAAGCAAGAGAGTTACAGAAAAATATCTATTTCTGCTCTATTGACTATGCCAAAGCCTTTGACTGTGTGGATCACAAGAAACTGTGGAAAATTCTGAAGAGATAGGATTACCAGACCACCTGACCTGCCTCCTGAGAAACCTATATGCAGGTCAGGAAGCAACAGTTAGAACTGGACATGGAACAACAGACTGGTTCCAAATAGGAAAAGGAGTATGTCAAGGCTGTGTATTGTCACCCTGCTTATTTAACTTATATGCAGAGTACATCATGAGAAACGCTGGGCTGGAAGCACAAGCTGGAATCAAGATTGCCAGGAGAAATATCAATAACCTCACCACCCTTATGGCAGAAAGTGAAGAGGAACTAAAAAGCCTCTTGAGGAAAGTGAAAGAGGAGAGTGAAAAAGTTAGCTTAAAGCTCAACATTCAGAAAACTAAGATCATGGCATCTGGTCCCATCATTTCATGGGAAATAGATGGGGAAACAGTGGAAACAGTGTCAGACTTTATTTTGGGGGGCTCCAAAATCACTGCAGATGGTGACTGCAGCCATGAAATTAAAAGACACTTGCTCCTTGGGAGGAAAGTTATGACCAACCTAGATAACATATTCAAAAGCAGAGACATTACTTTGCTCACTAAGGTCCGTCTAGTCAAGGCTATGGTTTTTCCAGTGGTCATGTATGGATGTGAGAGTTGGACTGTGAAGAAAGCTGAGTGCCAAAGAATTGATGCTTTTGAACTGTGGTGTTGGAGAAGACTCTTGAGAGTCCCTTGGACTGCAAGGAGATCCAACCAGTCCGTTCTGAAGGAGATCAGTCCTGAGTGTTCATTGGAAGGACTGATGCTAAAGCTGAAACTCCAGTACTTTGGTCACCTCATGCAAAGAGCTGACTCACTGGAAAAGACTCTGATGCTGGGAGGGATTGGGGGCAGGAGAAAAAGGGGATGACAGAGGATGAGATGGCTGGATGGCATCACCGACTTGATGGACATGAGTTTGAGTGAACTCTGGGAGTTGGTGATGGACAGGGAGTCGGAGGCCTGTTGTGCTGCAATTCATGGGGTCGCAAAGAGTCTGACACGACTGAGAGACTGAACTGAACTGAGCTGAGGAGGTGCTCTTCATTGTGGTGCATGGGCTTCTCATTGCAGTGGCTTCTCTTGTTTCAGAGCACTGGCTCCAGGGTGCATGCATTTCAGTAGATACAGCACATGGGCTTAGTTGCCTTGAGGTGTGTGGAATCTTCCCAGAGCAGGGATGGAACCTGTGTGTCCTGTATTGGCAGGAGGATTCTTAACCACTGGACCACCAGAGAAGTCCCAATAGGATAGTTTTTAAAAAAATACCTAAGCCTTATAGGATTTAAAAGAAATATTTATACATTTATTTAAAAATTTTTTGGCTGTGCTGGGTCTCCTTTGCTGTACACCGGCTTTCTCTAGTTGTGTTGAGTGGGGGCTACTCTCTAGTTGAGGTGCAAGAGCTTCTCATTGTGGTGGTTTCTCTTGTTGCTTCTGTTGTTGTGGCATGTGGAGTCAGTAGTTGGCGCTGGAGGCCTCCAGAGCTCAGGCTCATTAGTTGTGGCACGTGAGCCTAGTTTCCCCATGGCATATGTGATCTTCCTGGACCAGGGATCAAACTGGTGTCCCTTGCATTGCAAGGCAGATTCTTAACCTCTGAACCACCAGGGAAGTCAGTCTTATGGATTTTAAATGAACCTAAGCTCCTACTGTTAAATAAGCAGGGTGACAATATACAGCCTTGACGTACTCCTTTTCCTATTTGGAACCAGTCTGTTGGTCCATGTCCAGTTCTAACTGTTGCTTCCTGACATGCATACAGATTTCTCAAGAGGCAGGTTAGGTGGTCTGGTATTCCCATCTCTTTCAGAATTTTCCACAGTTTCTTGTGATCCACACAGTCAAAGGCTTTGGCATAGTCACTAAAGCAGAAATAGATGTTTTTCTGGAACTCTCTTGCTTTTTCCATGATCCAGTGGATGTTGGCAATTTGATCTCTGGTTCCTCTGCCTTTTCTAAAAGCAGCTTGAACATCAGGAAGTTCACGGTTCACGTATTGCTGAAGTCTGGCTTGGAGAATTTTGAGCATTACTTTACTAGCATGTGAGATGGGTGCAATTGTGCGGTAGTTTGAGCATTCTTTTGCATTGCCTTTCTTTGCAGAGTACATCATGAGAAACGCTGGACTGGAAGAAACACAAGCTGGATTCAAGATTGCTGGTAGAAATATCAATAACCTCAGATATGCAGATGACACCACCCTTATGGCAGAAAGTGAAGAGGAACTAAAAAGCCTCTTGATGAAAGTGAAAGAGGAGAGTGAAAAAGTTGGCTTAAAGCTCAACATTCAGAAAACGAAGATCATGGCATCTGGTCCCATCATTTCATGGGAAATAGATGGGGAAACAGTGGAAACAGTGTCAGACTTTATTTTCTTGGGCTCCAAAATCACTGCAGATGGTGATTGCAGCCATGAAATTAAAAGACGCTTACTCCTTGGAAGAAAAGTTATGAGCAACCTAGATAGTATATTCAAAAGCAGAGACATTACTTTGCCGACTAAGGTCCATCTAGTCAAGGCTATGGTTTTTCCTGTGGTCATGTATGGATGTGAGAGGTGGACTGTGAAGAAGGCTGAGCGCCGAAGAATTGATGTGTTTGAACTGTGGTGTTGGAGAAGACTCTTGAGGGTCCCTTGGACTGCAAGGAGATCCAACCAGTCCATTCTGAAGGAGATCAACCCTGGGATTTCTTTGGAAGGAATGATGCTAAAGCTGATGTTCCAGTACTTTGGCCACCTCATGCGAAGAGTTGACTCATTGGAAAAGACTCTGATGCTGGGAGAGATTGGGGGCAGGAGGAGAAGGGGACGACCGAGGATGAGATGGCTGGATGGCATCACTGACTTGATGGACGCGAGTCTGAGTGAACTCTGGGAGATGGTGATGGACAGGGAGGCCTGGCGTGCTGTGATTCATGGGGTCACAAAGAGTCGGACACGACTGAGTGACTGAACTGAACTGAAGCTCCTAATGAAATCATGGATATAAGAGAAAAACAATCATCAATGGCTGCTGAAACTATTACATAAAAATTTGATGAGGAACTTTATAATGTATATACCAGGTTGGCAACTACTGAACCTTAGCATTTACTAAAAGTGGGACAGACATTTATTGCCTCCTGATAAGGTGCATAGGAAGTATATATTACCACTTACAAAACAATCTTGCCAAAAAAATTGAACCTGAATTTAACAAGTCTCTCACCATCATGTTGTGAGAAATATAAAGGAAAGTTGTGGTTGTGTTGTTTAGTCACTAAGCTGTGTCCGACTCTTGGAATCCCATGGACTGTAGCCTGCCAGGTTCTTCTGTCCATGGGAATCTCCAAGCAAGAATACTGGAGTGCATTGCCATTTCCTTCTCCAGGGGATAAAGGAAAGAGGAGCATGTTAAATGACCCCACTGATATATGAGAAATCGAATCAAGAAGATGGGAAATTCTATAAGACAAATGATTCAATTTCTTCAAAAATTAGTCATAAAAAATAAAAAGGAGGGGAAAAATTAGAATTCAAGGAGACAAAGAGACAAATTTTGAATAAACCTAAAAAGATATTTTTGAGACAATTTAGAAAACTTTACATGGATTGGATATTGATATTATTAAGGAATTATTGTGAACTTTATTATTTGTGAAAACAATATCTATCACACCCTTATTCTTTTTTCTAAAGTTTATTTTTTATTTTATTGAAGTATAGAGGATTTACAACATACTATTATGTTTTTTATGTTCTTATATTCAGAGATTGAAATGTTAATGATGAAATGGCATGGTGTCTTGAATTTGCATTGAAATGCTTTCTAAAAAGTGTGTGTTGGAATAGATGAAACAGTGACACAGAATATTAATAATTGTAGACTCTGGATGATGGCAGGCACATGGATTCATTTTTACTATTCCTTCCCTTTTTGTGTATGTTTGAAATTTTCCATTAAAAAAAGTTTTAAAGAATAAACCTAATATTCAGCAATCTTGCGGCAATGGCCCATCTACTGAGTCAAGACTATGTTACAGAAGATGCCATTGTTGGACCATTGGGTGGGTCTTGGAGTCAGAAAGTCCTGGGTTTGAATTCCAACTCCACTACTTACTAACTCTGTTAGGTTGGGCAAGTTACTGACTTCTCTGAACTTATTTTCTTATCTGTAAACAGGGATGATTATTACCTACTTCAGATGGCTTGCAGAATAAGTGAGATGATATACAAAGCGTCCATCACATGCCCAACATAGAATAAAGACTCTGTAAATGTTAGCCACCTTACACTAATCTAGTTATTTATTTTCTTTATCTAACAAATAAATAATACCAAAGTATATAAAGTAAAAAATGAAACTCCCCCAGTTATACTCTCGGAGGAAGGAACCACTGTTAACAGTTTGGTTCTGGTATCGTTCTAGGCTTTTTCTTTACATCTATAAATATATATAGGTATATGCATCTACATAAATAAAATGTGGGTTTTTAAACAAAAGTGGAATCATATTATTTATGTATTATTTGGCAATTTACTTTTATCACATTACGATATATAGTCTCTCTTTTTGTCAGTTCATGTGGCATTTACATGTGATTCAGTCAGTAATGCCATTCACATGTCTTTACTCCCAGGTATGAACATTTCTGTGAGATAGAATGCTGTGAAACTGTTAGGAGGAGGAGGGTGTGTAGTGTGCATCTTGATGGTGGTCCAAAATGGTCCTACTGCCCCTCCACAAATTACTGTCACACGAAGACCTCAGTATTATCTATTTTCTACACATTTCTAAGTTGTGTTCTGGAAGGTATATCCTTTCTTATTTCTCAGCAGGTGTGAAAGTGTTTCAGAAGATAAATGTGTTTGATTAGCAAAAATCAGCCTCATGGGAAATAGGTTCCATTCTGCTCTTTGTTCCTGTAGGGGATAATTCACTGCATGCTGTTTTCAAGGATGAATGTAGGGGTATATTGGATAAAGTAAATGGAAGTCCTACTTTGCTTCATTGAAAGCCAGTGAGGATTATTTGAGACAGAATCTTGAAAGAAAGCAGGGAAATAAAACCTCTCAAATGAGGTCCCAGTGGCTGGCAGCCATGGAAAGATGGATGAGTAAAGAAAGGGGAAGGAAAGTCTGCCTTGACTCCCTGGGGAGTTCAAGATCTCACTTTTCCCTCCTGTTGTTCTAGTGACTTTTACAGAGGACAGTTCTAGATAAGGATGGTTTCAAAAAGAAAATAAATCCAAATGGAAAGCAATTTGGCGTTACTTATGTCAGAGCACCTGCCATGTGGTGTACAATAGTCCCAAGCAGAGCTCCTAAGAAAGATCATTTTGTAAACCATTCTTCCGCTGTGGGAGGCCAACAATTGTCCTTTGTCCATGTAGCCCTCCCATCATCCTGCTATGGAGTTGCTGGTCCAAACCACTATAGTAAGGTTTGGGCAAGAAGAAATTATTCTATTGTTTGTTTGTTTTTTTTTAAAGTTAGATCAGTAAGGCTGATGTCATTTACAACGGATGACTTTGGGTCCCCGCTGTCCCAGATGTAGGAGATCACGTGCTACTGCAGTGCTGGATATATTTCTCTAGATCCATAGGCTGTATGGCCACAGAGAAAAGTGACCTATGTCAGATGAGAATCTATATAAGTCCCCAAAATACTGACTTTCTTTTTTAGGTGAAGTAAAATCAACATCTTGCTTAGTGTCTTCTAAAACAATACATGTAAAAACAAATAAATAGATGCCCTGGTCTTTCTTGACTGAAGAGATAGGTTTTTTTTTTTCTTAACTTATTTTTGGCTGCTCTGGGTCTTTGCTGCTGCACGTGGACTTCTCTGCTTGCAGTGAGTGGGGCTACTCCAGCTGTGGTGTGTGGGCTTCTCATTGCCGTGGCTTCTCTTGTTTCAAAGCATGGGCTGTAGGTGCTCAGGCTTCAGTAGTTGTGGTATGCAGGCTCAGTAGTTTTATGAATGGGCTTAGTTGCCCCGAGGCATGTGGGATCCTCCTAGACCAGTGATCCAACCCATGTCCCCTCCATTGGCAGGCGGATTCTCAACAACTGGACCACCAGGGAAGTCCCAGAGATAGATTTTAAATCCAGGTTACTAACTCAATAACGTATGGACAACATTTCATTGCATTTGATCTCCAAAACACTTTTGCCTCTAATTCCGTTTTTAGTCATGAATCAGTCTTTTGCTATGACAGGTTGACTACAGCAAATGGGAAAATTGCATAAAAGCCTTAATGTAATCTCATTTGTTTTTCTTTGACAGGCAACTTTAATTATTTTGACAAATATTTAATGTGCCAGGTATTGTCTTAGATGCTAGGGATAAAGCAGAACAAAACAACAAAAATCATTGTATGTGTGGGTTTACATGCTAGTTGGGAAGTTTCATTCATTCATTCACTCATTTATTCCATAAGCATTTACTCATCTTCCCATATGACTCAGGCCTTAAACCATATACTATGCCTAAATAGGACTTTATCCTTGCCCTCAAAGTCTGGTGGGAGAAATACAACATGTCCCCTCTCCTTCTCTCCTGCCCTCCATATATCCTTATATATAAAAAGCACAGAGGAAGGGCACCTTGTTCAGTTTGAGTGGTTTGAAGAATGTTTCTTGGGGAAACATGTAAACAAACAAGTCGAGGCTGGAAGAATGAACTGATGGGGGAGAAAGGCAATCCTGGTGGCGATGAGACAGAGCATGGCCTAGGACCTGGGCCAGCTGAGGAGACCAATGAATGCTGTTGAATGAATGAAGGGAACTTCCTCAGGAGAACAAACTCCAAGAGGTATGTTCCGGGAACTGCAGGTCCTTTACCATAGCTGAAGTTTAAAGTGTGTCCGGATGAGGAGCAGAAGATGGAGCTAGGGAAGAGGCTGGGTTGCGGCATGAGGTAGACTTGGCTAAGGAGCTTTATCCTAATGACAATTAGAAGATTTGTGGATCGTTTTAAATAGCAATGTGACCTGGTCTGATTGTTTTATTCTTTTCTTAATAAAAACGTATTTTAGGGACTTCCCTGGTGAGCCGGTGGTTAAGACTCTGTGCTTCCAATGCAGGAGGTACGGCTTTGAACCCTAGTCAGGGAAATAAGATCCCACATGCTGAGTAGTGTGGCCAGAAGACTTTTTAAAACATATTTTTAAAATTCCACAAATGACAGATGTTTATTTTAGATGACTCTTCAGGGACTTTTTGTGGGAGCAATGATTTCATTGTGCTACTTTTGTAAATGGTACTTTGTCCACCTCTTTCTGCTTCACAGTGGAAGGACCTTTTTCTTTCATTGGGCCTGACATCCAGAAAGCTCTCTGTAAAGATTTGCTGTTTTTGAAATTATATGGACCTTGGTGAGGAGCAGTCACCTTAGGTGAGGCCATGATCTGGCCCAGTTGTGCCACTCTGAGAAACTGGAGCTTTATTACCTAACTGGGAATATTTAGCAATTCCCCCTGCCATTATATATTTTTAATCTCTATTTTTTTCACATTTTATTATGGAAAAATCCAAATATTAATGTATGTGAAAATAGAAAGGATAGTGTAATAAACTCTCAGGCACCCATTAGCCAACTTTAACAATTAACAACTTAGAGCCAATCTTGTCCCATTTATATTCTTTTCTTTTCCCAACCACTACATTATTTTGAAGTAAATCCAAGACATCAGATCTTTTTGTATGAATCTCTAAAAGATAAGAACTTGTTTAAAAACATATCCACGATTATTACAACTAACAAAGAGGTATTTTTTTTACTGCCATCAATGTATAGTCAGAGCTCAAATTCTAGTTGTCTCATTTAAAAAAAAATTTGGTTTATTTAAATCATGCTTTAAACAAGGTTCACATTTGTATTGGTTTGTATAAATTTCCTTTAATTAATAGGTTCCCCCTCTTTTTGTTCTTACCTTGCTTGCTATTTAACTATAGGCTCTTAACAGAATGGATAAGTTGAAAACAGCACTTTCAGGGTGCCATTTCCTTCATGCTTACCTTCACGAAGTTTTTTTTTCTTAATGCTTGATAATTTTTAAGATACAAAATGGTATCCCATAATTGCACAACATTCTTTTAATTTGCAAATCATGTCTAATGTTGCCTTGTTTTTAGCCTGTCAGCTTTATCCATTAAGACCATTAAGACACATGGTGATCACACCATATATCAAAATAAGCTCTACATAGAATAAAGGGTTAAATATGAATAAATAAAACAATAAAAAACTAAAAGGGAATATAATATTGAACAATTCTTGGAAAGGGATGATGTTACCTAAACAGAAAAGAAATGGAAAATATGACAAAGAAAGTATCAATAAAATCAAGTATATGCTGTTAAAACTTTTTGGTCAGCAAATACAAAATGAAAAGACAAATGATTAACTTGGTGGGGGAAATAGTTGCCATCTATCAGAGATAATGGTTAGTAGCTTTAACATATAGACTCGTGTAGACTGTCACTGGATCCAGATGGGTCCACTCACAAGATGACTGTAAGTCATTATCTTCTTTTTAAAAAAAAATTTATTGGAGTGTAGCTGATATACAACATTACATTAGTTTCATGTGTACAGTGAAGTGAATCAGTTATATGTATGCATACAGCCACTCTTTTTTAGATTCTTTTCCCATATAGGTCACTACAGAGAGTATTGAGTAGAGTTCCCTGCAGTATACAGTAAGTCCTTATTAGTTATCTATTTTATATATAGTAGTGTATATATATCAATCTCAGTCTCCTAATTTATTCCCCTCTCCTCTCCCTGGAATATTGTCACTTTGCTAATTTAACTTCTATGCAGAGTACATCATGTGAAATGCTGGGCTGGATGTATCACAAGTTTCAATCAAGATTGCCAGGAGAAATATCAGCAGCCTCAGATATGCAGATGATACCACTCTAATGGCATGAAATCAAAAGAAGTGGTCCCATCACTTTATGGGAAATAGATGGGGAAAAAGTGGAAAGAGTGAAAGATTTTATTTTCTTGGGCTCCAAACTCTCTGTGGATGGTGACTGCAGCCATAAAATTAAAAGATGCTTGTTCCTTGGGAGGAAAGCTATGACAAACCTAGACAGTGTATTAAAAAGCAGAGATGTCATTTTGATGACAATAGCCTGTATAGTCAAAGCTATGATTTTTCTAGTAGTCATGTATGGATATGAGAATTGGACAATAAAGAAGGCTGAGCATCAAAGAATTGATGCTTTTGAATCATGGTGCTGGAGAAGACTCTTGACAGCCCCTTGGACTGCAAGATCAAACCAGTCAATCCTAAAGGAAATCAACTCTGAATATTCATTTGAAGGACTGATGATGAAGCTCCAAAACTTTGGCCACCTGATGTGAAGAGTCGACTCATTGGAAAAGACCCTGATGCTGGGAAAAATTGAGGGCAAACAGAGAAGGGAGCAGCAGAGGATGAGATGGTTGGATGGCATCACCGACTCAATGGACATGAGTTTGAGCAAACTCTGGGAGATAGTGAAGGACAGGGAAGCCTGGTGTGCTGCAGTCCATGGGGTCACAAAGTCAGATATGACTTAGCAACTGAAGAACAGCAACAATCCCCTCTGGTAACCATAAGTTTGTTTTCTACATCTGTGATTCTATTTCTGTTTTGTAAGTAAATTCATTTGTACCATTTTTTAGATTCCACATATCATATCATATATCATATGATCTAGAAATTGTATTTTTTTTTTCAAGATCTCATGCCTCAGTTATTCACCTGAGAAGCCTAGGAACTGAGGGCAAAATTCTTAACATTTAGTCCCTCTGTTCTGTCTGTTGGTCTCACCAGCCTTCTGCTCTGTTGACCTCAGGAATTCTGCTGGGCCGCTGTTGACCTCCTCCCCACTGCTGACATCTGTCTTTCTTCTTCTCCTCTAACTTACAGGAAAACACTCTCTACTTCATATATATATATGTATTTAGCTGTGCTGGGTCTTAGTTGTGGCATACAAACTCTTAGCTGTGGAATGTGGGATCTAGTTCTTTGACCAGGGAGTGAGTCTGGGACCCCTGCATTGAAAGTGCAGAGTCTCAGCCACTAGACCACCAGGGAAGTCCCTCTACTGCTTATGACTTTCAAGTCATAAGATTTTCAAAGGGATTTCATGCAAAAGAGCTCCTGGGCTCCTGATGACACAGTTAATTTTGTTAGACCACAGACCTTCTATCCCTGAACTCACAAGCTTTCTTAGGAGGAAGGAGGAAGGGCAAAAGTGCAAATCAGAGGATGGTCAGGCCCCTGTGGTACTAAAGCTATACTGGTCTAACTCCCAGGATTTGTTGCATAAATTATTTCCTGTCCACAAGTAGCAGAAGCTGATACTGGCAGATTGAACAGAAAAGAGTTTTATTCAGAGGATAATGGGTAGCTCATAGAATCGTTGGGAAGATTGGAGGAAACAACCGTGAGGCTAAGTTTCCAAGAGAATCCCCCCAAATTAGTAGCATAGCTGGCCTAATGAGCAGACTGAGGCCACTATCCTGTCACCATTCAGCCACTATATGCTGCCAAGAACTCAATTGGACTGCAGGTACAGCCGCTGTTGCTAAAGGGGCTTCCCAAGTGACTCAGTGGTAAAGAATATGCCTGCCAATGCAGAAGACATGGGTTCAATCCCTGGATCGAGACGATCCCCTGGAGAAGGAAATGGCAAGCCACTTCAGTATTCTTGCCTGGGAAATCCCGTGGACAGAGGAGTCCGGTAGGCTGCAGTCCATGGGATCGCAAAGAATTGGATTTGACTTAGCAACTGAACAACAACTGCTGCCAAAAGCGCCAGTGCAACTTCTGCACCAGAACCTCAACCTTACAGACCATCCCAGTTCCCCTAAACCACTTGGCTCTGCCACCCACCCCCCACCAGAAAAGGAGTGCACTGCGCAGCCTTTCCCCTCTCACTGCCCCTTTCTTCACCAGAATCTCACACAAATGCATTTGATTAGAGAAAAACAAGTCACATGCCCTTCCCCTAACTGCAAAGGAGGGGGAAGGGGATTGAGTACCTTGCATTCTAACTTTGTGGAACTCAGAAAGGGAAAATTCTCCTAACAGAAAGCTGTTCAAAGGCATTGGGTATCCAAATGAAAGTCGCTCAATCATGTCCAACTCTTTGCGACCCCATGGACTATACAGTCTATGGAATTCTCCAGGCCAGAATACTGGAGTGGGTTTCCCTAGAGTGAAGGGAAAGGCTCACTTTCCCTTCTCCAGGGGATCTTCCCAACCCAGGGATCAAACCCAGGTCTCCCGCATGGCAGGCAGATTCTTTACCAGCTGAGCCACAAGGGGAGCCCTTGGGTACCCAAAGACCAGGACAATTGTTTACCAGAATGAATGACTTAGGCCGGGTGTGGCAGAGGGTGGTCTCTTACAGATAGGGTGGACTTATATCTGTTAATTAAAATATGGACCAAGTTAAAATATGAAACAACATACTTACAAGGTTATTCATAGAGGCATTTAAAAAATTTTATTTAGTTTTTAGTTGAAGGATAATCGCTTTGCAGAATTTTGTTTTTTTCTGTCAGTCCTCAACATGAATCAGCCATAGGTATACATTTATCCCCTCCCTTTTGAACCTCCCTCCCATCTCCCTCCCCATCCCACCCCTCTAGGTTGATACAGAGCCCCTGTTTGAGTTTCCTGAGCCATACAACAAATTCCTGTTGGCTATCTATTTTACATATGGTAATGTAAGTTTCCATGTTACTCTTTCCATACATCTCACCCTCTCCTCCCCACTCCCCATGTCCATAAGTCTATTCTCTATGTCTGTTTCCCATGGAGACATTATGTTTAATAGCAAAAGATTGGAAACTGAATGCTTTGTAATAGAGATTTGATTGAATAAAAATCATGGTACATCAATACACACATGGAAGACAGTGTACCTGAATTAAGAAGGAGAAATGATCTCTAGAATATATAAGTGAAAAAACAAAGTGGATAATAACACATATAGCAGCTATCTTTTCTGTACAAAGTGTGGGGATTTATATATGGATCAACCACAGAAATTGCATTTTTGCTGATAAAATAATTAATCTTTGGCAGTTTTGCACAATTCAACATAATACAGAGCAGAGGAAACAAGCACAGAAAAGAGACTTTTCTGAATGTATTTGTTATGAACTTTTGACATTGGAATCACATAAATGTGTTTTACAAATTCAAATTTTAATTTAATTTAAAACAATTCCTAAGATCTTAAAACAAACCCAAAACAATGATCTTAACTGTATATGAAGTTAATTAAGTAGCTGCAGAGAGAAAACATTTAAAGAAATTCTAAAATATAGTACGTTTGCTATACATACATAGTGGAGTATATTTTAAGGACAAAGAGAGCTGTAAAGAAATTTAACACTTCTCTCAATAGTTATACTGCTAATAGAAGTCTTTTTTAAAATTAATTTATTTTTTTAATTGAAGGATAATTGCTTTACAGAATTTTGTTGTTTTCTGCCAAACCTTAACATGAATCAGCCATAGATATAATAGAAGTCTTTATATTAGTGTTTTCAATATTTTTTATATAATATAGCACAAAGGAGTAAATAATTATGTTAATGTTTTTAGGAACCAAGATTTTTACTGTAAGAGAAGAGAAATATAAAATCAAAGGCATTACTAAAAATAAATTTGAGTATTAAATTTAAATTAGACATATCAGTATTTGGTTATGATAGTTTCTACTATTTCTATACTTTTCAGAAAGGCTTAGAAGTATTAAAACCTCACAAACAATGGGCAATGTCTACTGCCCAGACTGTGGTCCCCAAATGGCATTCCTTGTTTAAAAGAATCAGGATCTTGGATGACTGATTCCAGCTTTGGGGCAGTACATATACAAGATAAAGTTTACACACCTTCATGAGCAAAAACTATGAAGTTATCAAAGATTCTTTTTATCAAAAGGACTCAAGAGCTAACATGAAGGGGCTTCAATTGGTCAAAGATGGAATAACTGAAGTATGCAAAAAAAGTAATGACTGCATTTGATTGAAATACATAGGATACGTAAAACCTAATGAGTTCATGAGTGGGTGGGGTGGAGGAGTTTCTTAAATAGATTACCAAACTCTTTGGGTAACATTGATGTAATTAGGTCATGGACCTTACCCTGAAAATTGGCAATTTAAGAGAAATAAGTAAGCATTTTCCTGCTTTTCCAATTCAGTCTGTATTTCAGGATGACCAAATAGCCCTAATTACTGAAGAAAAGTTCTTCTATACAGACTGTTCCCAGCTGATAAATGTGAAAGGAATTACAGAATTAGAAAAATCACCATTTTGTTATCCTAATAGTAGAACCGATTAAGGCAAAGATCAATAAAGGATGAAAGCATTAGATGAAAGGCTTATGGGGAACTTTAGTACATTTCATGATACTGAACTCTTTTAACTTTTTCTGATCTGTAAATCTCTTGATCTCTCCTTCAAATCTGAATGATAGCTTTGCAGAGTATTTTTGCTTATAGGTTTTCCCCCCTCATCACATTTTGGGGAGCTTATTCTATCATGAGGACACTGGTGTTGGCAAGCGCCATGTTGGAGTCCTTCCTATATTTTATTAGTCCCAGGACCTGGATGGGCCCACCAGTTGGTGGGCACCAATTCTGGAATTTCCCAGGCTATGCAGCTAACCACACAGCTGGCCTGCTGGTGGGTAGAGCTGTGTCCCTGTGTTTTGGAGCCTGAGAGATTTTGTGTGTGCCCTCTAAGAGTGGAGTTTCCATTTCCCACAGCCTTCTGACTCTCCTGAAATTAAGCGCTGATGGCCTTCAAAGTCTAGGGGCCCTATCTTCTTGTTGCAGGACCCTTGGTTGAAGGCTCAGAATACTTCCTCCTTGGGAAGAAACACTGCCATTGTAACTAATCTCCCATTTGTGGGTTATGGGTCTTGAGTATAATGCAACTCCACCCCTCCTACCTAATTGTGGTTTCTTCTTTATATCTTTAGTTGTACAAGATCTTTTCTGCTACTCTTCAAGTAGTTCTCATAGTTGCTCTGTAAATAGTTGTAATTTGGGAGGAGGTGAGCTCGGGGTCTTCCTGACATCTTTGCTCTTCCCTAGAAAAAAACAGCTTATGGAGAAGTTTACAATGGAGAGATCTAGCTGACACCACCTGAATCTGCTGATCAATCTTAACTTCCCTAAGAGTGAGACCACCAGACAATATGTGCTTCTTGAGATTCCCCTTTAAGGAAAATAGAAACTAAATCTAACAAGCCTTTTAGAACTAACTTCCAGTTTACATGAACTACAGGTGGTAGAGCCTCAAGTTTAAGTGATACCACAAGGACATAAATGGATAAACTCAGAATATATCCATAGGATAGTCTATAGAACAATTGAACTAATTTAATCAGGAAATCAATGGCATAAAGAAAAATTAAAAGTTGGGGCAAGGTGGGGAGAGATTGTTCTAGATTTAGAAAGACTCAAAAGATATAAACATCAAACACAAAATATAGAACTCACCTTGATCCTGATTCTAAAGAGCCAACTATAAAAATATATATTTCTTTAGATATATAGTCTGGAGAAGGCAGTGGCACCCCACTCCAGTACTCTTGCCTGGAAAATCCCCTGGACAGAGGATCCTGGAAGGCTGCAGTCCATGGGGTCGCTGAGGGTCAGACAAGACTGAGTGACTTCACTTTCAATTTTCACTTTCATGCATTGGAGAAGGAAATGGCAACCCACTCCAGTGTTCTTGCCTGGAGAATCCCAGGGACAGGGGAGCCTGGTGGGCTGCTGTCTATGGGGTCGCACAGAGTCAGACACGACTGAAGTGACTTAGCAGCAGCAGCAGATATATAGTCTAAGAATAAGATGATATCAAAGAATTACTGCTCCTGTTAAGTGTGTTTCTGGCAGAGTGGTTTTATAAGAAAATATTCATATAATTTAGAGATGTGAAATGAAGTATCTAGAGAAGAAATGATGAGGGCTTTAAAATACTTCCACAGAAAAAGGATAGATAAGGCAAGTGTGGCAAAATCCTAATTATTATTGAACTGGATGATGGGTATATTTTGTACTATTCTCTCCAATTTTATTTATTTGAATTTTTTGTATTAAAAAAGATAGTGGAGGGAATTCCCTTGCTGTCCAGTGTCTAGAATCCGACACTTTCATTGCTGTAGCCTAGGGTTCAGTCCCTGGTTGGGGAACTAAGATCCTGTAAACCTCACAGCATGGCCAAAAAGAAAAAATCTTCGGGATGATAATTCAGTCTGACCCTTGAAAGTCAATGGAGCAAATAAATAGAAAAACTTTTTTGCAAAACTGCCTATCTTGCTGTTCTTTAGTTGTAAATTCACACTATTCGGTAAAAGCACATCTGATGTCCGTGATCACACCTTGGACGATGTGATCATGGTGAAAGGAAGGGCTGTTGCTGGGTGTAACAATTCTTTCTCTCTCACATCTTTTTTTGCTAACACCTGAGATGGCACTTCAACACATCCAAGCAGGGTACAGAGCAGTTTGCAATGTTCTTTTGCATCCAAAAACTGCTAATCACACTCAGTGTCTTTGCTGATTCACTGAGGAATAACTTTTGACCCTGTAAGTAGATCTCAAGATTTAAATGGGGACTTTGAAGAAGTTAACAAGCATGTTGTCCGTATCCCACTTTTCCTGACAGTTCCTCTATGCTTGCCCTGTTTGAGTAAGGGTGCTGGATAAAGGAAGAAGACTTTTTTTTTTTTTTTCCAGATGGATTATAAAAATCAGGGATGCAAATGCAGCCAAGTGTGTGGCCCCCTCTCCATTCCAGAACCTGGAGCAGGCAGACATCACAAAATGATCACAGTTTTCTTTCTCTGGACTCTTCTTGCCGTACTACTCCAGGTAGCACCATATTGATGAAATTGTTACCAAACCAAATTCAGGGCTGCTCAACTGAGCTTAGTAAGGCCAATCTACTGACACCAGGTCACCATGAAGCAAAATGTACTATTTATTCCAGGGGCCAAGCAAGGAGTCCAGGCAGTTAGTGTTTAAAAAACCTGGCTTCCCCAGTGGTGCTCAGGGGAAGATTTTTAAAGACAGGGTGAAGGAGGGGGAGCTATGGGGTGTATGATCAGGTCCTGGGCATTCTTCTGATTGGTTGGCAGTAAGGTAATTGGGAATTAACATGATCAATCTTTTGGTTCCATCCAACAAGGTCTACATGCTTGTGGACCACACACAGATAACTTCTTCTACCTTATGGGGGTTTCAGTATCTGCAAAACAGCTCAAAGGGTACGGCTCAGAATATTACTTATAGCCCTTTAGGAAGAATTAAAGGTCCTTGACTTTTTAGCCATACTTAATGGCTAAAGTATTATTTTGTCTTACTTGCAGTTTTCTTTTCTTTCTGCATTTTCTCACTTCTTTGATTAAATGTATTCTTTGACACTTGGGGAAGGAGGCTAAAATTTTCCTATAGACAAGAGGCACAGAAAGGACATTGGGTGACTGGATGTCCTGTTCTGGGAAGGTCCTATAGGGTCTTACTCAGCTACAAAATGATTCCTACTCAAAAATGTCTTCAGACTAGATAATAGAGTAAAGCATTTACGTAACTATTTTTTTTAAAAAAAACTTTTACAAACAAGGAGAAAAATACCTTTAATAGGAACTCAAGGAATTTAGATTAGATTGGATTTGAGAAAGCCTCATGTGAGGAGACTGAAATCTGTGAATAAGTATTAGAAATATTAAGTTAATTTTCTTAAAAGGCCTTTTAAAACTGGGCAGATTCTTATTGTCTGAAATGGTCTAGGACTAAAGAGGTTGACAACCATCTTTCAGCCTGTGTTAAGGGATCTGGTGCTTCTGCCTGCTTATCCTCCTTAGAATAGAATATTCTTTAAGAAAATATGTCTGTTTGCACAGGTCTGCCCCTTCTCTTCTACATGGGGTGCAGGTCTAGCCAATCACATTACTCCCCATTTCCTTGAACGCAGAAGTTAACATGTGGATAGGCACATGACTTTAGCTGGGCACGTTAAATTCTAGCTATAATTTTCCAGCGAGATGTGGCATGGCTAGGATGTGTATGACTGGCTGCCAGTAACTGGGAAATGGAGCCAACAGTGGGAGCCCTTCAGTGCCAGAGAGTGTAGTATTTTTTGTTCACAGTGGTGCTCTTGGAATTTGTGTATACCTTGCAACCTGATGGCCCTGAGACTGTATTTGCTGTAGAGAGATACAGAGAGATTAAGGCAGAGAGATTAAGAAACTCATTGGAAGTGTCTCTTTGAAAGAATAAAGCGGACGTTGTTTATTTATTTTTGTGGCAGCCATTCAAGTGTTGAAGGAGCAACTTACTTTTGTTCTGTTTCCTGCCTTCAGACAAAACCTGTGAATAAGCAGTCTCTTGGGTAAGGTATGTGTCAGGTATACTGAGGACAAACTACACGTTTAATTAGAAAACCAGGGAGCAGAAGACAGTATTTGGAAGAGGGGGGAGATTTTCTATGATCCCTAACAGGCATAGTTATCTAATAAAACTCCATGTAACCAACTCATGAAAGTAACTGATGCTCTCCATTCCTTCTGGAAAATGTATCAGTGAAGGTATACCTGTGTGCTTCTGCGTCCAATGTTTACTGAGCACCTACCAAGTTTTTTAATACAGATTAACTCATTAAATACTTAGAACAACACCATTTTGCAAGTGAGAATAATATGGCATAAGGAAGTTAAATAACTCAGCACCAAATGAGTTAGATGCTTACCAGGATTCGGTGATGTTTGCTAACAAATTGATTTTTGCCAGGCACACATGGTATAATTTAACTAAATAAAGTGTAAATCTGTGAAGTCTGAGTATAAAGAGAGATTGAGCTATTATTTCTATGGAAACCAAATTGAATGTTTTGGAAAGGTTTGATAAAGGTGAGTTTCAAAAAAGGTTGCTATTGAATTAGGTCTGAGCAAGACCAGCCACTGTTTCCTGTGTCTATGACTTGGCCTAGTGCTGCTGTTTAGAAACACTTGTCTCTTGTTTTTCTCCTTCAAATGCTTTCCTCCAGATTGATCTCTGAGAAGACTTCTCGGGTAGACTGAGTTTTACTAGTTCTGTGACTCAGCAGCAAGTTGCTTAATCTCTCTAAGCCTTAGAGTATGTATCTGTGAGATGGAGATAATAATATTTACCTTTCAGGATAGTTGTAGAAATTAAGCCGGTTTATCTGGCCCATAGTGAGTACTCAACAAATGGCAAAAATATATATATATATATACATATATATATATATATACACACATATATATGGTGTGCTTGTTCTTGTGCTGCGGGCTATGGAAACTGATGAACAAGATAGTCCCTGCCTCCAGAAGACCAAGACTAGCACAGGACCGTTTGCTTTCAGCTCCACTTGCCCTGTAGTGAGTTGAAGCAGATTTTCACAAATGTAATTGGAAACTCTTCTAGATGTTTTCAGTTGCTGACACCATTATGTCATCCAGCTTCTCAGCATTTGAATAACTCATCCTGAAGGCCTGGAATGCATCGGCACAAAGGCTTTCTTTTCTTTCTTTAAAAAAATATATATTTATTCATTTATTTGACTGCATCAGGTTGGGTCTTAGTTGCAGTGCTCAGGCTTAGTTTTCCCAAGGCACGTGGTCTTCCTGGATCAGGGGATGCAGACCAGGTATGATCCCGTGTCCCCTGCATTGAAAGGCAGATTCTTTACTGCTGGGCCGCCAGGGAAGTCCCCAAAGGCTTTCTTATATTTTGTCATTAAAGATCTGTCCTGAAACCTAAAGGGGCCATTGGAATGGCTTCAAGAGGCACAGGTTCCAAATCATGGAGGCTACATGGAGCAGGCTCTGGAATTTCCCCAAGTTGGGTTCAAAGCATGGCTCTTTGACCTCAGGAAACTTACACAATAACTCTGAATATCAATTTCTTCCTCAGAAAAATGGGGGTAATGATTCTCTTTATAGAAGGTAACAAGAAGCAGATGAAATGAAGTGGCAAGTGTTCAGCACAGTACTTGGCATATAGTCCATACCTAATAAACGTTAGCTTCTAATCAGTCAGTTCAGTTGCTCAGTAATGTCCGCTCAAATGTAATAGGTGAATGTAAATAGATAGGAATGTGGTGGGCACACAGCTAACCTAAGAGCTAAGGAATTGTGAGTAAGCCTTTCTTCAACACTTTCTTCTTGCTGTCATCACAAATAGTTTAGTCTGGATAGTCCATTGGTCTGACCCTGCACACAGTCTTCTCTTAGTGTTCCAATGGAAATGATTAATACTCAAATTCTTATTCCATTATTTAACTTGCAGGATTGTCCTGAGTGAGATAATCAGCCTCTAGCAGCCTCAGTTTATTTATAACATGCAGATACAACTGCCAACATTGTAAGAATTATGAAAAGAATTGAAATAATGAAAACATGTAAGACAGTGCTGACCCTCACAGATATTTGGTGGGTGAATTGTGGCTAGTTACAGTAGGAGGCCTCTATCTAAACTAGAAGTTGGTCAAGTGATCAAAAAAGTTGATTAAAGCAGGAAATCTTTTTAAAAAATCTTTTGGCCGTGCCACACATGATGTAGGATCTTAGTTCCCCAGCCAGGGATCGAAACTGTGTCTCCTGCACTGGCAGCACAGAATTGTGCCCACTGCACCACCAGGGAAGTCTCTAAGGCAGGAAATCTTTAAAAAAAAAAAAAAAAAAGATACAATCTTTCCTTCCCTCACCATACCTTCCCAGTGCCACTGAGCTCATCAGACCTGTTAACTTCGTCCCTAATGGCTGCTCCCATCCCCATTCCTGGCCTGTATGATAGACATGAGTCACCTACCTACAAAGTCCAGAAATTCTGCTCCATACATAAAGTTTGGTTTGCAGCCTTGCAGATTTTTCTGCTCAGAGACCAGATAAATGATCACAGGCCAGAGTAGGATGAGAAGAGAGTGGGGGTGGCATTCACCACAGATCACAGAAGAGGAAGAGGTGGTGAAGTCTGAAATGGGGGGAGTAGAGGGGGGAAGCCATGAAGTGGAAACTGCTTCAGTGACCAGCTGTCCCTCATGCTGCTCTCTGGAGTGAACCCTGCACAGCCTGCAGAATTAGGCTGCCCCTGAACATCTGATTTGGAATGAGTTCTTTTGCCCTGGAGGTCTTGGCAAGCTCTCCTTTCCCATCTGACCTTTCACATATTACAACACTGACTCTTGTCAGCCGCAGAACACAGGGAGAGGAGATGTGGCTTCCTGGAGGAGTTATAATGTCCTGAAGGGAAATCCTTACACCCTTGTCAAAGTGGGACGGGACAGAACCAGTTTGACCAGGCCTCTGTGTTGGAATGATGGTGGAATATCCTTCCCCCTTTTTATGTATGTTGCAAATTGCAAACTGTATGGATTTAAGGCTCTGTGTTTCTAAGTCAAATTGGAAGCTACTCTGATTCTGAACTGGGAGTTATACAATGCAATGTAAAATTCACCTACCAAAGATGACACTCATATTATAATCAACACTTCGGATTTAGTTGTTCTTACAACTTATAATTATATCTTGTTGTCAGGGGGAAAGAAAAATTTGAAGAAAGCAGCTGTGTTTTGGTGCTATTCAGGTCTGTGACTGACCCAGTTTTTATTAAAAATGTGGGACTGGTATTTGTCACATCTTTGCACCTTGCTCACACTCTTGTAAGATGAGCGTTGAGAAGTGTTTTCTGATCTGTGAGCATATGGAGGAGGAAGGGCATTGTTGCTGAAAGCATTGATCAGCTCTCAAGCAAAATTCCAGAGGCATAGCTGTTCCTGAGATTTACCTTCACATCCTGAAAGGAAGATGGTAAATAGACTTCTATAAATAGATGAGTTTTAGAGGTAAATAAGAGAGGATGTTCTTTATGCTGTGTTCTCAATGTTTTTGCTGCCGTTACCCTCATGATAGAAATGAGCTATAGAGCCAAAACAATCATCAATCCTCCCATCCCATCCCTGGGTACAAAGAATCTGGTTGCCAGGATATCACTCCAAAGCTTGCAAAGAAGTTGATGGTTTATTCTAAAGAAAGAGTGAATTAGGACTATTCTCTGGTGTTTGGATTTTAGACTCTCCAAGTATAACGGCTGATTCTCTACCTGCTCTTTTTGAAACAAAGCTTTCAGCCTCCCAGCCACCTCCCACACAGAAGTCACAGGCAACTCTCCTCTCTCCTCATTCTCAAGCATGTATAGACAATCAAAGATGACTAGGACAAGATAAACTAACAAATAAAATAATAATACTGTAGGAAGCAGAGATAACTCAGGGGAACAAACCCAAACACGAAATAACATTTAAAAGAATCATCTAATTAGTATCCTCATAAAAGATGGTACAACCACAAAATAAGAACAGATTGCTATGAAAAAGGAAAATGTCAGAGTACAAAATTGAGGCTTTCCTAAAGTTGACAGTAATCCTGACAATTTGTATGACCTTACAGATAATGATATGTGAAGCAGAAAGAAACTTTCCTAAACTATCAGCTACAGAGAATGAATTTTGATCACTGTAAGACAAGACTGGCTTATCATTCTATTCTCTCTATTGAAAATGATATTATGATAATTGTCCTATGAAAAGGTTATAGAGAAATAAAGCTGTAGGCAAAAAAGTATGAAGAGGTGTGTCAGCATTTAATATCTGTGATTTGTTGTAATTTTTTTCTCACTCTAAATAAAAATTTTCTGTCAGATATAATTTTATATTCACAATTAAATATTCTTAAAGAGGCCTTCCCTTCCCCTCACCACCAACTGTCTAACTTTCAGGGCCCACAAAGCCTGGATGTGCCTCTGGCAGTGACCTACATTGCCTGCAGATAGAACAGAGAAGATGCCAAACAAACTACAGAAGGGCATATACCACAGGATTTCAATTCAAATACCTTTCAAATACACAACTCTCATGGTGGCTATGTTCAGTTGCTTAGTCATGTCTGACTCTCTGTGACCCCATGGACTGTAGCCCACAAGGCTCCTCTGTCCATGGAATTTTCCAGGCAAGAATTTTGGAGTCGGTTGCCATTTCCTACTCCAGGGGATCTTCCTGACCCAAAGGTCGAACTTGCATCTCTTGCGTCTACTGCATTGGCAGGTAGATTCCTTATCACTTTGACACCTAGGAAGCCCAGAGTTTTCACTATTGATTATAGCTACACATACAGGTAGTAAAAGTGTGAAAATATAGACTAGGAGATACATATCCAATTTGTGAGAATAGTTGAAGTATGGAGTGCTCTATGTTTTACTTTTTTTCTGAAGCAAAAATGAAAAAAATGTTAGCATGTACTTACTTTGAATGGGGGGCATGTGGATATTATTTCATTCTCAGTGATTTTCTCTTCTCCATAATTTGTACAGTAGTCAGATTCCCTCAGAACTTGGAAGGCATTGTTGATAGTCTTCTGGTATTCAGGTCATCCTTTGCAGGTGACCTGATTTTCCCTTCTTTTTCTTTGTGGTTCTACTATTACAGAACAATCTGTCTGAGCATGGACTTTGAGTCCCTCCTTATGCTAGACTTTCATGAACTTTCCAACTTGAAGACTCATGTCCTTCAGCTCCAAATATTTCACTACTGTTAGTTCTCTGTCAATTTTGTCCTTGCCATTTCTGCTGTCTTTCTTGATCTCTTTGCTGCTGCTGCTGCTAAGTCGCTTCAGTCGTGTCTGACTCTGTGCGACCCCACAGATGGCAGCCCACCAGGCTCCCCGTCCCTGGGATTCTCCAGGCAAGAACATTGGAGTGGGGTGCCATTTCCTTCTCCAGTGCATAAAAGTGAAAAGTGAAAGTGAAGTCACTCAGTCATGTCTGACTCTTAGTGACCCCATGGACTGCAGCCCACCAGGCTCCTCCATCCATGGGATTTTTCAGGCAAGAGTACTGGAGTGGGCTGCCATTCTCTTGTTAGTCAAATGTTAAACTTTGTATTTTTGTCTTACTTTTTATGCAGATTCCACCTCCCCCACCATCTTATGGGAGGTTTCTTTTTCACCTTACAATACTTTTGTTAAAGATTTTGGCCCTTGTATTTTTGTTTTCCGACATTATTTTCCTTTTTCATAACTTCCTGTTTTTATTTTGTAGATGTTCTGTCTTCTGTGGGGATACTAATTAAATTGTTTGAATTATAACAGTTGTTTCTATTTTGCATTATTTTGTGGGTGTGGTAGTTTAAACACACATACTAACATGGATTTTTCTTTAAAGAGTCAAAGTATAGTTAGAGAGCCTACCCATTATAAAGTTGTTCGAGTTTTATCATATAGATACAGAAACATTTCAGGATTCTAAAATATATTTTCAAAACTCGGTTGAGAAACGTGAACACAAACAAAATGAAGAAAGTTTATTCAAAAAGTTGATGAAACTTTAATATGTCAGTTCCCCCTAATATATCATTTTTAACTGAAATTTGAAAAGATATTTTTAAAGGTTTTAATTAAAAAATGAGAAATGAGTCCTAATTTGGATGTGTATACAATTTCATACAGGTTACGGTATAATAAACATATACTTGGTCTTTGTCACCAGTTCCTGGCACCGATTTCCTAAAACCATCGGAACTTCCTGAGTGATAGGATTATCTTTTGTTGTTCATTGGAGCCCCTTTCAACCACACTTGAGTTTATACTAAAGAGATGACTCAAAATGGGCTTCCTCAGTGACTTTGGAATAGAGGCTGGTCAGCAGAAAGAACAATCAATTTTATTTCCCCTTTCATCCCCAGTCCCTGACTTCCTGGAAAGTGATAGGGACTAGAGATTGAGTTGTAAAACTCTTGAACCATAAGACTAAGAGAACATCTGAGGTGGTGAATATATCCTTGTTTTCAAGAATGGCAAAGCCTGACTCCCTGGCTGCAGAGGTTCCTATGTACCAGGCCTCAATCTATGTACCTCCTCATCTGGCTGTTCATTTGTATCCTTTATAAAAGAGTGTAAGAGTAAGCTACCCCATGCCTGTGGTCAGGGGCAGCAGTGGAGAGGAGCAACCCCACGTCCAAAGAGCGGTGGCTGCGCAGGCACAAGAAGGCCGAGAGGAGCTACTCCACATTCAAGGTCAGGAGCGGGGGCTGTGAGGAGATACACCTTGTCCAAGGTAAGAGAAACCCAAGTAAGATGGTAGGTGTTGTGAGAGGGCATCAGAGGGCAGACACACTGAAACCATAATCACAGAAAACTAGCCAATCTGATCACATGGACCACAGCCTTGTCTAACTGAATGAAACTAAGCCATGCCTTCTGGGGCCACCCAAGATGGGCAGGTCATGGTGGAGAGATCTGGCAGAATGTGGTCCACTGGAGAAGGGAATGGCAAACTACTTCAGTATTCTTGCCTTGAGAACCCCAATGAACAGTATGAAAAGGCAAAATGATAGGATACTGAAAGAGGAACTTCCCAGGTCAGTAGGTCCCCAATATGCTACTGGAGATTAGTGGAGAAATAACTCCAGAAAGAATGAAGGGATGGAACCAAAGCAAAAACAATACCCACCTGTGGATGTGACTGGTGATAGTAGCAAGGTCCAATGCTGTAAAGAGCAATATTACATAGGAACCTGAAATGTTAGGTCCATGAATCAAGGCAAATTGGAAATGGTCAGACAGGAGATGACAAGAGTAAACGTCAACATTCTAGGAATCAGCGAACTAAAATGGACTGGAATGGGTGAATTTAAATCAGATGACCATTATATCTACTACTGTGGGCAGGAATCCCTCAGAAGAAATGGAGTAGCCATCATGGCCAACCAAAGAGTCCAAAATGCAGTACTTGGATGCAATCTCAAAAACGACAGAATGATTACTGCTCATTTCCAAGGCAAGCCATTCAATATCACAGTAATCCAAGCCTATGCCCCAACCAGTAACGCTGAAGAAGCTGAAGTTGAACAGTTCTATGAAGACCTACAAGACCTTTTAGAACTAACACCCAAAAAAGATGTCCTTTTCATTACAGGGGACTGGAATGCAAAAGTAGGAAGTCAAGAAACACCTGGAGTAACAGGCAAATTTGGCTTTGGAATATGGAATGAAGCAGGGCAAAGGCTAGTAGAGTTTTGTCAAGAAAATGCACTGGTCATAGCAAACACCCTCTTCCAACAACACAAGAGAAGACTCTATACATGGACATCACCAGATGGTCAACACCGAAATCAGATTGATTATATTCTTCGCAGCCAAAAATGGAGAAACTATACAGTCAGCAAAAACAAGACTGGGAGCTGACTGTGGCTCAGATCATGAACTCCTTATTACCAAATTCAGACTTAAATTGAAGAAAGTGGGGAAACCACTAGACCATTCAGGTATGACCTAAATCAAATCCCTTATGATTATACAGTGGAAGTGAGAAATAGCTTTAAGGGCCTAGATCTGATAGATAGAGTGCCTGAAGAACTATGGAATGAGGTTTGTGACATTGTACAGGAGACAGGGATCAAGACTATCCCCATGGAAAAGAAATGCAAAAAAGCAAAATGGCTGCCTGAGGAGGCCTTACATATAGCTGGGAAAAGAAGAGAAGTGAAAAGCAAAGGAGAAAAGGAAAGTTATAAGCATCTGAATGCAGAGTTCCAAAGAATAGCAAGGAGAGATTCTTCAGCAATCAATGCAAAGAAATAGAAGAAAACAACAGAATGGGAAAGATTAGAGATCTCTTCAAGAAAATTAGAGATACCAAGAGAACATTTCATGCAAAGATGGGCTCGATAAAGGACAGAAATGGTATGGACCTAACAGAAGCAGAAGATATTAAGAAGAGGTGGCAAGAATACACAGAAGAACTACAAAAAAGATCTTTATGACCAAGATAATCACGATAGTGTGATCACTCACCTAGAGCCAGACATCCTGGAATGTGAAGTCAAGTGGGCCTTAGAAAGCATCACTATGAACAAAGCTAGTGGAGGTGGTGGAATCCCAGTGGAGCTATTTCAAATCCTGAAAGATGATGCTGTAAAAGTGCTGCACTCAATATGCCAGCAAATTTGGAAAACTCAGCAGTGGCCACAGGACTGGAAAATGTCAGTTTTCATTCCAGTCCCAAAGAAAGGCAATGCCAAAGAATGTTCAAACTCCTGCACAATTGCACTCATCTCACATGCTAGTAAAATAATGCTCAAAATTCTCCAAGCCAGGCTTCAGCAATATGTGAACCGTGAACTTCCTGATGTTCAAGCTAGTTTTAGAAAAGGCAGAGGAATGAGAGATCAAATTGCCAACATCTGAGGGATGATGGAAAAAGCAAGAGAGTTCCAGAAAAACATCTATTTCTGCTTTATTGACTATGCCAAAGCCTTTGACTGTGTGGATCACAAGAAACTGTGGAAAATTCTGAAAGAGATGGGAATACCAGACCACCTGACCTGCCTCCTGAGAAACCTATATGCAGGTCAGGAAGCAACAGTTAGAACTGGACATGGAACAACAGATTGGTTCCAAATAGGAAAAGGAGTCCGTCAAGGCTGTATATTGTCACTCTGCTTATTGAACTTCTATGCAGAGTACATCATGAGAAACGCTGGACTGGAAGAAACACAAGCTGGAATCAAGATTGCTGGGAGAAATATCAATAACCTCAGACATGCAGATGACACCACCCTTATGGCAGAAAGTGAAGAGGAACTAAAAAGCCTCTTGATGAAAGTGAAAGAGGAGAGTGAAAAAGTTGGCTTAAAGCTCAACATTCATAAAAATAAGATTATGGCATCCGGTTACATCACTTCATGGGAAATAGATGGGGAAACAGTGGAAACAGTGTCAGACTTTATTTTTGGGGGGCTCCAAAATCACTGCAGATGGTGACTGCAGCCCTGAAATTAAAAGACGCTTGCTCCTTGGAAGGAAAGTTATGACCAACCTAGATAGCATATTCAAAAGCAGAGACATTACTTTGCCAAGAAAGGTCTGTCTAGTCAAGGCTATGCTTTTTCCAGTGTTCATATATGCATGTGAGAGTTGGACTGTGAAGAAGGCTGAACACCAAAGAATTGATGCTTTTGAACTGTGGTGTTGGAGAAGACTCTTGAGACTCCATTGGACTGCAAGGAAATCCAACCCATCCATTCTAAAGGAGATCAGTCCTGAGTGTTCATTGGAAGGAGTGATGTTGAAGCTGATACTCCAATACTTTGGCCACCTCATGAGAAGAGTTGACTCATTGGAAAAGACTCTGATGCTGGGAGGGATTGGGGGCAGGAGGAGAAGGGGATGACAGAGGATGAGATGGCTGGATGACATCACCGACTCAATGGACATGAGTTTGAGTGAACTCTGGGAGTTGGTGATGGACAGGGAGGCCTGGCGTGCTGTGATTCCTGGGGTCACAAAGAGTCGGACATGACTGAGCAACTGAACTGCATTGAACTGAAGAGTAAGTTTAGCACTTTTCTGAGATCTGTAAGTCATTCTAGTGAATTATCAAACCTGAGCAAGTGTATTATGGGAACCTCTGAATTTATAATCTGCTGGGGAAAAGTGTAGATAACATGGGTACACTATTAGAAGCCAGAAGACAAGGACACTTATTGATGTGGTCTCATAGTCAGTTCTGGAGTCACAGAGCAGAGTGGAAAAGTGTAGAAAGAAGATCTGGAGTACTAACAAGAAATTTGGCACACCCCTTGCCTGGGAGTTATGCTCTTTAATGCAATAACCTTGTCTATCTTATATTTCATTGTGCCCTAGTGCCTAAAACAAACCTGATGCATAGTAGCAATAGGTAACATTCACTGGCTGTTTATCATATCTTGGGTACTTCTATTGGGCTTTCAGTTCAGTTCAGCAGCTCAGTCATGTCTGACTTTTGCAACCCCATGGACTGCAGCACGCCAGGCCTCCCTGTCCATCACCAACTCCCGGAGTTTACTCAAACTCATGTCCTTTGAGTCAGTGATGCCATCCAATCATCTCATCCTCTGTTGTTCCCTGCCTTCAATCTTTCCCAGCATCAGGGTCTTTTCCAGTGAGTCAGCTGTTCACATCAGGTGGCCAAAGTATGGGATTTTCAGCTTCAGCATCAGTCCTTCCAATGAATATTCAGGACTGATTTCCTTTAGGATAGACTGGTTGGATCTCCTTGCAGTCCAAGGGATTCTCAAGAGTCTTATCCAACACCACAGTTCAAAAGCATCAATTCTTCAGTGCTGAGCTTTCTTTATAGTCCAACTCTCACATCCATACATGACTACTGGAAAAACTATAGCTTTGACTAGATGGACCTTTGTTGGCAAAGTGATGTCTCTGCTTTTTAATATGCTGTCTAGGTTGGTCATAACTTTTCTTCCAAGGAGCATGCATCTTTTAATTTCATGGCTTCAGTCACCATCTGCAGTGATTTTGGACTTTACATGTATTAAATTGTTTAGTCTTCATGTCAACTGTATTAAGTATTACCATTACGTATTATTATCACCAGTTTCTTGGTGATGAAACAGGCACAGAGAAGGCTAGATTTTACAGATCTGGACTCCAACCCTGGTCACTTGCCTCCGTGACCTTCAACCTTAAAAAAAAAAAAAGCTTTTTCAGCTTTATTGAGGTATAATCAACACATAACATTGTGTAGATTTAAGGTGTAAAAACATGTTGACTTGATACATCTATAAATTGCAAAATGATTACCATCATAGTATTAGTTAACCACCTTCATCCACTGATATTGTTACCATTTGTTTTTGTAGTAAGAACATTTGAGATACACTCTGTATCAAGTACATGATACAGCATTATTAGCTATAATCACTATACTGCACATTAGATCGCCAAACTTGTTAATATTATCACTGAAAGTTTGTACCTTTTGAACAATATCTCCCCCGTACTTCCACCGCAACTCCTGGTAACAACCACTGTACTCTCCATGACACTCACCCTGAATCACCATATTATAGTGCTCAACAAAGTTACTCTCTTCTTATGCAACATCACTTCTTATATCCAGTACCTACCCATCTCTTTTCTTTCCTCAAACTATGACTTTCTCTTAAAAACATGCTCTTTCAGAGAGTTAACGCTCTGCCAATTATTTCTAGCACATAGTGCATCTTCAAACTGAAAAAGAGTAGGACTGTTAAGTTCTGGATTTGGGGTAAGAAAATAAATCCCCAGGAGTGACCAGTTATTACAATAGAATGAGTTCTTTCAGATTTTCTAGGATAGGTATATTTTGGCTGCTTGACAGATTGTATTATCAACCTGCCAAAATAACTTTTGTGTATCTGGTGAAATCTTGGAGAAGCAATAGGGAAAAGAAGTTCATGATTTTACTTGATAGGAGGCCACACAAAGAAAATAATAATAGACATAATTTACTTTATTTTGGGTGTATGATTATCTCATTTAATTAAAAAAATTCTTATTGGAGTATAGTTGCTTTATAATGTTGTATTAATTTCTGCTGTGCAGCAAAGTGAATCAGTTACATGTACACATACATCCCCTCATTTTAGGATTTCCTTCCCATTTAGGTCACCCCAGAACACTGAGTAGAGTTCCCTGTGTTGTACAATAGGATCTCATTAGTTATCTATTTCATACATAATAGTATATACATTGAGGTTTCTCTAGTGGCTCAGTGGTAACGAATCTGCCTGCACTCCAGTCCTGCCCACTCCAGTATTCTTGCCTGAGACAAGGACAGAAGAGCCTGATGGGCTACATCCATGGAGTCACAAAGAGTTGGACATGATTTAGCATTTAAACAGTAATAAAGTTTATATATGTCAATCCCAATCTCCTTATCTCATTTAATTTAAAAAATTTTAGTTTTAACCTTGACCAACATCTCTTCTTTCTCCTCACTCTAAGCCATGGCCACCATCATTCTATACTCTGTTTCCATGAGTTTGACCTTTTTTTTTTTTTTTAACTTTCCACATATAAGTGAGATCATGCAATATTTGTCTTTCAATCTGACTTATTTCACTTAGAGTAATACCATCAAGTTCCCTCTATGTTGCAAGTAGAAGGATTTCCTTCTTTTTACAGCTGAATTAAAAACTCTCTGTCTCTCTCTCTATTTATAAATAAATAAATATATATATATATATCTATATATATCACATTTTCCTCATCCATTCATCTATTGACAGACACTCAGGTTTTTCCACATCTTGGCTATTGTAAATAATGCTGCCAAGAACATTAGGATGCAAATATCTCTTCAGGACAGTGATTTCATTTCTTTGGGATATATCACCATAAGTAGAAGTGCTGAATCATATAATAGTTCTATTTTTAAGTTTTTGAAGAACCTCCGTGTTGTTTTCCATAGTGACTGTACCAATTTACATTTCCACTGAATTTAAGGTTCCCTTTTCCCCAATGCTCTCTACCATTATTGTTTCTTGTCTTTTTGATAATAACCATTCTAAGAGGTGTAAGGTGATATCTCATGGTAGTTTTGATTTGCATTTCCCTGATGATTAGTGTGTTGAGCATATTTTCATATACCTGTTGGACATCTCTGCATCTTCTTTGGAAAAATGTTCATATTTCTGCCCATTTAAAAATCAAATTATTAGTCTTTTTTACTGTTAAGGTGTGTAAGTTTTGGATAGATAGCCCTTTATCTGATAGGTGTTTGGCAAATATTTTCTCCCATGCCACTGGTTGCCTTTCCATTTTGTTGATCATTTTTTTTTTTTGCTGTAGAAGCTTTTTTTAGTTTTGTGTAGTCCCACTTTGTTTTTGTTTTTGTCAACTGCTTTGGTGTCATCTCCAAAAAATTGTTGCAAAACCAAGGCCAGTTAAGCTTAGCCCACATGTTTGTTTTTTTCTAGGAGTTTCATGGTTTAAGACCTCACATTTAACTTTTAAAACTGTTTCTAGTTGATTTTTGTGAATGGTACAAAGATAGGGTCCAATTTCATTCTTTAACATGTGAACATCCAGTTTTACCAGCACCATTTATTGAAAAAAGCTATCCTTTTCCTGTTGAGTATTCTTGACTCTCTTGTCAAATATTAATTGACCAAATATGCATGGGTTTATTTCTGTGCTCTTGATTCTGTAGCTGTTTTTATGCATTTACTCTTTAAGGTATCTTTCTGTGGTAGCTGGCATTTACTGCATTTAAATGCAAGGAAACTGAGACAGGAATGTTCTGTTCTAGGTCACACAGCTAGAATGTACTCAAGTCATTTTGGTTCCAAAGCTTGTGTCTTCAACTGTATTATATTACCTCCTGGTATAGTGTGTGGAAATTGTTCCTAAGCCTCAATAAACTTCCCTGTTTTTCTTGTTCCCACATGTAAGAATACAGGCATAAGTATAATTATATTCATAGTTATTATTTCCATGTACTTTCATATAATTTTGCATTATAAACAATACCTTGTAAATTAATAATAACCCTGTAATTTAATTGTGTTCATACTGAGAGTGTATTGCAAGTTGTTTAAATAGCACCACTTCAGAGGCAACTGCACATATCACCACCGAAGGGTGAGTGCAAAAATGAAATTTAGAGAGATAACGTTTACATCAGCTTCAGCCATATGGGTATTGGATGAGTCATGATTGAACCATGATTATATATATATATCTTAAAGTCTAGTTATTAGAAAATTATAGCACAAAAATGCTGCTGGTACAAATATGTGTCACTGCATGTTCTGTAACACTTAGCAACCTTAACAAACAAAAAAGGGGAAGCTAACAGTACTTTTAAATGAAAGAGAAAGAATATCAGCAATTGAAATATCACAACAAACCCAAAGATAATACTACTGATTTAATACTCTGATCACAGGGAGTCTATTCCCCAAATTAAGAGTCTTCCAGCTATCTGAGTGAGAAAATAATAAGCAGCAGGAGGCAAACGGTGGCTATGAAGATTGGCCTCTGACTTCTTATGGAATCTTGAATTTAGACTCTTTAATAAATTCTAGTAGCAGCCCAATTTCAGTTTAAAAATATCATATTTTATTAATGGATAATTCACTTAGTAGGTAACTAATGAAAATGAAAGTTTATAAAATTATGAATTTAGGCATACTGAAGCCCCTCAGTATGTTTTATATCCATCAGTAGATGCCGGCTCATTTTTAAAGAATCTAGGGGAAAAAGGCATAAAGAATTAGGATCAGAAAAGACTGGTTTTAAAAGGCTGATCTTTCCAAGTGTGAGACCTTGAGCAAGAATCTTAGCTGGACTGTTTCAGAGTCTGTGAATCACTCTGTGGTGTGCTCACAACTGACTCATGTCACTGCTGGAAAGCTGATAGTTTAATTTCCAAAATTTTTTGCAGGCCAGTTGTTAAACCATTAATTGTTTGATATCCGGCACAATGGGAGTATTATACTACAAAAATCAGCAAACACTATAGATCAGGAATTTTTTTCAGATGGTTTAAATTTTTATTGTAGTATAATTGGTATACACTATATAAGTTTCAGACATACAATGTTAAAATTTAATGTTTATATACATTAAAAAGTGATCACCACAATAACTCCAGTTACTATCTGTCACCATACAGTTTACCCCTGCAACCATTTTTCCAATTTCTCAACCCCCAACACCGCTGTTAACCACCAATCTGTTCTCTGTATCTATGAGGAGTTTCTTGTTGTTGTTGTTTGTACATTTTGGTCTTTAGATTTAACATAAGAATAGAATCATATAGTATTTGTCTTTCTCTGCCTGGCTTACCTTCAAGGTCCATCCATATTGTCAAAAATGGCAAGATTTCATGATTTGTTATGGCTGAGTAGTATTATATATATATATTTGTGTGTGTGCATTAGTTGCTCAGTCGTGTCCAACTCTTTGCAACCCCATGGTCTGTAGGCTGCCAGGCTCCACTTGGTCCATGGAATTCTCCAGGCAAGAACACTGGAGTGGGGTTGCCATTTCCTTCTCCATGTATATAAATACACCATCAACAGTGCACAAGGGTTCCTTTTCTCCGCGTCCTCTTACCACTTGTTATTTCCTGTCTTTTTGATAACAGCCATTCTAAGAAGCATGAGGTGGTATCTCATGGTGGTTTTGATTTACATTTCCCTGTTAACTAGTGATGTTGAACACCTTTCTGTGTGCCTGTTGGCCCTCTGTCTGTTTTTTCTGTAAGAGTGTCTACTTAGATCTCCAGTCAGGAAGTTTTTACCCCTAGAAAACTGGTTTACCAGCAAAATATTGTTTCATTCTTCCCTCCCCTCCAAAATATTACTAAATTCTGCTAGAAGGGAATAATGATTCCTTTATAAGAATTAAATTGTTTTGATACTGAGCCGAAGCTACATAATCAATAAACATCCATTTTGTAGAGTGGCTACTAGGCACGATCCTGTTTAATTCCTTTAGAGGTAGATGTTACACTTTTGGAAATAACCTGAGAACAAATTACTGATGCTCAAAATATTACAAATGACTCTCATAGATATTATATTGAGTGGAAGAAGCCAGATATAAAATAATATATACTATATTATTTAATTTATATGAAATTTAAGAACTGATTGAAATTCAAGAACTGATAGAAGATTATAGAAGCCAGAAGAATGCTTATTTCCAGTGGGAAGAAGAGTGGTGACTGAAAAGGGATGCGAAGGAAACATCTGAGTGCTGGAGTATCCTTACTGTGATCCAGATGGGGGTTACACAGATGCAAAAATTCATCACATAATACACTTAAGATCATTGCACCTTATAATAAAAAGTACATTTACTCAATAAAAATTTAACAAAAAGTAAATTCTTAAAGAGATGGAAATGCCAGATCACCTTACCTGCCTCCTGTGAAACCTGTATGCAGGTCAAGAAGCAACAGTTAAAACCAGACGTGGAACAACAGACTGGTTCCAAATTGGGAAAGAAGTATGTCAAGGCTATATATTGTCACCCTGTTTATTTAACTTATATGCAGAGTACATCATGCGAAATGCCAGGCTGGATGAAGCACAAGCTATAATCAAGATTGCTGGGAGAAATATCAATAACCTCAGATATGCAGATGACACCACCCTTATGGCAGAAAGCGAAGAGGAACTAAAGAGTCTACTGATGAAAGTGAAAGAGGAGAGTGAAAAAGTTGACTTAAAGCTCAACATTCAGAAAACGAAGATCACAGCATCCAGTCCCATCATTTCATAGCAAATAGATGGGGAAACAATGGAAACAGTGAGAGACTTTATTTTCTTGGGCTCCAAAATAACTGCAGATGGTGACTGCAGCCATGAAATTAAAAGATGCTTGCTCCTTGGAAGAGATTCTGTGACCAACCTAGACAGCATATTAAAAAGCAGAGACATCACTTTGCTGACAAAGGTCCATCTAGTCAAAGCTATTTTTTTTCCAGTAGTCATGTGTGGATGTGAGAGTTGGACTATAAAGAAAGCTGAGCACCGAAGAATTGATGCTTTTGAATTGTGGTATTGGAGAAGACTCTTGAGAATGCCTTGGACTGCAAGGAGATCCAACCAGTCTATCCTAAAGGAAATCATTCCTGAATATTCATTGGAAGGACTGATGCTGAAGCCAAAGCTCCAATACTCTGGCCACCTGATGTGAAAAACTGACTCCTTAGAAAAGATCCTGATGCTGAGAAAGATTGAAGGGAGGAGAAGGGGGTGACAGAGGATGAGATGGTTGGATGGCATCACTGACCAGAAGCTCTAGGAGGTGATGATGGACAGGGAAGCCTGGTGGGCAGCAGTCCATGGGGTGGCAAAGAGTCAGACACAACTGAGTGACTGAATCGAACTGAACTGATACTGTACTAAAAGTAAAAGAAAAAGAAGTATCTGAGAAAGTATGTCTTATAAATTAGGAAGCAGTGCAAAGTCTCCTCTATCTTAAAAATCTGAGATGCCTTTGGCAACCCTCTTCTCCTAGTTTCTCCCTCTCTGGCCACTCCTCCGTCTATCTAGGGTACCACTAGTTTCTTTCTGCCTGTCTTGTTAGTGTTGTGTCCCCAGAGTTCTGTCCTTGTACTTCTCCTCACTTTACATTCTATTGATAATCTCTGTAGCTCCAACTCCCAACACAATTTCCTAACCTCTAGATCACACCCTTTTCTCCTCTAAACCCATATTCATTCCTTCAGCAACTACATACTGGTTTATCTTACTGGGTGTTTTCTTATGCCAAGTACTGTTCTTGGCACTAGCCCATGTTAATTAACGAAACAGACAGAGATCTTTGCCTTCATGGAGCTTACCTGCCCAGATCTCTCTCCCTAGGCATTACCAAGATTCAGGATGTCTCAAATGATCTCATCATCTTCACCCCTAGATTCTCCCTAAATTGTTTTTACCACGCATCCCCCATCTCCACGATTCCACTGTCATCTTCTCAGAAACTTGAGCGTCATCCCTGACCCCTTTTCAGTAAATCATGATAGGCTGGCTATTCTGTGACCTGCGTATTTCTTAAAACCTTCCATTTGTCTGTATTTGCACTGGAGAAGGCAATGGCATTCCACTCCAGTACTCCTGCCTGGAAAATCCCATGGACAGAGGATCCTGGTAGGCTGCAGTCCATGGGGTCGCTGAGGGTCGGACACGACTGAGCGACTTCACTTTCACTTTTCACTTTCATGAATTGGAGAAGGAAATGGCAACCCACTCCAGTGTTCTTGCCTGGAGAATCCCAGGGATGGGGGAGCCTGGTGGGCTGCCGTTTATGGGGTCGCACAGAGTTGGACATGACTGAAGCGACTTAGCAGGAGCAGCCCTGTTCTCATTCTTGTTTGTTTGGCTTACTAACTGGCCTCTGCCTCCAGTCTCTTTCCTGCCTATCGCTCTCCATATAGCTGCTAGAATGACTATAAAATGCAAGTCAGAACAAGTTTCATTCTGCCTGAACCTGTCCAGTGGCCCTGCCAGATGAAAGTCTAAATTCCTTACCTTGTTCTCATGTTTGCTGCTGTCAAATTATGAGCGTGGCTGCTTAAATCTGGGTTCACATGCCTGGTTATCAGCATAACCTTGGGTAAAATTGTTTTGTCCTTTCTGTGCCTTATAGATGAAAAAAATCTATAAAATGGCAATGATAATAGTACCGACTTCAAGAGTTGTCATGGGAATTAGATTTATTATTGCACACAGGCACTAAGAGTAGTGCCTTGTTGTTGTTCAGTTGCTCAGTCGTGTCTGACTCTTTGCAACCCCATAGATTGCAGCCCACCAGGCTTCCTTGTCCTCTACTGTCTCCTGGAGCTTGCTCAAACTGATGTCCATTGAGTTGGTGATGCCATCCAACCATCTCATCCTCTGTCATTTCCTTCTCCTCCTGCCTTCAATCTTTCCCAGCATCAGGGTCTTTTCCAATTAGTCAGCTTTTTGCGTGAGGTGGCCAAAGTATTGGAGTTTCAGCTTCAGCATCAGTCCTTCCAATGAATACTCAGGATTGATTTCCTTTAGGATTGACTGGTTTGATCTCCTTGCAGTCCAAGGGACTCTCAAGAGTCTTCTCTAACACAGTTCAAAAGAATCAGTTTGTTGGCATGCTGTCTTCTTTATGATCCAACTCTCACATGTGTACATGACCATTGGAAAAGCCATACCTTTGACTATACAAACTTTTGTTGGCAAAATAATGTCTCTGCTTTTAAATATGCTGTCTAGGTTGGTCATAGAATTTCTTCCAAGGAGCAAGCGTCTTTTAATTTCATGGCTGCAGTCACCATCTGCAGTGATTTTGGAGCCCAAGAAAATAAAGTCTCTCACTGTTTCTATTGCTTCCCCATCTATTTGCCATGAAGTGATGGGACTAGATGCTGTGATCTTAGTTTCTTGAATGTTGAGCTTTAAATCAACTTTTTCACTCTCCTCTTTCACCTTCATCAAGTGGCTCCTTAGTTCCTCTTCATTTTCTGCCGTAATTGTGGTGTCATCTGCATATCTGAGGTTATTGATATTTTTCCTGACAATCTTGATTATAGCTTGTGCTTCATCCAGCCTGGCATTTTGCATGATGTACTCTGCATATAAGTTAAATGAGCAGGGTGACAATATATAGCCTTGACATATTCCTTTCCCAATTTGGAACCAATCTCTCATTCCATGTCCGGTTCTAACTGTTTCTTCTTGACCTGCATACAGGTTTCACGGGAGGCAGATAAGGTGGTCTGGCATTTCCATCTCTTTAAGAATTTACCACAGTTTGTTGTGATCCACACAGTCAAAGGCTTTAGCATAGTCACTGAAGCAGAAGTAGATGTTTTTCTGGAATTTGCTTGCTTTTTCTATGATTCAATGGATGTTGGCAATTTGATCTCTGGTTCATCTGCCTTTTCCAAACCCAACTTGAACATCTGGAAGTTCTCGGTTCATGTACTGTTGACGCCTCGCTTGGAGAATTTTGAGCATTACTTTACTAGCATGTGAAATGTGTGCAATTGTGTGGTAGTTTGAACACTCTTTGGCATTGCGCTTTTTTGGAATTGGAATGAAAAGATCAGTTTTCATTCCAGAATGAAGGAAAAGTGCCTGGTCCTCAGAATATACACAAGAAGTGCTTTTTTTTTTTTTTAAAGAGGATTGCCGTAATGTTTAAATAAGTTAAAACATCTAAAAGGCTTTGCACAGTACTCAGCCTGTCTTAAATGCTCTGTAACATCCATGGTTCATATAGTCAAAACTATAGTTTTTCCTGTAATCAGGTACAGATGTTACAGTTGGACCATAGAGAAGGCTGAGCATCAAAGAACTGATGCTTTCAAATTGTAGTGCTGAAGACTCTTGAGCATCATTTGGACAGCAAGGAGATCAAACCATTCAACTCTGAATATTTATTGGAAGGACTAGGCTGAAGCTGAAGTTCTAGTACTTTGGCCACCTGATGTGAAGAACTGACTCATTGGAAAAGACCCTGATGCTGAGAAAGATTGAGGGAGAAAGAAGTGGAGGGTGGCAGAGGATGAGATGGTTAGATAGCGTCACCAACCCAATGGGCATGAATTTGAGCACACTTAAGGAGACAGTGGAGGACAGAGGACTTTGACATGCTGCACTCCATGGGACTACAGAGTTGAACACAACTTAGTAGCTGAACAACAGCAACAACAAACATCAGTGTTGTTGCCTCTCTAGCCTTACTTCTTGTCCCTCTTCCATACAAACCAGACTCAGCCCAGAGGGACTGGCTGTGGTTCTTTTACACCTCCAGGCCATGATTCCTTCCTTTTCCTGCCTTTTTCCTGGATGTCTCCCATCGACCCTTCAAGTCACTGCTCAGGCACCAGCGCTTGATTGCTCTAGCCCAAGCTGGATCAGTGGCTCCTCCTCTGTTACTTCCCTCTAAGAACCTGTGCTTGCTTCCATCACAGAACTTAGTAACTGTTTATTTAAAATGTACTATGATTCATCCATCAACAGATGACTGGATAAGCAAAGTGTGGTATATATGTATAAATGGGATATTTATTATTCAATCTTAAGAATGAATGAAGTACATCATGGATGAAACTCAAAAACACTATGCTAGTTAAAATAAGCCAAGATTAGAACAATTAGGCTAGAATTGCTCTAAATCCTGCCTTTGCCAGGCTGTGTGACCTGGTGTAAGGTATATAACTTCTCTAAGTTTTAGTTTCTACATATATAAAAATAGGTAGATTTACTTTATAGATGTTGTTTGAAGTAATGTGTGTAGAGTACTTGACACATAACTGGATAATGGTAAGCACTGTGTTTTCTCTTATTATTGTTTGGTTGTGACCTCTTTGGGCATAGGGTTTGCATCCTGTCACAGTTGTGTCCCAGGTTCAGTGATATGGTTTCAGATTCCACATTGCAACCAACCTTGAAGAACATATTGCCGAAGATTGAGTATAGAAATAGATAAAATAATCCAGCTGTGTTTTATTGAACTAGGTAGTGACAAGATTTAAAAAGAAAATAGGCAATGCTGCTCTTCTTCCTAGATTTTTTTTTTGAGTAAATATACTTTCCATAAAATATTTTCTTTATGTTAATATATTAATAAAAGGAATCAATAACATTATTTTAAATATTTATTTATTTTTATTAATCATTGGAGGATGCTTGCTTTGTAATGTTGTGTTGCTTTCTGCCATACAACAACATGAGTCATCCATCAGGATACACATGTTCCTCCCTTCAGAACCTCCCTCCCTCTGTTCCCTGCCACATCTCACCCCTCTAGGTCATCACAGGGCTTCAGGCTGAGCTCCCTGTGTCATAGAGCAACTTCCCGCTAGTTATCTGTTTTGCACATGGTAACGTATTATTTCAATGCTACTCTCAATTCTTCCTATTCTCTCCTTCCTCCACTATTGGCTGTGCTGGGTCTTAGCTGGGGCTTTCAGGATCTTCCATCTTTGCTGTGAGGGCATGTAGGATCTTCATTTGCAACATGGGAACTCAGCTGTGGCATGTGACCTCTTAGTTGCAGCATGCGCAAACAGGGATTGAACCCAGGCCCTGTGCATTGGGAGCACAGAATCTTAGCCACTGGACCGCCAAGGAAGTCCCACTAATGCTATTTTAAAATAAGTAAATAAGTATTTAAAATGTTCCATTTTAATTTCTAATATGGTAAATGTTGATAGATAGAACCTTTTAAACCATGTTCTTTGGGATCCTTAGTAATTAAGAGCATAAAGGAGTCCTGAGACCAGAAAGATCAAGAACCATTGTTCTGCCTTGCAGCTGAATCCCTGCCATCCCACCCAGGACAGCTGGCCTCCAGTGTGGGCCTTAACACTTCACAGGATGGGGAGGTCATCACCTCCTGGAACAGCTGGCTTTATCTTTGGTCTACTCTGGCTCTTAGGAAGTTGTGGCAAGGAATCAAAAATCCTTGTGTTGGAGGCCCCATTGACTGGTCTTAGACTCACCTCTTATTTTCACACTTTGCCGTTTGGAACCCTCTTCCAAGTCTGGAAGACTGTGATCAATTCCCCTTTGTGGTAGCCCCAGAGGGAATCACCCTGTTCTTCTGGTGACTAACGTGTATATGTATTTTTCTGAGTCAGCTAGTGATTTGTAGGAAGCATTGCCAACCGAGAGAGCTCACAGCTGCTTTTCCAGGAGCCAGATTATCTCCAGTCCCACATTAAATTTGAGAAACTCATTTTGTTTTTATTTTTGCCAATAAATTAAAATTTTCCATTATAAACCACACATGCTTAAGGAAAATAAAGAAAAGTAGGGAAGAAAGAGACTTAAAAATGAAAATAGGGTCATGACTTTCTTGTCTTGGCATCTAGCTCCTTTTCAGGCTTACCCTGAATGACATTCTTTTCAAACAATTTCTACAAGCAGTTATGTGAACTATGCCTCCAGAGGTCTCTCGGGTTGACAGGCTGCCCGCTGCCTGGTCAGTCCCCAGCCCTTTAAGGACAGCTGAGAAGGGGAACTCAGAGGAAACAGGAAGCTGTCAAGGAACGTGATTCTTGTGCTATCTGGAGGCACTTAGGCCAGATCTCTCCAGGCTACATGGGGTCAGAAGGGATAGATGCTGTTTTACAGAAACAATTGGTAATTTTTCCCTGCATTTTTGGGGGATAAAAATGAAGTTCTTATAAAAATTCTACTTCTAGGAACCTATCCTAAGAAAATCATGAGAGATGTAGATGGCATTAGGTATCTATCATTATTCATAAAACTTAAATTTGGAAATAAGCTTAATATTCTACAATACAGGTTTAGTTTAAAAACTATCTGTAAGGGAACAGGGTTATATGGGAACAGGGATTCACAACTTTGCTGTGAACCTAAAACTGCTCTAAAAAATGAAAATCTTAAAAAAAACACCTGGCTATATGCTTGTATATTCTTTGCCAGTTAGTAATAAATGACATTTACAAAAATCTTTTGAATGATGTGGGAAAATTCTCAACATAGAGTGTTAGTTGCTTACTATATGACTAACATAGTTTTTATATAAATATTTGTTGAATGAAAATAACAGATAAGAAATTGTATATATAGTACTGCTGCTGCTGCTAAGTCGCTTCAGTCATGTCCAACTCTGTGCAACCCTATAGACGGCAGCCCATCAGGCTCCTCCATCCCTGGGATTCTCCAGGCAAGAACACTGAAGTGGGTTGCCATTTCCTTCTCCAATGCATGAAAGTGAAAAGTGAAAGTGAAGTCGCTCAGTTCTGCCCAACTCTTAGCAACCCAATGGACTGCAGACTTCCAGGCTCCTCTGTCCATGGGATTTTCCAAGCAAGAGTACTGGAGTGGGTTGCCATTGCATTCTCCGATATACAGTACAGTCTTGACTATATAAATATTTTAATTACAAAGTGAAAAAAAAAATTTATCTTAATGGTTGGCACCAACATATCTCATACGGAGGAAACTGTGAAAACTCTGAAATGCCCTTCGGGTACAGGTGTCAGCATATACCCAGTTGAGACATGGGGAAGCTGCTTTGCATGAAACAAAGAAAGTAATATGGTTTATTGCTTATAAAAAGGAAGAGGAAGAAAGAAGGTGTTGGTCAATGCTCTTGCAATTGTAATGACAGAAATTTAACCCAGCCTCCCCTAAGGGGAAAACCCTGATATCTAGTTAGACATGGCTGGATTTAGGGACCAAGCTTTGTCATTCATACTTGTGAATGAGCTCTTGATTTTCTTTTCCTTAGTCTTGATTCACCCTCTAGCAGGCTCTTTACATGTGGTGGCAAAAATGGGCACTAGTGAAGTTAGACTGACTTTTCTACCAGCTCAGTGACCCCAGGGATAAGAGTCCTTCATTTACAGGAGTTCCCACAAGCTTATACCTGAATGGCAGTCTGGCCGTGGATATGGGATGCACCAATTATCTGTGTTTAGTGACTTGTTTGGATCACTGGAATAGGATGGGGGTCAGCCCTGCTCAAGCCATTTGGAAGTTCCAGAAAATAATTTGCACAATTCCTGGCATGGAGCTTCTAAAACCCTTGCAATTTCCTGAGTGATTAAAGTGTCTTTATTATTCATGAGTCCCTTGGATCACTGCTGAGTTTATGTTAATGAGGGGACTCATGGTGGGACCTTCCAGTAGCTTCAGGATAGAGACTGGTCACCAGAAAGACCAACCACTGGTTAGAAGGTTGGGACTTTGAGCCAGCCCAACATCCAGGGAGGGAGAGGGATTGGAGACTGAGTTCAAGCATGGGGTCCATGATTTAATCAGTGAAACTCCTGTAAAACTTTGGACAGAAAAGCTCAGTGGACATTTCTTGTTGATGAACTCATGTTGGGAAGATGAGGTGCCCTCATCCTATGAGGAGAGATCACACAGAAGCTGTGTGTTCAGGACCCTTCCAGACCTTTCCCTATGTGTCTCTTCATTTGGCTTGTCTGATTTGAATCTTTCATAATAAAACTCTAACTGTAAGTATAGTGCTATCCTCAGTTTTGTGTCATTTTACTGAATTATAGAACCTGAGGGACATTTAGGAACCGTCTGGATTTGTAGCCAAGTTGGTCAGAAGTATGGGTGGGCTGGGACCCCACTTGTTCCTGGTGTCTGAAGGGGAGGGAGTCTTGTTGGGGACTGTATGCTGTGGAGTCTGACAATAACTTTGGGTGCTTAGTGTCAGAATTGAATTGCAGCACAACAGATGATGTTACAACAACTGAAACAGAATAGGATTGAGTCTGGATCCATGCTCTGCAGAACAGAGGAAGAGGTGTGGGGCCAGGAGCCCAGAGGCCAGGTGGTTATGGCAACAGATCACTGGGAAGAAACTGAAATCTTGAAGAGGGCTTTGGTATTTCACAAGATAGGTAGTTGAAATAGGGACTCCTCTTCTTGAGAGGAGTCCAAGCCAATGTTATCTCAGCCTTTCAGAAAAGGCAGTCTCTAGTTGAACTGAGTTACGTACATTCATCTTTGCTATTTGAATCTGTTTTCACTTTTATGAACTGATTACAAGTAGTTTTTCCAACTGAACAGACTTCTTTCACTTACTTATGGACAGAGTTTGCTTATCTTGCACATGTGTATTCAAAGGCCTTCCAGTTACTCTCAGAACCAGATGTAGAAGTGGAGAATGGAAGTGTTGGCTGACATAGGAAGGTAGATTTGCAAGGTGGGTGCAAGAAAAAGTCAAGGGGACAAGATATATCAACCAGAATGTGTCTGTTCTGTCTGTAGAAGCCTCCAAATGCCAGAAGATTCAGTAGTGTGGTGGGGGGCACCACATATCAACTCTATGTTTGAGGGAGCAGCATGAGCTCAGGACCATATCAGCTCACATAAATTAACATTCCCACTGGGACTAGCTGGTTTGATGAATACTTCTGGTTCATAAGTCTATGTTTGAGTTGTCCCATAGAGCAGCTCCTCCACAAAAACATGTAAAGCACATTATTGTATTTTCCTCACAAATAAGTACTGAGAGTGGTTGAGCTCTTATTCTCTTTTTCTTTTCTTTTTAAACCAGTTAATAATAAAATAAACTTCAGTTTAGTTTAAATAAACATATTTTTTATTATATTTATTATTATATTTTGTTTATATATTGATATTGATATATGCAATAAATATGATACATAACAGCATATTTTATAATTTTGTTAATGTATAGTTTTTTCTTTAAATGTATTTAAAGTATACAATTTGATAAGTGTTGGCGTATAGTTATATTTGTGAAGTCATTGTCAGTCAGGATCATAACCATATCCATCACCCCCCAAAGTGCCCTTTGTGACTACTACCTCCTGCTCTTTCTCCCAAATCTAGAAAACACCTGATCTCCTTTTTGCTACTATAGATTAGTTCACATTTCCTGTAATTTTTTATCAATGAAATAATATACTGTATATTCTTTTTTGTCTGGCTTCTTTTACTCAGCATAATTTGTTGAGATTCATAGGTTGTTTATTCCTTTTTATGTCTGAGTAGTATTCCATTGTAAGGATATACCTCAGTTTGTTTATCCATTCACTTGTTGATGAACTTTGGTACAGTTTGGTAAGTTTTGACATACATATACACACATAAAGTCGTTACTCCAACCAATATACCCATCACTGTCAAAAGTTTATTTCCAATGTTTGGTTATTACATATAAAACTACTATGAATATTCATATATGAAACTTGCTATGGCTATAGCTTTTATGTTTTCTCTTTAGAAAATATCTAGGGTTAAAATGACTAGATCATTTAGTAGGTATATATTAACTTTTTAAGACACTGCCAAATTGTTTTTTAAGAAACGATTTCCCAATCTTGTATACATTACCACTCTTTCTAATTCTGCCCAACACATGGTTTGGTAAGTCTTTTTAATATTTTACATTCTGAAAAGTAAACAGTAGTATTTCGTCACAGTTTTAACTTGCATTTCCATAATGGCTAATGATATTGAGCAACTTTTCATATATTATTAACATTTTAATGCATTTCCTTCCTGTCTTCTCTCTGTTCTTTTTATTAATCCTTTACTACATGGAGAGAAATGCTTTCTCAAATTTTTGTTCATGGTTGAAATTTCATACTGGTGGTCAATATTTCTGTTATAATTAATGTAATAACTATGGTGTTTTTCTAATGGAAAAGTAGCTTCATGCTTGATATAACATTGATACTGAATTCCAGCCTTTAGATAGCTCTAAACTGTATCATTTTATGAATAAAAAATGAAAAGTTCTGAAGCAGCTGAAAATTTAGTAGCAGTTGTAGTCTTGATATTAACTATTATTTTGTTTGCAGCTCTAAAATTCAGTGTGAGCTGATAGTTACTGTTGCAATGAGTTTAGGAACTGCTTTGCTCCAAATCAGAGTGATTTTTGTAAAAGCAAAAACATTTCAGCTCAACATGGTGGCCTCCGAGAATAAACTGAGCAGAGAACATCAACAAAGGGAATCTTACTTTAGTCTCAGAAACGCTGAATGTTTATTTTTAAATGAAATATTTTCTTTGTATTAGGGGGCTTCCAAAAATTGCATTTTGCAAGTTTGGTCTTGGAGTACAAAATAAAGCAGTGCAAAGGCTAACAGAGTTATGTCAAGAGTACACTTTGGTTATAGCAAATACCCTCTTCCAACAACATAAGAGACAACTCTACGTATGGACATCACAATGATGGTCAATACCAAAATCAGACTGATTATATTCTTTGCAGCTGAAGATGGAGAAGCTCTGTGAGTGAGTGAGTGAGTGAGTGAGTGATAGTTGCTCAGTCGTGTCCAACTCTTTGAGACCCCATGGACTGCAGCACACCAGGCTCCTCTGTCTGTGGAATTCTCCAAGCAAGAATACTGGAGTGGGTTGCCATTTCCTTCTCCAGAAGCTCTATACAGTCAGCAAACATAAGACCAGGAGCTGACTGTGGCTCAGATCATGAATTCCTTATTGCAAAATTCAGACTTAAATTGAAGAAAGTAGGGAAAACCACTAGATCATTCAGGTATGACCTCAATCAAATCCCTTACCATTATACAGTGGAATTGACAAATAGATTCAGGGGATTAGATTTGATAGACAGAGTGCCTGAAGAACTATGGATGGAAGTTTGTGACATTGTACAGGAGGCAGTGATCAAGACCATTCCCAAGAAAAAGAAATACAAAAAGGCAAAATGGTTGTATGGCTTTACAAATAGCTAAGAAAAGAAGAGAAAGTGAAAGAGAAAGTTGCTCAGTCGTGTCTGACTCTATTCCATGGACTATACAGTCCATGGAATTCTCCAGGCCAGAATACTGGAGTGGGTAGCCTTTTCCTTCTCCAGGGGATCTTCCCAACCTAGGGATCAAGCCCAGATTTCCTGAATTGCAGGTGGATAGTTTACCAGCTGAGCTACAAAGAAGCCCAAGAATACTGGAGTGGGCAGCCTATCCCTTCTCCAGCAGATCTTTCTGACCCAGGAATTGAACTGGAGTATCCTGCATTGCAGGCGTATTCTTTACCAACTGAGCTATCAGGGAAAAGGAAAGATACCCATCTGAATGCAGAGTTCCAAAGAATAGCAAGTAGAGATAAGAAACCCTTCCTCAGTGATCTGTGCAAAGAAATAGAGGAAAACAATAGAATGAGAAAGACTAGAGATCTCTTCAAGAAAATTAAAGATACCAAGGGAACACTTCATGCAAAGATGGTCACAATAAAGGACAGAAATGGTATGGACCTAATAGAAGCAGAAGATATTATGAAGAGGTGGCAAGAATACACAGAAAAACTATACAAAAAAGATCTTAATGACCCAGATAACCATGATAGTGTGATCCCTCACCTAGACCTGGACATCCTGGAGTAGGCCATAGGAAGCATCACTACGAACAAAGCTACTGGAGGTGATGGAATTCCAGTTGAGCTATTTTAAATCCTGAAAGATGATGCTGTGAAAGTGCTGCACTCAATATGCCAGTAAATTTGGAAAACTCAGCAGTGGCCACAGGACTGGAGAAGTCAGTTTTCATTGCATTGCCAAAGAATGTTCAGACTACCTCACAATTGCACTCATTGCACATGCTAGCAAGGTAATGCTCAAAATGCTCAAAGGAGGAACTGAAGAGCCTCTTGATGAGCGTGAAAGAGGAGAGTGAAAAAAGCTGTTTTAAAACTCAACATTCAAAAAACTAAAATTATTGCATCTGGTCCCATCACTTCATGGCAAATAGATGGGGAAACAATGGAAACGGTGACAGACTTTTATTTTCTTGGGCTCTGAAATCACTGCAGATGGCGACTGCAGCCATGAAATTAAAAGATGCTTGCTCCTTGGAAGAGATGCTATGACCAACCTAGACAACACATTAAAAAGCAGAGACGTTACTTTGCTGACAAAAGTCCGTCTAGCCAAAGCTATGGTTTTTCCAGTAGTCATGTATAGATATGAGAGTTGGGCCATAAAGAAGGTTGAGCGCTGAAGAATTGATGCTTTTGAACTGTGATATTGAAGAAGACTGTTGAGAGTCCCTTGGACTGCACAGAGATCAAATCAGTCAATCCTAAAAGAAATCAATCCTGAATATTCATTGGAAGGACTGATGCTGAATCTGAAGCTCCAATACTTTTATCACCTGATGTGAAGAGTCGACTCATTGGAAAAGACCCTAATGCTGGGAAAGATTGAAGGCAGGAGGAGAAGGAGATGACAGAAGATCAGATGGTTGGATGGCATCACTGACTGGATGGACATGAGTTTGAGCAAGCTCCGGGAGATGGTGAAGGACAGGGAAGCCTGGTTGATGCGGTCCATGAGGTCGCAAAGAGTTGACACAACTGAGGGAGTGAACAACAACAACAAATAAGTTGCATTTATAGTCACCCTAGAGCTTACGTTCAGTGTATAAAAGCTGATCTAATCTTCCCATTCCAGATGAAGAAACTGAGGCCCTGGGAAGTAAAGAGATTTTTCCCAAGGGCACCTGGTGAAGTAGTGGCAGGGAGCACAGCTTAGTCAAGGTGGGCAATGGCCTCCATCCTGTGTCTTCTCTGAGTGGGATCAATTGTGAGTAAATCACAAGATCACAGAAAGTGAGTGTTGAAAGGAGAATTAGAGACCATCTAGTCTACTGCTCTTGTTGTAAAGTGAGAAGAAAACTGAGGCTTTTGGCAGGGGAGCAGCGTATCCAAGGCCATGCATAGCGATTTTATCATGTAACTGAGACTGAAAGTTGGTCCCCTGATGCTTAATTTTCAGGATGGCTAAGCTGGTCTGTTGCCTCTTCAGTGAATGAGAGGCCAGAGTCCAGGCCTTTGCTCAAAGCTTTGATGGGATTTGGAAAATTTCCTTGTGGAAGCACTCAACACAAGCATTTGAGTTGTCTTTGTAGCCCCAGTGATAAGGTGATTGCATCATCCATATTCTCTTTACCAATGACCCTTCCATGGCAAGGTAGCTGAGGCTGAGACCACGGGGCCAAAAAGCAAAGGATGGTCTCCATAGCAGATGAACAGTCATGTGTCTCTTTCCATCCATCATTCATTCAGCTGTCCATTCCTCTATTCCTTCATCCATACATACACTATTCCACAAAACCTGTAATCGCCATTATCACTGCCTTTGAGGAGCTCCCTGACTCTTGGGACAGTGAGATGTGTAAAAAACTAGTTAAGATACAAAATGTAATAAAGAGGTAACTTAACGTCCATTGGAAGACTTGAGAGGTATCACCTAATCTATCTAGGGTAGAGAAAAGCAGGGAGGATAGAAAAGGCTTCCCACTGTTGTGATCATGTGTTGACTCTAGAAAGATGAGCAGGAGATATTCAGATGGAAAACAAAAAGGAATGAATGCATTCCAGGATGAAGGAACAACCTGAGGAAAGATACCTCTAAAGTTTTATGAAAAATAGGACCACTTATTTTTAAAGTATTTGTATTTGTTTATATGTATGCATATACAAAAGGAGTTATATATTAAAATGTTAGTAATACTTATTTATGATGGGTTATAGGTGACCTACCCTGGTGGTGCAGAGGTTAAAGCGTCTGCCTGCAATGTGGGAAACCGGGGTTCGATCCCTGGGTCGGGAAGATCCCCTGGAGAAGGAAGTGGCAACCCACTCCAGTATTCTTGCCTGGAGAATCCCATGGACAGAGGAGCTTGGTGGGCTACAGTCCACAGGTTGCAAAGAGTTGGACACGACTGAGCGACTTCACTTTCACTTTCATAGGTGACCTTATAGGATTTCATTTTTTATTTTCATCCTTTTTTATCTTTTTTTCAGTAGTGAATGAGTGTCACTTGTGAAATAAAATAGTAATAAAAGTTTAGAAACAGTTTAAACCTTTTTCAGAGGAGCTTTGTTATTGAAAGTCTTACTTTCTTATTGAAAGTCCTAAAGATAGTCATGAAGGTTTTTTGTCAGGAAAGACTTACTGCCAAGTTTGAAAATTTTTATTTCATATAAGGCTTTCAGAAAAGATTTTATAGTAGATTTCTATGTATACACAAAGATTTCCTACAATTTGAAGAGGAAGAAAAACTCAAATAAGAGTGTTGAAACACAGTTATTCCTTCAAACATTTATTTAATAAATATACATCATGTATCCCTTTCAAGGTCTACAGAGAATTCAGGCAAAGAGATCCCTTCAAGGACAGGTCACACAGATGAACATGAGCGTAAGACAAGGCAGAGAAGGCCAACAGCTGGGAGAGAGGTTGGCTGTGCCACTCTGGAAGTGATGAGAGTCAGAGAATGAGCACCCGTGGACTTTTGCGGATCACCACGACTATTCCCACCAGCACTATCTAAAATGATAGCAAATACCTGCAACATTCAAAGTGAATTGCAGCCCGTTAGTGGGTCATTTGCACTCATCTCACATGCTTGCAGGAGAAGGCAATGGCACCCCACTCCAGTACTCTTGCCTGGAAAATCCCATGGACGGAGGAGCCTGGTGGGCTGCAGTCCATGGGGTCGCTAAGAGTCGGGCACAACTGAGCGACTTCACTTTCACTTTTCACTTTCATGCATTGGAGAAGGAAATGGCAACCCACTCTAGTGTTCTTGCCTGGAGAATCCCAGGGACCGGGGAGCCTGGTGGGCTGCCGTCTGTGGGGTCGCAGAGAGTCGGACACGACTGAAGCGGCTTAGTAGCAGCAGCAGCACATGCTAGCAAAGTAATGCTCAAAATTCGCCAAGCCAGTCTTCAGCAATACGTGAACGGTGAACTTCCAGATGTTCAAGCTGGTTTTAGAAAAGGCAGAGGAACCAGAGATCAAATTGCCAACATCCGCTAGATCATGGAAAAAGCAAGAGAGTTCCAGAAAAATATCTATTTCTGCTTTATTGACTATGCCAAAGCCTTTGACTGTGTGGATCACAATAAACTCTGGACAATTCTGAAAGAGATAGGAATACCAGACCATCTGACCTGTCTCTTGAGAAACCTATATGCAGGTCAGAAAGCAACAGTTAGAACTGGACATGGAACAACAGACTGGTTCCAAATAGGAAAAGGAGTACGTCAAGGCTGTATATGGTCACCCTGCTTATTTAACTTATATGCAGAGTACATCATGAGAAACGCTGGGCTGGAAGGACAAGCTGGAATCAAGATTGCTGGAAGAAATATCAATCACCTCAGATATGCAGATGGCACCACCCTTATGGCAGAAAGTGAAGAGGAACTAAAAAGCCTCTTGATGAAGGTGAAAGAGGAGAGTGAAAAAGTTGGCTTAAAGCTCAACATTCAGAAAACGAAGATCATGGCATCTGGTCCCATCACTTCATGGGAAATAGATGGGGAAACAGTGGAAACAGTGTCAGGCTTTATTTTTCTGGGCTCCAAAATCACTGCAGATGGTGACTGCAGTCATGAAATTAAAAGACGCTTGTCCTTGGAAGGAAAGTTGTGACCAATCTAGATAGCATATTAGAAAGCAGAGACATTATTTTGCCAACAAAGGTCCGTCTAGTCACAGCTATGGTTTTTTCCAGTAGTCATGTATGGATGTGAGAGCTGGACTGTGAAGAAGGCTGAGTGCTGAAGAATTGATGCTTTTGAACTGTGGTGTTGGAGAAGACTCTTGAGAGTCCCTTGGACTGCAAGGAGATCCAACCAGTCCATTCTGAAGGAGATCAGTCCTGAATGTTCATTGGAAGGACTGATGTTGAAGCTATGGACTGTAGCCTGTCCAGGTTCCTCTGTCCATGGGATTATCCTGGCAAGAATACTGGAGTGGGTTGCCATTTCCTCCTCCAGGAAACCTTCCAGACCCAGGGACTGAACCTGTGTCTCCTGGGCCTCCTGCATTGGAAGGTGAATTCTTTACCACTTGAGCCATCTAGGAAGCCCTAGTTTCAGGTATGTAACACAATTATTTAGTATTTGATATATGTTGTGAAATGCATCAGGTTAATATCCACCCCATACATAGTTACACATTGTTTTATCTTGTATTGAGGACTTCTAAGATTTACTCTCTTAGCAACTTTCAAATATACAATACAGTGTTATTAACCACATTTGTCATGCTGTATTTACATCCCCATGATTTATTTTATAATTTGAAGTTTGTACCTTTTAACCCCTTTCATCTATTTCAATACCTCCTACTCCTCACATCTATTTTCTTTTTTAAATAAACTTTTTCTTTTGGAATAACTTCAGATCGACAGATAAATTGCAAAGATACTTCAGAAAGTTTTTGCATATTTTTACCCAGCTTTCCCTAAAATGTTAACATATTCTATAACCATGGTACATTTATCAAAACTGAGAGATTAACATTGGTCCAATATTATTAATGAAACTATAGATTTTATTTGACTTCCATGTGTTCTTTCACTGATGTTTTTTTTCTGTTTTAGCATCCAACCCTGGATTATATTTGGGAGTCGAGTAAAAAGTGAAATTGTATAAACAATACAAAATATCAGGGTATGTTGCTCAGATTAAGAATAAGTATTGTTGTGTGGAACTTGTTTCCATTACATGTACTATAGGTTGTAGTTTTACTGAAAGTGGCTGTTGAAAAAAGTAAGAGACGTAGTGCTAAAATACGCCAAAGAATTAAGCATTCTTGTCATTATGGAGATTAATATTCTAGTTAAAAGCAAAACAAAACATCTGAATACAATAACATGAACACTGGTGCAAAGTCAGAAAATGCAAAGTAACACAGGACTGTAGATCTAAGAGAGGACAGAGCAGAGTAGAGCAATCCTTTCATTCTGCCTACACTGATGTACTGAACAGGCTTCTCCTTTGGAATAGAATGTAACTGGCCCCGTACATGTTGTTGAGTTGGATGGTGTTCTTGGATCAAGCAGGTGAATGGGATGCATCATAGGAACACACTATAAACAGTAGCTAAACCTAGTACTACTCTCCCCAGGCTGTTCTCTTAGGCCTGGCTTTGTCCTTAGTGAATTAACTAATGGTTATAAAAGGAGTTGGTAAAATGCAGTTGATATATTTACTTTGAATAAGTCACTATCTCTTCTGGGCCTCAGCTTCCTCATCTGTACAATGGGGACATGACTCTTGCCCTGGCTCCCTCTCAGGGCTGTTGGGAGAATCAAGTGAGAAGAAAAGTGTTTTATAAATTAGTAAGTAGTTATATAGATCTATATAAAAATTATGATTTCTGATACGAATTTTCATTTGTATTATTCTTTTTTGTATGGTAAACATTTTGAGAACAAGGATCATATTACATATCTTCATAACTGTAGGTCCTATAACCACGCCTAGGCCCTTATGGCAGACTCATCTCTATGCAGACATAAGGACCTCGGCACATCTTCCCCTCCATGGACTTGCAGATGTTCATGCAGTTCCCAAAAGTGTACTTCCCCCATCTTCTTCCTCCATCTAGCAGGGCAGAGTCAAGCTAGATTAGCTCTTACTGATGCTGCACATTTGGATCTCAGCATGGACCTACCTACTTACTGGAGAACTACCCAGTTTCAGTTTTTCTTATTTCTGGGAAGTAATCTAAATGTCCACTGATAGATGAATGGATAAAGAGGATGCTGTATATACATACAATGAAATGTGAGTCAGCCATAAAAAGAATGAACTCTTGCCATTTGCAGCAACAGGAGTGGCCCTGCTGCTGCTACTGCTGCTAAGTCGCTTCAGTCGTGTCCGACTCTGTGCGACCCCACCCTCGGGGGTATTAAATTAAGTGAAGTAAGTCAGAGAGAAGACAAATACTATTTAATCTCATACGTGGAGTCTCAAAAAAGAAAAGCAAAACAAAACAGATTTACAGATCGCTTTGTAATGCATTTGACTGTCAGATTACTATGTAGTATACCTGAAACTAACATGATATTATGTCAAGTATACTTCAATAAAAAATATGAAAATAGTTTAATTCTTCAAAAAAGTTTCTAAGATACGTACATACACCACATCCATATATATGAAAAATACTGAAAATCTCACCCAATAAAGGCAAATCTTACCTATGACTGCATTTAAAAAAATTATATGGAGTAAAATGTGTAAAAGTCCAGTTCCTTTACCTCTCCCCTTTCAATTCCCAAGAGTAAGCACTGTTAGCAATTTTTCCCTATATTTATACTGACATTTACCTCCATTTTGAAAAACAAAAAATAAGATCATATTATACAAAATTCTCGCAACTTGTTTTTTTGCACTCAACATCAGTAAAGGGCATCTTTTTTAGCATAGTATATAGTTGTTGCTGTTGTTGCTAAGTCATTTCAGTCGTGTCCGACTCTGTGTGGCCCCATAGACAGCAGCCCACCAGGCTCCCCTGTCCCTGGGATTCTCCAGGCAAGAACACTGGAGTGGGTTGCCATTTCCTTCTCCAATGCATAAAAGTGAAAAGTGAAAGGGAAGTCCCTCAGTCGTGTTTGACTTTTCGTGACCCCGTGGACTGCAGCCCACCAGGCTCCTCTGTCAGTGGGATTAGAGAGCCATCTAATTCCTTTTAATGTTGTATAGTATTCTGCTGTGTGGATATATCATTCAATTATTTAATTAGTCACCTATTGATGGGTATTAAGTTGTTTCCAGATTTATGTAGCTACAGTACTGTAATAAGTGTTCTTGAACTTTATGTATTTATGCTATTTTTTTTTTTTCTTGGTAGGATGGACCCCTAAAAAAGTGCTGGTTTTTTTTTAAAGATAAAAGATACACGTTTCTAATATTATTAGATGTTGTCAAAGTACTTTCCAATAAGTTTATGTCAGTTTACACTTCCACCAATAGTGTACGAGTGTCTACATGATTGGCATTATCAATCATTGCAGTGATTTTTTTTTGGCCAAGCCACACCAGATCTCAGCTCCCTGACCAGGGATTGAACCCAAGCCATGGCAGTGAAAACCCAGAATCCTAACCACAAGGCTACCAGGGAACTCACTTAGTATTTTTTTAGTCAATATTCTTTTTTTTTTTTTAGCTTTGTCTTTTATAGTGGAGTATAATTGGTTAACAATTTGTATTAGTTTGAGGTGTACAGCAAAGTGATTCAGTTATAGTATATATGTATCTATTCTTTTACTTTTTTACTTAAAAATTTTTATTTATTTATGGCTCTGCTGGGTCTTTGCTGCTGCACGAGGGCTTTCTCTCTCTGTTACTGTGAGTGGGGACTACTCTAGTTGCAGTGAGCAGGCTTCTCATTGTGGTGGCTTCTCTCTAGGGTGCTGGGGTTCAGTAGATGCAGCACACAGGCTCAGTAGTTGTGGCCCGCAGGCTCTAGAGCATGGGACTGGTAATTGTGGCCTATGGGCTTGGCTCCCCGCTGGTATGTGGGATCTTCCTGGATCAGGAATCGGACTGTGTCCCCTGCATTGGCAGGTGGACTCTCAACCACTGAACCACCAGGGAAGTCTCACATGTGTCTATTCTTGAGGAAAAGAGTTGGAGGGGGGAAGGGATAGTTAGGGAGTTTGGAATTAACATGTACATTCTGTTGTATTTAAAATGGTCTGTTGCTCTGTGACGACCTACAGGATGGGGATGGGGAGGGAGGTTCAAGAGGGAGGGGATATACGTATACCTGTGGCTGATTCCTGTTGATATATGGCAGAAAACAACAGAATATTGTAAAGCAATTATCCTCCAACTAAAAATAAATAGATCCAGGAGCCACAACTACTGAGCCCGCGTGCTGAGCATGTGGTCTGCGACAAGAGAAGCCTCTGCGATGAGCAGCCTGTGCACCACAACTAGACAGCAGCCCCTGCTCTCTGCAACTAGAGACAAGCCCGCATAGCAACAAAGACCCAGCACAGCCAAAAGATAGATAGATAAGTAAGTTATAAAAGGGATAACCAACAAGGACCTACTGTATAGCACAGGGAGCTCTGCTCAATATTATAAATGGGAGAAGAATGAATCAATATTCTTAATCCTATCAGACTGAATGTGGCAGAAATGATTGATTGGCTCACTCAACATCCCATGTAACTGCCTTCTGGTATGTCTTCCTGAATTGGAGACTGGAAACACAAATCATATTTCCCAGACTGTTTCCAGCTAAGACCACAAATCAGATATACCTTGGTAAGACCCGAGTTTGGAACTGAGTTAAGTAGGGAGAGAGGCAGTGCATAAGGTAGCCATTTGTGCTGAGATGAAGTGCAGGAGACGGCATGGTTCTGGGGTCAGCAGCTCTAAGAGAGGCTTTCTGATTGATTGTGGGAGGGCCACAGCTCCCTTGGTGGCTCCCACCAGTAGGACCTGGGAGTCACTCCTGAAAGCTCAGCCTGGAGTCTTCAGCATTCCCAGTGATTCTTCAGATGATTTCATTCCCTGAAATAAATATTCTTATGCTTTCTTTTTATCCATTATCTACAGTAGATCCTATATATTTTTTCCTATTATATTCAGTTATGTGACACTGTCAAATTATTAAACTCTTGGGACCTAGCCTCCTTTTTTATATATATAAAAAAGAGATAGATAATAATGCCTATCTATGGGAATGTTGTGAGGGTTAAAAGTCAGTAAGTGACTAAGTTACTCTGGGTTCACCAAGACTTGTAGATAGTGGGTCTGTTTTCTCTTCCTTCTGTTTAGACTTACTCACATTGTAAAAGCCAGCTCAAATGCCATCTCTTAATACCCTTGGGGAGGCAAAATTATTGTTGTCTTCTCCAGGCTTTCACTACATTTAACTAATTCCTTTACAGGTCATAACATGTTTTACTATTACTTATTCATATATGTGTTTGTCTCTCCAAGTAGCTTTTTGAGCTCTTTGAGGGCAGGGATGCTCATGATCTAGCTTTTTATTTTCAGGCCCTGACACAGAGCAGGGGATGAGTGAAGTGTGTTGGTTGAATGAATTAACCCTAGCCTTGCCTCACTGACCTCCTCAGTATCCCACCCCTTGCTGCAACCATCAACTCTTAATGACCCTGTTGGTATCTTAGACTAGGATCACTTGGCTACAAGGAACTGGAAGCCTTTTAAATGAGCTCAAGCAAAGATGGGTATATGGGTAAGCTTTAGGTGCAGGAAACAAAAATCAACATAGCTATTGTAAGTAGATAATGATGTAAGGAAAAATGAGGTACTTATAAAAGTTGTTGTAAATTAGAAGGAGTAAGTTGTAGGCTGGACCTTCAGGATTAATTCTCAGAATAACACTGCCAAACTGACTTGCCAGGGGAGCTGCCACTTTCGGGAGCAAGGGGATCAGGAGCCCACCAATGGAGCTACAGCTTTTCAACAATAGACGACGTAGCTGCAACTGAGAGATCGGGATGCTATCGCTGCTACTGTGCCAAGAACTACCTCTAGATAATCACAAAGTTAGTGATTAGCCACTGAGATACTGTTACAGAAAAACCCAGTCTCTATAACTGTTCTTTCCAGCAGCTGTAGCCAAAGCCTCAGGAAGATGGTCTGCCTCACTTCTGCCTTCTCAAATTTTCATGAGTGCCTTTAACTCGTGGACATTTCTTTCCTGCCCCTCCTGTATTAGTTTTCTCTTGCTCAGTAAATTATCACAAACTTTGTGGCTTATAACAACACATATTTATCATCTTAGTTTCTGTGGGTCAGAAGTCTGTGGATGACTTAGGTAGGTCCTTTCCTCAAGGTCTCTCAGAAAGCTATAATCATGGTGTTGGCAGTTTGCATTATCATCAGAGGCTTCCAAGCTCCCTCAAGTTGTTGGCAGAATTACTTTTCTTGTGGCTATAGAATTCCTGGTGGCATGTTTTTTAAAGGACAGAAGGAGAGTGAGAATGAGTCTGCCTGGAATCAGATATCCTGAGAGCACCTGGGGATAGTGACTCTATAGAAATGAGCTCAGTTAGTGCTTAGCTCTTGACTTCTAAATTCTATTCTTAATGAAAAGAGTAAGAACTCTTTGGAGACATGACTCATTTGAGGACTGGTTCAAAGAAAGTACAAGAGCCTAGAACATCTTGGGGCAAAAACCAAGGAAGTGCTCAGAGAATGATAGAGACATGTCAAAAGGATGAGTGGTATAACTATTTTGGAAGACAGTTTAGTGATTCTTATTAAGTATGTATTTAACCCTACAACCCACCCATTTCACATCCAAGAGAACCGAAAATATATATCCCCATAAAGACTTGTACATGAACGATCACAGTAGCTTTATTCATAACTGCCAAAATCTTACAATCAATAGTTAAATAGATAAATTAGTGGTAGTATTGGGTTGGCCAAAAAGTTCATGTGGGTTTTGGGGGGATGTTACAGAAAATCCAAATGAGCTTTTTGGCAACCCAATACATCCATACAATGGAATACTACTCAGCAATAAAAAGGAAGTACTGACTTACACATGAACAACATGGATGATCTCAAAATATTATGCTGAATGAAAGAAACTAGACACAAAGGAGTACCTATTTACTGAAATTTTATTTACATGAAATTTTAGAAAAGGCAAAATTAAGTTACAGTGATAGTAAGCAGACTGTCGGTTGCCATGGTAGGGGAAAGGTAAGGGATTGACAGTAAAGGGGCGCAAGGGAACTTTCTGGGTCAGAATCGGTGTAGAAGTGGTTACAAGGGATATACACGTGTCATAAATCATCAAGCTAAACACTTAGAACAGGTGTATTTTTACTATACGTAACGTATTCCCTGATAGCTCACTTGGTAAAGAATCCAATACAGGAGACCCTGGTTCAATTCCTGGGTTGGGAAGATCTGGTGGAGAAGGGATAGACTACCCACTCCAGTATTCTTGGGCTTCCCTGGTGACTAAGCTGGTAAAGAATCCGCCTGCAAGGAGGGAGACCTGGGTTCAATCCCTGGGTTGGGAAGATCCCCTGGGGAAGGGAAAGGCTACTCACTCCAGTACTCTGGCCTGGAGAATTCCATGGACTATACAGTCCAAGGAGTCTACAAAGAGTTGGATATGACTGAGCGACTTTCACTTGCACTTTTATACCTCAATAAAGTTGATTTTAAAACTTGGGCAGAAGATCTGGACACTTCACAAAACAGGATATCCAAATGACCAACAAACTTCTGAACAAGTTCTCAACCTCATTAGTAATCATAGGAATGCAGATAAACATAATGTGAAATCACTACACGCCCACTGAATGATTAAAATAATAAAGACCGATAATACCAAGTATTGGTGGGGATGTGAAACAGCTGGAACTCTCATACACTGCTGGTGGGTGTGTAAATTGGTTCAACTATTTTGGAAGATAGGTTTGGCATTATCTTCTAAACTGGTTTTATAATGTGAACCTTTGAAAGAAACCCACTTGGTCTGTGGCAGATGTCTCGCACTTGTCACATTCCTTTAACCCACGTCTGATTTCAGCTGAAAACTGGAAAACAGTTCCAGCTCTCCTCATGGTGCTAGTGTGTCACCTCACATCTTTCCTTATTTTGCCTCAGGACCTTCTCTGATACCTGTAGACCTACAAGCAAAGTCACAAGGCCTTTGGGAGTCAACTTCTCTGGGGATAATGTCATTCAATGAGGGATGGAAGCCAGTGGACAAAAGCTCTTATCTTTCAGTGGTTCTAATCTGAGAGACATTCTGTATGTTTCTCTGAGGTTATGGTGGAAGTGAGACCCTCCATAACACACTCTCCATTGGCTTTCCCTTCCCTGGTGGCTCAGAGGGTAAAGCGTCTGCCTGCAGTGCAGGAGACCCGGGTTCAATCCCTGTGTTGGGAAGATCACCTGGAGAAGGAAATGGCAACCCACTCCAGTACTCTTGCCTGGAAAATTCCATGGACAGAGGAACCTATAGTCCATGGGGTCTCGAAGAGTCGGACACGACTGAGTGACTTCACTTTCCCTTTGTCTCATTTCTGTTTTCTAGCATCACCTCCTAAATAAACTGAACCCAAATATTTATCTCAGGCTCTGTTTTTTTTTTTTTTTTTTTTTAATCTAAACTTAGGTAGTTGATACCAGAAGTGACCTCAGGGTGAACACACCCTCAGGATAGTTTCTGGAACTGAATCACTCACTGATCAGATGACAACAAGGACTCTGTTGATGATAAGTTGAGCAATGATAGCCCCTGATAAGCTGTGCGGTCACAATGACTAAGCTCTTAACCAGTGGGAAACTAGAAGTACAAGTGGAAGGAGTATGTCAGAATATGTAGTAGCTTTAGCATAGGGATTCTCAGCTATTTAAAAAAAATTTTGCTCCCTAAGGAGAAAAATTAATTTGAAGAATTCTTGGTAGGAGGTAGGCAAAAGAGGTGATGGTGATCAAAAGATACAGACTTCTAGTTGTTCAGTCGCTAAATTGTGTTTGACTTTTTGTGACTCCATGGACTGCAGCAGACCAGGCTTCCCTGTCCTCTGCCCTTCCCAGGTGGCTCAGTGGTAAAGAATCCACCCGCCAGTGCAGGAGACACAGGAGTTTCAGGTTTGATCCCTGCGTCGGAAGATCCCTTGGAATAGGAAATGGCAACACACTCCTGTATTCTTGCCTAGAAAATTCCATGGACAGAGGAGTCTAGGGGGCTGCAGTCCATGGGGTTACAAAAAGTTAGACACGACTAACTTTTGGTCCAACTCTCACATCCATACATGACTACTTGAAAAAAACATAGCTTTGACTATATGGACGTTTGTCAGCAAAGTGATGTCTCTGCTTTTTAATACACTGTCTAGTATGAAAAGGCAAAAAGACTTCTAGTTACAAGACAAATAAGTCTAGGGAATGTAATGTATAGTATGATGACGATAGTTAAGCATACTGTTTTGTATATATGAAAGTGGCTGAGAGTAGGTCTAAAAAGTTCTCATCATAAGAGACAAAAATTATAACTATATATGGTGATGGATGTTAACTGAACTTACGGTAGCAATTATTTCATAATATATACATGTATCAAGTCATTATGTTGTATACCTAAAATGCTGAAACTCCAGTAATTTGGCCACCTCATGCGAAGAGTTGATTCACTGGAAAAGACTGATGCTGGGAGGCATTGGGGGCAGGAGGAGAAGGGGATGATAGAGGATGAGATGGCTGGATGGCATCACTGACTCGATGGACGTGAGTCTGAGTGAACTCCGGGAGTTGGTGATGGACAGGGAGGCCTGGCGTGCTGCAATTCATAGGGTCGCAAAGAGTCGGACACGACTGAGCGACTGAACTGAACTGAATACCTAAAATGAATATAATGTTGTATATCAACCATAACCCAATAAATTATCTCTAGCTAAGGAAATGAAATACTAAAAAACAAGATTTTATCAAATAGGGTTGAACTTTAGAGGATACAAACCATTATAAAATCTTAGGTGTTTTTTTGCCCACATAAGAACAAGTTTTTACTTCCTTGGGGAAGATATTGTCAACATTAAGATCGTGTGCCCTAGAACTTGAATGATATTATAATTCGTGGAATTGGCTGGATTTTTTTAGATAGCATAAAAAACAATTTCAGATTCAGGTCATCCACCTACCAACTCAGGGCATGTATGAGATCCAGAAAACCTCCATGAAAGATTTTTTAAAATCCTTTTTTTCCTGCAGCTAGAGAGGAGAGTATGCTGAAAATCAGGCCTGGAATATAATAGTTGGTGTGTCAGAGACCCCTTGACTGTTCTTATTTAAAAATCAGTTCCCATAGGTAGGGGGTGGAACCCTGAGGCCTGAGACATTTGGGAGGATGCAGCTGAGAATCTTGTACCTCTGACAAGGAGTCCCTCTCACTTGTTAGCATAGAGCAGCCACCCTTGATTTGAGACTGTTAGTTTCCCATTGCTGCTGTAACAAACTATCACAATTGTAGTGGCTTCATATAACAAACATTCATTATATTATAGTTCTGTGGTCCAGAAGTCCAAAATAAGTGTTACTGGGCTAAAAGCAAGGTGTTGGCAGGGCTGTGTTAGTTTCTGGAGGCTCCACGGAATAATCTGTTCTCTTGCCTTTTCTAGTTTTTGGAGTTGTTTTTATTCCTTAGCTGGTAGCTCTCTTCCTATCTTCAAACGGTGAGTGGGGTGCTCCTCACACTGAATCACATCTCACATCTGGCCTCTTATGTAGTCTAATCTACTGCTTCCTCACTCTTCTGCCTATTTTTCCCATTTTTATGGATCCTTGTGATTACACTAAATCGACCTGGACATTCCAGAATAACCTCATCTCAAGACCTTTAATTAATCACACATGCAAAATCCCTTTTGTGAAAGGAAGCAACATATTCATAGGTTCTGGGGATTAGGATGTGAACATTTTTAGGGAGCCATTATTCTGCCCACCATTGAGACTATCCAAAAATAGCTTAGAATTAATTTACTGGGTTATGATCTTGGGTTAAGTTACTTAACCCCTCTGCACCTCAGTTTCCTCACCAATAAAATGGAGGGGTGGAGGATAACAGTATAGACTATCTCAGAGGGTTGTTAAGAGGTTTAAAAGAAATGGTGCTTGGAACAGTTATCTGGCACATGGTAAGTACTATGTGATCATTTATTAAGTACATTTTCATAACATATTATGTGCCAGGCATATTCTAGATACTGGGGATATGAATAGTACGGGTAGGAATATAACTCACTCTAACAGAGCTCAGGGAGTCACATACACAAATACGGTTACTACACTGTCTGTTACATGCCATAAGCGGCATGAAGTACTATAAGATGACAGCATTGTGAAGGCTCAGAGAAACTTAAGAAATATTAATTGAAAGAACAAAGGAACAGGACGTTTGAACTGGGCTTTGTAGAATGAATAGGCTTTGGCCAGTGAGATAAAAGAGAAGGGCTATAGACATGAAGAAATGTTAAGTTCAAAGAACATTAAGTAGCATTTCAGTGTGGCTGGAACAAAGTATATACCATGTGAGATGAAACTAGACAAGCTGGTGTAAGCACCAAGGTTGTACAGTGCTAAATTAAGGAGTTTAGATTTTATCCTGAAAGCAACAAAACCCTTTCAGAGTATTTAAACAGGGGAAGGCATCAGATTTGTGTTTTTAAAAGGACACTCTGGTTTGGGAGAGAATGGATACATGTATACGTATGGGTGAGTCCCTTTGCTGCTCACCTGTAAGTATCACATTGTTAATCTGCTATACCCTAAAACAAAAAAAAAAAAAAAAAAAAAGAATAATCTTGGTCATTAAGAATGGATTGAATCTGGAGACTCTGAAAGCTGCTCCAGTTGTCTAGGTGATGGTGGTGAGTGAACAGAAGGGCAAGAACTTGAGAAATATGTAGGATACTCTACAAAGACGGTAACCAAGAATGGGGGCTAAGTTCAGGTTTCTGGGTCAGTGAACTGCTGAATGACGGTCCATTCTCTAAGATCAAGAAGTAATGTGAGTCACAATTTTGAGGGGAAATGGTGGTAGGAATAGCCAGCATTCCAAACGACTTAATACGTACTAAACTGCACTTAACTATTATTACAGAAAGGATACAGGTACTACTTACAGAGAAACTATGGCTTAGAAATGTTAAAGTCGTATCACTAACATCTGTATAGCTGAAATTTGAAACAAAGCAATCTGATTCCAAACCCTTCCTCGCTAATGTTAAACGTTTCAGTTTTGGCCGTATGGAATCTGACGTACAGAGCGGGTATGCAAACACTGCACTGGGAAATAGAGGAGGCATTGGGAAACAGAATCCAAGCTCAGGCAAAAGGTTTGCGTTGAATGTAGCCTCCTTCATAGGGAAAAACTAGGAAAAGAAGCCCATTCTTTTCCTGTCAGTAACAACAACTGAAACCTCCATTACCATTTCTTTGCCTCCTTCCCACCGCGCCCCTCCCCCGCCCCAAATCCAGTATAATAAGCGTCTGGCTCTGAGGTCATAGGAGATGGGGAGGTTTCCAAATTCAGCGCTTGGCATCGAGCTAGCGGATGCGGAGAGGACCGTAAGATAGGGGGTGAGCCGTATTCTTTGACCATGACTATACCACCAACAACCCTGAAACCGGCCCAAAGCCTTCTGCCTCGAAGGAGCCCGAAGCAGTAGACCTTGCGGGGTCAGAGGAGAGACGCGAGCGCGATGACGTCACGGGCAGCCGGGTGCCTTCCCCAGTCTCTGGCGTCATGCGCCGATGACGTCATTCCAGGAGCTGACCCTCCCCCCGCCCGCACGCCTGGGTTGGCCTCGCTCACGTGGGTCCGTCCTGCCCTCCCCGCCCCCTCCCACCTGCGGGAGGTGGGGCGGGCCGGGGCTCCGCCGGCGCCTGTGCCTCACGGGGAGGGGCGGGGGCCGGTGGGCGAGGCGGTCCGCCCGGCCAGCGTCTTACAATAGCTCGGCTGAGGTGGGGGAGGCGGCTCAGCGGGCGCTGCAGCTGGAGTCCAAGGTGTGGGCAGCACCGTAGACGGCCCCTCACGGTTTCGCCCCCACACCCCTTTCCCTCTCTGCTCGTCTGTAGCGCCTTCCTCACCGACTCTACCGTCCTGCCCCAGACGCTTTTTTCCCTCAGACTTTTTACCCCCTCTTTCACGGAGCCCCGCGCTCTCGAGAGCCCCTCAAAGAACTCTGTCTCTCCACCTCCTTCCCCAGAGGCCACCCGAGCTCCTCACATCTCCGAGCAAGCGCCCCCCTCAGCCGCGTCGCCTAGGTCCCTCCGCCTCCCCGCCTCCAGCCACGGTCGCTGACCCCCTCCCCCCGATCCTCGCCCTGTCCTGAGGGGACTCCCGGGCACGAGCGGGAGGGGAGGCTCCGGGCGAGCAGCGGCGGCGGCGGCGGGCGGTAGAAAGTGAAGCGGCCCCTTGCGCACACTCGAGCGCTCACTCCGCGGCTTGGCCGCGGACACCGGGGTGGAGAAGGAGGAGGAGCCGAGTCGAGCCGAACAAGCGCGGACGGTGAGAGCCGGCTTCCCGCCCTGTACCCCTGGCGTCGCGGGTTGCGGGAGGCGCGGGGTGGGGGTTCCGGGACCCATTCATTCCCCGCCGCGGCCGGGCGGACGCGGGCGCCAGGTGAGGGAAGGCGGGGGCGTCTCTTTCGAGGCTGGCCGTTTCTGTCGGACCAACAAAGGCCCCCTGTGTAGTAACCCGCGGGGCCGCGGGTCTCTGACGCCTGGGGACCCCAGAGAGCCAGGGGAAGTCAGCGGAGGGGAGACCTCGCAGGTCCGGCTCCGGGAGCGACTGCCTCCTGAACTTTGTGGTCCTCGGATCCTAACTCTGGACCGCGTAGGGGGATCTAGCAAGGCGGCGACAGGTTCATTGTGCACAAGAAAAGTCACCTTTGTCCTGGCCGTGGGGATCACCTATAGAGTTGAACTCCTTGAAAAATACGAGTGGACAGTGCTTGACTTATGCCGCCCCTCCCCCACACCGGGAATACTCTGAACCCGTGGCGTTAAAACACGGGGAGACAAGATTTGGAGTTATTTTATGTTTCTTATTCCACTTCAAAAGACGTAATTATTATAACCTTTACTGTCTTGAATATTTTCACAGCAAACATTGCTAGGAGTGTTTTGGAAGAATACTTGAGAAGTTTTGGGTGTTGAGAGCAAAGTGCTTATTGTTTGTTCAGCCCTTTAGATAACTGTCTTACGCTTTTCCCCCCAGGACTGTGAAAGGTGATGAGAAGCGTTAGTAGTTTGGTTACCAATAAAAGTTTGAAGTCACTAGTCTAACCTTTAAGAGTTGTTCCTAGAAAAATCTTTAATCTTGCCTACTGTGTCTTTGTGCCCTGTCTAAACTTTGTCAGGGGAAAAGAGGAGTCGACAGTACACAAATATCTCGTTAGTCTTACCTTATGACTTCTACTTCCTGTGTGACCTTGAGCAGGTCACTTCCAGTTTTAAAGGTCCAGGAGTTTGCTTGTTTGCTTTTGTGCTATGTAGTTTTCAAGACTTTACTGAAGCACCCCCGCCCCGCCACCCCCCCCCCCAACTCTGGCCAAACCTCCCATGAAGTCTTTGCTGGCACCCACCCCCATAATCCTTGCAGGAAAAACTTTCTCATTGAGTCCCTCAGAGGCTTGGTAGGATTTATGCTACAGCACTTGTTAACACTTTGTTGTTGTTGTTCCTATTTGGAAAATCCTGAATCAGGTGCATATGAAATCCACCTCATCTTAACTAGAAACTCTACTTCTCAAGAAACAGGGTGAGATGGATGGAGAGAGTAACATGGAAATTTACAATACCATGTGTGTTGTAACTGAACAGGGGAAACTGGAACAGGGAACTGAAACAGGGGCTCTGTGACAATCTAGAAGGGTGGGATGGGGAGGGAGATGGAGGGAGGTCCAGGAGGGGGGCGCCATGGGCGTACCTATGGCTGATTCTTGTTGATGTATGAGAGAAAACCGCAAAATTCTGTAAAGCAATTGTCCTTCAATTAAATAAAGTGGCAAAAAAAAAAAAAAGGATTTTTGAATGATAGATCATGAAACATTCCATAAAGATTATCCCATTAGCTTATGGGTCTGTCTCGTAAATTTGCTTATTCAGTCATTCATTTACCCAATATTACTGGAGTCTGGAGAGCTACTGTATTTCAGGTCTCCTGCTTGGGCTATGGGGATTCAGAATCTGTTAAGACATTCCCTGTCTGTCAAAGAGCTCAAAGTCTAGTGGGTGAGGTAGGCTTGTAAACAATGAAGGCCTTCCCTAGTCTCTACAACAGCTGTACAGGGAGTAGTGTGCAATAATTGAGGCTGCTGGACCTGTTTTACAAGTCTTGTCCTGGTCAAAGTGAGTCCTGAAAGGAAGGTAGTGACCTGCCTCTCTTCTGGGAGGTAGGACTTGACAAAGAGCTTTTTTGAATGTATATTCAATTCAGTATACATTTACTAAGCACATGGTATGAGGCCCTGTGTTAAATTTGGAGGAAGGACTGCTTTCTATAAGGAGGTGGTTGTTCAGTCTCTAATGTGTCTGACTCTTTGCAACTCCCAGGAACTGCAGTAGGCTAGGCTAGGCTCCTCTGTTCTCTACTGTATCCCGGAGCTGGCTCAAATTCATGTCCATTGAGTCAGTGATGCTATCTAACCATCTCATCCTCTGTGGTCCCCTTCTCTTTTTGCCTTCAGTTTTTGTCAGCATCAAGGTCTTTTCCAGTGAGTTGGCTCTTCACATCAGGTAGTCCAAGTATTTCTAAAAGGAAGGCACTATATATCCAGCCCCACTCCTGACTAGTCATTGCTTAAAGATAAAATTTTAAACTTTTTGACACGAATAAGAAGCTCTCAGAAATCAGAGTACTGCCTGCCTTTGCAGCCTCACTTTCTACAACTTCCTTGCCACCCTCTTTTCATCTCTGCTTTTGCATGTGCTGTTCTGTCTAAAATGCCATCCTGCACCTGCCTATGGAGAAGCACTTGTACTTCTGGGAGAAAAATGAAAGTGTCCCTTAGTTTTTCCTCCTGTTACCTCCATATAATGAGTTGCTTTTCCGTTCTCGGGCTTATGTACAGACCACTCTTATAGATCTCTATAGCGCTTTGTTGCAAATTTTTTTGACTTTATCACACTGTTGCAAATATTAGCCTGTGAATTTTTTGAGGGCAAGATCTCTTAGTCTTAGTGCCTTGCAAAGTTTCTGGCACTGAATAAGAGTTTGAAATGAATGTATGAGTGAAGAAAGCAAATCAAGGCCCTTGAGAGATTACCTAATTCTTTGGGTTAGAATAATTTTAGCTCCAAGTGTAGTCCCTGCACCAGGATCATCAATAGAATCTGAGAATTTGTTGGAGTTGCAAATTACTTGTCCCATTCCAGACATACAGATGAAAAACTCTAGGGTTGGGGACCCCAGATATTTAACAATCCTCCACGTGATTCTGATACTCGCTAAAGTTTGAGAACCACTGGGTTAAATGATCTGCCTTTAATAAGACTATTACCTTGCTACCTCCCTCCCTGCTTCCTTTCTCCCTGCCTCCTCTTTCTTCCATAGCACAAAGTGCCTGACCTTCCGTTCCATTTCCTCCCATTCTGTTCCATTCCATCCCATCTGTTCCATTCTGTTCAGTTTCATTCCATTCCATCCTACTCTATTCCATTCCATTTCATATCATCTGTTTTTCTCACTTAACTGAAAGCTTCCTGAAAGCAGAGAATTTTGTTTTATTTACTTCTGTAATCCCAGGGGCTAAAATAGTGACTGCATATAGCAGCCATTGAAATATTTGTTGAATGAATAATATAAAAATGATTTAACTCTATTTACTGCCAGCTGCTACATTGGGGTTTATTCAAGAACAGTTTTCAGTAAGAAGAGGAACCTCACTCCAGTATGCAAATCCAAATGGATTCCAACATTTTGGGGGATTTATGTTATCAATAGATTGAGCTTTTTTTCCCCCCTTTTACTTCTGTCTTTCTCCATCAGAATCTGCATGATTTTTTCTTCTTGTGTTCTTTTTTTTCAGGATCTGAAAACTGCAGCTGAAATATCCTAGGCCAGGATTGCACTTAGTTTTGCAAGTTTAAGTAAGCACCCTAACTTTTGAACCTTTTAACTTGAAACTGTCTCTTCCGGCTCTCCTGTGGTTTTTGTCTTTCTCTAGTGATAACTTAAAGCCATACAAGGACCTGTTTGACTCCACACAAAGGTTTCTCTTCCTTGTGAAGCTCTTAAAGTGTTTTCTTTCTTTCACTTTCTTATTAGCCCTAAGATACCATATCCAGTTTTCTCTTTTTCTAACTTCCCTCTGGGAGATTGGCTTCATTTATTGATTCTTCATTTATAAACACTTGTTGAGTCTTTCTCTACCATGTGCTGGGTCCCATGCTGGGACAGATGTACGTAGGATGTGGTTCAAGTCCTTAAGGAATTAAAGATATTACAACATTATATAATAAGTATGGAAATGAAGGAGTTAAATGGAGGGATAAAGTGATGTATACTCATAAAGGTGGGAGAAAGCTGTCTTTCTAAATTTAAGTTGATCAAACAAGCATCATTTTGATAAGCAGACCTTAAACATTTTTTAATTAAGAGGTTGGCGGTTTTATTGGGGGAAACTAAAACAAAAATCAAGGTAGAATCAGCAATTGCTAATTTGAGATACTTCTCAATTTTATTGTTGTTGGTTTTAATGAAATTTCCTTCCCCCCTTTTTGTTTTTCTAAATCATGACTAGGAAGTAGGGAAAAAAAAAACTTTTTTAATAATAAAGAGAAAAGTTTATCAGAAAGAATATGCTGTTTCATTTTAATTCCTAAGGACTAATGTTATTATTTTGGGTGGGTGGTTAATGAAACTCAGAGAAAGTCAGGAGACCTTAATTTAGTCTTGATATTACTGCATGACTTTATGGAAATTATTTTATCTCTGTGCCTTTGGTTGTAACTTTAAAATCAGGATAGTAACAGTTGCTATGACTGGCTCACAGGTTTATGAAGCAACTAAAAAAATATTGAATATAAAAACACTTTTGAAAAGTATAATTTGTTAGCTAGTTGTTAGGTTGTGGTAAACTTATTAACAGCAGTTTACATTATTGAACAACAAGCAGGGATCCCCAACCCAGCGGTCCACATCTGGGATCTAATGTCTGATGATCTGAGGTGGAGCTGAGGTAATAATAATAATAGAGATAGAGTCCACAATAAATGTAATGCACTTGAATCATCCTGAACAACCCCCTTCTGTGGAAAAATTGTCTTCCATGAAGCCAGTCCTTGGTGCCAAAAAAGGTTATGGACCACACTGTACCAGATACCATGCGAGATATTTTTTCCAGTCTTCAGAATGAACCTGTAAGATGATTGCTAGTATCTCCATTTCAGTGATAAGGAGGCTAGGCTTAGACTGGTGAAGGGATCTTGTTCAAGGTTTTGCTGAAAGTGACAGACCTCAGTTCCAGTTCATATCCATCTGATTCAAGCAATATGTGTTGTGTTGGTTATTCCAGCTGCTTTAATTTTTCTGTATGGCAGATTTTAGGAATGTTTTGTAAGTTTATTGCTGTGAAAGTTAAATTTTTTCTTCATTTAGCTTTCTTTCTTTGTGCATAGAACGACTGGTGAAGAAAGATTTACTTGCGTTTATGTTTATCATGATTAGGTAAAAGAATAACATCCTTCCCTGGTACTTTTTATTCAGCTTCACAACAGCCATCTATGAGACAGATATTTATTTTATAAGTTAGTATCATAGAGATATTGTCTTACTCAAAGGCATATCATTAGGAAATGACTAAATATTGATTTAAAACTATGTTTTAAAAATCTAAATGTGTTACTTTATTTTTGCCACTATATCATAAAAGGCAATAACCTTTTAAACTCTATGAGGCTAAACTTTGGGGCACTAGAAATGTCCTTTTAGATTGCTCTCTAAACTCTCTAACCTCTTCTCACTAAGAAAATCCTGACTGAAGTCCATGGTTTGAACCACAAAAAAATAATTGCTGATAAAACTCTGCCGTATGGTCATGATATTGCAGACTTACAGGATAACACTTTTTCATTGAAGTTGAGAGAGCAGACTTTATCTGTATTCTGTCACTTGTGCCTGAATGTTTGTTTTTCCGTTGCCAATGTAAATTTATTAACATAGTGCAATACATTTCTCTGCTTTAGTGTTAAGCTTTATCTCTTATAAATAACTTCCTCCACTCTCTCATCTAGTCTTTGAGATGGGAGAAATCTGTGTGTCAGGATCCTCTAGATTATCCCCTCTCTAAGAGTAGTATAGTAATAAGTCAAAAAAGAACCAGAGCTTCATTGATCCCTCATAAATAGGATTTTATTTGGTATTGATTAATTCTCTAAAATTGATCTAAGTCTTATTAAAAAACTTCATTATGTTTTGGCTCTTATTCATGGGGATGGTGTGTGGTAATTTGCTTGCAGCATTGGGAAATTCATTCTTGTTTATGGGGCTTTCTTCCTCCACTTTTCCACTTTCAGTCCTCTGCAATGTCCCTTTCCTTTTCACTTTGTGTAAGTACTGAAGCTGACAAGAGCATTCTTCTCCTTTATAGAATCTGCCTTTTGAATCTTTGGGGATGATAAATGACAGTATATGTGTAGCTTCTACCTTTGTCTGTCTGCCTGTATTTTCATGGTTTAGCTTTTCTCATGCTCTCTCTCTCTGATTTGCACAAAGGGATTGATGGCTTCCTCATCTAAACTCTTGGCTCATAGTACTTTGTATATTATGGCAATATTATTTGTAATTTTTCTAGGGAAGGAGAAGATGTAGAAAGAAAAGTTAGGCAAAGACCTACTCGGACACTTATTTAGGCCTCTATTTCTTCATTTGGAAAATAAAAATAATACCTAACTTACAGGGTTGTTGTGAAGATTAAATGAATAATATGTGACAATGAATTGTAAGATGTATGGCACCCCACTCCAGTACTCTTGCCTGGAAAATCCCTTGGACGGAGGAGCCTGGTAGGCTGCAGTCCATGGGGTTGCTAAGAGTCGGACATGACCCAGCGACTTCACTTTCACTTTTCAATTTCATGCATTGGAGAAGGAAATGGCAGCCCATTCCAGTGTTCTTGCCTGGATAATCCCAGGGACGGGGGATCCTGATGGGCTGCCGTCTATGGGGTCACACAGAGTCGGACACGACTGAAGTGACTTAGCAGCAGCAGCAGCAGCAAGTTATATAGATGTTAGGTACAATTGTTGTAATTTTGTGACTACTATTTATGTCTGTTATGTATAGCAATGGTTTTTAGTTTTGGCTATGTGCTTGAACTACTTGTGAAGGTGTGGGGAAAAAAAAAATACAGTTGCCTGGACTGTATCTCCCGGCAGTCTTGATTCCAGCTTGTGTTTCTTCCAGCCCAGCGTTTCTCATGATGTACTCTGCATATAAGTTAAATAAGCAGGGTGACCATATACAGCCTTGATGCACTCCTTTTCCTATTTGGAACCAGTCTGTTGTTCCATGTCCAGTTCTAACTGTTGCTTCCTGGCCTGCATACAGATTTCTCAAGAGGCAGGTTAGGTGGTCTGGTATTCCCATCTCTTTCAGAATTTCCCACAGTTTCTTGTGATCTACACAGTCAAAGGCTTTGGCATAGTCAATAAAGCAGAAATAGATATTTTTCTGGAACTCTCTTGCTTTTTCCATGATCTAGCGGATGTTGGCAATTTGATCTCTGGTTCCTCTGCCTTTTCTAAAACCAGCTTGAACATTAGGAAGTTCATGATTCACGTATTGCTGAAGCCTGGCTTGGAGAATTTTGAGCATTACTTTACTAGAGTGAGAGATGAGTGCCGTTGTGTGGTAGTTTGAGCATTCTTTGGCATTGCCTTTCTTTGGAATTGGAATGAAAACTGACCTTTTCCAGTCCTGTGTCCACTGCTGAGTTTTCCAAATTTGCTGGCATATTGAGGGCAGCACTTTCACAGCATCATCTTTGAGGATTTGAAATAGCTCTACTGGAATTCCATCACCTCCACTAACTTTGTTTGTAGTGATGCTTTCTAAGGCCCACTTGACTTCACATTCCAGGATGTCTGGCTCTAGATGAGTGATCACACCATCGTGCTGGAATCAAGATTGCCGGGAGAAATATCAATAACCTCAGATATGCAGATGACACCACCCTTATGGCAGAAAGTGAAGAGGAACTAAAAAGCCTCTTGATGAAAGTAAAAGAAGAGAGTGAAAAAGTTGGCTTAAAGCTCAACATTCAGAAAACGAAGATCATGGCATCCGGTCCCATCACTCCATGGGAAATAGATGGAGAAACAGTGGAAACAGTGTCAGACTTTATTTTTTTGGGCCCCAAAATCACTGCAGATGGTGATTGCAGTCATGAAATTGAAAGACACTTACTCCTTGGAAGAAAAGTTATGAACAACCTAGATAGCATATTCAAAAGCAGAGACATTACTTTGCCGACTAAGGTCTGTCTAGTCAAGGCTATGGTTTTTCCAGTAGTCACGTATCAATGTGAAAGGTGGACTGTGAAGAAGGCTGAGTGCCGAAGAATTGATGCCTTTGAACTGTGGTGTTGGAGAAGACTCTTGAGAGTCCCTTGGACTGCAAGGAGATCCAACCAGTCCATTCTGAAGGAGATCAACCCTGAGATTTCTTTGGAAGGAATGATGCTAAAGCTGAAACTCCAGTACTTTGGCCACCTCATGCGAAGAGTTTGGAAAAGACTTTGGTGCTGGGAGGGATTGGGGGCAGGAGGAGAAGGGGATGACCAAGGATGAGATGGGTGGATGGCATCACTGACTCTATGGATGCAACTCTGAGTGAACTCCGAGCATTGGTGATGGACAGGGAGGCCTGGCGTGCTGCTATTTATGGGGTTGCAAAGAGTCGGACACGACTGAGCGACTGAACTGGACTGTATCTCAGGTCTTTCTCAGGTCTACTTAAGCAAAGTCTTCTGGAATCCTTATTCTTGAAAATTTACAGATGATTCTGATATGCAGCCAAGTTTGAAAAGTACTACCTTATAATATTTTGCATAAATGTCTTTTGTACTTACTATATGAAAACTGTTTTGTCATCTGCTGCTGCTGCTAAGGCTTCAGTCGTGTCCGACTCTGTGCAAAACCCCATAGACGGCAGCCCACCAGGCTCCTCTGTCCGCAGGATTCTCTAGGCAAAAATACTGGAGTGGTTTACCATTTCCTTCTCCACTTGTCATCTAAAGTCCATTTATTTGCTAAACACATATTATGCATCAGGCATTGTCACGGACTCTGAAGAAACAGATTGTAACCTGGTGCCTACCTTTAAATTTATAGTTGAGAACCAAACATTACTGTAGACAATTGTATTATATTGAGAAAAAAATGACACATGGCTATGTATACTGGTGGTATGTGAAGACAGAGGAAAGGCATCTACTTCACCTGAAATAGAGATGGCTTGGCAAGCCTTCTCAATGGAAGTGGAACCTAAATTGGATTTTGAGAGATAAGCAGGGGTTAACCAAGGCAGCGGTGGAGGGGTAGAAAGAGAAGGGAAAGGAGAACCTTCCTGAAAGAGAGCAGTATGAAGATTAGAAGGCTTGAGAGCATAATTTGGGGAATGCTGTGTAATGTAGTACACTTAGAGGATGGGGTGTGGAGTGGGGAGTAGTAAGAAAGGACAGGAAGGCAAGGCCCAGATGATGAATGACCTTTTGGATAGTGTACAAAGTACTTTAACTAATGTTATCTCACTTTATTCTTTCAACAGCTCCCAGGGTTAGCTTAAACAGGTATTATTTCATGTCCATTTTATAGAAATGAAAACAGGTTAATTGAAACACCTGAGGCTGTATAGCACAGCTGTGGTTTGAGGACTGGTTCTTCTGACTTGAGTGCATATTTTTCCCAATATACTTGTTCCAATAAGACTAGCTGTCTTATACTTTTATGGGAGATCAGGTGAACTCCGTAGATAAATGCATAGCAATTTGTAAGCTGTAAAGTGCTTGACTCATGTTGGCTATTAGTCAGGAGTTTGCACTAAGTGACCTATTCAAGTGCTTTTAGCTCTTAAGATTCTGTGGGCATTTTCTGGGATTTTCCTTTATCATATATATATATATGTATATTTTTTTTTTCTTCCACCAGGAGTTGGTAACTAGGGTTCAGCAAGCTAAAATAGTATCAGATAGTTACTCTTCCAATTTGATTGTCTTTACTCAGCTCCCCTTGTTTTTAAAATACATTTGTTTCTTTTATTATGAAAGTAATACATGATTCTTACAGAAAATATGGAGAATACAGAAGAATAAAAGGTAAAACAAAGACAACAACAAATGTCAGAGTTTTATTGTACAAAGATAATCAATGTAGCATTTCATCTACTCCCTTCTGATCTTTTTAAAAAATGAGTTTGGGATGGTGAACTCCCTGTTTCTCAGCCACCTTCTACCCCCAATCTCATTGTATACTGAGGATAAATGACATCAGGAACAAATCATCACCCTCAGCCTTGTTATAACTGACCTTTTACTGGGGATAGTGCTAAGTACTTTACATTTAATTTTTCATTTACTCCTCAGAATAATCCTACAAGAGTGATACTGTTCTATACTCATTTTACAGATGAGGAAATTTAGAAGCAGAGAGATCAAGTTGGGATTTGAAGACATGTTTATAATTACTACTGTGTAACTATGGCAAGTCACTTAACCACCCTGAGCCTTAGTTTTCCTTAGCTGTGATATAGATGTATTAAATTTGATGTCAGCTTCTTAGTTCAGTTATTTTATGACTAGTGTTTTTTTTTTTTAATTTTGTTTGTTGTTTGCTTTTACCTTCTCTCCTTTTCCCCGCCCTCACTTTTACTACTTAGTAACATAGTCCCTGACCCCCATAGTCTATCAGTAATAGTGTTTCAGTGTGGAAACAATTTTCCATGGGCTAGCAGAGCAAAATTTTAATTTCCAGGCTGTGGCATGGGTAGAAAGGGACTTGGTATAGTTGGGAAGACTCTTAGTTCCCCTATAACTTTTGAAGAATTATTATTTTATAAAAATTTCTTATATTTAAAATTATTTTCCCATCTGGAGTTATCTGGCCAGTTCAGATTCTGAGATTTTTATTTGGTATCTGGGTAGATTTTGCTTGATCAGTTCAAGACGTTATCTATATGTAATCTGCAAAATAACTAAAAACAAAACAAGCAAGTGGGTGAGCAAAGGGTAAAATTTCATTATGATAGACCTTTGAAAGTCCAAGTTTCCTAAGTGGCCTAGAGACAATTAGTATATATTTAGGTTTGTGTGTGTGCGCTTAGTTGCTCAGTCGTGTCCAACTGTTTGCAACTCCATGGACTGTAGCCTGCTAGGCTCCTCTGTCCATGGAATTTTCCAGGCAAGAGTACCTGAGTGGGTTGCCATTTCCTCCTCCAGGGGATCTTCCTGACCCAGGGATCGAAGCCGCGTCTCCTGTGTCTCCTACACGGGCAGGAGGATTCTTTACCACTGAACTACCTGGGAAGCATTCCTACTCTTACGTGTTACTCTGTGGCATTATTTGATTAATATCTGTCTACTAGACCCTACTCTCCAGAGAATCATTTTTCTGAAGAGAAAGAATTCTAACATAGTACCTATTTCCTTGAAAAGTATCTTTTTTTTTTTTTTGGCTGTCTGTTGTAGATGCAGTTCCTAATATATAGTAGCTATTCTGTAAATGTTTTTGACTGAATGAGTAAGAGTAGAGCCAGCATTCAAACTGAGGTGCTTAGACTCTTTAATCAAGTTTAGCAAATATGCAAGAATCCTTTCATTGTCTGGTTTGGGAGAGGCCAGGAGAGAGGAAACCTCACTATGTTAAATGTTTAGCTGCCCAGTACAAACACCTTTGACCTGAGTCAAAGTTGAACATATGCCCTGATGCTCGGTAAGGATGTGAAAAATTCTTAAGGGGATCTCCAGCTACTTTGCCATTCCGGGTCTTTCTTCCTTTTATTTGAGTTAAGGAATTATATTACTGAAATATGGTATTGGATTAAGGCCCTTTTAGGCGTATTTGCATTCCAGAATATTCTTTTTTTTCTTTTTTAGTGTTATCCCAGGCAGTGGTTTTGTATCAATTTCTTTATAGTGCCAAGTAATTCTAATAAGGCTTAACATATACATTACTTTCATCAATTAAAAATAACAGAGCCCCATTTAACCAACTTTTGTAAGACTGTTAATAAATTTAAAATTCAGACACAATTCCATCAGTCAAATAAATGAACTCTTCCGTTTTCTTTTTTCTTGCATGTAAACATACTTACTTACACAATTATAATCACAATATAAACCTACATTTGTTGTTTGCCTTTTTTTCTTGACTTATAGTAAACATTCCCCCCATGTTACTCCTTAGTATCCATTATAAAATTTAAGATGATATTTCATAATTTGCCTAAAACCATTGTGTTGGTCAGTGTTGTACCTGAGAAACAGAACTAGTAGAATTCCTTAGCATGGAAACCCCAGTTCTGCTCCTAAGGCCTTTCATTTGACTGGGTGAAGCCCACCCATGTTATGAAGAATAATCTCCTTTATTTAAAGTCAGCTGAATGTAGATGTTTACTATATCTATAAAATACCTATTAAATACTTTACAGCAGCACCTAGATTAGTGTTTAATTGAATTACTGGATACTGTAAGCTAGTTAAGTTGATACATAAAACTAACCATCAAAATCATTTAAGTTTTCTCCTTGTTATAAATTACACTAATTTTATCGATAACATTACATATAGCTTTCTACTTTCAGAGTTTATTTCTTTAGAATAAATTCTGATCAGTGGAATTGTTGAATCAGTGATATGTATGCCTAATAAGCTCTTGATAGCATTTAATATTTGGAAACTGAAAATATCACCAGTTTTTCTTTTATTGATTTCTTCAGAAGTTGGTCTGTCTGTTCAACTGACTTATTTCCCATTTCCAAAAGTCTGTCTCCCCCCACCCCGCATTTTCTAAATCTGGAAATAGCCACTTTTCTTCAGGGTTATCTTCAGTTCTCCCTTCAGTTGCTACCTGTCACTTTCTCTTTGCGCTTTCATTTCTCCCCCCTCCCCCCCAACTTTGTCTCATTTATCACAAAACAGAATAAATAAAGAATAGATAAAATAGAAGCTTTATATTCCTACTTCTGAATTTGAGAATCTACTTGAACTTGAACTCATTCCTTTCTTTATGAAGGAAGTGATTTTCTTTCAAGGAAAGGCCTGATCCTTTGTATGCTTTTAGATTCCTGGGGTCCTGTCTTAGAAACCTCACTTCACTATCTTGTTACATTTTGCTTTTTAGAGTTATCATAAGCAGTATTCAAATGCTTTATTTAAAGGAAAACAGTTTTCTTCTCCACCACACAGTAGTGCTCCTGAGATCCCATGTCAGCCTTCAAGCTAAGCACTTCTTTGCTCTCTTTCAAAGGTAGTCTTCTTTAAATAGCTGTTTACAACTTCTGCTTCTAATTCCTTACCTCCTATTTACTTGGCAGCCTACTCCACTCTGTTTCTGTCCCCACCACCTTATCATAATTGCTTGTGCTAAAGTCCATAATCATAATGACCCGTATGGTGCCAAATTTACTTAAAGAAAAAAGCAAATCACTCCAAAACCATAGCCACACATATACCACCTCCCTTCCCATAATCCTTTAATGTCGTCAAAATGTTCTCTTGTGGTGCAGAAGTCAGTTTTTTTCCCTTTAGTAGTTTGAAACAAAGGCTACACAGAGAGATTGGCTGATATTTCATTTATGTCTTCTTTAATTTCTAAATTCCCTCTCAGTCTCTCCCTCTCCCCATCCTTTCAGATTATTTGTTGAAGAAACCAGTTGTCCTATTGAGTTTCTCACTCTCTGCATTTTGTATCACCCTGTTAAAGTTTAAGAAGTTCCTTGGTTCTATATATTACTTATAAGTTAGAATCTAGAGGCTTGATAAAATTCAGGTTTTTTGCTTTGTTTTGCATGACCACTTTATATATGTTGGTGTGTTCTTTCATCAAGAGGCTCATAGTGCCTGCATAGCCCTCTTTTGTGTTGTTAGCAGCCATGGAATTTCCTTTTCATTCTTGTCTTTCTGGACCTCTCCATATATTTATTTTATTTATTACTCCCACTTTAAAAATATTCTTTTCCCTTTTGTGATATCACTTTCCTTGTTTGTCTCCTGCCTCTGACCATTCCTCCATTTATTTTGTTGCCTTTTTCTACAATGTTGACTTTAAATGTTGCAATTCCTCAAGGGAGAGATCCTCTTCTCTTACACTGTAATCTCTTTCTACTTGATTTCGTTCATTGTCCTACCTTTGAATACTGTATATATGATCACAGCTTCCCTATTTCCCCAGATACCTCTAGCTTAAACTTTTCTCCTTAACTAGATCCTTATATTCAGTTGCCTGCTTGATATTTATACTTTGGAGTCTTATAACATCTCCTACTTACTATGCTCTAAACTACTTTCTTGGTCATTTTTCATAAACCTGGTCCTCTTCCAGTTATCACTGTCTTACTAACTGGGATTTTTGATTTTTGGTTGCTCAAACCTGAAATTTAAGATTCATCTCTGACACCAACCTTCTCTCTTTTCCTTCATATGCAAAACTGTACTCCCAACCTTGTTAATTTTACTTCTGTATATTTCTTGAATTCATTTACCTGTCTCCATTTCTGCTGTCACCTCCCTAATCCAGACTACTATCCTCTCTACCTTGGACTATCTTTTAACTGAGTTCTGTGCTTGAAACCTGTAAAAGCTTTTTATTTTATTTAGGAAAAAATATAAATTTTTTTCTTTTTGGCCACATTGCGTTTCTTGTGGGATCTTAGTTTCCCAACCAAGGATTGAACCTGGGCCCTGGTGAAAGCTGTTAAAGTGCCGAGTCTTAACCACTGGACCGCCAGGGAATTCCCAAATATCAAATCTTAAACATGATTTTAAGGTTTTGAGTGACTTGGCCTTGTTTTTTGTTTGTCTAACTTCACCTTGTGCAACTCTCCACCTCAATGGTTATGATTCAGAGAGATTGGCATCCCCCTAAAGTTTGAGAAAGTCTCTCTTGCTTCAGGGCCTTCACACCTGTTCTCCCCTGGTATGCTTCCCCTAACCGCCGTTTCTGGTTTCCTTCAGAAGACTAGCTTCTTTCTCCCGCCTCTTTTACTTCTTTAAGAAAATTGAGTATTTTCTTCTTTTAAAATATTGGGTATCTACTGTGAACCAGGACCTATTTGATCTAAAGATCGCCTTCATTATTCTCTTACTGTATTTTGTTTTTCTCTGTAATAGCTTTAATTTATTTGTTTATTTTTGGCTGTACTAGGTCTTCATTGCTGCATATGGGCTTTCTCTATTTGTGCCGAGTGGGGGCTCCTCTCAGGTTGCATTGTTTGGGCTTCTCATTGCAGTAGCTTCGTTTGTTGCAGAGCACAGGTTCTAGGGTATGCAGGCTTCAGTAGTTGTGGCCCAGGGGCTTAGTTGCTCTGTAGCATGTGGAATCTTGGGACACCAGGAATCGAACCAGTGTCCCCTGCTGTGGCAGGCAAATTCTTAACCACTGGACCACCAGGGAAGCCCCTGAAATGGCTTTATAATGACCTGTAATTCTAGCCTTACTGACTGTTTTATGTCAAGCCTTTCAGCTCCTTGGGGGTCAAAGATCATATCTCTTTTGTTCACCTTTGTTCCCCATCACCTTAATGTGGTGCCAGAATATAGTAAGTGTTGTAATATTTGCTAAATGAATGAGCTCACATTATCAAGGATTATCAAGCCTTGTCAGTTTTATCTCTGAAGTTTTTTCCAAATTTGTTTTTATCTTTCTATCTTCTGTGCTCTGGTTTAGACCATAATTATCTTTTCTCTAGGTTTGTAATTAGCTCTTAACTAGTGTCCTGGCCACCAGTCTTTCTGTCCTCTTATTCACCCATTAGTCTGTCTGGAATAATTTTCCTGATCCTGTTAACTATTCTTCTCAAAACCCATCAGTGTGTCCCCATTGCTGGTGGAATAATATGCTAATTAGTTTGTTACTCAGGGAACTTTATAATATGATCCCATCTACTTCTTCAGCCTCATCTCACTTGACCCTAATCCATCCCTAAAAGACTGAATTTTATTCACTTTCATATATCACTTTGTTCCTTCAGCCTGGAATTCCTTTTTTTCTTAATGCTATTAAAGCTCTTTGCTCTTTAAGATTCAACTTAAATCAACTGAGCTGTCATTTTTTCCCTGTAGGCTTTTAGCCCTCATATACCCATTCATGACTATAAATTCCTTGATGGTATGCTATAGACTGAATGTTTATGTCTCCCCCAAATTCATGTTAAATCCAAATACCAAATGTGATATTTGGAGGTGGGACCTTTAAGAGGGGTTGAGGTCATGAGGACACAATAGGATTAGTGTCCTTAGTCTCCCCTTCTGCTATGTGAGAGAGAATGACTATCTATGAATCACATAAAGAGTTCTCACCAAACACTGAATCTTCTGGTCCTTTGAACTTCTCAGTCTCCAGAACTGTGAGAAATAAATTTCTGTTGTTTGTAAACCACATAGTCTATGGTATTCTGTTGTTGTTATTTAGTTGCTAAGTCATGTCCAACTCTCTTATGACCCCATGGACTGTAGTCCTCCAGGCTTATCTGTCCATGGGATTTCCCAGGCAAGAATACTGGAGTGGGTTGCCATTTCTTTTTCCAGGGCATCTTCTTGACCCAGGGATCAAAGTTGGATCTTCTGCATTGCAGGTGGGTTCTTCGCCACTGAGCCACCCATGGTATTCTGTTGTTGCTCAGTCACTTAGTTGTGTCCAACTCTTTGCAACCCCATGAACTGCATGCCAGGCTTCCCTGTCCTTCACTATCTCCTGAAGTTTGCTCAAACTCATGTCCATTGAGTCAGTGATGCCATCCAATCATCTTTCCCAGCATCAGGTATTCTGTTATAGCAGTCCAAAAGGTCTAAGACAGGTAATACTTTGTTTTGTTCCTTGCTGTATACTCAGTATCTTGAACAGTGTCCGGGATGTAGTAGGCTCTCAATAAACTTACTGAATTTTTGAATAAAATAATTTATCCACTGTCAAAAAATACTTATTAAACTTTTTTGAATTTTCATAGCACTCATTCCATCCTTTGGACTATGATTAGATGTATGGATGGTCATTTGTTATCCATGGCAACCAATCACTTATAAAATCAGTCCCCACTCAAACATCCCCTTCATTGCTTACCCCTGGGCTTTGTTCTCCTCACTGTCTTTGTCAGTAGTTATATTTCTAATGGTAGTATAATTAACATCTAAGAGTATGATGCAAGTATGTTCTAAAAAGCTGAAATTTCTGCAAAACATGAAGAATTTTATGAATTTGAAATAAAGTTATGCTGGAGAATGGCTTGAACCACACACAGCCATGTCATTGACAAATGAGAATTAGGTAAAGTTAGACCAGTTTAAAATTGAAGGAAAAACTAGTGTGAATAAAGACATAATCGCAGACTCAGAGGAGAATGATTTGAGTAACAAAGGATTCAGAGAGACCCTTGGGAAAAATTGGTGAAGCTCTTGAATAGTTTCACAAAACTGATCCTCTCATCAGTGTGTTCTGAAAGCCAAATGTGAAATGACCCAGTGAGTGAGCTTTGGTTTAAGAATTACCTTGGTGGTGATTATAGCTTAAATTTTATTAAATTACAGATTACAGAATTTTGTTTTATACTTATCTTGATAAAAGCCTCATCTACTTTTTATCTGTTTTTATTTACTAGGAAATTTTTGTCTCTTATCACTTAACTTAATTGGCATTTTTAGGTATTAGCTGTCCTCAGATAACAGGAATTCCTTTGTATGTTTTTGTCCCTGTTGGGTTTAGTTCCCTGATGTTGGGGACTGTGCATTATTCATTATATTCCTTTGGGGCCTAGCTCAGTCTGGTATATAGGAGATACCTAATAAAGCAAAGTGTTAGGAAGAAGTGAACAGTAATAGAAGAGATTTGGAAAAGTGCTTTGAAAAGATGCTGTTTGGGGAGGGGAACTAAGATCCCACAAGCCGCATGGTGTGGCTGAAGATGGGGAAAAAGGTACTATTTGGTACAGAGTTTACATGGCAAGTAAATGAGTAGAGTTTGACTGCTGTGCTTTGTTATATCCTAATGGAGAACCTCTCTTATTATTCCTTGCTAGCTCCTGCCTAGCATGTACTTTAATATTCAGTCTGTCCTCTGCCTCAATAGCTCTTGTTATCATTGAAATTTTTCCTGGAGATTGAGATGGAAATGAGGAGGGCTGCAGCCTGGGCATCCACATTCATGAGAACTTAGAAATGCAGAGGGACCAAATGCCATGCCTGACCTAGATGGATCCAGGTCAGCCAATCATTGCTTTCCTGCCTTTCCTTTTGTTCTGTGTGCCGCCAGGCTTCTATCCTGCAGGAGGTTTATGCTACAGCTGTTTGTGCCAATTAATACGATGCTAATATACCCCTTAATGAAAGCAGGGAAACAAACCCCGTGGCTAAGAACTATATAGTGTCAGCTTTCAAAGTACCTTTTCACTAGGCACCTAGAAACCTTTTGACATTGTTTTTGAAACCATAGAAACAGATGCTGAACGTGACCCTTGCTTAGGGAATCTATTCCTTCATGTTATGGGATAAGGAAGAAGAAAATCTTGAGAGATGGTCGGTTTCGTGCCACATTAACAGTTCCATGTCCCCATTTTAACAAATCTCTGTCTCATGTAAAGATAATTTTGTCCTCTATATTGTGTAGCAGCTAAAAACCCTTGCTACAGACCTAACCATGAATCCTGTGGCCCTACCAATTCCGGACTCTGTGATCTGGGCACAGTTACTTAACCTCTGTAGTTTTAGTTTCCTTAAATGGTACTAACAGTAGTACCTGCTTCATAGGTTTGTTACCAGGATTACAAGACATAATAATTGTAATGTACTTAACAGATTCTGGCACTTAATAATTGTTCTGTAAATGCTGACTGCCATTATTATTGCAGAGGAGGGGAGTGAAAATGAGCGGGATAGGCTGCAGTCCACGGGGTTGCTAAGAGTTGGACATGGCTGAGTGACTTCACTTTCACTTTTCACTTTCATGCATTGGAAAAGGAAATGGCAACCCACTCCAGTACTCTTGCCTGGAGAATCCCAGGGGATGGGGGAGCTTGGTGGGCTGCCTGTCGTCTATGGGATCGCACAGAGTTGGACACGACTGAAGCGACGTAGCAGCAGCAGCAGCAGCAGCCCCTAATATAATAGTTTTTTGTGCATAGTTATTATGCTTTGTAATTACTGACAAGTGACTGTAAAAATCACTTATATCCATATTAATTTTTAAGCAAACCTCAGTATGTGGGACAGCATCACTCCCAGCTCTAGCAAGTTGTGAATTTGTAGGGTCAATCCTTGGTGGCAAGAGATACTTTATTGCCTTTGTGAATGTTACTCTACGCTTGAAACACTCTCTCCTTCACCTTGCTCCTTCTCTGCCAGATGTCATACTGCTGTTTCTTCAGGGCTGTTTCCTCTGTCAGGTTGGTTTTCTTCCTTTCTTCTGTAGTTAATTCCTCGTTATGTAAATCTCTTCATGGAGGAAGTGGGCAACTTTTGCAAATGGGATGATTGTGTAGGAGGACCTTCTACATTGAGGGAAGATTTGATGCAAAGACAAGGAAGGAAAGGGTCAGCTATGGGAATATGATGGTAAATATTATATGTTATCTTTAGTGTAGGGCAGTTTATTGGTCAGGTTCTTATTGGTGGGGGCTATTAACAGAATATACTCTACAAGTTCAAGGAAAATGGATTTATTAATGGGTACCAGAGAGATTAATGAGTCTTTGGGAGAATGGAAGAAATGAACCCAGGCTGAACTTCCAGGAATAAACTTTCTAAACTGCACCAGAGAACAGTGCTCTTAAGGATGCCACTGTCTTTGCAGCTTTAGAATGCAGAATCAGGAGGCTGTTGCTGCAACTGCTAGATCTAGAACTATGCTGTCTTGGTTGCAGTTTGCTTCAGCAAAAGGGATGTCCTATGCCCAGTCTCTCTCCATTCATCTAATATTGTTCCAAATCATTATCTAGTGTGAGAGCATCTGATTAGCAGAACCAAAAATGACTTGCAGAGGGGAGTCTGGGAGTACTTATTATTTGTCAGATAAAAGTTAGCTGGATTGATAGTTAATAAATATTAAGTGCTTTCGGAGATACGAAGTGGGATTCTGAGTGTTATGGAATATAATAGAATGGAAGTAAAGAGTGAAAAAAAAGGGAATCTGGGAAATAAAGGGTTTGTGTTTTTCTTTTTTTCTTTTCAATCTCTGTAGTACTCAAAGCTTGAAGGGAATCTGGGAAATAAAGGGTTTGTTTTTTTTTTCTTTTCGATCTCTGTAGTACTCAAAACTTGAAAGGGGTTAGAATAGGTGTTGAGCAAACTGATTTACATATTCTGCTGTAGAGAGTATTCAAGTGGGTTGTACCCTCTTCCAGTTGTTGTTGTTTAGTCACTAAGTCATGTCTGACTGAGTACCAGATTCTGTATCATTTGGAATTCTGTAAGCAGCAATTCCACTCAAATTTGGCATAAATCATAGTGAAATTTATGTCAATTTAAAATTATAACAACACAAAAGTAAAAGCTTGTGTTACTTTTATCACTAAGTTGCCTTTCATCATGGTGGTAAATTGGTGGAAACGGAGGAGCTAAATATCTTTGTTAACCAGTGGATGAGAGAGATACATAGACAGAAGGGTCAGGGGAAAGGGAGGGAGACAGGGAGAGAGGCAGAAAGAGGCAGAGAGACAGACAGACACTGACCTCATCTCCCGCAATGGACAAAATTTCTTCTCTTTAGTCCAGTTGGACCACCTTAGACCACGTATCCATCCTTGAACAGAGATTCCAGGGATGTGCCAGATGCCAGTTGGTTAAGCCTGCATTCTTGGACTATTCACTGGCAAGAAGAATGGAATTAATGTGTTTGGTTTGGATGTAGAGTGAAGACCTACTCCTGGATCTGGTTTTGGGGCCAGCTTTCCCTTCGGACAGTGGTTTTCAAAAAATGGTCACAAGGAAGAAGGAAAGAAAAAGAAAAGTTGCTTAGTCGTGTCCAACTCTTTGCGACCCCATGGACTGTAGCCTACCAGGGTCCTCTGTCCATGGGATTTTCCAGGCAAGAATACTGGAGGGGATCTTCCTGACCCAGGGATTGAACCCAGGTTTCCTGCATTGCGGGCAGACGCTTTACCATCTGAGTCACCAGGGAAGCCCATAGTCACTTGGGAGCTTGTTAAAAATGCAAATTCTCAGGGCACGTATCAAAAACTCTGGGTCTAGGAATATGTGTTTTAACAAGCTCTCCAGGTGATTTTGACTCTGGCAATATACTAAAATTTGAGAACTGCCTTAGTTACATTGGTTACTGAGGAATGAATACCTGATAAAAATCAGGGCTCTAATAAGAGAGAGGAAAAGGGGGATGGATGCTGAGCAGCCAGTAGCATCCATTTCAGACCTGTAAAGGTGAGTAGGGATCAATCAGTTCATGATGAATCTTGAACACTTGCCTCTCAAGGCTGTTGTGAGATTTCAGACTAGATAAGGATGTGTGAGGGACCAGTGAAGGAGATAGATTGTAATAGAGATGCAGTAGAAAGTACATTGAACTTGGAGTCAGAGATTAGGCTCTCATCCTGGTCATTTTTACCTCTCTGAGCTTCAAATTCCTTTTCTGTAAAATAGGGACTATATAACTACTGAAGTTTTGGGAGAATTAAATGAACAAAGGAATGCAGAAGTGCTTAGTTCATCATTTAGCATATTAATAAATAAATATTTACTGAAAATAATGATGCTTGGCTAAAGCAGGATGATTTTTATTCTGAGGTCAAGGAGAGGTGTGCTCCCTTACGATTGCCTTTCCTCCTGAGACAGTTCCCTTATTCTCAGTGATTGTTTTAGATCTAATCGTATTCAGATCATATTCATATTCAGGTCAGCTCTAGTTTAGCTGCATGAGCAATGGTTTTCTGCCTCTGCAGTCTTATCCTGAGGGAATTATGTGAATTATTTACTTCAGCTGTCGCAGGACTATAGAGGTTTCTTTTTTCTTTTATAACTACCATATATTGGAGGTCATGTGACCATACATATTTTATGTTCTGCCTTGGCATTTCTTTTTATTTTCTTCTCTGAGGTCTTTTTAATTTGTAAAACTATGCCCTCTTCCTCTTTTGTTTTTTATACATTTCACATTTTCTAAATATAAAATATTTATAAATTATATTAGATTACAGTGGGAAAGGCGTTTAGGATTGGCTTGGACTCTCTTCCTTACTTTACATATAAAGAAACTAAGACAGGAAAGTAATTTATCCAGTCTTGGGTCCTGCTCCTTAGCCTCTTCTGTTTTCTTGGCAAGGAAGAATTACATCTGGGGTTACATTTCATTTTTTGTTTTGTGATATTAATTAGTCAAAAGTCACTTGTAGGTGCATCCCTGGTGGCTCAGTGGTAGAGAATCAGTCTGCCAATGCAGGAGACATGGGTTTGGTCCCTGGTCCGGAAAGCGCCCACATGATACAGAGCAACTAAGCCCGTGCACCACAACTATTGAGCCTGTGCTCTAGAGCCCAGGAACTGCGACTGCTGAGCCCACGCACCCTAGAGCCTGGCTCTGCAACGAGAGAAGCCACTGCCAGGAGAAGCCTGAGCACTGCAGCTAGAGTAGTCCCTGTTCACCGCAACTAGAGGAAAGCTGCTGGAGCAATGGCTGCCGGAGCAGTGAAGACCCAGCACGGCCCAAAATAAATAAAAAAAATTATTAAGAAAAAAGCCACTTGTAAATTATTTTTATCTGATAGTGTACTCTAAACAAAACAGAACTGATGTCCCAACCTAGGAAGATTACCAAGTGAATAGAAGTGTTGTGAATCCAGCAGTGGGAGGAAGGGCCCTGACATACACACATTCTTCCCTCCTAGACACATTTGACATGTTATCAGATGTGCCACTTATTGGAGGTGCCAGCATTGTGTTATTAGGTGGCTTGTGGCCTTTTCTATGTTTACGTCTGGAGTATCTGAGGAAGGAAGGAATGAAATTGAATGGATAATTTCTACTCTGTGGCATAGAGTAGAAATTACCTTATCTGTACTATAAATAACAGTTAAATTTTGTTTTTTTTCTTTTAAAGAGTTACTGTTGGGTGGCAAGGAAACCAGAGAAACTGCTTTTCATAGTTTTGTTGGTAGTAATTAAAGTCTAGATTTCCAGCTGAAGGGGAGCCTAATGATTATCCAATCTAATACTTTAATTTTATGAATGAGAAAACTAAGCCCAAAAGAAGACAAATTACTCAGTATTATACAATAAGCAAGTTCCAGAGTTAGGACCACATCTCAGCCCTTCTGACTGTTAAATATATTTCTACTACACTGTTCTGCAAGGCAGTGAGTATTAGAGGAAACTTGGAGTAGTGAGAAGAGCACAGATTTGAGGGCAAAGGATCTAAGTAAAATCCACGACTCTGCCACTTACTGGCTTGTTTCTGAGAAAAGTAATACCACTTCTGTAAGTACCAGTTTCTTCCTTTGTAAAACAGGATAATGCTGATACTTTCTTACCTGCTTCATAGGGTTATTACTAGAATAACACATAAGATGCATTGGAAAAAAGGGATCTTAAGACAGATGTGGCCAATTTGCTTATGGATTTTAGCTGTATCACCTATAAACAGTGATTTTTTGGCAAGTCACTTAATTGCTGTGAACACAGTTTTTCCTTTGTAACACTGGAACAATAGTATTTCTATTGCAGAGTTGTTTTGAGGGCTTTAGTGTATGTAAAACATTCAGAATGGTGCCTGGCACATAATAGATGTTCAGTGAGTGAGTGAGCTCTTCTCAGATGACTTAGTTCTGCCTTCTCAGAACTGTTCCTCTAAAGGCTTAATACGGATATAGCAGAACTTATTCTGTGGCTTTGAAACTATTTTGTAGAGTCTGAATCAGGAACTATAGGTGGGGTGGGGTAGGTTATGGGCTTTGCTGTTAGTCAGGTTTCCATTCTAAACTGCAGTGGTCTATAGTCAGACTTTTCAACCCAGGGAAGAGCCTCTGGAGATGGCAGGCATTGAATGTGGTGAACTGTTTGAAGAAGAGGTGGAAGAAGCTTGGTGACTGGGAAACTTGGGAGGAAGAATGGAAATGGGACAAATATTGCTCTTTTTGGTCACTACTGCCTGCAGTCCACAGAATCTCAGTATGTCAGGGCCTTAATTAAAAGTGAAATTTTTTTTTCATTATGATCTAAGTTTCTGACACTGTAAGTACCTCAAACTCCTGGGACAATATCTAAATCCTCTGTTACTCCAAACACCTGACTTAAGAGTAGATATGCAATATATTTTTTATTGAAAGAATGAATATCTGAAATGGAGAAGTGCTGTGACCCATAGGGGTCCATAAATCCCTGGTGGCCACTAATCTCTCACCAGCTCTACCTGGCAGAGACACTTGATTTAACCAGGTGTTTCTAGTTTTTAACCTTAGGGATTTGAAGGATTTCAGGTCTTGGGGTTTTTAAGTTTTGCTCTACTGCTGACTTCCCATTGCAGTCTTGGTTAGGCCAGACAGCTATTTTCTTCAACCCTAGTCTTTGTGTGGCACCTACCAGGTTCCTCTTTCTGGTTTTTAATGCTGGGATGGGGTTTGTGGTTATAATGCATGGAAGCTGGGGAACTTGAGATCTTCATGGTCAGGGAAACTGTATTTCCTCAGACGTTCCAGGATTATGGGAAAGCGTAATGCTGAGGAGTTCTCTCCCCCTCCCCTCACAAAAAGGATATTCTCATATAAGTCATTAATTCATTAATGCATACTAAACGTATATACTGGAGACCAGGCATTCTTCTGGGTGCTTTAAATACATCATCTTGCCAAATGCTAATGAGTAACCTCTGAGGTAAGCTGATAATATTGCCCTCAGTTACACAGATAAGAAATAAGGAATTTAGATAAAGGAAATGACTTCCCTTAGCTAGCAAAAGGTAGACCTAAGATTTGTATCCATGTCTTTATGACTCAAAGATAATCACTGATTGCTGTGTCTGTCTTCTTTACTAAATGGGAGCCTCTTGAAAGCAAGAGTCTTATCTGATTCAAATCTGTGTTTTCTATTCTCAGCACAGGAATTGAAACCGAATAGATTTTACTGAACATTTTCTACCCTGGAAAGTCATCAGTTCAGTCGCTCAATTGTGTCCGACTCTTTGCGACCCCATGAACCACAGCATGCCAGGCCTCCCTGTCCATCACCAGCTCCTGGAGTTTACCCAAACTCATGTCCATTGAGTCGGTGATGCCATCCAGCCATCTCATGCTCTGTTGTCTCCTTCTCCTCCTGCCTTCAGTCTTTCCCAACATCAGAGTCTTTTCAAATGAGTCAGCTCTTCCCATCAGGTGGCCAAAGTATTAAAGTTTCAGCTTCAACATCAGTCCTTCCAGTGAACACCCAGGACTGATTTCCTTTAGGATGGACTGGTTGGATCTCCTTGCAGTCCAAGGGACTCTAAGGAGTCTTCTCCAACACCACAGTTCAAAAGCATCAATTCTTCTGCATTCAGCTTTCTTTATAGTCCAACTCTCACATCCATACATGACCACTGGAAAAACCGTAGCCTTGACTAGACAGACCTTTGTTGGCAAAGTAATGTCTCTGCTTTTTAATATGCTGTCTAGGTTGGTAATAACTTTCCTTCCAAGGAGCAAGCGTCTTTTAATTTCATGGCTGCGGTCACCATCTGCAGTGATTTTGGAGCCCCCCAAAATAAAGTCAGCCACTGTTTCCACTGTTTCCCCATCTATATGCCATGAAGTGATGTGGCCAGATGCCGTGATCTGGAAAGTCATAGATTCAGACATTAGAGCAGTCGGGATGAGGTATGAAGAAACTATCTTCTAGTCTATGTTATTTGCCTGGAGAGAACCCAGTCCTCAAGGTGAATTTTTTGTAACCTGTGGGATCAAAAAGGAAAGCGTTATATACTCTAGAAATACATAGGAGTAACTAATGCAAAATAACACATCCTTTACTGTTCTGTCTTGAGATAAGTAAAAGAGCCTGCCTGAAGTGCAAGGTGTATGCTAAATTGTTTTTAGGCCAAGCTCTCTTTGCCTGTTACTCTGTACAATGAGGTATGGGACTGGATGACCTCTGTGGCTCCCACAACTCGGACATTTAGATAATGGTCTTGCAGCTGTTCTATTGCTGCTTCCTCCATTAATGTGATAACAGATCATTGGATGCACTGGATAAGCCTCTCATGTTCTATAGTCTCACTGTCCCTCTTTAAGTCCTCTGCCTAGTTTCCCTTAAAGTCTATTGCCTGCTTTAGTTTTCTTTTTTAGACTGTTACTGTGCGGGCTTGTGTTCCCTTTTGAGGTTGAACTGAGTTGTGTAAAGCTTCAGGAAGTGGCAGAAGCACCTTCCTCAAACCTGGTTGCACCAAACACCCATCAAGTCTAGTCTTGTCCTCAAAGAGGAAGAAGCAGCCTGGGTTCCTTAGCCAGTAGATATCAGTTTCTACCTTGAGCTCTCTGTGTTATTTTCACCCCTTAAAGAAAGGCCATTTCCTTTTAAATTCCAAATGCCTCACTTTATATATTATTAATATTCCTAGGCCATTTTCATTTCTGTTCTCTGGTGAATACTTTCCTCAAGAGTTTCTTAAATGACTACCTCTCTTTGCCTCTCATACCACTTTTCTCTCAACAAAATATTCCTGTGGGTAGGCCCTTCTTTATGCTAATCTTCTGGTCCTGTGTAACCCATTCATTTCTGCTCTCCTCTGAGTTTTCTCACTGTTGCTTAAATAAGCCATATGTTCTCTGTCATGTCTCTCTAGCTTGTTTTTCATGGTTTCTTTTGTTTAAGATGTTTTCCTTTGCTTACTGTTCTTTCACTCAACAATCTTCAAGGCCCATTTCAGATATCTCTGTCTCTGGTACCTTCCCTGATATTCTCCTCCTGTTCCAGAGAGAATTAATATCCCCCCTTTTTTAGTGTTTATGTGATAACTTTGTTCCAATGACTGTGAAAAGCATTTACTGTTTTGTATTGTACCTATTTGCATTATATTGTATTGGAATTATTTGTTCACCTGTCCTGTTTCACCCTAAACACTTCTTCAAAGCAATCAGCCCTTTGAACGTCGAAAGTACCTGGTTATTTACCAGGTGGACAAAAAAAAAAAAAAGAAACTAACATTTATTGAGTGACTTATTGTTGTGCAAGCTGTCTTATATACATAATCTCAATCCTTATACTAGGTCTCTCATGTAGGTATTATGTCCATTTTACATATGAAGAAATTGAGACCCAGAGAGGTTGGATTCAGAAGACTAGGATTCAAACCTGTGTGCTGACTCCAGAGCTTGAGCTGTATTTAGAACTATTCTGACTCCTAATTCAGCATTCTTTCTGTGCACATCAAAAAAACACAAATTGAATATGTAGACGTTTAATGCATTGATGGATGAGAGTTCAAATGGGAGTAGGGTTCGAATAGCTGTGGCACTCAGTGTTATTGCTGTGTATTAAGAAATGGCCTTAGACTCATTAATGCCTTAATTGGTTCTGTAGGCAATCCTATAACTAGGCATTTAAAAATAAATCTGCTTTAGCTGGTTGGCAGATGTAACAACACCTACCTTTGGGCATGTTCTGTTCTAAAAAGGGATGAAAAGCTGCCTCTCTCACACTTTCATAGGCAAGGAGGATGAGCTCAGCTTTGACCTGAAACAGTGCAAGTGCTTTTGAAATCTTTCATTTTCAAGCTTTGTCATATTTTTGTCAGGTGCTGGTAACCTACATCTTCTGCACTGTAGAATCAGAAGTTGGAGCATGAATTGGAATATGGGATTCTTACCCCAGCTGTTTGAAAAGCCTAAGCTCTCACCAGGGAGAGCCTAAACACAAAGTATTTTTTGTAGTTGGTAAAGGAAGACAAAAGGTAGACCTTGGGAAACACCTCTGTCTCCTTGTTTTGTGACATGGGCTGTTGAAGTCTGACTAATAGCAAATGAGTTACAGAAAGGTAACAAAAAAATTAAGACTGGGTTCCAAGCTCTTGTTAGCTCACTGTGAGTTTGAGCAAGTAATTTCTACTTCCTAGCCCTATTCTTTTATGTGTTCTAACCCAGTGATTCTTTCCGGGGAATGTGATCCTGCTGTCCAAATACCACATATCTCTGTGGCCTAAGGACCATGCAAGGTTTTGGGTTACAGCTTTTTTGCCCTTCTTTTTTGATTACAAATACCCCATTCACTATGGATAGTCTAAAATTTTGTTGAAATATCTCATCTTCTGACGTCCCCCTCACCCATTCTCTCTCTTTGTTTAGGTTTATTCCCCCCGCCCTTTTTAAAAAATACCTTTACTGTCATTTTAGTGTGATTTTTGGGGAAGAACACAGGTAAATGTATTTTTAATCTGCCAAATTTAAATAGAAGCAAACTTCAAAAGAAGTTAAAGAAACAGAAAGTAAAGTTGCATTTATATAATGGAGTTGTGAAAACTTCACCATGAAAATTAATGAGAGGATAAATCTTCTGTCCTACGTTCAAATCTTGGCTTTGCCATCTACCGGGTATATGGCCTTGGACAAATTACCTCCCTATGTCTCATTTTTGAGATTATTATTTTTTTTTAAAAGAGAAAAGATCTATCAGAAGTTATACTGAGCTAGGAATCAAAATATGATTTTTCTTGTAGCAGACCATGAGACCGTGACCAAATCCTTACCCCTTTTTGGGCCTTAGATTCTCTCTCTGTAGAATGAGGAGATTGACTGTATGTCCTCTGAGTTCTTTCTTCCCTTACTGTTTTAAGGAGTCTGGGATTCTCCTGATTCTTGAAAAGCACTGATCCTTTAATGCTAACTTCCAGTCCCTTTGTAGCCTCATTAAGGCCTAGGTCTTGGAAAAACAGGATTGGGTGTTCTAAAGTCTGTCTGTACCTGCCTACCATACTGACCAGAGCTTGATACTTGAAAAAGAAAAAGAAGGATCACAGTGTACAGATCCATGGCTGTTAGACAACACACAGTAAATAGGCATCTAGTTGAAAATATTTTAGCTTTTCCCCCTTTTCTTTCTGGTATTAGGACAAGCCAGGGTAATGAGGTCTTAGCATGAGAAGGAGCAGGTTAAAGCTTTTTAAAAAACTTTATTTTGTTTTTTATTTTATTGGTGGACAGTTGCTTTACAGTGAGGTTTTTGCAGCCATGGATTATTGTGTGTCTGCTTTTAGAGGAGAGAGAGGCACTAGAATTGCTGTAACATTCAATGATGAATGTATAATAGAGAGATGTACCAAGTATTATTTAAGGAAGAAGGAAGAAGGGAGGAGAAGAGACAATAAAGACTCCATAGAGGAGGAGACACTTGAGTGAGAATGAACAAGAGTTTATCAATTTTAAAATATATTGATGTCTTTTAGTGTTTCTTTGCCCTGTCTCTGGATTTCAGCACAACCTAGAAGACTCCTCCTTTGGGAATTCACTGGAGCCTATTGGGAACAGAGAAGTTCTTTGGAAATCTGAGTTAGTGTTTTTCTGGTGCTGGCTTAGACTTTTCTTTAACTAGTGGTGACATGGGACAGCAGGATACTTGGCTAGACTGTTGTTCTTGGTCTGTTTGAGGTTTGGGTCTGCTAACTCATTTATGTCAGTTAAGCAGAAAGCTGTGTTTGCCCCTTTGAGAGCTACCAAAGTGAATTTCTGAGAGCTGTTTGGAGTCTCTGCTTCCTGTCATCACAGGCAGTTGTGGGGTCTTTAGGACCTAATCTGTTAGGGTACCTCAGTGATTAATTCTCTTAATGTATCTCACCAGTATATTTTTGCTTTTGGACTAAAAATTGATTCTGTTTTGACTTTGCTACTTTTTTTTCCTCAACCTTTGGTGTACTTACAGCCTAGTGGTGGGTGGGGGTGGGAAGGAGCCCTGTAAATCGGTAACAAATACAATGGACAAGAGAGAATCTGGCATTTACTGTAAAAGAGAGAAATGATATTGTGTACTTTGAAGAAGATATTACTTCACGATTGCACTAGATGGTCTATAAGCTCTCTCCCAGTCCCAAATAGTACATGGTTCTTTGATTTTGTGAAATTTTTATTTATGAGTACTAGAGAGAATGTGGTATTATCTATATAATAGATACATAAAAAGCTCATAAAATTTTTCTGATTTTAAAATAGCTAATTCCAATGTGACAAAATGATAGAAGTAGGAAAGTGATTTTCTGGTTATCAAATTCTGAGACAACCAGCAGTGGTTGTTGAGCATTTTCCAGAAAGTAATCAAGTGAGAAAATGTTTCCTGAATACCTTTTCGAAGGTCAGTCTTTCCCTGAAAGTGGTAGATAATACAAAAGATATATGAAATGTTGTTCCTCTCCTTGAGAGGCTTTGATTTCATTAGGAATATAGGATGCATATGCTAAAAAAATTAAATAGTCCCAGCTAATAAACTGGGTACAAACTTTGAGAATTTAGTGAAAGGTAGATGATTAGTTTCCTAGGGCTGCTATAATAAAGTACCACAAACTCGTTGGCTTAGAACAACAGGAAATTACAACCTTACAGTTTTGGAAACCAGAAATCTGAAATCAGAGGTGATGGCAGGGCTACGCTCCCCTTGAATGTGCAAGAAGAGCAGGATCTGTTCCAGGCTGCTCCCTAGCTTCCAGAAGTCTCAAGCGTTCCTTGGCTTGTAGCTGAACATCTTCTCCCTGTGTCTCTTCACAGTCTTTTCTCAAAGTGTATCTGTCTGTTGTGTAAAAACTTCCCCTTCTTATAAGGACACAAGTTGTATTGGGTTAGAGCTGACCTTCATGATCTCATTTTAGTTTGATTGCCTCTGTAAAGACCTTATTTCCAAACAAAGTCACATTCTGATGTACCACAGGTTAGGACTTCAACACATCTTTTTTTTTTTTTTTGGCAGATACCATTTAAACCCATAACAATGGGGTTTATGGTTAAGGAAAGAACTTGGTCAGGTAAGATTTGAATTAGCAGAGAGAAGTAGAAGAAATGTTATGAGACAAGTCTTTGCAGTATCCAAACAACCCTAATTAGAGAACACTCCAGGAAATTCATCTTAGTGGAAACAAGTAGTTCTGAGATCCCCAAGCAGGGACGTTTGGAGACAAGATAACTTCAATTTTTTTCCAGTTGTTTTATTCACAGCATACTATTGTGGGCAGCTTTTCTTTTTCTATAAGCAATTTTATTGCCGCATACCACATAACCAGTCTTGACCGTTAGGATGCTGATTGAATGGCCCATAAAAATTTATTCTAGGTAACAGAAATTAAGTTATTTTAACTTAGATGTCATTTATAATAATAGAAAATATTTTGTTTTGTAAATGTAATGAATTTAAAAAAAAGTAGATAACTTCACTCAAAGAATTTCACATTAGAAACTGAGGGTGGATCATGACATTTCTTAACCTGTGGCTCTTGGGGTTAGGGCAGTAGTTCTCAAGTGTGGGTACTTCTAGAAGGCTTAAAAGCATATTGATGCTCAGATCCCTCTTCCTCTCCCAATATATATATTTTTGCAGGTGTAGGGGGTGCAGAAGTAGTTATGGGGTTCAGGAATTAGTGTTTTTAAAAAGCATTCCAGGTTTGCATATCTGGTTGTAGCTCACTGGATTGGGGGAATAAGAAGTAAATTGGATTTTTGTCTTTGCTGTGACCTTTGTGCATTCTCTAAAACCTTTGCGTCTCAGGTACTTCTGAGAATAAGAAATCTAGATATGTATCTCTGGCATGTACCAGCTGTTTAGTAGCCATGGGCAAATTACTGGAATTCTTTTTGAGTCTCAGTTTTCTCATTTATTATAGAATAGAGATTTTAAAGAAAATTATTTATTTTGCTGGGTCTTCATTGCTGCGTGGGCTTTTCTCTACTTGTGGGTAGCAGGGACTACTCTCTAGTTGCTGTATGCAGGCTTCTCATTGTGGTGGCTTCTCTTGTTGTGGAGCACAGGCTCTAGGGTGCCTCGGTGTCAGTAGTTGCAGCGCTTGGGCTCTAGAAGTGAAGTGAAGTGAAGTTGCTCAGTTGTGTCCAACTCTTGGTGACCCCGTGGACTGTAGCCTACTAGGCTCCTCCGTCCATGGGATTCTCCAGGCAAGAATACTAGAGTGGGTTGCCATTTCCTTCTCCAGGGGATCTTCCCGACCCAGGGATCGAACCTGGGTCTCCCGCATTGCAGGCAGACGCTTTAACCTCTGAGTCACCAGGGCACTAGAGTACAGCCTTAATAGTTGCCGTGCAAGGGCTTAGTTGCTCCAAGGCATGTGGGATCATCCCGGATCAGGGATCGAACCCTTGTCTCTGGGATTGGCAGGTGGATTCGTTACCAATGAGCCACCAAAGAAGCCTTAGAATGGAGATTATTAAAACTACCTTTCAGGGTTACTGTGACAGTCAAATATTAGTGGGTACTCAGAATGGTTTGTAGAATCCAAAGTACTCTGTAAATGTGAGGGTTTAGAAAATTTTCAATGGCTAATAACTTGCCCAAGGTGTTAAAATTGCTTGGTGCCCTAGACAGGACTAGATTCCACATTTCCTGAACCTTTCAATTTTCTCATTAACTTGGAAGGTGATTTTTTTCTTCCTGTCTAATTTATTTACCTCTTTTGTTAAGTGGGGCCTGTACGCCTTCTGTATTGGATATTTTCAGTCTCCTTGTTGTAGTGAACAGCATATTGGTTTAGTGGAAAGAACATGGTCTTTGGAGTTGTGTGGATATGAAGTTCAATTCTGCTTATCTTACCAAATCAGTTTAACCTCTTTTAAGTTTCCATTTCTCTATAGGTTAAATACAGCATTAAATGAGAAAATGATGTGATAACACTTAGCACTATGCTTGACTGGTAATTTTTTCTTGTTATTATGAGCAGCAGTGATAGAGGAGGATACTTTTAATGCAGTTGGATAAGTGGCAGAGAAGAGGCCTTTCCATTTGACTACACTGAGCAGCAGCATCTCCTTTTGGTTACTATTGGAAGTGGGCTTTGTTGGGTTATCTTCTAGTCTTTGTAACAACTTTAATTTGTATAGTTCCAACCATTTTAAAGATCCTTTTACAAATTATTCTCATTTAATCCTCACAGTACTCTGCAAGGAAAATGTCCCTATATATTCACAGAAATCTCAGCTGAGAGAGATTAAATGACTTGGTCACCCTATGAATAAGCCATGGAGACAGTTATTGTTTAAGGGGAAGCTCCAACCCTGAGGCCTTGGGTTTTGTTTCAGCTGGACTTTTGGTTTCGTAACAGGGGCTTTCTGATGTAAACCCAGGAAACCTTAGTTTTGTGGTTGCATTAGTTATCTGTTGCTCTCTAAATAAATTACCTCTGAAAATCAACAGCCTTAAAAAATAAACATTTATTATCTCACACAGTCTCTAAGGGTGAGGAATCTTAGAGTGACTAGGCTGAGTGGTTCTGGCTCAGTGTCTCTAATGAGGTTACAGTCAAACTGTTGCCCAGGGCTGCAATTATCTGGAGGCTCAACTGAACCTAGAGGATCCCTTAATACACTCACTCATCTGGTTGTTGGCCAGCCTCAGTTTCTTGCTGGCTGTTAACAGGCTGACATCTTCAGTTCCTTGCCACATGGCCTCTCCATAGGGCATCGTACAGCCCTTGAGTTGGCCTCCCCACAGTGAGTGAGTGGAGGGAGGAGGGAGCCACCAGAACAGAAGGTACAATGTCTTTTATAGTCTGATTTCAGAAATGACACACCTTAACTTCTGCTATATTCTTTTGATCATACATACTGACTCTTCTACCTAATGGGAAATGATACACAGGGTACAAATACCAGAAGGCAGGGTATTTGTCTTGGAGGCTGGTTATCATCACAGTTGTAGAGAATCTTTGAAGCCTGGTTAACCATAATATACAGGTGCAGATTCTGTTCCATGTTTCATGCATGGTGGATGCCAGGAGAATTCCCATGTGTCTTTAAGGGGTGGTTTCTCAAGATGCAGGGAGCAGAGAATCCTTCAGAAGCCTCCAGAGTCTTAATTATCTACTCTCAGTCTAAGTTGGTAACATAATTATGCCTATTTTTACAGATAGACACTTTACTGAGGGGTTGAGAACATGAGAGGATTTCTTTGTTGTTGGATTCTGTGTGGTGAAATTTTCCTTGGAAGTCTGAGCATTATGATTACTTTACCCTTAGGGCAATGGCAACCCACTCCAGTACTCTTGCCTGGAAAATCCCATGGACGGAGGAGCCTGGTTAGGTTGCAGTCCATGGGGTCGCGAAAGAGTCAGACATGACTGAGTGACTTCACTTTCACTTTTCACTATCATGCACTGGAGAAGGAAATGGCAACCCACTCCAGTGTTCTTGCCTGGAGAATCCCAGGAGCAGCAGTGCCTGGTGGGCTGCCGTCTGTGGGGTCTCACAAGAGTTGGACACGACTGAAGTGACTTAGCAGTAGCAGAGAAATTTTGCAGAGGGAACTATACAGGTCAGTTCACTTAGTGCTTTTAAAAATGCTTTCATATTGATTTGCATGTGATTATTCCAAGGGAGTAGTGTGATGATACGGGAAATCGGCTGCCCTGTAAATCAGCACCTCTGATTTTTGAGTTCCAGTGTTGGCACTGACTGTGTGATCTTGATAAAGACATGTTCTCTCTGAACCCTAGTTTTCTTAAGCATGGAGGTGTTACACTAGAGTCTCAGGGTTTTGAAGTGCAGCCTCACAGAATATGGGGGTGAGAATGGGAAGTGGAAAAGAGGCTGAGGAAGTGGAACTTCCCCATCTCCTTTTCAGGCAGAGCAGTACTACTTTTTATCTGTTTAAGTATTGGTGTTTCTATAAGATTTTATTGGAAGAAAGGTTGAAAGCCTTCAGAAAAAGTTGGGACCTGAGTGGATTGAGTGATCTTAAAAGACTTCTTTGGGTAAAGAAAGGGGATGGTTTTTCTGATGCCATTGGATAAGCAGTTGTCCCGGGGTGCTGGAGTACCCGCTTTCTACATTTCTACACTGAAACAGTGGACCTGGAGAAGGAGGGAAGGGGAATGGAAAAGAAAACTCCTCGGGTAATTTTTCCCTCCAGAGTCTGCTAATCTTTCTGTTGTTGTGTGAGGAGACAATTGTAGAATTTTAAGACTGAATGTTCCCTTTTAGGACATCTAACACAGGCTTTACTCTATGTTTAACTTTGTTCTGCAAAGTTCTTGTCAAGCGTCTTTCCAGTATCTGCTTGTGTACTTCCATGATGGAGAGCTCTCTATTGCTGGAGGCAGATCTTTTCATGGTTTGACACGTTGGCTCTTAAAACTAAAATCTGTTGCTCTGTGGGCTTCTAATCACTGGCCTCTCACATGAGGAAGTTTAGGCTCAGGCAGATGAAATGTCAGGCCATTGTGTGTGCATCTTCCCTTCCGCCTCCAGCCAAGGGGATCAGACAAGAAAGAGACCTATTAGTGTGTTATTGGAGCCCAGATTCATCCTTGTGTCTTTGTAGGTGAGTGGTTTTTATTAAAACTATTTTTTCTTTTTCATGAATTTGCTGAGTTTATTAGGACTAGAATAATTAGAATGTATTATTCTTCAAATTTACTAGTGTGTGTGTGTGTGTGTGTGTGTGTGTGTGCACGCCTGCGCTAAGTTGCTTCAGTCGTGTCTGACTCTTTGCGACCCTATGGACTGTCGACCACCAGGCTCCTCTGTCTATGGGATTCTCCAGGCAAGAATAGTGGAGTGGGCTGCCATGCCCTCCTCCAGATCTTTCCCACCCGGGGATTGAACCCACGTCTGTTATGTCTCCTGCATTGGCAGGCAGGTTCTTCACCACTAGTGCCACCTGGGAAGCCCCCAAATATACTAGTACTAGAAAGAAACTTGGTGATCATATGGTCTGTTTTGATTATCATTTTATAGATTAATAACTGAATTCCAGAGAGGAAAACACATCTGCTTAAAGTAATATGCAGAAATTCTTATGACAGAACTGAGATTAGGACCTTGGTCTCCTTATCAGGAGCACCTAGTCCTGGATGTCTTTTCATAGACACTCTTATAGAGAAGTTGTACCAAATGCTGAAACTTTTTTTTTTAGTGCCATATGGCTGTGTCTCTTGAGATTTCTATTAGGAGAAACATAGAATCAGTTAAAAATTACATAGATTTTTCATCTAAAAATACCATGCTGTTTTTCTACATCACAAGACAAGGTAGAAGAATTCCATCCACAAATATTTATAGAGCACCTATAGAAGCTCATTTGCTACATTCTTGAAAATGTCTATGTCAGGTCACAATTCAGAATCTTCATTTTGTGAAGCTTCCAAACTCTTCCCTCCCTCCCCTGACCTCTGTGCTTCATGAAAATGTGTTTTACAATAGAACTTTTCATGCTGCGTGGGCATTGTGGTGTGGTGAAAAGAATATGATTGTTGGATTCAAAGCAACAGACCTGGGTTGGATCTTGGCTCTAGTAATTCATGTAAAGTGCTTATCAGCATGCTAGACACATAAGAGTTCCTGAAATGTTGGCTCCTGTTATTGTAATTATTTTTTATTGTTACCCATGTCTTATTTCTCTCTTTAACCTGGGGGCTCTGAAGGGATATTTTTTTTTTTTTAAACTGTACGTCATAACCCATGAGTTGTGAATTTAACATAGTACTCTGGACCAGCATTTTTAAAAAGTGAAAAAACAAAATGTCAAGTATAATATACCAGAGAAAATGTCAGGATATATCATATATTCAAAGAACATGGATTATCTTTTGAAACTTTTGTCTCAGTTTTATATTTATAGGTGTGTGTATGCATGTGTGTGTGTGTGTGTGTGTGTGTACTGGTCTCCATCTGAGTTGTATTATTGTAGGTTGTAGTCAAAACAGTTTGATAAATTCTGCTTTATTGAAGAGACTGCTATTTATATCTTTTATTCATAAGGCCTAGCACAGGGTGTGGAACATATCTGATGTGCATGAAACTAAGAAAAGGCAGTCTGAAATTAATTGCTTAATATGTAATACAGACAGTAAATGAGATATAGGATCAAAGAAAGGAAATTGTCTTGAGAAACAACTTAGTAAAATAGTTGTGAGCTTAGTTTTTTTGTGTCTGAAAGATCTAGGGGTAAATTGCAGCTCTGCTTCTTACTGGCCAAGGCAGTAGGCAAGTTAACCTCTGCTGGCCTCATTTTCTTCATCTCTAAAATGGAGATAAATAATTACCTCAGGTTGTGAGGATTAAATAAGATAAAGTTGCTACAGTGGCTGACACATAATGAACACTTGCTTAATATTTTCATGAATGAAAGTGGTCACGGGAGACTTTTTTGAGGAGGCACGCACTTGTCCTTGAAGTACTGATAAGAATTAGATGTGGGAAATGTTTGAAAAGTCCTGCATGTAGACTCTGTTTAAAGGTATGTCTTACATGTTTTACTCTGTTAAAGGCCTCAGTATTTTTCTCTTACACATCCTTTTTCCATGTTTTCCTCACCAAGATACCCACAATCTTTTTTTCTCTTCAAAACCACTTCCTGGGAAGAAAGTCCAGCGTAAGCTGTAACAACTTGCCTTTGGCCCCTCCCTGAGACCAGTTCATTCCCATAGACAGGGAAAAGGAGATTAACCCAAGTTGTCTGACCCAAGTTATACTTTTAGGCAGAACATCTGCCTAACCTCGGGAGACAGTAATAACCCAAGGAGTTTCAGCTTGGCCTCTGCAAGAAGGGACCCAGGGCAGGTAAATGGGAATAAATCTTGGTTTCTTGTCCAAAGCCTAGCCTGAAGTTCTAGAGGCAGGTCCTTGCGAAGGTAGGCAATGGAAGGGTGGGGAGAAAGGTCTGCCCTTCTATGACTTCTGATGATGCTAGAAAAGAAACAGATTTTGTTTTCAAGCCTGAGGATGAGGGAGGGAGAGTTGAAGAAGGGAGAGGGCTAGAGAGAGTGGGGAAGAGAAAAAGGAAGTGCTTGTTAGGTATCTGAATTAGCTGTGGAAGGAGCGAGCGCTCCAGTGCTGGCTTTCCTACTGCGTTTCTGTTCTTTTGTAAACTACTTGCCTGTTTTAGCTCTGTAAGGAGCTCTCTAAAGTCTGTTTCCGGTCTAAAACTTTTCTGTCTGTTTAATAGCATCTAGAAGAAAAATTCAGATAAAATACTCTAGGAGTCTGGAGGAGAGAGAGAACTTCTGTTTGATTTGTTTGGTCTGTATTGGAATTTCTCAGTGTTGAGACTAATGATATTTTAGATCATACAGTTTTATGTTGGGGGCTCAGGCCTATATATTACGGGATGTTTAGCTGCAGCCTTGTCCTCTACCCCACAGTATCTACCCCCCTCCAGTTGTGACAATTAGGAATGTCTCTGCTGCTGCTGCTGCTGCTAAGTTGCTTCAGTCGTGTCCGACTATGTGTGACCCCATAGACGGCAGCCCACCAGGCTCCCTATCCCTGGGATTCTCCAGGCAAGAACACTGGAGTGGGTTGCCATTTCCTTCTCCAATGCGTGAGAGTGAAAAGTGAAAGTGAAGTCGCTCTATGGTGTCCGACTCTTCTCGACTCCATGGACTTCAGCCTACCAGGCTCCTCTGTCCATGGGATTTTCCAGGCCAGAGTACTGGAGTAGGGTGCCATCGCCTTCTCTGAGGAATGTCTCTAGACATTGCCAGATATACCCTAGGGAAGAAGATTGCCCCTGATTGAAAACCAGTGGTCTGTATACATACAAATTGTGGGGACAGCTAAAAGTTAAAATTAATGTGTACAGGTGTTATTGCAGTTTTACAAATGGGAAAGCTGCACTGTCTAATCCGGTACTGAGCACTGCGACACACGGGAGTAGATTGGTTTCAGAGTACTTTTTTCTATTTTATCTTCAGAATAGTATTGTGAAGTAGATAGAATTATCTCCATGTTATAGTTGTAGACACTGAGGTTCAGAGAAAGGGGAAGAAACTGGTGAATGGAGCTGGCATTTATTTTGTGTATATATATATATTTTTGTGGTTGACCATGATGCTTCTAGCCACACAAATCAGCAGGCAGTTAAGTGAAAACATGCAGCCAAGGAATACTGAGCCCCTATTTATGATGGAGAGCTGAGAGCCACCCCTGATTTGTAATCTAAAGTTTGTTGGTGAGGTTTTCCTCTGCTCTCCTAGGCACTTCCTGATTGACACTGGCTGAGTATCACAAGTTGTAATTATGTTAAAATTGACTTGCTTATTTCTTTTTTAATATCTGAGTTCTGTAGCCTTCTATCCTGTAAACTCCTAAATACAGACTTACTTGTAAACAGACTGTTCGCCACACTATCTCAGCACAGTGCCTTGTGTATAGTAATTACTTTGTGAACTTTCTGAATCAGTAGGCACATGGGAAGGGAATAGAGTCAGAGAGAATGATTTATTCAAGGTCAGACAGCAATTTGGTAGCAGTTCGGGGAGTAGCTCTTATTTTTCCTATCTTTAGAACCGGAATTCTTTGTAAAACATTGTACTGCTTGCCGTGTACCTGTCATACAGTTGAGATTATATGGACTTACTTTGTGGCCTTAGGCAAATCCATTGGTTTTTCCCTTCTATAAACAAAAGTATAAAACAGCTGCTCATTTCTCCTTTCCATCTTTGGTTGCCCACCAGTAGTGTCCTGGTGTGGCCTGCAACCACAGGATAAGTGTCTACTGAGAACCAGGGACACTGCATTCTCCTTGCCAGCCCAGATAGAAATCATGTTACCTCTCCTGAACGGTGACTTCATAGTTCAGTGATGATGTGGTGGTGAGGGTTTAAGGGTTGAAACAAAGTAGGTTTCGGTTTCAGGGGCTAGAAGGCAATTAGGTATCTACTTACATCTCTTTTTTCAGTATCGCAACTAAGTTTCTATGTTCATAACTTCAGAGCTTTCTTACTCTTCATTGTACATTTTGTGGTCTGCTCATTTTCTCTTTAGCTTGTAGGAAAAAGACACAAAGCTACTTAAATTAGTTGAGAAAAATGTTCTCTCTGTTTCTACTGTTTTGGTCAGTAAAACCAGTGACGAGAAATGTCTATCAAGAGAAAATAACTGTCTTAGGAAATTAGCTGTATGCAGGGCACTTTTCATGTCTGTTTTCTTGCTTCATTTTCCAGTCATTTTGCAAAGGTAGTGATTACTATTATTACCTTAGTTTTACAAATAAAGAAAGTAAGGTTCAGGGAGAAGTCATGGTTGATGCTGGTAGAGAGTAGTAGAACTGGGATTTGAACCTAGGTCTGACTATTAAGATTGGGTGATGAGTGCTCATGTCACTCCATCATGTGTTTGTGTTTATCAGCTTTACTGAGACATGATTCACATACCAAAACATTCACTTACTTAAAGTGTACAGTCGATTTTTTTTTTTTAAGTATATTCACAGAGTTGTGTTGCCACCATCACATATTTCAGTTTTAGAACATTTTGTCCTCCTAAAAGAAACCCTGTATCCATTAGTAGATCCTCGCCATTCTCCCCCATCCTCATCACACTGCCTGGGGCACTTATTAATCTACTTTTTGTTTCTTTAGATTTGATTTGCCTATTTTGGACATTTCATATGAATAGAATCATACAATATGTGGCCTTTTGTACCCTGTTTCTTTCACTTAGTGTGTTTTCAAGCTTCATCCATGTTGTAACTTGTATCATTTCTTTTTATTGCTGAATAATATTTGGTGACTTTTTTTTTACTGAATAATGTTTCATTGTATGGATATATCATGTTTTATTAATCTTTTTATCAGTTGATGGGCATTTGGATTGTTTCCACTTTTCTGCTTTTATGAATAATGCTGCTCTGAACTTTTTTGTGTGTGGATGTATATTTTTATATAGGTATATATCTAGGTATATATCTAGCAGTGGAATTGTTAGATCATACAGTAACCCTATGTTTAACTCATTGAGGAACAGCCAGACTTTCTCCCAAAGGAACTACAGCATTTTATATTCCCATAGCATTGTATGAGGGTTCTAATTTCTCCACATGCTTATAGACACTTACTATTCTCTCTCTCTCTCTCTTTTTAAAAAATTATCTGTTGGATATGAAGTGGTATCTGTTTTCTGATTTTGATTTGAATTTCCGTAATGACTAATAATGTTGAACAACTTCTCTGGGCTTATTGACCACTTGTATATCTTTAGATGGGACAGGTGTCTATTTAGATCATTTGTCCATTTTAAAATTGGGTTGTACTCTTACTGTTTTTGTTAAGTTCTTTATTTATTCTGGTTACAAGTCCCTCATCAGATACATGGTTTACAAATGTTTTTTTCTATCCCATGGATTTTCTCTTCACTTTCTTGATGCTATTTCTTATAGCACAAAATTTTAAATTTTGATTTAGTTCAGTTTATTTAGGTTTTTTTTTTTGCTTTTGGTACCATATCTAAAAAAACTATTATCTAGTCCAGGGTCATGAATATTTACAGCTATGTTTGCTGCTAAAGATTTTGTAGTTTTAGATTTAATATTTAGAGCTAGGATCCATTTTGAATTACTTGGATATGACCTAGAGGTTCAACTTCATGTCCAGTTGTCCTGGTACCACTTGTTGAAGAATATTCTTTACCCGTTGAATTTGTTTTGGCATTTTTGTCACAATCATTTTACTCTTTACATAAGCATTAATTCTGGAACTCTCAATTCTGTTTTGTTGATCTGTATATGTTTATCTTTATGCCAGTACCACATTGCAGCTTGGTAGTAAGTTTTGAAATTGGGGAGTGTGACTCCTCCACTTCTTTTCTTATTTTTCAAGGTGTACAGATTTTTTACTTTATTCTTTTTGATGCTGTTATAAATGAAATTTTTAAAAATTTCAATGTTTGGCTTATTGAAATTATCTTTATCATACAATTATCTATATAACTGTATAGAAATACATTGTATTTCTATGCAATTATATATAATAGATATATATTATATAGCTATGTAATTGATTTTTATATTGATATTGTATCCTGAAACCTAGTCAAACTTGTTCATAATTCTCATACTTTTGTGTGTGTGTGTGTGTTTGTGTATGTGTGTGTTTGTGTGTATGTGTGTATGTGTGTGCCTGTGTGGGTTCCTCAGAAATTTCTGTGCTGAAGATCATATCATCCCAAATAGAAAACATTTTACTTCTTCCTTTCCAATATGGATGCTTTTACTTCTTTGTCTTGCCTCATTGCTCTGGCTGGAACCATCAGTTCAGTCAGTTCAGTTTAGTCGCTTAGTTGTGTCTGACTCTTTGTGACCCCATGGACTGCAGCATGTCAGGCTTCCCTGTCCATCACCAATTCCTGGAGCTTGCTCAAACTCATGTCCATTGAGTTGGTGATACCATCCTACCATCTTTTCTGATGTCATCCCCTTCTTCTCCTGCCTTCAATCTTTCCCAGCATCAGGGTATTTTCCAGTGAGTCAGTACTTTGCATCAGGTGGCCAAGGTACTGGAGCTTCAGCTTCAGCATCAGTCTTTCCAGTGAATATTCAGGATTGATTTTCTTTAGAATTGACTGGTTTGATCTCCTTGCAGTCCAAGGGACTCTCAAGAATCTTCTCCAACACCACAGTTCAAAAACATCAATTCTTTGGCACTGAGCTTTCTTTGTATTCCAACTCTCACATCTATACATGACTACTGGAAAAACCATAGCTTTGACCAGATGGACCTTTGTTGGCAAAGTAATGTCTCTTCTTTTTAATATGCTGTCTAGGTTGGTCATAGCTTTTCTTCCAAGGAGCAAGCATCTTTTAATTTCATGACTGCAGTCACCATCTGCAGTGATTTTGGAGCCCAAGAAAATAAAGTCTCTCACTGTTTCCATTGTTTCCCCATCTATTTGCCATGAAGTGATGAGACTGGATGCCCTGATCTTCATTTTTTGAATATTGAGTTTTAAGCCAACTTTTTATATCTCCTCTCTTACTTTCATCAAGAGGCTCTTTAGTTCTTTGCTTTCTTCCATAAGGGTGGTGTCATCTGCGTATCAGGTTGTTGATATTTCTCCCAGCAGTCTTGATTCCAGCTTGTACTTCATCCAGCCCGGCATTTCGCATGATGTATTCTGCATATAAGTTAAATAAACAGGGTGACAATAAACAGACTTGTTGTACTCCTTTACCAATTTGGAACCAGTCCATTGTTCCATGTCCAGTTCTAACTGTGGCTTCTTGACCTGCATACAGATTTCTCAGGAGGCAGGGCATATGGTTTAGTATTCCCATCTCTTTAAGAATTTTCCGCAGTTTGTTGTGATCCACATAGTCAAGGGCTTTGGTGTAGTCAATAAAGCAGAAGTAGATGTTTTTCTGAAATTCTCTTGCTTTTTCCATGATCCAGCTGATGTTGGCAATTTGATCTCTGGTCCCTCTGGCTTTTCTAAATCCAGCTTGAACATCTAGATGTTCATGGTTCACGTACTGTTGAAGCCTGGGTTGGAGAATTTTGAGCATTATTTTGCTAGCGTGTGAGATGAGTGCAATTGTGTGGTAGTTTGAACATTCTTTGGCATTGCCTTTCTTTGGAATTGGAATGAAAACTGACCTTTTCCAGTCCTATGGTCTCTACTGAGTTTTCCAAATTTGCTGGCATATTGAGTGCAACACTTTCACAGCATCATCTTTTAGGATTGGAAATAGCTCAACTGGAATTCCAACACTTCCACTAGCTTTGTTTGTAGGGATGCTTCATAAGGCCGACTTGACTTCACCTTCCAGAATGTCTGGCTCTAGATGAGTGATCACACCATCGTGATTATCTGGGTCATGAAGATCTTTTTTGTATAGTTCTTCTGTGTATTCTTGTCACCTCTTCTTAATTACTTCTGCTGTTGTCCATACCATTTCTGTCCTTTCTTGTGCCCATCTTTGCATGAAATGTTCCCTTGGTATCTTTAATTTTCTTGAAGAGATCTCTAGTCTTTGAGTCTCAGTCTGTTGTTTTCCTCTATTTCTTTGCAGTGATTATTGCGGAAGGCTTTCTTATCTCTCCTTGCTATTCTTTGGAACTCTGCATTCAAAAGGATATATCTTTCCTTTTCTCCTTTGCCTTTTGCTTCTCTTTTTTTCTGAGCTATTTGTAAGGCCTCCTCAGACAACCATTTGTCCTTTTGCATTTCTTTTTCTGAGGAATGGTTTTGATCACTACTCCTGTACAATGTCGCTAACCTCCACCCATAGTTCTTCAGGCACTCTGTCTACCAGATCTAATCCCTTGAATCTATTTTTCACTTCCACTATATAATCATAAGGGATTTGATTTAGATCATTCCTGAATGGTCAAGTGGTTTTCCCTACTTTCTTCAATTTAAGTCTGATTTTTAAAGGCAAATTTTTACGAACAAAGCTAGTGGAGGTGATGGAATCCCAGTTGAGCTATTTCAAATCCTAAAGGATTATGCTGTTTTGCACTCAATGCAATGTTAAATAAAAGTGGCAAGAGCAGATGTCCTTGTTTTGTTTCTGATCTTAGGGAGAAAGCATTCAGTTTTTTACCAGTTATGTATGATATTAGCTGTGGGTTTTTCATGAATACCTTTTATCAGATATAAGGAAATTTCCATCTCTTCTTGATTTCTTGAGTGTTTTTATCATGAAAGGGTGTTGAGTTTTGTCAGATGCTTTTTCTTTATCAATAAGATGATCTTAATAGTTTTGTCATTTATTGTACTAATATGGTATATTGATTGATTAAAATTTGGACATTAAACAAACCTTGCTACCTAGGATCATACTGTGTTTTATGACAGGGACTTATTGGGCACCAGCTACTTACCAAGCCTGTAGAATCCATCTTACCATGGATTACTAAGATGTTGGAGCCATCCACTATATTTGAGGAGACAGAAAAACACACAGGGTTAAAGTTGAGAATGCAAGAGTGAGATAAAGACAGTACCTTGTGTTGATATGGGATAAAGTGAAAGTGAAGTTGCTCAGTTGTGTCCTACTCTTTGCAACATCATGGACTGTAGCCTACCAGGCTTCTCTCTGTCCATGGGGTTTCCAGGCAAGAGTTCTGGAGTGTTTTGCCATTTCCTTCTCCAGGGGATCTTCCCATCCCAGGGATTGAGCCCAGGTCTCCCGCATTGTAGGCAGACGCTTTACTATCTGAGCCACCAGGGAAGATCCCAAAAGAATATAAAATAAAGTAGCTTGAAAGTGAAAGTGAAGCCACTTAATTGTGTCTGACTCTTTGTGTCCCCATGGACTGTAGCCTACCAGCTCCTCTGTTCATGGGATTTTCCAGGCAAGAGTACTGGAGTGGGCTCCCATTTCCTTCTCCATGATATGTGATAAATACTTACCAAATGAACTCCACAGTGACCTTATTTTCAGGCCAGTGATTATAGGGTTGGTTTTTTTCTTTTTGGCCTCACTGCATGGCTTGTGGAATCTTAGTTCCCCAACTAGGGATTGAAACTGGGTCCTTGGCATTGGAAGCCCAGAATCCTAACTACTGGATCACCAGAGAATTCCTGAGGGTTGGCATATTGTAACTTTTTTTGAGATACATCCTTTTCCTTCTTCAGGTCTGAGCTTTATCACCTGTACATGGGTAAGTTGGACTTGGTGGTATTTAAGATCCCTTCTAGTTTTAGCATAGTGTGAAATTACTTGCTTTTTATAGGGCTTCCTTCACTTAAGTCTGTCTGAAGAGTTTGTTTTTTTGATGTTTCAAGTGGCTAAGTAGTTAGGTGACTATTCTAGTTCTGAATGGTAAAAAGATTCTTTACTCCTTGTTAGTTGGCCTTAATCACACTCGCATCTCAGAGAGATTATTTCCTTTCATAATATTTCAAATTCTGGTGAAAAGGGATAACCTTTGTGAAAGGCTATGTTCCTAGGTAACATGTAAGTTTTATGAGAGGGAAAGGCCACTGGGAGTATGTTTCAGGGCTCAGCTGTATGTGTAAGTTAAACATGGGGCACATCAATGCATTCTATTTAGGTTTCAGTTTCTCATCTGTCAAATTGAAAAGAGAATATCACTTATTGTGTAATATCACAGACACCGACATCATACTAGTTGTAAATGCTATCCTAGATGCATATAGAATTGTGTATAAATGTGAGTTATTTGCAGAAGTTCAGTTGTAAATAATGTAAATAATGTATGAAATAATGTGAAATAAGAATGCAGATGATTCTCAATGTTGCAAATGATAATGCAAATAATAGCAAAACATTATAAAAATGTAGCAAAATATGCCTAAATAATAGACACATTTTAAACCCCTACTGTTCATGGCACTTTTGGTATGTGCTTTAAGCATTATCTCTCTAACACTTTACAAAAACATTATTTCTCCAACACTTCACAAAAACTTTATTGCATTTGGTAGGTGTGGAAATTCCAGTTCAGAAGGATTAAATAATCAGCCCAAAGGGGCAAAGTATGGAATTGAAATGAGACCTAACTCTACATTTCATGGCTATCTCATTACTGTTGATGTTGAGTTTGCTAATTTGGTCAAGATGGTGTCTGCCAGGCTTCTCCACTGTGAAATTCTAATTAATAAATATTTTATAGGAAGGTACTATGAAACTATATGAGTATATTTTTCTTTGCCAAACAATGTATTTAATTATTTTAATCTGTTTGGACTCATAACTTCCTACTTTATTCAGTGGGTAACAATGTATTGCTGTATCATTATTTTGATGCTCAGGTTCTGCCTGATTTGGCCAGCAGGAACATCATTCAGGTTTACTTCTATCTACTTCTGACATGTCCTGTTTTGACCACTCCCTTTGTTTCTGACCCAACAAGATATTCTAGACTCATTTGTGCTTTCTATGCCCCAGCCCTGTAGTAGTCCGTTCCATCAAGGAGCCATAGTTTGTTTTATTAAGTAGTGTTCAGAAGCCAGGGTCTGGCTGCTGGTATGCTTATTGTTATTGGGTTGGTGCTGCTCCCAGTCCCTGTCTGGACACAATGAGGAAATGAGGTTCCAGTTCCCTGTGACAGACTCTTCACACTGTGTGGGTGCCCTGCTCATTCTGTATAAGTTCCAACACGCTAAACCAGGCTGCTTCACCACTGGACTCCTTCACTTCTTTCCTCTGGACTCGGACACACTGTATCAGGCGCCCATCCCCACGCCCAGTATGCATGCCCTCCTTGCTGCACTGTCTACCACCCTGGGCCATGTGCGGATGCCCTTCTCTCCTCCTGGAGCTCCGATTCTCCTTACTAGTCTTCCTCTCCCTTCTCCACTGCCCATTGTAGGCCCTTTTCACTCTGCTAAGGCTCTGGTCACAGTGTTGGGTTGCCCTCATCATTTCTTAACTAGGCTGTCGTAACACAGTAGATTCCTAACAGTCTTACTGCTGCTCTCTTCCCTTACCTTACATACTTCTGCTAGAGTGATCTTTCTAAAAAATGTCAAATGCCACAGCTCTGCTTAATAATAGTTCCCTTTGCTTGTAGAATAAATTTCAAGTTCCTTAGGCTGATATTAAAGACTTCCTAAGATCTGACCCAAATGTACCTTTCCTGCCTCATTTCTTATTAGTTCTTCTGTGTACCCTGCACTCCAGTCATGGTCCCTGGCCATTCCTTAGATAAACATCAGTACAGTTACTCTTTCGTTTTGCCTTTGCCTTCTCTATCTGGTCTGCCACTGCTGCTGCTACTAAGTCACTTCAGTCGTGTCCAACTCTGTGTGACCCCATAGACGGCAGTCCACCAGGCTCCCCTGTCCCTGGGATTCTCCAGGCAAGAACACTGGAGTGGGTTGCCATTTCCTTCTCCAATGCATGAAAGTGAAAAGTGAAAGTGAAGTTGCTCAGTCATATCCAACTCTTAGTGACCCCATGGACTGCAGCCTGCCAGGCTCCTCTGTCCATGGGATTTTCCAGGCAAGAGTACTGAAGTGGGGTGCCATTGCCTTCTCCGCTATCTGGTCTAGCCAACTCCTTTTTTCACTATTTGACAAAATCCCTTGGGGTCCTATTTCAGAGATCTGGTGTGGCATGTCAGAGTCTGACTACAGTGTGGAGGGGATTTCCAAGGGGAGGGATTACCTGGTGAAGCCTCTCTGAACTTCATAGTAAAAATTAATCCCTTTTGTTCTTCTGATGTAGTGCTTCCCTTGTTCTTTCTATGTTCATGATTAACTTTTATCTGTTATCTGGTTCATTGGCTGGTCCTTGAAAGCACCTGATGGAACTTGTTGAGGTAATGAATTCTGAGTTGTGAGCCTTTAAAAAAATTTTTTTTAATTGAAGTATAGTTGATTTACAACATTGTAAATCAAATTTTCTGTTTGAAAGCAAGTCACTCAGTTATACATATATATATATATATTCTTTTTCATATTCTTTTCCAGTATGGTTTATCATAGGGTGTTGACTGTAGCTCCCTGTTCTGTACTGTGGGATCTTGTTGTTTAGCCATGCTGTATATAGTAGCTTTCATCTGCTGATTCCAGACTCCCAGTGCTTCCCTCTGCCTCCCCCCAGCATCCACAAGTCTGTTCGCTATACTTGTGAGTCTGTTTTTGTTTTGTACATATGTTTGTATTGTATTTTAGATTCCACATATAAGTGATATCCTGTGGTGATTGTCTTTCTCTTTCTGACTTCACTTAGCATGTTAATCTCTAGGTCTGTCCATGTTGCTGAAAATGGCATGATTTCTTTTTAATGGCTGAGTAATATTCCATTGTGCACACCTGCACATACACACACGTCACATTTTCTTTATCCATTCATCTGTCAGGGGACATATAGATTGTCTTCATGTTTGGCTATTATAAATAGGGGTGCATGTATCTTTTTAAATTATATTTTTGTCTGGTTATATTTCCAGGAGTGATCATATGGCAGCAGTGAATCTGTTGTTTTTATTTAAAATCTGTTTATAGACATTGTGAGGTCCAGAAGGCTGACTAAAGGAAGGAGTTTGGACAGTGGCACAGCTGGGTCAGATACCTGCCTTATACCAGGGCTCTTTCTGATAAAAATTATGTATTTATACTATTTTCCTCTTTTGTTAATTCCAAATATATTCTTTAAAATGATTTTTTTAATGCTGTCGTTCCAAGTAAAAGAATTTGCTGGCTATACGTATATGGGTATTTAAAACTGCAAGTAATAGCAGCTACTTCACAACCAAAAAATCTCTACCCCAAACTGTATGAAGGACAATATAATGACACTGTGTGTCTACTGACAAGCCTGTTTGCCATTCAGTCTGTCTGCAGAGAGGCATTTAGGAAGAAGTATCAGCAAAGGAGAGTTTTAGACTTTCTCAATGATTTGGCTTTGCTTTTCTGCTCTAAGTTTTAATTGTCTCATTTCAAAGCCTAGGCTCTTTCCATCCTTCATAATCATAGCAATGAATGGTAAAAATAAATATTTTTATTTTTATTTATTTATTTATTTATTTATTTAATGAACCAACTAATTGGTTCATAGATGATCAATTTTATACACAGACTAAACAGTGCAGCACTTTGCCAAAAATAAGTGTAGCTGCACAGACATTGTGTATCGGCAGCAGTTCTTTGTAACTGGGTTCAGTGGTGTATTTTGTGCTACCTGGAATTACAGTTTTTAATCTGTCAGTAAATAAAATGTGCTTTACCTTCCAAAAAATAGATAGATCACTTTTGAGATTTTCAGTCTAAAATAATCTCAAAATTGATGTCAGAAAATTTTCTAATACTACACATATTCAATATTTAGCTCATCCTACTGAGGTGTGGCACCACAGAAATTGCTATCAAGCTGTACTTACTTACAAGGCTAACTTAGTTTGATTTGGCCTGAGAGATGGTGAAATGTTCTCAACTCAAGATTATCACAGTTCTGTCTGTCTAGAGGTAACCGAGATTAAAGAAACATAAAAGCTTTTATTCTATAGTGTTGGGGAAGCGGAATGGGAAGATCTTTAGGATGTGATGGACTGATATTTACTAATATTTAGTAGGTTTGTAGTCTTTGTCAAGTGTTAAGCTCTCTGTGCCTTATTTTTCTGATCTGTAAAATGAGGATGGTAAAGCCAGTTTTTAGAGCTGTTACAATAAATATGTCTCTTTTAGGGTAGACTGATTTTGACTTTGTCAGTGACAAGTGGGATCCTAGTCATCAATTTGAGAATTGTCTCTGGCCAAGTGTATCATTTCACACTTCCCAAGTCACTTTTACTCATATTATCTTATATAATCTTCACAGTGTGTTCTGAGAGAAAAGACTGTGTGGTTGTTACCACTTGAAAAAAATGAGGAAACTGATGCTCAGAGAAATTAAGTAGATTGTCTGGGGACCACGATTTCCAAGTCCCAGTTTAGGACATCTTCTTTTGTGCATTGACCAGTCCTTAGAAAGGGCAGTGTGGTGAAAGAGGCCTGAATTGAAAGTCAAGAACATTCTGATTATAGTCTTAGCTAGGAGAATTTGGGGAAGTCATCTCAATTTCTGCTTTATGGAGACAAAAATGCTGACTGTTGTGCTTAACTCACTTTGATTTGTTTATTCAACAGACAATTATCAAACATTTACCGTGCTATACACTGTGGTATGCCTGGTTCCTTCCCTTAGGTTCCTTACACTTTACTGTGGATAGTATATTGTCTGTATGAATGAGAAGAGCTATAACGTGTGTGTGTGTGTGTGTGTGTGTGTGTGTTTGGTGGCATTGAGGGGTGGCCCTGGTGGTGGTTAGCAGTGCAGTTAGCAGTGCAGGAGAGATGGCTTTGGGACTGGGCTTTGCTTGTGAGGAGAAATCTCTCAGGGTTGTGTGCAAGAATTAAATTGGATGATCGGTACGATGGTGCTTTGTTGATTGTGAAGAACTGCATAAATATTAGAAATTGTCATATCTTATAGAACAGAAAGGGACTCCCCAACCCCTGGGCCACAGATTGGTGCCAGTCTGTGGGCTATTAGGAACCAGGACACATAGCAGGAAGTGAGTGGCAGGTGAATGAGCAAAGCCTCAGCTGTATTTACAGTCACTCCCCGTTGCTCACATTACTGCCTGAGCTTCCCCTTCTGTCAGATCAGGCATTAGATTCTCATAGGAACCCAGACTGTACTATACTTGAAGCATCCTGAAACCATATCCTCCCTTTCCCCACCCCCCATCTGTGGAAAAATTCTCTTCCACAAAAGTGGTCACTAGTGCCTAAAGGACTTTCCTGGTGGCTCAGATGGTAAAGAATCCGCCTGCAATGTGGGAGACCTGGGTTCAGTCCCTGTGTTGGGAAGATCCCCTGGAGGAGGACATGGCAACCCACTCCAGTATTCTTGACTGGAGAATCCCCATGGACAGAGGAGTCTGGTGGGCTACAGTCCATGGGGTCGCGAAGAGTTGGATACGACTGAGCAGCTAAGCACAGCACACAGTGCCAAAAAGGTGAAAGACAGCTGTTACAGAGGGTACTTCTTTTCTAAAGCCTTGACTGACCTGGTGGAACACTATGGTTGGAGTCTAAGCTTAATTAAGAAGAAAATTTTCAGTGGCAAGAAGGACTGGGAGCTCACTAAAGAAAAATCCATGTTTTAAAGTGTTTGGAGTCTAGGAGTCCTTCAGTTGGAACATACCATCATCTTTTGCTTTGATGTGGTGGACCTTCAAACTGCTTTGGGTTTATAAAGAACTTATTTATAATCATCTTTTTAAAGAAGCACTTGTGCTCTTGCAGCATTTTAAATATTTAGAAGAGATATTTAAGGCAGCCTTGGAAACAAGAATATATCTTGGGATATAAGAGGAGTCAGAGCAAGGCAAAGAGAAATTGGATGGCTGTGCCAGAAGATACATTATATTTTTATTTTTTAGTTTTGCTTGGATTTAGTTGATATAATTGTTGAGAACCTTTTATGTATGAGGCTTTAAGTACTGAGGGAACAGAAATGAGTGAATGAAGCATTTCCTTACCAATGAGACTTATATTCTGGCTGGAGATACACAATGCCTGTGGTAAATAGGTGAGAGGAGTTTCCATAAAGTGCTCTAGTGTCCTAAGGGAGGAGGACCTACTGAAACTTTTGGGCAGGACTGCCTCAGAGAGGGCCAGTTAGAGGACACCTGAAGATTAAGAGTTTTCTAGGAAACAAAGGGAGATAAGGCCATTCCAGTCAGAAATAACAGCATGAACAAAGGCATAAAGGCTTAGGGTACTATCTGGTACTTAAAGCATTCAGTAAATACACATAAATCCAAGACTGTGGGTTCAAGATAGTAGAGTAGAAGGACATGTGCTTATCTCTTAACTGCGAGAGCACCAGAATCACAACTAGCTGTTGAACACTAGAACCCACCGAAAAAAGATACCTCACATCCAAAATCAAAGAAGAAGCTGCAGCAAGACGGTAGGAGGGGCACAATCATGATAAAATCAAATCCCATACCGCCGGGTGGGTAACCCACAAACTGAAGAACAATAATACCAAAGAAGTTCTCCCACTGTTGTGACTATTCTGAACCCCATGTCAGGCTTCTCAGCCTGGGGATCTGACAAAGGGCCTGGGAATCCCTAGGGTATCCTACGTGGAAGATCAGCAGGATTTAATTACAGGACTTCCACAGGACTGGGGGAAGCAGAGACTCCATTCTTGGAGGGCACAAACAAATCTTGTGCATGCCAAGAACCAGAGGAAAGGAGCAGTGATCCCACAGGAGACTGAACCAAGACTACCTGCTAGTGTTGGAGGGTCTCCTGTGGGGAGGCGTGGCTTGGCGGGGGCTCACCACAGGGTTAGGGCTTCAGCCTATCAGTTTTGGAGGTCGGGGAGGGAGCACAATTCAGTCATAATAATATATTAACAAACACTTTTAGTAAATTGGGATAAGTGGGCAGATTGCTCTGAGGACCATAAGTAGAGTGACTGTTTGAGGGATTCTGGAAAACCTTTTTAGAGGTGGTGACATTTGAACAGAGTTCAAAAGGATAAGCCAGAGGGGGAAATTATGGGAGAGTACTTTGTTACTGCATCCTCCCTGCTGAGAGGTTGATTGGAGGTATTAATACCTTAAATGTTATCCATTTCATTCTTGGGTACCTCTGATTATTATAATGTTCTTATATTGATATAAAATAGACTCTCTACTTGGTAGAGAAGACAAGGTGATTTTTATGACAAATGACAAGATAATCACTCTTGGGCAATCACTTCTTTAGGCCAATCCTAAGATTACATTCACATTTCTTTTCTGGCCTTCATTGTTCTTTCTAGTTTCTTCCTGACTGGTCTCTCCAGTTTCGTTTATTCATTCAGTCATTACTTATTCAGTCATTACTATTCCTTGCATCCTACTGTGTGCAAGGAATAGTTATTAGGTCTGAAGATAAAGGAAAAGTTTTTGCTTGTGGGGCATTTATTCTATTGGTGGGAGTCAACCAATAAGCAAATAAATATGTCAGTTGATGTTAAGTGCTGTGCATACAAATAAAGGAGAGTAGGAGGGAATAAAGAGTGCAGAGATGGAGTAAAGAGAGGTTTTTGTTGTTTTATAAAGAGTAGTCAGGGAAGACCTCTGATGAAGTGATATTTGTGTAGAGACTTGAAGGGGCTGAGAAAACAAGTCATATGGTTATCTGGGGAGAAATATTTTTAGGCAGGTGACCAAAGGTACCAAGATCCAAAGGTGGGAGTGTATATATCCTGTTGGTAGAAGCCATTATACCTGGAGCAGAGTGAGTGAAGGAGGGGGAAGGAGACCAGGTCAGCGATACAGCAGAGTAAGATGAGGGGTGGAGGAGGAGGATAGAAGTAAGATCATGTATGGCCTTGTAGGTCTTCATAAGGACTTTAGCTTTTACACTGAGTGATTTGGGAAGCCACTGGAAGATTTTGAGCAGAAGAGAGTGATGTGGTCTGAGACTTACATTGTAAAAGGATCATTTGGAAGGCAAGAGTGGATCTGTTAAGTCTACTGCAATACTCTAAGCCAGAGTTTCTCCACAGTGGCACTATTAACATTTTGGGTCAGATAATTTTTTGTTATGAGGGGCTTTCCTGTGCATTATAGTATAATTAGTAAAGTTCTTAACCTCTACCCATTACATGCCAGTAGTACCTCCCCAGTTGTTTCAACACAAATTTCTCTAGACATGGCCAAATTTCTCCTTTGGAGAAAAATTTCTCCTCCTAGCCTTGAAATACTGAGTACCACTATCTCTGAGTCAGGAAGATCCTCTAGAATAGGAAATGGAACCCCACTCCAGTATTCTAGCCTGGAAAATTCCATTGGCAGAGGAGCCAGCTACAGTCCATGGGACTGCAAAGAGTTGGTCATGACTGAGCAACTGAGCACACACACATACACGCTTATACACTATTCTAGGTAAAAGCTGTTGATGGTGTGGACCAAGGTGGTAGCAGTGAAGTAAAGGTGATGAGAAGTGATTGGATTATAGATCTAAATTGAAGGTAGAGTTGTTGGAATTTGCTGGTGACCTTGATGTGAAGGTGATAGGAAAAGTGGAGTCAAAGATGAATCAGATTTTTTGGCTTGAGTAACTGGAAGAGTAGAATTACCACTTATTGAAAGGGGGACAAGTGAAGAAACAACAGATTTTTGGATCTTTTAAGTCTGACTGTCAGTGACACATTTGTCTTCTGTTGTCTTTATAAATGTTGTCTTTGAAGGTAGGAAATAGGTCTCCTCATGTTTTCATCTTTTGTGACTGTGCTGAATCTAGCATATAGAATAGATTTATAAAATGATGAATGAATAATGAGATTATTTACTATTTCCTTGAATGTCTAGATTATTTATTGTTCCTAAGTAGAGCTCATGTTTTTTCATTCTTTGGCCCTTTGCTTTTGTGGTTCCCTCAAGATGACTCTATCCTCACCCCTATTCTCAGTACCTTTATCTGTGAAGATTCTACTCCTAAAACACAGCCCAGATACTCTCTCCTTTACAAAACTTCAAGCTCCACAGATGTAATTGATGTCTTCCTTCTCTGTACTTTTTTGCCTTGTTTGAGCTTCAAGTACATTTTGATTTAGTTAGTTGCTTTGGAACTGACTGCCACTGAATAGATTTTTGCCTTTCCCTGCTCTTTCCATCCCTCCATTGCTTATTTTTTCTCTCAAAATATTTTGGTAAGCTATTATTGTTTGCTTATTTATTTCATACTCTGCCTCACTTCATAGTCCTTAATAGACAGTTGGCTCTGCCATCTAAATACAAGAAAGCATGGTATATTAGTTGACTGTTTTAAGAGAACCAAAATCATCCTCATTGACTGACATCCTCTTATGTTTAACTGGTAATATCAGAGGTTGGAGGAGATCTGGGAGGAGGTCGCCATTAATTCCACCATAGAGCTGTCAGAACTTACACAGGACTGGGGAAACAGACTCTTGGAGGGAACAAACAAAACCTTTTATGCACCAGGACCTAGGAGAAAGGAGCAGTGATCCCACAAAAGACTGACCCAGACTTGTCCCCGAGTGTCCAGGATTCTCCAACAAGGTGTGGGTCGGCGGTGGCCTGCTGCAGGGTCAGAGGCATTGAGTGCAGCAGGGCATGCATGGGACCTTTTTAAGGAGGTTGCCATTATCTTCATTACCTCCATCATAGTTTGGCCTCAGATCAAATAATAGGGAGGTAACACAGCCCTGCCCATCAATAGAAAATTAAAGTTTTACTGAGCATGGGCCCACCCATCAGAACAAGACCAGTTTCCCCCTCAGTCTGTCTCTCCTATCAGGAAGCTTCCAGTAGCTTCTTATCCTTATCCCTCAGAGGGCAGACAGAATGAAAACCACAATCACAGAAAACTAACCAAACTGATCACATGGATCACAGCCTTGTCTAACTCAATGAAACTATGAGCCATGCTGTGTAGGGCCACCCAAGACGGACAGGTCATGGTGGAGTGTTCTGACAAAATGTGGTCCATGGGAGAAGGGAATGGCAAACCACTTCAGTATTCTTGTCTTGAGAACCCCATGAACCATATGAAAAGGCAACAAGATAGGACACTGAAAGATGAACTCCCCAGGTTGGTAGGTGCCTAATATGCTACTGGAGAAGACAGGAGAAATAACTCCAGAAAGAATGAAGAGATGGAGCCAAAGCAAAAATAACACCCAGTTGTGGATGTGACGTGATGGAAGTAAAGTCTGATGCTGTAATGAGCAATATTGCATAGGAACCTGGAATGTTAGGCCCATGAATCAAGGCAAATTGGAAGTGGCCAAACAGGAGATGGCAAGAGTGAACATTGACATTTTAGGAATCAGTGAACTAAAATGGACTGGAATGGGTGAATTTAACTCAGATGACCATTATATCTACTACTGTGGGCAAGAATCCCTTAGAATGCATAGAGTAGCCCTTGTAGTCAACAAAAGAGTCCAAAATGCAGTACTTGGATGCAATCTAATAAACGACAGAATGACCTCTGTTTCCAAAGCAAACCATTCCACAGCAATCTAAGTCTATGCCCCGACCAGTAATACTGAAGAAGCTGAACGGTTCTATGAAGACCTACATGACCTTCTAGAACTAACACCCCCAAAAGATGTCCTTTTCAATATAGGGGACTGGAATGCAAAGGTAAGAAGTCAAGAGATAACTGAAGCAACAGGCAAATTTGGCTGTGGAGTATAAAACAAAGCAGGTCAAAGACTAACAGAGTTTTGCTGAGAACGCACTGGTCATAACAAACACCCGCTTTCAACGACACAAGAGAAGACTCTACACATGGACATCTCCAGATGGTCAACACTGAAATCAGGTTGATTATATTCTTTGCAGCCAAAGATGGAGAAGCTGTATACAGTCAACAAAAACAAGACCAGGAGCTGACTGTGGCTCAGATCATGAACTCCTTGTTGCCAAATTCAGAGTTAAATTGAAGAAAGTAGGGTAAACCACTAGACCATTCAGGTATGACCTAAATCAAATCCCTTATGATTATACAGTGGAAGTGAGAAATAGATTTAAGGGACTAGATCTGATAGATAGAGTGCCTGATGAACTATGGACAGAGGTTTGTGACATTGTACAGGAGGCAGTGATCAAGAGAATTCCCAAGAAAAAGAAATGCAAAAAGGAAAAATGGCTATCTGAGGAAGCCTGACAAATAGTTGAGAAAAGAAGAGAAGTAAAACAGAGAAAAGGAAACATATACCCATCTGAATGCAGAGAAAAGGAAACATATACCCATCTGAATGCAGAGTTCCAAAGAATAACAAGGAGATATAAGAAAGCCTTTCTCAGTGATTAATGCAAAGAAATAGAGGAAAACAATAGACTGAGAAAGACTGAACTGAACCAAACAGTGCTTGCATCTAAATGACCTGAAAGGTCCTGATTAGGCTAAGATGACTTCATAAACAAAACATCACTGGTCAAGGTCCTTGGGTTGAAAGAATAATTTGTGATTTTTTTACTTTGTAAAAACAAGAGACTATATAAATGCAAGGAGTAATTGGACTTAAAAGAAGTCAACTGCCAACTTCTGTAAACTTGGGCATGTTATTATATATCTTAGATTTAATTTCTTTCTTTGGCTGTATAGTTTAGTCTCTTAAAGTCCCTTCTACTTCATCTGGTTCTGCTTTTTCATGTATTTAGCCAATAGTTTCTTTCTTGGTTATAATCTATTAGCCCTTAGTAATAAATAAAATGCTGGCTTCTGATTAATATACCTAAATTTCACGTGTCTTTCATTTCATCAGAGGAACCAAGCTTAGCCAAGCTTCCTGTAGCTCACCTCTGAAAGAGACAGCATGTGAGTTGGCTGGTCTGCCTTCTGTCACCAAACCAGCATCTGGTTTTTGAGAACTGAGGTCTAAAAACAGAAGGTGCCTGAATCTGTTCTTTCTTGCTGAAGACATCAGTGATCCTCCCTTATACTGTATGATTCGTGTTTTGTAGTTTCTTCCACCATATCCTATTTATTTTGTTTATTCTGGTTTCTAGTGCAATACCTTTTACATTTTTATGTATGCTAGTCTCCCTTCTTAGTTATGATTCTTGGAGTCATAGGCCATTTCTAGGTCATATTTAACCCTGATGACCAAGTCCAGGCAAGACCACATGGTATGTGTTTGATAAATGTTTGAAGAGATAGAGTACTTATTAAATTTGCAAGTGATAAAGAATGGAAAGAAAAGCTACGGTGCTAGATGGCACGAGAGAGAGAAGAGAGTGAATGAGAGAGCAAGGGAGTTTGACAAGATGAATTAAAGCCAAAAAGATGAAATTTAAGGAAGATGACAGTGAGGTTCTACATTTTAAGTTTCAAAGAAATGGTGACATGGGGACCCTAGAGGATACCTAGCATGATGCTATACTTAAGAATATTATGGTTTTGGCTGCCTAAGCCCAATGTCAGCCGAAGGTATTACTGTGACTTTAAAGCTAGTGCAGCTTCAGACTGAATTATTGGAAGTACTAAGTATAGTTAATGGAGGTGATAGTCCAGCTACATTCTATAGAGGATGGACTGCACTTAGACTGTTATATTCCCCATGGGGAACCAGGCAATAAGAGGTTCATTGCAGACAGAACTGTATTTAGTGGAAAGTGCCCTAAAGCATCACTACTCAAAGTAGAGTTTGAACTCTTCACAGTCTGGAATGAGATAAGCATAGAAATTGAGGGTGTGTAGGAAATGGCAACCCACTCCAGTGTTCTTGCCTGGAGAATCCCAGGGACAGGGGAGCCTGGTGGGCTGCCGTCTGTGGGGTCGCACAGAGTAGGACATGACTGAAGTGACTTAGCAGCAGCAGCAGAAACTTGTACAACAATTTGACAGAGTAACTTTATGCCTATTGAATCTAATAAAAAGAAAATGAAGTTTATCTTATATGTCTTTTTTTGTTTGATACTTTCCTTTTATTTTAATAGATTTTATTTTTAGAGTTGTTTTAGGCTTGTAGAAAAATTGACCAAAAAGTGCAAAGACCATACTCCACATCTGTCCCACTGCTCCCAGCACTTCCTCTGGAAGTGCTTAACATCTTGCAATAGTAGATACAATTGATGAATTAGTATTGGTACATTTTTATTAACTAAAGCCTATAGTTTATATTAGGGTTCACTCGTTGTGTTGTACAGTTTTGTGGATTTTGACAAATGCATAGTATCAGGTATCTACTATTATAGTATCACACAGGATAGTTTTCCTATATAAAAAATGTCCTGTGTTTCACTTATTCATCCTTGCCACGACTTTCTTAGTGTGTGGCAACCACTGATCTTTTTGCTGCATCTCTAGTTTTTCCTTTTCCTGAATATTCTATAATTGGAGTCAGCCTTTTCAGACTAATGTTTTTCGTTTAGCAGTATATATTTGGGGTTTTCTAAGTCTTTTAATGGGCTTTCTTGGTGGCTGAACTGGTAAAGATCTTTTAATGTTTTAATAGTTCATTTCTGTTTATTGCTGAATTGGTGGCTCAGACGGTAAAGCATCTGTCTACAATGCGGGAGACCCGGGTTCGATCCCTGGGTCGGGAAGATCCCCTGGGGAAGGAAATGGCAGTCCACTCCAGTACTATTGCCTGGAAAATCCCATGGACAGAGGAGCCTGGTAGGCTACAGTCCGTGGGGTCTCAGAGAGTCGAACACGACTAAGCGACTTCACTCTCACTTTCACTTTCTGTTTATTGCTGAATTTAATACACATTCTATGGATGTTTGTCTATCCATTTATCTATTTGAAGCATATCTTGGTTACTTCTGAATTTTGACAATTATGAATAAGGCTGCAATAAATATTTGTGGATAGATTTTTCAACTCATTTAGATAAGTATCTAGGAGTGCAATTGTTAGATTGTTTGGTAAGCCTATATTTAGCTTTATAACTGCCAAACTGTTTCTCAAAGTGGCTGTACTACTTTACATTCCCTCAGCAGTGAATGAGAATTCTTGTCGCTCCACATCCTCAGCAATATTTGGTGGTGTCACTGTTTTGGGTTTTAGCCATTTTAATAGATATCTAGTGGTGTTTTAATTTGCAAGTCCCTAATGACACATGGGGGATTATCTTTTCATGTGTTTATTTGCCATCTCTATATCTTCTTTGATGAGGTGTCTGTTTAGATTTTTTGTCCATTTTTTGGTTGGGTTGTGTGTTTTCTTATTGTTGAATTTTAAGAGTTCTTTGTATATTTGGAATATAAATCCTTTATCATATGTGTGTTTTGCAATGTTTTCCCAAGTCTATGACTTGTCTTTTCATTTTCTTAAAGGGTCTTTGCAGAACAAAAGTTTTAGTTTTTAAATAAGCCCAAGTTTTTAGCTTTTTCTTTTATGGATTGTGATTTTGTTGTATAAAAAGCCATCACCCAGTCTGAAGCATCTAGGTTTTCTCTCTGTTATCTTCTAGACTTTTTTTTTTATAGTTTTGCATTTTACGTTTAGGTCTGTGATACATTTTGAGTTAATTTCTGTGAAAAGTGTAAAGTCTGTGTCTAAATTTTTTTGCAGGTGGAGGTCAAGTTGTTCTCACACCATTTATTGAAAAGACTATTTTCTCCATTGAATTTCTTCTGCTCATTTGTCAAGTATCAGTTGACTGTATTTGTGTATGTATATTTAGGGTCTCTATTCTGTTCCATTGATATATTTGTCTATTCTTTCACCAGTAACATGCTGCCTTTATCTCTGTAGCTTTATAATAAGTCTTGAAGTCAGGTAGTATTAGTCCTCTGATAGATACCTATATATAGCCAGAGTTATATTCATAAGATGTGTTGCCTAGGCTATATCCCAGACCAATTTAGTAAACCTCTGTGCTAGGACTTAAGTATATATACTTAAACCTTCCCAGATAATTTTGATACATAGGGAGAGTTAAAAACCAGCACACCAAAATTATAAACTCCTTGAAGGTGTGGTCCTCTTTGATGATATGTTTGTTTCTGGTGGCTTGTACAATTTGCTTAAATAGTTGTTGAATGAGCAGATGATTAAAAGAACTGAATGTGTTTATTTTGGAGAAGAGAAAAAGTGCATGGCCTTGATACATCATCATATACACATATCGGAAAGCATTTAATATGACTTGGCACTGAAGGATGCTTTCTGAGTGCTCTTGGAGGTAGAATTAGAAGTTTACAGAGAGGCATCTGGCTGAATATTAGTTAGGAAGCACTGTCTCATAGTGCTCATTGCTCCTGAGCTTTCTGTTCCTTCACATTTCAGCAGAGCCCATATATAAGAGCAGATGCTTGGGAAATTAGGTAAGATCAGATGTTACGCTTACTGATGATTACTTTGAAAAACTATGTTCAAGACTGAGAACTCTTTTCGGTTCTCCTCTCATTCATAAATTGAAGGACATGGGTATGGGAGTTAAAAGAATATTCTAAAACTACTTTGAGTCTGAGTTCTCATAGTGCAGCAGACCCCTCTAGTCTGTATTATTGATTGATTATCTCCATGCTGGAAGAGATTTTCAAGAAATTCCATCTCCTCCACTAAAATTGAGATTTTGGTAGTTGTAATAGCACAGGTACTGAGGGTCTGGGAAGGGTGAAAGATACCTAACAGAAGACCTCTTTTCTGTGCTCCTGGAGTTCTTCCCCTGTATCCTTTTGTAAGCAGATTATGTTGGCATATTGAATGGACTTGTGGACATCTCTCAGGGAAAATGAGTAAATTCCATAAAATTTCCCTCTAGTACACTTAAATTCTGATCAGACATAATACTGGTTACCTGCTCTTTGCCAGGCTGTAGGAAGAGGGATTTGGCAGTTGCTATAAAGATAATTGACATGGCAGAGAGAAATAAAACATAGGCTTGGGAGTCAAACCAAAGTTGGAATGAGTCAGTCCTTTACCAAGTGTGTGGTCTTGGGGAAGTCACTGCCGTCTTTCACTCATCACATCCTGTCTTTTACCAACTTTTGCTGCTGCTTCCAAGCCATATATCTCTAGAATATGTTTATTTCTCCTTATCTCTTCTCCAATATGTTAATCTAAATCATTACCTTCTTCTCTTGGCTAAAGTTCTGAAAGAATTTACTGACTTTTCATTTTCATAACCGTCTCCTCTGTTTTCCATTCAGCAGTTGGTGATTTTAAAAAAATATAGATGAGACCTTGTCATTATGCTTGAAACTTTCCAAATCTTTCCCATTGCTAAAACCTAGAACAAAACCCAAACTCCTAGTTATGACCCCCAAGAGGTCCTACATTCTCTTGACTCCTGATACCTCTCAAGAGCAGTTTATAGAGGTAATTGACAAGGTAAATTACCCTTAGGAAGCACTTGAAAATGTGTGAAAGTTTTTTTTTTTTTTTTAATGTTTCAATTTTGGGGGGTCGATTTAGAGGGTCTGGGCCAGTGTTGGTAAATATTCTGTAATGTGTTGTTCTGCTCGGGGCCCTTTACAATGCCTGATTCACAGTATGTGTTTAAGAAATACTTATTGTACAAAACCATATTTTCTTGGAACTCAGTTTTTTTGTTTTGACTGGTGTTTTGGTTTTGGTTAGGAGGGGCTACTCTCTAGTTGCAGTGATGGCTTCTCTTGTCGTGGAGCCCAGGCTGTAGGGCGCATGGACTTTAGTAGTTGCTGCGTGTGGGCTCAGGAGTTGCAGCTTATAGGCTCTAGAACACAAGCTTAATTGTTGTGACACCCTGGCTTAGTTGCTCTGTGGCATGTGAGATCCTCCCAGACTGGAGACTGAACCCATGTCTCTTGCACTGGCAAGCAGACTTCACCACTGAGCCACCAGGGAAGCCCAGAACTCAGTTTTGACACATGTGAATTGGTGGGGCTTCTGCCTGCCAGTGCAGGAGAGCTGGGTTGGATCCCTGGGTTGGGAAGATTCTGCTAGAGAAGGAAATGGCAACCCACTGCAATATTCTTGCCTGGGAAATCCCACGAACAGAGGAGCCTGGAGGGCTATAGTCCATAGGGTTGCAAAAGAGTTGGACCCGACTTAGCAACTAAACGACAAACAACTACTTCCTGAGGTTGTGGTGAGATAGACATAACATTTTGTGAAGTACCTGGTACAGAATAGCACTTAATAAATGGTAGCTGCTACAGAGATTTCTTTGCTTAGAAGCAGCTATAAGCACCCGCCCAATGTTTTCCCTGGGGCATTCGAATTAGAACCTGACACCTTTGTTTGGGGCGTGGGTGGGTTAGTTTCTTTGCTTGAAGCCTAATATAGAATGATAGGTTTGATTTGACTTGTCCTGGGTCCAGACCCAGCTGGAGAAGCGAAGGCACAGAAGAGCTCTGGTTCTCTTTCTTGACTCTGGGGCCCACACAGGAAGCTCAGACAGTCCCGGGAAAGCCTGGATTCACTGAGAAGTACCCCCTGCTGAAGACTAGGTGGAGGAGAATAGCGGAGGGGGTGGGAAGGTAGTAGTCTCTCTGCTTTCCCTCTGAGCTTCTTTACTGAAAGGAGAAGCGGGTTTTCTCCCGCCTCCTTCCCTCCCTTGTTTCCCCGCCCCTTCTGCTTCGCCAACCCTGGAGCGGAGCCCTGTGAGGGCGGGAGTGTGCTGCACCCCAGAGCCAGAGCTCGGGCGGCTGAGCTGCTGCGAGCCCAGCCCCAGCCAAGTATAGCTGCCCGGGTGGAGCCTGGGTGTCGCGCGGCCGACCAGGCGTGGGAGAGGTGCGGCTCTGCGATAGAAACCGCAGGCAGAGATGCCGGGGCCGGCTCCCCCGACCAGGTAATGCTGGCCCACCCTGGGGCATGCTCAGCTGGGCGGTGCTGGGGAGGGGGGACGGCTCTGCTGGTTTCCGGGGAGTGGTGACGCGGGTCCGGTAGACTTAGGGTCTGAGACCCTAAGTAATAGAACGGGTTTATGGTGGAATGCTTAGATGAGCCCACCCAGGGCTAGGCCAGGGCTGGAACCAGAGCCCTGGGTAGGGAAGGCTCTGAAGGGGAAGCTGGTTTTGGGGAACTTGCTCTGCCTGAGGATCCTTGCTCCTTTGTAAGCACCCTTCTGCTTGGCGGCTGGGGTGATGCTTCCGTCTGCTTTGGATTAGCTGCTGTCCTGCCGGACCGAGGGGGCTTTTCTCTCTGGTGCTGAGGAGAGGCACTGTATTATAAATGACTTGTTAAGAGGTGGAGTGAACTGAGAGATGAGAGACCTGGGGTGAGGGGGAATTAGTCCTGTTTAGGCAGCCTTTAAGGACTTCCCTGGTGGCTCAGATGGTAAAGCATCTGCCTACAATCCAGGAGACCCGAGTTTGTGGGCCTCAGTTTCCTTATCTGTGCAGCGAAGGGCTTGACATTTTGTTTGTGACTGGCATTTTCAGACTGCCAAACTGCCTTTTGGACAGGCAAGTTGGTAAAAGCCCTAGAGTAGACAGCAGAAATGTCCCCCTCAGCACTGTAGGAGATAGGCAGACTTGGGAAACAGATCTTGGTACCTTTTTTTCCATCTAGTCTTTTGAATGGCATCTTACTGGGCTACTCAGGACTCTGTGACTTCATGGACAAGGCAGAGGTTAAGAATGGTGATTTTTAAAGTTTTGAGTGTAGGTATATTGGTCGTAGCGAGACAGAGCTGGGAAGAAGCAGGTCAAGGTATATTAATAGTTTTTTTCCAAATTGGCCAATTCTTTGATACTTGGGCATAAAGCTGCTTTAAACGTAGCTGTCTTCTCTGGAACTTCCTCCTTAGAATGTCGAGCTAATGACAGACCTTGAGACTGTGTAATGTCTTAATCATGATCATCTGGGACCAAGAAACACATGTCAGGCTGCTACTAACCTACCGTGATTATTTTGGACTGCCTTCTTCCCCCAGTTTTTCTATGACTCTACCACCTTATCATCTCACCACTTGCCTTTCTACTTCCTACTCCTGATCATCTTTCCTGTCCTGTGCCCTACCCACTTTTTCTCCCATTCCCATTTTCTTTTTCCTGCTCCCCTTTCCTCTCGTACTTTCCCTTTCTAGTTCTTTCCCCTCCATAGCCAGTTTTTCTCTTGCGTCCTTCTCTTCTTGGTTAAGCTTTCTTCTCTTTTCCTTTTGGTCCAGCTTTCTCATTCTTGGCAGGTTACTGGTTTGCAGGGACTTTTGCTATGGTGTTAGTGAAATCCAAACACTATTCCCTCCCTTACTTTTGCCTTTCATCACGAATCTATCTTCCCCAAGCCCCAGTCTCTCCTTACTGCCTCTTTGCCTTGCTTTGGGCCCCACAGTAAGCAGTCTTTCTTCTTGGATTTGTCCTCCACCTCATTTCCCAGAGGCAGAATGAGTAAGCCAGATGGGACGGGGAGGACTTAGGAACTGGGGTGGGAGAAGGGCAAGAGTTTTCTGGAGGCTCTAACTTCCTTTAGTGAGATGAGCAACTAAAGTGAAGTTGCTCAGTCATGTCCCACTCTTTGCGACCCCATGGACTGTAGCCTACCAGGCTCCTCCGTCCATGGGATTTTCCAGGCAAGAGTACTGGAGTGGGTTGCTATTTCCTTCTCTAGGGGATCTTCCTGACCCAGGGATTGAACCCCAGTCTTCCTCATTGTAGGCAGATGCTTTACCATCTGAACCACCAGGGAAATGGTGAGCAACTAGGAGACACACACAGACTCTTTAACAGCTTAGAAGCTTTGCGGACCTGAAGGAAGGGAGGCAGACTTGTGAACCTAGGGAAGAAGAGGACAATAGCAGGAGTGGGTTGGAGGGAGAGAAGGAGGAATCCTGAGGGAGAAGAACAGTGGTCTTTTGAAGAAGAGAGTGGCCTGGATAAGATAGGGGTTGTTTAGGCCTAGAGATTGCTGTATTGGGAAACACTGTAGTCTGGGAAAGAGGACCATATACATTCATTTTCTTTCTCTCTGAAAACTAGCTTTTTGGGCTGATTTGTTTTCTCCTCAGTAAACTTTTTTTCAGGAGTGTCCTCAGTCTGGGACAGTGAGAGGGAAAGCAGAGATAACAAGGCAAGATTGCTATTATACATATACTTACTGTCTAGACAGTGTGCTTATGTACAAAAAGCTTTGAATATGGTATCTGTTCATCCTTAAACCTTCTCTGAACCATCTATGTTAGTTATGGTACCAGGTGTTGGGGATGCAAAAATGGAAATTGAACTAAGTTGCTGACTTCCAGTGCAAGTCTAAGAGTGGGTATCTGAAACCTCATGTGATAATGATATGTGATGTAAGAGAAGCACAAGGAACTATAATAATGCAGAGAAGGGGACTTTTGATTCAGTAAGTGGCAGAGCTAGACCCTAAACTCAGGTCTTCTCTAAAGGTGATACCTGTGCTTTTATACCACATTATCTTCTGACTCTGTGTGTACATACAGTGTACAAAGGGTTTTCTTATGTTTTCCTTTCTGCCTATCTGTGAGGCTAGACTCTAGGTGCTGCTGATATGAAAAAAGAACAGACTCCTGTGATAGGTCACTGTGCCATGGCCAAACGCTCATTATTTTGGAAGAGAAATACACTTTTTCCTTGTTAACTTCTCCTGGCTCTGGGCCACTTGGGGGACTTGATGCTGAGCTCCCTGTATGAGTCATTTGTACTCCCCTCCCCTTCTGCACCCCTCCAATTTCTTAATTCAATTTCTGGCAGACTATAGAGCCGAGAGACCAAATGGAGCTAGGTGAAACATTTTATTTTCATTGGCCTCTGTAAAATAGATATTTAATAACTCATAGGGTTGGTAAGGATCAAATGAAATAATAAATGTGTGAAAAGACTTTGTAAACTGTGAAGTGCTCCATAGATGTTACTGTGATTGTTCCTAAGTGTATTTTCAGCCATGAAAAATGCTCAGATGTTGCAGCCTGGAGGAAATCCCAAGGGTTGTTCACTGACTAGTTTAAAACTGAGCCTCAATCCTTAATAATGAAAGAAAGGGGCTAGGAAGAGGATGCTTTGCTTTAGAGACTGGTAGTTGAGCCCTGTACTGAAAACTGAGGTTGAGAGGTTTAGTGTTTTCTTTGTGTGCGTGTGTGCTGTTGCTTCAGTCGTGTCCGACTCTTTGTAACCCTGGAGACGGTAGCTGGCCAGGCTTCTCTGTCCATGGGATTCTCCAGGCAGAAATACTGGAGTGGGGTGCCAGGTCTTCCTCCAGGGGATCCTCTTGATTCAGGGATTGAAGCCACGTCTCTTATGTCTCCCGCGTTGGCAGGCAGGTCCTTTACCACTAGCACCACCTGAGAAACACAGTGTTTTCTTTAAGGTCAAACAAATGGTAGGTGGCAAGCATGAGAAGTATTTTTAGTGATAGCTTGTGCTATAGCAAAAAACAAAACAAAAAAAAACAAAAGAAGGAAGGGGTAAAGGGATTAATACTAAACTGACCTCAGTTCACCTACTAAGTACTTGGTTTTTAATCTTTCTAGTATTCATATATAAAATAGAAGATCTTTTTAAATATCTTGAGTTATAAAGTTTAAAATAATTATATATAAAAAAGGAAAGTATATAGTAGGTACTTTATAGCTATACTTACTTTTATCCTGCAGAAATACCTTTGAAGTTACCTTCTTAAGAAAGTCTTCCCTGACTCCTAGGCTGTTAAGGGCTTATATTTTTATTTTTTTTCATTGAAGTGTGGTTGATTTACAATGTTGTGTTAGTTTCAGGTGTACAGTGAAGTGATGTAATTATATATATATATATATATATATTTCAGCTTCTTTTCCCTTATCAGTATTACAAAATATTGAGTATAGTTCTAATGGCCCCTTTTTCGGATTCATGTGCATCCTTTTGTCACTCATAGTGGCACTTACCATGTTGTACTGTCATTGGGGTTTATGTATCTGTCTCTCCTGTTAGCATGTGAATTATTACTAGACAGAGAAGGTCTAGTAAATGTTGATGTTTACTGTTATTAAGCCCTATTTAATTTCTAAGTATACATTGATAAATACGACAGAATTGCTCCTTTGTGAAGCTTACTGTTTAGTGAGAGAGATGTATAATAAGTAAGCAAATATAATTAAAATTCATGATAGATGTTGTAAACATCCTGAATTCCATTTGTTGAAATTAGCTTTAGGGTACTTATGAAGAAAGCTGAGTGCCGAAGAATTGATGCTTTTGAACTGTGGTGTTGGAGAAGACTCTTGAGAGTCCCTTGGACTGCAAGGAGATCCAACCAGTCCATTCTAAAGGAGATCAGTCCCGGGTGTTCTTTGGAAGGACTGATGCTAAAGCTGAAACTCCAGTACTTTGGCCACCTGATGTGAAGAGTTGATTCATTGGAAAAGACTCTGATGCTGGGAGGGATTGGGGGCAGGAGGAGAAGGGGATGACAGAGGATGAGATGGCTGGATGGCATCACCGACTCGATGAACGTGAGTTTGAGTAAACTCTGGGAGTTGGTGATGGACAGGGAGGCCTGGCGTGCTGCGATTCGTGGGGTCGCAAAGAGTCGGACACGACTGAGCGACTGAACTGAACTGAGACATGCAGGAAAAATATTTAAAAGAGTGGCGCCCAACTCTTGGGCCCAAGTTAGTAACTGTGCCACACAGAGGGAGGCAAGCGAGTGAGACTTCGTCTGCCCCTCTCCATCACTTACATTGCCTGAATCATCACTTGCATTAGCACCTGAACTGAACCTCCCCATCCCTGCTCTGCGCCCCCACCCTGTCTGTGGAAAAATAGTCTTCTGTGAAACCCGTCTCTGGCACCAAAAAGGTTGGAGACTGCTGATCTAACAGATAGTTATTGGTCTGAAAAAGCTTTGGGACTAAAGATAAAAACTTGGGTTTCATCAACATATAGATAATATGTTAAGTCATGGGAATGGATGAACATCTAGGACAGAGTGTAGTGTGAGGAAAGGAGCTTCCTAGCCTGGGACATGTAGCTAGTGAAGGAAGAGTCTACAAAGGAGATAGGAATGGACAGAAATATAGAGGGAAAGTTAGGTGAACGTGCTTTCCCAGAAGCCAAAAAAGTAGAGCATTTGAAAGAGAAGGGAGGTCAGTTACACTGAATACTGCAGGGAGGTTGAGCAGATGAGGACAGAGTACTGACCGTTTGATTGGCAACATGGAGATGATTGACAAGGAGGCTTGACAAGACTACTCTTGGCCAAATAGTAGGGTGTTAGTTGACAAACAGAAGGGGAGGAAGTGGAGATAGTATAAGTAGACAGTTCTTTTGAGAAGCTGTTATGAAGGGGAACAAAGAAATAAATAGTGTTTGGAGGAGTATGTGAATGTCAAGGGGTGTGTGTGTGTGGGTGTGTGTCTTTGAATAGGAGATGCATAGCATGTTTATATTCATCTAGTATTCTAGCTCCGGCCAAAAGTTGAGAGATCTTGGTTTTTCCTTTTTTTCTTACATTGTATATTTAGTCTCCAAATAAGTCATTTGGCTCTACCTTCAAAATACTCTCTGCCTACTGTGATCCATTTAAGCCACCATCAGTTCTCATATGAATTATTGTGATAACTTAATTGTTTCTCTGCTTTTCCTTTGCTCCTCTGCAGTCAGTACTCTGCAGCCATAGTGGTTTATTCAAAACATAAATCAATTCTTGAGTGTCTTCTTACACTTGCTACAAAATCCAAATTTATTGTGGCCTGTAAGGTCCAGCATATTCTGACCTCTGGCTACATCTCTACTCTTAAACTGTTAACCACATTTCTCCTTGTTCACTCAACTTCTGTATTGCTGGCCTTTTTGCTATTCTCTGTGCCCCAAATATTCTTATCTAGGACATTTGTGCTTACTGCTCCCTTTGCTTAAAATGCTTCCATATATTACTGGGATTTGCTGTTGCATTTCATCCATGTCTTGTGTCTTTTCCTCAGAGAAGCCTGTCCTGATCATTATCGTATATACCACCCCCATCCCTGTCTGTTTATATTCACATGAACTACTGTTTAATTTTCATTATTGACTTGACATTGTATATTTATTTATTTATTTCTTCACTTCTCTTACTAATCAATCCATAAAGTCCACGGACACAGTGACTTTGTTCTATTCAGCTAGATTAGAATTGGTACATTATAGATTCTAAATGAGTATTAATATTTGCTGAATGACTGAATATGTGTGTGTGTGTGAGAGAGAGAAAGAGGGAGGTTAATGTAGCTGCTGAAGGAGAAGAACATTCCAGGTGAGAGGGAGTACAAGTGAAGGAGTAGAGGGAGAAGAGAGAAGGGGAGGATAACTTCTGATAAGAGACACCTCCTTCATTGTATGGTACAGTGGGTGGTACCCGTGCAGGAAACATACAGATCTAGGAGTAAGAAGATTGTGTGCTCCTGAGCAGATTTCGGTTTTCTCATTGAAAGTTGGATCATTGCCTGAGGGAAGGGGTGGATGAGAATCCCAGCTGATGATTTAGCAGCAGCAGCAGCAGCAGCAGCAGCAATCTTAAGTAGGAAGAGCATCATAATTTTCAAGCTGAAGCAGTCAACTGGTAGGTAGTGTTCTCTAGGATACTCAGTTCTTTTAGTATAGAGGCAGTTTGGAGAGAGTTAAGCTCAACTATCCTGAAGTTGGGATTTTGCCACTTGAATTTTGAAAAGGAAGAGGAGGCAAGGGGGTAGATTGTTCTTGTTTTTTGATCAGGGTGGTTTAGTATATACATGTGCAGAGAAATTCTATTATAAGCCATCTTATTATCCTACAAATTTTACTGAGAGTCAGTTATCCAGTGTCCACAGTTAATATCTTAAGTCTCATTTTACTGATCTTTACCCTGGATTAACGGGGTAACATGACTGTTGATACCACTGTGTACTTTCAGCACATTGTACTGTATTTATTAGATGAAAATTCTAATTCTCCTTACTTTTTTCTTTTTTACTGTGGTAAATGCACATAATATAAAGTTTACCATCTTAATAAGTTTGAAGTGTACCATTCAGTGGTGTTAAAAATACATTATTGTACAACCATCACCACCATGGAACTTTCCTGGTAGCTCAGCCAGTAAAGAATCTGCCTGCAATTCAGGAGACCCAGGTTTGATTCCTGGGTCAGGAAGATGCCCTGGAGAAGGGATAGACTACCCATTCCAGTATTCTTGGGCTTCCCTGGTAGCTCAGATTGTAAAGAATCCACCTGCAATGCGGGAGACCTGGGTTTGATCCCTGGGTTGGAAAGGTTCCCTGGAGGAGGGCATGGCGACCCACTCCAGTATCCTTGCCTGGAGACTCCCCATGGACTGAGGAATCCTGGTGGCTACAGTCCATGAGGTTGAAAAGAGTCAGACACGACTGAGTGACTAAGCACAGCACAGCACAACATCACTACCATCCATCCCCATAACTCTTTTTATCTTGTAAGACTGAAACTCTGTCCTGTTAAACAACAACTTCTCATTCTTCCCTTTCCCCAGCCCCTAGTCAACACCATTATACTTTCTGTCTTTATAATTTTGAGTACTCTAAGTACCTCATGTAAATGGAATTATACAATATTTGTCTTTTTGTGGTTGACTTATTTTATTGAGCATAAAATCCTCGAGGTTCATCAATGTTGTAGCATGTTGTAGAATTTCCTTCATTTTCTGAATAATATTTCATTCCATACCACATTTTGCTTATCCATTATCTGTCAATGAACACTTGAGTTGCTTCCACATTTTAACTATTGTAAATAATTCTATTATGAACATGAGTGTACAGATAGCTTTTCCAGACTCAGCTTTCAATATTTTTGGATATATACCCAAGAATTAGAATGGCTGAATCATATGGTAATTCTATAATATTTTAATTTTTTTAGGAACTGTTTACTATTTTCCATAGTGGCGATACCATCTTATATTTCTACTAGCAATGCATAAAGGTTCCAGTTTCTCCACATCCTCATCAACACTTGTTATTTTCTGTTTTGTTTTGTTTTTTTGATAGTAGCCATCCTAATGGATGCAAGGTGGTATCTCATTGTGGTTTTGGCTTGCATTTCCCTAAATGTTAGTGATATTAAGCACCTTTTTATGTGCTTATTGGCTTATGTGCATATATCTTTGGAGAAATGTCTGTCCAAATCCTTAGCCCATATTTGAATTGGGTTGTTCATGTTTTTGTTTTTGAGTTTTAGAGAGTTGATGTTTTTTGATGTTTAAGTGATTTATGTTTAGGGAAAAAAGGAAGTGATGGCAGTAGGGACTAACTGATAGTGGATTGAAGCTCAAAATAAAGTCTAAGAATGCTTTTGGAAGTTCTTGAACAGGTGAGCTACATGAATAGGAGGTTTTGTTTGGATAATTCACTCTAGATATCAGTCAGTGAACATTTTGGGAATAAAGTCTAGGGTGTGATCATGAGAATAATGGTTAACTTGGACTGTGTGCATGGTAAGTCGCTTCAGTTGTGTTTGACTCTTTGTGACCCTGTGGACTGTAGGCCTCCAGGCTCCCCTCTCCATGGGATTCTCCAAGCAAGGATACTGGAATGGGTTGCCATCCTCTGCTCCAGGGGATCTTCCCGAACCAGGGATTGAACTGATGTCTCTTCTGTCTCCTGCATTGGAGATGCAGGTCAGGAATTGCCCAAGATGATAGAAGAGGATTATAAGACCTTTGGTGTTGATTTCTGCAAGTCATCTGCAGGGGTGATAGGAGTGAGGAAGATGTGTGGTATTATTGGTAGGGTGAGGGGCGGGTGAAGGTATAGGTCAGCGTAAGTTAAATCTTTGACTCCGTATCTCTGTGCTTTTTCCATTTTGCTTTACAGGTACAATTTTTTCCATGTTTTCCAGGTACAGCTCTTTGTTCATTCTGTCTCAAGTTATAATTAGTGGAAAAAGTATTTTTAAGAGAATCTGAATAATCAGGCTAGTCATGTCCTTTGCACTGTTTCATTGAATGATCTTAGGTAAGTTGCATACCCCATGGGTTTCATATTAGAACTATAAAATAAAAATTTTGAATTAGCTGACTTTATACTTCCAGCCCCTGTGTTTTTCTTCTCTAAACCAGGCTACCTTAGTCAGTGAACCATTACTAGTTACCTAATTGTGCCAGGTCTGTGCTGTCTTGGGGACATAGACATTAATCGTACTTAGTTTTGTTCCATGGCTTGTTCATGGACTGGTGAGATTAATATCATGAAATATGGAACCTGCTGCACAGAATTATGTATAAAATGCTATTAAATTTGGGGCAAGGTAGAAATAGGAGGACTGTGTGAAGGTTTCATAGAGGAAGTGAGTCAAGCTGGATGTTGAAGAATGGGTAGGAATTTTCTTGGCAGACAAGTTGGGACGTTTTAGGCAGAGAGAACAGTGTGGGCAAAGGCAAGAGCGTGAAATCACATTGGGCTGGAATGAGAAGTTTAGCCATAAAAGAGATGAAACTGGTTCGGTAATTGGAGATAAAAGGTATTTATTGAATATCTATTTTGTGTCAGACAGCATGCTGGGGACTTTATATATGCTTTTAAATTCTCATAATAAGTCTGTGAAAAAGACAATCTTACTTGTATTTTACCAAAGAGGAAACGGGGTCAGAAATTAAAGTAGTTTTTCTATGCCCAGAACCAGCTTCCAGTTTTCCTCCCTCCCTGCTATCTCAGCACTTGCTTTCTTGTTGCTAAACTAGTGCAAGTGACTGGAGGCTGCATAGCGGGAATGTCTTTGACTTGTCAGAAGGACATCCCTCAGCAAATTCAAGACTGCAACATTCCAGGCTCCTGCCAAAGAAAACCTCCTGGCACGATTTAATTAAAGATCAGATTCTCATAACCAGGTGTCAAGGGCATGCACTCCCCAGTCTTGGTTGGAGTGCTGGTCATGCAAGTCTCAGCAGCTCTAAGTTATTGGAACTGAAAAATGTGATTAATATATGAGATAGGTTTTATTTCTTTTTTCCTTTCCCATCTTCATTTAAATAATGGCCTGAGGTATTATTAGAGGTTATGTAGTCCATTCCTTTGCCTTTTGAGTGAACAATAAGGTATGGTGCAGTGGAAAGAGAGGTGATTCTGTAGTCACACAGATTTCATTTCAGGTCCCTGGCTCTGTTGCCCACTAGCTGTGTGACCCTGGGTGACTGGCAGCATCTCTGAGATTTTTCTTCTGAGTTATTCACTATTTTATCCCCTAGCACCTAACACAGCTTGACAAAAAGTAGGAGATGAATAAATGTTTGCATGACTGAATGAGGAAAAGAATACCAACCACATTTCCAAGTTTTCTTGTAAATTCCACTAATGTTAGTAATTAAAATATCAGACCTAAGTGATGTCTGAAACCCTGTTTGTAAAGACAGTTAGTCCAGGAGCTTCTATGGGGATACTTTTAAAGAATTTTGGCAACTTTGTTTAGGCATTTAGAGGCCTCTCCTAAGCTCCAAGTCCTATTGTGTGAGCTCAAGGCACCACAGAGTCCTCAGTACAGACAAATAGCAGCTGGTCCCCTCCTCCAGACCATATCTCCTTTCTCATTGTCATCTCTCAGTCTTTTCTTAATCAACCATGTCATCTTTTATTTTTAACACGGAGCTTCATTGTACAGATCCAGAACTGCTTAGAAGGGACCGTTTTTCTAACTATAGCTGTATGCGTTACAGAAAATAAAAGGCCCTCTCTGCTGTGTCCTATTTTTTTTACTTTCATGTTACATTCTACAACACCATACTCTCACACTTATGTTATTCCTATGGTCTGGAGTATACTTGCCGTCATTGTTCTCTGTCAAAATCATTCTATTTATTTATTGTCTGTTTTCCTTGGTCAAGGTAATATTTCAGTGTCTGGGCCTATCCCAGACCAATTAAAATCAGAGTTCAAGCAGTGGTATCCACCCCTCCCTCCCTTTTTAAGGAAAATCTGAAACATACAGCAAAGTTGAAAGAATTTTATAGTGGATGCCTATATAATCACCATATAGATTCTTATATCATTAATATTTTCATGTTAACTTGCTTTATCACTTCCATTATATATTGACATGTATATTATATCACATCCCTATGGTCAGCCATTAATGTATCTTATTTTTAAAAAATGCATTTCAAAGTAAATTGCGGGCATTAGCATACTTCCTCTCTTAAGTACTTCATCTGGTATTTTAAAAAGCCCCAAGCGAATTCTCATAGTCTAGAGTCAGAGCCTACTATCTGACCCATTTATTCTTTAAGCCCCTACTCTTTTTTTTTTTGGTTGCACTGCATAGCATGCAAGATCTTAGTTCCCTGACCAGGGTTCTAACCTGAGCTCCCTGGAGTGGAAGCACAGGGTCCTAACCACTGGACCATCAAGGAATTTCCCTAAGCCCCTACTCATTTATATAATCTCTATATCCCTGGTTTCTGGCATAGAACCTTATAAGTAAGTACACATTAAAAATTATTTATTTGAATTGTACTTGAATGAAGAACCTACAGCTGCAGTAAAAGATGTACTTAACTTTCACTTGACTTATTTGAGGAACAGGAAATTATTTTATCTTTTCTGTTGCTTACCTCATGGCAGACATTTAGTAAATATCAATCTCAAGTCCAGCCTAAATGTGTTTATATATTTCTATACTTGCCACTGGCTAGATTTGAATGATCTAATTGTAAATCAGAAGTAGCATAGTTCAGGTCAGTGAAGGTACAGAGGGGCTAGAATTACCTCAAGTATAGTTGGAAAATTCTTTGGCAGCGTGTCTGAAGACTTGGGTTCCAGTCCTCACCTTTAAATTTCTGTGTAGTCTTAGGTAATTTCTCTGTGCTTTTTGGACCTCTGTATTCTTACCTGATATGTAAGGGGATCAGATTAGATGACCTTTAAGATTTTTTTCTGGCTTTGATGTTATGGGTATCTTAAAATCTTTGATTATCTTGACTGTATTATACTAGTGGCTGTGGAATCCAGATGTGATAAAGTAGAAAGAAGTGGTTGTTGGTGAGCACATTCGTCTGAATCCCTGTCTGGTTTTATTTAGTATGTAAAGGTCTGTCTAGTCAAGGCTATAGTTTTTCCAGTAGTCATGTATGGATGTGAGAGTTGGACTGTGAAGAAAGCTGAGCACTGAAGAATTGATGCTTTTGAATTGTGGTGTTGGAGAAGACTCTTGAGAGTCCCTTGAACTGCAAGGATATCCAACCAGTCCATTCTAAAGGCGATCAGTCCTGGGTGTTCTTTGGAAGGACTGATGCTAAAGCTGAAACTCCAGTACTTTGGCCACCTGATGTGAAGAGTTGACTCATTGGAAAAGACTCTGATGCTGGGAGGGATAGGGGGCAGGAGGAGAAGGGGACGACAGAGGATGAGATGGCTGGATGGCATCACCGACTCGATGAACGTGAGTTTGAGTGAACTCTGGGAGTTGGTGATGGACAGGGAGGCCTGGCGTGCTGCGATTCATGGGGTCGCAAAGAGTCGGATACGACTGAGCGACTGAACTGATTGAAAGTATACTTGCACATAGTGGCTACTTGAAAAATGTTTTCTTTCCCTTTTTTCTACTTCAGCACTATATCTTCTTGCTTTTTATAGCATGCTTGATTGAGCTTCCCAGGTGGTGCAGTGGTAAAGAATCTGCCTGCCAGTGCAAGAGATGCAGGAGATGCAGGGTCGATCCCTGGGATGAGAAGATCCCCTGGAGTAGAAGATGACAACCCACTTCAGTATTCTTGCCTGGGAAATTCCATGGACAGCAGAGCCTGGCGGGCTACAGTCCCTGGGGTCATAAAGTCAGACACAACTGAGCATGCATGAATATGTTTTTATATGCTTTTTACAGAAAAGTGAAAGTGAAAGTGAAGTCGCTCAGTTGTGTCCGACTCTTTGTGACCCCACGGACTGTAGCCTATCAGGCTCCTCTGTCCATGGGATTTTCCAGGCAAGAGTGCTGGAGTGGGGTGCCATTTCCTTCTCCAGGGGATCTTCCCGACCCAGGAATTGAACCCCAGTCTCCCGCATTGCAGGCATACGCTTTACCGTCTGAGCCACCAGGGAAGCTGGTGTTTTTTTTTACAGAAAAACAGACATAAATCACTTCCCGTCCTTGGTTGCCTCTTGACCCATATCTGTTGTGAGACTGCTCAAGGGAAACAACAGTTTGCAGCTCATAGGTATAGAGGCTTCTATTAGAACTATAGCTAGTGAAAAGCAGAGCCAGGACTTAAATTTCATCTGATTTTAACTCCAGTCATCTTTTTACTCTATCACCCTACCAGTGGCCCTTTTGAAACCTTACAGTGAACCTGCATTTATTATAGAGTCATTCAGTTGATTAATAATTAATACTTCAGTATAATTAGTTGCTTATAAATCATTAGGCTCTCTGAGGCTCTGGAGCATTGGTAAAACATGGTCATTCTGTCTTTCTCTCTGTCTGTCTGTCATCTATGATAGATAAGTGATGTTATCTGAACTCTCATTCTTAATGTTGGCCTTGGGCTTAGCTTTATCTTTTAGCTTGTCAGAAGGCATTGGCTTGTCATCTTCCCAAATCTTTGACCTGAAGAGATTGCTAGAAGATTTATGATGTATTTGGTCATGATATTCAAGAGTCAAGTGTAATTCTTTTTCCTCTCACGATTGAAATTTTGGACTTGTTTTCATATAAACAAAGTTTACGATAGTGTAGGTTATGATTAATATGCTAGGTTCTGATGTTCTGATTATTAAAATGTTCTGATTATTGTGCTAGGTGTAGATGAACAAAATGACCTGTGAGTGGATCTATGAAGTGTAAAGAGTAAAGACTTGTGGAGAAGCCACAGGAAAGGACTGTTTGGAGGGCTTCAGAGAAACTGAAAAGTAGTATAGAAATACTAAGTCCAAGTAAGTGCAAAGGGAAGGTTCAAAAAAGCACAAACTTGTGTTCTGTGAGTATTGTTGAAAGTACTGGCAATGTTTAGCTTTGAGAAAATAGATTTTGGGGGAGTCTTGAGAGATGATTTCAGGTACCTAAATTTCTGTCTGAGTAAGAGGCAGTAGGCCTTTCTGACTTGCCCTGAGATAGGATTTAGGAGTAATAGGTGCAAGTAGTGTCTATTTGTTCATTTGTTGTTATTTTATTTGGTCACTTGTTTGTTCATTTGTTCACCAAGTCTTTACTGATTACCTGTTCTGTGCCAGGACTGGTATTGGGGATTGTGAAATGACTGAAGTTTGTTCTTGAGTTTATAATCTTAAGTCTGCCAGGGATGAGAATTGTAGGGAGAGGTGAATGTATAAACAAATAATTTCAATTCAGTGTGAGAAGATAAAAACTTAATATAAATGAAAACTCTCTAAATGAGATCACTGATGATAGAATAGGCTGACTTGTGAGACTGTAGATTTCTTATCACTGGAGGTTTTCAAGTATGGGCTAGATGACATGGGCTGAAATACTGTACAAAGGATTCAAAGGTTGTATTTCAACAATAGATTTTGGTTTTAATAATTGAGAATACTTTGGAAAGTGGAGATCTACCACCAGGAGTTGTCCAAACACAGTCACTTTACTTCACTTCAGTCGTCTTTGACTCTTTGCGACCCCATGAACTGCAGCACGCCAGGCCTCCCTGTCCATCACCAACTCCCGCAGTCCACCCAAACCCATGTCCATTGAGTTGATGATGCCATCCAACCATCTCATCCTCTGTCGTGCTCTTCTCCTGCCCTCAATCTTTCCCAGCATCAGGGTCTTTTCAAATGAGTCAGCTCTTCGCATCAGGTGGCTAAAGTATTGGAGTTTCAGCTTCAGCAAACACAGTGGAAGAACTGAAAAATGAAGAAAAGCGTTATCAGAAAGAGTGAAGCCTTTCTTGGCATGTTCCTGGGCTGTGATCCTGAAAAAGTTATATTCAATGAAGCTTTTGGCTGAAGGACTTAAGAGGCAAAGAAGGGCCTGCTGAGGATATCAGGTGGCTGCAGGGAGTATAATTTTGGAACTGGCAGTCTGGAGTGGGAAGGTACACTTGAGAACTGAGCTGGTAGAAATTCTCTTTGGAGGAGCTGAGGGACTTGCATTGGGGTGTGGGAGGGAAAATGAAGGCAGATCTGCAAAATAAAACTGGAAGAAATGGGTAAAAAGTGCACCACCCAGAGAGTTGCTCTAGGTTAACAAGATTGTCCTTGCTACTTGATTTCTTTTGTTCAAAAAGAGAAGTAAGGAGCAGTTGGTTTGCCAGAGGTAGGTCAGGATGAATTATATAAATAGACGAAGTTTGAATTTGGCCTTAGAAGATGAGTAAAGTTTTTATCAGTCAGAAGAGAGAGAAATCATCGATAAGCATTAGGTGGTGGGAAGTGGGATGGGGCAAGAGGAGGGTAAGAGACTACTTGACAAGTTCAAGAGAACAGAGATTTCTGAAGTGTAATTTGACTGTAAGCTGTGTTCAGGTATGGTGGCTTAGTCTGTGAGGCAGTTCATTATCAGACTGTGAAGGACCTTAAAATTTCATCTGTACTGAACTCCTTAAGGCAAGGTATATATCTCTGTCAAACTTTTGATTAATAAAAATATTTATTGAATCCACTGTGAGTCAGATATTATACTAGACTCTTCTGGATTACAAAGGTGACAAAATTGTGCCTGACCTCTGGGTATCGTTCTGGCTCCTGGTGAAGATAATTATAACATAATAGTAAAAATAAATGTGATAACCTGGAAATATACCTATTGCCTTGGAAGTCCAGAGTAGGGGACCTTAACTTCTTGAAGATGAGAACATTTCAAAAGGGCCTCTTAGAAGAAATAGCAGTTGAAGGATGAGTGAATTTGAGGATAGGAAAGTTGGCATTCTAAGCAGAGGGAACAGCATGTGCAAAGGAATGAAAGTGTGAAAGCTGCAGTATATTTAAAGAAGTTAGAGAAGTAGAGTATGGCTAGAATGTAAGGGGAATTAGAGGGAGTGGTAGTGGTGGGGAATGAAGCTGATGGATAGAACTGGTAAATAATGGAAGGGCCTTCAAAAGCAAGCTAGGGAACTTGAGCTTTTATTTCGTAATGTTACTGAAGGGTTTTGAGTAGAGTGTGAGTGTTTTAAGGTCATTGATGACACGTGGAGAAAGGGTTGGGGAAAAAATGGATGTGAGGGATCATTTAGCTCTGCATTTATTAGAAAATGTTAAAAAGACTACTATAGATTTGTCCATTTGTTGTTGTTGTTCAGTCGCTAAGTTGTGTCCGATCTTTGCGACTCCATGGAGTGCAGCACACCAGAATTCCCTGTCCTTCACTGTCTCCTGAAGTTTGCTCAGGTTTGTGTCCATCGAGTTGGTTATCTAACCGTTTCATCCTTTATCGCCCCCTTCTCCTCCTGCCCTTAATCTTTCCCAGCATCAGGGTCTTTTCCAGTGAGTTGGCTCTTCTCATCAGGTGGCCAGAGTATTGGAGATTCAGCTTCTGCATCAGTCCTTCTGATAAATATTCAGCATTGATTTCCTTCAGGATTGACTGATTTGATCTCTTTGCAGTCCAAAGTACTCTCAAGAGTCTTCTCCAGTACCCCAATTCATCAATTTTGTCCATAGCATTAAAGTAATTGACTTCTAAAGCAGTGGTATTCAATTCTGGCAGTCACTGGGATCACTAAGTTTTAAAATTATAAAATTTTGGCCTTAATTATGGCCAGCCATACTAAATCAGAATTTATGGGGGTCAAACAAATACATTTGTATTTCTGAAAAGTTCTTGGTGATTATTATGCTTTAAAAAAATAATTAGAAACTATAGTTTCTAAAGCACTAGCACTGTTGTATTTGACTCTAAGGAACATACATTCTAAATAGTCATGGTTAAAGATATAATTTCCATTGTAGTATGGAAGAATAATGAAAAACTTTATTAACTCTGGATATATTTATATCTATTGTCAAGCCTATTTGTTTAAGGTAATAACATCTATCTTCATTAAAACTATTGATTCTATGTGATGGGGATTTTTCCAGCTTTCTTTTAGATTTTATTCCTTCTATTTCTCAGAAGCATTAGAAATTGCCTGTAAATTCAGTGCTGTATAGGATAAGATGGTTATACGTTGATCATCATATATTTAGAACAAGGTCAAATTTTAGTGGAAGGAGATCCTGGAGAGATGATGATAAAGGTCACAGGTCAACAAATTTTTCCTGTAAAGGACCAAATAGCACATATTTTAGATTTGTGAACAACCTAAATATTTTAGGTCTGTTACAGCTACTCAGTTTTGCCATTGGAACATGAAAGAAGCCATAGAAAATATGTAAATGAATGTATGTGACAGTGTTTCAGTAAAACCATTTACAAAGCCAGCAGTATTACTGACCTTTGATATAGTGATACAGTTCCTACCAGAGAAGGAATGATTTTTCTAAGGCAATGAAATTAAGACTTGGCAGAGAACTCACTATGTGGAAGGCTCTTGGCACTTTTATTTAATCTTCATGTGAATGTATAAATAGAAACCAAGTGATTAAGGAATTTCTCTAAAGCCTGTACGTAGCACATGGATTCATACTCAGTTTAGCTAGGCCAAATTTCTGCCTTTTAAACCACATCATTGTGGTTTTTTTGTACTTTCGAATGCCTTAGATAGGAGAATGAAGAGAAAAGCAAGAACCTTGTGAATTTTCAGCAGGGCTTAGGACTGAGTAGGTATTCCATCTTTGAGTATGGTGAACTAAGTAAGACAGCAGTAGTCATGGAATGTTGTAGAAGGGCTTGAGGTGAGTCCTGGAGGAAGGGTTGTAAAATTTGGATTTTTCTAAAATTTCCAAAATGTATTTCCTTTTGCTCAAAAATAATTAAGAGGTATGTTCTTCTTTCTGATTCCAGTAGCTGCTGCTGGTGGTGACGATGTCAAATAACGGCCTAGACATTCAAGACAAACCTCCAGCCCCTCCGATGAGAAATACCAGCACTATGATTGGAGCTGGCAGCAAAGACGCTGGAACCCTAAACCACGGTTCCAAACCTCTGCCACCAAACCCAGAGGAAAAGAAAAAAAAGGACCGATTTTACCGAGCCATCTTACCTGGAGATAAAAGTACAGTATTTCATTTCTTTCTCATCATTTGTATACTTAAATTTCTTTTTTGTAACCTGAATAAAATATTTGTTGCTTCTTTCACTTAATGTTCTTTTAATCCCCCTTTTTTCTCATTAAATAGTTTGTCTTTTTTCCTGAAATGGCTGAAGTCAAGTAGAAAATAGACCCATTTTTATACTTTATTAATTATATCTGAGCAAAATTTGAGGAAAATAATTATGCTGTTGATATATTATATCTTAGTCAATCTGAATTTGCTTACTTTTTAAGTTCATAACTGTTTATGACCTCACAAAATATAAGAAATATTGAAATGTCTTCATTTGGAAATTTTTTCTCCCCAAACTAGTTTCATTTGGAAGGTCTTCTTCCCAGATTTTTTGATTGCCCCTTCTTTAGTCATATGTCCTAGACTTAAACCCAGATTTAAGGATTAAACATCAGTAAGAAAGACAAGTAATAGCTGAGGTAAAAAAAGTAGGACTTAGCATGACTTCACTAAGAAGAAGTAATGCTAGGGAATTCCCTAATTCCCTGGCAGTCCAGTGGTTAAGGCTTGACACTTTCAGTTAAGGCTTGGTACTTTCATTGGAGGCCTGGGTTCAATCCCAGGTAGGGGAACTAAGTTCCCACAAACCATGTAGTGCAGCCAGGACTCATTTCCTCTTCATGAATAAAGCTTTTAGAATAATCAGGACTTTAACAGTATATCTAATGAAGTCACTGATATCCTTATGAATAAGATAGTGAAATAGACAGTTGGATGTCCATATGAATAAATGACTTTGGTTTGACTACCCAAATATGTAAGTGGCTGTTGAAATGAAGTAAAGTTCTCAGCCATGTTTGTAGGGCTTTGTTTTTATGGCATGCTGAAAAAATTGCCCTTTTGTCTGCAAATAGTTATCATGCGCTTCTCACTTAGGTAGCCCTGATTCAGATCCTGGATTTATCACTTATTAGCTCTCTAACCTTAAATATGTCAGTTAACTCCTTTGACTTTTAGTTTCCTGTGTCTAGGAAAGGTTGGGATTTAACATTTTTGTGCTTCTTCAAGAAAGTGAAAAGATAACCCACAGAGTGGGAGAAAAATTCCCAAATCATATATCTGATAAGGAACTTATATAAAAAATACATAAAGAGTTACCCATATGAGCTAGAAATGAAAAATTATGTCAACACAAAAACTTGTACATGAATATTTATAGCAGCATTATTAATAATAGCCAAAAAGTGGGAGCAGCTCAAATATTCATTGAGGATGAATGGGTAAATAAAATGTTATATATCTATACAAAGAAATAATATTTGGTAACAAAGAAATGAAGCCCTGATCCATACTACAAGATAGGCAAACCTTGAAAACTGGTGAAAGAAACCAGTCCCAAAGGACCACATATTATATAATTCTGTTTATATGAATTATTCAGAGAAACTCATAGATAAAAAGTAAGAGTGTTGCCTAGGGTTGTAGGAGTCAGTGAATGGGATTAGGAAGTGATGGCTAAGAGGTGTGGAGTTTCTTTTTTACTTTTTATTGGTGTATAGTTGCTTTACAATGTTGTGTTAGTTTCTGTTGTACACAAAGTGAATCAGCTAAAGATACACTTATATCCCCTCTTTCTTGATTTCCTTCCCATATGGCCACCACAGAGCAGTGAGTAGAGTTCTCTGTGCCGTACAGTAGTTTCTCAGGGGTTTCCTTTTGGGTAATGAGAATGCTCTAAAATTGATTTTGGGGATGGTTCTCCAGCTCTGCGAACATATTGACCAATTGAATTTTACACTCTGAGTGAATTTTATAGTATGTGAATTTTATCTCAGTAAAACTCTGTTTAAAAAAAAAAAACAGCTGATGGAGCCATTTAGACATCATTGGAAACTGAGGGGATGACCTTATGTATTGAATGGGGAGGTAGAGATCTAGATATTGTTATAGTCTTGGTTCTCTCATAAATTGGCTGCCTGGTTTGGGTCAGGTATTGTCCGTGAACTTAAGTACCTTCATCTAAAATATTACAGCCACACAGATATGGGGACCACACTAGTGATACCGTAGTAGGGAGAAGGAAGAGGGAAGAGGGTTGTTATGGGATTATATGAAATCATGTGTGTGAAACCTTTGAAAATCATAAAGTGCTACAGAATTTAAATAATCTTTCATTCAATAAAAAGTAATCAAAAAATAAAAAATCAGTCAAATAAGTTGAAATATAGTCTCTTACAGTTTTGAAATCCTCTAATTATATAAATGAGATATAAATATGAAGTTGGATCAGGTTGTATATTATGGGAAACAAAACTAGGCCATTGTGAAGTATTTTGATCAGCAATAAAGCTGTAGATGCAGAGGTTCTTCTAGAAATCCTTGTTGAGTAACCCTAGGCCAAATCTGGTCTGAAAATAAAACTCATGGCTCAAGATCAAAGCATAGAAGTTTTCTATAAGTTCAAAGCATAGAGGTAGAAAGCATATAGTTATGAGAAGTTCTTGTGAAATGATATAGTGGCCTCTTTTTCACTCCCTAGTTTTGGATTTTCTATACATACCCTGAACACATAGGTTTTACTCCTTTGCGTTAATACTTTGCTGTGCTGTGCTTAGTCACTCAGTCATGTTCAACTCTTTGTGACCCTTTGGACTGTAGCCCATGAGGCTCCTCTGTTCATGGGGTATCTCCAGGCCAGAATACTGGAGTCGGTTGTCATGTCCTCCTCCAAGGGATCTTCCCAACCCAGGGATCGAACCCAGGTCCCTTGCATTGCAGGCAGATTCTTTACCGTCTGAGCCACTGGGAAGCCCTATTAGATGGCTGTAATTAATGCATACATCAAAATGAAATAAATGAGTTTTTTTCCCTTTGTTTGGAAATTTTATTCAGCTTGATTTCATTCAACCAAAAGGCATTTGTTGACCTGCTCATTGTGCTTAACTTAATCCTAGAAGGATCCATAGCAATGTTGGCAGTCTTTGCCGTAGTATGCTCTTCATAAATTATTTGAAACTTTATACCTGTTACACAGAGTAATGAGCTAGAATTGAATTTAGAGAACCTGAATTGAGTCCTACCTCTAACATTTATTAAGTCTGTGATTTTTTTTTTTAGTCCTTTTACCTGTTTATTTTAATCCCTGTATCCTTAACTGTAATGTGTGAATAATAATTCCCAGTCATCCCATATTATGAGTAGGCTGTTGTCATTTCATGTAGTGGATATAAAAGCATTTTTTAAACTGTAAAACACTATAGAAATATGATTTTTTTAAAAGGGAAACCTCATTTCCTGTTTGATCTGGTATCTATAACAACTCATTTTCAGTTGGAGAGGCTAAAGCTTAGAGAAAAGTAAATTGATCAAGGTCTTACAGCTGGAAGGTGGAAGGAATGAGTGTGAAACTAAATCTTTGTAAAGTATCTACCACGTCACAGAATACTATCTGTTAATTGTTCCCAACCCAGATTATACATCTGACTCATTCATGGTTCTTTTTTGAAATACTGATGCTTGGGTCCTACCCATACTTTTGGAGCCAGAATTTCCATAGAGGAGCTTGGCAGGCTATAGCCCATAGGGTTGCAAAAAGTTGGACACAACTGAAGCAACTGAGCAGGCACACAGTCTTGGGGTCTAAGGGGATTTGGAGAAGAGAAAGAAGAGTTCTTGGTGGGCTGCGTTAGTGGTTGAGACTTGAGCTGGCAATGGGTAGAATGTCTGTAGTCATTACCTAATGCTGACCTCCAACATAGCTTTAGTATGTGCCTGGAGGGATGCATAAATGATTGTCAGAAGCTGTAATTGAGGGCCTGTGATAGGTGGTGCTGAGTTGTAGAATTCCATGTGGGAAAGTCTGGTTCCTGCGGTTAGGATCTGGAGCCTTTGGTTTATTCTAAGAAGTTCTTCAGCATTTAGTTTGGAATTTTTTTCTGGCTGCATTTTCACAACCAAAGTGGAATTCTCCAAGCTTGGGAAGAGTTTAGCTGAGTTAATTTTAAAACTGGACTACATCAGTGTTTATCTCTCCAAGTTTGGAGTGTTTTACTGCCTTGAGCTCAGATTGGCTCAGCTGAACCCATGAGAGGGGCTTCTTAAAAATAAATCTTAAAAAAAAAAAAGTCAATGCTTTGTACTGGAACTTGGATAGCTGTACTGCAACTTGGGATTTTGCAGTGTCAGCCTTATTTCCCATGCTACTGGGAAGTCAAATAGAATTAGCCAAAGATAGGCTTAATATTAATATTAGGATGGACGGGGTTGCAGACTTCTTTTTCCACTTTATTTCTGTAAGTCTGTGATCTCTGGTTTCATGAAATCAGGTGATTCATTCTTTTTCCTCAGTCACAATTTCTCTGTCTTAATGAGTGGGTAGGTAAATCCTACTCTGACACTTTCCTTTGTTAATAATAATTCATGTTTGTAAAGCTCTTTAGCTTTTATAAAGCACATGCGTTCTCTTTATCTTAGTTGATCCTTAAGATAACAATAGTAATAAATGTAGAAATAACAAATAGTACTAATATAATAGTAATAAACATAACATTTGTTGTTATTCAGTCGCTCAGTTGTGTCTGACTCTTTGCGACCCCATGGATTACGGCACACCAGGCTCCTCTGTCCTCTACTGTCTTCCAGAGTGTGCTCAGATTCATGTCCATTGAGTTGGTGATGCTATCTAACATCTCATCTTCTGTTTCCCTCTTCTCCTTTTGCCTTCAATCTTTTCCATTATTGGGGTCTTTTCCAGTGAGTCAGCTCTTTTCATCAGGTGACCAAAGTATTGGAGCTTCAGTATCAGTCCATTCAATGAATATTTGGGGTTGATTTCCTTTAGGATTGATTGGTTTGATCTCCTTGCTGTCCAGGGGACTCTCAAGAGTCTTTTCCAGCACCGCAATTTTAGACCATCAGTTCTTTGGCTCACTTATTATATTAGGAGCTTTGATGGTTGTGGAATATACCAGTTTTTCATGGAGATAAATGTTACACTTTGTAGACAGCAAACTGAGGTAACTCAATTTAAATAACTTAACCAAGGTCTAGTTAGGAGTGGCTGATGTGAGATTGTAGCTCTTCTCTATGATTCCAGGGACCTTTCCACTCTACAGCTGTGATACTTTTGTGCTCAGAGAGTCAAGGACTTGCCCAAGTTCATATGACACATAGTTGCATGGAGTTTGGCATTTGACATATTGTCTTGACCTCTGGACTGGCTCTTTAGTTGTTCTAAGTCCTCAGACACCAATGTACTGTTTGAAGGCTCCCATCCTATAGATGTTCAGACTAATGCCTTTGGTAGAACTGATTTGGTTAGTTCTTTTAACTCATTTTAAAACAAACTTTCATTTAATGACATCCATTCATAGTCACATAGTCTGCAATATAGGGAAGGCACAGTGCATGTAGAAGAAGCTGTGTTGGAGTTCGGGCCCTTGAGGTTATTACCATTGACCATCCCTGACTTTGTGACCTTTGGCGCTACCTTTCTTCATCTCAATTATCTAACCTGTGAATGTGAAGTCGCTCAGTCGTGTCCGACTTTTTGTGACCCCATGGACTGTAGCCTACCAGGCTCCTCCATCCATGGAATTTTCCAGGCAAGAGTACTGGAGTGGGTTGTCATTTCCTTCTCCAGTGGATCTTCCTGACCCAGGGATCAAACCTGGGTCTCCCGCATTGCAGGTAGGCACTTTATCATCTGAGCCATGTGGGAAATCAACCTGTAGTATGGATACATAATAATATTTATCTCTTAGAGTTGTTGAATGGATTATTATTATTTTTAAAATATTTATTTATTTATTTGTCTGCATTGAATCTTAGTTGTGGCATGTAGGATCTAGTTCCCTGACCAGGGATGGGACCCGGGGCCTCTGCATTGGGAGCAGAGAGTCTTAGACACTGGACCACCAGGGAAGTCCCTGATTGGGTTATTAATACTAAAGATTCAAACTGAAGCTTTATTAACAGTAATTTTGTGGCTATTATTGCTTGCTGTCATGGTTTTCTTTTGAAATCTGTGATTAACATCTAAAAGTTGTTTGAGATGTACAAAATAACAACTGTTAATGAGGTTCCTCCAAGAATGAATTGAAGAGTGGTCCTGGGAAAATACCTTTCTCTTCTTGTATGTAGGCTGTATTTCCAGTTGGTTTAGACAGGGGTATTGGAGGGGGCCACATTAAAAAATTTTGTGTACTAGGACTAAGCAGACCCAAGGAAAGGTTTCCCAAGAAGTTCTCAAGAGTTCTCTATAATGTCAGAAGCAGAACTCTAAGCTCTGGACATGGGCCTAGATCTCTGGAACAAGTACTCAATATTTGAAGCTGAGGCCAAAATGATAAGCCTCTTGAAACTACTAATTTCAGATATTCTTTATATGTTCAAGTGTTAAGTGATTTCATTTCCCAGGGGTTCTTTTCTATAGACTATTCATTGTGTGAACTACTCTCTTTGTTTCCATTACCAAGGTTCCTTTTGACATTCTTTGCCTGTGATGGGTATATTATATGGCATATTAATAACATATCATAGAAATAATATGTAATAATATTAGATCTGGAAAACCTAAGTAAAACATAAAAATAATGTAGAAGTGTTCTTCCCTACAATCTTTTAACTGACTAGATCAGGAGAAATTTAGGAACAGAAAGCAATTCTAAAGCCTTGCAACATGTCCAGTGCATTCTAGCTATGAGTAAGACAGATGGACTTATGTCATAAATGAATGCTTAATTTGGGCCATAGCAAGCCCTTCCCTTTCACAAAGCATCTGCTTCTGGAAGGAAAATTGCCAAATGTAAAAATAGCTTAAACCCTAGCAGTTGGAATGTAGACAAATGGTTCTCTTAAGATACTAAGGGAAGAACCTGTGGAATCAGACCTGGGTTCAAATTCATCTCTTACTAGCTGTATAAGCTTGAGCAAATTATTTAACTGCTTTTAAGTTTCCTCATCTGTAAAATGACAGTAGTAAATATATCCCATAGGATTATGACAATTAAGGAAAATATTCTAGTATCGTATATGTGGTTAACTCTTTAATGTTATTTCTCCTCTTCATAACAGGAAGTTTTCTTGATGCCGCTTGAAGTTGTTTAGAGGGGGTAAAGTAGTAGAAAAGGGCCTTGGCTCTGAAGCCACATTTTTTAAAATTTAAATTACTTCCATAACTGTAGACAAGTCCATATTTCAGTTTCATAGTCTCCAAGTAAAAATTGATTGTCAGAATTGTGGTGATTATATGAGATGATATATATGAAGTACCTGTTAAAACTGTGGGATACTGTGTCAGGAAGAGATGTAGTTACAGGGCTTTGAGTGTGCTTATTTTTCTGTTTTCATAGACATTTGGAATGTAGGAGCTGAAAGGGCACTTAAGATCATCTAGTTTATTGTCTACATTTTTCAGATGAGAAAGCTGACAACCTGGACTACATGGTGTAGTAGAGGCAAAACTGGCCTGGATTTTTTAGACCTTTTTGCCCTCTCCTTCCCTTTAGGGTTGTATTGGGTCTATTGGAGGCATCAGGACTTCAGAATATCTTTTGGCCAGTGTGTTGAGCTACCACAGAACAGCATTTTAAAACAGGATTGTGTACTTCAGGTCAGAGCTTGTAAAAATGAAACATATAGTCCTGCCCTGGAGAGAATTTGCATGTCTTAGGCAGATTCCTTAGATTCCTTGCTAGGTTGAGTTAGGTGTCTGATCATTTGTTCCTTTCTTCACTTAGTGTCTGAGCACCTGTTTTATGCCTGGCTTTTGCTAGCTGTTGGGGATTCGTGGTAAGTTGGACATGATCCCTGCACTTAGAACTGAGTCTGCTTAGAAAAATAAACTCTGAAAGTAGGCAATAACTATCATGGATTTGGGAACAGAGGGGAAGGTGAACACCCCAGTGCAGAGATGAGAAAAGACTTCACAGAAGAGATGACCTTTAAGCTGAGACCTGACAAGGATAAAGGAAAGGGTTTGTGTGGTGGCGTGGCAAGGGAAGGGAAAAGGAAAGACAGGATTTACAGGCAAAGAGAGTAACTAGAGAGAAAGTCAAGAGGTGTGGAAGAGCACATTATGTGCTAATGGTGGATCATTACTACTGGTTCAGTGTATTTGGTGTAGACTGTATGAAACCTAAGTACAAGCATGCCTTGGAGATGCTGTGGGTTTAGTTCTGACTACCCCAGTAGAGTGAGCATCACAGTAAAAGGAGTCACATGAATTTTTCTGATTTCCAAGTGAATATAAAAGTTACGTTTACACTATACTGTGGTCTATTAAGTACACATCTATTTTAAAATAAATAGTGTTGCTGCTGCTGCTGCTAAGTTGCTTCAGTTGTGTCCGACTCTGTGTGACCCCAGAGACGGCAGCCCACCAGGCTCCCTCGTCCCTGGGATTCTCCAGGCAAGAACACTGGAGTGCGTTTCCATTTCCTTCTCCGATGCATGAAAGTGAAAACTGAAAGGGAAGTCTCTCAGTTGTGTCCGACTCTTAGCGACCCCATGGACTGCAGCCTACCAGGCTTCTCCGTCCATGGGGTTTGCCAGGCGAGAGTACTGGAGTGGGGTGCCATTGCCTTCTCCAAATAAACAGTGTACATACCTTAATTGAAAAATACTTTAATCACCAAAATATGTTAACCATCATCTGGTAATGCAAGGTTGCCACAAATTGTCAGTTTGTGAAGTATAGTAACTCGAAGCATAGTAAAAGAAGGTTTTCCTGTAGTGGGAGATAAAGTAGAGGATATAAGTCTGTAGAGCAGAGTTCTCAAAATCTTTATTTAAAAGTTTATTTTTTATAGAAGTTTTAGTTTCACAGCAATATTGAGTGGAAAGTACACAGATTTCCTGTAAACATTCTGCTCCCACATATGCACATCTAACCTCACTACTAACATCTTGTCCTTGGGTGGTATATTTGTTACAATAGATGAACCTATATCAGCACATCATATTCACTTTACATCCATATTTTACATTAGACTTCACTGTTGGTGTTGTGAATCTGTGAGTTGAATAAATATATATATGTGTATGTATCAGTTCAGTTCAGTTCAGTCACTCAGTCGTGTCCGACTCTTTGTGACCCCATGAATCGCAGCACGCCAGGCCTCCCTGTCTATCACCAACTCCCGGAGTTCACTCAGATTTACGTCCATTGAGTCAGTGATGCCATCCAGCCATCTCATCCTCTGTTGTCCCCTTCTCCTCCTGCCCCCAATCCCTCCCAGCATCAAAGTCTTTTCCAATGAGTCAACTCTTCGCATGAGGTGGCCTACACATGCACAAATATCCACTATTATGCTGCCGCTGCTGCTGCTAAGTCGCTTCGGTTGTGTCTGACTCTGTGCGACCCCATAGACGGCCTCCTACTAGGCTCCTCTGTCCCTGGGATTCTCCAGGCAAGAACACTGGAGTGGGTTGCCATTTCCTTCTCCAATGCGTGAAAGTGAAGTCGCTCAGTCGTGTGTGACTCTTAGCAATCCCATGGACTGCAGCCTACCAGGCTCCTCCGTCCATGGGATTTTCCAGGCAAGAGTACTGGAGTGGGGTGCCATTGCCTTCTCCGTATCCAATATTATAGATCATGCAGAATATTTTCATCACCCTAAAATTTCTCTGTGCTCTGGTTACTCATCCTTCCTTCCACTCTCATCTCTGGCAACCACTGATCTTTATACTGTCTCCATAGTTTTGACTTTTCAGATGTCAGATAGTTGGAATCATGTAGTATGTAGTCTTTTCAGATTGGTTTCTTTCACCTAGTAGTGTGTATTTAAGGTTCCTCATTATCTTTTCATGGCTTGATAGTTCATTTCTTCTTAGTGCTAAAAAATATTGCATTTTCTGGATGTGTCACAGTTTACCCATTCACCTACTGAAGGACATCTTGGTTGCTTCCAAGTTTTGGCAATTATGAATAAAGCTGCTGCAGACATCCATGTGCAAGTTTTTGTGTGAATAAGTTATCATTTCCTTTGGGTAAATAATGGAGGAGCATAAATGCTAGATTAAAAGTATGTTTAATTTTTTGAACAACTGCCAACCTTTCTTCCAAAGTGACTGAACCATTTTGCATTCCCAGTTCTAATGAATGAAAATTCTTGTTATTCCATATTCTTGTTAACATTTGTTGTTGTCAGTTTTGGATTTTGGCATTCTAGTAGGTGTGTAGGGGCTTTTATTGTTTTAATTTCAGTTCCCTAATGAAATATGATGCTGAGTATCTTTTCTGTCTGTATATCTTCTTTGGTGAGGTGTCTCTTCTGTCTTTTGCCTATGTCATTAATCGGTTTGTTTTCTTATTATTGAATTGTGTGTGTGTTTGTGAAATTATAGTTTTTATTGGGTTGGCCAAAAATTCATTTGCATTTTTCTGTAAGATGGTGAGGAAAGCCTGAATGAAAATTTTTTCCAACTCAATATTTTATTAAAAAGTTTTTTTATTGAGGTTGGTTAACAATGCTGTGTTAGTTTTAGGTATATAGCAAAGTGAATCTGACATACATATACCCACTCTTTTTGAATTCTTTTCCCATGTGGGCCATTATTGAGTATTGAGTAGGGTTCCCTGTGCTATACTGTAGGTCCTCATTATCTTTTTTATATATAGTAGGAGTGACGGAATACAAAGACTTTGGGGCTAGAAGCCTGAAGACCTCAGATCTGAAGGCCCCAGATCTGCTGCTAACTTGCTCTGTACCTTGGAAAGGCTACTTAACTTCTTGAAACTTCTGGTTTCTTCTGTCAGATGGGCACTAGTATCACTATCCTACTTGTTACACAATTGCATTGAAGCTCCAATGGACTAGGTCTAGCTAATACCAAGACCCGAAATTCTTTTTAGTTGGGAGAGGGCTATATTAATTTGCTAGTGCTGCTGCAACAAATTACCCCAAACAAGGAGCTTAAACAATAAATTTATTATTTCAATTTTGGAGGCTGGAAGTCCAAGATGAAGGTGTTTGTAGGGTTGGTTCCTTCTGAGAGCTGTGAGGAAAAATTTGTTGGGCTTGAAGAAATACTGCTCTGATCTCTGCATTTATCTCTTCCTGTGTGCATTTGTCTCCAAATATCCCTTTTTATAAGGACATTGTCAGGTAGGGATTGAACCTACTTCAGTATGACCTAATCATATTTTAAATAATTATATCTGCAGTGGCTCTGTTTGCAAATAAGATCATACTATGAGGTACTGGGAGTTAGAATATATGAATTTGGGGGGAACACAAGAGTATGACAAGGGCACAATAACTCTGTAAATATTGAAGCTTTTTGTGCCAGATCAGCAGAACACCTGCTTGATGCAGCACCCTTGATGATTACAAATATTTGGACTTGATTCTTTGAGGCCCTAGTCTAGGGAGGTAGCATAGAATAGTGGTTTAGAACTTAGGGCCTGGGCCAGACTGCCTGGATTTGAGTCTGACTGCTACTGTTACTAACCATTTGATTTTGGGCAAATAACTTAGTCTCTATGCTTCAGCATCTTTATCTGTAAAGTAAGGATGATAGTACCTAACTGATAAGGTTGCTGTGAGGCCACAGTGAATATTAATACATATGAAGAACTTCAATTAATACATAAGATACAGAGATATATTTTACAGTGCAGGGCATATAGCCAATATTTTATAACAACTTTAAATGGAGGATAGTTTATAGCAATATTGAATTACAGTATTGTTCACCTGAAACTAATATTGTAAATCAGTTATAATAGAGAAAAGTAACTTGAATCATTGTACTTGATTAATTATTAGATACTCATTTTAAGAAGCAATTTCTAAATCTAAAATTCCATAATGTGGGGAACCTTTAAGTGATCCATAATCAAGAATCAAAAGGTAGAAGCAGGTTCTAGAAGCTCATAGAATGTAAGATGTCTGGGTTGGAAGGCTCTTTAGAGACCATTTACTTGAGTCTTCTCATTTTGCAGATGGGGAAACCAGGGTTCAGAAAAAGGAAGTTACTTGCCCTGGATCAACAGACTCATTAGTGGTAAAACCAGGACATTCTGATAAATGTTCTTCCTGCTCCTGCCTTACTATAGTTCAATGAAAAATTAAACCTTTAATCATGAATTGAGCATCTGCTTCAAACTAGGTCTGGTTTTGGGCTCTGTAAAATACACAGGTGAATTTGTATCATAGTCCTTGGCCTTTAAAAGAGCTTAGAGCTCAAAAGAGCTAAATAAATAAAGGTATTTATAAATAAATAAATAAAGAGCTAAATAAATAAATAAATAAAGTCATATCTTTGTTTTTATCTCCTTTTTCCTGTTTCTCTTGCAGCAAATAAAAAGAAGGAGAAGGAACGGCCAGAGATTTCTCTTCCATCAGATTTTGAGCACACGATTCATGTTGGTTTTGATGCTGTCACAGGCGAGTTTACAGTAAGTTTTTGGGTCACAGAAAGACGTTTGGTCTTTCAGAGTTCTGGCTATACACTGTTAGATTTAATCTTTTTCAGACTTCCTGATGCCTCTGTCTTTGCCTGAGACCCTTATTACTATCTTCTCATGTTCTTGAGAGGGACTGTTTGTGCACCTCCAGAATTGTACCAGAGAAGCCTTTGAACCTCCGTTCCTTAAATAGACCTTGGTTAAGTGGCCTTTTGGCAGGGACTCTGTGCTGGGCATTGATGATCCAGAGATAAATCAGACAAGGTTCATGCTTTAAAGGAGTAATAGCCTGGTGAGGAGCAAACATCTCAAGAAGTTAACTGATACAGTAAGATGTCTTGTAAGAGAGGCCTGTGAGAAGCTCTGAGGGCAGAGAAGGGAATGACTAAACTCATCTCTAGCTGCTATCAGTTTTCAAAAAGTTAGTTCTTTTAAAAAAATTAAAAAAAATTGTTCTTATTTTATATTGGAGTTTTGCTCCTTGGAAGGAAAGCTGTGACAAACATAGATAGCATATTAAAAAGCAGAGACATTACTTTGCCAACAAAGGTCTGTGTAGTCAAAGCTATGCTTTTTCCAGTAGTCATGTATAGATGTGAGAGCTGGACCATAAACAATGCTGAACACCGAAGAATTGATGCTCTTGAATTGTGGTTTCGGAGAAGATTCTTGAGAGTCCCTTGGACTGCAGGGAGATCAAACCAGTCAGTCCCAAAGGAAATCAACCCTGAATATTCATTGGAAGGACTGATGCTGAAGCTCCAACACTTTGGCCACCTGAAGCTCCAATACTTTGGCCACCTGATGCGAAGGGCTGACTCATTAGAAAAGATGCTGATGCTGGGAAAGATTGAGGGCAGGAGGAGAAGGGGATGACAGATGATGAGATGGTTGGATGGCATCACCGACTGGATGGACATGAGTTTGAGCAAGCTCCGGGAATTGATGATGGACAGGGAAGCCTGGTGTGATACAGTCCATGGGGTTGCAGAGAGTCAGACATGACTGAGCGACTGAAATGACTGATAGCCAGTTAACAATGCTGTGAATTTCTGGTGCACAGCAGGGGTACTCAGTCATACATATACAGGTATCCATTCTCCCCCAAACTCCTTTTCCATCCAGACTGCCACGTAACGTTGAGCAGACCTCCCTGTGCTATACAGTAGGACCTTGTTGGTTATCTGTTTTAAATATAGCAGTGTGTAGGTGGTGATCCCAAACTCCCTAACTATCCCTTACCCCCTATCCTTTCCCTCGGTAACCATAAGTTTGTTCTCTAAGGTTGTGGGGCTGTTTCTGTTTTGTAAGTAAGTTTAATTGTATTGTTTCTTTTCAGGTTCTGCATATAAGGGGTATCATATGATATTTCTCTGTCTGAGTTACTTCACTCAGTATAACAATCTGTAGGTCCATCCATGTTGCTGCAAATGACATTCTTTCATTCTTTCTTATGGCCGAGTAATATTCCATTGTCTGTCTGTACTACATTTTCTTTATCTATTCCTCTGTCAGACATTTAGGTTGCTTCTGTTGGCTATTTCTTGGCTATTGTAAACAGTGCAACAGTGAACACTGGGATACACGTATCCTTTCAGATCATATTTTTCTTTGGATATATGCCCAGGAGTGGGGTTGCAGGGTCATATGGTAGCTCTATTTTTAGTTTTTTAAAACTAAACCTCCATACTGTTCTCCGTAGTGGCTGTACCAATTTACATTCTCACCAACAGTGTAGGAGGGTTCCCTACTCTCCACACCATCTCCAGCATTTATTCTTTGGGGATTTTTTGATGATGGCCATTCTGACTGGTGTGAGGTAATATTCATTGTGATTTTGATTTGCATTTCCCTAATATTAGTGATGCTGAATTTCCGCTACTACTGCATTTATTGATTTCCTCTTTTACAATTGTTAAAATTTACCTTATATATTGAGGTGCTCCTATGTTGGGTGTATATATGTTTACAGTTTTTATATCTTCTTGAATTGATCCCTTGATCATTATGTAGTGACCTTCTTTGTCTCTTATAACAGTCTTTGTTTTAAAGTCTGTTCTGTCTGGTATGAGTAGTGCTACTCTAGTTTTCTTTTAATTTTGATTTCCATGAAATACCTTCTTCCAACCCCTCACTTGCTGTCTGTATGTATCCCTAGGTCTAAAGTGAGTCTCTTGTAGACAGCATATATATGAGTCTTATTTTTGTATCCGCCCAGCCAGTCTTTGTGTTTTGGTTGGCACATATAATCTATTTGCATTTAAGGTAATTATCAATATGTATATTCCTATTGCCATTTTGTTAATTATTCTGAGTTTGTTTTCATAGGTCTTTTTTCTTCCCTTCTTCCTTTGTTCTCTTGTGGTTTGATTACCATCTTTAGTGTTGTGTTTGGGTTGCTCTTTCTTATGTGTATCTGTGGTTTCTACCTTCAATGCAGGAGACCCTGGTTGAAGCCCTGGGTCAGGAAGATCCCCTGGAGAAGGAAATGGCAATCCACTCCTGTATTCTTGCTTGGAGAATCCCATGGACATAGGAGCCTGGCAGGTTATAGTCCTTGTCATTGCAAAGAGTCAGATATGACTGAGCGACTAACACACAGTGTAGTTTTTGGGTTTGCTGCACCCATGAGGTTTTGATATAACAATACATACGTACACACACACACACACACACACACACACACACACACACGAGGTTTTGATATAACAGTACATACATACACACACACACACACGTTTTCTTTTTTAAAGTTGCTAAAAGAACCCCTGGAGAAGGAAATGGCAACCCACTCCAGTATCCTTGCCTGGAAAATCTCATGGACAGAGGAACCTGGTGGACTGTAGTCCATGGGGTCGCAAAGTGTCAGGCACGACTGAGTGACTGACACACACACACAGTCTCTTTCCCACCCAGAGGAGTTCCTTTAGCATTTGTTACAAAGCACGTCTGCTGATGCTGAATTCTCTTAGTTTTTGCTTGTCTTTAAATCTTTTGATTTCCATGTCAAATCTAAATGAGAGCCTCACTGGGTATAGTATTCTTGATTTTGCTCTGGTGGGCAGGGACTTTAATCCCCTTGTCTGCTGATGAGTGGAATATGTTCCCTCCCTGTTTGTTGTTTGGCCTGAGGTGACCCAACCCTGGAGGCTAAAGGCTCTATGATAGGGCTGATGGCACTCTCCAGGAGCGCTCATGCCAATGGGTAGTGCTGCTGCCAGTGCCCTTGCCACCCAGAGCCGCAGCCATGAGCTGCAGCTGCCCCTTGCCTCTTCAGGAGACTCTGCAGCACTAGCAGATAGGTTTGGTTCATTATCCTATGGGGTCTCTGCTCCTTTTCCCTGGGTCCTGTTGGGCTCAACATTTTGTGTGTGCTCTCCAAAAGTGGAGTGTGTTTCCCCTAGTCCTGTGGAAATTCTGTAGTCAAATCTCACTGGCTTTCAAAGTTAGATTCTCTGGGGATTCCTAGTGCCATTGCCAGACTCCTAGTCTGGGAAGCCTGACGTAGGGCTCAGAACCTTCACAACAGTGGCAGAACTTCTGTGTAGGTCTCCCACCTGGCAGATATTGGATTTGGTTTTACAGTGATTGTGCCTGTCCTACGGTCTCATTGCGGCTACACCTTTGTCTTTGGATTTTTTTTTTTTTTTTTTTGGTGGGTTCCAGCAAAGTAGCTAACTGTTCAGCAGTTGTGAGTTTTGGAGGAGGAGGTGAGCACATGTCCTCTGCTTCCCCATCTTGAACCAGTCTTCCACTCCACAGTGAGTTCTGAATTTGCTTCAGGGTCCCTGTGACTGTGCCTTGCTGACAGCCTTGCATATCTCTCTTATAGGGCATGCCAGAGCAATGGGCCCGCTTGCTTCAGACATCAAATATCACTAAGTCGGAGCAGAAGAAAAACCCGCAGGCTGTTCTGGATGTGTTGGAATTTTATAACTCAAAGAAGACCTCCAACAGCCAGAAGTATATGAGTTTTACAGGTATGGAGATTGTGTCTAGGACAGTCTAGGGGAAAAAAAAAAGTTTTTATATTGGATGCCCATTGATGTGAAGGAAGAACATTATGGGAACAGTAGAGATGGCACTTTTACTAAGATGGAATTTTGAAATTTGAGAGCTACGATGTTGAGTTTTTGCATTGAACTTGAGTCTTTACTCTAAAACTCCATGTTTCTAAAAAATACTCTGATATTATGTATAAAAACAGACTTTGTTCTAGAAAATCTGGATTCTGGTACTGACTAGGTTTTAGTAATTACTTCATTTTTTTGAGCTTCAAAATGGGGATATTATTTCCTATCTCAAGAGGTTGTAATGAGAATAAATGAGCTCATTGATATGAAAATTCTTTGTAGGTTATAAAACAGCACCATGGAAATGTAGCCATTGTTATCATCGTTTTCAATATCAGTAAGTTATGTGATAACACATTTAAGTAGGCAAGCCCAATTTCTTCCTCAAGAAACTAATTTTTATCAGTCATATGAAAAAAGGCCAAATAATAATAAATGTTCTTTAGATGTATTCATTGTCTCTGTATAAAGGGCTGTGTTTTTCAGAATGTTTTTCATACCAGAATTGGGATTAGAATCCAGGTCTCCTAATTCCTGGACTAGGAATTGCCACTTGCTTCTAGTAACTCTTGCTCGGAACACCTCCTTCCATGGCAGAGAAATTTTTCTTTTCTTAAGCAAGCCCTAAGAAGGCCTACATTTCTTGAAACTTGCCTTTTATATAGCATCTTAGAATTTTAGGGCAAGTAGTGTCTTTAGTATATACCACTTCCAGTTTCCTCTTGTTTTGCAAACATTAACGCCCCAAATGCCTTTCTATTGTGCCTAAATTAGTAGTCTCCTAACCACTATTCTTAACTCTGAGTTCAGTGCTTAATGCTGGTGTTACTGTTGTCTCTTTTAAAGGTCAGTGTTGTTGGGGATAGTGAGAACCAGGATGAACTAACTGATTTTGAAGGATGCTTTTCCCAGCAAGTATCTGGCCTGTAGCAAAGGGCACAGATGGTGAGGATGACAAACTGCAGCTTTGCTCATTCTGCATAGTGGTGCCCAGCAGAGCATTATACCTGTGCCTAGCATATTCCCTTCCTGATATCTGTCCCCTCTGGATCTATCTCACTTCTTCCATTGAGGGAGTGAGTTATTCCAAGGCAGTATTGGGTTTGAGGGATCATAGGTAGGAAAGTTTTCTAGATTAGGGTTTGTGTTTTTAAGAGTTTGTCGTGGAAATGTCAGATTAGGAGCTGGTTTTGAAAGCCTCAGTAGCAGAGTCTTTGAAATAATCTCTTTTTATGTGTATGTGTATAGATGTGTACAAATACTGTTTATGTTTATGGAAGCAGCTCTGTGGGTTTCTGTATGTTTGGAATATAAAAAGTCCACTTTAAGTATATATGAGTGAATATGGGTATATGATATACACATTCAGGTAATTGTGTGTATGTTCCTGCATGTATGCATAAATGAATAACACTGAAGGATTTTTTGTTTTCTGTAAGTTGAAGACCAAAGCAGCTCCAGGCAAAACTCTATATTTGTCACAGTTATTTTTTTATTGAAGTATAATTGATTTACAGTGTTGTGTTAGTTACTGCTATACAGCAAAGTGATTCAGTTATATAGACACTCTATTTTAAAATATTCTTTTCCAGTATGGTTTATGATATGATATTTTTTCCTTTAAAAATTATTTATTAAAAATTTAAATTGGAGGATAATTGCTTTACAGTATATCATAGGATATTAAATATAGTTCTCTGTATTATACAGTAGATCTCATTTTTTATGGCACAGTTATTTTAAATGTCCTATCTCTCATTTTCCTATTTCCTTTCTTCTCATACTATTCTCATATTAATTATGACAACACTACTTCAATTTATATATGCTTGCACATAAATTATCTCATTTGATTCTTATGATGACATTGAGAGACTGGAAGCACAAGTACTGTTAACCTACATTTTGCATACTCAGAGAAATTATTTAGGCTTGGGGAAGTAAGCGATTTATTCATAGAGCCTTAACATATCAATTGAGTGATACACCAGTGATGTAAGTGTGTTTTCAACTTGGGTCTTTAAATCCTTTGCTGTCTAAAACCAAAGCACAATTTTCATGCCAATTTTTTTTGTTTCCTGTTTTTTTAGCACTTTATTTTCTGTACCAACTCAGAGGTAATGTGATAAGCAAAATTTAGATTAGATCGACAACCTCAGTCTGGTTTTAGAAAAGGCAGAAGAACCAGAGATCAAATTGCCAACATCCACTGGATCATCAAAAAAGCAAGAGAGTTCCAAGAAAACATCTATTTCTGCTTTATTGACTATGCCAAAGCCTTTGACTGTGTGGATCACAATAAACTGTGGAAAATTCTGAGAGAGATGGGAATACCAGACCACCTGACCTGCCTCTTGAGAAATCTGTATGCAGGTCAAGAAGCAAGTTAGAACCGGATATGGAACAACAGACCGGTTCCAAGTAGGAAAAGGAGTACGTGAAGTCTATATATTGTTACCATGCTTATTTAAATTATATGAAGAGTACACTGTGAGAAACGCTGGGCTGGATGAAGCACAAGCTGGAATCAAGATTGCCGGGAGAAATATCAATAACCTCAGGTATACAGATGATACCGCCCTTATGGCAGAAAGTGAAGAGGAACTAAAAAACCTTTCGATGAAAGTGAAAGAGGAGAGTGAAGAAGTTGGCTGAAAGCTCAACATTCAGAAAACAAATATCACGGCATCTGATCTCATCACTTCATGGCAAATAGATGGAGAAAAAGTGGAAAAAGTGGCAGACTTATTTTTTTTAGCTCCAAAATCACTGCAGATGGTGATTGCCGCCATGGAATTAAAAGACGCTTACTCCTTGGAAGAAAAGTTATGAGCAACGTAGACAGCATATTAAAAAACAGAGACATTACTTTGCCAACAAAGGTCTGTCTAGTCAAGGCTGTGGTTTTCTCAGTGGTCATGTATAGATGTGGGAGTTGGACTAAAAAGAAAGCTGAGCACCGAAGAATTGATGCTTTTGAACTGTGGTGTTGGAGAGGACTCTTGAGAGGCCCTTGGACTGGAAGGGGATCCAACCTGTCCGTCCTAAAGGAAATAAGTCCTGAATATTTATTGGAAGGACTGATGTTGAAGTTGGAAGGACTAAATATTCATTGGAAGGACTGATGGACAGGGAGGACTGGCGTGCTGAAGTCCATGGGGTCGCAAAAAGTCAAACAGGACTGAGTGACTGAACTGAACTGAACTGACAACCTCAGGTCCTGGGTTTTAGCCCTCTTTGCCATGGATTTGTGGCATTTGATTTATGTAATCTTAAACCAGTTTCTTTTCCTCTGAACCTTAGTTTATTTGTTTGTACAATGAAGGGATTGGAAGTGCTTTCTGCTGTGTCATTCTGTGCTATGAAATTTAATTTTTATATATAGAAATTGTACATCTCATTTAGAAGGTGCAAACTTACTCTTCTTTTATATGATTGAGATATGTTTATTACCAGAATACCCAGTCCTCACAAACAGTAGTAGTACGGAATTTTGGAGGTAGTGCAGTGAGGGCATAGTATTCTACTTGGTATGGAATATGCTTTTGGAGAAGAAAAACAAGTGAATTAGGTTTAAGCTATATCCTGATTTGATTTCTCTGGGGTACAGCTTGCCATTCAGGCCTTGCTTTAAGAACATATTATCACAGTTTGTGGGTTCATAATTTGTCATAGGATCACAGGAGCTATACCTGACACTTCCATGTATGTGAGATCTTGGACATTATCTGGCCTTGTTTCTTGGTGAGGTAGATGTAGGATTTGATATAATATTTCTTTTCCTTAATTCCATTGGTGGTGAACTGATGAAATCAATTTCTTCTAGGACTTCTAGGGATTAAAGAATAAATCCAAACATAATACTTGGTGTTTAAACTTATTTTCTTGCAAGATCTCCATTGGGTTTGTGTTTCATACTTTATCAAGTTTAAGATATCATTGATTGTGAGATGCATTGTTATTTTACATACATGAAGAAAAAAGCTGCCAATTAAATCATGAAATACCTTTGACTGTAGGACACATCTTTGTTTCAGAGGTGTTAATGTGAAAAAATATATATCTCGGAATTAATAAAATTTGGTGATATTGAGGGAATTTAGATCTAGTGTCAGAAATAAGACCATACTTTTAATTATACTTGACGTGACTGTGTTGTGCTGAGATGCTTAGTCGTGTCTGACTCTTTATGACCCCATGGACTGTAGCCCACAAGGATCCTCTATCTATGGGGATTCTCCAGGTGAAAATATTGGAGTGGGTAGCCTATTCCTTCTCCAGGGGAACTTCTCTACCCAGGAATCAAACCAGAGTCTCCTGCATTGCAGACAGATTCTTTATCAGCGGAGCTACCCAGAAAGCTCTTTTCCTAAGGCTTAGTGTTTCTTTCCTTGTGGGGAATAGACATGGATATAGAAGGATCCTTTCTAAAAGCTGAAGCTGCATGCTGGTCATGATTTGTTATAGATGTCTTGGGGTGATACCAGTTATGAACTCTTTCCTTTTCTCTTAGAATGGAGGTAATTTCCTTAATCACTGAGGCTTGATAATGTGGATATAGTTCTAGCATAGTATTTAGAATTAGACCAGAATTCAGATCTTGACTCCTAATAACCTGTGTGTTAAATAATTTGTAGATAAATCACTTCACTGAATGTCAGTTTCCAAATTTATAAAAGTAGACATAATAATAGTACCCAGCTGTAGCAAGGATTAGAGGTGGTAATGTGTGTAAAGTATTTAGCATGGTATTGGGACTGTAGTATCAGTAACACTGTTATTCTAAGCTTGGCAAGTATTTTACTGAATAGGCTTCCTAAGTCTCAAGAAAGGATTCACTGTAATTGTTTACTGACTGAATCACTTGTCTTTTTTCTTTTGCAGATAAATCAGCTGAGGATTATAATTCTTCTAACACTTTGGTAAGCCTTTATTTCCTCTATTCTGATATGGGCAGGTATGATTTTTTAGGGATCAGGTCAGTGTGGTAGATGCAGAGTCTGGGCTGTTGGGCACTCATCTTGGTCACTCTCCTACCCTGGGTCTCAGAGTAAAGGACTTGAACTTAATAAGCAGTAGATATCCCTTCCAGCTTTCATTTATTAATGCTCTAGAAATCCTAACCCTGGAACCAGAAGAACTGGCTGCTAGACTCAGTTTTCAGTTTTAGCTTTGAACCTTAGGAAAGACAATTTGCCTTTCTGAGCTTCAGTTTTTTCCTCAGTAGACTGAGGACTATACACTTTGCCTAACCTGGAAATATCCTCAAATAGCTGCATTTAAAAGAGAATTCCTTCTTTTGGGTTAATTGGGTTTACAAAACCAGGATTAGGATTAATTGTTGAAGGGAGCAGATTCTATTAATTTAAGGTCATTCATTCTGTCCTCTGAAGTTGTAGTGAATGTCCTATCATTTGAAGAAATATGTAGAAGTCATTAATGACCTCATGGGTCCCTCTGACCTTCACAATTTACCAATTCCTTTTTCTAAAGCAGATTATGTGATGAGGTGTTGATGTATTTGAAAGGGTCTTATAATGAGTAAGCTGTGACTTATTATACTAGATTACTGCTATTCTTTTTATCTAGTGCTGTCTCTGTGCAGAGTTGGTTATTTTATGTTGATTTACTAAACATTTGCAAAGCTGCTATTCTATGCCAGGTCTTCTGTGGAGAAGTGACAGTATAGGGATGAATCAGACATTATCAAATTCCTGATCTCCCAGTCTTGTGAGTGTTATGAAGGCACAAACAGTTACAGTACAGGATGCTAAAACTTCATGAGGCCAGGAACTGTCTCACCTGTCAGTTGCAGGTTCCATGGCATGTGGCACATAATGATATAATACTGAATAAAATTATACTATGGCACGTACTGAATAAAAGATTGGATGTTTAAGAAAAGCTTCCTGGTGGTGAAGTCTGAACTGAATGAGTTAGTTATCTTGGGGAAGAATAATAAAGAGACAAGTGTATTCCAGGCAGAGGATAAATAGCATGTGCAATGGCACCCCACTCCAGTACTCTTGCTTGGAAAATCCCATGGACAGAGGAGCCTGGTAGGCTGCAGTCCATGGGGTCTCGAAGAGTCGGACACGACTGAGCGACTTCACTTTGACTTTGCACTTTGATGCATTGGAGAAGGAAATGGCAACCCACTCCAGTATTCTTGCCTAGAGAATCCCAGGGATGGGGGAGCCTGGTGGGCTGCTGTCTGTGGGGTCGCACAGAGTCAGACACGACTGAAGCGACTTAGCAGCAAGGCAAGGAGGTTCATGAGGTTGGCTTGTACAGAGAACTGCGAGTGGTTTGTTATGATTGGAATGTGAAGTGTAGGCAGGTCAGATCATGTAAGGAATTTTAACTTTTAAAGGTAATAACAAGCTATTGAGGGATCTTAAGTGGAGGAGTCATACATTCTAACACAATACTGAGTCACAAGCCAAAAACGTTGAATCATGCTTCCAGCATTGGAGATTCGTTTATTCTGAGTCATTTTATACTGTAATCAGTGATTAAAAAAAAAAAGTTCACATGTCCATTGCCAGTAGCATCCTGGCTCCTTTCATATTCATGGTTCTCTTTTACTCTTCACAGGAGTTTAATGAGACAGGTTATTATCCTTGTATAATAGATGATAAAACTGAAATTGAGAAGGGTTATTGGCAATAGGTAACTGATTCCCAGTTCGTCTTGCTTTCCACTGATTCATTTTTCATCAAATGGAAGAGATACAGTTAAAAGGTGGTGAAGAATTTGCTGGTGTTAAGATCTTTGAAAATTTCTCCCCATTATTGAGTTGTAAATTGTTGAAGAAGGGATGTTAACCAAAGCTGAACTGTTCTTTGTGGCTCAAATGTCTTTATGCTTTTCAAGGCGAAGTAGCAGCTATTATTTATTGAGTAGCTAAGATGTGCCAGGCACTGTGTTAGTAACTTATATGGTGGTGGTTTGGTCACTAAGTCGTTTATGACTCTCATGACCCCATGGACTGTAGCCTGCCAGGCTCCTCTGTCCATGAGATTCTTCAGGCAAGAACACTGGAATGGGTTGTCGTTTCCAGGGGATCTTCCCAACCCAGGAATCAAACCTGGGTCTCCTGCATTGCAGGCAGATTCTTTATCGACTGGGCTATGAGGGAAGCCCAGTAACTTATGTATGTTAACATAATTAGTCCTCACAAATTAACCTTGTGAAGAAATTATCATCCCCACTTCACAGGTAGGAAACAGACTTTCCTGGAGACTCATAATTGCTATTGTGATACAACCAGATTAGAACTAGGGTCTTCTGAGTCTCTGTCCTGGGTTTTTTTCCCACTGTGGCAGGGAACTGAGAAAGAAGATGTCAGAGAGGTCTTATAAAGGAGATTGCAGTAAAGCCTTCAGTCTGTTGTTCCTTAGTGAGGAGGAGGAGCCCTGGGGCTCATGCCATATGGCAGAGAGGATAACACCTGCTTTGTAAAAACCTGTACTGATTTTAGTATCTACAATTAAAACCACCAGATTGTCAAGGACATTTTCTCCCCAATTCAGAACATTATCCCTGTGGCTCAGTCCTCTTTATTTCCTTACTAGTTATATGTGGGGATATGGTTTGTCCTGTGATAGCATGGCATCGTTTTCCTTATTAGTTTCACACAGATCATTCCATTTGATGTTGGAAATATTTGAATGATACTGTAATCTCCATAACACAAGAAATTGGGACTCAGAGATTACGTGACATGCTTCCTATCCTTGAATGAATTAGTAGTAGAAACCAGTACAATATTAAGTTCTCCGCAGCATTCATTTTCTACATTTAACCATTGATATTTATTTAGCACTTTCTTTGTGCCCAGGTATTGGTGATACAGAGATAAAATTTTTGCGTTATCTTAGTCCTTGAGAAAAAATTAACATAAGGATGAGGGCTGCAAGAGATGTACATGAATAACATACAATGAGGGTCATATTTGATGGAGTGATTTATCCTGCTTGGTAGTACAGGATAGTTGGCACAAGGTTCTTGGGCCCTCACAGTTTATTCATTTAACAAACATAAACTTTAATGTTTCTTCTAGTTCTAAAATTCTTTTATTTGTGGCTCATTGGTCTGAGATCCATCTCTCAGATTATTTAGCATTTTAGTGCCTAAGCTCTCATTTATAAAATGATCACCTACTATGTTATAGGCTCCGTGAGTGCCCAAGAGTCAAGGATGGGTAAGGTCTTTGCTCTTGATCTCCCAACTTAGTGAGGAATCAGAACACATAAACAAGGATTGATAACACAGTGTCAGGTAAGTAACACAGTGTCAGGTAAATGTAGGCAATGATACCAGCCAGAGAAAAGGGCAATCAATGCTTTCTTGTGTGAAGTAGCATGAACAAAAGCCACATTGTTAAGGATCCATCATGTCAGGTGAAAGAACTTGGACTCTCCACTTGAGCTAAGGAAGTATTTTAAATAATGTAGTTAGATATTTATTTTAGTCTAAACTACCATCTTAGAAAGGGCTTCCCTGGTGGCTCAGTGGTAAAGAATCTGCTTACCAGTGCAGGAGGTGTGGGTTCAGTCCTTGGGTCAGCAAGATCCACTGGAGAAGGAAATGGCAACCCACTCCAGTATTCTTGCTGGGAAAATCCCATGGATAGAGGAGCCTGGCAGGCCACACTCCATGGGGTCAGAAAGAGTTGGATATGATTGAACTACTGAATAATAACAACCATTTTAGAAAGATACCTCTGGAATTTGGATCTGTGTAGTGGGATGAATTCATATCTCTGTCTCTCTTGCTATGCTTAATTTCTTAAATTCAGAAAAGATACATAAAAAATAAATTCAATACAATGCTTATTAATGAACCACTATTGGAAATTTGTGGAAGATAGAAAGCAGATAAGATCAGATTGACTGGAGCAGCAGAAAGTACAGCTGCTCTGTGTATGTGGAAGAGAAAAATCCTAGGAAAGTAAGAGTAGCTTCAGAGAAAATGGTGTGAGAGAATATATATAAAAAACAGGAAAGAGTCCTGGGTCATCTTCAAGAGTAAATTAATTTAAATTCTGTAATTGAAAAAGCTGGATCAGCCTCCATGTTAAGTGAACAAAAGGTATCAGAAGGTTGATCCTAAGCTTAAAAGACACTTTTCGAAAGAAAGCACACTGCTTCTTTGTAAATTACCCATATCAGGAGAATGCCTGATATGGGTACAGGGGCCTGAGAGAGAAGCAGCAGAACTGGAGTTAACTACAAATCTCTACAGCAGGTGTAAAGTAGAGGAAAAGGAAAAGTAGTTCTGCAGTGGAAAAAAATACATTAAATTTCTGCATCCCAAGGATAAATTTCTTATGCTTTTGATAACTGGGAGAAGAGGAATCTCTATCATACATACTCTTCCGTGCTGACACACTCTGAAATGATACTTGTCAGTTACCTCATCTGTATAATTCATATACAGACTGCGTCAGACTGCCCATTCAGAGGAAGAGACAGCAGAGAAGCACACTCGCATGACTACAGAGGAAGCACGTGCTAGGTGTATACACTGATTAGTCTGATTTTTCACTGATAAATATGAGCGGAGAGCCTAGACACTTGATCTCTAGACACTTGAGAGGAACAAAGCATTAGAGAGAAGGACCATGATAAAGAAATAAAACTGATGCCAGAGAAAATTGATAATTCAAGAAAGAAAATTAAAAAGAACTCTAATATTGGGTTGGCCAAAAAGTTCATTTGGGCTTTTCTGTAAGATGTTTCGTAAAACTGGAACGAACATCTTGGCCAACCCAGTATATTCAAAGGTTTTATAGATATTGCATCTCCCAAAACATGCTATAATCAGAGCAGTGGTTCCCAACCTTTTGGCTCCAGGGACCAGTTTTGTGGAAGACTATTTTTCCATGATTAGGGGCAGGGGAGTGAGGATGGTTTGGGGATGATTCAAGTGTATTACATTTACTGTGCTAATGATAATCTATATTAGCAGTTACTCCCCAGCACTGGCATCATTGTCTTGACTCTACCTCCGATCAGGTATTAGATTCTCATAAGGAGCATACAACCTAGATCCCTCATGTGTGCAGTTCACAAGAGTGTTTGTGCTTCTATGAGAATCTAGTGCCGCCGCTGATCTGACAAGAGGTGGAGCTCAGGCAGTAATGCAAACATGGAGAGTGGCTGTAAATACAGATGAAGCTTTGCTCACTGGCTGGCTTGCTTGCTTGTCCGCTGCTCACCTCTTGTTGTGTGGCCCGGTTCCTAACAGACCATTGACTGGTACTGGGCTGTGGCCCTTGTGTTGGGGACCCATGGATTAGAGCAATCAGAGGATAAAAAAATAATTCTTAGAAATTGAAAATATGATTAAAGAAATAAATTTCTAAGGATTAAAAATGCACATAAAGGTGGATTAATGATATAAAACATAAAGACATATGGAAAATTAAAGCATAAGTGATATAGGACATTATTCAGTGCAATTCAGGAAGACCTAGAGGATTAAGACATTAGAGTAGAAAAAGGAATAATGGAAGAAAAATCTCTCAGCTAAAGAAAGGTATGAATCTTCAGATGGGAGAGCCTACCAGTTACCAAGTCAGATAACTGTAAAGAGACCAAAGAATAAAGAGAAATATTTTCAAAGCCTTCAAAATGAAAACACAGCTAATGTGGCTCATTAACAGTAGTGGTCAAAGGAGCAGTATTTTCGGAGGTAAGAGGAAAATTATTTAGAACCAAGAATTCTATACCTAATCAAACTAGCTTTCAAGCATGAGGTCAACATAAAGGTATGTTTGAACATGTGATGATCTAGTTTACCACCCTTGGAAAGGCTAAACACTAAATATTAACAGTATTTTCCTGTTGGGTAAATCAAATCCTTTACGATTATATAGCGAAAGTGACAAATAGATTCAAGGGATTAGATCTGATTGAGTGCCTGAAGAACTGTGGATGGAGGTTCATGACATTGTACAGGAGGCAGTGATAAAGACCATTGCCAAGAAAAAGAAATGCAAAAAGGCAAAATGGTTGTCTGAAGAGGCCTTACAAATAGCTGAGAAAAGAAGAGACGCTAAAGGCAAAGGAGAAAGGGAAAGCTATACCCATTTGAATGCAGAATTCCAAAGAATAGCAAGGAGAGATAAGAAAGCCTTCTTCAGTGATCAATGGAAAGAAATAGAGGAAAACAATAGAATGTAAAAGACTAGAGATCTCTTCAAGAAAATTGGAGATACCAGGGAACATTTCATGCAAAGATGGGCACAATAAAGGACAGAAATGATATGGACCTAATAGAAGCAGAAGATACTGAGAAGAGGTGGCAAGAATACAGAGAAGAACTATACAAAAAAGATCTTCATGACCCAGACAATCATGATGGTGTGATCACTCACACTCACCTAGAGCCAGACATGCTGGAATGAGAAGTCAAATGGGCCTTAGGAAGCATCACTACGAGCAAAGCTAGTGGAGGTGATACAATTCCAGTTGAGCTATTTCAAATCCTAAAAGATGATGCTGTGAAAGTGCTGCACTCAGTATGACAACAAATTTGGAAAATCAGCAGTGGCCACAGGACTGGAAAAGGTCAGTTTTCATTCCAGTCCCAAGAAAGGCAATGCCAAAGAATGTTCAAACGACTGCACAGTTGCACTCATCTCACACGCTAGCAAAGTAATACTCAAAATTCTCCAAGCCAGGCTTCAACAGTATGTGAACTGTGAACTTCCAGATGTTCAAGCTGGATTTAGGAAAGGCAGAGGAACCAGAGATCAAATTGCCAACGTCCATTGGATCATTGAAAAAGCAAGAGAATTCCAGAAAAACATCTACTTCTGCTTTATGAACTAGACCAAAGCTTTTGAATGTGTATATCACAGCAAACTGTGGAAAATTCTTCAAGAGATGGGAATACCAAACCACCTTACTTGCCTCCTGAGAAATCTGTATGCAGGTCAAGAAGCAACAGTTAGAACTGGACATGGAACTACAGACTGGTTCCAAATTGGGAAAGGAGTACGTCAAGGCTATATATTGTCACCCTGCTTATTTAACTTCTATGCAGAGTACATCATGCAAAATGCCAGGCTGGATGATGCACAAGCTGGAATCAAGATTGCCAGGCGAAATATCAATAACCTCAGATATGCAGATGACATCACTCTTTTGGCAGAAAGCAAAGAACTAAAGAGCCTCTTGATGAAAGTGGAGAGTGAAAAAGTTGGCTTAAAACTCAACATTCAGAAAACTAAGATCGTGGCATCTAGTCCCATCACTTCATGGCAAATAGATGGGGAAACAATGGCAACTTTTATTTTTTTAGCCTCCAAAATCACTATGGATGGTGACTTCAGCCATGAAATTAAAAGATGTTTGCTCCTTGGTAGAAAAGCTATGACCAACCTAGACAGCATATTAAAAACCAGAGACGTTACTTTGCTATCAAAGGTCCATCTAGTCCAGGCTACGGTTTTTCCAGTAGTCATGTATGGATGTGAGAGTTGAACCATAAAGAAAGCTAAGCATGGAAGAATTGATGCTTTTGAACTGTGGTGCTGGAGAAGACTCTCGAGAGTCCCTTGGACTGGAAGGAGATCCAGCCAGTCTGTCCTAAAGGAAATCAGTGCTGAATATTCATTGGAAGGATTGATGCTGAAGATGAAACTTCAATACTTTGGCCACCTGATGCAAAGAACTGACTCATTTGAAAAGATCCTGATGCAGGGAAAGACTGAATGCAGGAGGAGAAGGGAACAACAGAGGATGAGATGGTTGGATGGCATCACTGACTCGATGGACATGAGTTTGAGTAAGCTCCAGGAGTTGTAATGGACAGGGAACCCTGGCATACTGCAGTCCCTGGGGTTGCAAAGACTGGGACACGACTGAACAACTGAACTGAACTGACCTTTTGGGTTGATGGTAATTAAGAATATTCACTTAAAAATTCTTTTTACCCAAGCATTAGATTAAAAAATCAGTTAGAACTAAAATCCTAGTAACTAATAGCTGTCATTCTGGGGTCTTCCTTCACTATTGTCTTTGAAATTTCTTTGCATTTCTGTGTTGGAATTTCTATTTCACTTGCAGTGCTTCCTCATTCTTAGTTTGCTTCCTAGTTTGGTGGATCCCATCTTCTAGTAGCTTTGAGAAAGTAGGTGGGAAGTAAATACTTAATATCTTTCAGGTCTCAAAATGGAGCACTTCTATTCTGCCTCCCATTTGATTGATATTTGGCTGTACATGGAATTCTTGGTTGAAAATACTTTTCCACCAGAATTTGGGAAGCAGTGCAGTTTTGTTATCTACTTTTCAGTATTAGCTATTCAATTTCAAAGCTGTTTTATTCCTGCCTCTTTGTACCTGACCTGTTTTTTTTTTTTTTTTTCATTTGGGAGGGTTGTGGCATTTTTTTTGTCACCATCACTTAGAAATTTCACAATTTCATCTCTATATTTACCTATTTGTTTCATGAGGAACTTTGTGAACTCTTTCAACCTGGAAACTCAAGCTTTCAGTTTTAGGAAATTTGCCTGAGTTGTTGATGATTTCATCCCCTCTTTTCTTTGTTTTCTCTTTCTGGAGCTCCTTTTTTTTTTTTTTTTAAGACTTGCTGGACTAATTCTCTGATTTTTTAAAATATTTACTCTATTTTCCTTGCCTTAATTTTGCAGCATAGATATGTAGATTGATTTTCAGATTTGCCTACCATCAACTTGAGATTTGATCTTTTTAACAGTTACTGCTCATCTATTTTTCTTTGCCTCCTTTGCTAATCCTGCCTTCTTTCCTGTTTTCCCCAACCTTCTGGGTTTAATGGCTTTAACAGGTCATTATTTATTATAGTTCTAATGAAATTTTAAGAAATAGATGCCTATGTTCAATCTGCCATCTTTATCAGGCATTCCTGAGGAATTTTTGGTTTTAACTCCTTACGTATCTGTATTATATAAAATACAAGATAAGAACCTGCTGGTTTTACATATAACTTAAAATTTTTACTTTTAAAAGGTAGCATTATTGACTTATTTATATACTGTAAAATTCATCCATACTAGTTGAATTGTACAATTCAATGATTGTATTAAATTTATAGACTTATGCAACAGTCTTTACAATCTCTTTTTGGAATATTTGCATCACCACAAAGAGTTCCCTAGTGTTCTTTTACAGTTCATTCAAACTCCCATGCCCAACCCTAGGAAACCACTGATATTCTTTCTGTCTATATAAACTTACATTTTCCAGACATTTTATATAAATGGACTCATAGACCATGTAGTCTTTTGTGTCTACTTTCACTTAGTATAATACCTACGAGTTTCATCCATGTTCTAGCATGTATCAGGACATCATTCCTTTTTATAAAAGTCTGAATAATATTTTACTGTATTGATTATTCATCAGTTGATGGGCATTTGGCTTTTTTCTTCTTTTTGATTATTATAAATAATGCTCATACTAACATTCATGTACAAACTTTGGTGTGGATCTGTGTTTTCATTTCTCTTTGGTATATACCTAGGAGTAGAATTTCTAAGCCACATGGTGACTCTATGTTTAACCATTTGCGGAACTGCTAGACTGTGTTCTACAGTGGCTGTACCTTTTTACATTCCCACCAACATTAGGATGCTTCTAATTTCTACATATCTTCTCCCACATTTGTTATTGTCTGTCTTTTGATTATAGCCATCTTAGTGGATATGAAGTGGTATCTCATTGTGGTTTTGATTTGCATTTCCTAATAATGATGTTGAGTATTGGCCATGTGCTTATTGGCCATTTGTTTATCTTCTTTGGAGAAATTTTTTGTCATTGTTTATTTCTAATTTAATTCTACTGTGGTTAAATAAGACATTTCGTGTGTTTTCAGTCATTGAAAATTTATTGAGATATGTTTTATGGCCCAGCATATATTCTATCCTGAAGAATTATCCATAAGTGGTTGAAAGTAATGTGTGTTCTTCAGAACTTGGGTGAAATGCTTTGTATATGTCAGTTAGGTTGCATTGATTGATAGTGTTGTTAAAATCTATATCATTGCTCATTATTGAGATCTCTTTGAGGGCTGTCCAGAAACTTTAACTTTCTGCTTGTCCCTTTTGAAGCTTTTATGTATGTGCACAGAGTCAGGCATGTATGACCAGTGTGGGACCTCTCTCTAATGTCTGCTGTATCTTTGAGCAGTCTTGGCCAGAATTCATTTGCCCTATCCAGGATTGCAGCCTCAGGCTAGCAGCGGTTGACTCTCTCCTGCTGCCGTCTCTGGGAGGTTACTTCCACTGATGGCCCCACTGGGCCTGGGCACTGCTCACTCCTCCAAATGAAAGTGAGACCTCTTGGACCACATAGTTGCAGCCTGCCTTCCCTGGAAGAAACCCTGCTCTAATAAAGCTAGGGTGGGATGGATGGGAGAAATCCTGGGCCAGAACATCAGAGATCCCTATGTTTTTACCCAAAGTTCAGCAGTTTTAAAATGATAAGCACTTCTCAGTAGTATATGTAGGCACTTGGAGGTTTTGGGAACATTCCAAGCATGTTCCCTTCTCAGAGTCTTTGTATCTCTTCCATCTGCCAGGAATATTCTTCTCCCAGAGGGTCTGATGGCTTGTTTTCTCATTTTGTTCTGGCCATTAAAGAGGCCTTTCCATGACTACTTATATCTAAGATAATAATTCCTTACTTTCAATCAATCTCTACTCTCACATGTTTCTTACTACTACCTGGCAATTTGGTGATGAATTTTAAATGTATCTTCTTCTAAAATGTAAGCCATAGGACCAGGCACTTTATCTACAGTGAATCAGTGGATGAGTTGGAGTCACTTTTTAAAAAGAGGTTTGTGGTTATTAACCATAATGATAATTTAATTGATTCCTTACATCTTTCTAACTGAGTGTGTTTATACCCGCATCACTTCATTTCTTTCTCCATGTGGTCCTCTAAGGTAGGCAAAGAGCTTCTTGTCATCATTTCCATTTTGTGGATGAGAACTTTGGCTTAAAGTGGGATACCCTTGGCAAAGGACACAGGGATAAGAAATAAAATTCTGGGAAAGAAACCTATATCTCTTGATTTTGATAGTCGTTAATACAACTACCCAAAGCCATCACATGTGGAAACCAGAATGTGTTGCTAAGGAAGGTGATGAAATCCCCTCCTCCACAGTTTTAGGAAGCAACACACTTGGTGTTTATAGTTTACAGTGGGTAGCCCTAGGGCCCCAAGAAGATGGAGAGGTTGCTGAGTTAACTTCATTCTCATTTTGGGTTCCTAGTTAAATCTTATTGAGTGGAATATTAGGGGGAAAACAAATTAGAGTGGAAAAGTATCAAAATATGTGCTTTCACAGGGAAGGAACTGCTATTGGATTTTAGAACTGAAAGTGACTTAAGGGCACCCCTCAAATTATACCAGTCCTCACCTCCACATTCCTCAAGTGATAAAACTTGAAGCTGAAAGGATGGATTCACTGCCTGTAGTCACTAAAACTAGTTGCTTACAAACGCCTGTCACTGGCAGTTTTTAAGTTATGTCCTGCACTGGAGGTCCTGTTAGAATCTGTGAAGATGCCAACTTTCCTTACTTAGTATGTCAAATGTGGTAAAGGCCACTCTCCCACACATAACTCTAGTATAATATTCAACTAAATAAGTTCCTTCACTATCCCATGTTGTTCTGACATTCCTCTCTCCAGCGGCCTCAAATGGCAGCAGAAGGGGAATTGTCCGTCCGTCTGTCTCCTGCATCAGATGGTGAGCTACTTTTAGGACTTGGACCATCTTTTTCATCTTTGTACATTTATATCAAAAACATCCATCACAGTATCTTACTGAGCACAAAGTAGATGGTCTGAAAATATCTGAAACTGTTGAATTACATCAATATCTACTAAAAGATCTCTATTGCTTCTCTGGTCCTATACTATAATCATTTAATCTCTGTCAAAAATCTCATATTTTGGAGCTATTTTATCTCTTGAACATGTGTTGTAAACAGTAATGGTATGATCTTTTTGCCTGGTCTTGCCCTGAAACCTGCCAGTCTTGGCCCAGCTTTGTTATAGTTCGCGTGGGAAAATCAAGTTTCTGAGATTATAGCAGATTCAATTAGTGGTGCTGGTAAGGGTCATTCCAAGACAGGGCAGAAGCTTAAGGAAATAGGTAGCATCTGATCTGGGGAAAATCTCATTGCTTCCTGTGACAAGAAAATCTCATTGCTTCTTGTGATGTTCTATATCTGCAGGTGAGGGTACCTGATAGCGGGATGCAGTATATTTTGGTAAAGAAGGAAAAGGAGAGGCAAAGACTATTTACCATATCAGAAAGGATTACAGAATTATAATGATAAACTTTGTAAAATTCTGAACTCTTGATCCCTTTCCTGCATATTGTACTTTATCCTCTGTTCAGCACAGAGTAAAATTCATAGAGAAGAAAGAAATACGAGCTTGTCTTCAGGGTTTGGTTTGGGGTAGGCAGGTAGAGAAGCTGTCAGTTGGTTTCCCCATCCACAATTAGGCTTTGGGTGGGAGAAGGAAGCCCTCCAGGGACTGAAGGGGGAGTGGTAGCTAAAAGAAGAGAGGGGAGATGGCTGAGTTCCTGAGGCCAGCTACAAAGGTGGAGAGCTTGGAGGCTGATGTGTGTTTCAGAAAGAGTGTCAGGAGAAGGTTTCTTCTGGGAGATTGGTGACCCTGGTAGTTTAAGTTCCATGTTGGTTTAACCTAACGAACCTGGCTTTTGTCACTGTGCAGAATGTGAAGGCGGTGTCTGAGACCCCTGCAGTGCCGCCAGTTTCAGAAGATGAAGATGATGATGATGATGCTACCCCACCTCCAGTGATTGCTCCACGCCCAGAGCACACAAAATCTGTGAGTCTTTGTGATTTATTAGAGTTTGGAGGTGGGGAGTAAGGGATGGGTGCCAAGGTCTAGAAGTTTAATACTCTGGTGGGGGTCCTGAGATTTTGGAGGTGGTGAAATAACCAAATTACCTTGATTGAAAGGTACTTTCTGTATGATTAAAGACAGGAAGTGGTATATTTATTTATCATTGGTTTGCAGATAGTCCCAAGGTGTCCTAAATAGTTGGTCTTTGTACCAACTTAGCCCTACTTTCTTTATAGACAGGAAGATACACAGAATTAGTGTTACTTAGTGTAGAAGTAACATAAATTGTTCCCATCTCCTAGGTGGCAACAAATTAGCCTGCTATAGATCTTTTCTTCCCTGTTAAAGTCCAGTGTTCAGGCTCTTAAGACATTATTGATGATACTGAAAGACTCAAGAGAATTTGTAAAAACATTAGTGCTATTAATACCTTGGACATCAGGAGTGCATTTTGATGCTGGATATTGGCAGTGATTTTTATTTAACTTCCTTTGAGGTTCTTGCATTTCATAATAGCCGTGGTCCCTTTGCCCTCACTTTGCATAATCTGCGTTTTACATGTTTTAGCATCACTGAGCACTGATCTATCATTAGATGATATTACTAGTGTTTCTTTGTTTGGACTTTTTATTATGACAAAAACTTCAGAATGAAAGAATGATTTAGGGCTTAAACTCTGTGGTAATACAAAAAAGATTCTCTGAACTAGAGAATTCATGGAAATATTCAAGCAGATGTTGGTTGACTGAGTATGGGAGATGCTGTGGAGGCAATTCAAGGGGATTAGATGACCTTTTAGAATTATAATTTATAAGCAGAATCTGTGGAATCACTGCTTCTGTAGGTTACAAACTCACTTTAAGGAAAATGAGCTTCAGAATCAGAGAGTTGTCCAGAGATGTCACATTGGAAAGGTTTTTTCGATTTGCAAGCATGTTCATTTAAAAAAATTTTCCCATTAAACCATGAATTCCTTACAAGTAGAGGAAATATATATATGTATATGTAGAGGATATATATGTGTGTGTATATATGTATACACACACACATATATATGTGTGTGTTTGGAGTGCTTAACATAGTTCTTAAAAGGTTTTAGAAAGGCAGTATTGAATGAACTGATAAATTTGATCTTCATAGCATTCCCCCCCAAAAGATACTGTTAATTCCTAATTTATAGAAGAAGAAGAAGTTGAGATTTGGAGAGGTAAATTGATCAATCCAAAGTCTCTAAGCAAAATAGCCAGAACTGAAAGCAGGTAATTTACCCCAGGTCCAGGTTATATTCCAGCATAGTACAGTGGCCTTTTTTATATGAGCAGACCTGTGTTGGGAGCCAGAAAAAGAGAATGTTAGAGAAGGAAAAGGCAGGGTTCTTCCTCTCAAGGAGCCATATCAGAACTAAAGGAGAAGGACAAGGCATGAAATTCATGTTTAGGTGCCAGGGATATAGTTTGTCTACATGTGCAAGAATAGAAAATTAAGAAATCACTATGCAGGAGTAGTCAGTGAAGAAACAATAGTGTCTGATCTCAATGTTTCAACTTATTGCTATTTCCACTAGCAATAAGTTAGTGGAAAGTTCTCTTCCATTTCTGCCTATTATAACCATGTCCATCCTTCAAGATCCGGCTGAAGAACCCCATTTATTTGTTTAGTGATTCATGAAACTTTTACCTGAATGCTTACTTTTTGTTAGATGACTGGTTAGATATAGAAGCGCAGTGATGAACGACTCAGATTCTCTGCCTTCATAGAGCTTTTAGACTAACCCAAAAATTGTTGTGATGTTTTTATGAAAAAAGTGATAAATGCCTTGAAGCATCTCTTGGGGACGGATGGTAGAACATGTGATCACTTCTTCTGAGCCTCAATAGTATATAGATTGTTCTTTTTTTCTGATATTTGTCTTTTTCTGCCTTGTAGTTAGGACTTTCTCCAAGACTTCCTTCACAGAAGTAGTGGATGGGGCAGCATTTTGTACAGCAAGGCAAAGAACAGATTCTCAGTAAATGCTTATTAAGGAAATGAATGAATAGGCAGTATAATAATATTAGCCGAAATTTGAAAGCTTAATGTCCCCTGAATGTGATGCTGCTTATTTCACATGTTAATTAATTTATGGTTTATTAGCAACTCTATGGAGAAGGCAATGGCACCCCACTCCAGTACTCTTGCCTGGAAAATCCCATGGACAGAGGAGCCTGGTGGGCTGCAGTCCATGGGGTTGCTAAGAGTTGGACATGACTGAGCGACTTCACTTTCACTTTTCACTTTCATGCATTGGAGAAGGAAATGGCAACCCACTCCAGTCCTGGAAAATCCCAGGGACGGGAGAGCCTGGTGGGCTGCCATCTATGGGGTCGCACAGAGTCGGACTGAAGTGACTTAGCAGTAGCAGCAGCAGCAGCAGCAGCAGCAACTACTCTATAAGATAAGTATCACTAGCATCACTATTTTACAGACAAGGAAACTAAAGCATAGAAAAGTTAAGTAGTCTGCCCAAAGTCATACAAATGGTAAGAATAAGATTTGGAATTTAAGTCTGGGCAGGCAGGTTCCAGAGTCTATAATCTAAATAACTCTATCTTATGGCCTCTTAAAGAAGAACAATTGCAGTTTTTTCTCTGTGAGCGTTCAGGATTTAAAGAGGGAATAACTCAAATGAAGGTAATGCTCAGTGTTGTATTAGCAGTGAAAAGTACTGCAGGAATACAGGATATTCATTTCAGCTTGGGAAAGAACAGAATTTTGCAGATGAATGGGATTCCCATCTAGTGATAGGATATCCTTTAAACTCTTTATAGTGAGAGTTGTGTAGCTTATATTGATTATCTTAAGTGCTCAGACTCTCACTAACCCTTGTTGTAAAAAGTGAGAGCAAGGAAGATCATTCCATTCTCACAGCCTGGGCGTAGAGGAAGAGTATCATAGGATACTCTTCATTAGCAACTCTATGGAGAAGGCAGTGGCACCCCAAAGGCATAGGAGAAGAGATGAGTTTACTGAGATTTGTTCTTCTTTGGTTGTTCTAACACATAAATCTAAGAGAGGCTGGCCTCACCAAATGTTTGCACCAACAATGCAGGTATACACACGGTCTGTGATTGAACCACTTCCTATTACTCCAACTCGGGATGTGGCTACATCTCCCATTTCACCTACTGAGAATAATACCACTCCACCTGATGCTCTGACCCGGAATACTGAGAAGCAGAAGAAGAAGCCTAAGATGTCTGATGAGGAGATCTTGGAGAAATTACGTAAGCACTTTGTAGGTTTTTTATTTTCCCTCTGGTATGTGACTGGTTGAGCACAAAGAGAATTCTGTTGCTATAAAGATCTAGGTTCTATGCTAGGTGTTTGTCAGTGGAGGCTGTGCTTTATATCTTGCCAGACTGTGCCTCTTCTCACCCGTCCCTATACCCACCTCCTCTGTCTCACCAGCCCTGATTAGATGCTATGTTAGGGTGGGAATATGATGAGAGAGTATGTGAATAGCCCACTTCAAAGGCTGGGAATCACTTACCACAGGCTTATGGAGATATAAAATAGCTTTTACTTACAATATAATCTGAAAGGTTGTGTTGAGAAAGACTGAGGCCTTGTGTAAACCTGGTGAGGAAGAGTGCTGTGTTGATTATTGATGTTTCTGTTGGCAGAAGATGGACCTGCCATTTGGTTGCAGAAAAAGAAGGAAGGGAAACTAACATTTTGTAAGCCTGCAGTATGTACCAAATGAACATTTATTCCTCATTTTAGCCCTGTGAAGACAGACATTATAATCCTTATTTTTTGCAGTTATTTGAGGCTAAGAGTGCTAAATACTCTGCAAAAAGCCAAAAAGTGACAGATCTGGGATTAGCATGCAGCTTGTGCTCCTGTAATCAGAGCATGCTATTTCTTGCAGTCAGGTGGGAACTCCTGTTTTGCTTTCTTTAGTGATGAGAAATATTAGGGCAGCTTATTTCTCTTTTTCAGTAATCTGCAGGAGAATTCATATGAGAAGAAAGGAATGGGTTGGCCTGTAGGCTTGAAAAAAAACATCTGACAAGGCTTTTGATTTATTCTTTGAACTTATCTATGTCTAAAGAGGATTTGATGTGACTGATCTGGTGAAGTCTGCCCCCTGGCATTGCTTTCTAAAGCTGAGGTTTCTGGTTCCTCAGCTTAGTGGCTTTTGATTTCATCCTGATAATTCTTATTTGACTTTAAAAAAAAATTTTCATTCTCTCCAAAGTTGCCTTTGCCCAGTGTTAGTTGCTCAGTCATGTCCAACTTTTTGCAATCCCATGGACTGTAGCCCAGCAGGCTCTTCTGTCCATGAAATTCTCCAGGGAAGAGTATGGAGTGAATAGCCATTCCCTTCTCCATGGGATCTTCCTGCCCCCAGGATGGAAGTAGATTGCAGGTAGATTTCTTTACTGTCTGAGCCACCAGAGAAGCCTCGCCCTTACCCAGAGCCCTTATGAAATGATGAAATAAGAAAAGCCACTTACCTTGGCCATCTATTTGCTCTTGTATATATTCTTTTTCTCTGAATCAGATTTTTTTTCAGAAACAGTAATACTTAGAACATAGGATTGTGTAAAAACAGATTGGCTTGAGAGTTAAGGATCCTTGGATTGAAGCCCTAGCATAGATGAGATCATTAACTTGGGTCTTGGGCAATTTTCTACTGTTTCCTCACCGTCCTTTTTCTCATCTTTTAAATAGGAATGTTAATCCCTGTCTCATTTGTAGATCAAATGGGATAATGTATTTGAAAAGTATCAAATCCCAGTAATTGATATTATTGGAAAGTGCTTTGGACTGGGAGACCAAACCTGAACTCCTAATCTTAACTCTGACACCAGTTTGCTGTGTGACCTTGAGGGGAAGTATCTTCCCTTTGGTGGGGCTCAGTTTTACCATCTTCAGAAGACTTTTTTTTGAAACTGTGAACTTTCTCATACCTCTGTGTTTTTGCACTTGAAATACTTTTTTTGTAACCCTTTCTTGACTTTCTCTCCCTGGCAAAATCCTTCTAACCCTGTAAAAATTAGTCCAGGTTCATTTCCCTTCTGAGGCCTTTCTGGTCTATATTTTTGCTTCTTTTTGTATCACAGCAATTATTATATGTTCATGGAACTTTATACATGGTATCTGTTTCCTGTATGAGATTACAGCTTCTTGAGAGCAGAGACTGTCTTAACTGGGTCTCATCTATTGGGTCCATTAACTGGGTCTTCATTTGTTGCACTCAACCTAGGGCTTAGTGCATAATAAATGAGCATATTAAAATTAGTAAATGTTTATTGAATTTATGAATTTAAAAATGAATGAATAACTTTTAGGAGATTAGAAGTGGATTAGGGTACTATTAATAAAAGTGGTAAGGAGGTGAAACTTTTGGTTGAAACTTAAGAGGGAAAGCTAAGCGCCTTAGTGTGGTTATAGGGTATTGGAGATAGTTCTTTAAACTTTGCTGGCTCAGAGTTGGGGGAGCATGGAGCTTGTTTTGTATTGTTGATCTGGGAAAAACTGATTTATGTTCTCTGTTTCTTTCAAAGGGAGCATAGTGAGTGTGGGCGATCCTAAGAAGAAATACACACGGTTTGAGAAGATTGGACAAGGGTTAGTAGGTACCTTTTGTTTCCCTAGAAAAATGACTTAAAATGTGCTGATATATATGCTTTTGCTTTTGTTGTGCCTCTTATAAACCTTTTTCTTCATTCTCCACCTCACCCCTCACCCATCTGAAGGTGTTTTATTAGGCTGATCTCAGGCTTCTAGATTATGTTTTAATATGTGAGATGTGCCATTAGTTGACATTGTTGCTAAAAATATTCCTGCATTGAGAGTGCAAAAACCATTTATTTTCTTAGCACAAAAACCTTCTTCCCAAATTATAGCTCTGCTTTTCCATATTAACCTTGTTTACCTGGTGCTGAGACTTACCAGCACTAATATGAAATGAAAGACAGAACTTACAGACTCTTCTGCTAGTATATGGGACCTGTTTTTCTAGCTCAGTTCAGTTCAGTCGCTCAGTCGTGTCCGACTCTTTGCGACCCCATGAATCGCAGCACGCCAGGCATCCCTGTCCATCATCATCTCCCGGAGTTCACTCAGACTCACGTCCATCGAGTCCGTGATGCCATCCAGCCATCTCATCCTCTGTCGTCCCCTTCTCCTCCTGCCCCCAATCCCTCCCAGCATCAGAGTCTTTTCCAATGAGTCAACTCTTTGCATGAGGTGGCCAAAGTACTGGAGCTTCAGCATCATTCTTTCCAAAGAAATCCCAGGGTTGATCTCCTTCAGAATGGACTGGTTGGATCTCCTTGCAGTCCAAGGGACTCTCAAGCGTCTTCTCCAACACCACAGTTCAAAAGCATCAATTCTTCGGCGCTCAGCCTTCTTCACAGTCCAACTCTCACATCCATACATGACCACAGGAAAAACCATAGCCTTGACTAGACGGACCTTGGTCGGCAAAGTAATGTCTGCTTTTGAATATGCTGTGTAGGCTGGTCATAACTTTTCTTCCAAGGAGTAAGCGTCTTTTAATTTCATGGCTGCATTCACCATCTGCAGTGATTTTGGAGCCTAAAAAAATAAAGTCTGACACTGTTTCTACTGTTTCCCCATCTGTTTCCCGTGAAGTGATGGGACCGGATGCCATGATCTTCGTTTTCTGAATGTTGAGCTTTAAGCCAGCTTTTTCGCTCTCCTCTTTCACTTTCATCAAGAGGCTTTTTAGTTCCTCTTCACTTTCTGCCATAAGGGTGGTGTCATCTGCATATCTGAGGTGATCGATATTTCTCCCGGCAATCTTGATTCCAGCTTGTGTTTCTTCCAGCCCAGCGTTTCTCATGATGTACTCTGCATATAAGTTAAATAAGCAGGGTGACAATATACAGCCTTGATGGACTCCTTTTCCTATTTGGAACTAATCTGTTGTTCCATGTCCAGTTCTAACTGTTGCTTCCTGACCTGCATACAGATTTCTCAAGAGGCAGGTTAGGTGGTCTGGTATTCCTATCTCTTTCAGAATTTTTCACAGTTTCTTGTGATCCACACAGTCAAAGGCTTTGGCATAGTCAATAAAGCAGAAATAGATGTTTTTCTGGAACTCTTGCTTTTTCCATGATCCAGCTGATGTTGGCAATTTGATCTCTGGTTCCTCTGCCTTTTCTAAAAGCAGCTTGAACATCAGGAAGTTCACGGTTCACATATTGCTGAAGCCTGGCTTGGAGAATTTTGAGCATTACTTTACTAGCGTGTGAGATGAGTGCAATTGTGTGGTAGTTTGAGCATTCTTTGGCATTGCCTTTCTTTGGAATTGGAATGAAAACTGACCTTTTCTAGTCCTGTGGCCACTGCTGAGTTTTCCAAATTTGTTGTCATATTGAGTGCAGCACTTTCATAGCATCATCTTTCAGGATTTGAAACAGCTCCACTGGAATTCCATCACCTCCACTAGCTTTGTTCGTAGTGATGCTTTCTAAGGCCCACTTGACTTCACTTTCCAAGATGTCTGGCTCTAGATTAGTGATCACATCATCATGATTATCTGGGTCGTGAAGATCTTCTTTGTATAGTTCTTCCGTGTATTCTTGCCACCTCTTCTTAATATCTCCTGCTTCTGTTAGGTCCATATCATTTCTGTCCTTTATCAAGCCCATCTTTGCATGAAATGTTCCCTTGGTATCTCTAATTTTCTTGAAGAGATCTCTAGTCTTTCCCATTCTGTTGTTTTCCTCTATTTCTTTGCATTGATCGCTGAAGAAGGCTTTCTTATCTCTTCTTGCTATTCTTTGGAACTCTGCATTCAGATGCTTATATTTTTCCTTTTCTCCTTTGCTTTTCTCTTCTCTTCTTTTCAAAGCTATTTGTAAGGCCTCCCCAGACAGCCATTTTGCTTTTTTGCATTTCTTTTCCATGGGGATGGTCTTGATCCCTGTCTCCTGTACAATGTCACGAACCTCATTCCATAGTTCATCAGGCACTCTATCTATCACATCTGGGCCCTTAAATCTATTTCTCACTTCCACTGTATAATCATAAGGGATTTGATTTAAGTCATACCTGAATGTTCTAGCGGTTTTCCCTACTTTCTTCAATTTGAGTCTGAATTTGGTAATAAGGAGTTCATGATCTGAGCCACAGTCAGCTCCTGGTCTTGTTTTTATTGACTGTAGTGGATGACAGAAATCATATCTCTTACTCTCTGGTTCTTTTTCTGGATTTTGTATTCTGACCTCAGTGTACTGATTCAGCAAATCTTAGCTGAATCTCTGTTAGATACTAGGTGCCATGAGTACAGCTATGAATCGGACTGTATCTGCTTTCAGAGAGACCCTCATATCTACAGAAGGAGATAGGCAGACAAACAAACAATTATACTGTGATAAGTCTTAAAAGTGTTTTTGAGCAAGAGAAGCCAGATATAAAAGACCAAATACTGTGTGATTTTTTAATATATGGAATTAAAGAACAGGCAGAAATAATACATGCTAATGTAAGTCAGAATAATGGTTGTGTTTGGGAGGATTAGGAAGTAGCATGAGGGAACCTTGAGGGGTTGATGGTGAACATGTAGGTGTGTACATACTGAAAAATCAAGTTGTATACTTAAGATTTGTGCAGATTAGTTTAGTTATGCCTTTATATAAAAAGTAAGTTTGCCTTTATATAAAAAAGAAAAAGAATGAGATTTCTATAGAGATACCCAATTAGCTAAAATTAAAAAGAAACTGAAAAAACTGGCTTGTAGAAAGCTCTCAGTGTTACGTGAATGAAAGCATTGTTGTTAAGGAAGACATTGAAGTTTTCTGTTTTTTCTTTCTTTTCAAATTTTTGATGCATCAGGGCGTCAAAAATTGTGGCACCATAGTTGTGGCAAATGGGATCTTCCTTGCAGCATGTGGGATTTTTAGGTGTGGAATGGTGGCTTCTCTCTAGTTGTGTTGTGCAGTCTCCAGAGTGTGTGAGCTCTGTAGTTGTGGGGCATGGGCTTCGTAGTTTTCCGTACATGGGCTCTCTAGTTGAGGCATGTGGGCTTAGTTACCCTGAGACATGTGGGATCTCAATTCCCCAGCCAGGGCTCGAACCTGAATCCCCTGCATTGGAGGGTGGATTCTTAACCACTGGAATGCAAGGGAATTCCTCAGGTTTCTTTCCTATATATCTTAAGAACTTCTGAAATAAGATAAAGTAATGCATAGTGTACTGATGTTGTATTTGTACAGTATTCTATAGCTTACAACTGTTATTTGCATCTATTGTTCAATTTAATCCTCAAACTAGCCCTGGACTTGAGTGGATCTCCTTTTTCCCTGGTCCAGTGCTTCTGCTATTAGACATGCTTTTCTGAGTCTGACCTAGTGTAACGTAGTTAACACATTGAGAAGACATTATTTTCCTTGCTCTGAGTAATCTGGGATGGTATTTTCTTCAGCTAATTACATTGAGATACTAACAATGTAGAAGAAAGGTACACAGACAAGTGTGGATAAGTCAGGTCCTATCTCTGGACATCAGTTTCTTCATTTAAGGGAGAGGGGTTGTGGATTCACGGTCTTTTACCTCCCAAACTGTTGATTATATATTTTATATATATGCATATGCAGATGTATGTGGCCCATAAATAGGCACTATCTGCAAAAGTTTTGTCCTTGCTTATTTGACAGGTATGTTAGTGATGAGAGGATTGCAATACTTACTAAGCACCTATGCTGATGTTTCCACATTCCATTATTTTAAAACTATACATGGAGTACTTCCCTGGTGGGCCAGTTGTTAACACTTTGCCTTCCAATGGAGAGGTGCAGGTTTGATACTGCACCCCTGGTTGCAGTTGGGGAGCTAAGATCTCACATTCCTCAGGGCCAAAAAACAAAACAAAACAGAAACAATATTGTAACAAATTCAATAAAGACTTTAAAGATAGTCCACCTAAAAAAATCTTAGAAAAAACAACATGGCAGATTAGGTGAACGTAGGGTACATCTCTCTCCATGCATACGTCAGGAATGCACCTTCACACACAGAAGTGCATGCAGAATTCCAGCTGAGAGTGGACAGGAGTGCCTGACCAGTGGAAGGAATATATAAAACCATGCAAAACTCGGTAGGATGAAGCAACTAGGGGGAGAAACAGGAGTATTAGTAGGACTGGACCCTCAGCCAGTGGGGGAACTGAAGCAAGGGTCCAATCCCCACATTGGGGCAATTGTCTGAACCAGAGGAGAAACATTTAAGGCTGAGAGTGAAACAGCTGATCTGTGGCAGCCTAAATGAAATGAGAATCAGACAGTCCTTGCCTCAGCCATACATACCTCAGACAGGGATGCAGGCCCCCTGGAAGGCGTAGTGGCTGGGAGTTGGAGTTAAGGGATTGTGGAGTAATCCCTGGGCAAGGGCTGCTGTTGACTACAGAGAGACAAATGGAGGGGATGTGAGGGAGGAGACTGTGGTGGGAAATGCTGGTGGAGGAAAGCCAGGCAGCCATGGAAGCAAGATGATACTGCTGAGTCATGCATAGAGGGGTGGCTCCATCACCATAGCTTCTCTCTACACATGCCAACATCAGCTGCTGAACAATTGAAAGTCTGGCCTATCAAATGCCTGACACTCTGAACTACAGAGTAGGACCCCACCCAGGGTGCCCTTTTAAGTGCCTGATGTGCTGGTCTACAGAATAGGACCCCAGTCAGGGGGGCCCCTCTATGTGCCTGATGCACTGAACAACAGGGTAGGACCCCAGGCAAGGGAGCCTTCTAAGAACCTGAATGGGCGGAGCTACAGAGAAAGACTGGCCAAAGAGGCCTTCTGATAGCCAGCTATAAGAGGCTTGAAAAAAGACTCTGATAGGGCCATAACTCCTGCTGCAGAGGCAGTCCGTGTCCCCACACACTTGGCACCGCCAGGGTCCCCGTAAGCCAAGCGACTGGGTCACCTTCACACTCAACTCTCAATGGGGCAGAGCTGCCACAGGTAAAAAAATGTCTTGCATCTGTGCTCGCAGGATCACTTCGGTAGTGTTTGACTCTTTGTTACTCTAATCTGTGGCCTGCCAGCCTTCTCTGTTAGGGAGGGGGTTTCTTACAGGCAAGAATATTGGAGCATATTGGCCAATACTGGTTGCCATACCCCTTGAGAGCACTATATTTCCTGCTGCCCTAGCCTCCAACTCCCCTGAGTACTTGGTGCTGCCAGAACCCCTGCGATCCAAGCAGCTACATACACCACCTCCATACCTGGCCTCACAGGGGCAAACCCAAATCCTCCAGAGCAGCCTCAGAAGCAAACTCCAGTGGATGACCCACATGCAGAGGTGGAAATAAAACCACAATTGAAACCCAGGGGCAATGTGGCTAAGGAAGAAGACCCCAAACCTTGGCACCAGCTGTTCAAGCTGCAGATTAAATCCACACGGTCAACTAGGCAGACTCTTTGTCTATGGAATATATAAAAGGACATTGAGAGCTCCCACAAAAGAAAATGCACTAGTTCTGATAGCTGTGGACATTGGAGGCAAGAACACACAGGAGTAGGACCAGATTAGAATCTGAGCTGCCCCATAACAGGTACAGAGACCAGTACAGTGTTGGAGGGAATCCTAGGGAGGTGAGGTGGACTGTGACTCCCAGTGAGAGAAAGGACTCTGACAGCAATGATTCAAGAAAAACATTTATTATTATTATCCTTTGACTTGTTCTGTAGATTCTTTTGGATTTTTTTTTTTCTTTTTTTCTCCCTCTGTTGTCGATTTTATTGGCACTATGAAATCTAATTAAGCTTTTGAGCTTCTTTTTTTTTTTCCTCAGTGACATTTTTTATTGTTATAAACCTCTGTCTCTACATTGGGCTTTTGCAGTTCTGTGGAGTTTTCCATTTTTTTTCTTTTTTCTTTTCTCTTTCTTTAATTTTAATTTTTAAAAAATATTATTTTTTCTACATTTATTCCTTTGTTTGCTTTTCCTGCTGTTGTTTCCCCCTTGCAGTTAATCTTTAATGTATATAAATCTTCTTTATTAACCTCTGTTTAACTTTACATATTGATTCTTTCCTTTCTTTCCTTTCCTCTCAATATATTTGTTAATTTTATTTTCATTGCTTTATTCCCCAATTGGCACCTTGCTTTGGTTTTGTTTTCCAGTTTGTGCTTTAGTTAGTTTGTTCTGGTAGATGTAATTTTGGATTTCCTTTGCCGGGTTAATTTATTGTACTTTTATTTTTGTTGGACTGTTTTGATTTTGCTTATGGGTGTATATGTATATGTGTATATTCTGTCACTTTTTCTTATTCTTAAATTTTTATTGGAATATAGGTGGTTTACAATGTTGTAATTACAGTGTTCTGTTGTACAGTACAGTGAATCAGTTATACATATATTCACTTTTTTTTATGTTTCTTTTTTTAAAATTGAAGGATAATTGCTTTACAGAATTTTGTGGTTTTCTGTCATATATCACCAAGAATCAGCCATAGGTATATCCATGTCCCCTCCCTCCCAGACCTCCTCCCATGTCCCTCCCCACCCCACCCTTCAGCCTGTCTCTGAACTCCTGTTTGAGTTCTCTGAGTCATACAAAATTTCCATTGGCTATCTGTTTTACACTTGGTATTGTAAATTTCTATGTTACTCTCTCCATACATCTCCCCTTGTCCCTCCTCTCCCCCCACCTTGTCCATAGGTCTGTTCTCCGTATCTGTTTCTCCATTGCCACCCTGAAAATCATTCATCAGTGTCGTCTCTTCAGATTCCATATATATATGTCAGTATACAATATTTATATTTCTCTTTCTGACTTACTTCACTATATACTGGGCTGTAGTTTCATCCACCTCAGAACAGATTGAAATGTGTCCCTTTTTATGGCCGAGTAATATTCCATTGTATATATATACCACAACTTCTTTGTCCATTCATCTGTCGATGGACATCTAAGTTGCTTCCATGTTCTAGCTATTGTAAATAGAGCTGCAGTGAACAATGGGGTACATGTGTCTTTTTCAGTTTTGATTTCCTCAGGGTATATGCCTAGGAGTGGGATTGCTGGGTCATATGGTGGTTTTATTCCTGGCTTTTTAAGGAGTCTCCATACCATCTTCCATAATGGCTATATCAGTTTACTTTCACATCAGCAATGCCAGAGTGTTCCCTTTTCTTCATACCCTTTCCAGCATTTATTTTTTGTAGACTTTTTGATGATGGTCATTCTGACAGTCACATTTTTTATTACTGTTATAAACCTCTGCTTCTACATTGGACTTTTGCAGTTCTGTGGAAGTTTCCTTTTTTTTCTCTTCTTCTTCTGATTTTTTTCTTTTCTCTTTTTTATAATTTTAATTTTTAAAAATCTATTATATTTTTTCTATATTTATTCCTTTGTTTGCCTTTCCTACTGTTCTTTTCCTCTTGCAGTTAATCTTTAATGTATATAAATCTTCATCTATCTCTATTTAACTTTGCATATCTATTATTTCTTTTTTTGTTTCCTTTCCTCGCAACATATTTGTTATTTTTGTTTTCATTGCTTTATTCTCCACTTGGCACCTTGCTTTAGTTTTGTTTTCCAGTTTGCACTTTAGTTAATTTTGTTCTTAACTGGTAAATATAATTTTTGATTTTCTTTGTTTGCTGGGTCAATCTACTGGACTTTATTTTTGTTGGACTGTTTTGACTTTGCTCCTGGGTATATATGTATATGTGTATATTCCATTTATTTTAATTATTATTTGCCTGATTTTGTAACTGCCATTTGTCTGGGGTTCATCTTTGATTTCTCGTTTTTGGATATTTGTTTTCATCTTACTTAATGCCATAACAGACCACTTGTAGAATCTTCGTTCCTGACCAGAGATCAAGCCCTGAGTCTTTGGAGTGGGAGCACTGACTCCAAGGCCCTAGACTACCAGAGAACTAACCGTAGGGAGTATCAAATAGTGAGAACTCACACAAAGGAAACCACTTGAATACAAGACCTGGTATCACCCAACCACCAGTGGCACCCTGTGCAGGACACCTCATCTAAACACAAACAAAACAAAAATACAAACCCAGTCATCAGTAGACAGGATTACCACCTCACTCAGCCTTGCTGATCAGAGGAAAAACAAACAAAAAACTTAGCACAAATCTCACCTATACAAAGCTTACACAAACCACTGGACTAACCTTAGGAGGGCAGAAACCAAAAGGAAGAAAGAATTCAGCCTTGAAGCCTGGGAAAAAGAGACCTCAAACACAATAAGTTAAAAAAAAATAATGAAAAGGCAGATAAATACTACACAAATGAAGGAACAAACTAGAAACACAGAAGTCCAAGTAAATGAAGAGGAACTAGGCAAACTACCTGGAAAAGAATTCAGAATAATGATAGTAAAGATGATCAGAAACCTTGAAAACAAAATGGAGAAAATGCAAGAATCAATTGACAAAGATCTAGAAGAATTAAAGAATAAACATACAGAGACAAACATAACAATTACTGAAATTAAAAATACTCTAGAATGAATCACTAGCAGAATATCTGAAGCAGAACGAATCAGTAAACTGGAAGATAAAATGGTGGAAATAACTTCTGAAGAGCAGAATAAAGTAAGAAGAATGAAAATAACTGATGATAGTCTCAGGGACATCTGGGGCCATATCAAATGCACCAACATTCAAATTACAGGGGTCCCAAAAGAAGAAGAGAAAAAGAAAGGGTATGAGAAAATTTTTGAAGAGGTTATAGTTGAAAATTTCCCCAACATGGAAGAGGAAGTCGTAGTCAATCATAGTCAATCAGTCCAAGAAGCACGGAGTCCCATACAGGATAAACCCAAGGAGAAACACACCAAGACTCATACTAATCAAACTAACAAAGACCAAACACAAAGAAAGAATATTAAAAGCAGCAAGGGAGAAGCAACAAGTAACATACAAGGGAAACCCCATTTGCTTAACAGCTGATCTTTCAGCAGAAACTCTGCAGACCAGAAGGGAATGCTGCTGCTGCTGCTAAGTTGCTTCAGTTGTATCCAACTCTGTGTGATCCCATAGACGGCAGCCCACCAGGCTCTGTCCCTGGGATTCTTCAGGCAAGAATATTGGAACAGGTTGCCATTTCCTTCTCCAGTGCATGAAAGTGAAAAGTAAAAGTTGCTCATTGTGTTGGACTCTTAGCGACCTCATGGACTGTAGCCTCCCAGGCTCCTCTGTCCGTGGGATTCCCCAGGCAAGAGTGTTGGATTGGGTTTCCATTTCCTTCTCCAGAAGGGAATGGCAGGATATATTTAAAGTACTGAAAGGGAAAAATTTACATCCAAGATTGCTGTACCCGGCAAGGATCTCATTCAGAATTGATGGAAAAATAAAAAGCTTTTCAGAGAAAATATATTCCGTGCAAATGGGAAACAAAAGAAAGCTGGAGTAGCAATCCTCATATCAGACAAAATCGACTTTAAAATAAAGGATATTACAAGAGATAGGGAAGGACACTACATAGTGATCAAGGTATCAATCCAACACAACAACTGTAAATATCTATGCACCCAACATAGCAGCACCTCAATACATAAGACAAACACTAAAAGACATAAAAGGAAAAATTGACAGAAACACAATAATAGTAGGAGACTTTAACATCCCACTCACACCAATGGACATATCATCAAAGACTCTAACTAACTCTATTAGAATTATCATCAAAACAAAATTAATAAGGAAACACAAATCTTAAGTGATACATTAGATGAGATGAATATCATTGATATTTTTAGGACACTCTATCCAAATGCAGAAGAATACACCTTCTTCTCAAGTGCACATGGAACATTCTCCAGGATAGAACTGTACACAGAAAATTATAAGACACTAATGAAAGAAATCAAAGATGACATAAACAGATGGAGAGAGATTCCATTCCTAGGTAGGAAGAGTCAATATTGTGAAAATGACTATACTACCAAACACAATCTACAAATTCAGTGCGATCCCTATCAAATTACCAATGGCATTTTTCACAGAACTAGAACAAAAATTTCACAATTTATATGGAAACATGAAAGACCCTAAATAGCCAAAGCAGTCTTGAGAAAGAAAACTGGAGCTGGAAGAATCAACCTTCCTGACTTCAGATTATACTACAAAGCTACAGTCATCAAGACAGTATGGTACTAGCACGAAAACAGAAATATAGACCAATGGAACAAGGTAGAAAGCCTAGAAATACACCCATGCACCAATCAGTACCTTATTTTTGACAAAGAAGGTAAGAATATGCAATGGGGCAAAGACAGCCTCTTCAGTAAATGGTGCTGGGAAAACTGGACAGCTACATTTAAAAGAATGAAATTAGAGCACTTCTTAACACTGTATAAAAAGATAAACTCAAAATGGATTAAAGACCTAAACCTAAGACCAGAAACTATAAAACTCTTAGAGGAAAACATGGGCAGAACACTCAGTACATAAATCTAAGCAAGATTTTCTATGACCCACCTCCTAGAATAATGGAAATAAAAACAAAAGTTAACAAGTGGGACCTGATTAAACTTAAAAGCTTCTGCATAGCAAAGGAAACTATAAGCAAGGTGAAAAGACAGCCTTCAGAATGGGAGAAAATAATAGCAAATGAAACAAGTGACAAAGGATTAATCTCCAAAATATACAAGCAGCTCATACAACTCAATGCCAGAAAAGCAAACAACCCAATCAAAAAGTGGGAAAAAGACCTAAACAGACGTTTCTCCAAAGAAGACACACAGATGGCTAACAACACATAAAAAGATGTTCAACATTGCTCATTATTAGAGAAATGGAAATCAAAAGCACAATGAGATATCACTTCATACTGGTCAGAATGGCCATCATCAAAAAGTCTACAAACAATAAATCCTGGAGAGAGCATGGAGAAAAGGTAATGCTCTTGCTCTGTTGGTGGGATTGTAAATTGATACAGCTATTATGGAAGATGGTATGGATATTCCTTTAAAAACTAGGAATAAAACCACCATATGATCCAGCAATCCCACTCTTAGGCATGTACCCTGAGGAAAGTAAAGTTGAAAAAGACACATGTATCCCATTGTTCATTACAGCACTATTTACAATAGCTAGAACATGATAGCAACCAAGATGTCCATTGATAGATGTATGGATAAAGAAGCTGTGGTACATATACACAATGGAATATTACTCAGCCATAAAAAGGAACACATTTGAATCAGCTCTGATGAGGTGGATGAACCTAGAATCTATTATACAGAGTGAAGTGAGTCAGAAAGAGAAAGACAAATATCGTATTCTAACACATATATATGGAATCTAGGAGAATGGTACTGAATAACTTATTTAAAGGGCAGCAGTGGAGAAATAGACATAGGGAATAGACTTATGGACATGGGGAGAGGGGAGGAGAGGGTGAGATGTATGGAAAGAGTAACATGGAAACTTACGTTACCATATGTAAAATAGATAGCCAGTCGGAATTTGCTGTATGGCTCAGGAAACTCAAACAGGGGCTCTGTATCAAGCTAGAGGGGTGGGATGCGGAGGGAGTTGGGAGGGAGATTCAAAAGGGAGGGGATAAATGTATACCTATGGCTGATTCATGTTGATGTTTGACAGAAAATAACAAAATTCTGTAAAGCAATTAACCTTCAATTAAAAAAAATCTTAAAAAAACTATACATATTACATATATACTATACATATTACATATATATGATAAATTGGTACTGTTATAATTTTTGCTTGTTTTTTTTTTTTTCTTCCCTAAGAGTGAAGAATTTTGTTTGTTTTACTTGGAATTCATGTGTCTAATTATATGTCTATTGGAGGTAGAAACAATTAAGTACTACCCAGTGGGCCTGAGTAGCTTTCCTCTATAATTATGGAGAAGCAGTCTGAAAATGTCCAGTCCTGTGAGGCCTGGGCATTTTGCCCTTTAAGAATGGCACATCTGGTGGGATAAGGGCGAATGGGGACAGGAATATAGACATCAATTTTATGACAGAAGATGCCTAGAGGTAGGATGATTAGTAATGAGGAAGTAACTACTAATGTAGAGAATCCAGTCCTTGATTGTCCATATCTTTGATCTCAACTTCCTGACATGTAGCTACAATGAAATCCTAACCAAAGAGTTGTAGTTTGGAAGATAATGACCATAATTTCTGGCTTCCAGGCAAACTTAAAAGTGACTTTTCTCCTTGAATTGACATGACTTCTCTGGGAAGCATAATCACAGGGCTTGCCAAGAATACATTTTTTTTTGCAGTGCATAGAATTTTAATTTTCTTCCAATCGCATCGTGTAAATCTGACACATTGTCATGTAAGGTTACAAATATTGTTGCATACCACTCACAGATATACGGAGTTCATGGTTATAAGCATAAAGTGAGATTTTTAGTCCTTTAGAATGGACATGTTCACTTTCGTAGCATTATACCAGTATTTCTCTGCTTTCTTCCTCTGTCCCTACTTTATTTCCTCACTTCCTGATGGCCACTGGAGCCTATATTCTCTTTGCTGCTACATACTGCCTTTCATGAGAGTGGAAGAGACAACGGGGAGGATCATTTTTTGCTACTATTTTTATTAACACTTGCATTGCTAGATTGTGTGTGGAGAGCTTCATTTGACAAATGTCACCTCATCTAACATCTGTTTTTTTTTGTTTTTCTTTCCCACACCTGTTCAGTGCTTCGGGCACTGTGTACACTGCAATGGATGTAGCCACAGGACAGGAGGTAAGTATCCACCACCAACTACTACTCCTTCAGTTTTACCATTTCTTACTCTTTTTTGTTAAGTTTTAGGCCTTCTTAGCTCAACAGGGACTCTTCTAGTTTTTTACTATTGTAGACTAGAATTCTTTCAACATGGTGAAACTTACAGATTTTGGAAAGTTACTGTGGCTGGAATGTGGAAAAGAGATTGGAAGAGACAAGAGTGAAGCAGGTGACTCAGCAGGTTATTGGGTAATTCCATATGAGAGATGATGTCTGGACTAAGGTGGTAGCACATTATAAATGGGGAAAAGTGATGTATTTGAGAGGTACTTAAGTAGATTTGGGGGCTTCCCTGGTGGCTCAGACGGTAAAGCGTCTGCCTGCAAAGTGGGAGACCTGGGTTTGATTCCTGGGTCGGGAAGATCCCCTGGAGAAGGAAATGGCAATCCACTCCAGCACTCTTGCCTGGAAAATCCCATGGACGGAGGAGCCTGATAGGCTACAGTCCATAGGGTTGCAAGGAGTTGGACACGACTGGGCGACTTCACTTAAGTATATTTGAGGGACTTCCCTGGTGGCTCAGTGGGAAAGAATCTGCCTGCCAGTGCAGGAGAGGTGGGTTGGATCCCTGGGTTGGGAAGATACTCTGGAGAAGGAAATGGCAACCCACTCCAGTACTCTTGCCTGGAAAATCCCATGGATGGAGGAGCCTGGTAGTCTACAATCCATGTCTCAAAGAGTCGGACACGACTGAGCGACTAGAGTTTCACTTTAAGTAGATTTGACAGAATTTGGTGAAGGTGAGGATGACTCACAAGTGAGTGATGTGTGTGTGTGTGTTCTTAGTTGTGTCTGCTCTTTGTGGCCCCATGGAATATAGCCCACCAGGTTACTCTGTCCATAGAATTTTTCAGTCAGGAATACTGGAGTGGGTTGGCATTTCTTTCTCCATGGTGTCTTCCCCACCTGAGGACCAAACCTGCATCTCTTGTGTTTCCTGTGTTGGCAGGTGGATTCTTTACCACTAGCACCACCTGGGAAGCCCAAGTGAGTGATCAGAGGAAATATAGATTTGAAGAAGTTAGATACTGCCCTAAGAGACCTTGTGAAACTGCCTGGTGGACAGTTATTTTTACAAATTTGGTGCTTAGGAGAGAAATCTGATACAGAAGAGATTTAAAACCTTGTCTCTTGTCTCTAATCTAGTGGGTCTTCCATTACTCTGTGCCTAGGATTCTGGTAGACATTGAAGTTCTCACTTGGAGGCACCTCTTTGTCTCATGTTTCATAAGCTGGAACATCTCTAATCTTATTGCTAAGGCCTGATGACCCAAGATCTTATCTTCAGCAGAAGGAAGCCACGAAGGGAATCTAGAATGCTTAAAGTTTCTTTGCATTGTACTCTTTGGTTGCAGAGCAGGAATGTTAGCAGGTGGGTTGTGGATGGGAGTTACTTGGGAAAGGTCTTAGTTCAAAGACTCATGGGGCTCAGAACTTGAGAGGCACCTCTTATTCCAATGAAAATAGAGTTAGGGTCCTCTGAGGGAGGCTACTAGGACCTGCTTGTATATGTTTGGTGGTTGAAACTCCATGATGTACTGGAGAAGTCACATAACTCACTGTGCTCTTGTCAGGCTTTTACAAGTGTCTGAGGCAAATATTGAGGCTCCATTGAGGGTAAGTCAACTTCAAAAATTATGTTAAAGATTTATTAATTGTTCTTTGATGTGAGAACCAGATAACTAGATGTTTACCTTTAGTGGATAGTGAAAGTCTCTCAGTCGTGTCCGACACTTTGCAACCCCATGGACTATACAGTCCATGGAATTCTCCAGGCCAGAATACTGGAGTGGGTAGCCTTTCCCTTCTCCAGGGGATCTTCCCAACCCATTGAAAGAACCCAGGTCTCCCGCATTGCAGGCGGCTTCTTTACCAGCTAAGCCACAAGGGAAGCCCAGATGTTTACCTTTACTTACTTATAAAAGCTTGGAAAAGTCGTTTGACCTCTGGAGCTTGAATTTTATTTCTTTATAAAATATGCATGGTAACATACACCTCACAAGACTGTTGAGTGAAGCAATGCATGTGAAAAATACATCATAAACTAAGAATTATGTATATATTAACTTTTATTTGCACATATTTATTTCACACAGTGTTTACTGATCATTTACTTTATACTACACTTATGCTAAGAACTATGAAAGATTCAGACATTAAAAACATATATATATATAAGTGTAAGAAACCATACTTTCTGTTGTGTACATATAAGACTCTTACAGTGCTGACAGAAACCTGTGTTGAAATAACGGTAAGGAAGGAAGGATGGTATCATTTTGCTGATTTTAAATATGCTATATTGGAGGCAGAGATAGAAAAGAGGAGGTTATACGAATACTAAAAAGAACCCGACACAGTAGGCAGTATTATTTCCTTTTTACTGATGGGGAATTTGAGGCTTGGAGTTAAAGTAACTTTTGTGGGTTTGTACTGCCAACAGTTAGCAAGGACTGGGTTAGAATCTTTTGATTCAAAAATCTTAACTTGTGTTTTCTTGACTGCTAGGCTGCAGCAAGGTTTGGCACCATGGCCTCTTGTCATATTTCTGACCTCTGGAGCCTCACAGCCCTTGATGGGAGGCAGGCTGGTGCTGGCTGGTTCACTGAAGGTCTGGAGTTGCATGTGTGAGAAGCTGGCCACGGGAAACAAACTTGATGTCATGTGCTTGCTTTGTGGTTACAAAACTATGAATGGAAGCAAGTCCATTAGAGCAGCTAATGCAGTGTAGCCAGGAAGGCCTCATTTTCTCCCCCAGGGAGTATAAATCTTTAGTGGAGCTGGCGGGATGCTCTTTGTGAGTGACTGCATATTGAGAGTTATCCGATGGGAAAAGAGAGCTATTGCCTGTCACATAGAGGAAGATTAGCATGTTAGTGCTGGAAGTCTTCTAGTTACACATCCGACAATTAATTTTCAAGCTTATTTTTAGAGGGAATGTATATAGTAGACAAAATAGACTGGAAGATGCTTTGAAGTCGTACAAGCCTGAAGGCATTGATTATGACCTTGGGCAACTTCCTTGTAAGTCTTAGTCTTTATTTTCTTATCTGAAAATGCAGAGGATGATTTTCAGTTGACAGGGTTGTTTTACAGAGACGTTGTCAGTTGAGCACCTAACACTGTGGTGGGAGAGTGGTTGGTTTTTGCTGTCATTCCTGCTGATTATGTTGTCATTCTTGCTGCTCTGTGCCAAGTACTCATCAAATGCAGTTACGACAGTGATTAGCATTTTCACTGTTGTATTACTGTATTATTTAAATTTCTTATGTATGAGTAACACATTGACCACTATTTCTTTTAGTCCCCAGAAGAATCCTATGAGGAGGGAAATCAGGGTGGGGATTATTATCCTTAGTATTGATAAAGAGATGGAGGCTCAGGGCGCTTGTGATTGGTCAAGGCTGGTAAGTGAAAGAATCAGCCCCAGAGCTTAGGCCCTCAGAGTTCAAATCCAGCTCTTTTTCTGTTATGGGAGTGCTGTCTGCTGGCTTGAGTTAAGAGGGATCTGATCAGGTGAAGGGCGTTTAGCCTAGCCCATGTTTAGTCAGTAGCTGTTGGAAAGGACAGTCCCCTCCTCTGTCATCCATGGCCTGCCTCTCTTCTCCCTTGCTGCTGCCAGCAGTGACCTCTGTGAAATTCACAAGCTCTGTCTCATCCTCCAGGGTGGCCTTAGGAACTGCATAGGGTCCAGATCTTAATATGTGTTATAAGGGCTTACAGTCTTAATGTGATGGGCCTTTAGATCAATGTTTTCCTCTTTAGATGTTAGAAAAAGCTAATCATCAGGTGTTACAGAAAACTAGCCAGACCAGACGCCTTCCCTGATAGGAGACCCTGCTGCTGCTAAGTCACTTCAGTCGTGTCCGACTCTGTGTGACCCTGTAGACGGCAGCCCACCAGGCTCCCCCGTCCCTGGGATTCTCCAGGCAAGAACACTGGAGTGGGTTGCCATTTCCTTCTCCAATGCATGAAAATGAAAAGTGAAAGTGAAGTCGCTCAGTTGTGTCTGACCTTCAGTGACCCCATGGACTGCAGCCTTCTAGGCTCCTCCTTCAATGGGATTTTCCAGCAATTTTTTCTCACTTAGGGTAGGGAGTGGAAGTGGTCAAAATCTTTCAAAAAAATAGTTTCTTTTCTTACTGATAAATGACTCTTGGCAGAAGACTGTCCATACTTAATTTGAAGAAATAATAGAGTGTGGAGTTTTCCCATAAAAGTTGAATTATTCATCCTCTACTTTTCTGGATGATTCTAGAATGACTAGTTGTAGTTGTTCTGTTAGATGTTCATGTTCTTCGATGTTATTTCTAGGCAATAAACACTTAAATAATTTAAAGTCTAGTCCTGTTGGATGAAGTAGCCTATTGCTGATGCTCTTTGTGGTTTAGAAACAAAGTATTTATCAACCCACTGAATTTTGTCTTTTCCTCTTCATTGCCAAAAAGATTTGCTGAACACACTCTGTATCAGGCCCTATGCTTGGCACCAGGGATTCTGAGCTTTCAAACGAGCTCTCAAATGTCTCGAGATACACACCCTAACTAATCATCATACAATTCAGTATGTGGTAAGTTCCACAAGAGATGTGTAAATATGGTCTTACAGGGCTTTAAAGAAGGCAAAAAACCTCTCTGCTTTGGAGAAGGAAATTTCTTTTGGTCTGATACAAAGTATAAGAAGGTTTTGAACCTGTGAAAACAGTGTAAGATGTTCCAAATGGAGAGAGGCTCGGATATGAGCATACATCTTTCATTGTAGCATATGAAAGAATACAGTGAGAAGTAAGATAGAGGTCAGATCAGAAGGACTTTGAATGTTGGGCCGAGGAACATCTCTAGGAACAGGAACCTTTTTAATTTTGAATCTGGGAGAGTGTTATCAAATGTGTACAGTGGGGAAGATTAATCTGGCTCTGTGTGCAGAATAAATGGGCATTGCTTTTGAGATTCTAATCCTGACTCTGCTACTGAATTGTTGTGCTTGCAAGTCACATATCCTCTCTGAATTACAATTTCCTCATCTGTCAAACATGGTTGGTAGTAATATTTAAGTCATAACATGTCTCAGAGGATTAAATGAAATACATTTGAGAATATTCTGTGTAGTACCTGACACACTGCAAAAATGGATGCAAAAGTGTCTTGGAAACTAGCATATTCCTTAAGTTGGTATTATGTGAAAATTTGTTTATTTCTATAGACAAAAAGCCTATCAAGATCTTTTTCATACATAAACATTAAGGATCCCCTTTTTCTATTCTCTCTTAACCTGGTCAACTCTGATTTACTTTTCCACAGTTTAAAAAGGCATCTCCCCTTTATGAAGCCTCTACATTGATCGTGTGAAAGAGTTCTTGCCAGTTTTATGTTTCTGTAACATTTTGTGTGGGCTTTGTTAAAGCACACCTCTTTTATATTGTGAGTTTTAAAAGTGTTTTTTCTAATATAAGTATTTTGTAGCAAGTTTGATCTTCAAACTTTGGTTCACATTAGAATTACTTGGAAAGTGAAAGTGAAGTTGCTCAGTCATGTCCAACTCTTTGCTACCCTGTGGACTGTAGCCTACCAGGCTCCTCCGTCCATGGGATTTTCCAGGCAAGAGTGCTGGAGTGGATTGCTATTTCCTTTTCCAGGGGATCTTCCCGACCCAGGAATTGAACCCGGGTCTCCCGTATTACAGGCAGATGCTTTACCGTCTGAGTCACCAGGGAAGCCCCAAATTACTTGGAGGGCTTGTTAAAATACAGGGTTTTTGAGGAAAAGGAAGTCCCTATTTATCAGTACTTGAGCTTGGATTAAGTAGAGATCTAAGAAGGTAGAGAGATGAATGGAAAGATAAATTTTTAAATTCTTTTACTTGCTCATTTAAATTCTTCATAACCATGTCTTATCCTCACCTCCAGTGACACCAATACCAATGCCAGGTAATAAATGATCTTTATACTTAGCAAGTGAACTTTTCCATTAAATAGAAAATTTATGCAAACTATGCACATACCCCACCCCCCAAAAAAAACCCCACAGAGTTTCGGATTCAGTAGATTTGGTTGGGGCCTGAAAATTTCCATTTCCAGCACATTCCCAGATGATGTTGCTGGACTTTGCATTGAGTACCATTGGTCTCCAGTGATAAACTGTGAGTTCCTCAAGGGCTCAGACCATATTTTATTCATCTCTGTCTCCTAAGTGTTTATGTCTGGTACTTAGTAGGTGCTCAGTAAATTTGGAGTGACTCTGGTTATACACTGAATGTACTTTGATTTCAGGTGGCTATTAAGCAGATGAACCTTCAGCAGCAGCCGAAGAAAGAGCTGATTATTAATGAGATCCTGGTCATGAGGGAAAACAAGAACCCAAATATTGTGAACTACTTGGACAGGTATGGAGTGGTAGTCCTGTCAGAGAAATAAGGCCTTTGGGACTGATGGATGGTAGTGCTATTAGAGAAGGCAACACCAGCACTCAGAACTCTTTCCATTCAAGAATCTTTTAAGGTGCTCAGCTCTGTGCCTCTGAGCCTGCATGTTGCTGGACATCTCTTAACTGCTGCGCAGTCTTCTGGGTTAGGCTGAACCCTACCACCCTATGGCTTCTCCCAGCTGGTCCTGCCCCAGGGAATGCCTTCAGCCTGTCTGCCTGAGTCAGACGCAAAGGTCTTTAAATCATTCTGCATCTCAAATCTTTTCCTGATCCTGCTTACCCTGCTGAATAACTTCTAGTTTGTCTGCATTATCTTAAAATGTGACATTCAGTAGTTTTGTTTGAAATTTGAGCCTTGTTTGAGATTTGAGCTGTATGGAGACAGTGCAACCCCTCCTTTGTTCTAAACTCTACGGAACTTGATTTTACTCTTTTTTTTGTTGTTCATTAAAAAAAAATTTTTTTTTTAAATTTTAAGTGTTCTGTTTTCATTGTTGACCCCTAGTAAGTATGTAGTCAGTTCAAATCTCTGATCCTTTTTTTTTTTTTTTTTCTTAACAAGAGCTTGCCTTAAACTGGTAACATAGATTTTTGGTTATCTTCATTAAATTCCATTTTGATTCTTTTAACCTATCTTTCCAGCCTGTAAGAATTCTGCTCTTTAAGGTAATAATAAGAGTTGTAGCTAATATTTGTGTTATGCTTTTCTTTGTACTAAGCACTTTTGTGAATAGCAGTATCTCATTATGAGGTAGGGTTTATTGTCTGTATTTTACAGATGAAGAAACTGAGATTCATAGAAGTTAATAACTTGTCCAAGACCAGTAAGCCAGTAAGTAGCAAATGAGGGTTTTGGATTTGAATATTCCTAGCATCAACATCCATGCTGTTTCCATCATATTATGTTCTTTTCTACCATATCTGAACAAAAGAAAGTGCTTCTTGCCTGGGTTTCAGACACATCAGAGGTGAAGGTGACATTGGACCAAGTCTTAGACTCTGAGTAATTTTTCTTACTATTTATCCTGCATTGCCAACTTGTTTTCATTGCTGCCAGATTATGCCAGATTTCTTGTTCTGAATCTAAAAGTGGTAAGCGTTCATTTCTTTAAAGAGGCAAGGAGTTGGACTATGGCCTTCTCTGTTTTGGAGATGATAGTCTCTCCATGATGTAGGTCATGACTGGCTCTGAAGAATCCTCTGAAGTTATTCATCCTCCCATCTCTTTTAAGAACTTATTATATGGAGAATAAAGCATGGATAAGCTTCTGAAGGTTATAAGGATACCACATTTTGGCTCAGGATAAGGAAAAATGAAAGCTGTCTTAAGGGTATGGCCTATCTCATAAAATAGTGAGTTCCTCATTAGTGGAGGTAAGTAAACAACAAAGTGCATGTGCTTGAATGAATCTGTGTTCTGGGAATGGGATTAGAAGGTTTATAAATTGTTTGTTTATCATGCCTTTGCCAGTATTTCCAGAGGCTTATTATATTCTGTAATCAGAAATAAATTAGGCTCAGTCCCTGTCATCAGTTGTAGTCTGGTGTAGAAAAACATACCTAGGAATTCTTGCTGGAGGAGAAGAGTGGGTACTCTTAAGCTGAACATTCAGTGAAGGGGCTACATTTGAGAGTCTGTGGTTTTTGTGAGTTCCTAGAGGAGAACTCCATTCGTATTTTTTCTTCTCTAAATATGGGATGCTCTGAAGCTTTTTTGATGGTACCTTGGCACAGTGTATAGCTGCATAGTAATTGAGACAACATGAATCTGGTCTTGAGAACATTATGTGAGGCCCAGCTAAAGGGACTCTGCTTTGTCAGTGTCCACATAATCTTTTGTACACTTGTGTTTTCCCCCCAGTCAGTCCAAGTTGACAGATGTCTTTTCGACATGCTGGGGGATGGTCTATAAATGCATATTCTTTGTCAGGGATGAAATAGCCTTATGGCAATGGAGGGCTTTTTAACCCAGGCTTGAATTCTCTTTTGGTCCAAGTCCCCACAGTTCTCCTAAGAGATTGTTGAAGGAGAAATTAATCTGTCATATTTATTCTTCATGGACATTAAAAAACTGCAAGGCTTTGATGTATAGAGAATTCATAATATTACAGAAAGAGGACTGAATTGATTAATAGGCAAGAGAATATGATTTAAATCTTATCCTTTACTTGAGACTGTTTATTTTTCCCAGTAGCCTCCCATCTGCCCAGCAGTAGTCCCAATATGGGGATGAAGATGATATGACATACCACACAGCTCAAGCCAATTCAGTCTGCCTCCTTTGTCTAAAGCTAGCACAAGAGTTTGTAGAGCTCTAGACTATCTTTGTTGTTTATTTGTCTTATTTTGTAGCAGAGGAAACTGACAGGCTAAGTGACTTTTTTACTTATCATATAACAGAGCTGAGTGATCCAGTCCCTGAGTGAAATTTTCAGTTTTAGCCCTTCTCAGCCCCATTGTCTGTGTAGTGATACAGTACTAAATTGGAAACCCTTGGCTTCCAGAAGAGGCTTTGGTTCTGTAATCCTTACCGAATTTATTCCCTTCTTAGAATCAGAGATGTTCAAAACGGAGATCATTGTCAGCAGAATGGCTGTGTGTATAAAACTCTACAGCTTTTTAATGGTTTTTGTAACTATTACTTTATTTAACATTTGCAGTTATCTTTTATTTTACTCATTGATTTATTCAGTAAATAATGACATCTACTGTGCCACTCTCTCTGGGGATGGAATCTTGAACATGACCTGGTACTGATCTCATGGATCTCAAATCTAGTAGAACTCTCAAGGATGTTTAGTAACTTCCCTAATATTGGTAACATGGACGCCAAATCTCATCTTCATCAGACGTTTGGGTACTCTCTGCTTTCAGGCTTCTAGAGGTGTGGGAACCATGCCTGATTTTAAGAAATACAGCTTTGTGTTGTGATGAAATGAAATTTTATTGCATCCTCAACCTAGTGATTTTAGTTCTATCTTTTGGGGCTTCACAGGACAGTCTGCTTTGTTTTCTCCAGTCGAATCCTTAAGAGATGTCAAGCTAGTGAAACGGTCCCATAGATTCTGCTTTTCTTCAGAAAAAAGGACCCTAGACCCTTTCAGAATTGGGGGAAATGCAGAGTCACTCTGTGTATATGCTTGTCCTTTGAAAGCCACTGCTATGGCTCAATGTACCCTATTCCTACTCACCTTTTACCTTTACCCCTGCAGTTACCTTGTGGGAGATGAGCTATGGGTTGTCATGGAATATTTGGCTGGAGGTTCTTTGACAGACGTGGTAACGGAAACTTGCATGGACGAAGGTCAGATTGCAGCTGTGTGCCGTGAGGTAAGGCCAACAGCCAATTAGACTTAAGCAGGACATGGCTTCCATATCTATGTATCTCAGGGTTCTGCATCTAATGGGATCTCAGCCTGGGCACTGTAGAGGTGGGAGAAATTAGTTGTATTCTCCCATCATCCTTTTATGATACCTGTTTTGAGATTTTTATATCATTTTTTTTTCTTTAAAGGTAACTGTAGTCTGAAAGAAAGTTCATACACACACACACACACACACACATATATAAAATCGTATTATTTCAGCCTCTTAAAAATAGGTGCTGTGAACACTTATTTTCCTTTATTTCTTTAATATGGGTATATATTTTAGTCATATTTTTTATTCTGCTTTCCTGCTTTATTCATGTGTTACAAAGGAAATAAAGCAGAGTAAAGAGATAGTGACAGAGGAGATACTATTTCATATAGTCAGGGAAGGTTTTGCTATATATTTGAGTAAAGATCTGAATGATATGAGAAAGTAAGCCAAGCAGAAATCTAGGGTAAAATACTTCCAGGCAAAAGGAATAGGAAACAAAGTTTAAATCAGTATTCTTCTCTCTCCTCATTGCTGTCAAACATCTAAAATCTGTAAAATGCTTGTATAAGGAGGCAGAATAAAAACCTTGGCAAGGCCTACATGAGAAGCAGTGTCCTTAGGGGATGGCCACATCTTCATTAGAGCGAGAGGATGAAGGGAGTATTTGGAGAAGTTGAGTGTATTGGCTGCTTTGCTGATAAGAGACTGAAACTTTCTCATAGACTAATAGTATAAAAGTTTGGGAATTAGGGAAAGAGAGCATGATTAAGTGGTTAGAAGATTAGACTCAGAGTTTTATGGGGATGAGTATGCCTAGGATTTGATGATAGAGGAATTAGAATCATGCAGATGAAATTACATGGTTTTGTAATAATATTAGGAAAAATAAAGTCATGTGAAATCACTGCTGTCCTAGAAAATATGATCATCTTTTCATTAAAAACCCTGGGATCTAGAACACATACACAGGTAGGTTAATGGAATTAACACAGGCCTGGGATCTTAGGAGATCTGATTTATTTTCTTTACTGTACCACTGAGGTGGTGTTCAAATTTGTTTCATTATTCTCCCTCCCCCACCAGGAAACTTTCAAGACGTTTTTTCCTAATCACATTTCCCCCATGAAATTTAATATCATAGATGAACTATGTATCTGTATTCTGGGGACCTTTGGAAATGCAGAGTTACTGTAATAACTAAGATGTTATTCATTTCAGTCATCCGAAGAACTGACTTTTACTGGTTGAGATACATGCAAATGTGTGCTTGGGGAAATCAATATGTCTCAAGTGATTTATCTTAGGAATTGCAGCATTCATACTGTGTATACCTTAGGGGTACCATGTGGATCAAAAAAGCATTTGGAAAAACATTTAAATGTTATGCAAATACATGGCATTACTATTATCCATAAGTTCTCATAGAGATAATTCACCTTTCTAAAAATACTGTTATTGAGATATAATTCACATACCATATTATTCACCCATTTAAAGTACATAATTTAAAACATATTAGTATATTTAGTTATACAGCTATCACCATAATCAGTTTTAGAACATTTGCATCACCCTAAAAAGAAACAAAGAATGTTCAAACTACCGCACAATTGCACTCATCTCACACGCTAGCAAAGTAATGCTCAACATTCTCCAAGCCAGGCTTCAATAGTATGTGAACCGTGAACTTACAGATATTCAACCTGGATTTAGAAAAGGCAGAGGAACCAGAGATCAAATTGCCAACATTCGTTGGATCATTGAAAAAGCAAGAGTGTTCCAGAAAAACATCTACTTCTGCTTTAATAACTATGCCAAAGCCTTTGACTGTGTGGATCACAGCAAACTGGAAAATTCTTCAAGAGGTGGGAATACCAGACCACCTGACCTGCCTCCTGAGAAATCTATGTGCAGGTCAAGAAGCAACAGTTAGAACCAGACATGGAACAACAGACTGGTTCCAAATTGGGAAAGGAGTATGCCAAGGCTGTATATTGTCACCCTCTTATTTAACTTATATGCAGAGTACATCATGCAAAATGCTGGGCTAGATGAAGCACAAGCTGGAATCAAGATTGCCGGGAGAAATATCAATAACCTCAGATATGCAGATGATACCACCCTTATGGCAGAAAGTGAAGAAGAACTAAAGAGCCTCTTGATGAAAGTGAAAGAAGAGAGTGAAAAAGTTGGCTTAAAGCTCAACATTTAGAAAACTAACATCATGGCATCTGGTTCCATCACTTCATGGCACATAGATGGGGAAACAGTAACAGACTTTATTTTTGGGGGCTCCAAAATCACTGCAGATGGTGACTTCAGCCATGAAATTAAAAGACACTTGCTCCTTGAAAGAAAAGTTATTACCAACCTAAATAGCATATTAAAATAAAAGCTGAGATATTACTTTGCCGACAAAAGTTCCGTCTAGTCAGAGCTGTGGTTTTTCCACTAGTCAAGTACGGATGTGAGAGTTGGACTATAAAGAAAGCTGAGTGCTGAAGAATTGATGCTTTTGAACTGTGGCATTGGAAAAGACTCGAGAGTCCCTTGGACTGCAAGGAGATCCAAGCAGTCTATCCTAAAGGAAATCAGTCCTGAATACTCATTGAAAGGACTGATGCTGAAGCTGAAACTCCAATACTTTGTCCACCTGATATGAAGAACTGACTCCTTGGAAAAGACCCTGATGCTGGGAAAGAGTGAAGGCAGGAGAAGGGATGACAGAGGATGAGATGGTTGGATGGCATCACTGACTTGATGGACATGAGTTTGAGCAAGCTCCGGGAGTTGGTGATAGACAGGGAAGCCTGGCGTGTTGCAGTCCATGGGGTCGCAAAGAGTCAGACACAAGTGAGCAACTGAACTGAACTGAAAAAGAAACTCCGTACCTATTAGCAGTCACCCCCCCTGCTGCCCCCGCCCAACCTGGCCCCATCCCTTCCAGGCCTATGCAGCCACTAGTCTATTTTGTGTCTGTTGATTTGCTTATTCCAGGTATTTCATATAAAGGTAATATGTGTTCTGATTGGATCATTTTGCTTAGTATAATATTTTGAAGGCTCATCTGTTCTATAGCATATGTCCTTTTATTAACAAGTAAGTTTCTGTTTATTTGCCTGTCCATCAGCTGATGGACATTTGGGTAATTTCTACTTTTTTACTCTTATGGATAATGCTGTGAACATTCGTGGATAAGTTGTTGGTTGAATATGTTTTTACTTCTCTTGGGTATGTGTCTAGGAGCGGACCTTTTGGTCATGTAGAGACTTTATGTTTAATATTAATATTTCAGTACTGTCCTCTAATTGGTTTGCATCTTTTTCATGTTTTTTAATTGGTGGAAGCCTCTAAATTTTAGCTTTGGGTTATGAACTTCTTAATAGATTTAGTAGTAACCTTTATAGCGTTTTTTCTGATCCTCACCTTTTACAGCTGGGAAGACAGTAGCCCAGAGGGAATAAGAGATTTGTCTAGAATAACTTTATTGGTCAGAACCAGGCATTTTTATTATTCTTTTCAGTCTCTATATTACTCATTCTGCCTATTGAGTCTGTGTATTTTCCAAGGTTCTTTTCTTTCTTCTTTATTTACTATAGCATTTGCCAATTTCAACCATTACCATAACTTGAAAGACTTGTAAATGTTTATTTCAAGTCCAGCTTCTCTACAGCACTCAAGATTCACACCTGCAGTTGCCTGCTGGACATTTGTCTGCAGATGTTTATGGGAATGTAAAAAGCAGAATACAGCAAACAGCACAAACTGCCTCCTCACCAAAATAAGATTATCTTCCTAAATTCACAGCTTCTAGTATCATTTCCATTTGTTTAGTTTCCCAAATGTGACTCTTATTTGTCATTTTCCTGTAGTTTTTTCTTTACAAATTCCTTTCCATTCTTCCTCAGTATTTTTTTTTTTGCCTTGGGTTCTTTGTCAAGGTGCTAACGTTCTGTAAATAATTCTAAAATACTTTGGAGGAATTCCTGTACCTAAAACTGTTATAAGCTATGTTACAATACACTGTGGTCAAGTATCTTATAAGAAAAGTATGAGACAGCACCGAGTATTAAAAAAAAAAAAAAGTATGTTTAGTAATGAGACAAGAGACTGGATTTTAGACCTGCCTCTTCCATTTATTTGGAGTAAGTTCTTTTATTCACTGGGGTCTCACTTTTGATATCATAAAATGAGGAGGTTGGATTAGTGATTTTCTGTAAGTCTTCATAATTATTTGTCCTTTCTCTCTCCTTCTGCCCACATCACTTCAACAGTGCCTGCAAGCTTTGGAGTTTCTGCATTCGAACCAAGTTATTCATAGAGACATCAAGAGTGACAACATCCTGTTAGGAATGGATGGCTCTGTCAAGCTAAGTAAGTAGGAGTGATAATCACTTCTCTTCTCTCTGGGACCCTGTCTCCTCTGGGATGGTAATCCTATGAGAGTAGGTACAAGACTCACCAAAGAATCTATTTCCTTGGATATGCAGGCACTTTATGTTAGTCAGCACTATATAGGATGACATTCCCCCCCCCCCCCATTTATACATTGAATGAAAAACATTTATTGTGATGGGCAACAAGGATACTTTTGCCTGTATTTAAGTAGTTCTCAATCTACTATGGGAAACATAAAATACATAATTAGAGAAGAGAGTTTAGTGTAATAACTTTCATTCAGTGATTCATTTAGCAAACTTTTATAAAATGTCTATTTATGTGGTTGGCCATCTGAGAATGAAAAATGTTAGTAAGAACACATAGTTCTTATTGAAGGCCTCGTAATTAAGTGAACATATAATAGCAGTATAATGGGAATGAACTGCAGGCAGAACATTCTGTTCAGAAGTGTAAGGACCAAGAATCCAGACAAACAGGTTGTGTCACAGGTGGATGGGCAGCTTATGGGAGGACTGTTAGCAGTCTCTACCCTGGGGCACAAGAGGAGGAACTTGTTAAAGGGTCATGCCTCAGTTCAGTTCAGTCGCTCAGTCATGTCCAACTCATTGCGACCCCATGGACTGCAGCACACCAGGCCTCCCTATCTATGATCAACTCCGGAACTTGCTCAAACTCATGTCCATCAAGTCGGTGATGCCATCCAACCATCTCATCCTCTGTCATCCCCTTCTCCCGCCTTCAATCTTTCCCAGCATCAGGGTCTTTTCCAAGGAGTCAGTTCTTCACATCAGGTGGACAAAGTATTGGAGTTTCAGCTTCAACATCAGTCCTTTCAATGAGTATTCAGGACTGATTTCCTTTAGGATAGACTGCTTGGATCTCCTTGCAGTCCAAGGAACTTTCAAGAGTTCTCCAACACCACAGTTCAGAAACATCAATTTTTCAGCGCTCAGCTTTCTTTATAGTCCAACTCTCACATCCGTACTTGACTAGTGGAAAAACCATAGCTTTGACCAGACAGAACTTTTGTCATCAGGGTAATATCTCAGCTTTTATTTTAATATGCTGCCTAGGTTGGTAATAACTTTTCTTTCAAGGAGCAAGTGTCTTTTAATTTCATGGCTGAAGTTACCATCTGCAGTGATTTTGGAGCCCCCCAAAATAAAGTCTGTTACTGTTTCCCCATCTATGTGCCATGAAGTGATGGAACCAGATGCCATGATGTTAGTTTTCTAAATGTTGAGTTTTAAGCCAACTTTTTCACTCTCCTCTTTCACTTTCATCAAGAGGCTCTTTAGTTTTTCTTCGCTTTCTGCTATAATGGTAGTGTCATCTGCATATCAGAGTTTATTGATATTTCTCCCGGCAATCTTGATTCCAGCTTGTGCTTCATCCAGCCCGGCATTTCTCATGATGTACTCTGCATATAAATTAAATAAATAGGGTGACAATATACAGCCTTGACATACTCCTTTTCCTATTTGGAACCAGTCTGTTCTTCCATGTGCAGTTCTAACTGTTGCTTCCTGGCCTGCATACAGATATCTAAAGAGGTAGGTTAGGTGGTTTAGTATTCCCATCTCTTTCAGAATTTTCCACAATTTGTTGTGATCCACACACTCAGAGTCTTTGTTGTAGTCAATAAAGCAGAAGTAGATGTTTTTCTGGAACTCTCTTGCTTTTTCAATGATATAATGGATGTTTGCCAGTTTGATCTCTGGTTCCTCTGCCTTTTGTAAAACCAGCTTGAACATCTGGAAGTTCACAGTTCATGTATGTTGAAGCCTGCCTTAGAGAATTTTGAGCATTACTTTACTAGTGTGTGACATGAGTGCAATTGCGTGTTAGTTTGAACATTCTTTGGCATTGCCTTTCTTTGGGATTGGAATGAAAACTGACCTTTTCCAGTCCTGTGGCCACTGCTGAGTTTTCCTAATATGTGAGCATATTGAGTGCAGCACTTTCACAGCATCATCTCCACTAGCTTTGTTCGTAATGATGCTTCCTAAGGCCCACTTGACTTCACATTCCAGAATGACTGGTTCTAGGTGCGTGGTCATATCATCATGATTATCTGGGTCATGAAGATCTTTTTTGTATAGTTCTTCTATGTATTCTTGCCACTTCTTCTTAATATCTTCTGCTTCCCTCATTTACTGTGCCCATCTTTGCATGAAATGTTACCTTAGTATATCTAATTTTCTTGAAGAGATCTCTAGTCTTTCCCATTCTATTGTTTTCCTCTATTTCTTTGCACTGATATCTGAGGAAGGCTTTCTTATCTCTCCTTGTTATTGTTTGGAACTCTTCATTCAAATGGGTATATCTTTCCTTTTCTCCTTTGCTTTTTACTTCTTTTCACAACTATTTGTAAGGCCTCCTCAGACAGCCATTTTGCTTTTTTGCATTTCTTTTTCTTGGGGATGGTCTTGATTCCCATCTTCTGTACAATGTCACAAACATCTTTCCATAGTTCTTCAGGTACTCTATCAGACCTAATCCCTTGAGTCTATTTGTCACTTCCACTGTATAATCATAAGGGATTTGATTTAGGTCATACCTGAATGGTCTTCTGGTTTTCCCTACTTTCTTCAATTTAAGTCTGAATTTGACAATAAGGAGTTCATGATCTGAGCACAGTCAGCTCCTGGCCTTGTTTCTGCTGAGTGTATAGAGCTTCTCCCTCTTTGGCTGCAAAGAATATAATCAATCTGATTTTAGTATTGACCATCTGGTGATGTCCGTGTGTAGAGTCTTCTCTTGTGTTGTTGGAAGAGGGTGTTGCTATGACCAGTGAATTCTCTTGGCAAAACTCTAATTAGCCTTTGCCCTGTTTCATTCTGTACTCCAAGGCCAAATTTGCCTGTTACTCCAGGTGTTTCTTGACTTCCTACTTTTGCATTCCAATCCCCTATAATGAAAAGGACATCTTTTTTGGGTGTTAGTTCTAGAAGGTCTTGTAGGTCTTCATAGAACCATTTAACTTCAGCTTCTTCAGTGTTACTGGTTGGGGCATAGGCTTGGATTACCGTGATATTGAATGGTTTGCCTTGGAGAGATCAATCTGTTGTTTTTGAGATTGCACCTAAATACTGTATTTTGGAATCTTTTGTTGACTGTGATGGCGACCCCATTTTTCCTATGGGATTCTTGCCCACAGCAGTAGATATAATGGTCATCTGAGTTAAATTCATCCATTCCTGTCCATTTTAGTTTGCTGATTACTAAAATGCCTATGTTCCCTCTTGCCATCTCCTGTTTGACGACTTCCAATTTGCCTTAATTCATGGACATAACATTCCAGGTTCCTATGTAATATTGCTCTTTACAGCATCGGACTTTGCTTCTATCACTAGTCACATCCACAGGTGGGTGTTTTTGTTTTGGCTCCGTCTCTTCATTCTTCCTGGAATTGTTTCTCCACTGATCTTCAGTAGCATATGGGACACCTACCGACCTGGGGAGTTCGTCTTTCAGTATCCTATCTTTTTGGCTTTTCATACTGTTCATGGGGTTCTCAAAGCAAGAATACGTAAGTGGTTTGCCATTCCCTTCTCTAGTGGACCACATTTTGTCATGCCTAGTTGTAGATGGTTCGGGTTTCATGCCTGGGAAATTAAATAAGGACCTAGTAACCAGATACTGGTGTATGGGGATGGTTTTCAGGAAGAAAGCAGAATTTGGGCAGGTAATAAATGTCAAAATGGGCAGCTTAGCCTTTAATGCTAGTGTTTCTGGTTTGAGGAGGAGTAGGAAGGCAGAAATGATGTTTCATATTCCTCCTTAAAGTCTGACCAGGGCACAGCCTAGGAGCTGGATATGAAGGTGGCAGTTATGTGACTCCAGCTTTGGAGAGACAAGGGATGTAGTGGTTAGGACGCTGGCAGAGCTTGATACCTCGGGGTAGGCACACAGTATTTACAGAAGAAACTCTGCATATGAACTGTTTCTGTCTTTTCTTTTTCAGCTGATTTTGGATTTTGTGCTCAGATCACCCCAGAGCAGAGCAAACGCAGCACCATGGTGGGAACACCGTACTGGATGGCACCAGAGGTTGTGACACGGAAAGCCTATGGGCCTAAGGTTGACATTTGGTCCTTGGGCATCATGGCCATTGAAATGATTGAAGGAGAGCCCCCATACCTCAACGAAAACCCTCTGAGAGTGAGTGTTACTAGTCCCATATCAAGATGTTTGGGCTGTTGGATTCTCTTTTCTGGATCAAACTAGGCAGTGGTAAAGTATACATGCTTAAAGAAAATGTAAATTAGCAGTCATTCATTCATATATTCAGTGATTATTTGAGTTCTTTTGGGCAAGAAACTGTTTTGATAATAATAAAACAAATTAATATATAGTAACAGAAGAGAAGAGCTGTGAAAGAAATAGTAAGGGGCTTAAGAGAGTAAGAGGGGGAAGGACAGAGAAGTATGCTATTTTATTCTAGGTGGAGAATGAATTCCTCTCTTATAAGTTATCTAAGGAGACATCTGAAGAAAAAAAAGGAATGAAAAAGTAAAAAGAAAAATGAAAAAAGGAATCAGCCTTGAGATTAATCTGAAGTAAGAATTTTCAAGTTATCAAGTGTATAAAGAACTTGTTTAAAGAACATATTTGATACATCCTTGGGAAAACCAAGGAGACTAATGTCCCTGAAGTGAGTGAGCAGAGTGGACAGGGTTCTGACCATGTTAAGTTAAAATGTTTATTAGACATCTTAAATGGAAGGTATTGAGTAGAATTGGGCATAAGAGTTCAGAGTTCAAGAGTGAGCATTCAGGACTCAAAATACAAATTTGTTAGTAGGTATTATATAGTTGGTTTATTTAAAAATCAGAGGTAGATGATAATGAGATCACTCACCTAGGGAGTGAGGTAGTACTGAGACCTGGGATATTTACAAATATTTACAAATTAGAGGCACCAGCAAAGTTGATCAATGGGCAGCCTTCCTGGTAGAAGGAGAACTGAGAGACGTGTCCCGGAGGCCAAGAGGACAAAGTGTTTTGAGAAGGAGGACGTACCAGTGTGTCAAATGTGACTAAGTTGCATTTAAGCTAATGCAAAGTAATGATCATTAGATTTGCCCGTGTGAAGGTTGTTGATGACTTTGACAGTCAGTTTCACTGGAGTGATGGGAATGAAAGCCTGATTAGAGTAAATCCACCAGAGTGAAGAAATGACATGTATAAGCAGTTACTTTTCATTGTTTTCTTTCAGAGGAATTTTGCAGTTATGCTAACAGAGAAGTGAGTGGAGCCATATCTTGAAGTAGAGACTAGGGGGGTTTTCTTTTTTTGTTTTTTGTTTTGAAGATGATATTATCATAGCATGTTTTTGTGCTGAGGAGAATTATCTAGTAGAGAGGAAAATGGTCATGTACAAGAGGGATGTGACATCTGTAGGAGAGATAGTGATATCCTTAAGTAGATCGGGGGGTTGGATCAAGTACTGAAGTAAAGATCATCAAATTAGAACTTGGACAGTTTGTTATTATAATAGGAGAGGGAAAGCAGCGTAAGTGAATACAGATACAAGTAGGTTGGTAATTTTGATCATGGGCAAATGTGAGAGTTATTCTGATTGTTTTTATTTTGTTATTTATTCCAACCTCTCACTCAGTGCAAGAATTCCCAGAGTTCTGTCATTACAGTCATGTAATTTTAGCCAGTTACCTCTTGGATAGCCCTGATTATTGAAAAGTGTTTTAGTGTACCAAACGGAAACTACCTTCCATAGTTTCTTCCCTTGCCTCCCAGTATTGCCCTGTGGATCCACCTGCCACTCATCTTCCTCCACCTTAGAGTGGCCTTGAAAATGATAATGAGTAGTAGTAACAGAAATAAGACTGGGATCAAAGTCAGAGGACATGAGCTTGTGTAAACAGCATGATCCCAAGCATATCTCTTTATGTTTTAAGACTTTATCTGTGAAATGGGGATGATAATTCTTGCCCTGCCTATTACCCAGAGTTATTGTGGTCATTAAATGAGATAGTGTTTGTGTAAACACTTTATGAAATAAAGTTCAGATTGCTTTAAAAGGTTTAGTATGATGTTTTTCTTTATCTTTCCCAGGATATGGCTTCATATTAGAGAACCAAGATGGCAACAGTGAAACAGATTGCTCCTTTACAGAACAGTTCCTTTATATATTCTTTTCGTGCTAGAAGAGATCAGTTTTTAGATGACTGAGATGAGGGCACCAGGAATAATAAATTTCCTTCAGTAAATGGGCAGGTGTTTAACTCATTAGGCTAAATGTATAGTAAACCATTTAGATTTAAATCAATAGTAACAAATCCTTGGATCTGTAACACACTTCATAAGCTTATGAAGTGCTTTCAATATGTTATCTTAGTTTATTTTACAGACATGTGAGATAGGCACTGTTAACATCCCTGTTTTACAGATGAGGAAGTTAGAAATTCACTGGAAATTTGGCTCTTAAGTCATATTCTCTCCTGGAAACCAAAGCTGCCTCTTTGTCTTCTGAAGGCAGAAAGCAGCCGAGCATATTTCTTGGGGGCCTGTCTGGGAACCAGGAAAGAACCCCAGGTAGAGCCCAGGGCAATTCTGTTTGTATTTCCAGGCCTTGTACCTCATTGCCACCAATGGGACCCCAGAGCTTCAGAACCCAGAGAAGCTGTCAGCTATCTTCCGAGACTTTCTGAACCGCTGTCTTGAGATGGATGTGGAGAAGAGAGGTTCGGCTAAAGAACTGCTGCAGGTAACTGTCCCTATGTAGGGAGGCACCTAATTCAGAGAATCACGTAACCAAGGCTTTTTTGCTGCATTTTTGTACGGCTGTTTTAGAACTAGGCTTTTCTCCTAGCACGTCCCACACTCCTATTTCCCTCATCTTGTTCATCCCTGGACCTTTGCTCATGTTACTCCCTTGGGCTCTTCCTCAGCCTATTAAAACTCTGTACTTTTCTAGGCTGTATCTTACAGAGTTATTTTCTGAGCTCTTATTGAACTTTGCCTGTATCTTCCTTTGGTGCTTGTTTTGTTCTGCCTGAATTAGTCTACAGAGTTTGAGTCTTGATGAGAAGAAATTTTTTGACGTGCAAATCTTATACAAGTTATATTTTACTGGGATAAACTCAAAAGATAGATTTTTAGGAAAGGATATCAGAAGACATTCATTTAGAGGATAGTTAGTGCAACATTTCAAGTCTTCCCAGTTTCTTCATGGAAACCCTTGCAGATGGTGGGAATGATAGTCTGCTTGTTTGTTCATTTATTTCAATTTTTTGGCCATGCCACATGGCATGAGGGATCTTAGTTCCCTGACCAGGGATCAAACCTGTGCCCTCCTGCAGTGGAAGCTTGGAGTCTTAACCATTGGATCATCAGGAAGGTCCCTATAGTCTGCTTGTTTGGAGTGAGATCCTGACAGGCTGTGGGGAACCTGAAGTTGGGGGTTTACCAAGCCTTATATATTCCACCAGCTTAATCCTGAAGTTATAGTGTGATTATTTCATATGGTTTCAAAATTTGCTCTTAGTTGACCACATTATCTATATTTAGCATTTATGTTTCAGTTGCAATTTCTCATTACTAGTGTTATTTTACTACATTGCCAGCTGGTGATTTAATAAGTGTGACATGCAACTTACTGACAGTGAGTAATGTGTAGATTTGCACAGTCAGTCAGTATACAAAAGTCATAAAACTTTTGTATTTTGAGGACTAACACAGGGCAGGGCTGGAGAAGGAAATGGCAACCCACTCTAGTGTTCTTGCTTGGAGAATCCCAGGGACGGGGTAGCCTGGTGGGCTGCTGTCTATGGGGTCGCACAGAGTCGGACATGACTGAAGCTACTTAGCAGCAGCAGCAGCAACACAGGGCAGGGCAGGGCAGGATGTACCATACTGCATCACATTAAAGCTAATTATGAACAGTTCTGTCTTCCTTACTGTTAGTAGATCATAACTTCTATGTTATTAATCCTTGGTTTCCTCTTACCTGAGACCTGAGTCAAAATAGATATTCAGTGGGAGAAAACATTTGCAAAGATATGACTGATAAAGCATTAATATCCAAAATATATAACCAGCTCATACAATTCAGGAAAAAAAACCCCTACAAACAACCCACTTAAAAAATGGGCAGAAGACCTGAATAGACATTTTTCCAAAGAGAAAATGCAGATGGTCAGCAGGCACATGAAAAGATGCTCAGTATCACTAAGTATCAGGGAAATGCAAATCAAAACCACAGTGAGAAATCACCTCACACCTGTCAAAATGGCTGTCATCAAAAAGAATCCAAATAACAAATGTTGACAAGGATGTGGAGAAAAGGGAACCCTCCTACACACTTGCTGGGGATGTAAATTGGTACAGCCAATATGGAAAACAATATGGAGGTTTCTCAAGAAACTAAAAATAGAACTATGATATGACCCAGTGATTCCAGTCCTGGGTATATATATGAAAGAAACAAAAGCTAATATGAAAAGATACATGCAACTCAATGTTCATAGCAACATTATTTATAATTGCCAAGATATGTAAGTGACCTCAGTGTCCATCAGGAGATGAATGGATAAAGATGTGGATGAATACTGAAAGTGAAGTCGCTCAGTCATGTCCGACTCTTTGCAACCCCTTGGACTGTAGCCTACCAGGATTCTCAGTCCATGGGATTTTCCAGGCAAGAATACTGGGGTGGGTTGCCATTTCCTTCTCCAGGGCTTTATGAATACTACTCAACCATAAAAAAGAATGAAATCTTGCTGTTTGCAACAGCATGGATGGACTTGGAGGATATTATGCTAAGTGAAATAAGTCAGCCAGAAAAACAAATATTGTATGACATCACTTATATGTGGAATCTAAAAAGTAAAATAAACTAGTGAATATAACAGAAAAGAAACAGATTTATAGATATAGAGAACAAATTAATGGTTACCAGTGGAGAGAGGGAAAGTGGGGGAGGGACATTATATGGGTGGGGTATTAAGAGACACAAATTAGTATATGTAAAACAAGCTGCAAGGATATATTGTATAACCCAGGAGATATAGCCAATATTTTATAATAATTATAAATGGAATGTAACCTATAAAAATTGTGAATCACTATATTTTATACCTGTGATTTATGCAATGGGCTTCCCTAGTGGCTCAGTGGTAAAGAATCTGCCTGCCAATGCAGTAGATGTAGGTTCGATCCTTGGGTTGGGAAGATTCCCTGGAGAAGGAAATAGGAAGCCACTCCAGTATTCTTGCCTGGGAGATCCCATGGACAAAGGAGCCTGGTGGGCTACAGTCTACAGAGTTGCAAAAGAATCGGACATGGCTTAGTGATTAAACAGCAACAATTTGTTGTTTAATCTTTAAACTTATATAACATTGTATATCAACTATACTTCAATTAAAAAATAGCTATTCAGAAAATGTTTGTTGAATTGAATGGAATTGCTTAAACCTTCATTGAAATGTTACCTTCTGGAGATATTTAGCATCTCTTTGTAATCAGAGTTACTGACTACAGAGCATTGATATATTAGATATGAGATCTGGGTTCTACCCAACCCATTAGTTTCTAGAATCCTTTGGGACAAAACCTCCTTACAACAGGCAGGTTAGGATCCTTTTCCTTTCATATGAAGTTTTTTCTGGAAACACTAAGCTTTGGGAAATGTGCAAATAGTCTAAGCCTCAAGATGATATTGTTAACTAGGTATTAAAACATAGTTACTGAAAGATTAATGTCTTCTCGAGTTTTTTTCTTGATATAATAATACATGACAAATAATAAATACATTGTGTTGAATCTTTACCACATTCTAGGCACTAAGCATTTTACATATTTTTTAACCTATTCTTTTTTAATAAACCTGTGATTTATAGATTTTTGTATTCCCATTTGTACAGGTGAGGAAACTGAGATTTCAAGTATTCAATAACTTTGCATGATTAAAAAGTAACTGAGAAGTAGTGGACCCAGGATTTAAATCTGTGTGTATTTGGCTCTCAAGTGTGTATATTCTTGGCCACTGCCTGGTTCCGAGTGTTAAGCTGGAAAGACCTTAGGACTTATCTTGTCTGATTTGTTCATTACACAGAGAAGGAAACTGAGGCCTCCTAATTGGGTGTTGGATCATGCTGCTTTCTCAACTCAGGGGAGTTGTATAAACATGCAGTCTGAGAACACTGATTCTTACTGTACATTGTAAATATTCTAAACGATGACTTTCAGAATCTCAGATCATGAAAGCTTCACATCTGTTTCTCCTGTGAGAAAGATATATATGGATAGAAATACATAGGGGCTTTTGTTGGAATTCATATCTTCATAATTTAGCCAAGATCTTTTATTCCTTTTGTAGTAATAGTTTCTTATTCTCAGTACCTCTTTGAATCCCATCTCTGTTCAAAAAGAATTTGAAGCTCTTCTAGCAAAGAATATTTGTAGATATTTTTATATTTAGAAATATAGAAATTTTAAAATTTAATGTGTGTGTATATACATATACAATATGATTAATAAAAGAGACTTAGGATGGCCAGAAGAATCAAACATGCTAATCATTTGTGTTAAATAGTTTTGTTTAAACATCAAATTTGGTTCTTAGTGTCCTGGTAGTGAAAACAGAAAAGAAAATACATTAGTTAGTTCCTATGTTTCTTATCCAAGGGGAGAAACATCCTACACTCAAGACACAAAGCGTTTTCACTAGTAAATGAATAAAAATCATTTTTAGTTGTGAGTTCAGAGTTCTCTGATGATCGTTTTCCATAATTTTTTTTATTGAAAACATAAAAGTAATTTTCAAATGGTGTTTTTTCCACAATGGTCTTTAATGGTTGTGGGTGTGGCCCACAGTATAGCCCAGTGAAAGTGATTTGGAAAAGGACCAAGTCCTTCCTGGGTTAATTAACCTTACTAAACTCAAGGATAGAACAACAAATTCCCAAATCAGTGCTTCTGAAATGCAGAATTTGAGTGTACCATTGGGTCATGATCAGTTAATAACTTTCCCTCTGAGCTCATTATTATTCTGATTATCACCATATTTTGGACTCATCTAATATAAAATGAAATCATACAGTACGAACTCTTCTTATATATGTGTTCTTTCATGCAGCGTGCCTTCTGTGGGATTCATCCTATTATCAGTGTATCAATTACTTATTCCTTTTCATTGCTCTGTAATTTTTGTATAGTATTCTATGAATATAATGTTACTCATTCTTTCAGTCTCTTGGACATTTAGGTTCTTTCATTTATAACTGTCATAAGTAAAACTGCAGTGAGCATTTATGTGTGTGTCTTCTGGTGAACTAAAAAACTTACTTCTCTTGAAATATATCTAGAAGTGGAATTGGTGGGATATAAGATAGACATGTGTTTAGCTGTAGGTGGATATTGCCAAACAGTTCTTCAAAATGATATGTTATCTTTGAAAGATGTCCTTCAATTTGAAGTTGATGATATGTACAGTATACAAACATGGATGCCCTGAAAATCTTGTAATGGTTGCTAAAGAAGAATGGTAAATTGTCATGAGTCTTTTGTTCTTTTTCTCCTTTCTAGCATCAATTTCTGAAGATTGCCAAGCCTCTCTACAGCCTCACTCCACTGATTGCTGCTGCAAAGGAGGCAACCAAGAACAATCACTAAAACCACATCACCCCAGCCTCATTGTGCCAAGCCTTCTGTGAAATAAATGCTCATTTCGGAAATTCCAACCCCTGATGCTCTTCCTTGCCTTCTCCTCCCATTTCCTGGTCTAGTGCTCTCAAGACTGATCCTTGAAAACCATGTGTCCAGCATTGAAGAGAACTGCAGTTGACTATTTGGATGACGGCCATTTTAAAATAAGGAATTTGCTCCCAACCTGTGGATGTGAGGGTGATTTATGATCAAGGACTTACATGAATAAATCCTTGGACTCCTATTTCTGCTCCCCGCCCCCCCACCAACCAATCAGTTCTTGACTATATAAATATTTGACTTTATAACATTATCAACCTGTGATCAGTTGAGATATTTTTTAGTGCTTGCTTTTCTGTTATCAGACTGCCCAAACACATTATTGTACTTGAAACTTGGAATAGCCCAAGGAATGCCATGGAGGTAATATTCAGCCAGGACATGAAATGGCTCTTCTTTCTGGACCATGACTTTGGCACAGCTGATCCTGATATGAGTGGGAGAGCTACCATGTTTTTCTTTGTATATGCTTCAAGCATCTTTTTGGGAGGATCTAGATCTAATCGTGTTCCCCATGCTATTTCTTGTGAAATGATCTTGGCTATGTAGCAGCTTTTGACTCCCTAAATTCCCCTAGGCTGCTGCCCCCATTCTGCCCTTGTTTAGAACATTGAGAAGTTTCCTAGAGCACATGCTGGGTGAGAGTAGTGTGAGAAGTCAAGAAAAAAAAAAAAAGCTGCTTTTAGAACAAAGCTGGGCATCAGCACCTGTCCAGCTATACCTATGTGATATTTGAAGAACTCAGCATGTTTTTCCATCTGCAACAAGGAGCTAAAAGAGTAACTCATCTTCTGATTGCCCTGATCTCTGGGTCAAAGAGAAAGAACTCCAAATCTGAGACTACATGTTAGTTTCGGATGGATTTGTTGGCCTGAGATGATAGTCTGCCAGCTATGAGGGGACCCTGTTTTTACATTGCATGGCCAAGCTCTCTGCAAATGGAAATGCTTGCACTGGGTGTTGGGGATGTTTGCTACCTCCTGCTATCTTTGTGGTTTTGGTCCTCCCATTATGGTAGGACCCCTGGCCAGCATTGTGGCTTGTCATGTCTGCCCCAATGGCTACCTTGTCATGCTCTGAGGTACCACTGCCTCTGCAGTTTTATTTCCTTCAATAAAAGGAGATGAAAATATTCTATTTGGTGTATGCTTTTCTTTCCTTTTTCCCTTCCCTTCTTTTCTAAGTTTTTATTTTGATTTTTTCTAAATTAAGAAAAAATATATATATGATAAAAATATTCTTTCTTCCAGAATCATTTGAGATTAAGTTGCAGATAAGATGCTGCTTTACCACTATATACTTACTTTATTGTGTATTCTTTATTCTTAACACTTTTGCAGAGGTGAAGACCCATGAAAGCCAGTGGTGTAGTTTGAAGACCAGACAGTCAAAGAGCAGTGGTGTAGATTCTAGTGGAAGTCTAGGGGATTCCTTTGTGATTTAATGGTTAGGATTATGCCCTTCCACTGCAGGGGGCATGGGTTTGATCCTTGGTCAGGGAACTAAGATCTTGCATGCTGTGCTGCTGCTGCTGCTGCTGCTAAGTCGCTTCAGTTGTGTCCGACTCTATGTGACTCCCATAGACTGCAGCCCATCAGGCTCCCCCGTCCCTGGGATTTGGAGTGGGTGGCATGGCCAAAAAAAAAAAAAAAAAAAAAAAGCAAGTCTGCACTGCTATATTTAAAATGGATAAGCAATAAGGCCCTATTGTATACCACAGGGAACTCTGCTCAATGTTATGTGGCAGTTTGAATGGGAGAGGAGTTTGGAAGAGAACGGATATATGTTTATATTTTTGACTTGAGTCCCTTTGCTGGAGAAGATCAATGTCCTACTGGTACAGTCAGAATAGCCTTTCTCCACATTTTTGTTCTGTTCAGACTGTCAGCTAATTGAATGATGTCCACCCACCTTGAGGAGGCACATCCCCTTTGTTCAGTCCATCAATTAGTTCAAATGCTAAACTCTTCTGGATACACCCTCAAAGGCACACCCAGAAATAACATTTAATGAGATAGGGGGCTCCTGATGACCCAGTCAGGTTGACAGAATTAACCATCACACTCTCCATTCCCACCTCCAAATGAAGGTGATAACTCCAGGGAGGACTGGTCAGCTGACAACTCATAATGCTATGTAATTATGGCTTTTAGATCAGGGGGTCAAAAGTGATGATTAGTGAGACCTGATACTGTCTTATGAAGAAAAATGCAGAGCAACAGGAGATCCTCCTGTAGTTACTGAAAGGACAAGTATGATTGGATTGCTTCTATGTAAGACGGAATATTAGATAATATTCCAGAAGAAATGATGAAGATCCAAAGATTGTACTTCCTCACTCTTAGACTGCAGTGGTAAACTGGTTAGTCTAATGAGGGCTGAAAATTGTTTGTTAATTGCCTCTCTGGAATTTTAGAGTTGATTAGTTGGGTCATGTCTGACTCTTTGCAATACCGTCGACTGCAGCATGCCAGACTTCCCAATCCTTCACCATCTCCTGGAGCTTGCTCAAACTCAAGTCCATTGAATCAGTGATGCCATCCAACCATCTCACCCTCTGTTGTCCCCTTCTCCTGCCCTCAGTCTTCGTGTCAGGTAGCCAAAGTATTGGAGCTTCAGCTTCAGCATCAGTCCTTCCAGTGAATATTCAGGATTGATTTCCTTTAGGATTGACTGGTTTGATCTTGCAGTCCAAGGGACTCTCAAGAGTCTTCTCCAACACCACAGTTCAAAAACATCAATTCTTTGGTGCTCAGCCTTCCTTATGGTCCAGCTTTCACATCTGTACATGACTACTGGAAAAACCATAGCTTTGACCAGACAGACCTTTGTTGGCAAAGTAATGTCTCTGCTTTTTAATATGCTGTCTAGGTTTGTCATAGCTTTTCTTCCAGAGGGCAAGCATCTTTTAATTTCGTGGCTGAAGTGTCCATCTGCAGTGTTTTTCTAGCCCAAGAAAATAAAGTCTCTCACTGTTTCCATTGTTTCCTCCTCTGTTTGCCATGAAGTGATGGGACCAGATGCTATGATCCTACTTTTTTGAATGTTGAGTTTTAAGCCAGCTTTTCACTCTCCTCTTTCACCTTCATCAAGAAGCTCTTTAGTTTCTCTTTGCTTTTTGCCATAAGGGTGGTATCATCTGCATATCTGTGGTTATCGATATTTCTTCCAGCAATCTTGATTCCAGCTTATGCTTCATCCAGCCTGCTAGTTTTCATGATATACTCTGTATTTAAGTTAAATAAGCAGGGTGACAATATATAGCCTTGATGTACTCTTTTCCCAATTTGGAATCAGTCCATTGTTCCATGTCTGGTTCTAACTCTTGCTTCTTAACCTGCATAATCAGGAGGCAGGTAAAGTGGTCTGGTATTTGCATCTATTTAAGAATTTTCCACAGTGTGTGGCAGAAGTCCTCTTGGAGGAGGTTGCCATTAGCCCCACCATAGAGCCTCTGAGCAGACAACCCCAAACTGGAGAACACTTATACCAAAGAAGTTCCTGCACTGTTGCGAAAGTTCTAGGGCCCACAGTAGATTTCCCAACCTGGGGATCTGGCAAGGGAATTGAGAACCTCAGGGAATTTGACATAGCCATCAGTTCAGTTCAGTTCAGTCGCTCAATCGTGTTCGACTCTTTGCGACCCCATGAATTGCAGCATGCCAGGCCTCCCTGTCCATCACCAACTCCCGGGGTTCACTCAGATTCATAGAATATGACAAAAACTGGTTAGAACCAAGATGGCAGAAGATTCGACTTCCAGTAGACCTTGAGCCTCATTATATGTTCATTGTAATGCATTAACATATTCTAAATGACACATCCACCAATGCCATGATGGTTCTGAGACCAACTATAAAAGACCAAAAGTGGGTGATGGCCCAGTCCTGCAACTCTCCACCCTTTCCCTAAAATAGTTGGAATAATCTTCCCACTCATTAACCTATGAAATTACCCAGCCTGTAACTAACTACAGCATATTTCAGGGCCTCTCATATTCTGAGATGGCCCACACTCTTGTCTGTGGAGTGTATTTCCCCCAAGGCTGTTCTTGCTTTTTGAGATGAACCACATTCTGTCTATGGAATGTGCATCTCTCTAAGTAAATCCATTTCATATCTATGGCTTTGTCTCTCACTGATTTCTTTCTGTGATGAGTCATAAAGAGCCTGAGCTTCATTGAGTCCTGAGATGAGTTGTGTGATCTCAGACCATGGGTTCAAGTCCCAATCTGGCTTTTGGCTGGGTTTGAGTCCCATCATGTCAGTTCAACTACCACCTCAGGGGCAGTGTTTCACAAGCATTAGCTCTGCTGTGAACTTTCCAACAATTTAAGCATTAGAGTGATGACTGTCTATGTAATCAAGCAGGACCCCATTGGGCCCTGCTGGACACAAGAGTGATTCTGTATTCCTAGTTTCTTATTTGCAGGATCTAGACTTCAGCCTTCTAGACATTCCTGAGTTCCAAAGAATAGATTCAAGCAGTTTCTAGCCAGCAAAGTAAGGAAATGCAGAAACAAAGGAAGAACAATCAAGAAGCTGTAGTGCAGCCGTGAAAAACAGGATCCTGGTTCCTTCTCAAGGGATATACATTAAGTGTCTTTGACTACTTCTGTAGGAACTAAAGCCCCCACACAGGTGGAGGATGGCAACTTTAGATTGAATCCAAGATTCCTGGAATACTGACCTGTTACTTCACCACTGACCAGTCAGAAGGAGTCATACACCCTGCAACCGTCATCCCAAATTTTGGCCTGTAAAAACTTTTCCCTAAGAAGCACTGGAGAGTTGGGGTTTTTGAACATAAGCCACCTATTCTCCTTGCTTTGCCCTACAGTAAGCCTTTCTCTGCTCCAAACTCTGATGTTTGGGTTTGTTTGGACTTACTGTGCATCTGTGCCTGTGTGGTCAGTTGCTGAGTCATGCCTGACTCTTTGAGATCCTGTGGACTGTAGCCTGGTCGGCTCCTCTGTCCATGGGATTTTCCTGACAAGAGTACTGGAGTGGGTTTCTATTTCCTCCTCCAGGAGATCCCCTCACCCAGGGGTCCGATTCGCACCTCCTGCATTGGCAGGTGGTTTCTTTACCACTGAGCCACACAAACTTTTGTTCGGTATCATTTACTATGGGGATATCTAGACATCCACCCACATAGTGAATATTCGTCATGACCATGCAACTTAACAGCAAGTTTCCTTACATTTCATTGCCTTCAGAGTGTGGAACCAGAACTCTGAAACTGTCTACTCAGATAATCACTATTTGTCTAATTCTTTATGAGTACTGAACACATCTGTCCCCTATATGTTAGTTTTCTATTGCTGCATGACGAATTATCACAAACATCATGGCTTAACACAGTTTCTCTAGGTCATGATTAAGGAGCATGGTGGAGTATGATGTGGTTCTGTTACCAAATCAAGTCCGACTGCTCTTTGCTCAAAAATCAATAATTGAGAGAGAGAGAGAGACAAATGTTAGAAAGGAGTTGCTTTTAAACAGAATGTCAACATTCTGGGAAGATGGTGGATTTGTTGTCTCCTGAAAACCATCTCCAGTGATTCTGCTCCTCCCTGAAAGTTTTTAAAGGGAAAAAGGGAAGTAATCTCAGTTAATCATTGAAATGATGAGAGTTAGAGTTGTCACCATCCCCTATTATACAGGCTCATGTGCAGGCTTGCCAACTTCTTGTGATTTTTTTTTTAGATGCTATTTTGTTCACATAGTTTATTCACAAAATTACGGAAGGGGAAGAGATCTGATCATTGGTTAATTCATTTCTACTTCTTTGATCTACAGAAAGAGCCAGCAGATTAGGCAAGATATTGTGTGATCGAAAGATTTGAAAGGTATGCCAGGACCAGAGATAAATAGAGCATGAGGGTGCCTGGTTAAGGTTAGTGACAAAAGGGTGCACCCTGCAGTGAGCTCTTTCATGCCGAAAGCTGCTCACAAATCCCCACTTGTTAGAACATCATCCATTTCTATGGGATTATGGGCAAAGGTTGGTCTTCTATAACTCTATCACGCTGACATAGGGCACCATGTTCTTGAGTGGAAAATATTGACATGGGTCTGTACCATCTCTTTGGTGACGATTATAGTTGTCCATTTACATGTAAAGGCAGAACAAGCTACAATTATTTTGATGTCCACAAATATATAGATTATTATGAACTATAGTGTTAATCCCATTCTCTTAAGGCCAGTTCTTGGAATTGTGCTAGCCATAGATTCAGTATTACTCAATATGGAGCAGTTCATAGCATGGTTGCAATCCAGTCATCTTGCAGTTGTTTTCCCCCTCTGATGTCAGTTGCACTATCTATAGAACAACTCAGGAACATGCATCAGACATGAGTCTGTGATTCTGTTGTCCTAATCATTAGCTGCTTGAGCCTTCTCATTTGTGACTCAGGAAGGCCTGGAAGACTTCAGCTTTTCTATAAAGAAAAGGCAGAAAATATGAAAGGGGCCTTTTTACTGGGGTGAGGCAGGTGGCACAGGGTTCTGCTTGGTTCTGGTTGGATTTTTGCTTAAGCTCCCATCAGGCTGAAAATCCAGGTGTTAGTATTGTAGTTCATGTGGGGATTGGAGTCATCTTCTAGTCTCTCTGGTTGTTGGTTGAATTAATTTACTTGTAGGACTGGGGTCGTCTTTCTCTTACTAGCTGTCAGCAGAGGACCCAGCTCCTAGAGGCTGCCTGAAGCTTCTTGCCACATGGATCCCACAGGCAATTCACGAAAGGAATGTTTGGTTTCTGCTAGACCAGCCAGAACATAGCTCTTTGATTTCCACTTCTCTTGCAGTGCCAGAGAAAATGGCTTTTAAAGGGCTTATATGAATAGGCCAGTCTCACTTTGATAATCACACTGTCTTAAAGTCAAGTGATTTGGGAACTTAATTACATCTGTAAGACCCCTTCACTATAGGACCTTAGATATATCCAACTGAATACAGAGTTCCAGGTAAAAGCAAGGAGAGATAAGAAGGCCTTCTTCAAAGAACAGAACAAAGAAGTAGAGGAAAACAATAGAATTGAAGAGACCAGGTATCTTATCAAGAAAACTGGAGATACCAATATAATATTTCATCCTAGAATGGATATGATAAAGGGCAGAAATGGTAAAGACCTAACAGAGGCAGAAGAGATTAAGAAGTGGCAAGAATACACAGAAGACCTATACAAAAAAAGTCTTAAGGATTGGAATAACCACTCACGTAGAGCCAGACATCCTGGAGTGTGAAGTCAAGTGGGCCTTAGGAAGCATCACCATGAACAAACCTAGTGGAGGTGATGGGATACCAGCTGAGCTATTTAAAATCCTAAAAGATGATGCTGTTAAAGTGCTGCACTCAATATGTCAGCAAATTTGGAAAACTCAGCAATGGCCACAAGAAAGGTCAATTTTCATTCCAATCCCAAAGAAGTTCAATTCAGTTCAGTCACTCAGTCGTGTCTGACTCTTTGCGACCCCATGAATCGCAGCACGCCAGGCCTCCCTGTCCATCACCATCTCCTGGAGTTCACTCAGACTCACATCCATCGAGTCCGTGATGCCATCTCATCCTCGGTCGTCCCCTTCTCCTCCTGCCCCCAATCCACCCCAGAATCAGAGTCTTTTCCAATGAGTCAACTCTTCGCATGAGGTGGCCAAAGTACTGGAGCTTCAATTTAGCATCATTCCTTCCAAAGAAATCCCAGGGCTGATCTCCTTCAGAATGGACTGGTTGGATCTCCTTGCAGTCCAAGGGACTCTCAAGAGTCTTCTCCAACACCACAGTTCAAAAACCTCAATTCTTTGGCGCTCAGCCTTCTTCACAGTCCAACTCTCACATCCATACATGACCACAGGAAAAACCATAGCCTTGACTAGACGGACCTTAGTCAGCAAAGTAATGTCTCTGCTTTTGAATATGCTATCTAGGTTGGTCATAACTTTTCTTCCAAGGAGTAAGCATCTTTTAATTTCATGGCTGCAGTCACCATCTGCAGTGATTTTGGAGCCAAGAAAAATAAAGTCTGACTCTGTTTCTACTGTTTCCCCATCTATTTCCCATGAAGTGATGGGACCAGATGCCATGATCTTTGTTTTCTGAATGTTGAGCTTTAAGCCAACCTTTTCACTCTCCTCTTTCACTTTCATCAAGAGGCTTTTTAGTTCCTCTTCACTTTCTGCCATAAGGGTGGTGTCATCTGCATATCTGAGGTTATTGAGATTTCTCCCAACAGTCTTGATTCCAGCTTGTGTTTCTTCCAGTCCAGCGTTTCTCATGATGTACTCTGCATGTAAGTTAAATAAGCAGGGTGACAATATACAGCCTTGATGGACTCCTTTTCCTATTTGGAACCAGTCTGTTGTTCCATGTCCAGTTCTAACTGTTGCTTCCTGACTTGCATACAGATTTCTCAAGAGGCAGGTTAGGTGGTCTGGTATTCTCATCTCTTTCAGAATTTTCCACAGTTTCTTGTGATCCACACAGTCAAAGGCTTTGGCATAGTCAATAAAGCAGAAATAGATGTTTTTCTGGAACTCTCTTACTTTTTCCATGATCCAGCTGATGTTGGCAATTTGATCTCTGGTTCCTCTGCCTTTTCTAAAAGCAGCTTGAACATCAGGAAGTTCACGGTTCACGTATTGCTGAAGCCTGGCTTGGAGAATTTTGAGCATTACTTTACTAGTATGTGAGATGAGTGCAATTGTGTGGTAGTTTGAGCATTCTTTGGCATTGCCTTTCTTTGGAATTGGAATGAAAACTGACCTTTTCCAGTCCTGTGTCCACTGCTGAGTTTTCCAAATTTGTTGTCATATTGAGTGCAGCACTTTCACAGCATCATCTTTCAGGATTTGAAACAGCTCCACTGGAATTCCATCACCTCCACTAGCTTTGTTCACAGTGATGCTTTCTAAGGCCCACTTGACTTCACATTCCAAGATGTCTGGCTCTAGATTAGTGATCACATCATCATGATTATCTGGGTGGTGAAGATCTTTTTTGTATAGTTCTTCCATGTATTCTTGCCACCTCTTCTTAATATCTTCTGCTTCTGTTAGGTCCATACCATTTCTGTCCTTTATTGAGCCCATCTTTGCGTGAAATGTTCCCTTTGTATCTCTAATTTTCTTGAAGAGATCTCTAGTCTTTCCCATTCTGTTGTTTTCCTCTATTTCTTTGCATTGATCGCTGAAGAAGGCTTTCTTATCTCTTCTTGCTATTCCTTGGAACTCTGCATTCAGATGCTTATATCTTTCCTTTTCTCCTTTCTTTTCACCTCTCTTCTTTTCACAGCTATTTGTAAGGTCTCCCCAGACAGCCATTTTGCTTTTTTGCATTTCTTTTTCATGGGGATGGTCTTGATCCATGTCTCCTGTACAATGTCACGAACCTCATTCCATAGTTCACCAGGCACTGTACCTATCAGATCTAGACCCTTAAATCTATTTCTCACTTCCACTGTATAATCATAAGGGATTTGATTTAGGTCATACCTGAATGGTCTAGCGGTTTTCCCTACTTTCTTCAGTTTAAGTCTGAATTTGGCAATCAGGTGTTCATGATCTGAGCCACAGTCAGCTCCTGGTCTTGTTTTGTTGATTGTATAGAGCTTCTCCATCTTTGGCTGCAAAGAATATAATCAATCTGATTTTGGTGTTGACCATCTGTTGATGTCCATGTGTAGAGTCTTCTCTTGTGTTGTTGGAAGAGGCTGTTTGCTATGACCAGTGCATTTTCTTGGCAAAACTGTATTAGTCTTTGCCCTGCTTCATTCCGCATTCCAAGGCCAAATTTGCCTGTTACTCCAGGTGTTTTTTGACTTCCTACTTTTGCATTCCAGTCCCCTATAATGAAAAGGACATCTTTTTTGGGTGTTAGTTCTAAAAGATCTTGTAGGTCTTCATAAAACCGTTCAACTTCAGTTTCTTTAGCGTTACTGGTTGGGGCATAGACTTGAATAACTGTGATATTGAATGGTTTGCCTTGGAGACAAACAGAGTTCATTCTGTCGTTTTTGAGACTGCATCCAAGTACTGCATTTTGGACTCTTTTGTTGACCATGATGGCTACTCCATTTCTTCTGAGGGATTCCTGCCCTCAGTAGTAGATATAATGGTCATCTGAGTTAAATTCACCCATTCCAGTCCATTTTAGTTTGCTGATTCCTAGAATGTTGACGTTCACCCTTGCCATCTCTTGTTTGACCACTTCCAATTTGCCTTGATTCATGGACCTGACATTCCAGGTTCCTATGCAGTATTGCTCTTTACAGCATCAGATCTTGCTTCTGTCACCAGTCAAATCCAACAACTGTGTATTGTTTTCGCTTTGGCTCCATCCATTCTTTCTGGAGTTATTTCTCCACTGATCTCCAGTTGCATATTGGGCACCTAATGACATGGGCAGTTCCTCTTTTGGTATCCTTTCATTTTGCCTTTTCATACTGTTCTTGGAGTTCTCAAGGCAAGAATACTGAAATGGCTTGCCATTCCCTTCTCCAGTGGACCACATTCTGTCAGGCCTCTCCACCATGACCCGCCCATATTGGGTTGCTCCATTGGCATGGCTTGGTTTCACTGAGTTAGACAAGGCTATGGTCCTAGTGTGATAAGACTGACTAGTTTTCTGTGAGTATGGTTTCAGTGTGTCTGCCTTCTGATGCCCTCTTGCAACACTTAGGGCAGTGCCAAAGAAAGGTGTTCAAACTACCAGACAATTGTGCTCATTTTGCATGCTAGTAAGATTATGGTCAAATTCCTTCAAGCTAGGCTACAGCAGTACGTGAACCGAGAACTTCCAGATGTACAAGCTGGATTTAGAAAAGGGATAGAAATCAGAGATCAAATTGTCAACATTTGTTGGCTCACAGAGAAAGCAAGGGAATTCCAAAAAAAAATCTACTTATGATTTATTGACTATGCCAAAGCCTTTGACTGTGTGGATCACAACAAATTGTGGAAAATTCTTAAAGAGATGGGAATACTAGAGCACCTTACCTATTTCCTGAGAAACCTGATGCGAGTCAATAAGCAATAGTTAAAGCTGAACATGAAACAGTGACTGGTTCAAAACTGGGAAAGGAATACGACAAGGCTGTATATCGTTGCCCTATTTATTCAACTCCCTTGCAGAATACATTGAGAGAAGTAATTCTTCAGTTCAGTTCAGTTGCTCAGTCATGTCTGACTCTTTGTGACCCAATGGAGTGCAGCACACCAGGCTTCTCTGTCCATCACCAACTCCTGGAGCTCAAACTCATGTCCATCGAGTCAGTGATGCCATCCAACCATCTTACCCTCTGTCGCCCCCTTCTCCTCCTGCCTTCAATCTTTCCCAGCATCAGGATCTTTTCAGATGAGTCAGTTCTTTGCATGAGGTGGCCACAGTATTGGAGTTTCAGCTTCAGCATCAGTCCTTCCAATGAATATGCAGGACTGATTTTCTTTAGGATTGACTGGTTGGATCTCCTTGCCATCCAAAGGACTCTTAAGAGTCTTCTCCAACACCACAGTTCAAAAGCATCCAATTCTTAGGTACTCAACTTTCTTTATAGTCCAACTCTCACATCCATACATGACTACTGGAAAAGCAATAGCTTTGACTAGATGGACCTTTGTTGGCAAAGTAATACCTCTGCTTTTTAATATACTGTCTAGGTTTGTCATAGCTTTTCTTCCAAGGAGCAAGCATCTTTTAATTTCATGGTATCTACAGTGATTTTGGGGCCCAAGAAAATTAAGTCTGTCACTGTTTCTAATTCTTAGGTAGGTTGATAAGAAGTCTGGGGTCCCTGAGGAGGAGAAAGAGGTATGGGCCTCTTGAGGAGAAAGGGACAAACTTTTTTCTATATTGCTTTGTCTTAGTCACATAAGATTTGTCTTAAGCTCTGAGTTGTTATGACAACAATCTTTAACACTAACTTTTTTCAAACCCAGAGCTAATGATTACACAACAAAACAACTCATCTTGCTCAAGGGTATGTTTTTCCTTAAGCTCTGTACTAATGATTATATGACAACAATGAATCTTGCTCAAGGATATGTTTCTTCTTAACAGGAACCTTCTGACTACTCTTGTTATCTTAAGACATATGACTGAGTCTGGTAAAAGTATGTAAAGCCTTGATAAGACTAGCAAGGGGGCCACTCTCCTTTCCCCTTCTGATGTCTATGTCAGAAGCTTTTTCTGTCCTTTTTCACCACAGTAAAACTTTTGCCACACAGAAAGCTCTTAGTGATCAAGCCTGGTCTCTGATCCCAAAGCTAAATCTTCGGAGATCACCAATCCAACATCATTCACCATAAGCTATCAACATCATGCGAAAGGTTGGGCTGGATGAATTACAATCTGTTATCAAGATTGCTGAGAGAACTATTCTGAGATATGCAGATGATACCATCTCAGATATGCAGGGGATACCACCCTAATGGCAGAAAGTAAAGAGGAATTAAAGAGCCTCTTGATGAAGGTGAAAGAGGAGAGTGAAAAACTGGCTTAAAACTCAGCATTCAGAAAAGTAAGATCATGGCATCTGGTCCCATCACTTCATGGCAAATAGAAGGGGAAAAAGTGGAAGCAGTGACAGAGTTTATTTTCTTGGGCTCCAAAATCACTGTGGATTGAAATTAATGAAAGCAATGAAATTAAAAACTGCTTCTCCTTGGAAGAGATGCTATGACAAACCTAGACAGCATATTAAAAAGCAGAGGCATCACTTTGCCGACATAGGTGTGTACAGTCAAAGCTATGGTTTTTCCAGTAGTCATGTATGGATGTGAGATCTGGACCATAAAGAAGGCCGAGTGATGAAGAATTGATGCTTTTGACTTGTGGTGTTGGAGAAGACTCTTGAGAGTCCCTTGGACAGAAAGATCAAACCATTCAATCCTAAAGGAAATCAATCATGAATATTCACTGGAAGGACTGATTCTGAAGCTGAAGCTCCAAATATTGGCCACCTGATGCGAAGAGCCAACTCATTGAAAAAGACACTGATTCTGGGAAAGGTTGCAGGCAAAAGAGAAGAGGGTGGTAGAGGATGAGATGGTTAGATAGTATCACTGATTCATTGGACATGAATTTCATTGAACTCCAGGATATAAGAGAAGGACAGGGAAGCCTGACCTGCTCCAGTCCATGGAGTTGCAAAGTGTTGGACTCAACTTAGTAACAGAACAACAACAACACAGTACCTAGATTTCTGCATGACTGAGCAACTGAGAAAAGGTACATGTATGCCAAAGGCAGGGAATCTTGGGAAGCTGTCAGTTTGTTCAGGCTGCTTAACAAAATACCATGGATTGGGCAGCTTATAAACAACAGAAATTTATTTCTCACTGTCCTGGAGGCTGGGACCTCGAAGATCATGGTATCAGTATGATCAGGTCTTTTATTTTCTTGGGCTCCAAAATCACTGTGGACAGTGACTAAAGTCATGAAATTAAAAGATGCTTGCATAATCTTTCCATTGTTTCCTTCCATGCATCTCTTATTTATAGTGGCCTCTTTGTTAATCTGTCACAATGCTGGATCAGTTACTAGATGCAGTAAGGAAAGCTTGAAGCATTCCAGTGTTTCCTAACACTTATGTACTCCCAGTTTCCTATCCTACTCCATTGGATTACTACCCACTACCTGCCTAGGATATTCACTGTGAACAATGGACTGCTATGTCCCATGTTTACTTGTTTCCCCACCTCCTGGAGTGACAGGATTCTGAACAATAGAGAGGGAAAGACTAGAACAATGGAAGGGGAAAAATAATACAATGGGTAAGACTAGAGATCTCTTCAAGAAAATTGGAGATACTAAGGGAATATTTCATGCAAAGATGAGCACAATAAAGGACAGAAATGGTATAGACCTAACAGAAGCAGAATATGTTAAGAAGAGGTGGCAAGAATACACGGAAGAACTATACAAAAAAGATCTTCATGACCCAGATAACCACGGTGGTGTGATCATTCACCTAGAGCCAGACATCCTGGAATGTGAAGTCAAGTGGGCCTTAGGAAGCATCACTATGAATAAAGCTAGTGGAGGTGATAGAATTCCAGTTGAGCTATTTCCAATCCTAAAAGATGATGCTGTGAAAGTACTGCAATCAATATGCCAGCAAAGGTGGAAAACTCAGCAGTGGCCACAGGACTGGAAAAGGTCAGTTTTCATTCCAATCCCAAAGAAAGGCAATGCCAAAGAATGCTCAAACTACCGCACAGTTGCACTCATCTCACATCCTAGCAAAGTAATGTTCAACATTCTCCAAGCGAGGCTTCAACAGTACGTGAACTGAGAACTTCCAGATGTTCCAGCCAGATTTAGAAAAGGCAGAGGAACCAGAGATCAAATTGCCAACATTCACTGGATCATCGAAAAAGCAAGAGTGTCAGATTTACTTCTGCTTTATTGACTATGCCAAGGTCTTTGACTGTGTGAGTCACAACAAACTGCAGAAAATTCTTAAAGAGATGGCACTATCAGACCATCTTACCTTCCTCCTGAGAAATCTGTATGTGGTTCAAGAAGCAACAGTTAGAACTGGATATGGAACAATGTACTGGTTCCAAATTGAGAAAGGAGTATGTTGAGGCTGTGTATTGTCACCCTACTTATTTAACTGATAGGCAGAGTACATGATGTGAAGTGCAGGACTGGATGAAGAACAAGCTAGAATCAGTACTGCCAGGAGAAATATCAATAACCTCAGATATGCAGATGACAAACACTAGCCTTATGGCAGAAAACAAAGAGGAGTTAAGAGCCTCTTGATGAAAGTGAAAGTGGAGAGTGAAAAAGCTGGCTTAAAACTCAACATTCAAAAAACTAAGATCGTGGCATCTGGTACCCTCACTATGGCAAATAGAGGAGGGAACAATGGAAATAGTGACAGACTTTCTTTCTTTGGGTTCCAAAATCACTGCAGATGGTGACTGCAGCCATGAAATTAAAAGATGCTTGCTCCTTGGAAGAAAAGCTATGACCAACTTAGACAGCATATTAAAAAGCAGAGACATTACATTGCTGATAATGGTCCATCTAGTCAGGGCTATGGTTTTTCTAGTAGTCATGTATCAATGTGAGAGTTGAACCATAAAGAAGGCTGAACTCCAAAGAATTGATGCTTTTGAACTGTGGTGTTGGAAAAGACTCTTGAGAATCCCTTAGACTGAAAGGAGATCAAACCAGTTATTCCTAAAGGAAATCAGTCCTGAGTACTCATTGGAAGGACTGATACTGAAGCTGAAGCTCCAATACTTTGTCCACCTGATGGGAAGAGCCGACTCGTTGGAAAAGACCCTGATGCTGGGAAAGACTGAAGGCAGGAGGACAGAGATGAGAGATGACAGAGGACGAGATGTTTGGATGGCATCACCGACTCGATAGACATGAGTTTGAGCAAGCTCTGGGAGTTGGTGATGAACAGGGATGCCTGGTGTGCTGCAGTCCATGGGGTGGCAGAGAGTTAGACATGTCTGAGTGACTGAACTGAACTGAAGTGAACCACCTCCTGGGATAACAGGATTGTTGGTGACTGGAGACTTGGGAGTAATTCTACAAGTCTTGGTTAGTCTTTATTCAGGTCCTGTAAGTATGAATCACACACCCACACCCCACCACACCCCACCCCAGATTGTTTTCCAGTGTGATCAAATGGCTGTCGCCTGTTTCCCTTCATGGAACATAACCCGGAACTTGAGGTGATAACTGAGCTATTTCATGTTTTCTGTGATTTTTGGCCCATAGCTACCACCTGACTCAGATGTAAAGGGAAAATTTCCCAGCTGGCTTTGGGGTGGGGAGGACACTACATAGGCTTACCTCTGGGTGGGGGTAATTGAGGCTGAAGACGATAGGAAATCTGCCAGTTATTCATGGCTAAATAGCTTATGACTAGCTTCCCAGGTAGTGCTATTGGTAAAGAACCTGCCTGCCAATGCAGGAGGCATAAGAGACATGGGTTTGGTCCCTGGGTCGGGAAGATACCCTTGAGAAGGAAATGGCAACCAATTCCAGTATTCTTGCCTGGAAAATTCCATGGACAGAGGAGCCTGACAGGCTAAAGTCCATGGCATCGCAAAGAGTTGGATATGACTGAGAGACTGAACACACCAATAGCTTATGAGACTGCTCTAGCTACTGAGTGGATTAGCCTGAATTCCTTAGCCAGGATGATTTTATTTTTATTTATTATTGTTGTTATTGTTATTTTAACCAGAGTACATTTAGGTCACAGAACTGATCTTCACAATCTTATAGCCAAAGGACTGTCTGTGTCCTAATCAACACAACGTATTTTTATGAATCATGATTAGTGGCAGGTAGGATAATCCATATTCTGCATGTGGGGGAAGGCAGTATAGTTATCTGTTGTATTCAGAACTCTGGGACCTCATTTCTTGTCTGAGTCTAAGCTCCCTAAGGCCCTGGTTCAGGAAAGGACTATTCATGGCTTTCCTTATTCCAAAGGTTTTCAAAGTGTGGTTCCTGCACCAGCAATATTAACATCACCAGAGAACTCTTCTGAAATGCAAATTCTCATTGACCTCTGTGGATCTGCAGTCTGCAGATGAGCCCTCAAGGTGGCTCCAACAGTTCAACTTTGATAACGCTGCCCTAGAAACTATACTAACCATTCTCCAGTGTTGCCTATAGCTTGAAATGGTATATATTACTAATGGAATGGGGTATGATGCATACAGGCCACACCAAGATTGGAGGTGGAGAACAACAGTGGTTGAGAAATAAGGGCTAACTTGCCTAAGATTCTTTGCAGCCTTCCCTGGTGGCTCAGCTGGTAAAGAATCTGCCTGCAATGTGGGAGATCTGGGTTTGATCACTGGGTTGGGAAGATTCCCTGGAGAAGGGAAAGGCTACCCACTCCAGTATTCTGGCCTGGAGAATTGCACGGACTGTATAGTCTATGTGGTTGCAAAGGGTCAGACACGACTGAGTGACTTTCACTTTGCAGGCTGGCCTCCCAGAAGAGTTAGCTTTTGAGCCATGGAAACTAGCTACATTTGAATGCTTAAGGAAATCAATTGTACTAGAATGCTTGTCTACCATATCAAGACATGGCCTTTACTCCTTACTTTGTCAGGAAAGAGCCTGTGCACTCCTGTCTAATGTATGATGAAGTGGTGAACAGGGCTAGGAGCCATCTATTGAATCACACCATCTATTGAATCACAGCCTTGTCAGGCAGCCACTCTGTGGTTTTTAAATCTCTTTCTTTGTGAAGAAACAACCTTCCTTACTGGCAGTGTGTAAGGAGGGAGTTGGTTAAGAGACACTGTATAGCCATATTCATGCCAGTACCAGGATCACTTTTATTCCTGTGTGCTGACTCCAAATGCAGTGAGCAACAGGGGCTTCTAAACCTGTTGTTGGTTTCTTCCTGTAAATCCTATTCTAGAGGCCTGGTGTATATACTATCTGATCATCTGGGTTTGTTTGCTCTATGTTATTCAGTTGTATGAATTTGTGGACATTATTTATTCATTCTTCTGTTGAGCATTTGAGTTATTTGCTAATTGGGGCTATGACACGTAATGTTGCTGTGAACTTTACTGTGAATGTTGCTGCGAACATTCTTGTATGTTTATCCTGCCCATAAGCACACATTTATCTAGAAGATACCCTAGGTGTGGAATTATTAGATCACAGGGCACAGACCTCTTCAACATTTTAAGATAATGCCTAAGAGTTTTCCAAGGAAGTTATACCAATTTAGTCTCCCACCAGTGTGGGACTCCTTACAAATTGCTCAACCTTGTACTCACATTTGATACTGTCAGACCATTTCATTGTAACCAATCTGGTGTGTCTGTTGTAGTATTTCATAATGCTTTTACTCTTTTGTGAAGTGCCTTTTCAAATCTTTTCCTCATTTTTCTCCACTTTGTCATTTAAAAATATTTTATGTGTTGAAATTCTTTGCATGTTCTGGGTAATTATTGTTTTTATATTTGTGTTATACAATACTTTGTTTCTTGTCTTTAAAATTTAACTTCATTTTGAGATAATTATAGAATCACATGAAATGTAAGAAACAATACAGAGGTATTCCACATACTCTTTATCCAGTGTCCTACCTGGTAATACCCTGCAAAACTATCGGACAGTGTAACAATCAGAATGTTGACACTGATGTAATAAAAATGCAAACATTTCTACTACTACATATTATTTATAGCCACGTCTACTTCACTCCTGCCTCATACATCTTTATTATAATTTCCTTCTTTCTGCTAGCTTTGGATTTATTTTGCTCTTTTTCTGATTTCTTGTGATGAGAGCTTAGGTTATTGATTTGCAACTTCCTGTTTTCTAATTTATGCATTTAGTGCAATAAATATCCCTCTCAGCACAGCCTTAGGTATGTCCCACAATTTTTTTGTATTGTACCTTCACTTTCACTCAGTTCAGTGTGTTTTAAAAATTTATCTTGAGGCTTACTCTATGACCCATTGATTATTTAGAAGTGTGTGGTTTAGTTTCCAAATATTTGTAGATTTTTATGTTATCTTTCTGTTATGATTTCCAGTTTGATTCCAGTGTATGAGACAATATGCTCTGTATGACTTAAGACCTTTTAAATTTGTTGAGGTTTGTTTTAAAGCACAGAATATGGCCAATGTTTTATATGTGCTATACACACTTGAATGCATATGCTGATACTGTTGAGTGGAATATTCTATAAACATCAATTAGATCTTGTTTGTTTATGTTGTTGTTGAATTCTAAATATTTGCTGATTCTCAATCTAATTGTCCTATCCATTGTGATTTGGGTGTTAAAGACTTGAACTGTTATTGTGGATCTGTCCTTTTCTCCTTTCAGTTCTACCAATTTTTCATTAACATGTTTTTCAATTCTATTGTCTGCTGCAAATACACATTTAGAATTGCTATATCTTCTTCGTGGATTATTGACCCTTTTATCACTATATAATGCCCTTCTATTTCTAGTAATAATCTTTGTTCTGAAATATAATTTATCTGATATGAATGTAGCCTCTTCTGATTTCCTTTGATTCATGATAAAAGTTACATGATAAAACTTTTTCCATTCATTTACTTTAATCCAGCCTGTATTGTTATATATGAAGTGAGTATCTTGAAGACAGCATATAGTTGGCTCATAAATCCTATTCTTCACCTTATACAAGGGACATCATACAAAAATCAGGTCTATGAAATGAGTACAATGGTAGTATTTAAGTCTCCAGGGAAATAAAATGATGTATGCAAGGCTTTTAACACAATCCCTGACACATAGCAAATGCAGTCCTATTTTATAGTGCTTGGAATTATGTGGGTTGTCAGGAGGCTTGGAAGAAAAGCTATGACAAACCTAGACAAAGTATTAAAAAGCGGAGACATCACTTTGCTAACAAAGGTCTGTATAGTCAAAGCTGTGGTTTTTCCAGTAGTCACATACAGATATGTGAGTTGGACTATAAAGAAGCTGAGTGCCGAAGAATTGATACTTTCAAACTGTGGTGCTGGAGAAGACTCTTGAGAGTCCCTTGGACTGCAAGGAGATCAAACCAGTCAATCCTAGAGGGCGGTCCAAAGATGGCGGAGGAATAGGATGGGGAGACCACTTTCTCCCCCACAAATTCATCAAAAGATCATTTGAATTTTCAGCAAATACCACAAAACAACTTCTGAACACTGGCAGAGGACACCAGCCATCTAGAAAGGCAGCCCATTCTCTTCGAAAGGAGGTAGGACAAAATATAAAAGACAGAAAGAGAGGCAAAAGATCTAGGGATGGAGACCTGTCCTGGGGAGGGAGTTGTGAAGCAAGAGAAGTTTCCACACAGTAGGAAACCCTCTCACAGGCAGGTCTGTGGGGAGTTTTGGAATCTCAGAGGGCAACATAACCGGGAGGAAAAAACAAAACAAAACAAAACACCACAGAGTAAGCGCCTAACTTGCAACTGCCAGTGAAGGAACCCAGATGCTTGCGAAGGCCACTAGCAAGCGGGGGCTGGGCAGGGAGGCATGGGCTGCGTCATAGGTCCTCAGGGTAAGGACGGGGCCTGAATGCCCTGAGGACAATCTGAGGGAGCCAATGTGAGATAGAAATCCAAACTGTGGGATTGCCAGAGAGAAAAAAAAAGAACTTTTCTGTAAAAGGGTCTAACGCGCAGGCTGGCCTGCTACTGAACAAAGAATTGAGCAAATCTCGAAGGAGAGCTAGCTGGCTACTTACAGGCCCCTCCCCTGCCAGAGGCAGAGAGGCAGTTGTGCCATAGCCAGAGCTGGAAGGCAAGGGGCTGCTACAATCTTGGGCCCAGAGACAGCATCTTCCACCAAACTGTGAGCAAGCTCCCAGTTGCTAACCACGTCTTCCTGGGATCCTGGATGGTTGACATCAGCCAGGAGGGTCACAGCCTGAGATCAGCTCCCCAGAGGAGACACACGGCACCCCTGAGATGGTGCTCTTGCAGTGCCCCTGGGAAACTGAGCGAGCGGCTGGAAACGGGGAGGTGATTAAGATGCACAGCCCACCTGGGACAGTGCACTTGCCAGACACCTGGTTGCCTGAGCTGCTTGGACCTGGGAAGGGCACAAAGCACATGCTTAACCGGGTCTGTGTCCTTGCGGAGTACCCGAGAACCTGAGAGGCTTAGACCTGGGAAGTGCATGAAACACAGGGCCCACTTGGGTGAGTGCCTTTGCAGGGTACCCTGGAGCTTGAGCAGTGTAAACCTGGGAGCACACGCTGCCTTGGGCTGTGGCAAACCCAGTGTGGTCCATACACCGTGAGCACTCCCCACACATGCCAGTGATACTTGTTTGCAGTGTCGCTCCCTCCCCACAACACAACTGAACAAGTGAGCCTAAATAAGTGACCACCTTCGCCCCCTTGTGTCAGGGCGGAAGTGAGGCCCTGAAGAGACTTGCAAACAGAGGAAGGCAAAATAAACGAAGACGAGGGAACCGTTCTGGAAGTGACAGATGCAACAGATTAAAACCCTGTAGTTAACACTGTGCATTGGAGGGGGCCTGTGGACCTTGAGAAGAAGTACAAGCTGGAACAAGGAACTATCTGAAATTGAATTGACCCCACACTGCCCACAACAGCTCCAGAGAAATTCCTAGATATATTTTTACTAGTATCACTTTTAAATTTTTTAAAACAAATTTAAATTCTTTACTACTCCTTTAATTTTCATTCACTATTACCTTGGAAAAAAGACCCTATTTTTAAAGCAAATTTCATATATATATTTAATTTTTGTATTTTTTATATTGTATTTTTGAGAGCCTAACCTCTGTTCTAGATTTTTAATCTTTGCTTTTTGGTATTTGTTATCAATTTTGTACCTTTAAGAATCTAATCTTCAGTATCCATTTTCACTTAGGGATGTGATTGCTGGCTTGATTGCTCTCTCCCCTTTTGACTGCCCCTTTTCTTCTCAGGGTCACCTCTATTTCCTTCCTCCCCCTTCTCTTCTCTAATTAACTCTGTGAATCTCTCTGGGTGTTCCAGACTGAGGAGAAAACTTAGGGAGCTGATTACTGGCTAGATTGCTCTCTCCCCTTTTGACTACACCTCTTCTCTTCCTAGTCACCTCTATCTCCCTCCTCCCTCTTCTCTTCTCTGTGTAACTCTGTGAATCTCTCTGGGTGTCCCTCGCTGTGGAGAATTGTTTCACCATTAACCTAGATGTTTTATTGTCAGTGCTATATGGATGGAGAAGTTTTGAGGCTACTGTAAGAGAAGGACTGAAAACCAGAGGCAGGAGGCTTAACTCCAAAACTTGAGAACATCAGAGAACTCCTGATTCCAGGGAACATTAATAGACAAGAGGTCACCCAAAAGTCTCCATACCTACACTGAAACCAATCTCCACCCAAGAGCCAACAAATTCTAGTGCAAAACAAACCATGCTAATTCTCCAGCAAAGCAGGAACACAACCCTGAGCATTAAAAGACAGGCTGCCCAAAGCCATGCCAGACCCATAGACACCCCAAAACTCACTACTGGACACTTCATTGCAATCCAGAGAGAAAAGATCCAGCTCCACCACCAGAACACAGTTGCAAGCTGCCCCAACCAGGAAACCTTGATAAGCCACTAGTCCAACCCCACCCACAGGGAGCAGACTCCACAATAAAGAGGAATCATGAACTTCCAGCCTATAGAAAGGGCACTCCAAACACAGGAATCTAAAGAAAATGAAAAGGCAGAGAAACATTCAGCAGGTAAAGGAACATGATAAATACCCACCAAATTGAACAAAAGAGGAGGAGATAGGGAGTCTACCTGAAAAAGAATTCAGAATAATGGTAGTAAAGATGATCCAAAATCTTCAAAACAAATGGAGTTACAGATAAATAGACTAGAGACAAGGATTGAGAAGATGCAAGAAATGTTTGACAAGGACCTAGAAGAAACAAAGAAGAGTCAATCAATAGTGAAAAATGCAATAACTGAGATCAAAAGCACTCTGGAGGGAACCAACAGTAGAAGAACTGAGGCAGAAGAGAGGATATGTGAGGTGGAAAATAAAATGGTGGAAATAAATGAACCAGAGAGGAAAAAAGAAAAAAAGAAATGACAACCTTGTAGACCTCTAGGACAATGTTAAACATCCCAACATTCAAATCATAGGTGTCCCAGAAGAAAAAGACAAAAAGAAAGGGCATGAGAAAATACTTGAGGAGATAATAGTTGAAAACTTCCATAAAATAGGGAAGGAAATAGCCACCCAAGCCCAAGAAACCCAGAGAGTCCTAAATAGGATAAACCCAAGGCAAAACACCACAGTTCAGTTCAGTTTAGTTGCTAAGTCATGTTCGACTCTTTGTGACCCCATGGACTGCAGCACACCAGGCTGCCCTTCCCATCACCAACTCCTGGAACTTACTTAAACTCATGTCCATCGAGTCAGTGAAGCCATCAAACCATCTCATCCTCTGTTGTCCCCTTCTCCTCATGCCTTCAATCTTTCCCAGCCTCAGGGTCTTTTCAAATGAGTCAGTTCTTCGCATCAGGTGGCCAAAATATTGGAGTTTTAGCTTCAGCATCAGTTCTTCCAATGAGTATTCAGGACTCATTTCCTTTAGCACAGACTGATTGGATCTCCTTTCTGTCCAAGGGACTCTCAAGAGTCTTCTCCAACACCAGAGTTCAAAAGCATCAATTCTTCATCACTCGGCCTTCTTTATGGTCCAGATCTCACATCCATACATGACTACTGGACAAACCACAGCTTTGACTGTACACACCTATGTCGGCAAAGTGATGCCTCTGCTTTTTAATATGCTGTCTAGGTTGGTCATAGCTTTTCTTCCCAGGAGCAAGCATCTTTTAATTGCATAGCTGCAGTCACTATCTGCAGTGATTTTGGAGACCCCAAAGTAAAGTCTGTCACTGTTTCCACTGTTTTCCCATCTATTTGCCATGAAGTGATGGGACAAGATGCCATGATCTTAGCTTTCTGAATGCTGAGTTTTAAGTCAACTTTTTCATGCTCCTCTTTTACTTTTATCAAGAGGCTCTTTAGTTCTTCACTTTCTGCCATAAGAGTGGTGTCATCTGCATATCTGAGGTTATTGATATTTCTCCCAGCAATCTTGATTCCAGCTTGTGCTTCTTCCAGCCCAGCATTTCTCATGATGAACTCTGCATATAAGTTACATAAGCAGGATGACAATATATATCCTTGATGTACTCCTTTCCTGATTTGGAACCAGTCTGTTGTTCCATGTCCAGTTCTAACTATTTCTTCTTGTTCTTCATACAGATTTCTCAGGAGGCAGGTCAGGTGGTCTGGTATTCCCATCTCTTGAAGAATGTTCCACAGTTTGTTGTGATACACAACAATTTTGGCATAGTCAATAAAGCAGAAGTAGATGTTTTTCTGGAACTCCCTCACTTTTTCAATGATCCAGTGGATGTTGGCAATTTGTCTGATTCCTCTGCCTTTTCTAAATCCAGCTTGAACATCTGGAAATTCATGGTTCACATACTGTTGACACCTGGCTTGGAGAATTTTGAGCATTACTTTGCTAGCGTGTGAGATGAGTGCAATTGTGCAGTCATTTGAGCATTCTTTGGCATTGCCTTTCTTTGGGATTGGAATGAAAACTGAGCTTTTCCAGTCCTGTGGCCACTGCTGAGTTTTCCAAATTTGTTGGCATATTGAGTGCAGTACTTTCACAGCATCATCTTTTAGGATTTGAAATGGCTCAATTGGAATTCCATTACTTCCAGTAGATTTGTTTATAGTGATGCTTCCTAAGGCCCAATCTTTTAGGATTTGAAATAGCTCAAGTGGAATTCCATCACCTCCACTAACTTTGTTCATAGTGATGGCCCACTAAGGCCCACTTGACTTCACATTCCAGGATGTCTGGCTCTAGGCAAGTAATCCCACCATCGTGACTGCCTGGGTCGTGAAGATCTTTTTTGTATAGTTCTGTATATGGTTGCCACCTCTTCTTAATATCTTCTTCTGTTAGGGCCATACCATTTCTGTCCTTAATCGTGCCCATCTTTTCATGAAATATTCCCTTGATATCTCTAATTTTCTTGAAGAGATCTCTAGTCTTTCCCATTCTATTGTTTTCCTCTGTTTCTTTGCATTGATTACTGAGACTTGTATGTGAGTGTCCAGGAGTCTCTGGCAGAGGCATGAGTCAGCAGTGGCCTGCTGCAGGGTTGGGGGCACTGAGTGTAGCAGTGTGCATGGGACCTTTTGAAGGAAGTGGCCATTATCTTCATTACTTCCACCGTAATTTGACCTCAGGTCAAATAACAGGGAGCTAACACAGCCTTGCCCATCAACAGAAAATCGGATTAAAGATTTACTGAGCATGGCCCCGCCCATCAGAACAAGACCCAGTTTCCCCCTGTCAGTCTCTCCCATGAGGAAGCTTCCATAAGCCTCTTATCCTTCTCCATCAGAGGGCAGACAGACTGAAAACCACAATCACAGAATACTAACCAATCTGATCACATAGACCACGTCTTGTCTAACTCAGTGAAACTATGAGCCATGCCGAGTAGGGCCACCCAAGATGGACTGGACATGGTGGAGAGTTCTGACAAAACGTGGTCCACTGTAGAGAGGAATAGCAAACCACTTTAGTATTCTTGTCTTGAGAACCCCAAGAACAGTCTGAAAAGGCAAAAAGAAATGACATCGAAAGATGAACTCCCCAGGTCAGTAGGTGCCCAATATGCTACTGGAGAAGACAGGAGAAATAACTCCAGAAAGAATGAAGAAGTGGAGTGAAAGCAAAACAATGCCCAGTTGTGGATGTCATTGGTGATGGAAATAAAGTCTGATGCTGTAAAGAGCAATATTGCATAGGAACCTGGAATGTTAGGTCCGTGGATCAAGGCAAGTTGGAAGTGGTTAAACAGGAGATGGCAAGAGTGAAAATCAACATTTTAGCAATCAGCGAATTAAAATGGACAGGAATGGGTGAATATAACTCAGATGACATTATATCCTCTACTGTGGGCAAGAATCCCTAAGAAGAATCAGATTAGCCATGATAGTCAACAAAAGAGTCCAAAATGCAGTACTTGGATGCAATCTCAAAAACGACAGAATGATCTCTGTTCATTTCCAACGTAAACCATTCAGTATCACAGTAATCCAAGACTATACCCTGACCAGTCATTCTGAAAAGCTGAAGTTGAATGGTTCTATGAAGCCCTACAAGACCTTTTAGAACTAACACCCCCAAAGATCTCCTTTTCATCATAGGGGATTGGAATGCAAAGTAGGAAGTCAAGAGATACCTCAAGTAACAGGCAAATTTGGCCTTGGAATGTGGAATGAAGCAGGGCAAAGACTAATAGAGTTTTGCCAAGAGAACGCACTGGTCATAGCAAACACCCTCTTCCAACAACACAAGGGATGACTCTACACATGGACATCACCAGATGGCCAGTACCGAAATCAGATTGATTATATTCTTTGCAGCCAAAGATGGAGAAGCTCTATACAGTCAGCAAAAACAAGACCAGGAGCTGACTGTGGCTAAATCATGAACTCCTTATTGTCAAATTCAGACTTAAATTGAAGAAAATAGGGAAAGACATTAGGTCATTCAGGTATGACCTAAATAAAATCCCTTATGATTATTCAGTGGAAGTTTCAAATAGATTTAAAGGATTAAATCTGATAGACAGAGTGCCTGAAGAACTATGGAAGGAGGTTCATGATATTGTACAGGAGGCAGTGATCAAGATCATCCCCAAGAAAAAGTAATGTAGAAAGGCAAAATGGCTGTCTGAGGAGGCCTTACAAATAGCTGTGAAAAGAAAAGAAGTGAAAGGCAAAGGAGAAGAGGAAAGATACACCCATTTGAATGCAGGGTTCCAAAGAATAGCAAGGAGGGATTAGAAAGCCTTCCTCAGTGATCAATACAAAGAAACATCCCAAGACACAGGTTAATAAAACTAATGAATATCAAACACAAGGAGCAAATATTAAAAGCAGCAAGGGAAAGGCAACATATAACACACAAGGGAATCCCCATAAGGATAATAGCTGATCTTTCAATAGAAACTCTTCAGGCCAGAAAGGGTTGGCAGGACATGCCTAAAGTGATGGAAGAGAAAAACCAACCAAGATTACTATACCCAGTAAGGATCTCATTTGGGTATGAAGGAGAAGTCAAAAGCTTTACAGACAAGCAAAAGCCGAGAGAATTAAGCACTACCAAACCAGTTCTTCAATAGATGCTGAAAGATCTTCTCTAGACAGGAAACACAGAAAAAATTTATAAATTTGAACCCAAAATAACAAAGTAAATGTCAATGGGATCATACTTATCAATAGTTACCTTAAATATAAGTGGGTTGAATGTTTCAACCAAAAGACAAAGACTGGCTGAATGGATACAAAAACAAGACCCATATATATGCTGTCTACAAGAGACCCACCTCAAACCGAGGGACACATACAGACTAAAAGTAAAGGGTTGGGAAAAGATATTTCATGCAAATGGAGACTAAAAGAAAGTAGGAGTAGCAATACTCATATCAGATAAAATAGACTTTGAAATAAAGACCATGAAAAGAGACAAGGAAGGGTACTACATAATGATCAATGGATCAGTCTATGAAGAAGATCTAACAGTTATAAATGTATATGCACACACATAGGCATGCCTCAATATGTAAGGCAAATGCTAACAAGTATGAAAGGGGAAATTAACAGTAACACAATTATAGTGGGAGACTTTAATACCCCACTCGCACATATGGATAGATCAGTAAACAGAAAATTAGCAAGGAAACACAAACTTTAAATGATACAATGGACTAGTTAGACCTAATTGATATATCTATAGGACATTTCACCCAAAACAATGAATTTCACCTTTTTATGAAGTGTACATGGAACATTCTTCAGGATAGATCACATTCTGGTCCATATACATCTAGCCCTGGTAAAATTCAAAAAAATTGAAATCATTTCAAGCATCTTTTCTGATCACAATGCAGTAAGATTAGATGTCAACTGCAAGAAAAAAGCTATTAAAAATACAAACATATGGAGTCTGAACAACATGCTTCTAAATAAACGACAGATTACTGAAGAAATAAAAAAGACAATCAAAATATGCATAGAAACAAATGAAAACACAACAACCCAAAACCTATGGGATTCAGTAAAAGAAGTGCTCAGAGGAAGGTTCATAGCAATACAAGCTTACCTCAAGAAACAAGAGAAAAATCAAATAAATAACCTAAGTTTACACCTAAAGCAACTAGAAAAAGAAGAAATGAAGAACCCCAGAGTTAGTAAAGGGAAATAAATCATAAAAATTAGAACAGAAATAAATGAAAAAGAAAAAAAGAAGACTGTAGAAAAATCAACAAAATGAAAAGCTGTTTCTTTGAGAAGATAAAAAAAAAAATAGACAAACCATTAGCCAGACTCATCAGGAAAAAAAGGGAGAAGAATCAAATCAACAAAATTAGAAATGAAAATGGAGAAATCACAACAGACAACACAGGAATATAAAGGATCATAAGAGACTACTATCAGCAACTATATGCCAGTAAAATGGACAACTTGGAAGAAATGGATGAATTAGAAAAGTATACCTTTTCAAAACGGAACCAGGAAGAAATAGAAAATCTTAACAGACCCATCACAAGCACAGAAATGGAAACTGTAATAAAAAATCTTCCAACAAACAAAAGTCCAGGACCAGATGGCTTCACAGGTGAATTCTATCAAAGATTTAGAGAAAGGCTAACACCTATCCTACTCAAACTCTTCCAGAAAATTGCAGATGAAGGTAAACTGCCAAACTCACTCTATGAGGCCAAAATCACCCTAATACCAAAACCAGACAAAGATGTCACAAAAAAGAAAATTATAGGCCAATGTCACTGATGAACATAGATGCAAAAATTCTCAACAAAATTCTAGCAAACAGAATCCAACAACATATTAAAAAGATAGTACATCATGACCAAGTGGGTTTTATCCCAGGTATGTAAGGATTCTTCAATATTTGCAAATCAATCAATGTGCTACTGCTGCTGCTAAGTTGCTTCAGTTGTGTCCGACTCTGTGCGACCACACAGATTGCAGCCCGACAGGTTCCTCCGTCCCTGGGATTCTCCAGGCAAGAATACTGGAGTGGGTTGCCATTTCCTTCTCCCAATGTGATACACCACATTAACAAATTGAAAGATAAAAACCATATGATTATCTTAGTAAATTCAGAGAAAGCCTTTGACAAAATTCAACATTCATTTATTATAAAAACTCTCCAAAAAGCAGGCATAGGAGGAACATGCCTCAACATAATAAAAGCCATAAATGATAAACCCACAGCAAACATTATCCTCAATGGTGAAGAATTGAAAGCATTTCCTCTAAATTGAGGAACAAGACAAGAGTGCCCACTCTCACCACTACTATTCAACATAATATTGGAAGTTTTAGCCAAAGCAATGAGAAGAAAAAGAAATAAAAGGAATCCAGATTGGAAAAGAAGAAGTAAAACTCACTGTTTGCAGATGACATGGTCCTTTACATAGAAAACCCTAATGATACCACTGGAAAATTGCTAGAGCTAATCAATGAATATAGTAAAGTTGCAGGATATAAAATTAATACACAGAAATCCCTTGCATTCGTATATACTAAGAATGAGAAAACAGAAATTAAGTTAAAAATCCCATTCATGATTGCAACGAAAAGAATAAAATACTTAGGAATAAATTTACCTAAAGAAGCAAAAGACCTATATATAGAAAACTATAAAGCACTGATGAAAGAAATCAAAGATGACACAAATAGATGGAGAAATATACCATGTTCATGGATCAGAAGAATCAATATAGTGAAAATGAGTATACTACCCAAAGCAATCTATAGATTCAAAGCAATCCCTATCAAGCTACCAATGGTATTTTTCACAGAACTAGAACAAATAATTTCACAATTTGTATGGAAACAGAAAAAACCTCAAATAGCCAAAGCAATCTTGAGAAAGAAGAATGGAACTGGAGGAATCAACCTGCCTGACTTCAGACTACCCTACAAAGCTACAGTCATCAAGACAGTATGGTACTGGCACAAGGACAGAAATATAGATCAATGGAACAAAATAGAAAGCCCAGAGATAAATCCATGCACCTATGGGCACCTTATCTTTGACAAAGGAGGCAAGAATATACAGTGGAGAAAAGACAATCTCTTTAACAAGTGGTGCTGGGAAAACTGGTCCACCACCTGTAAAAATGAAACTAGAACACTTTCTAATACCATACACAAAAATAAACTCAAAATGGATTAAAGATCTAAATGTAAGACCAGAAACTATAAAACTCCTAGAGGAGAACATAGGCAGGACACTCTCTGACATAAATCATAGCAAGATCCTCTATGACCCACCTCCCAGTGTAACAGAAATAAAAGCAAAAATAAACAAATGGGACTTAATTAAAAGCTTTTGCATAATGAAGGAAACTATAAGCAAGGTGAAAAAACAGCCTTTGGAATGGGGGAAAATAATAGCAAATGAAGCAACTTTCAAAGAATCTAAAAATACACAAGCAGCTCATGCAGCTCAATACCAGAAAAATAAAAGACCCAATCAAAAAATGGGCCAAAGAACTAAACATTTCTCCAAAGAAGACATACAGATGGCTAATAAACACATGAAAAGATGCTCAACATCACTCATTATCAGAAAAAGGCAAATCAAAACCACAATGAGGTACTATCTCATGCTAGTCAGAATGGCTGCTATCTAAAAGTCTACAAGCAATAAATGCTGGAGAGGGTGTGGAGAAAAGGGAAGCCTCTTACACTGTTGGTGGGGATGCAAACTAGTACAGCCACTATGGAGAACAGTGTGGAGATTCCTTTTAAAACTGGAAATAGAACTGCCATATGACCCAGCAACCCCACTTCTGGCCATGAACACTGAGGAAACCAGAACTGAAAGAGAAATGTGTATCTCGGTGTTCATTGCAGCACTGTTTACTAGGACGTGGAAGCAAGCTAGTTGTCCATTGGCAGGTGAATGGATAAGAAAGGTGTGGTACGTATACACAATGCAATATTATCCAACTATTAAAAAGAACACATTTGAGTCAGTTCTAATGAAGTGGATCAAACTGGAGCCTCTTATACAGAGTGAAGTAAGTCAGAAAGAAAAACACCAATACAGTATATTAATGCATATATAGAGAATATAGAAAGATGGTAACAACGACCCTATATGCAAGACAGCAAAAAAGACACAGATACAAAGAACAGAGTTTTGGACTCTGGGAGAAGGAGAGGGTGAGATGATATGAGAAAATAGCACTGAAACATGTATATTACCATATGTGAAATAGATGAGTCCAAGTTCGATGCATGAAACAGGGCACTTAAAGCCAGTGCACTGGGACAACCCAGAGCGATGGGATGGGGAGTGAGGTGGAAGGGATTTTCGGGATGGGGGGCACACATATACCCGTGGCTGATTTGTGTCAATGTATGGCAAAAACCACCACAATATTGTAAAGTAGTTAGCCTCCAATGAAAATAAATTAATTAAAAAAGAAAAACAAGAGTCAATTCCAAAGAAAATCAGACCTGAATATTCATTGGAAGGCCTGATGCTGAAGCTGAACCTTCAATACTTTGGCCACCTGATGCAAAGAGCCAACTCATTGGAAAAAAACCCAATGCTGGGAAATATTGAGGGCAAGAGGAGAAGTGGGTGACAGAGGATGATATGGTTGAATGGCATTACCAACTCAATGGACATGAATTTGAACAAACACCAGGAGATGGTGAAGGACAGGGAAGCCTGGTGTCCTGCAGTCCGTGGGGTCAGAAAGAGTCAGACATGAATAAGCAACTGAATAACAACAACCTGGATTTTCAGGAGGTTTTATACCTTATACTCTCTTATTGGTACTAAACTGAAGGTTTTTTATAAAAGAACCAACAACTAGGCGCATCATAGCCAATAACTGGTTCCTGGCCACAGAATCAATGATCAATCAACACTTATAAAAACCTGTATCTACTTGAGGCTGCTTGAGGCTACTCTGTTCAAAATCCTGGCTGGGCCTCTATTTCTTTCTTGCCAAATTGCTAAGAGAGTAAGCCCTAATATTAATATTTAGTATCTCTTTCAGACTTGCAGTTCAATATTTCTTTATCATGGTATATTAAAAGCAAAGCATTAATTTCAGTGATCTTTCATTTAAAAGGAGATTCATTGTTTATATAAGGATATTTCTTGAAACACGAATATCATATATATTTAGAAGTGATAATGTTCAAACTTTGGGCTTGATATACTGCTGCACATATGGCTAGAATGTATATCAAGCCCCAGGATGCTGCCAAGAAAGAGAAATCAGAGGCTAGCATTCAGCTGGTGAGGTGAAATGTATCCATAGGTCTCAAGTTTATCCCTTTTTTGGTGTCAATTTTATCATTTTTAAGATTTAGGTAACCTTTATTTAAAACAACTCCTGACTTGTAACTCCTGACTCATCCTTCAGTCCAAGAAGTGAGCAATAAAATTGCTCTTATAGTAATTAGAAAAAAAAAAGTTGAGATAGCTATTGCCTAGACTTTCAAAAGCAGGCAAAGTTAGGAATTTGCTACACTTTTATAATACTTCTTATTATATAAGTATATATATATTATATACTAATATTATATATTCTTATATAAAAGAATATGTTATATAACATGTAAGCCTCTTATATTTTGCTGTGAAATTTCTGTACACACAGCCTAGGTGACCATGCATCAGTCTGGGTGTTTAAATAGCAAATGACTTTGTGTGTATGTGTGTGTGTGTGTGTGTGTGTGTGTGAGAGAGAGAGAGAGGAAGAAAATATACATTTTTAAAGTATTTGAATTAGGCTTTACAGTCTATAGCAAACTACAAATTCTCTTATGTTGTTTTTAGTAGATTTTCCCATCAGATGGTAGTGTAACAATGATCACTAGGAAAAAAAAAATCACAGGTCAGCTTGCTCCTTATGGAAACTTTTGGACTAAAAGCTTATGTTCTGCAGAAGGAAAGGAGAGTTTTGAAGAAATGACTAGCAAACTTTCAGTTTGTAGTTATGAAGGAGTCTTAAAATGTACTAACTCTTCCAACACAATCTTTTTGAGTTCATCATACTTTTATCTGGATTGGAAAGGGTCCATCAAACTTAAAATAATATTACAAAAGAACAATTTAATTAGATTTATAATGAATTTACAAAATTGAGTTAGTTCTGTTGGGACAATAAAGCTGGGGAAGAAAACCTTTCCCAGGTATCAGTGGGAATCTGTGGTTTCTTATGTAAAACACATCATGTCCTGAAGTCAACTTTCATTCCTGATTTTTAACAGGCAAGTTAAAAGTTAAAGCCTCCCACAGAGATTAACTGAATACTAAGGTTCTTTGAAATAAGAATGTGATAATTAGACTTATTTGATAAGCTCTTTGGTGTCCTTTTCTACATTCTATTTGCGTGCTTTAGTTTTGTTTTACTTGCTTCAGCTTTAAAACCAAGAGTGACAGGATCAGGTCTATATTTGCCCTAATGGGACCTATACCTCATTCTCTGTTGATAAAAAAGAGGAAAAGATGTCTAAAGAAGAAATCAGAATGAAGTTCCATCTTCATATCACAAAAGATTGCTTAATCCCTTGCTTGCTACCTAATCTCAGTGGGTACAACCATTTCAAGGGACATACAGGACAAGAGGAGCAAGTATTTAACCAAGTTTGCTGGTGAGGAATAGGTGGTGATGATCAAAGACTTCTTAAACTCAGTCTTACACTAACAAGAGGTGTAAGCCAGGTGAAAGTTGAGGATGGTAAGTGAGTCAGCCTGGAAGTAGGGACATCATGAATAAGTGTACATAGTGATCTAACAGAGCAGTACAAGGGATTTGCTTTTGCTGGGGTTTCAATATGAGTGGGAATGAAGGAGAGTAAGGGGGAAGATGAAGCTGGAGAGAAAGGTAGGATCCCATTTAAGGAGCCTAGGAATGAATTTTAACCATGTTCAGGTTTGTATTTTATTTATTTTTTTCTTTAATAATTATATTTATTTATCTTTAATTGATTGATGATTGATTTATAATATCAGTTTGATTTCTATTATACATCAACAAGAATTAATCATAGGTGTACATATGTCCGCTCCCTCTTGAAACTCCCTTCCACCTCCCACCCTTTCTCATTCCTCTAGGTTATTACAGAGCCCCAGTTTGAGTTCACTGAATCATACAGAAAATTTCCATTGGCTATCTATTTTACATATGTTCGTGTATATGCTTCCACGCTACTCTCTCCGTTCTTCTCATCCTCTCCTTCCTATTCCCTGCTCTTGTCCGTAAGTCTGTTCTCTACGTCTACATCTTCATTGCTGCCCTGTGAGTAGGTTCATCAGTATCATCTTTCTAGATCCCATATTTATGCTTTAGTACATGATATTTGTTTTTCTTTTTCTGACTTACTTCACTTTTTATATTAGGCTTTAGGCATCCACCTCATTAGGACTGACTCAAATGTGTTCCTTTTTATGGTTGAGTAGTATTCTATTGCATATATGTACCACAGCTTCTTTATCCATTCATCTGTTAATGGATATCTAGGTTGCTTCCACATCCAAGATACTATAAACAGTGCTGCAGTGAACATCGGGGTACATGTGTCTTTTCCAGTTTTGGTTTCCTTGGGATAAATGCCTAGAAGTGGTATTGCTGGGTCTTATGGTGTTTTTATTCCTAACTTTGTAAGGAATCTCCATACTGTCTTCCATAGTGACTGTATCAATTTACATCCCCACCAGCAGTGCCAGAGCGTTGCCTTTTCTCCACATCCTCTCCAGCAATTGTTATCTGTGGATTTTTAGATGCTGGTCATTCTGACTGGTGTGAGGTGATATCTCATTGTAGTTTTGATTTGCATTTCTCTAATAATAAGTGCTGTTGAGCATTTCTTCATGTGTTTGTTAGCCATCTGTATGTCTTCTTTGGAGAAATGCCTGTTTAGTTCTTTTGCCTGCTTTTAGATTGGATTGTTCGTTTTTCTGGTATTGAGTTGTATGAGCTGCTTGAATGTTTTGGAAATTAATCCTTTCTCAATTATTTCATTTGCTATCATTTTCTGCCATTCTGAAGGTTGTCTTTCACCTTATTTATAGTTTCCTTTGCTGTGCAAAAGCAAAGTGATGACTTAATGGAACATTTATAAGCTTTCATTTGTTCATCATACAAGGTATTTATCACATTTGATCATTATTTCTGACATCCACTCTCCTAGATGAGACATCCACTCATTCAGAGTGTGACCATATGTCATTCATCCTTCTATGCCTATATTATCCTGTTAATATATATTGATCTTAATCAACTAGGCCTCATTATAAAAGTTATAGATGTTACAACTAAATTTATCAGAATATCAAGGTCTGTGCTATGTGCTTTGAGATTTAAAGCCATGATATTCTCATTCATACTGTATGTATTTATTTATACATTTACATTTGGCATTGAAATATACTTAATTATTTAATATCTTAATTTCAGGGACTAATACTATGCTTTATAGGGTTAATTAAAAATATGGACAGGGGTTTGTGACATTGTACAGGAGACAGGGATCAAGACCATCCCCATGGAAAAGAAATGCAAAAAAGCAAAATGGCTGTCTGGAGAGGGCTTACAAATAGCTGTGACAAGAAGAGAAGCAAAAAGCAAAGGAGAAAAGGAAAGATATAAGCATCTGAATGCAGAATTCCAAGGAATAGCAAGAAGAGATAAGAAAGGCTTCCTCAGTGATCAATGCAAAGAAATAGAGGAAAACAACAGAATGGGAAAGACTAGAGATCTCTTCAAGAAAATTAGAGCTACCAAGGGAACATTTCATGCAAAGATGGGCTCGATAAAGGACAGAAATGATATGGACCTAACAGAAGCAGAAGATATTAAGAAGAGGTGGCAAGAATACACAGAAGAACTGTACAAAAAAGGTCTTCATGACCAAGATAATCACAATGGTATGATCATTCACCTAGAGCCAGACATCCTGGAATGTGAAGTCAAGTGGGCCTTAGAAAGCATCACAATGAACAAAGCTAGTGGAGGTGACGGAATTCCAGTTGAGCTATTTCAAATCCTAAAAGATGATGCAGTGAAAATGCTGCACTCAATATGCCAGCAAATTTGGAAAACTCAGCAGTGGCCACAGGACTGGAAAAGGTCAGTTTTCATTCCAATCCCAAAGAAAGGCAATGCCAAAGAATGCTCAAACTACTGCACAGTTGCACTCATCTCATACGTTAGTAAAGTAATGCTCAAAATTCTCCAAGCCAGGCTTCAGCAATATATGAACCGTGAACTTCCAGATGATCAAGCTGGTTTTAGAAAAGGCAGAGGAACCAGAGATCAAATTGCCAACATCGCTGGATCATCGAAAAAGCAAGAGAGTTCCAGAAAAAAACATCTATTTCTGCTTTATTGACTATGCCAAAGCCTTTGACTGTGTGAATCACAAGAAACTGTGGAAAATTCTGAAAGAGATGGGAATACCGGACCACCTGACCTGCCTCCTGAGAAATCTGTATGCAGGTCAGGAAGCAACAGTTAGAACTGGACATGGAACAACAGACTGGTTCCACATAGGAAAAGGAATATGTCAAGGCTGTATATTGTCACCCTGCTTATTTAACTTATATGCAGAATACATCATGAGAAACGCTGGGCTGGAAGAAGCACAAGCTTGAATGAAGATTGCTGGGAGAAATATCAATAACCTCAGATATGCAGATGACACCACCCTTATGGCAGAAAGTGAAGAGGAACTAAAAAGCCTCTTGATGAAAGTGAAAGAGGAAAGTGAAACAGTTGGCTTAAAGCTCAACATTCAGAAAACTAAGATCATGGCATCTGGTCCCATCACTTTATGGAAAATAGATGGGGAAACAGTGGAAACAGTGTCAGACTTGATTTTTTTGGGCTCCAAAATCACTGCAGATGGTGATTGAAGCCATGAAATTATTAGACGCTTTCTCCTTGGAAGGAAAGTTATGACCAACCTAGATAGCATATTCAAAAACAGAGACATTACTTTGCCAACAAAGGTCTGTCTAGTCAAGGCTATGGTTTTTCCAGTGTTCATGTATGGATGTGAAAGTTGGAATGTGAAGCAAGCTGAGCGCCAAAGATTTGATGGTTTTGAACTGTGGTGTTGGAGAAAACTCTTGAGAGTCCCTTGGACTGCAAGGAGGTCCAACCAGTCCATTCTAAAGGAGATCAGCCTTGGGTGTTCTTTGGAAGGAGTGATGCTCAAGCTGAAACTCCAATATTTTGGCCACCTCATGCAAAGAGTTGACTCATTGGAAAAGACTCTGATGCTGGGAGGGATTGGGCGCAGGAGGAAAAGGGGACGACAGAGGATGAGAAGGCTGGATGGCATTACCGCCTCGATGGACAAGAGTTTAAGTGAACTCCGGGAGTTGGTGATGGACAGGGAGGCCTGGCGTGCTGCAATTCATGGCGTCACAATGAGTTGGACACGACTGAGTAACTGAACTGAAAAATATAGTAAAATTGTATCATTCTAAACTTTGAGCATATATTTTGTAAAAATAATTGTTGAAAACAAATGTCAAATAACTGTCCAGTTTTATTTGTAATATATAGAAAAATCATTTTCTTTTCTTTTTTTCTTTGATACTTAACTCATGTTGTCATTAAGCTTTTCATACTTCTTTGATTTGTATATATTTTAATTTTCTTTAGAGTTGTAATTGCAATGAAACTTCTAAAAAATTTGAGGTCATTTTTCTAAAGATAAATATTTAATATTTTCATCCTCTCAAGCTTGAATTTATGCTGTGATCTGAAAAAAAGAAAAAATATTCTATTCTTGCTGAGGTACTTTTCTTTTTCTGTAGTTTCTATGGGACTGCGATTGGTCAAGGAAATTTATGTTGGCTAACAGCTTTTGGTTCTCACTAGAGGTTGCCAGCGGAGAAGGCAATGGCACCCCACTCCAGTACTCTTGCCTGGAAAACCCCTGGACGGAGGATACTGGAAGGCTGCAGTCCATGGGGTCACTGAGGGTCGGACACGACTGAGTGACTTCACTTTCACTTTTTACTTTCATGCATTGGAGAAAGAAATGGCAACCCACTCCAGTACTCTTGCCTGGGGAATCCCAGGGATGGGGGAGCCTGGTGGGCTGCCGTCTATGGGGTCGCACAGAGTCAGACATGACTGAAGTGAATTAGCAGCAGCAGCAGCAGCAGAGGTTGCCAGATGTCAAATTAACTGACCAGCCAATGGACACAGTTGCTAAATGTAGTCTGCATAAGGCCTCCTCTTTGTACAATCTGGGTAATGCTTCACACAGCATGCCAATTAGAACACCATACACTAAAACACATTAAGGCAATTATTGCCTAACTCCTGTAGATCACTTACTACCTGATCTTTGAAAGGCAGAGTTTTGGAAAGGTAAACTGGAAGTAGTGAGATTCTTTGGGAGTCAACTGTAGTAACTATAACTTCCTTAAAGGCTTACTATAGCAATACTAAGCAGCTGGTGCCCAGGGAGGTGATTACAGGCCTAGGAGGCATTGAAATCAACACGGAATGACTAGGAGACATGGATAGAAATGAATAGGAAGTATAACAAGCAGAACTTGGTTCCTATTAGGAGGGAGGGGGATTTGCAGAGGAAAAGAAGGAGTTAAGAATGAGGCATAGGTTTCAGATCTTGTTATTTGGCAATCTGGAAGCACTCGCAGGTGATGGGGCAGATTAGAAGGGAAAGATAATTCAGGTGAGAGTTTACTGAACTTGACGTGTCTACCCCAGGACATTCAGATGAAGATGACCAGCAGGAAGATGGGTACAAGAATTTAGAGCTCAGAAATAAAATCAGAGCTAGAGAAATAGTTGTGTGAATCAAAGATTAAACAAAGAAACAAAACTACACAGGTCTATTTTTGAAGCAGCTTGGGGGAAAAAAGGGCAAGAAAAAATAGCTAAAAAATGAAACTGAATAACTGGGCTAGAACATAAATGCCTGAACTAAGTGATTAACAAGAACTAAGTTTATGTTATTTTTAGAAGAACGAAAATAGTATTTTTAGAAGAACCAAAAATAAACAGGGCATACCTTAAAAAACATTTAAAGCTTGTTGGTCTGAGCTAAGGTTTGCGGTTGGCTTTAAATTCAGTGTTAGCGTCTGACTAGGCACCGAGGCCACGCCCCTGGCCACGCCCACCGCACTCCAGCCTTGCGCGTTTTATTTTGCCTGGCCTCCATCTTGAGAGACGTCGGCCCCTTCAGCTTGAATTCCAGATTTAGGTTTCCCGTGGTGAAGTCACCATACGTACTTCCCCCTTAAGCATCTCCAGAAAGAGAAAGCTACGTTAATACTCTCAAGTTGGCAGGCACACCTGAGGCACTCTATCCTGTCAGCTCATCCTCACCACGTCCTCCAATAAAGCTGGAGCTACCATTATCCCCTCTGCTCTACAGAGGATGCTGAGGACCTGAGCCAGTCCCCAGTCCCCATCTGAGACGGGGGTTGGGGGAGGTGAGGAGTGGGGGAGTGAGGGAGGGTGAATGGGGGGATGGGTGGGGGCCCCACCAATCTCGGCTACATGCCCGGTGCCTCGGCTTATGCAGAAGTTACTGCAGGCGTGAAGGACATGTTCGTTGGTTTCTCTAATCGAGGATCACTGCTCATCGCTGCCTTTTTGACCTCTTATAGTAGTTATATATATATATTTCCCAGTTTTCTAGTTTTTATGGGGTGAGGGTGAGTTTTTCTGGTATCTCAATCCTTTTTGCCTCAGGCAAGTAGGTGAAGAGTGGTGTCATTTACTGAAATGGGACAGACTTCAGGAGGAATAGGTTTTGGAGGGAAAGTGAAGGATTCAGTGTTGGACATGTTAGTTTTGAAATGCTTGTAAGAAATTTAAGTGGAGATTTCAGAAGGCTGTTGAATACATGGGTTTGGAAATCTCGGAGCTGCAAGGGAAACAATATTTATTGATCTTTCCTTAAATATTATTGATTTTCATATGAACTTGGCTACTCTGGCTGATATACACAAAGTTAGAGATCTATACATATGGAAAATGGTTATGGTAATGATTCTGCTTTAAATGTTGCCTTTTATTTAGTATTCAAGCAGCTTACCTTCCTCCCAGACACAGAACTTTTGTTCACAAGTTCATGTAAATTCATCAACCAGTTCAGACTGTTCTCAGTTCAGTTGTGGTCATTTTCCTTTGACCCATGGGTTTTTATAAATATGGTGTTTAATTCCCAAGTGTGGGATTTTCTAGGTCTCTTTTTCTTACTGATTTCCGGCTTGTGTGTTTTTTTTTTTTTGCAATGTTTACAACGTTTTATTAAAATAATTGTGTTTTTTGATAAATGTTCCATTTTCGCTTGAACATAAAACTCTGCAGTCATTGAGAACAGTGTTTTATAAATGTTAGTTAAACTAGTTTATTAATTAAATGTTAACATCTTTTGTATCCTTACAGCCACTTTTTAAATCTGCTTATTATATCATTTATTGAGAGAAGTGTGCTAAATTTCCTACCGTGGTTGTGGATTTGTCTATTTCTCCTTCACAGGCTATGTAATTAGGTGCCCACAAATGTTTAAAAATATTTCTTCATCATTATACATGTCCCTCTTTGTCTCTGCTAATGCTTTTGCCTCAAAGTTTTTTGATTTAATGATAATATAGTGAGGTAGATTATATCATTTGACTTTAGTTTTCATCCTTCCTTTAGTTACACCCTTGTGTTCACACCCTTTGCCATGCAACTTTACTGTGCCCTCTACCATGAGCTGACTGACTTCAAGACATCCCTTGATGCAGAAGCTTGAAATGGGCTTGCACATTGAGGCTTGCTCTCTTGTATGACTTCCATCACCATGAAAACATATTCAGGTCAGCCTGGTTGAGTGACACATGGAGCAGAGTTGTCTGGTCATAATACCTGAGGCCAGTCTAGATCAGCAGAATGGATAGCAGATCAGCTCAGATGTGTGAGTAGCAGAAGCTTTTTGTTATATGTGATTGAAGTTTTGTCCATGCTTGGTCCATGGCATTATCCTGGTAGTGGAATGCTGATATATGTACAAGGTGTGTCTTTTTCTTTTTTCCTGTTTTTGTGCTGCACGGTGCAGCTGTGGGATCTTAGTTCCCTGACCAGAGTTTGAACCCAGGCCCTTGGCAGTGAGAGCAGAGAGTCCTAAGTACTGGACTGTCTTTTTCCATTTTTTTTTTCTAAATTTATCTTAACAAACCAAACTCTTGTAAGGAGCTTGTTGTTGCTTGTTCTCTTAATCCAGTTAGTCAATTTTGTTGTTTTTTAAAATGGAGCATTTAGTTTATTTGCATTGAAAGGAATTACTGCTGTATTTTGGAGAAGGAAATGCCAAGCCACTCTAGTATTCTTGCCTGGAGAATTCCATGGACAGAAGAGTCTGGTGGGCTACAGTTCATGCGGTTGCAAAGAGTCAGATACGACTGCGTGACTAACACACACTGATGTATTTAGGCTTAAATCTGGCATTTACTATTTGCTCCCTATTTGTTCTCCTGTTCTATGTATCTTTTTTTTTCTTGTTTTCTCTTGGATTGAGTAATATTTATATTTCATTTTATCTCCTATTTGACTTATTATATATGTACACCTTTTTCCAGAGATCACTTTGAAGTTTATAGCATACTTTTTTCACATATTAGACTCTATTTTCAAGTAATACTGCACCACTTTATATATAGTATGAGAACTGTACAGCAATATAGTTTCATTTTCTGCTCCTGGCCTTGGAATCATTGTCATACATTTTACTTTTATAGTTGTTATAAGCCACAATGGTCATTTTTTTTTTTTTTGCTTCTGCTTCAAACAGTTTATTAAATTCTAAAGTAATTTTAAAAATAAAAACAGTATTTTATATCCATTGATATATTTACTATTTTCAGTGTACTTTATTTCTTTATGTAGATGTGGATTCCCATCAGGTACTTTTTCCCTTCATACTCAATGCCTTTCTTTAAAATTTCTCATAGTATAAATCATTTATTGATCAATTCTTACTGTTTCAAATATCTGAAAAGGTTTTTATTTCACATTCATCTTTTATGTTTTTGCTGAGTTCTGAATTCTAGGTTAACTTGTTTCATTTTTTAAGTTCTTTACAGATGTTGCTCCTCTGTCTTCTGGCTTGTGTTGTTTTCAATGAGAAATCTTTGTTGTTGAAAGAATGTTAAGAAGACATTCTTACCTTTTTTCCTCTACATGTAGTATGTCTTCTTTGCTAGCTAGTTTTTAGGTTTTTCTCTTTATCAGTCTTTTAAAGCATCTGGATTATGAAGGGCAGGCAGCTGTGTGTCTCAGTCACTTATTAGTCAAAGACTGTGTTTTTGATGTAACTCCTTTGTGTTGCCTAAGTTTTCAGGTTATTTCAAGAGCATAATAAAGTTAAAAAAAAATTTTACTTTCCATATTATTGAATTTGATGCCTTCAGTGTCTGTTAGTTGTCTAGGGCAGAGAACATGGTCCTGTTTTTAGAGCTGGGAAAACTAAACTTTGAATGGTGCAATGACTGCAGGAAACACTCAAGTAGATAATGGGAGAGATAGGATGAAGCTCTCATCTTCTACACCAAATCCAGTGCATTATCCTAGATGGTAAAAAAATTTTAAAATCCATCTATTTTGATGGAACTTTCTATAGAATGATAGGGTAGGAAACATTTGAAGAAACTACTAGATCCTGATTGTTTTATTTGTCATTACAGCAAAAAGGTGAACCATGCCTATGAAGTCCAACAAGATTGAACCTGAGAGCCAGACAAGAAAACAAAAAAAGGATACTCCATGGATTTTACACATCTTCAACCACAAATGCTTTGTTACTACCATTATTGGCTGCTACAGCTGCCACTGGAAAATCAAACAGGAGAAAAAATTTAAACATGGACAGTGCTGCTCTTTGGTACAGAGAGATGGGAAGAAGCTGGACCACATTTTCTTAATTTGGGGAACATGGGCTGATTCCTACCCTCATACAGGTTCACTAAAGTCTTCAGGACTGGGCAGGGGCTCTAGCTCTTCTCTGAAAGGTCTGCCACAATTCTGGGGCCACAGTTAATTTTCCTGAAACACGTGCTTGTTTTATTTCACTTTTATTATTAATTTCTTTCTTGTCATTCTGTTATTCACTTATTCATCTTTTCTTTTATTAATAAGTGAACCTGGAAGAAGAAGTAAGATCTAGGTCAGTCAGATGTTCTTGGCTGTGGAGTATAAGAATAGTTGAATTTTTAAATCTCTCTTCAGTGTGAGTTTCCCAAAGGAGCTGTGCTTATGAAAAACAAAAACCAGCCGGTAGGAAATAAGGTGCTCCTTTATTATTGGTCAGGCAAGTATTTGATTTTCTCTAATGAAGGATCGCTGGTAAGGCTGAGTGGTAGCATGTGGTATATCCTCATTGAGCACCTGTTTCTTTAAACCATATTTTGGGCCTCTGTGCTGGGCACTGTGAGGTAAGAGATGAAGTGATGGGCACACTGATGTGAGAAAAGGACGGCCATATTGTGTATCTTCACTTAATTATAAACTCGGTCTAGCTGGGTCTGGGATTCTGACCAGTTGGATTACTGATTTCTATTGTCTGACATGGGGAGCCCAAGGAAAGCATTGGGAATGGGAGGCTTCCCATCAGGCATGAGTGTCCTTCAGTCCATATATCTTCCCCGCCCCCCAGATATTTGGTTTCTATACCAGTGACTGAGGACAACACAAGTTCCTCAGGCATTGTACCTACTCTCAAGGAATTCACAGTCTACTGGAGGAAAAGACAAGTATACATTTGATCTCAATATACTGAGAGAAATGGTATAATTGTGTGTGTGTATTCATATGCATGCACATGTTTGTCCATGTTATAAGGGAGGGAGCCGAAAATAACTTTGTTTAGAATGTGACATGTGATTAAGAATTGGATAGCTAAAGAATAGAGGGTGGCAAAAGAAATGGTATTGGAGGAGGAGTCAAAAGGCTTGGTCTGAGGTTTATTTTAGGTGGAGCAGAAGATACGAATGGAGAAGTGATGGGAAGTGAACGTAGAGAGGAAGTTGGTAGATGTAGTGTGGTTTTAAGAATTTGACTTCTTCCACGTGGGGAATTGAGAGTCCCTAAAGATTTTAAGCTAGTATTGTTTTCTGAGCTATGTTTTGGAATGATTATTGGATCATGTGGAAGATGCATTAGACAGTACAAAAGTAATGCAGAAAGGTGTCTTTGCCTTCAAAGAGAAAAGCAACAGTAGTAATCAAGGTTAGAGATGTTGGTGTCCTGGATTAGTGAAGTGATGGTAAAAATGGAGAACAGCAAATTGATGCAACAAATATTTATTACTTAGGAATGATGAAGTAAGTTATAAGAGAGCTATAGAGGATATTGAGTGAAAGAAAAAGGTAGGTTTCCTAGGAAAGGTGGCATTGGAGGCAGTGTGGTATAATGGAAAAGTCCCTGGACCAGTGCCTGGGAGTACGTTTTGGTGCTTGTTCCAGCTCTGCTTTAGGGCTGGTTATATGCCATCTCTGAGCCTCTCTACAGAGGGAATTAAACTATACAATTTTCAAAGTCCCTGGGCAATTCTCAAGGCCCTGTTTATACTCAGGGGAAGAAGTCTAGCATATAGCATAAGAACAAATTTCTTGTGTTCTGGGGAAAGGCTTGCTGGATTCAATTTATGACTTCATCATTGACTGTCTCCAAACTAGAGCTTAACCACTGTGGGACCTTGGCCAGTTACCTAACATTCCAGTGATTGGTTCCTCATTTAAATGATGGAGAGGGTAGCAGCAGTGACCACCAATGGAGTTTGTTGGGAGGAAAGAAGAGATAAAATGTGTAAATACTTAGAACTGGGCTTGGCATACAGTTAGCACTAAATAAATGTTAGCTGTCATTTTACTGTTCTTGGAGTCACTTATAGGAATGATGGTATAGGGGATTCTGGGTGGAGGAAATGCAGTAGTCAGAAGTCCAGAGATAGAGAAGCACAGTGGTGTGTTTAGGGAAAACAAATTTCCAGTATTGAATTTATGTGCAGGTAAGGTGATAAATGGTAAGTGGTCAGATTGGAAAGGAATATTTTAATCTAATTATGTAGCATCTTATGTCAGCCTAAAATATTTGAACTTCGTCCTGTAAACAGTGGGGAGCCTTTGGATTTTTGAGCAAGCATGACAACAGTGAGAATCAAAATAAGGAGATGTGTTTATTCAACAAGAATAAGTTTATTAAATGTGTGTAAGTGAGTAAGACCACTAAGGCCTCTGGCCTTCCTATACCTCACATTCTAGTGGGATGAGTTAGGTAATAAAGAGTAATGGAGAAAGATGGTTTCAGACAGTGATAAGAGCTTTGAGATAATACATAGGAAAATGGATTAGGTGAACGGGAACCTGGTTAGAGAAGATGCTTTGAAGCAATGTCATGTGAGCAGTCTCTTAAATATAAAGGTGGAACCAGCCATGTATACATCCGGGGGCAAAAATACCCCAGGAAGAGGAGCCAGGAACTGTGAAACTCTTGAGGTGGGAACAGATTTGGTCATATTCTAGAAACAGAAAGCCAGCGTGGCTGGAATTCAGAAATGGAGTCGATGTGTAGAGTGAGATGAGGTCAGGGATGGACAAGGCTTGATCATGTGCACCTTTGGGTCATGGCAAGGAGTTGGGATTATATTTTTGTATAGTGGGAAGATCTGGGAGTCTTGTAAGCAGGGGAGTAACTTTATCTGATACATGTTTATCAAAGTCCACACATGTTTTATGTAGAGTGAGTATAACCTGAGTCAAAACCTGTTCTCTTCAGCTTCCTACACTGCAGAAGTTGTGGTTTAGTGCCTTGATACCTATAATGTCTCTCATCAGAATCAGAGTCTGTCATACTCTCTGTTTTCTGTTTTATTTCTTAATTCTTACTTCACAGTAACCCCACATTTTGCACAAGGCAGGGATTATTAAATCCATGTTTTGCAGAATACAGGCAGTGTGAAAGACACAAAGAAACAGAATTTTTCATTCATGTGATATAGAAATGTTAGGATTATAACTCAGGTAGCAAATTAAACCTAATGTTCCCAGGAAGGGTTTGGCAACCTCTGATTTGGTTGACTTTTGATATAATTTTCAGTGCAGGGAGCTACCTTCAAGGCTCAGTTTGTACACCTCCATAAAGATATCCTCCATCTTGGCTTTGGGCTCACAGATCTGGGCAAGGCTTCTGATGCTTATCGGCTGTGTGACCTTGAGTGAATTACTTTTAATTCTCTGAGACTTAGTTCTCTCTTCTGCAACATGAGGTCACCAATACCGTATTATTGAGAAATGAAGAAAATGAAAGTAGCTTTTGAAATCCCTGGCATTGTGTTTGTGCAAGATAAACTACTCAAAAAAAAGTTTATTCCCTAACCTACTTCTCCCCTTCCTCAAATCTGGGAAAATATATGGCTAAATGACCTGATGAATAATGAATGAATGAATTACTCAGTGAATGAATCACTGAACAAACATTTGGTAGACAGGAGGTGGATGAATTCAACAGATGGTTGCAAAGAGCCAGCTGCATTTAAGGAACTGTGCTAGACACTGGCAATACAGAGATTTGTAACAAAAGTTCCTTTTCCTCAAAGAAGAAATTCGCATCAGATAAAAACATGATTGCATTTCAGTGTAATAAATGTTATAAACAGGCTTATAAACAGGCTTCCATAGGGATAAAAGAATATAGAGGTCTCTCTAGCCTGGGGAGGGTAATGCTGCACGGCAGCTATGCAGACCTCTGATGACTGTATGCAGATGTTTCTGAGATACCATGAGTAAATGGAACTTAATTATACTTTCTTCTTTCTGTTTCCAGAGAGAACGATTATTTTACCCATGTCTGGTCATTTCATTTTGCATGTCTGTGCTTTTGGTGTTCGTGTGGGTAGAATCATCAAATGAATACAATGGCTTTGACTGGTGAGTTTCACTGTTTTTTTTCTTTTTGTGTAAGGACTCTTTGGTCTAATAGCCACATGGTTCTTACTTCAGGCTGAAAAGATCTGGTAACGTAAGAGGGAGGGTGGACAAAGTTGGATTTTTTGCAGCTGGTGTATTGGAGGCCTGACTCTGGGGAGGGGTAAGGATGCTCAGCACCCTCAGCTACTGTACCTCCATTCCCTGCTCACTCTCACTCTTTGACCAAATCTGGCTCAGCAGGAAGCTTTCTCTGTGCTTCCAGTGCCCCCAGTCCTTCTATTCAGGTGACTCCCTGATACCTTGCTCCTCAGCCTTTTGTCTGGGTTACTGATGCCTACGCCAGTCCATCTTCATGATCTTTGTCCATGAACCCTGATGTCTCTGCCTCACCTCTAGCCTCTGCTTCTTCCTTCTGTCCCTACTGGGCTTCTGAAGACTCTAGAGACAGAGACAGCACCTTTTGGGCCCAGTTCCTACTCTGAACTACTCCTAGCTCTTTCAGTTTTTCTGACCTGATTGTTGAAAATCTTACCCATTATTTGATATTTGGGGGTAAAAGGGATGTGTTTGAGAATGGGGCTTTTTAAAAATGGAAGACCTTTTTATAGAAGTAATACATGATTTTTATTTTAAATGTAAAAATACAAGGTAGAAAATATAAAATTCAACTTAGTTTTACTTTTGAGTAACAGTCACTTGATATACTTCCAGTTTTTTTTCTATGCTTACTTTTACATTATTATACTCATGCCAGATATATAATTTTGCTTTTCCTTTTTGCTTAAAATAGTTACACACATTTTGACAGATTGTTAAAACTCTTAATGAATATCATTCAAAGTGGTCTAAAAATATGTTCTGACATGAAAGTACTCTAATACATTTACTTAAACCACTTTTTATTGTTCAGTTCAGTGCAGTTCAATTGCCTAGTTATGTCTAAATCTTTGTGACCTAATGGACTGCAGCACGCCATACCTCCCTGTCCATCACCAACACCCAGAGTTTACTCAAACTCATGTTCATTGAGTCGGTGATGCCATCCAACCATCTCATCCTCTGTCGTCCCCTTCTGCTCCTGCCTTCAATATTTCCCAGCATCAGGGTCTTTTCAAATGAGTCAGTTCTTCGCATCAGGTGGTCAAAGTGTTGGCGTTTCAGCTTCAGCCTCAGTCCTTCCAATGAACGCTCAGGACTGGTCTCCTTTAGGATGGACTGGTTGGATCTCCTTGCAGTCCAAGGGACTCTCAAGAGTCTTCTCCAACACCACAGTTCAAAAGCATCAATTCTTCAGCGCTCAGCTTTCTTATAGACCAACTCTCACATCCATGCATGACTACTGGAAAAACCATAGCCTTGACTAGATGGACCTTTGTTGGCAAAGTAATGTCTCTGCTTTTTAATATGTTGTCTAGGTTGGTCATAACTTTCCTTCCAAGGAGTAAGTGTCTTTTAATTTCTTGGCTGCAGTACCATCTGCAGTGATTTTGGAGCCTCCCAAAATAAAGTCTGTCACTGTTTCCACTGTTTCCCCATCTATTTCCCATGAAGTGATGGGACCAGATGCCATAATCTTATTTTTCTAAAATGTTGAGCTTTAAGCCAATATTTTCACTCTCTTCTTTCACTTTCATCAAGAAGCCCTTTAGTTCTTCTTCACTTTCTGCCATAAGGGTGGTGTCATCTGCATATCTGAGGTTATTGATATTTCTCCCATAGTCTTGATTCCAGCTTGTGCTTCTTGCAGTCCAGCGATTCTCATGATATACTCTGCATATAAGTTAAATAGGCAGGGTGACAATATACAGCCTTGACATACTCCTTTTCCTATTTGGAACCAGTCTGTTGTTCCATGTCCAGTTCTAACTGTTGGCTTCCTGACCTGCATACAGATTTCTCAAGAGGCAGGTCAGGTGGTCTTGTATTCCCATCTCTTTCAGAATTTTCCATTTTGTTGTGACCCACACAGTCAAAGGCTTTGGCATAGTCAATAAAGCAGAAATAGATGTTTTTTTCTGGAACTCTCTTGCTTTTTTGATGATCCAGCGGGTGTTAGCAATCTGATCTCTGGTTCATCTGCCTTTTCTAAAACCAGCTTGAACATCTGGAAGTTCATGGTTCACATATTGTTGAAGCCTGGCTTGGAAAATTTTGAGCATTACTTTACTAGTGTGTGAGATGACTGCAGTTGTGCAGTAGTTTGAACATTCTTTGGCATTGCCTTTCTTTGAGATTGGAATGAAAATTGACCTTTTCCAGTCCTGTGGCCACTGCTGACTTTCCAAATTTGCTGACATATTGAGTGTAGCACTTTCACAGCATCATCTTTTAGGATTTGAAATAGCTCAACTGGAATTCCGTCACCTCCACTAGCTTTGCTCATAGTGATGCTTCCTAAGGCCCACTTGACTTCACATTCCAGGATGTCTGGCTCTAGGTGAATGATCATACCATTGTGATTATCTTGGTCATGAAGACCTTTTTTGTACAGTTCTTCTGTGTATTCTTGCCACCTCTTCTTAATATCTTTTGCTTCTGTTAGGTCCATGCTGTTTCTGTCTTTATTGAGCCAGTCTATGCTCCAAAATCACTGCAGATGGTGACTGTAGCCATGAAATTAAAAGATGCTTATTCCTTGGAAGAAAAGTTATGACCAACCTAGATAGCATATTGAAAAGGAGAGACAGGAACTTCCCTGGTGGTCCAGTGGTTAACAATCTGCCTTGCAATGCAGGGGACACAGGTTCAATCCCTGGTCAGGGAACCAAGATCCCACATGCTAATGGGCAACTAAGGCCGCAGGCTGCAAAAACTGAGCCCATGCTCTGCAACTAAGACAAAATGCAGCCAAAATTAAATTTAAAAAAAATTGCAGAGACATTACTTTGCCTACAAAGGTCCGTCTGGTCAAGGCTATGGTTTTTCCAGTGGTCAGGTATGGATGTGATAGTTGGACTGTGAAGAAAGCTGAACACCAAAGAATTGGTGCTTTTGAACTGTGGTGTTGGGGAAGACTCTTGAGAGTACCTTGGGCTGCAAGGACATCCAACCAATCCATCCTTAAGGAGAGCAGTCCTGGGTTTTCATTGGAAGGACTGATGCTGAAGCTGAAACTCCAATACTTTGGCCACCTCATGAGAAGAGTTGACTCATTGGAAAAGACCCTGATGCTGGAGGGATTGGGGGCAGGAGGAGAAGGGGACGACAGAGGATAAAATGGCTGGATGGCATCACCAACTCAATGGACGTGAGTTTGGGTAAACTCCAGGAGTTGGTAACGGACAGGGAGGCCTGGCGTGCTGCGATTCATGGGGTCACAAAGAGTCGGACACGACTGAGCGACTGAACTGAACTGAACTGATGCATGAATTGTTTCCTTGGTATCTAATTTTCTTGAAGAGATCTCTGCTACTGTTACTGCTAAGTCAGTTCAGTCGTGTCTGACTGTGCAACCCTGTAGATGGCAGCCCACCCATCCCTGGGATGCTCCAGGCAAGAACACTGGAGTGGGTTGCCATTTCCTTCTTCAATTCATGAAAGTGAAAAGTGAAAGTGAAGTTGCTCAGTTGTGTCTGACTCTTCGCGACCCCATGGACTGCAGCCCACCAGGCTCCTCCACCCATGGGATTTCCCAGGCAAGAGTACTGGAGTGGGGTGCCATTGCCTTCTCCGGAAGAGATCTCTAGTCTTTCCCATTCTGTTGTTTCCCTCTATTTCTTTGCACTGATGATTGAGGAAGGCTTTCTTATCTCTACTTGCTATTCTTTGTTACTAGGCATTATGAATTTTTCCAATATGAGAGCACAGAGAAATCTTTGTGCTGTAACTGACATTCTTACAATAGATTCCCATAAGTGGTATTGAGTTATGAAGAATAACCAATAGTAAAATTGATTATGCCTCTATTTTCTCAAAAGATTCTAATAATTTCCATTCACAATAGAGATATAGGAGTTTCTGTTTTAACATGCCATTGACAGCAATAAATGTTCTAATTTTGATAATTTTTAATTTTATAGATGGAATTTGTTTTAATTTAATCATTCATTAAATTCCAGAACTGGTTAATTTATTTACTTTTCAGTTTTCTTGCTTTGTTTATTTTATGGGATCTTTACTGATTTTTCATTAGTTTACATGCAGTCTTCACTTATGGATCCATTCTAAATTATTCCACAGGACTTGAGATACAAAATTGTTTTCTTTTAAAGTAAAACTTCCCTCAATTTTTAAAAATGTTTTATTGAGATGTAATATTTTGCTAGTTTTATATGGATACAGCATAATGATTTGATATTTGTATATGTTGTAAAATGATCACAATAATAAATCTTTTTAACATCCATCACCACACGTAATTACAATTTTTTTTGTGTGATGAGAAGTTTTAATGTCTACTCTCTTAGCAATTTTCAAATGTATAATGCAATATTATCAAGTCTAGTTACCATGCTGTATGTTTCATTGTGATGACTTACTTATTTAATAACTGGAACTTTGTACCATTTGACTCCCTTCACTCATTTCATCCACCCTCACCCCTGGCAGCCACCAGTCTGCTCTATCTATGAGCTTACTTTTTTTATTTTTCAGATTCGACATAAGGGAGATCATAATGTATTTGTCTTTCTGTTTGATGTATTTCACTAATCACAGTGCCCTCAAGGGTTCATCAGGTTGTCACAAATGACAAGATTTTCTTCTCTTTTAGGGCTGAATATTCCATTATATATACATACAACATATTCTTTGTCCTTTTATCTTTCAGTGGATTCTTAGGTTGTTTCTATATCATTATTGTTCAGTCACTCAGTCGTGTCTGACTCTTTGTGACTGCATGGACTGCAGCACGCCCAGCTTCCCTGTCCATCACCAACTCCTGGAGCTGGCTCAAACTCACGTCCATCAAGTCAGTGATTCCTTCCAGCCATCTCATCTTCTGTCGTCCCCTTCTCCTGCTCTCAGTCTTTTCCAGCATAGGGGTATTTTCCAGTGAGTTGACTCTCGTATCAAGTGGCCAAAGTATGGGAGCTTCAGTTTCAGCATCAGTCTTTACAATGAATATTCAAGGTTGATTTCTTTAGGATTGAGTGGTTTGATCTCCTGGCTGTCCAGAGGACTCTCAACAGTCTTCACAGCACCACAGTTCAAAAGCATCAGTTCTTTGGCACTCAGCCTTCTTTATGGTCCAACTCTCACATCCATAGATGACTGCTGGAAAAACTATAGCTTTGACTAGACAGACCTTTGTCGTCAAAGGTGATGTCTTTGGTTTTTAATATGCTGTCTAGGTTTGTCGTAACTTTCCTTCCAAGGAGCAAGCGTCTTTTAATTTCATGGCTTCAGTCACTGTTCACAGTGATTTTGGAGCCCAAGAAAATAAAATCTGCCGCTGTTTCCACTTTTTCCCCATCTATTTGCTCTGAAATGATGGGACCAGATGCTATGATATTAGTTATTTGAATGTTGAGTTTTAAGCCAGCTTTTTCACTTTCCTCTTTCACTTTCATCAAGAGGCCTTTTAGTTCGTCTTCTCTTTCTGCCATTAGGGTGGTGTCATCTGCATATCTGAGGTTGTTGGTGTTTCTCCCGGCAGTTGTGATACCAGCTTGTGCTTCATCCAGGCCAACATTTTTCAGAATATACTCTGCATATAAGTTAAATAAGCAGCTGAAAACATGTAGCCTTGATGTACTCCTTTCCCAATTTTCAACCAGTCCATTGTTCTATGTCCAGTTCTAACTGTTGCTTCTTGACCTACATGCAGGTTTCTTAGGAGGCAGGTAAGGTGGTCTGGTATTCCCATCTCTTTAAGCATTTTCCATAGTTCGTTGTGATCCACACCGTCAAAGTTTTTAGTGTAGTCAATAAAGCAGAAGTAGATGTTTTTCTGGAGTTCTCTTGCTTTGTCTCTGATCCATCGCATGTTAGCAATTTGATCTCTGGTTCCTCTGCTTTTTCTAAATCCAGCTCCAACATCTGGAAGTTCTCGATTCGCATACTGTTGAAGCCTTGCTTGAAAGATTTTGAATGTTACCTTGCTAGCATGTGAAATGAATGCAATTATACAGTCATTTGAACATTCTTTGGCGTTGCCTTTCTTCAGGATTGAAATGAAAAATGACCTTTTCTGGTCCTGCAGCTACTGCTGAGTTTTCCAGCTTTGCTGACGTACTGACTGCAGCACTTTAATAACATCATCTTTTAGGATTTGAGATAGCTCACCTCGAATTCTGTTACCTCCCCTAGCTTTGTTGGCGGTAATGCTTCCTAAGGCCCACTTGACTTCACACTCCAGGATGTCTGGCTCATAAGTGAGTGATCACACCATCATGGTTATCTGGGTCTTTAAGACTTTGTACAGTTCCTCTGTGTATTCTTGCCACCTATTCTTAGTATCTTCTGCTTCTGTTTGGTCCTTGTCATTTCTGTCCTTTATTGTGCCCACCTTTTGTGCCCATGAAATGTTCCCTTGGTATCTCCACTTTTCTTGAAGAGGTCTCTAGTCCTTCCTATTCTATTTCTTTCCTCTATTTCTTTTCATTGTTCACACAAGAAGACTTTCTTGTCTCTCCTGTTATTTTTTGGAACTCTGCATTCAGATCGGTATATCTTTCCATTTCTCCTTGTCTTTCACTTCTCTCCTTTTCTCTTCTATTTGTAAGGCCTCCTCAGGCAAGTGTTTTGCCTTCCTGCATTTCTTTTTCTTGGGGATGATTTTGGTCACTGCCTCCTGTAGAGTGTTACAAACCTCAGTCCATAGTTCTTCAGGCACTGTCTTTCAGATCTAATTCTTTTAATCTATTGTAAATGATGCTGCAGTGAACATAGACGTGCATATATCTTTTAAAGTTAGTGTTTTTCATAAATACTGAGAAGCTGAGTTCCTGAATTACATGATAGCTCTGTTTTAATTTTTTTTGAGGAGCCTACATACTGGTTTCCATAGTGCCTGCACCAATTTACATTCCAGCCAGTGGTGCGCAGGGGTTGCCTTTTGTCCATATCCTTCCAAACACTTGTTATGTTTTGTCTTTTTCATAGTAATTGTTCTAAGAAAGATGAGGTTATATCTAATTGTTTTGATTTGCATTTTCCTGATGATTAGTTGTTGTTGAATGCCTTTTTATATACTTGTGGCCTGTATGTCTTCTTGGGAAAAATGTCTATTCCAATCCTCTCTATTTTAAAATTGGATTATTTTAATTGATATTGAACTCTTTATATGTTTTTGGATATTAACCTGTTAATCAGATATATGATTTGTAAATATTTTCTCCCATTAGCTTTGCTATGCAGACAAAGTAGTTTGATGTAGTTACCCTTGTTTGTTTTTGCTTTCATTCCTTTTGCTTTTGCTGTCAAATTAAAAAAAAAAAAAAATCACCTAGGGTGATATTAAGGAACTTACTGGTTATATTTTCTTGTAGGAGTTCTTTGGTTTGATGTTTTACGTTCAAGAATTCAATGCATATTGAGTTGATTTCCATATGTGGTGTAAGATATTGGTTTCACTGTTTTGCATGTTTGTTCAACACTGTTTATTGGGAAGACTGTCCTTTCTTCGTTGAATATCCTGTTTCTTGTCTCCTTTGTCATAAAATAATAGACCATGTATAATCATGGGTTTATTTCTTGGCTTTTTGTGGCATCCCATTGATCTGGTGTTTGTTTTTGTGCCAATACTCTACTTTTTATTTATTATAATTTCATAGTATTGTTTGAAATTAGAAAGTGTAATGTCTCCAGCTTAGTTCTCTTTTATCAGTATTTGGCTATTTGGGATCTTTTGTGATTCCATACAAATTTTAGGATTGTTTATTCTATTTCTATAAAAAGAGCTATTGGAATTTTGATAGGGATTGCATCTAGTCTATAGATTGCTTTCAGTTGTATGGAAATTTTAGTTCTTTCAGTTTATGAACATGAGGTATCTTTTTATTTCATGTCTTATAATTTTCAGTGGATAGCTCTTAAAGGTCCTTGATTAAATTTATTCTTAAGTATTTTATTTTTGTTAATGATTATATAACTGAGGTTGTTGATCTTATTTTTTGTATATTTGTTATCAGTATGTAGAAATGCAACAGATTTTTGTGTATTTGTATCCTGCAACTTTCAGTTCAGTTCAGTTCAGTCGCTCAGTCATGTCTGACTCTTTGTAACTTTAGCTATAATTAATTAGATCTTTCCAGTATTTTGATGGAGTCTTTAATATTTTCTCTATAAAAAATGTCATCTTCTCATAGAGAAGGTTTTACTTCTTTCCAATCCTGATGCCTTTTATTTCTTTCTCTTATTTTGTCTGATTGCTCTAACTAGGACTTCTAGTACTATGTTGAATAAGAGTGATGAAAGTGTACAGTCTTGTCTTACTCCTGATCCTACAGGAAAAGCTCTTAACTTTCATCATTGAGTAAGGTGTGGGCTTGTGATATGTGACTTTATTTCATTTATTTTATTGATTTCTATACCCAGTTTGTTGAGAGTTTTTTTTTTTTAATCATGGATGGAGATTGAATTTGTCAGATGCTATTTTTTCATCTGTTGAAATGATAATATGATTTTAATCTTTCATTCTATATATTAATGTGATGATGACATATATTGATTTGTGTGTAGAGAACTATTCTTGTATGACAGGGACAAATCCCACTTGATCATAGTGTATGATTCTTTTAATGTGCTGTTATATTTGACTTGTAGTAATTTGTTGTCAGTTCTTGCATCTATATTCACCAGAGATTTTGGCCTGTAGTTTCTTTTCTTGTCTTTCCTTGTCTTCTTTTCTTCCCTTCTCTGGCTTTTATATCATGGAAATGCTGCTAAAAAATGTTTTTTTTTTTTAAACAAACATTTAAAAAGAAGTTTTTAAAATTAATTTGAGAGTGTTCTCGCCTCTTCAGCTTTTGTTAAGAGTTTGAGAAGAATTGATGTTAATTCATCTTTAAATGTTTAAACTCTACCAGGGAAACAATTGGTCATGTGCTTCTCTTTTTTGGGGAGGTTTTTGATTCCTGATTCACTCTCCTTTCTCATTACTTCAAATCTTACTCTGATCAGATTTTCTAGTTCTTCATGATTCAGTCTTGGTAGATTGTCTGTTTCTAGAAATTTATCCTTTTTTCTAGATTGTGCAGTTTGTTGGCATATAGTCATTCATTTTGTTGTTCAGTTGTTCAGTCGTTCAGTTGTATCCAACTCTTTCTGACCCATGGACTGCAGCATGCCGTGCTTTCCTGTCCTTCAGTATCTCCTGGCATTTGCTCAAACTCATGTCCATTGAATCAGTGATGCCATCCAAACATATCATCCTCTGTTGCCCCCTTCTCCCCCTGCCTTCAATCTTTCCTAGTATCAGGGTCTTTTCTAATGAGTTAGCTTTTCACATCACGTGGCCAAAGTATTGGAACTTCAGCTTCAGCATTAGTCCTTCCAGTGAATATTCAGAGTTTATTTCCTTTAGGATTGACTGGTTTGATATTCTTTCTCTCCAAGGGGCTCTGAAGAGTCTTCTCCAGCACCACAGTTTGAAAGCATCAAAGTTGTTCATAGTCATCTATTATGTTCTTTTCTGTGATTTCAGTTGTAGAGACTCCTTTTAAATTTAAATTTTTATTTATTTGGATCCTCTTTTTTCCTTGGTTAGTCTTATTGATGCTTTGTCAATTATGTGTATTTTTTCAAAGAATGAAGTCTTAGTTTTGTTAGTTTTTCCTGTTGTTTTCCTATTCTTTGTTCCTATTCTGTATTTCATTTACCAAGTAAAATAGCTCTTGAATGAAGAGAAATCCTTGAGGAAGAACCTTGTTGCATAAAGTGATCTGCCCATACAGAACTGTATAGTTCACCCGCCGAGGAAGATCTGGCTATTTACCAGGGTGGTTGTGCACCAGGCCAAGAGTACTTTTGGGACAGTACTGGGTACTGACTCTGAATTGATACAGATTTTTAGAGATATAAAGCAGCACTATAATTCACCACTCAGAGTAATCAGTGGAGGTAGGTAGTCATTGGTATCCCCAAACCCACCCTGCGGTTATTTCTCTAGGTTTGAAATGCATAGTTGGAATAAAATACTCTGAAGCAGGCAGAATCCTCACAGCAATACTTCATCTTCAGATAAAAGTTATTAAACACAAGAGTGAGGTCCCATTGTTTCTAAAGCTACAGATAGAGTTATTGGGCAATATTCCATTGATCCCATAGCGAATTACCACAAATACACTAACCTAAAGCAATACCCATTTATTTCCTCATAGTTCTTTGGGTCAGATGTCAGGCGTGGTTGGTTGGGTACTCTGCTTACGATCTCATAATGAAGTCAAGTTGTTCACTAACCTAAACTTTTACCTGGGTCTCTGAGTGAGAATTCACTTCTCAGTTCAGTTCAGTCATTCAGTCGTGTCCGACTCTTTGCGACCCCATGAATCACAGCATGCCAGGCCTCCCTGTCCATCACCAATTCCCGGAGTTCACTCAGACTCACATCCATCCAGTCAGTGATGCCATCCAGCCATCTCATCCTCTGTCGCCCCCTTCTCCTCCTGCCCCCAATCACTCCCAGCATCAAAGTCTTTTCCAGTGAGTCAGCTCTTCTCATGAGGTGGCCAAAGTACTGGAGCTTCAGCTTTAGCATCATTCCTTCCAAAGAAATCCCAGGGTTGATCTTTAGAATGGACTGGTTGGATCTCCTTGCAGTCCAAGAGACTCTCAAGAGTCTTCCCCAACACCACAATTCAAAAGCATCAATTCTTTGGTGCTCAGCCTTCTTCACAGTCCAACTCTCACATCCATACATGACCACAGGAAAAACCATAGCCTTGACTAGACGGACCTTAGTCGGCAAAGTAATGTCTCTGCTTTTGAATATACTATCTAGGTTGGTCATAACTTTTCTTCCAAGGAGTAAGCATCTTTTAATTTCATGGCTGCAGTCTAGGTTCATTCAAATTGTTGGCAGAATCCAGTTCCTTCTGGATTGAAGGAATGAAGTGCTCTTTCATGAATGATGGTCAGGTGGGAGTTGTTCTCAACTTCTAGCTTGTGACATTCTCTGTTTTCCAAGTTAGCAGTGGTGTTTCTAGTCCTTCTCACTCTCAATATCTCTGACTTCTCCTTTATCATCTCTGTGACTTCCACTTCTGATCTAAGAGCTTATGTAATTACATTGGATTCAGTCTGATAATCTAGAGTAATCTCCCTAATTTTTTCATTTATTCTTTTTTTTAAACTTTTAATTTTTTGTTGGAGTATAGTTGATTCACAATGTGATATTAGTTTCAGGTATACAGCAAAGTGACTCAGTTATACATGTATCTATTCTTTTACAAATTCTTTTCCCATTGTTCCATAACATTGAGCAGAGATCCCTGTGCTATACAGTAGATCCTTGTTGGTTATCCGTTTAAAATATAACAGTGTGTACATGTTGATCCCAAACTTGCTAACAGCCCCTCCCCCCATAATCATAAGTTAATTATCTAAGTCTGTGAGTCTGTTTTTGTTTTGTAAGGTCATTTGTATCTTTTTTTTTTTAGATTCCACATATAAGGGATATCATACAATATTTCTCTTTCTCTGACTTACTTCACTCAATATGACAATCTGTAGGTCCATCCATGTTGCTCAAATGGCATTATTTTATTCTTCTTAATGGCTCATTAACATTCCATTGTATATATTAATAGGTGCCCAACTTCTTTATCTGTCCCTCTGTCGATAGACATTTCTTCTATCACTAGACACAACTTCCATGTCTTGGCTGTTGTGGACAGTGCTGCAGTGAACATTGGGGTGCATATATTCTTTCAGACTATGTTTTTCTCTGAATATATGACCAGAAGTGGACTGAGGATCATGTGGTAGCTCTATTTTTAATTTTTATACCAACCTCCATACTGTTATCCATGGTGGCCATACTACTTTACATTGCCACCAACAGTGTAGGAGGGTTCCCTTCTCTCCACACCCTCTCCAGCATTTATTGTTTGTGGATTTTGTGATGAGAGCCACTTTGACTGACTATTTTAAAGTCAGCTGATTTTAACCTTAATTACATCTGCAAAGTTCCTTTTACATTTAACATTATCACTCATATGATACTAAATGATAATGATCATGGGAGCGGAACTGCATGTGTGTCTATAGATTTTTCACTTCTTTCATTCTACCATTGAAAATAAGATGCATTCATAGTAGTTAATCATATATATCAGTACTTAAATTAGAGGTATAAACATCCCATAGAGGTGATAAAGGAACTTTGTATCCTCTTTTGGAGAGAGGATCGGTATTGTTTTCGTTGTTTGAGAGATAATCACATTGTGTAAGATAGAAAGCAAGGATGGTTAATAGAGGTGTGTATGAATACCAAGTTGACCATGAGTAGACTGTGGTAGTGTAATAATGGGGTCCACTTAAAATCAAGTCTGTATTTCTCACAATTTCATTCTCAGTATAATATTGGGTTAGGATTAGTTATAATTCATTTAGTTTGGAAACAGGAAGTGAATCATAGCTATTTCTTTATACTCTGAAGATTACTGATACACCCAGGCATTTTGATGGCTTCCGTGTAATGTCAGTATCTAGTAATTCACTTAGTTGGCATGGGGAAGCACTTGGGCCCACATTCTTCTTGCTCCTGCCAGGTCTGCTTCAGCTTCTTCATATCATAGGACAGATTAGTTAAATGTAGCTAAATGATGAAAGGCATGAACTTTTTCTGCGGGTCACCTTTTTTATCTAAGGTTGGAGAAAATGTGTTATGACTTTACTGAATTCAGTTCAGTTGCTCAGTCGTGTTCGACTCTTTGTGACCCCATGGACTGTAGCACGCCAGGTCTCCCTGCCCATCCCAACTCCCGGAGTTTACTCAGACATGTCCATTGAGTTGGTGATGCCATCCAACCATCTTATCCTCTGTCATCCCCTTCTTCTCCCACCTTCAGTCTTTCCCAGCATCAGGGTCTTTTCCGATGAGTCAGTTCTTCACATCAGGTGGACAAAGTATTGGAGTGTCAGTTTCAGCGTCAGTCCTTCCAATGAATATTCAAGACTGATTTCCTTTAGAATGGACTGGTTGGATCTCCTTGCAGTCCAGGGGAATCTCAAGAGTCTTCTCCAACACCACCATTCAAAAGCATCAATTCTTCGGTGCTCAGCTTTCTTTATGGTCCAACTCTCATACCCATACGTGGCTACTGGAAAAACCATAGCTTTGACTAGATGGACCTTTGTTGGAAAAGTAATGTCTCTGCTTTTTAATATGCTGTCTAGGTTATAGAAGAAGGCAATGGCACCCCACTCCAGTATTCTTGCCTGGAAAATCCCATGGATGGAGGAGCCTGGTAGGCTGCAGTCCATGGGGTCTCGAAGAGTCAGACACGACTGAGCAACTTCACTTTCACTTTTCACCCTTATGCATTGGAGAAGGAAATGGCAACCCACTCCAGTGTTCTTGCCTGGAGAATCCCAGGGACGGGGGAGCCTGGTGGACTGCCATCTATGGGATCATACAGTGTCAGACATGACTGAAGCGACTTAGCAGCAGCAGCAGCAGGTTGCTCATAACTTTTCTTCCAAGGAGAAAGTGTCTTTTAATTTCATGGCTGCAGTCACCATCTGCAGTGATTTTGGAGCCCCCCAGAATAAAGTCTGTCACTGTTTCCCCATCTATTTGCCATGAAGTGATGGGACCGGATGCCGTAATCTTAGTTTTCTGAGTGTTGAGTTTTAAGCCAACTTTTTCACTCTCCTCTTTCACTTTCATCAAGAGGCCCTTTAGTTCTTCTTCACTTTCTGCCATAAGGGTGGTGCCATCTGCATATCTGAGGTTATTGATATTTCTCCCGATATTTCATTCCAGCTTGTGCTTCATCCAGCCCAGCATTTCTCATGATGTACTCTGCATATAAGTTAAATAAGCAGGGTGACCATATACAGCCTTGACATACTCCTTTCTTGATTTGGAACCAGTCTGTTGTTCCATGTCCAGTTCTAACTGTTGCTTCCTGACCTGCATATAGGTTTCTCAAGAGGCAGATCAGGTGGTCTGGTTTGCCATCTCTTTCACAATTTTCCACAGTTTGTTGTGACCCACACAGTCAAAGGCTTTGGCATAGTCAATAAAGCAGAAGTAGATGTTTTTCTGGAACTCTCTTGCTTTTTCCATGATCCAGCGGATGTTGGCAATTTGATCTCTGGTTCCTCTGCCTTTTCTAAAACCAGCTTGAACATCTGGGAAGTTCACGGTTCACATATTGCTGAATCCTGGCTTGGAGAATTTTGAGCATTACTTTACTAGTGTGTGAGATGAGTGCAATTGTGCGGTAGTTTGAACATTCTTTGGCATTGCCTTTCTTTGGAATTGGAATGAAAACTGACCTTTTCCAGTCCTGTGGCCACTGTTGAGTTTTCCAAATTTGCTGGCATATTGAGTGCAGCACTTTCACAACATCATCTTTCAGGATTTGAAATAGCTCAACTGGAATTCCATCACCTCCACTAGCTTTGTTTATAGTGCTGCTTCCTAAGGCCCACTTGACTTCACATTCCATGATATCTGGCTCTAGGTGAGGGATCATACCAACATTTTAATGTGAAACATAGGGTGCTAGATGGTGAGCTGAAGCAACAAGATGGTTCAGCAACAGACTGCAAGAGAAATTAAAATAGAGAAGTTTATTATTTATAGGTACTGGAGGAAGTACACGGTGCTTTGGGCCCACACAGGGAGGTCAAGGGAGAATATAGACAGTGAGGCAGGACCTAGGCACATGCCTTTATTAGGGTCTGTGGCTAGACTGCTTTGTGATTCCTGGGCTAGGGCCATATTGGTTAAGTCATTCTGTAAGAGGAAAGTTCTTATAAGCCCTATGAGAGTCTTGTCTAAGGGACACATAAAGCATACAGGTGCTGGGAAACATGAAGACTGTTGACCACAAGGGCTGTTGGGAAAGTCATATCAAGAACTTTTATTTGCTTATGACTAAGGGCTGCTGTCTATATCATGTCTAGATCACTAGCACCTGAGAGTGCTAGTGTCAATTGGTGGTCTCTGTGGCTCATTGGACAAACAAAATGGATGCCAGGCAATATCATTGATGGCAAGCTAATACAAAGCAATACCATCAGCTAAGGTGTTAACATTAGCTAATGAGAGTTAGCTTCCAACAACAAAAAAGACAACTCTACATATGGATATCATCAGATCATCAATACCTAAATCAGATTGATTATATTCTTTGCAGCCAAAGATGGAGAAGCCCTATACAGTCAGCAAAAACAAGACCTGGAGCTGACTGTGGGTCAAATCATCAGCTCTTTACTGCAAAATTCAGTCTAAAATTGGAGAAAGTAGGGAAAACCTCTAGGCCATTGAGGCCTAAATCAAATCCCTTCACACAGTGGAGGTGATAAATAGAGTCAAAGGATTAGATCTGGTAGACAGAGTGCTTGAAAAACTATGAACAGAGGTTGATAACATTGTACAGGAGGTGGTGACCAAAATCATCCCCAAGAAAAAAAAATGCAAGAAGGCAAAGTGGTTGTATGAGGAGACCTTACAAGAGCCGAGAAAAGAAGAGATGCAAAAGGCAAAGGAAAAGGGGAGGATATACCAAACTGAATGCAGAGTTCCAAAGAATAGCAAGGAGAGATAAGAAAGCCTTCTTGTGTGAGCAATGAAAAGAAATAGAGGGAAACAATAGAGTGGGAAAGACCAGAGATCTCTTCAAGAAAAGTGAGGATACCAAGGGGACATCTCATGCAAAGATGGGCACAATAAAGGACCAAAATGACAAGAAGCAGAGATATTAAGAGTATTAAAATATTAAGAAGAGGTGGCAAGAAAACACAGAAGAACTGTGTATTTCTTAATGACCCAGATAACCACAATGGTGTGGTTACTCACCTAGAGCCAGACATCCTGTAGTGTGAAGTCAAGTGGGTCGTAGGAAGCATTACCACGAACAAAGCTAGTGGAGGTAATGGAATTCTAGCTGAGCTATTTCAAATCCTAAAAGATGATGCTGTTAAAGTGCTGCATTCAATATGCCAATAAACTTGGAAAACTCAACAGTGGCCACAGGACTGGAAAAGGTCAGTTTTCATTCTAATCTCAAAGATAATACCAAATAATGTTCAGACTGCCATACAATGGCACTCATTTCACCTGCTAGCAAAATTATGCTCAAAATCCTTCAAGCTAGGCTTCAGTAGTACATGAACTGAGAACTTCCAGATGTTCAAGTTGGATTTCGAAAAGGTAGAGGGATCAGAGATCAAATTGCCAACATCTTTTGGATGACAGAAAAAGCAAGAGAATTCCAGAAAAAGTCTACTTCTGCTTCATTGACTACACTAAAACCTTTGTGTGGATCGCAGCAAACTGTGGAAAATTCTTGAAGAGATGAAAATACCAGACCACCTTACTGGCCTCCTGAGAAACCTGTATGCAGGTCAAGAAGCAACAATTAGATCTGGTCATGGAACAATGGACTGGTTCAAAATTGGGAAAGGAGTACATCAAGGCTGTATGTTTTTACCATGCTTATTTAACATATGGAGAATACATCACATAAAATGCTGAGCTAGATGGCTCACAAGCTGGAATCAAATATAGGAGAATCAAATACTGGGAGAAATATGATTAACCTCAGATGATGGCAGATGATACCACCCTAATGGTGGAAAACAAAGATGAACTAAAAGGCCTCTTGATGAAGGTGAAAGAGGAGAGTGAAAAAGCTGGCTTAAAACTTAACATTCAAAAAACTAATATCATAGCATCTGGTCCTATCATTTCACAGGAGATAGATGGGAAAAAGTGGAAACAGTGACAGGTTTTATTTTCTTGGGCTCCAGAATCACTGCAGATGGTGACAGCAGCAACAGAATTAAAAGACCCTTACTCTTTGAAAGAAAAGCCATGACCAACCGAGACAGCATATTAAAAAGCAGAGACATCAGTTTGCCGACAGAAGTCTTTCTAGTCAAAGCTATGTTTTTTTTTTCACTAGTCGTGTATGGATGTGATATTTGGATCATAAAGAAGGCTGAGTGCCAAAGAATTGATATTCAGATTGTGGCACTGGAGAAGACTTTTGAGAGTCCCATGGACAACAAGGAGATCAAACCAATCAATCCTAAAGGAAATCATCCCTGAATATTCATTAGAAGGACTGATGCTGAAGCTGAAGCTCCAGTCTCTGGCTGCCTGATGTGAAGAGCTAACTCATTTGAGAAGACCTTGATGCTGGGAAAGACTGAGGACAGTAGGAGAAGGGGGTGACAGAGGAGAGGTTTGGATGGTATGATTGACTCAATGGACATGGGTTTGAGCAAACTCTGGGAGATAGTGAAGGGTAGGGAAGCCTAGTATGCTGCAGTTCACGGGGTTGCAAAGAATCAGCCACAACTTAGCAACTGGACGACAACATCACCTCTTGACATGGTGGTAGACAGACAAAAGTTCCATGGCTTGTGTGTGTCCTCATGTAGAACTGGTTGTGTCTTATATTTTTCTTCAGAGTTGCTGTCAGCTGACAGTTGATTCTGCTGATAAGCATTGTGGTATGTATGGTAGACATTGGGAGAGCATGCAAGAAATCTGTACCTTGTATCTCTGGGAAAGCAAGGAAAGGGTCCTAGAAAGTTTCTTTAAATATGAGTGCAGAGACTGGATTTAGATGAGAAGGTTGACTGGGCTGCCAGACAAAGACTGTATCTATTGGATGAGAAGGACTTCATCCAAAAAGATGTGTGATGATTCTGCTAGAGAGATGTAAAGCAATGTTGTAGAACAGAGGAAACTGCTTGAAAATAGTAAGTCAGAAGAACCCTGAAGTGGACAATCCATGTGGAGTGAAGTCTACTGCATAATCTTGAGCAATTGTATAATCCCAGTTTAAAGATGTGACAACCAAGAAACACTTTTTTCTTTTTCTTTTTTTCTATTCTGATTCAGAATTTATCCTGCTTTAAATGCAAGTGAAAGAAGGTGAGTTTAGCAAATTCTTAATATAATCAAGATTGTAAGGTAAAAGGAACAGAACATGTTAGAAACACACATTTATAAATTGCTGGTGCTGCTGCTGCTAAGTCGCTTCAGTCGTGTCTGACTCTGTTTGACCCCATAGACTGCAGCCCACCAGGCTCCCCTGTCCCTGGGATTCTCCAGGCAAGAACACTGGAGTGGGTTGCCATCTCCTTCTCCAATGCATAAGGGTGAAAAATGAAAGTGAAGTCGCTCAGTCATGTCTGACTCTTTGCGACTACATGGACTGCAGCCTACCAGGCTCCTCCATCCATGGGATTTTCCAGGCAGGAGTACTGGAATGGGGTGCCATTGCCTTCTCCATTATTCATTGTCAATTTCTAAAATTCTTATTATCCAACAGTCATTCTTGTCTGAATGCTTTGATATGTTTATTTTTTAAAAAATATAACTTTATTTATTTTAATTGGAGGCTAATTATTGTATTCGTTTTGCCATACATTGACATGAATCCACCACGGGTGTACAGGTGTTCCCCATCCTGAACCCCTCCTCCCACCTCCCTCCCCATACCATCCCTCTGGGTCATCCCAGTGCACCAGCCCCGAGCACCCTGTATCATGCATCAAACCTAGACTGGCGATTCATTTCACATATGATAATACACATGTTTCAATGCCATTCTCCCAAATCATCCCACCCTCGCCATCTCCCACAGAGTCCAAAAGACTGTTCTATACATCTGTGTCTCTTTTGCTGTCTCGCATACAGGGTTATTGTTACCATCCATCTAAATTCCATATATATGCATTAGTATACTGTATTGGTGTTTTTCTTTCTGGATTACTTCACTCTGTATAATAGGCTCCAGTTTCATCCACCTCATTAGAACTGATTCAAATGTATTCTTTCTGATGGCTGAGTAAAACTCCATTGTGTATATGAACCACAGCTTTCTTATCCATTCGTCTGTTGATGGACATCGAGGTTGTTTCCATGTCCTGGCTATTATAAACAGTGGTGCAATGAACATTGGCGTACACATGTCTCTTTCAATTCTGGTTTCCTCCGTGTGTATGGCCAGCAGTGGGATTGCTGGGTCGTATGGCAGTTCTATTTCCAGTTTTTTAAGGAATTTCCATTCTGTTCTCCATAGTGGCTGTACTAGTTTGCATTCCCACCAACAGTGTAAGAGGGTTCCCTTTTCTCCACACCCTGTCCAGCATTTATTGCTTGTAGACTTTTGGATAGCAGCCATTTTGACTGGCGTGCAATGGTAACCTCATTGTGGTTTTGATTTGCATTTCTCTGAGAATGAGTGATGTTGAGCATCTTTTTATGTGTTTGTTAGCCATCTGTATGTCTTCTTTGGAGAAATGTCTAATTAGGTCTTTGGCCCATTTTTTGATTGGGTCGTTTATTTTTCTGGAATTGAGCTGTAGGAGTTGCTTGTATATTTTTGAGATTAGTTGTTTGTCCGTTGCTTTGTTTGCTATTATTTTATCCCATTCTGAAGGCTGTCTTTTCATCTTGCTTATAGTTTCCTTTGTCGTGTAGAAGATTTTAATTTTAATTATGTTCCATTTGTTTATTTTTGCTTTTATTTCCAATATTCTGGGAGGTGGGTCATAGAGGATCCTGCTGTGATTATGTCGGAGAGTGTTTTGCCTGTGTTCTCCTCTAGGAGTTTTATAGTTTCTGGTCTTACGTTTGGATCTTTAATCCATTTTGAGTTTATTTTTGTGTATGGTGTTAGAAAGTGTTCTAGTTTCATTCTTTTACAAGTGGTTGACCAGTTTTCCCAGCACCACTTTGCTAAAGAGATTGTCTTTACTCCATTGTATATTGTTGCTTTCTTTGTCAAAGATAGGGTGTCCATAGGTGCATGGATTTATCTCTGTTGCCTCTGGTTTTCAGTCTTATTCTTACAGTAGCCTCAAGACTTCTCCATCTATACAGCACCAATGATAAAACATCTAGGTTAATGATGAAAAGTTTGTCCACAGTGAGGGACACCTGGTGAGGTTCACAGGGTTACATGTAGAAGAGAAGAGGGAGGAGGGAGATAAAAGTGACTAGGAAAAGAGGGGGAATCAAAAGGTGAGAGAGCAAGATAGCCAGTATTTACTTCTTTATGTGTTCTCCACAGTCTGGATCCCTCAGAGATGTTCACAGAGTTACACAGAGAAGAGAAGAAGGAGGAAGGAGACATAAGTGGCCAGGAGGATTAAAGTGGGAATCAAAAGCAGAGAGACAGATCTAACCAGTAATCAGTTCCCTAAATGTTCACCACATCCTGGAACACACAAAGAGATTCATAGAATTGGGTAGAGAAGAGAAGGGGGAGGGAGGAGATAGAGGTGACCTGGTGGAGAAAAAGGAGAGTCAAAAGGGGAAGAGAGCAGTCAAGCCAGTAATCTCGCTCCCAAGTAAAAATGGGTACTGAAGATTGGGTTCTTAAAGGTACAAAATTGATAACAAATACCAAAAAAGCAAGGATTAAAAATCTAGAGTAGAGGTTAGATTCTCAAAAATACAATATTAAAGAAAAAAACAAGTCACAAAAATTATGAAATATATATATATGAAGTTTGCTTTAAAAATAGGGTCTTTTTTTGGGCAAAGTAATAGTAGGTTATAAAAATGAAAATTAAAGGAGTAATAGAAGACTTAAAATAAAAAAAAAATTTGTTTTAAACTTAAAAAATGATAATAGTAAAAATATATCTAGGACTTTCTCTGGTGGTGGTGTGGACAGTGTGGGGTCAGTCATCTTCAGATTGTTCCTTGATCTGGCTTATACTTCTCAAGATCTGTAGGCTCCTTCCTGTGTAGTCGGTGCTAACTGCAGGGTTTTAATCTATTGCACCTGTCACTTCCAAAGTGGTTCCCTCTGTTTATTTTAGCTTCTTCTGTTTGCTGGTCTCTTCAGTGTCTAATTTCCACCCTGACACAAGGAGTTGGTGGTGGTCACTTTTTTAGGTTCACGTGTTTAGTCATGCTGTGGGGAGGGAGGAACACTGCAAACAAATATCATTGGTGTGTGTGTGGGGAGTGCTCGCAGTGTCTCGGCCACACTGGGTTTGCCCCTGCTCACAGTATGTGTGCTTTCCCTGTCTACACTGCTCAGGCTCTAGGTTGCTCTGACAGGAACTGTCTGGGGCAGGCCCTGGGTTGTGTGCACTTCCCACGTCTAAGCCGCTCAGGTTCAGGTACTCGGGTACTCCACAAAGGCTCAGACTTGGTTGGGCCTGCGTTTTGTGCCCTTCCCAGGTCCGAGCAGGTCAGGTGACCAGGTGCTTGGTGAGCACAGTCGCCCCCAGTTGGGGGCTGCATCTTCTCGCTTCCCCCGTCCTAGCCGCTCAGTTTTCTGGGTATATAACTGGTGCACCTTCTCAGGTGTGCCGTGTGTCTCTTCTGGGGAGCTGATCTCTGGCTGTGACCCTCCTGGTGGATGTCGACTGTCCAGAATCCCAAAAAGTCTTGGTTAGCTTGAAGCCTGCTTGCAATTTGGTAGATGATGCCTCTCTGGGGCTGCAGTTTCCCCCTACCGGCTCTGGCTGCCCTCACTTGCCTGTCTCCGGCAAGGGATGGGCCGTCCACAGCTGGCTAGCTGTGCTCGGTCCTTTGTTCTGTGAGCAGGCCTGGTGGTGTCTTCGGTTAGGGCTTTTCATGGGATAGCTATCGCACTGTCTGGGTTGCTATCTCAAGTTAGTTTCCTCAGATTGCCCTCGGGGCATTCAGGCCTGGTCCTTACCCTAAGCCATGCAGCCGGTGCCTCCCTGTCCAGTCCCTGCTTGCCAGTGGCAGATTTGAGCATCTGCTCTGCCTCTGCACTGGGAGTTGCCATTAGGCACATAATCTGTGGGGTTTAATTATTTATTTATTTTTCTTCCGGGTTATGTTGCCCTCTGAGGTTCCAAGGCTCGCCACAGACTCACTGGTGAGAGTGTTTCCTGGTGTTTGGAAACACTTCTTTTGAGACTCCTTTCCCAGGATGGATCTCCATCCCTACCTCTTTTGTCTCTTTCTTTATCTTTTATATTTTTTCTTACCTCCTTTCGAAGACAATGGGCTGCCTCTGGGTGCCTGATGTCCTCTGCCAGCATTCAGAAGTTGTTTTGTGGAATCTGCTCAGCATTCAAATGTTCTTTCAAGAATTTGTGGGGGAGAAGGTTGTCTCCCCGTCCTATTCCTCCACCATCTTAGGATCACCCCCTCTACTTTTTTCAATTCCACTCAACTAAACAAACACCTTTTTATTCTTCTCACTTCTGTACTACCTGACTACTACTACCTATAGTGAGTACAAATCCATAGGTCAAGAAGAAGTAGAAGATGGAAGGAGAAAAAGAAAAAAAAAACAAACATGTAAAATTCTTCCTGCATTTCATGGTGAATGGGTGGTAACTTTACTGAATTTGGTGAGAGGATTTTGAGCTGAACTAAACTATAACAATATCAATATTTACATGTGATTGAATGTACAAAAGAAGACCTTTTAGGTTCAAAGGGACTGAAAGAAAATAGATGTGGCCAGAGAAATGATTAGGAAAGATAGAGGCACCATTAAATGGTAAACTTTAACTTCTTCACTTGGAAAATGATGTCAGTATCATTACTTGGCTAAGCAGTTTGCTGAATTCTTTGACTGTATCTCAACAACTATTAAGTCCATCTTTCATTAAAAAAAAAAAGAAATATAGCTAATTTGCTTCCTTGGTAGCTCAGTGGTAAAGAATCTACCTGGTAATGCAAGGGGTGTGGATTTGATCCTTGGGTCAGGGAGATCCTCTGAGAAGGAAATGGCAACCGACTCCAGTATTCTTGTGTATTCTTGTGTAGGAAGCTCATGGACAGAGGAACCTGGTGGGCTACAGCCCAAGTGCTCACAGAGAGTTGGATACAACTTAGCAACTAAAACAACAACAAAATAGCTAATTTACAAGTGTAAGCAAAGTGATTCAACTATACACACACACACACACACACACACACGTGCATACACATATATATATTTTTCAGACCTTTTCCATTAAAGGTTATCTTGCAAGTTTTCTAAGATCTCCATTTTATTGTTTTGATAGTTAATGTGCTTGTTTTAAAACATCTATTTTAGTTATATGAATGTGAGACCTTTATTTTTCTGAAGATCTTGATTATTTTGTGCCTCTTTTCTGATCATTCTGTTAATTATGTTTTTAGTATTCAGGTTATTCTTTTAATTGACATACTGTGTGAATTTGTTGACAGTCCTTATTTGATTGCCGTCTGTGAGCTCATCTTTTACAGAGTACTCTTAGCGTCTTGGTCTGGGATAGCTCTTGCTCAGATAGCTGCTTGCTTATTACATTCTTCTTGATGTATAACTCCTCACCAAAGAGAATTTCTTTACTTATTTGTAATGTGGTTTTTGTTCACACATCTATATTTTATACAGGCATATCTTGGAGATATTGAGGGTTCATTTCCAGACCACAGCAGTAAAATGAGTATAGGAATAAAGCAAATCACACAGTCTTTTGGTTTCTCAGTGTACATAAAAGTTCTTTTTATACTATACTGTTACTATACTGTTGTCTGTAAGTGTACCATAGCATAATTTATAAAAAATTTTCATGCCTTAGTTAAAAATTATTTTATTGCTAGATAGCTAACCATAGCTATTTATGAATAACTTGCCTTCAGCGAATAGTGGTAGTAACATTAAAGATCTTTGATCACAAATCACTACAACAAATATAATAGAAATGAAAAATCTTGAAATATTGCAAGAATTGCCAAAATGTGATACAGAGATAGGAAGTAAGCAAATGCTGTTGGAAAAATGATGCCAGTGGTCTTGCTTGATGTATGGTTGCCACAAACCTTCAGTTTGTAAAAAATGCAATGTCTTCAAAGTGCAGTAAGACAAGTTATAGGTCTGTATTGTTAAAATATAATTTCTCCAGGTTTTATATGGTGAGAAGGTAATCTCTGTTATCTTAAACAGTCTAAAACAGTTTTGACATACAATACGTGGAACAAGTTTAATCCTGTTTCTCTTAGATTATCATTAACAGTTTTCTCTCATAATCTCCCTTAGGAATAGAGCATGTCAAGACAGTTTTTAAAGAGGTCAAATATCTTACACAGGATAGAGAAATTGACATGGTGGCTTACGGTTATATAAGAAAACATACATTCACATGAACCAGAAACCTTCCAAAATAGAAAATGTTAAGTTTTATTAAGGCAGTAGACTTTTTCTCTTTTAGAATTCCAGAACTTCTATATTATATTGTTTTTTAAAGAGAATATGTGTTTTGAATATATATTCTTAATAACTTAAAAAAATGATACCACTTATACAGAGCCCCATTTAAAGTACCTAGTTACCTATAGGACAAAGTTAAAAGTTCTCCACTAAATATCCCCAAAGCTCTCCAAACATCTGTTCCCAAATTGCTTCCCTTATCTCCCTCTGTTTTCTTATACCTCATCTACTTGGTCTTGTCGCCCCTATCCTTGATGTGGATGCTACTTTTTTTTTTTTTTTTTACTGTATTTTAAGGATTGAAACTTATTTTTGCAGGGTCATTTTTATAGGTACAGGACTCTGGTTCTTCTGGTCCATTGTCTTACTGAGTTTCCTGGGGATTCTGGCTGCCTACATATCACTGCTGTTGGTGAGTAATGTCTTCTGTTTCTCCCACTCCTTTCATGAGTAGCCTCACTAGGTCCTCTGTCTGTGGCATGGTTCTCAGTTGGTGCTGGGAGCCCTCAGAACCTCAGATCACACTTGGCGGAGTTGGCATTTACATTAGCCACTTGAATATTAGGCAGGAGGGATAGATGGAGGAAAAAAGGCTTGTGCTGTTAGAGGATGTGTCTTACCACTTTGACCCTTAGGAAGAGTGGTAGAACATCCTTTTTCTCTTCTCCTATTTGATAGTCTATTTCCTGGTTCACTTAGTATTATCATTTCAGATGCTCACACCTTCACATGGCAGTACCTTTACATATTGAACTACTCATTCCATAGCCTATCCCCTAAGAGTAAGTCTTTATGGGTCTTATAAGTTAGCTAGTGTGTCAAACGTGTTCTAATGCACAATTGCTAGTCCCTTAGTCCAGGTGCACTAACCTGTGGCTCAGACAGTAAAGTGTCTGCCTGTAATATGGGAGACTCGGGTTCAATCCCTGGGTCAGGATCCCGTGGAGAAGGAGATGAGAACCCACTCCGGTCCTCTTGCCTAGAGAATTCCGTAGACTGAGGAGCCTGGTAGGCTGCAGTCCATGGGGTCGTAAAGAGTTGGACTTAACTGAGTGACTTCACTTAGTCCAGGTGCAGAATACATTTTAGCAAATATCTTTAGGTAGTAGAGACCCTGCCGGTGTTTCTTGACACAGTAGGGTCATGTAGTATGAGAAATTCAGGCCAGGAAATAGAGGAATTTGAAGAAGTGGAAAGCTTGTGAGACTGATTCTTAGTTAACTGGAGTTTTTCAGAGCCCTTTTATACATGGGGCATATATATCTTTCTCTGATTTCATGATTCCTGTCTGATACAGAAGATCCTAAATCAGTTAATATTTGCCTTAATTTTTCATTCAACAAAATGTGTTGATTATTATATGAGTGATAAATACTGAGGATACAGAAATCAACAAGACATGTGCAGTTTCTGTTTGCATGTGGGGCACTTCAGAGTGACAGGTATGAGATATAAAGTTATAATAGTCCTCAAATCTTAAAAGATGAAGCTGTTAAAGTGCTGCACTCAATATGCCAGCAAATTTGGAAAACTCAACAGTGGCCATGGAACTGGAAAAGGTCAGTTTTTATTCCAATCCCAAAGAAAGGAAATGCTAAAGAATGTTCAATCTACTGCACAATTGCACTCATCTCACATGATAGCAAAGTAATGCTCAAAATTCTCCAAGCCAGGTTCAACAGTATGTGACCTGGGAACTTCCAGATGTTCAAGCTGGATTTAGTATAGATAGGGGTACCAGAGATCAAATTGCCAACATCTGTTGGATCATCAAAAAAGCAAGAGAGTTCCAGAAAAATATTTACTTCTGCCTTATTGACTGCACCAAAGCCCTTGACTGTGTGGATCATAACAGATTGTGGAAAATTCTTTTACAGATGGGAATGTCAGACCACCTTACCTGCCTCCTGAGAAATTTGTACGCAGGTCAGGAAGCAACAGTTATAACTGGATATGGAACAATAGACTGGTTCCAAATTGGGAATGGAGTACGTCATGGCTGAATATTGTTACTGCTTATTTTTTTTTAAATTTTGTCTTCTCCTGCAAGACTGTCTTTTTATTTTTAAATATAAATTTATTTATTTTAATTGGAGGCTAATTACTTTACAATATTGTATTGGTTCTGTCATACATCAACATGAATCTGCCACAGGTATACACATGTTCCCCATCCTGAACCCCCTCCCTCCCCGTACCATCCCTCTGGGTCGTCCCAGTGCACCAGCCCCAAGCATCCGTATCCTGCATCAAACCTGGACTGGTGATTCATTTCATATGTGATATTATACATGTTTCAATGCCATTCTCCCAAATCATCCCACCCTTGCCCTCTCCCACAGAGTCCAAAAGACTGTTCTCTTTTGCTGTCTCATCTGTGTCTCTTTTGCTGTCTCGCATACAGGGTTATCATTACCATCTTTTAAAATTCTATATATATGCATTAGTATACTGTATTGGTGTTTTTCTTTCTGGCTTACTTCACTTTGTATAATAGGCTCCAGTTTCATCCACTTCATTAGAACTGATTCAAATGTATTCTTTTTAATGGCTGAGTGATATTGCATTGTGTATATGAACCACAGCTTTCTTATCCATTCGTCTGCTGATGGACATCTAGGTTGCTTCCATGTTCTGGCTATTATAAACAGTGCTGTGATGAATGTTGGGGTACTTATATGCAGAGTACATCATGCGAAATGCCGAGCTGAATGAAGCACAAACTAGAATCAAGATTGCTGGGAGAACACACCTATGGACACCTTATCTTTGACAAAGGAGGCAAGAATATACAATGGATTAAAGACAATTTCTTTAGCAAGTGGTGCTGGGAAAACTGGTCAACCACTTGTAAAAGAATGAAACTAGAACACTTTCTAACACCAAACACAAAAATTAACTCAAAATGGATTAAAGATCTAAACATAAAACCAGAAACTATAAAACTCCTAGAGGAGAATATAGGCAAAACACTCTCCGACATAAATCACAGCAGGATCCTCTATGACCCACCTCCTAGAATATTGGAAATAAAAGCAAAGATAAACAAATGGGATCTAATTAAACTTAAAAGCTTCTGCACAACAAAGGAAACTATAAGCAAGGTGAAAAGACAGCCTTCGGAATGGGAGAAAATAATAGCAAATGAAGCAACTGACAAAGAACTAATCTCAAAAATACACAAGCAACTCCTACAGCTCAATTCCAGAAAAATAAATGATCTAATCAAACAATGGGCCAAAGACCTAATTAGACATTTCTCCAAAGAAGACATACAGATGGCTAACAAACACATGAAAAGATGCTCAACATCACTCATTATCAGAGAAATGCAAATCAAGACCACAGTGAGGTACCACTTCACATCACAGTTAGAATGGCTGTGATCCAACAGTCTACATACAATAAATGCTGGAGAGGGTGTGGAGAAAAGGGAACCCTCTTACACTGTTGGTGGGAATGCAAACTAGTACAGCCACTATGGAGAACAGAATGGAAATTCCTTAAAAAACTGGAAGTAGAACTGCCGTATGACCCAGCAATCCCACTGCTGGGCATACACACCGAGGAAACCAGAATTGAAAGAGACATGTATGCCAATGTTCATTGCAGCACTGTTTATAATAGCCAGGACATGGAAGCAACCTAGATGTCCATCAGCAGACGAATGGATAAGAAAGCTGTGGTTCATATACACAATGCAATATCACTCAGCCATTAAAAAGAATACATTTGAATCAGTTCTAATGAGGTGGATGAAACTGGAGCCTATTATACAGAGTGAAGTAATCTAGAAAGAAAAACACCAATACAGTATACTAACGCATATATATGGAATTTAGAAAGATGGTAATGATAACCCTGTATGCGAGACAGCAAAAGAGACACAGATATATGGAACAGTCTTTGGATTCTGTGGGAGAGGGCGAGGGTGGGATGATTTGGGAGAATGGCATTGAAACATGTATAATATCATATAAGAAACGGGAGGAGGGAGGGAGGTTCAGGATGTGGCGGATTCATGTTGATGTATGGCAGAACCAATACAATATTGTAAAGTAATTAGCCTCCAATTAAAATAAATAAATTAAAAAATTTTTTCATTAATTTTTAATGTTTCAATTAATTTGTTTTAATTTTAATGATAATTATTTTACAGTACTGTGATGGATTTGGCCATGCATCAACACGAGTTGCCACAGGTGTGCATGTGTCCCTCCTATCCTGGGACCCCCTCCCACATCCCTCTCTACCCTATCCCTCTGGGTTGTCCCAGAGCACTGGCTCTGGGTGCCCTGCTTCAAGCTTGGAACTTGCATTGGTTATCTATTTTACATATGGTAATGAATTCTGCTTTTATGATATTCATTTCTCTTGGAAGTGTAAAAAATTTGTCTTTGTCTTGAAGTGAACACAGGTGTTTACATGTACAAGTAATGCACTAAGTCTCTTGAGAACTATTTTGAGAAACACTAGCAATTCACTTATTTTCTTTTACTGTTTGAAGAACTTCTTCCTTAAAAATAAAGAAATCTTGTGTATCCTCCCCCCCAAAAAAAAAGATTTCTGGGAGAAATATCAATAACCTCAGATATGCAGATGACACCACCCTTATGGCAGAAAGTGAAGAGGAACTAAAGAGTCTCTTGATGAAAGTGAAAGAGGAGAGTGAAAAAGCTGGCTTAAAACAACATTCAGAAAACTAAGATCATGGCATCTGGTCCCATCACTCCATGGCAAATAGATGGGGAAACAGCAGAAACAGTGACAGACTCTTTTCTTGGGCTCCAAAATCACTGCAGATGGTGACTGCAGCCATGAAATTAAAAGACGCTTGCTCCTTGGAAGAAAAGTTATGACCAACCTAGACAGCATATTTAAAAACAGAGAAATTACTTGGCTGACAAAGGTCTGTTTAGTCAAAACTATGGTTTTTCCAGTAGTCGTGTATGGATGTGAGAGTTGGACTATAAAGAAAACTGAGCACTGAAGAATTAATGCTTTTGAACTGTGGTGTTGGAGAAGACTCTTGAGAGTCTCTTGGACTGCAAAGAGATGCAACCAGTCAATCCTAAAGAAAATCAGTCCTGATTTTTGGAAGGACTGATGCTGAAGCTGAAACTCCAATACTGTGGCCACCTGATGCGAAGAACTGACTCATTTGAAAAGATCCTGATGCTGGGAAAGATTGAAGGTGGGAACAGAATGGGATGGCGGAGGATGAGATGGTTGGATGGCATCACCTACTCAATGGACATGAGTTTGAGTAAACTCTGCAAGTTGGTGATGGACAGGGAGGCCGGATGTGCTGCAGTCCATGGGGTCGCAAAGAGTCGGACACGACTGAGCAACTGAACTGAACCCAGGGGATGTTGAAGAAAAAGGAATAACATCATTTTAGATAGGCTTGTAACAGACCTTGGAAGGCCTGAAAAGTGAGCTAGTGCATTAAGCATAAATCAGATTTCTGTTTAGGAAAATCATCCTGGAAGTTGTGATGTGGAGCCTCAGCCTTCTGAGCCTCAGTTTCTTTTCTTCCAAATGAGCAAGATAATATTTAATAGAATGGTATTTTATAAGGCTGAATAAAGAACAAGTGAACTATATTTGTGAAATTGTTTTGATAAAAATCTGTCTCATACATTCTCTCATTCATATCCTAAGCATCTGAGGACTCTTTTTTTTCCGTTCCTGTCTCCACACTGACTTGGTGACTGGCTAGATTTAGCTTCAAATTCTATCTAAGATTTATTGCCTAAATACCGATGTTAATGATAGTGGCTAGTAGTTATAACAGTGGCACTGGCTCCTCAAGAAAGGTTTTTTAGATGACCCTTGGAAAGGCTGGCCCCTGACCTCTGTTCTCTAAGAAGTGACTGAGTAAAACCTACCAAGAAATTGGTAGGAACTCAAGAAAGATATCAGTACACTAACTTTGCAAAATCCCAGAGAAGATGATGATAAATTCTTCCAGGGGTTGCTGGTGAAAGGTACAAGTAGGAGGTGACACGTGAACTTTCTTTGAAGCTTCAGTGGCATGGGAAGGGGGAGAGCTTTTTAGCAGAGGAACAGAATGGCAAATTCCCAGCATATGAAAACTGCTGATGCAGCAAGAAGTGAATGTAATACCAGACTGTGAAAGAATTTTGAATTCAGGAAAGTGTTTTTGGCAGCATCTTGGGGATTTCAAAATAATCTTTTTTTTCTTTTTTTCTTTTTTCAGGTACTTGGGTTTTTGTTGCTTTGGGAGGGGATTGAGTTGTACCTGCACTGGTGTCATAAGGTAGGACATCTGAATCTTCATAGGAGTCCTGAGACCAGGACTGAATGTGCCTCTTTAGCTTTGTGTCAAATACAGAGTTTCCCTTTGTTTTGTTGTTCCCCTTATAGAAAAAGACTACTTACACCGTTTTAGTTGAAATCGTTAAGTTTGTAAGAAAGGTAACTGATGTACTGAAGGAACTGAACCTCAACTTTATTTTTTCTCCCTACTATGGACTCTGTGACTCTGTTCTTCTCATTCCCATAAAATCTTAGGCAACCTCCATTATTTCCCCAGTCCTTTATAGTCACAAGAACAGTCTTGTTTCACTCATTAAAAATTTCACTTCTCTCCAACTTCTTGAAGTATTTCCCTTCCCCAATTTCACATGACCCAGGCCTGGGAACTTGCAGTGGTGGACAGAGCATGATTGTCCTTTTACCTTTCTTCCAGAGTATGGCTCAGGGGAAGGAGAGATAGGATAAAAGAACACAGTCCCATGTGGAGGGGTTGGTTCTATCAGGACCAAGTAAATGCAGTTGTTGGCTCTTAACTGCATGGATTTTTCCATGTGTACTTTCAGAGACTCTTCTGCTGACTTCCCTGGTGGCTTAGATGGTAAAGTGTCTGCCTACAATGTGGGAGACTGGGGTTCAATATCCCTGGGTTGGAAGATCTCCTGGAGAAGGAAATGGCAACCCACTCCAGTATTCTTGCCTGGAAAATCCCATGGATGGAGGAGCCTGGTAGGCTACAGTCCATGGGGTCGCAAAGAGTCAGCAAGACTGAGCGACTTCACTTTCATTTTCTGTTGAGAACCTTAATTGCAACTCTCTTGGTAAAGTGAATGCCTGTCTTCCTGTATGCCCTGATGCTTCTCTGCTGAGGTCCTTTTGACTCTCCCTTAGTTTGAAGCCCTTTAAAGTTATATTAGCAATTACAAAGGATCCATACCTCTTCTGAGGAAGCAGTCATTACTGATCCAGCATCTGAAGACATGCAGCTCATTTCCAACACTGCCTCTCTTGTCTTATACTGCCATGGGCTTGAGCATCTCCAGCACAGCCTCTTGGTATTTATAGACTTTTTTTAAGGCATGGTTTTCCTTGTATTTCCTCAAATCCAGGAGCATGTCAAATTCTCTGAGTGATCTCCTTAAATTTCCTCTTTTTCAAAAGGAAAGTATGAACTGAAAATATAAATTTAAGGATTAGAACAGATGGAAATTGAAGTTGTAAGTTCTTATAAGGAAAGAGTGTAGACTGAAAAGTACATAAACAGGCCTGTTGAGATCACCATCTATTTTGGAATTGGGACAGCTCTATCAGTTACTACCAAGTTATAACCCTATGGGTTGTACCATTCTGATGATCATTCTAGCCTTTTACAGAAACCATGCTTACCTTGCCACTGGCAGTGAGTGCTGCTACTTGGCCTCTGCCACAGTAGAATCTCATCATTGCCTTTGAACTCAGGAAGCCAGTTTGAGTGGCAACACCCCTCACCTTTATCCAGGCATAAAACGTGGCCACTATGGTGCTTTTCAGGGATGCTGACACTTTCTCACTATGTGTTTTTCAGTATCCTCTGAGACCGCCCATAGAGCCCAGTGTGGTGTGGGTTAGCTTATTATGGGTGATAGCATTCCAGAAACCTTTTCTCAATAAACCATTGAATTCTTTCTTCCATATTACACCAAGAAATCGCTGGCATCCCAATTTTATAAAGCATTGGCTACCATTTTTTTTAAATTGAAGTATAGTTGGTTTACAGTATTATATTGGTGTTAGGTATGTAACATAGTAATCAATATATTTATATTACATTCCATTTAAAATTATTATAAGCTGTTGGCTATATTCCCTGTGCTGTACATAACATCCTTATATCTTGTTAAGTTTTATATCTATAGTTAATGTCTCTTAATCCCCTTTCCCTATCTAGCTCCTCCCCTATTCCTTTCTCTGCTAGTAACCACTAGTTTGTTTTCTGTATCTGTGAGTCTGTTTCTGTTGCAGTATATTCATTCATTTATTTTGTATATTCTGCATATGCATAAAAACATACAGTATTTCTCATTCTCAGTCTGATGTACTTTACTAAGCATAGTATCTTCCAGGCCCATCCATTTTTTGCAAATGGCAAATTTCCATTCTTTTTATGTCCTAGTTGTATTCCATTGTGAGTACTACATACACATACACACACACACACATACACACACACACACTCATCACATCATTTTATCCATTCATCTGTTGATGAACAGTTAGGTTGCTTCCACATCTTGGCTATGGTAAATAAAGCTGCTATGAGCATTGGGGTTCATATTTCTTTTTGAATTGATTTTTTCATTTTCTTTAGCATAACCCCAGGAATGGAATTGGTAGAACGTATGGTATTTCTGTTTTCAATTTTTTTGAGGACCCTCCATACTGTGTTTCATAGAGGTTGTATTAATTTACATTTGTACCAGTGTGTACTAGGATTCCCTTTTTTCCACATCCTTGCCAACATTTATTATTTGTTGAGTTTTTGACAATGGCCATTCTGACAGATGTGAGGTGATGGCTCACGTGGTTTTGCTTTGCATTTTTCTGATGATTAGTGATGTTGAGCATCTTTTCATGTGCCTTTTTCACCATCTTTATGTCTTCTTTGGAAACATGTCTATTCAGGTCTTGTGCCCAATTTTAACTTGGGTTGTTTCTTTTTTTAATGTTGAGCTGTATGAGCTCTTTATATATTTTGGATGTTAACCCCTTATCAAGCATATGATTTCCACATATCTTCTCTCATTCAAAAGATAGTCTTTTCACTTTGTTGATTGTTTCCTTTGCTGTATCAGTTCAGTTCAGTTGCTCAGTCATGTCTGACTCTTTGCGACCCTATGAACTGCAGCACACCAGGCCTCCCAGTCCAATACCAACTCCCAGAGCCCACCCAAACTCATGTCCAAGGAGCTGGTTATGCCATCCAACCATCTCATCGTCTGTCATCCCCTTCTCCTCCTGCCCTCAATCTTTCCCAGCATCAGGGTTTTTTCAAATGAGTCAGCTCTCTGCAACAGGTGGCCAAAGTATTGGAGTTTTAGCTTCAACATCAGACCTTCCAATGAACACCCAGGACTGATCTCCTTTAGGATGGACTGGTTAGATCTCCTTGGAGTCTAAGGGACTCCAACACACAGTTCAGAGCATCAGTTCTTCAGCGCTCAGCTTTCTTTATACTCCAACTCTCACATCCGTACATGACTACTGGAAAAACCATAGCCTTGACTAGACGGACCTTTGTCAGCAAAGTAATGTCTCTGCTTTTTAATATGCTGTCTAGGTTGGTCGTAACTTTCCTTCCAAGGAGTAAGAGTCTTTTAATTTCATGGCTGAAATCACGATCTGTGATTTTGGAGCCCAGAAAAATAAAGACTTTCACTGTTTCCAATGTTTCCCCATCTATTTCCCATGAAGTGATGGGATCAGATGCCGTGATCTTAGTTTTCTGAATGTTGAACTTTAAGCCAACTTTTTCACTCTTCTTTCACTTTCATCAAGAGGCTCTTTAGTTCCTCTTCACTTTCTACCATAAGGGTGGTGTAATCTGCATATCTGAGGTTATTGATATTTCTCCCAACAATCTTGATTCCAGCTTGTGCTTTCTCCAGCCCAGTGTTTCTCATGATGTACTCTGCATATAAGTTAAATAAGCAGGGTGACAATATATAGCCTTCAGTTCAGTTCAGTTCAGTCTCTCAGTCGTGCCCGACTCTTTGTGACCCCATGAATCTCAGCACGCCAGGCCTCCCTGTCCATCACCAACTCCCGGAGTTCACTCAGACTCTTGTCCATCGAGTCCGTGATGCCATCCAGCCATCTCATCCTCTGTCGTCCCCTTCTCCTCCTGCCCCCAATCCCTCCCAGCATCAGAGTCTTTTCCAATGAGTCAACTCTTTGCATGAGTTGGCCAGAGTACTGGAGCTTCAGCTTTAGCATCATTCCTTCCAAAGAAATCCCAGGGTTGATCTCCTTCAGAATGGACTCGTTGGATCTCCTTTCAGTCCAAGGGAATCTCAAGAGTCTTCTCCAACACCACAGTTCAAAAGCATCAATTCTTCGGTGCTCAGCCTTCTTCACCATCCAACTCTCACATCCATACATGACCACAGGAAATCCATAGCCTTGACTAGACGGACCTTAGTCGGCAAAGTAATGTCTCTGCTTTTGAATATACTATCTAGGTTGGTCATCACTTTTCTTCCAAGGAGTAAGCGTCTTTTAATTTCATGGCTGCAGTCACCATCTGCAGTGATTTTGGAGCCCGCCAAAATAAAGTCTGACACTGTTTCCACTGTTTCCCCATCTATTTCCCATGAAGTGATGGGACCAGATGCCATGATCTTCGTTTTCTGAATGTTGAGCTTTAAGCCAACTTTTTCGCTCTCCTCTTTCACTTTCATCAAGAGGCTTTTTAGCTCCTCTTCACTTTCTGCCATAAGGGTGGTGTCATCTGCATATCTGAGGTGATTGATATTTCTCCTGGCAATCTTGATTCCAGCTTGTGTTTCTTCCAGTCCAGCGTTTCTCATGAGGTACTCTGCATATAAGTTAAATAAGCAGGGTGCCAATATACAGCCTTGATGTACTCCTTTTCCTATTTGGAACCAGTCTGTTGTTCCAGGTCCAGTTCTAACTGTTGCTTCCTGACCTGCATATAGATTTCTCAAGAGGCAGGTCAGGTGGTCTGGTATTCCCATCTCTCTCAGAATTTTCCACAGTTTATTGTGATTCACACAGTCAAAGGCTTTGGCATAGTCCATAAAGCAGAAATAGATGTTTTTCTGGAACTTTCTTGCTTTTCCAAAGATCCAGTGGATGTTGGCAATTTGATTTCTGGTTCCTCTGTCTTTTCTAAAACCAGCTTGATCATCTGGAAGTTCACGGTTCATGTACTGTTGAAGCCTGGCTTGGAGAATTTTGAGCATTACTTTACTAGCGTGTGAGATGAGTGCAATTGTGCAGTAGTTTGAGCATTCTTTGGCATTTCCTTTTTTGGGGATTGGAATGAAAACTGGCCTTTTCCAGTCCTGTGGCCACTGCTGAGTTTTCCAAATGTGCTGGCATATTGAGTGCAGCACTTTCACAGCATCATCTTTCAGGATTTGAAATAGCTCCACTGGAATTCCATCACCTCCACTAGCTGTGTTCATAGTGATGCTTTCTAAGGCCCACTTGACTTCACATTCCAGGATGTCTGGCTCTAGGTGAGTGATCACACAATGGTGTTTAACTGGGTCATGAAGGTCTTTTTTGTACAGTTCTTCTGTGTATTCTTGCCACCTCTTCTTAATATCTTCTGCTTCTGTGAGGTCCATACCATTTCTGTCCTTTATTGAGCCCATCTTTGCATGAAATGTTCCCTTGGTATCTCTAATTTTCTTGAAGAAAACAACAAGAGAAGACTCTACACATGGACATCACCAGATGGCCAACACCAAAATCAGATTGATTATATTCTTTGCAGCCAAAGATGGAGAAGCTCTATACAATCAGGAAAAACAAGACCAGGAGCTAACTGTGGCTCAGATCATGAGCCAAATTCATACTTAAATTGAAGAAAGTGGGGAAAACCACTAAACCATTCAGCTATGACCTAAATCAAATCCCTTATGATTATACAGTGGACGTGAGAAATCAATTTAAGGGCCTAGATCTGATAGAGTGCCTGATTAACTATGGACAGAGGTTTGTGACATTGTACAGGAGACAGGGATCAAGACCATCCCCAGGAAAAAGAAATGCAAAAAAGCAAAATGGCTGTCTGTGGAGGCCTTACAAATAGCTGTGAAAAGAAGAAAAGCGAAAAACAAAGGAGAAAAGGAAAGATATACCCATTTGAATGCAGAGTTCCGAAGAGTAGCGGAGAGAGCAAGGAGTAGCAAGGAGAGATAAGAAAGCTTTCCTCAGGGATCAATGCAAAGAAATTCAGGAAAAGAATAGAATGGGAAAGACTAGGGATCTCTTCAAGAAAGTTAGAGATACCAAGGGAACATTTCATGCAAAGATGGGCACGATAAAGGACAGAAATGGTATGGACCTTTGCTGTATACAAGCTTTTAATTTTAATTAGGTTATTTATTTTCGTTTTTTTTCCTTGCTTGAGGAGATGTACCCAAAATATATTCTACGACTTACATCACGGAGTGTTATTGTGTTTTCTTCTAGAAGTTTTATGATTTCCAGTCTTAAATTTAGGTCTTTGATCCATTTTGAGTTTATTCTTATATATGGTGTGAGAAAATGTTCTAACTTCTTTCTTTTACATGTACCACTCTAGTTTTCCCAGTACCACTTATTGAAGAGTCTGTCTTTTCCCCAGTGTACATTTTGCACTTGTAGGCTACTACTGAGCCAAGGTTTCAGAAAATGAAACTAGCAGTTAGAATCATTTTACAATATATAATACCTGAATTCTGGTATAGTGAATTCAGAATCTCTGGTAAGTGCACACTTATCAACATTTTGTTGTTGTTCAGTCACTGTCATGTCCAACTCTTTGCACCCCATGAACTGCAGCACACCAGGCCTCCCTGTCTTCACTATCTTCCTGAGTTTGCTCAAACTCATGTCCGTTGAGTCAGTGATCCATCCAGCCATCTCATCCTCTGTCGCTTGCTTTTCTCTTGCCCTCAAACTTTCCCAGTATCAGGGTCTTTTCCAGTGAGTTGGCTTTTCACATCAGGTGGCCAAAATATTGGAGCTTCAGCTTCAGCACCTGTCCTTCCAGTGAATATTCAGGGTTGATTTCCTTTAGGATGGATAAATAAATAAATTACACACACACACACACACACACACACAGTTAAAGTTGCTCAGTCATGTCTGACTCTTTGCAACCCCATGGACTATACAGTCCATGGAATTCTCTGGGCCAGAATACTGGAGTGGGTAGCCTTTCCCTGCTCCAGGGATTGAACCCAGTTTCCTGCATTGTAGGTGGATTCTTCACCAGCTGAGTCACAAGAGAAGCCCATACATACAAAAATTTAGCCCAGTCTTGAATTCTTTTCTCCTTGTTTAACAATCTTAGGATTTATTCATACATAGACTGTAGAGTTTGGTCAATAAATTTAATAAAGCCATCTCTTGAAGTATTCTTAGGTCTGATTCTAAGTCTGTAGACAAATAGAAAAAGGAGTACGTCAAGGCTGTATATTGGCACCCTGCTTATTTAACTTATATGCAGAGTACATCATGAGAAATGCTGGGCTGGAGGAAGCATAAGCTGGAATCAAAATCACCGGGAGAAATATCAATAACCTCAGATATGCAGATGACACCACCCTTATGGCAGAAAGTGAAGAAGAACTAAAAAGCTTCTTGATGAAAGTGAAAGAGGAGAGTAAAAAAGTTGGCTTAAAGCTCAACATTCAGAAAATGAAGATCATGGCATCCGGTCCCATCACTTCATGGCAAATAGATAGGGAAACAGTGGAAGCAGTGGCTGACTTTATTTTTCTGGGCTCCAAAATCACAAATGGTGACTGCAGCCATGGAATTAAAAGATGCTTGCTCCTTGGAAGAAAAGTTATGACCAACCTTTTTAATTTTCATATTAAAAAGCAGAGATATTACTTTGCCAACAAAGGTCCATCTAGTCAAAGCTGTGGTTTTTCCAGTAGTCATGTATGGATGTGAGAGTTGGACTATAAAGAAAGCTGAGCGCAGAAGAATTGATGCTTTTGAACTGTGGTGTTGGAGAAGACTCTTGAGAGTCCCTTGGACTGCAAGGAGATCCAACCAGTTCATCCTAAAGGAGATCAGTCCTGGGTGTTCATTGAAGAGACTGATGCTGAAGCTGAAACTCCAATACTTTGGCCACCTGATGCGGAGAGCTGACTCATTTGAAAAGACCCTGATGCTGGGAAAGATTGGGGTAGGAGGAGAAGGGGACAACAGAGGATGAGATGGTTGCATGTAATCACCACCTCAATGCACATGGGTTTGGGTGAACTCCAGGCATTGGTAATGGACAGGGAGGCCTGGCATGCTGCAGTTCATGGGGTTGCAAAGAACCAGACACGCCTGAGAACTGAACTGACCTGAGACAATGGAAAGTGATGCAGGTGAGGTATGAGAAAGAGTGGGCACCCCCATGAAAGGTGACCACCTTAGTCAGGGCTTCATCCATTGAAGGATTAGGTTTATTGGACTTGTGAGGAGAGATTGCTTCTGTTGGCAACAGGGATTCTGTGGGGCTTGGAGTTTCAGTTTTAGTGTGCAAAGAATAAACCTGGAAGGAAAGGGTTAGTACCAGGCCTGTAAACTGTTCTCCTTCCACTTAGGCATGTTAAGAGAGGAATGAATGACCACAATAAAAACTCTTTATAAACATACTGAAGGTATTTAAACATACTAAAAATAGTTATTAGTCAAAAGATAGTGAAAAATTTTTATCTATGAAAATTTCTAGCAGAATATAACCTGGTATATTTGGGTTGCTTATTGTAAATAAGCTTGAAATTTATAAATTTGTATGGTGGGAGACATGGCTGACCCGAGTTGCATAATTAATGGGATATAATATAGGATGCTCCATAACCCAAAAGGCTCCTTCATGAATCAAAGTTTCCATACATTTTGCTCAAAACACACACCTCACATTAACAAATTTCTTTTTATTGAAGTATAGTTAGTTGATTTACTTCATGGCATATAGAAGGGGAAAAAGTGGAAAGAGTGAAAGATTTTATTTTCTTGGGCTCCAAAATCACTGTAGATGGTGACTACAGCCATGAAATTAAAAGATGATTGTTCTTTGTAAAGAGAAGTTACAAGAAAGCTAGGCAGTGTATTAAAAGGCAGAGACATAACTTTGCTGACACAGGCCCTTTTAAACAAAGCTATTATTTTTCCAGTAGTCATATGAGAGTTGTGAGAGTTGGAACATAAAAAAGGCTGAGCACTGAAAAATTGGTACTTTCAAACTGTAGTGCTGGAGAAGACTTGAGAGTCCCTTGGACTGCAAGGAGATCAAACCAGTCAATCCTAAAGGAGATCACCCCTGAATATTCATTGGAAGGCCTGATGCTGAAGCTGAAGCTCTAATACTTTGGACCACCTGATGTGAAGAGCTGACTCATTGGAGAAGACCCTGATTGTGGGAAAGATTGAAGGCAAAAGGAGAAGGGAATGGCAGAGGATGAGATGGTTAGATAGCATCACCGACTCAATGAACATGAGTTTGAGCAAACTCTGGGAGATAATGAAGGACAGGGAAGCCTGGCGTGCTGAGTGCATGGTGTCACCCAGAATTGGACACAACTTAGAAACTAAACAGCTTAGTTGATTTACAGTGTTGTTTTAGGGGTATAGCCAAGTGATCATTTATAAACACACATGCATATATATTCTTTCTAAGATTCTTTTCCATTATAAATCGCTATAAGATGTTGAGTATAGTTCCCTGTGCTATGCAGTAGATCCTTGTTTTTTAATCCATTTCATATATAGTAATGTGTATCTGTTAATCCAAAACTCTTCATTTTCCCCTCCCCATTCTCCTTTCCCCTTTGGCAACCATAGTTTGTTTTCTGTGTCTGTAAATCTATTTCTGTTTTGTAAATAACTTCATTTGTATCTTTTTTTAGATTCTGCATATAAATGAAATCATATGATATTTGCCTTTCAATCTGACATACTTAGTTTGACAAGGTCTAGATTCATCCGTGTTACTGCAATTGGCAATATTTCATTTTTTATGGCTACGTAAGATTCTTGTATCTGTGTACCACATTTTCTTTGTGCATTCATCCGTTGATGGACATTCATGTTGCTTTCATGTCTTGGCTATTGTAAATAGTGCTGCAGTGAACATTGGGGTGCATGTATTGTTTCAGACCATGTTTTTCTCTAGATATATGCCCAGGAGTGGCATATATCTTTTAGTTTTTTAAGGAACCTCCAACCATTTTCCCTTGGCTGCACCAGTTTACATTCCTACCAACAGTTTAGGAGGGTTCCCTTTTATCTACACCTCTCTAGCAATTATTATTTGGAGACTTTTTTTGACAGCCATTCTGACTGGTGTGAGTTGATACCTCATTGTAGTTTTGATTTGCATTTCTCTAATAATTGGTGCTGTTGAGCATCTTTTCATTTCCCTGTTGGCTATCTATATGTTTTCTTTGGCAAAAGGTCTATTTAGGTCTTCTGCCCATTTTTGATTGGGTTGTTTGGTTTTTTGATAGTTGCAGCATTTGAAAATATTTTGTCCTCTTCTGTGGATTGTCTTTTCATTTTGTTCTTGGTTTCCTTTGCTGTGCATAAACTTTTAAGTTTAACTCGGTCTCATTTGTTTATTTTCGCTTTTATTTCCATTATTCAAGAAAATAGATTCCAAAAAATATTGCTACAAAAAACACACCTCATATTTTGAGTCCAGGATCAGCATGTATCCTAGTACAGGAGAGGAAAGACATTTTTATGAATAGCTGCATTTGATAGAATCAGATTTTTCCACAAGAAACTTTATCTTTAATTGACTATATCATTTCAATCATTAGTGAAGTTTGGTGTTGGGTGTGATCACAGAATTACAGAAGATTCATATGAATCTTATTTGACAATTAAACCCTTGTGTTGTAATGCATAAGATTTCTGCATCTGTTAATAGGAGAAATTGGACTATAATTTTTCTCTCTTGTAATGTCTTTATTGAATTGAGTATCATTGTTTTGTTGGTTTCATAAGACAAGTTACAGAGCATTCCCTCTTTTTTATTCTCTAGGAGAGCTTGTTCAAGTGGAAATATTTCTTTCTTAAATGTTTGGAAAATTAACCATTGAAGGCAGTATGACCTGGCATTATTTTGTGAGAAGGTTTAATTATGGAATCAATTGCTTTTTTATAGAGATTATGAGAGAGTGGGAACCAAGCATTCTTTACAGGCAACATAGAAGCAGAAAAACTATATTTAAAGGAAAAAAATCTAAAGTTGTATATTCTTGGTCTCAGTGTTCTTTCTCAATGAAATAATTAGTGTTCTGGCTAGCAGATATTTTTCATCTGTTCAACAAATGTTTATTGGGTATTTTATATGAATCAGACATATTCTGCAAGGCATTGAAGATATAATTATAAACAAATATTTTCCTTGACCTCTTGAAACTTACAGTCAGCTGGGGAAAACATGCACTGAGAAGGTACTTACTTATAAAATATTTTTTACTTGTTACCATATTGAGTCATATAAAAGAATAGTGAATATTTATAATAGCCATTATTGAAGCTGAGTGAGACATGCCAGGCAGTACTGATGGCCCAGCTGAGGTGGAGATGATAAATTAGGAAAGGTATCAGGCCATATACATAGCTGTATAATTTTTTTTTCTCCAGAAAGCAAAGAAGGTAAATTATTGAATTCATCTAATATTGAGCATTTGTAGGTTGGTTAGGTTAAAAGGATGAGGAAATGAGGACACAGACACTATAGGGACACATACATTTCCTAAGGATGGTTCTCATCCAAGATTAGTGCTTGGAAGTCAGGAAATTCTTTTTGTTTCCCCAGATTCTGATTCTGCTAGTGATTGTGATATGCTCGTTTTTTTTCTGGATTTTATTCACTTACTGGAAAGACAGATGGCTCACCGTTGGGCTGTCACTGCAGGTAAGCACCATTCTTAGTTGTAGCCCTGTCTGTTCAAATGTGTTCAGCCTGATTTTTGGCTTTCTCCCAGGTCTTTGCTCCCTACATACACCTGAGCAGCATAGCTATGATGGTTATTCTTTCATGGCCTTTGGCTTTCTACTTGATCCATTTGGAAGGAGAAGGTATGTTCTGTGGGTGAAACCTTGCCTGATCCTTTCAGTTTTGCCTTTAACTTCTATACCTTACTTAGTGAAACAGGCTGGATACGTAGCCACCAGTATACCTCTTTGAAATTCATTCAGCTTATTCAGTCATGCTCCGTATAGTCAGACAACCCCACATGACCTATCATAGCATTTCCCTGATCAAACCAATCTTCTTGTAAAGAGGGATTCTTCTTCTAGAAAAATAAGAATTTTCTCTCTTTTGTTACACATTGACTGTCTTGAAATGGACTGGGGTTAGGGAGAGAATAGAGGCAATTTTATTTGACCAGAATGATGGTATAAATCCCAGTTCTTTAGGTTTGTATTTAAATATTACTAGTTTCAACTCATGAACCAGGTGCAGATATCCATGGGTACATCTTAGTAACTCAGAGTAGAAGTGTGTGAGTCCCTGTCACATCTGGGAACTTCCCTAGAAGCAGAAATGTGTGCCTCTGTTCCTCTCTATTCTTTGCCCTAATATCTTGGAAACAAATAGGAATCAGAGGTGTACTTGAAACTGTTTTGAGAATGGAGTTATCTCTCAGTACCCTTACTGAGAAACCAGGAGGACCTTCTGTCTGTATCTTTTTGATTACTGGTTAAATGAGTGCTTGCATCCTACTTGTTTGTACAAAGATGCAGGCAAGAGAAAGACTAGGATTGCAGTGTTGCCCTTGTGTGTTTGTATACGTGTATATATGTAGGTGGAGGGTGAATTTTAGGAAATGTTTCTGGGGGCAAGATCTTAGAAGAAACAATAACTAACTCTTTTCTTTTCCTAAATTTTAGCTAGAATCAGAAGATACCAGATGACATGTAATGAGAGAAAAAGAAACAAGAGGTGTAATGTGCTCACAAAGTTGAGAGGTTAGAGCTGAAGATCTATGTTCAAAAGTGACATAGGTGGTAATTTTAAAACTTACAAATGGGCTAAATGTTCAGAGGTCTAAAATAGTAAGTGGGAAATGGCCAATGATAAATAGGTATTATGGTCAGGCTCTGTGTGTATGTGTCTGAGAGAGAGAGAGAGAGAGAGAGAGAGAGAGAGAGAGCACAAAATACTGAGTACCTGTGGTGTCAACTATTGTATCAATTCTATGAAGTAGATGTTGGTAGCAAGATAGCTCCATTTTTTCAGAATGAAGATAATGAAGACCCAGAGAGGTTAAGCAACATGTCTGAGTCACACAATTAGAAAGTGGTAGCATCTGGCGTTGAATTCACATTTCTGTCAACTACTATCTCTTCTGGGCTTCCCCAGTGGCTTAGTAGGTAAAGAATCTGCCTGCCATGCAGGAGACTCAGGTTCAATCCCTGGGTCAGCAAGATCCCTTGGAGTAGGAAAATAGCAACCCACTCCAGTATTCTTGCCTGAAAAATCCCATGGACAGAGAAGCCTGGAAGGCTAGTCCAAAGGGTCACAAAGAGTTGGACACAACTGAGCAACCAGACACACATCAGCACTATCCCTTCTACTCTACCTTACTGCCTGAAATAGAGGCATTTAAAGCTTATCTTTGGCCTTCCCTGGTGGCGCAGTGGTAAAGAATCCACCCGCCAATGCAGAAGATGTGAGTTTGATCCCTCAGTTGGGAAGAGACCCTGGAGAAGAAAATGGCAGTCCACTCCAGTCTTCTCATCTGGGAAACCCATGGATGGAGGAGCCCAGTGTGCTATATAGTCCATGGGTCACAAAGAGTCAGACATGATTCAGTGACTAACAAAGCTTATTTTTAAAGGGCTTCCTGGCTTTCTCAGAACCAACTAAACTCTTTCTGAGAAGATATTCCTTAACAGTCCCTCTTTTTCCTTTGCTTCCCACCTCTTGTACAATTCATTCCTTTGTAAATTTACATTTGTAACAGTAGTGACTTAATAATAATGCTTATATTTGGATATTCCTGTGTTTTCAAATCACTGAGAGAACATAAGGATGTGAAAGAAACATAGAGTAAATCAGTGAGTCTACAGAGTTAGTGAACCCATGGACTGAGTATTTATTGGTTGTTGCTTGGGGATAGTTGCTTGGGATGGTTCTCCATTCCTGTTTGCCTTTTTTCCCCCCTTACTTCCTGCTCCTTCAACTTTTTCAGCTCTACAAGTGGCTATTGGATTGCCCTTTTTTCTTATCCTTTTGTGTCTCTATTTGCTTCCATTGGGGAATTTTTCTCCCTGCGTTCAGGAGAAGAATAAATTGGCACCCAAGCCGGACTTCTTTGGACATAGAGGTGCACCCATGGTAGGTCTGAGCATGAAGAATGTGGGTGAGTATATGTGTGCATGGGTGTAGAGGGCCCATCAGATCCTCAGAACCCCTGGAGAAGTAAAGGGGTTGACCTGAGATAACAAGAATAAGTAATTAATTGTAGAGGTTGGACTTGAACTCACCTAATTCTCAGTCCATTTCTCTTTATTGTGTCCAGTGACATTGCCTCAGATGAGCAAAGTCCCCGAATCAGATTTGGTAGACAAGAATGTAGGCAGGTTCTTTGAACAAAGAGCCAAGGGAACCAAATTTTGCTTTCTAAAGTCCTTTCTTACTGGGCCCCATCACTACCCTAAAAGGGATGTCAGCAGAAAAGACTGTGAAATTAAAGGCCTGATGTCCTTTTCTTCCACAGCTGGGGCCTGAGAATACCATAATGTCCTTTGAGAAGGCTGTTGAACATGGAGCCTATGGACTGGAGAGTGATGTACATATAAGGTAGGAAAGCAGGGACCAGGGTGGGAGGAGAAAAGACCAGTGGATGACTCTAGCCTGGCCCAAGCTGTAGAGAGGGCAAGCCCTGGGAAGTTTCTCCCTTATTAACCTGGTACATCTGAAGATAACACACATACATGAATCACTTCTCCTTTACAAACCACATATCTGCACCCCTACATTCTCAATCACAGACTCATAAATCACACACTCTATATAGTCTCCACAAATAGCTCAAATTTGTGTCCCCTGCCAACATGCTTACAACTTGTCCCCATGCCCTACCTTAGCAATCTAATTAATTAATTAATTAGCATTCTCTGGGCACCTACTATATCCTTCTTTTGAGTGCTAGGGAGGGGCAGATGAGTGAGATAGAGTTCTGTCCAAGAGCTGTTCCCAGCCAGTGAAGGAGACATGGCATATTTACAAAGAACCTTATTCCTTTTATGGATCTTAACATTTTAAATAACATTTTCCAGGGCCTTTGAATAATACTTAGGCATTTTAGTTAAATGCTTTAGATGTTTTAAACTGCAATTATGCATTTAATGTGTTTTCTTTTTTAGGTACTGCAGTTTCAGTCTTTTCAGAATACTTGAGTAATTCTTACAAATCTAGCACATTAAATGTATAACTATATACATCGTTTGATATATTTCAAATCCTTTTATAAATGAGATGTGAACTTATAATCACAAATCTAGATCAGTTACTCAATTTCATATTTTAAATTGGATTTACAAAGGTAACCTTTACAAATTGCCTTAAAGATAATTTTACTTAAAATTTACTTAAAATGCCAAATACCCGAAGATTCAGGTACAAATATTAATAACATGTATGCTTTTTTTGAACATACATATATTTAATTCTTCATTTCTCTACTTTGAAATGTACTTACTCACCAAGAAGACAATTAGGTCATTGAGGTTGCTTTGCCAAGTAAATATTTTGTGTTGGCCTCATTTTTTCAATTAAAATTTTTTGAAGTAAAATACAAAACATTAAATTTACTATGCTTACTATTCTAAGATGTATGTATCAGTGGTATTTTACGTATTTTTAATGTTGCGGAAACTTCAGCCAACTATCTCTGTGACTTCTTTTCATCTTGTTAAAGCTTTAGACCCATTAAGCAATGATGCCCCATTCCCTCCTCCCCCACCCCCCAGCCCCTAGAAACTCTATTGTACTTTTCTGTCTCCATGATTTTGTCTATATTTTAGGTACCTCATATAAATGTATAATTCATATAGTATGTGATTTTTTTGTGACTGGCATGTCTGTCAGTTAGTCTTGTAGTCTTCAAGTTCATTCATATTTTATTTAAAAATTGCCATCCTAAAAGGATGAATAATATTTTACCATATATATATATATATATATATATATATATATATAAACACTTACATTTTGCTTTCATCAGTTTTGACACTTGGGTTGGTTTTACATTTTAGTTATAGTTAATAATGCTGCTTTGAACATGGGTGTATATCTATTTGAGACTGCTTTCAGTTCTTTGGGGTATATGTCCAGAAAGGGAATTGCTGGGTTACAATGATAATTCTCTTTTTAATTTTTTGAAGGACTGTCCTAGAGTTTTCCACAGTAGTTGCATCATTGTATGTCCCCACTTACAGTGTAGAAGTCTTCTAATTTCTCCACATTTTTGCCAACAGTTGTTGTTTTATGTTCTTTTGGTGGGAGCCATCTAATGGATGTGAAGTATGATATCTCATTATAATTTTGATTTGCATTTCCCTAGTGATAAGTGATGTTGACCATATTTTCCTGTATTCACTATCTATTTATAATCTTTGGAGAAATGTCTATTCAAGTCCTTTGCCCATTTTTGAATTTTTTTGTTTTTTAGTTTACTGAACTTCATTAAAAAAATTGAAATACAGTTGATTTATATTGCTGTGTTAGTTTCAGGTGTACAGCAAAGTGATTCAGATCTGTCTCTCTCTCTCTGTCCTTTTTCAGATTCTTTTCTAGGGTTGTATTTTTTTGCTGTTGTGTTTTAGAAGTTCTCTCTATATATTGGATATTAATCACTTATCAGATATTTAACTTGCAAATATTTTCCCATTCTGTAGGTTGCTTTTTTATTCTATTGGTATTGTCTTTTGATGCACAAAATGTTAAATATTCATGAAGGCCAATTAGTTTATTTACACTGTTGTTGCCTGTATCTTTATTTTCATATCCAAGAAATCATTGCCAAATCATTGCCAAATATATTTTCCCCTATATTTTCTACTAAGAGATACATTGTTTTAGTTTTTACATTTAGTTCTTTGATCCATTTTGAGTTTTTGTATATGATGTTAGGTAGTGGTCCAGTTTTATTCTTTTCATGTGAATATCCAGCACCATTTGTTGAAAAGATTGTTTTTTTTCTCTCTGTTGAATGGTCTTGCCACCCTTGCCAAAAGTCATTTGACCATATATGCAAGGGTTTATATCTGGACTGTGTTCTGTTCCTTGTCTGTTTGTCTTTATTCCAGTACCCTACTGTTTTTATTACTGTAGGTTTGTAATAAGTTTTTAATCAAGAAGTGTTAGTACTCTAGTTTTGTTTTTCTTTTTTAAGATTGTTTTGGTTTGGGATCCCTCGTGATTCCATATGAATTTTAGGATGACTTTTTCTTTCTTCAAAAAATGTCATTGGAGGCCAAGAAAATAAGAGAGTAGGATAACCATGAGCTTGTCTGCTTCCATGGGTACACCAGAACTGCAACTACTTACAGAGAAACTATCCATGAGAATGACCTGAAGACTAACAGAAAAGATTTTCTACAAATAAAGATATAAGGAAGGAACCACAGTGAGACAGTTAGGAGGGGCAGTGATTTGGTATAGTTAAGACTTTATACCCCAGGGTAGGTATAATGTGAATTTAGGTATTATCACAGAGGTTCTTCCCAAGGAGTGAGGAGTTTGAGCCTTACATTGGGATTCCCACCTCAGAGGTCTCGCACTGGGAAGATGAGCCCCCAAGAGCATTTCACTTTGGGTGAGTAGGGTTTACTTTTGGGAGAGCCAGAGGGCTGTGGGAAATAGAGACTCCATACTTAAATAGAAAACACAAATGTTCACACACTCGTGAGATTCAGGGCAGAAACAGTGATTTGAAAGAATCTTTGGTCAGACTCACTTGATGATCTTTGAGAACCGTCTGGAGAGACAGGAGGTAGTTGAAACTCATCATGGACACATAGACACTGGCAGCAGTGGTGCTAGAGAAGACTCTTGAGAGTCCCTTAGACTGGCCAGGAGATCAAACCAGTCAATCCTAAAGAAAATCAGCCCTGAATATTCATTGGAAGGACTGATACTGAAGCTGAAGCTTCAGTACTTTGGCCACCTGATGCAAAGAGCTGACTCATTGGAAAAGACCCTGATGCTGGGGAAGATTGAAGGCAGAAGGAGAAGAGAGTGACAGAGGTTGAGAGGGTTGGATGGCATCACTGATGCAATTGACATGAACTTGGGCAAACTCCAGGAGATGATGAGGTACAGGGAAGCCTGGCATGTTGCAGTCCATAGAGTCATGACAAACCGGCCATGACTTGGTGACTGAACAACAATCAGAGACTTCTGATACAACCTTAAGCATACTAACATTCACATTTGGGAGGGGGGGTCTCATAATGAGAAGCCTTTAAGAAGGAAATGGCAGCCTACTCCAGTATTCTTGCCTGGGAAATCCCATGGATAAGAGGAGACTGACAAGCTATAGTTCTGGGGTAGCAAAGAGTCAGACATGGGTTAGTGATTAAACAGCAAGTAGCAGCAGCAGAAAGAGGAGAGAGAAGGTGTGCAGAGAATATATTTGAAGACATAATAGCTGAAAACTTTCCTAACCTTGAAAAGGAAACAGACATCCAAGTCAAAGAAGGACAGAGAATACCGAACAGCTCAAACCCAAAGAAGTTCACACCAAGACAAATTGTAATTGAAATGGCAAAAGTTAAAGAGAAAATCTTAAAAGCAGCAAGGGAAAAGCAAAAAGTTATGTACAAAGGAATTCCTATAAGATTCTGAGCCAAGTTTTTGGCAGAAACTATGTGGGCCATGAAGGTCAATTATTTAAAATAATAAACAGGAAAAATCTATAACCAGGAATGCTCTACAAGCTTCTCACTCACATTTGAAGGTGAAATAAAGTTTGATCCAACCAGTCAGTCCTAAAGGAAATCAGTCCTGAATATTCATTGGGAGCTGAAACTCCAGTTCTTTGGCCACCTGATGTGAAGAACTGACTCATTAGAAAAGACCCTGATGCTGGGAAAGATTGAAGGCAGGAGGAGAAGGGGACAACAGAGGATGAGATAGTTGGATGGCATCACCGACTCAGTAGACATGAGTGTGAGTAAGCTCCTGGAGTTGGTGTTGGACAGGGAAGCCTGGTGTGCTGCAGTCCATGGGGTCACAAAGAGTTGGACACAACTGAGTGACTGAATTGAACTGAAGGCTAAAAGAATTCAGTTCCATGAAACCAGCTTTACCAGAAATGTTAAAGGGACTGCTCTAAATGGAAAAGGCCACAACTAGAAATATGAAAAATTTCCAAGGAAAAAGTTCATTGGTAAAGGCCAATACACAGTAAAGGTAGAAGATCATTCACTTATAAAGCTAGTAGGAAGGTTGCAAGGTAAAAGTAAGAAAGTCATCTATATCCACAATAAGTGGTTAAGGGATGCACAAAATAAGGTGTAAAATATGATGTCAGGCCAGACATCTTGTGGCTGTGTTGTGCTTGTGAGGCCTGTAGGGCCAGGAAGGACCTATTACTGCATGGGGAGAAGGCTGACAGTGGCTTGAGGAAGGTTCTAGCCCTTCTGCACTTATGTCTGGCAGAGCTGATTTGGGACAGTGAGGCAATCCTTCCCAGTCACTAGGATAATCAGCTGGTTGGCCATACCTTTGAGTACACACCAAGATATTGAGAAGCCAGATGAAAAGCCCAGACTGTGGTGTTGAAACAGATTAATAAGGACATTAATGATTTAGCTCATGAGCCTTCAGCAGTGTTTTTTCAGGTCCATTTCGTGCAGATACATTTCCTTGGCAAGCCGCAATTATGGCACCTAATGACAGCCCATATGAAGGTGGCATATTCTTTTTAACAATTGATTTTCCTACAGACTGCCCCTTCAAACCACTTACCATTGCATTTACAAAAGGAATTTATCATCTAAATATTAAAAGTAATGGCAGCATTTGTCTCCTAAGATCACTGTGGTCTCCCATTTTAGCTATATATATATAATATATCTAAATAATAAGCATCACATTCCATTAAATTTCATTAAAAAGCAGCAGTATACATCTTCTTTTCAAATGCAAATCAAACATTCTCCAGGACAGATTTACATGCTAGGCCATAAAACAAGCCTCAGTAAGTTTAAGAACACTGAAATTATATCAGACCTCTCTCTCAACCACAGTACTATAAGCTTATAAATCAATTAGAAGGAAAAAAAACTGGAAAACATACAAATATGTGGAGGCTGAAGAATGATACTAAACAACCAATGAGTCACTGAAGAAATCAAAGAAGAAAAAAATAATACCTGAAAGCAAAATGAAAAAAACAGTGATCCAAAATTTATGCAATGCAGCAAAAGCAGTTTTAAGACAGAAGTTTGTGGTACTACAAGCCAACCTTAGGAAACAAAAATAACATAACCTTACACCTAAAATTATTAGAAAAAGAAGATCAAACAAAACTCAAAAGTTCAGTTCAGTTCAGTCACTCAGTCGTGTCTGACTCTTTGCGACCCCATGAATCACAGCACACCAGGCCTCCCTGTCCATCACCAACTCCCGGAGTTTACTGATTCACGTCCATCGAGTCCGTGATGCCATCCAGCCATCTCATCCTCGGTCGTCCCCTTCTCCTCCTGCCCCCAATCCCTCCCAGCATCAGAGTCTTTTCCAGTGAGTCAACTCTTTGCATGAGGTGGTCAAAGTACTGGAGCTTCAGCTTTAGCATCATTCCTTCCAAAGAAATCCCAGGGTTGATCTCCTTCACAATGGACTGGTTGGATCTCCTTGCAGTCCAAGGGACTCTCAAGAGTCTTCTCCAACACCACAGTTCAAAAGCCTCAATTCTTCAGCGCTCAGCCTTCTTCACAGTCCAACTCTCACATCCATACATGACCACAGGAAAAACCATAGCCTTGACTAGACGGAACTTAGTCGGCAAAGTAACGTCTCTGCTTTTGAATATGCTATCTAGGTTGGTCATAACTTTTCTTCCAAGGAGTAAGCGTCTTTTAATTTCATGGCTGCATTCACCATCTGCAGTGATTTTGGAGCCCCCAAAAATCAAGTCTGAGACTGTTTCCACTGTTTCCCCATCTATTTCCCATGAAGTGATGGGACCGGATGCCATGATCTTCGTTTTCTGAATGTTGAGTTTTAAGCCAACTTTTTACTCTCCTCTTTCACTTTCATCAAGAGGCATTTTAGTTCCTCTTCACTTTCTGCCATAATGGTGGTGTCATCTGCATATCTGAGGTTATTGATATTTCTCCCGGCAATCTTGATTCCAGCTTGTGTTTCTTCCAGTCCAGCGTTTTTCATGATGTACTCTGCATAGAAGTTAAATAAATAGGGAGACAATATACAGCCTTGACGTACTCCTTTTCCTATTTCGAACCAGTCTGTTGTTCCAGGTCCAGTTCTAACTGTTGCTTCCTGGCCTGCATACAGATTTCTCAAGAGGCAGGTCAGGTGGTCTGGTATTCCCATCTCTCTCAGAATTTTCCACAGTTTATTGTGATTCACACAGTCAAAGGCTTTGGCATAGTCAATAAAGCAGAAATAGATGTTTTTCTGCAACTCTCTTGCTTTTTCTATGATCCAGCGGATGTTGGCAATTTGATCTCTGGTTCCTCTGTTTCCTTTTCTGAAACCAGCTTGAACATCAGGAAGTTCACGGTTCACGTATTGCTGAAGCCTGGCTTGGAGAATTTTGAGCATTACTTTACTAGCGTGTGAGATGAGTGCAATTGTGCAGTAGTTTGAGCATTCTTTGGCATTGCCTTTCTTTGGGATTGGAATGAAAACTGACCTTTTCCAGTCCTGTGGCCACTGCTGAGTTTTCCAAATGTACTGGCATATTGAGAGCAGCACTTTCACAGCATCATCTTTCAGGATTAGAAATAGCTCCACTGGAATTCCATCACCTCCACTAGCTTTGTTTGTAATGATGCTTTCTAAGGCCCACTTGATTTCACATTCCAGGATGTCTGGCTCTAGATGAGTGATCACACCATCATAATTATCCGGGTCGTGAATATCTTTTTTGTACAGTTTTCTGTGTATTCTTACCATCTCTACTTAATATCTTCTGCTTTTGTTAGGTCCATACCATTTCTGTCCTTTATTGAGCCTATCTTTGCATGAAATGTTCCCTTGGTATCTCTGATTTTCTTGAAGAGATCTCTAGTCTTTCCCATTCTGTTCTTTTCCTCTATTTCTTTGCATTGATTGCTGAAGAAGGCCTTATCTCTTCTTGCTATTCTTTGGAATTCTGCATTCATATGCTTGTATCTTTCCTTTTCTCCTTTGCTTTTCACTTCTCTTCTTTTCACAGCTATTTGCAAGCCCTCCCCAGACAGCCATTTTGCTTTTTTGCATTTCTTTTCCATGGGGGTTGTCTTCATCCCTGTTTCCTGTACAATGTCACGAACCTCTGTCCATAGTTCATCAGGCATTCTAGCTATCAGATCTAGGCCGTTAAATCTATTTCTCACTTCCACTGTATAATTATAAGGGATTTCATAAAGCTGAGACAGAAATAAGTAAAGAGACATTATAAAGCAATGGAAATGATCACTGAAAGTATGAATTGATTCTTTGAAAAAAGATGCAAGATTGTTAAACCTTTAGCCTAACTCTTCAAGAAAAAAAAAATGAGACCTAAATCGATAACGGAGAAGGCAATGACACCCCACTCCAGTACTCTTGCCTGGAAACTGCCATGGACGGAGGAGCCTGGTAGGCTGCAGTCCATGGGGTTGCTGAGAGTTGGACACAACTCAGTGACTTCAGTTTCACTTTTCACTTTCATGCATTGGAGCAGGAAATGGCAACCCACTCCAGTGTTCTTGCCTGGAGAATCCCAGGGACAGCAGAGCCTGGCGGGCTGCTGCCTATGGGGTTGCACAGAGTTGGACATGACTGAAGCGACTTAGTAGCAGCAGCAGCAAATCAATAAAATCAGAAATGAATAAGGGAAACTTAGCGACAAACAGCACAAAAATAGAATGGAGCATAAGAGATTACTATGGACCTATCAATGACTCATTAATGAATTTGGTAAAGTCTCAGGCTATGGAATTAATGCACAGAAATATATTGCATTTCTATATACTAAAAGAACTATCAGAAAGAGAAAATAATCCCATTCACAATGACATCAAAAAGAGTAGAATACCTGCAAACAAATCTTACTAAGGAGCTAAAACATCTGTACTTTGAAAACTGCAAGACACAATAAATGAAACTGCAAATGATGGAGAAGTATAGAAAGATACACCATGCTCATGGACTGGAAGAATTAATATTGTTAAAATGACCATACCAACCAGATGAAATCTACAGATTCAGTGAAATCTCCATTAAAATGTCAATGGAATTTTTCACAGATCTAGAACAAATAATTCCAAAATTTTTATGGGAACACAGAAAACCTCTGAGTACCCAAAACAGTCTTAAGATAGAAGACTTCCTTCAAAGTATACTGTAGAGCTACAGTAATCAAAGCAGGATGATGTAGGCACAAAAACACACATAAATCAGTGGAACAGAATAGAGAGCCCAGAAATGAGTCCATAGTTATATGGGCAGTTAATATATATCCATGGAGACTAAAATATGCAATGGGGAAAGGAAAGACTCTTCAAAAAATGGTGTTGGGACAACTGTACCACTTTCTCACACCATATACAAAATAAACTCAAAATGAATTAAAGTCTTATGTGTAAGATCATAAAACATAAACTTGTAGAAGAAAACATTGGTAATGTACTCTTTGACTTAAGTCTTAGAATTTTGAAGGGAAGTCTGTTTTGTTAGGCTAAGGAAACAGAAGCAAAAATAAATGAGACAACATCAAATTTAAAAAGCTCTTTCTCAGTGAAGGAAACTCAACAAATTGAAAAAGCTGTGTACTGAATGGGAGAAGATATTTGCAAATGACATATCTGACAAGTGATTAATATCTTAAAGTATATAAAGAACTCATACAAGTCAGCATCAAAGAAACAACCAATTAAAAAATGGACAAAGGACCTGAATAGACATTTTTTTAAAGGAGACATTCATGTGGCCAACAGACATATGGAAAGATGCTCTATATCACTAATCAATAGGGAAATGCAAATCAAAACCACAATGAGATATCCCCTCACACGTCAGAATGGCTATTAACAAAAAGATAACAAATTATAAATATTGGCAAGGATGTGGAGAGAAAGGAACTCTTGTGTACTGTTGATGAGAATGTAGATTGGTACAGGCACTGTGGAGAACAATATGGAAGTTCCTAAATAAATTAAACATATAAATACCATATATTCTAGCAATTCCACTTCTAGTTGTATATTTGAAGAAAATGAAAACACCAGTTTGAAAAGATATATACCCCATTGTGTTCACTGTAGTAGCATTATGTACAACAATCAAGATAAGGAAGCAACCTAAGTACCCATCAATAGGTGACTGGATAAATAAGAAATAATGTATGTAAATATGCAGTATTTCTCAGCCATAAACAGAATGAAACTAGTCATTTGTGACAACACATTTGTGCCTAGAGATATGCCAAGTGAAATAAGTCAGAGAATGACAAGTACTGTAAGATTTCATTTATATGTCAAATCTAAAACAAATGAACAAACATAACCAAATAGAAACAGAGTTAGTTATAGATGTAGAGAACAAACAGATGGTTGCCAGAAGGGATGAGGTTTGTGGAGAGGAGAGAAATGGGTGAAGGGCCTTAAGAGGTACAAGCTTTCAGTTACAAAATGAATCACAGATATGAAATGCACAGTGTGGGGAATATAATCATGTAATATCTTTGGTGACAGATGAGAACTAGGCTTAATGGTGATCATTGTTAAATATTCAGAAATATCAAATTACTGTGTAGTGCACCGAGAATTAATATAGTTGTAGTTCAGTTATTCTTCAATTATACTTCAAAAGCAAGCAAGCAAACAGAAACCAAACAAACTCATAGAAAAAGAGGTCAGATTTGTGACTCAAGACGGTGACTAGATTTGTGACTCAGAGACAGGAGTGGGTGAAATTGGTGAAATGAGATGAAGTACTGTCCTTCAGTTACAAGACAAATAAATATAGGGATAAAATATGTAACATGCTAAAGATAATTAAGGAAAATATTTTTTTATTTTCTTAATGTTGTATCTAGTGTTTCTTTAATGGCTCAGTGATAAAGAAGCCACCTGCCCATGCAGGAGACATGGGTTTGATCCTTGGGTTAGGAAGATCCCGTGGAGAAGGAAATTATCACCCACTGCAGTATTCTTGCCTTGGAAACTCTATGGACTGAGAGGAGCCTGGCGGGCTATAGTCCATGGGGTTGCAAAAGAGTTGAGCATGATTTAGTGACTGAATAACAACATCATCAATATTGTATCTGAATGAGATGATGGATGTTCACTTAACCTAGTATAATCATATTGTGATGGATGTAAGTCAAATAATTATGTTGTATGCCTTAATCTTTCACAGTGCTGTATGTAAAGTATATTTCAATAAAACTAGGGGGAGGAATCACTGAGATTTTGATAGGAATTGCATGAATCTTCTCATTGCTTTGGTTGATAGTAACATATTAACAATGTTAATATTTTCAATCCATAAACATAGGATGTGTTTACATTTATCTGTCTTCCTCCACTTCTTTCAGAAATATTTTCTCATTTTCATTGCATGAATCTTTCGCCTCCTTTGTTTAAGTTCATTCTTTTAAGTATTTTATTCTTTTTGATGCCATTTTAAATGAAATTGTTTTTGTAATTTCTGTAACTAGTGATCAGAGTGGATATTTCTTATATTTGGAGTATAGGATCTCTCTTTGACACCTTGAGTCTTACCATGCTTTGCAAGTTACTTCATGAACCTGTACACAGATTCTTCATTCTTAGTGTATAGAAATGCAGCTGATTTTTGGCTGTTTCCTTGGTATTGCTGTTTTGTAAAGTTTATTTATTCTGTTTCTTTTTGTTATGGAAATTTTAGGCTTTTCTGCATGTAAGAGTTTTTGTTGTTCAGTCATTGTCATGTCTGATTCTTTGTGACCCTGTGGACAGCAGCTCACCAGGCTTCCCTATCCTTTACTATCTCCCAGAATTTGCTCAAATTCATGTGCATTGAGTCGGTGATGGTATCTGATCGTCTCATCTCTGCTGCCCTCTTCTCTTTTTGCCTTCAGTCTTTCCCAGCATCAGGGTTTTTTCCAGTGAGTTGGCTCTTTGTATCAAAGTGGCCAAAGTATTGGAGTTTCAGCTTCAGCATTAGTCCTTCCAGTCAATATTCAGGGTTGATTTCCTTTAGAATTGACTGGTTTGATTTTCTTACAATCAAAGGGACTCTCAAGAGTCTTCTCTAGCACTGTAGTTTGAAAACATCAATTCTTTGGCAGTCAAACTTCTTTATGGTTCAACTCTCACATCTGTACTTGACTACTGGAAAAACCATAGCTTTGACTATACAGACCTTTGTCAGCAAAGTAATGTCTCTGCTTTTTAATACACTGTCTAGGTTTGTTATAGGTTTCCTTCCAGGGGCAAGCATCTTTTAATTTCTTGGCTGAAGTCACTGTCCGCAGTGATTTTGGAGGCCAAGAAAATAAAATCTGCCACTGTTTCCACTTTTCGCCTTCTACTTGCCATGAAGTGATGGGCCCAGATGCCATGATCTTGGTTTCTGAATGTTGAGTTTTAAGCCAGCTTTTTCACTCTCCTCTTTAATCTTCATCAAGAGGCTCTTTAGTTCCTCTTTGCTTTCTGCCATAAGGGTGGTATCATCTTCACATCTGAGGTTGTTGATATTTTTTGCAGCAGTCTTGATTCCAGCTTGTGATTCATCCAGCTCTGCATTTTGCATGATATGCTCTGCATATAAGTGAAACAGGGTGTCAGTATATAGCCTTGTCTTATTCTTTTCCCAATTTTGAACCAGTCAGTTGTTCTATATAAGGTTCAAACTGTTGCTTCTTGACCCACATACAAGTTTCTCAGGCCACAGGTAAGATGGTTTGGTATTCCCATCTCTTAAGAATTTTTCACAATTTGTTGTGATCCACAGAGTCAAAGGCTTTTTCAATGAAGCAGATGTTTTTCTGGAATTGCCTTGCTTTCTTTATGAAAATGTTGGCAATTTGATCTCTGGTTCCTCTGCCTTTTATAAACCCACCTTGTACATCTGGAAGTTCTTGGTTCATGTACTACTGAAGCTTAGTTTGAAGGATTTTGAGCATAACCTTACTGGCATGCAAAATGAGTGCAATTTTTCGGGTAGTCTGAACATTCTTTGACACTGCTTTTCTTTGAGTTTGGAATGAAAACTGACCTTTTCCAGTCCTGTGGCCACTGCTGAGTTTTCCAAATTTGCTGGCGTATTGAGTGCAGCACTTTCACAGCATCATCTTTTAGGATTTGAAATAGCTCAACTGTAATTCCATCACTTCCGCTAGCTTTGTTTGTAGTGATACTTTCTAAGACACACTTGACTTCACACTCCAGAATGTCTGAAACCATCATAGTTATCCCGGTCATTAAGATCTTTTTTTGTATAGTTCTTCTGTGTATTCTTGCCACCTCTTCTTAATCTCTTCTGCTTCTGTAAGGTGCTTACATTTCTTTTCTTTATTGTGCCCATCCTTGCATGAAATATTGGACTTCCCTGGTGGGTCAGACAGTAAAGCATCTGTCTACAATGCAAGAGACCTGGGTTGATCCCTGGGTTGGGAAGATTCCCTGGAGAAGGAAATGGCAACCCACTCCAGTACTCTTGCCTTGAAAATCCCATGGATGGAGGAGCTTGGTGCAGGCTACTGTCCATGGGGTCACAAAGAGTTGGGCACGACTGAGCGACTTCAGTTTCTTTGCTTGAAATGTTCCCTTGGTATCTCCAATTTTCTTGATGAAATCTCTAATCTTTCTCATTCTGTTGTGTTTCCCTACAGTTCTTCTCCTTGTTCATAAAGAAGACCTTCTTATCTCTTCTTGCTATTTTCTTGAACTCTGCATTCAGTTGGGTTTATCTTTCCCTTCCTACCTTGCTTTTCACTTCTCTTCTTTTCTCAGTTATTTGTAAAGCCTCCTCAGACAACCACTTTGCCTTCTTGCATTTTTTTTTATCTTTGGTATGGTTTTAGTCTCTGCCTCCTGTACAGTGTTTCAGACCTCTGTCCATAGTTCTTCAGGCACTCTGTCTACCAGATCTAATCCCTTGAATCTGTTCATCACCCCCACTGTATAGTCAGTCATAAGGGATTTGATTTAGGTCATACCTGAATGGCCTAGAGGTTTTCCCTTCTTTCTTCAATTTAAGCCTGAAGTTTTCAATAAGGAGCTGATAATCTGACCCACAGTCAGCTCCAGGTCATGTTTGTGCTGAGTGTATAAAACTTCTCTATCTTTGTCTGCAAAGAATATAAATAATCTGATTTTAGTATTGACCTGTAGGTGATGTCTATGTGTAGTCATCTTTTGTGTTGTTGGAAGAGGGTTTTACTATGACCAGAGTGTTCTCTTGGCAAAACTCTATTAGCCTTTGTCCTGCTTCAGTTTGTATTCCAAAGCAAAACTTGCCTGTTATTCCATGTGTCTCTTGACTTCCTATTTTTGCATTCCAATCCCTTGTGATGAAAAGGACATCTTTTTTTGATGTTAGTTTTAGAAGGTCGTGAAGGTCTTCATAGAACTGGTCAACTTTAGCTCTTTTGGCATTAGTGGTTGGGGCGTAGACTTGGATTACTGTAATATTGAATGGTTTGCCTTGGAAATGAACTGAGATCATTCTGTTGTTTTTGAGATTGCCCCCAAGTACTGCATTTTGGACTCTCTTGTTGACTGTGAGGGCTACTCCATTTCTTCTAAGGTATTCTTGCCCAGAGTGGTAAACGTCATGGTCGTCTGAATTAAATTTGCCCATTCCTGTCCATTTTAGTTCACTGATTCCTAAGATGTCAGTGTTCACTCTTGCCATCTCCTGTTTGACCACGTCCAATTTACCTTGACTCATGGACCTAACATTCCAGGTTCCTATGCTGTATTATTCTTTGCAGCATCAGACTTTATTTTCACCTCCAGACACATCCACAACTGAGTGTCCTTTCCACTTTAAACCAGGAGCTTCATTCTTTCTGGAGCTATTAGTAACTGCCTTCTGCTCTTCTCCAGTGGGGCTCATCTGCAGTGTCATATCATTTTGCCTTTTCATACTGTTAATGTTCATGGGGTTCTTGAGGCAAGAATATTGATGTGGTTTGCCATTCCCTTCTCAGTGGACTGCATTTTGTCAGAACTGTCGACAGTGATTCATTTGTCTTGGGTGGCATGGCATGGTATGGCTTATAGCTTCATTGAAGTTATGCAGGCCCCTTCACCAATGACACGACCATGATCCATGAAGGGAGCATATAAGATAATACCATATGAAAACAGAAGTAATTTTAGCTTCTTCCATTCTAACCTGGATCCATTTTACTTCTCTGTGTTGCTCAATTGCTCTGGCTAGAACTTTTAGCGTCACTTTGAGTAGAAGTGCCAAAAGCACACTTCCTTACCTTGTTCTTAATTTTAGAGGAAAAGCTTTTTGTCATCACCATGGTGATGATGTTTGCCATGGCTTTTTCATATATGTCTTTTATTACTTTGGTGTAGTTTCTTTCTATTTTTAGCTTGATGAGAATGTTTATCATTAAAGCGTGTTGAATGTTGTCAAATTCCTTTTCAGTATCACTTGAAATATTGTGTTTTTTTCTCTTTCATTCTTTTAATGTGGTTTATTACATTGATGGATTTCAATAACATTCTTGGAATTGGGGACTAAATCTCACATACAATCCTTTTTAATACAATGCTGAGTTCTATTTGCTATTTTATTGAGGTTTTTTTACATCAGTGTTCATAAGGGATATTGTATATAATTTTATTTTCTTGTAGTATGTTTGTCTGGCTTTGATGTTGGGGTATCCTTTAGAGTCTGTTCAGTCAGTTCAGTTCAGTCACTCAGTCGTGTCCGACTCTTTGCGACCCCATGAATCGCAGCATGCCAGGCCTCCCTGTCCATCACCATCTCCCGGAATTCACTCAGACTCAAGTCCATCGAGTCAGTGATGCCATCCAGCCATCTCATCCTCGGTCGTCCCCTTCTCCTCCTGCCCCCAGTCCCTCCCAGCATCAGAGTCTTTTCCAATGAGTCAGCTCTTCGCATGAGGTGGCCAAAGTACTGGAGTTTCAGCTTTAGCATCATTCCTTCCAAAGAACTCCCAGGGTTGATCTCCTTCAGAATGGACTCGTTGGGTATCCTTTCAGTCCAAGGGACTCTCAAGAGTCTTCTCCAACACCACAGTTCAAAAGCCTCAATTCTTCAGCACTCAGCCTTCTTCACAGTGCAACTCTCACATCCATACATGACCACAGGAAAAACCATAGCCTTGACTAGACGGACCTTAGTCGGCAAAGTGATGTCTCTGCTTTTGAATATGCTATCTAGGTTGGTCATCACTTTTCTTCCAAGGAGTAAGCGTCTTTTAATTTCATGGCTGCAGTCACCATCTGCAGTGATTTTGGAGCCCCCAGAAATAAAGTCTGACATTTTATTTCCCATGAAGTGATGGGACCAGATGCCATGATCTTCGTTTTCTGAATGTTGAGCTTTAAGCCAACTTTTTCACTTTCCTCTTTCACTTTCCTCAAGAGGCTTTTTAGTTCCTCTTCACTTTCTGCCATAAGGGTGGTGTCATCTGCATATCTGAGGTTATTGATATTTCTCCCGGCAATCTTGACTCCAGCTTGTGTTTCTTCCAGTCCAGCGTTTCTCATGATGTACTCTGCATATAAGTTAAATAAGCAGGGTGACAATATACAGCCTTGACGTACTCCTTTTCCTATTTGGAACCAGTCTGTTGTTCCATTCCAGTTCTAACTATTGCTTCCTGACCTGCATACAGATTTCTCAAGAGGCAGGTTAGGTGGTCTGGTATTCCCATCTCTTTCAGAATTTTCTACAATTTATTGTGATGCACACAGTCAAAGGCTTTGGCATAGTCAATAAAGCAGAAATAGATGTTTTTCTGGAACTCTCTTGCTTTTTCCATGATCCAGCTCTTACATAATCTTTTTTTATTCTCATATTCAATAAATTAGATTGTCTTATCTTTTAGTTCAGTGAATCTTCCTTTTGCCTGTTTAAATCTGCCTTTGAATCCCTGTAGTCAGTTTTTCATTTCAGTTGTTGTACTTTTTAGCTCTGTAACTTTTTGGTTTATTTTTTGGATTTAAGAAATCTGTATTAATATTTCCATTTTATTCATACATTATTTTGTTGAGTTTATCCACATCTTTCTTTAGTTCTTTTAGTGTCTTTAATATGATTGTTTTAAAGTTTTTATCTAGTATATCTACCATTAGCTTTTTTCCAGGGACAGTTCTTATTGATTTTTTTCCTTTGAATGGGCCATACTTTGTTTTTGTCAGTCTTGTGATTTTTTTTTTTTTTTTTTTGGTTAAAAACTGGGCATTTGAGATGAGTAGTATGGTAATACTGGAAATTAGATTCTCCCCCTTCCTTTAGGTTTGCTGGGTTTTGTTGTTGTTTTAATTTTTATTAGATGTCTCTGTGCCGTGGATCAGCCTGAGGTGTAAACTTGAGTATATTTTTAGGTTTTTCTGATCTTCCCTTGGCCATTATGGTCACTTTCTAATTTCTCTTTGTATGCCCTGCTGTTGCTACTGCTGTAAGTCACTTCAGTCGTGTCTGACACTGTGTGGCCCCATAGATGGCAACCCACCAGGCTCCCCCGTCCCTGGGATTCTCCAGGCAAGAACACTGGAGTGGGTTGCCATTTCCTTCTCCAAGGCATGAAAGTGAAAAGTGAAAGGGAAGTCACTCAGTCATGTCCGACTCTTCATTACCCCATGGACTGCAGCCTACCAGGCTCCTCCGTCCATGGGATTTTCAAGGCAAGAGTACTGGAGTGGGTTGCCATTGCTTTCTCCATTTGTATGTACAGATATTTTTAATATTTTAAGTTTTTAATATAGATCACTTTAATATAAAGCTACTGTTTACTGGCTGATTTACAATAGGAGAAAAGGAGAAACATAAATGAGCATTGAAAAGGGTGCTGCCCTTTAAATCTTGTGAAAGTCACTTCTATTAGAGGGCTAGGGCTTTGCAACAGTGGAAGAAGGTGCAACAACAGTCTTATCTCTGCTCTTGTGACAAGAAGTAACTAGTGACCAGAGCAGAGAAACCCTATATTTGGAATAGAGGATTTTTTTTTGCCACCTTGGCTGTGCAAATTACTCCAGGAACCTGTCCACAGTTGTTTGCCATGTGAATAGGGATGGGTAATGAGTAGCTGCTATTGTGCTAAGAGTTGGAATTGACTGAAATTAACCCCAGTTTACATCTGAGTTTTCCCATGGAAGTTGAACGCCTTTCACGTACTCCAAACTTCCAAGAGAATTACATCAGACAGTCTTCGAATGCAGTTGTTGTCTAGGTGGGGAGACAGATTCCTGATGCTTTGTACTCTGTTATTTTTCCAGCATCATCTCTTCTTCTTTTAATTTTTGATGAATTTTAAGTTGATAGTTGTTTTCTTCCTTCACCATTTAAAATACATTGTTTCATTGTTTTCCGTATCTCATATTTTTTGTTGAAAAGTCTGCTATATACTTATCTTTATTTCTATCTAAATATGTATTTTCTTTCCATGTGGCTACTTTTATAGTTTTCTTTTCCTCATCAATTTTTCACCAGTCATACACATGCACATAGTGTGCGGTATGTGCATGCCTATGTTTACTTTTCTTGGTATTCATCAGTGTTGTTGGATCTGTTGATGCCTAACTTTTATAAATTTTTGAAATTTTTACTATTACTTCCTCAGATTTTTTTCTGTTTCTCCCCTCTTTTTAGGACTGCAACTGCATATATATAATACTGCTTGATATTGTCTTACAGTTCATTTGGATAGATTCTACTGCTGCACCTCCAAATTCACTGATCTTTACATCATCTGTAATATTAAATATGCTGTTAAATTCATTTAGTGAAATTTTCATTTCAGTTATTTTTTTATCTCTAGAATTTCCATTTATTTCTTTTTCAACTCTTAGAGTTATGTCTTCATATGTTCGTGTGTTCTCCTTTGCATCTGTTACATATATCATCTTATTTTTTATCATGATTTAATATTCTTGTTTATGAATTCTGTTACCTCTGTCATTTCCAAGTTTGTCTTTACTGAGTAATTTCTCTAGTTTATGGTTACTTTTTAAAAAAATTTATTTATTTTAATTGGAGGCTAATTACTTTACAGTATTGTATTGGTTTTGCCATACATCAACATGAATCCGCCACGGGTGTACACGTGTTCCCAATCCTGAACCCCCCTCCCACCTCCCTCCTCATACCATCCCTCTGGGTCATCTCAGTGCACCAGCCCATTTTTATACTTCATTACATGTCTGGTAAATTTTGGTTATAAGCCAGACATTGTGACTTTACCATTCTGGGTGGTATATTTTTTTGTATTCCATTAAAGAATTTTGTGCTTATTCTAGCAGACAGTTAAGTTACTTGAAGATTAATTTGCTCCTTTGGAAGATTGTTTTTAAGTTCTTTTATGGAGATTCTAAAGTAATTCTAGTTCTAAATTATTCCCATCTCAAAGATGTATCCTTGTTATTACTGAGGTCATGCCACTGATAGAGCTTGAATGAGTTACATCCCTTTGTGAGCTCTGTAAATTGTCTTAGAACTTTCTTGTTATTTTCCTTTTCTTGGAAGTTATTCTTGACAAACTTCATAAGAGTTTTACTCTGTACATTTACAAATTGATATTTAGCCATACTTCAAGGGATCCTTGTACATATTTCTCCAGAATGCTTTCCTTTTGCATTCCTCCATTCCCTATGGAATTCTAGCCAATAAATTCTAGCTTTCTTGACCTCTCCTTAATCTTATCTTCTTCTCATTTCAATAAGTGGCTGGGTACTTTTTAGATGCTACCCTCCTTGCTCCATGGGCTTCCCTGGTGGTGCTAGTGGTAAAGAACCCACCTGACAATGCAGGAGATGTACGAGCTCAGGTTTGATCCCTGAGTCAGGAAGATCCCCTGGAGGAGGGCATGGCTACCCATTTTAGTATTTTTGCCTGGAGAATCCCATGGACAGAGGAGCCTGCTGTGCTATAGTTCATAGGGTTGCAGAGAGTGAGACCCAACTTGAGTCAACTTACCATGCATGCCCGCCTTGTCCCATGCCAAGTTCCAGTATTTACCTGCAAGAAGGAAGCTTGGGTAATGGTAAAGCCTATTTCATTTGTTTGCCTTTTCTCAGAAATAATTGTACTGTGCTCCCCATTGTCCACTTCCTACAAAAGTTAATTCTCTTGTTTTGTCCAGTTTTCTAGTTGTTTATGGGCAGGGGACTAGGTCTCAATCCTGTTACTCCTTAATGATCATTACAGAGTTCTCATCATGTATATTTTAATCATAAAGAGAGAAAAACATATTCTTCAAGGCAAATAGCTGATAACAGAAGTTTTCAGATACTAAACTTCTGATGATGCCACCTGATATGAGAATCTAGGACCAGAAATACTCAGGGCCATTGCCAGTTGGGAAATGAGTCAGAAAAAACATAGGAAGATTGTGTAGGTGTCTGTTTAGTATGGTCCTAGGGACTTCAGGACCTTGCCGCATTCACTTCTCACTTACCTTACTCTCAGATGACTACTCTACCTATTGTTTTCTAGATACATAAATTCCCTTGATAGGAAGGCTACTCTTTCACCATAGCTAATGGACTTAATGGAGCTTTCCTGGTAGCTCAGACGATAGTCAGCCTGCAGTGCAGGAAACCGAGGTTCGATTCCTGGGTCAGGAAGATCCCCTGGAGGAGGGCATGGCAAGTCACTCCAATATTCTTGCCTGGAGAATCCCCCTAGACAGAGGAGCCTGGCAGGATCCAGTCTGTGGGTTCACAAAGAGTCAGACATGACTGAGCAACTGAGCACAGCACAATAGGCTTATTGTACATTACAAAAGATTGCTTCCTTGGGCAGAAAAATGTTCATATCAAAGTATAAATTCCTGTACTTAATCCTCTGCTAAGATAAGGGAGGGAGTAAGGAACCTAGTTAAGACTTGTGAGCTTCATAGGCTTTCTGAGAACCCTGTTTGCCAGGGTGGCTGAATTCAGCCTATCCACCTCTTCCGCTCTTCTCCCCCTCTGCCTGCAGTTATGATCATGTGCCTTTTCTCATGCATGACTTTGACCTGAGAAGAACAACCAATATCAAGGAAGTCCTGCCAAATGCCTCTTTGACACACCCATCCTTATTTGATTGGGATTTCCTGTCGACTCTGAATGCAGGCAAATGGTTTTCACATGCTCTGGTAAGACATGTTCTCCATTTCAAGAAACCTCTTTTGAACTCCCTCTTCTGTATGAGGTCATGTGCTGCTCCTGGAGATAAAGCCTTTAGATGAGGATAGGCAAGTGTGCACACAATTTCATCTCAGTTTGGTAGCATGACTATAGTTAGAATTTGCAGGAATGTTATTCCAGTAATGTAGTCAGTCTGATTGCTGCTGGAAATTCTGAAAACAAGCTTTAAACTTATTCTTGTCTTTTACTTCCTTTTAATCTAAGAATTTCGTGAACTTGGGGCTTCCCTAGTGGCTCAGATGGTAAAGAATCTGCCTGCAATGTGGGAGACCCGAGTTTGATTCCTGGCAGTGTTTCAATAATAAGTTAGAGAATTTAGAATTATCCTGAATAGAAAGTCAGATTTACATGTGATAAGAGTCAAGCCTGCCTTCTGAAAATAGGTAAAGAAAAAGCAACTTACATTTTCCAGATTATCATGTCTACAGGGAATCCATGTGACCTAGGTTTCACCAATCAGATATACTCATTTTCTGTCTGATTTTGACAACAAACATCTGAGCAGGACAGACAGCAGGCACTCATATTGCTAGCACCTATGGCAGCAGAGCTACAATAGTTAGAAGTCAGCTGTGGTAATGGCTCTCCTATCAGGTAGTTGTATAATTAGGAAAATAAATCTTCAGGGACTTTTGATCATGTACTAGGTGGAATGGAATTTATTTACATTTGACGTTAATCCTGAAGACCGATTTGATCCTTTTTCATGTTGGAAGTGAAAAGTAAAGACTTACATAAAGAGATACTTATCTACTTGAAATTCTTTAAGATGTGTTACTGTAAGGGATAGCTGAACATTGATTTGTAATGATTGTATCAACTCAGAATACTTATTTTCATTTGAGTACGTAGCCTATAAATGCTATTTCCATGTGAGAAATAAAGGGATACATCTGATATTCCAGGTTTCTATGTATATGTAGGCTCTGCATATGTCTCATCATATTCGAATAAGTAGAAATATACAGACTAGAGAGGCTCCATTATTGGTTTAATGGTATTGGTTTAATTAGCCATGTGCTAAGTCACTTCATTTGTATCCGACTCTTTGTGACCCTCTGGACTGTAGCCCTCCAGGCTCCTCTGCCAATGGGATTTTCCAGTCAAGAATACTATGCATTGGAAAGCAGATTCAATGACTGGACCTCCATGAAAGTCCCTCAGGCAAGAATACTGGCATGGGTTGCCATTTCCTCCTCAGGGGATCTTCCCAACCCAGGGTTCAAACCCACATCTCTTAAATCTCTTGCTTCAGCAGATGGGTTCTTTACCACTAGTGCCGACTATGGAAGCCCTGATAGCCACAGGTAATGTTTTGACAAATATGTATTCCAAATGAGAAGGCTGTTAAAATATTTGTTGTGTAATGTATGGTTTGTAAAAGTCTTACTTACCATAAGCGATGGGATTGGATATGTTATTTTAGTAATGTTATCTGTATGTTTTAGGATTAATAGTTTTGTTTTATCTGGGTAGTGTGTTTGCAGTGTTTAGTTATACCTTTACTCTGGTTACTGAAGAGTATTCTGAAACCTTGACTTCAAATATGATTATCTAGGGGGATTTATTTTTAGGTTTGTTTGTAGAGTTTTCTTTGCTTGCATGCTATGTGGTCAGAAGTAGTCAAAGTGGTGTTGGCACATTATTTAAAAGGTTTGTAAGATTGGATAATTTTTCAGAGCAAAGAAATTCTTTCATTTGTGAAGGTTTTTCTGGGTACTCTTTATTGGTTGGGTATAGTTATGAATTGATGGTGGTGGTGAGTTGATTATTTGACAGTAAAGTTATTATTCTTGAGATTACTTGTGAAAATTAAATAGTTTTATCTATAGTGAGATAAAAATAGATATAGAAGTTCTGGGAATTGTCCCTGGAAGATCAGCTGATCTATTCAGGGGCTTGCTTGGTGATTCAGTGGTAAAGAGTCTTCTGCCTGCAGCGCAGGAGACTCAAGTTCAATCCCTGGGTCAGGAAGATCCCCTTGAGAAGGAAATGGCAATCCACTCCAGTATTCTCGCCTGGAAAATCCCATGGACAGAGGAGCCTGGCAGGCTATAGTCCATGGGGTCGCAAGGAGTTGGGCACAACTTAAATTTGTTGGTATAGTTATTATTCTTGGGATTGCTTGTGAAAATTAGTGTGATCTATAATGGTTGTTCTAGTAGTCATGTGTGGTTTTTCCAGTAGTCATGAATATTCATTGCAAGGACTGATGATGAAGCTGAAACTCCAATACTTTGGCCACCTGGTACAAAGAACTGACTCATTGGAAAAGACCCAGATGCTGGGAAAGATTGAAGGCAGGTGGAGAAAGGGATGACAGAGGATGAAATGATTGGATGGTATTACCGACTCAGTGGACATGAGTTTGAGCAAGTTGTGGGAGTTGGTGATGGACAGGGAAGCCTGGTGTGCGGCAGTCCATAGGGTCACAAAGAGTTGGACATGACTGAGCGACTAAACTGAACTGAATAATGAAATAAAAAGAGATACAGAAGTTCTGCAAATTGTCCCTGGAAGATCAGTTGAGTTCTTATTTTACTAGTAAAGCCAACATTTTTGTGGAGCATTTTTATATCCTTTTGTGAAAGTATAAATCTCAAAAGTTGTTCAGTCACTGAGTCATATCCAACTTTTTGTGACCTCATGGACTGCAGCACACCAGGCTTTCCTGTCCTTCACCACCTTCTAGAGGTTGCTCAAACTCATGTCCATTGAGTCAGTGATGCCATCCAACCATCTCATCCTCTGTCGCCCCCTTCTCCTGCCCTCAATCTTTCCCACCACCAGGGTCTTTTCCAGTGAGTCATCTCTTTGCATCAGGTGTCCAAAGTATTGGAGCTTCAGCTTCAGCATCAGTCCTTCCAATGAATATTAAGGGTTGATTTCCTTTAAGATTGACTGATTTGATCCCCTTGCAGTCCAAGGGACTTTCAGGAGTCTCTCCAGCACTACAGTTCAAAAGCTTCAATCTCAAAAAATCTCAAAAGTATAAAAATGCAATTCTCATGCATATAGTGAGCAGGTTATAATCTTATTTAGCACATTAATGAAATAAGCAGAACGACACTTAAAAGAAGTAAGAACTCAACATGCCTGTAGTCAGAGCAACAAAGAAATGCTGAAATCACATTGTTAAGTTGGATACAAACCTAGTATGTTACCTTGTTAGTATACTGTATGACAATGAAGACATCCTTTTGGAGTTACCTTTTTTATAAAAAATCATGTACATCTCTATTGGACAAAAATCATTTCCACTTTTATTAGTTGTCTACGAGTCACCATCTAACTTTACATAGTCTGACCCTAATAATTCAAAGAGAGGTACATTTCCTTAAGAGTCAGATGACCCTTAGGTGTGCTTGTTAAATAGTGTGTTACCATGATATTTTCCTTTGCCTTATTGCTAAATTTTGAATAATGTAAGTCTCCTCTTGGGATCATAAATAACTTCTATAGAGTGAGATTGGTCTCATTGTGATTTTGCATCATGTGGCTTCATTAACTTACATCGGTGTAGTTAGAAGTCACTTAACACACATAAGGTTCCTTGTTAGCTCTAGAGTCAGATCTAACTCTAGCAAATCTAGAGTTGGATCATATTAGACAACTGCTCAGGCCACTTAAATTAGGTTCCATCATAAAAGTTTGTAGAGAGTCTAGAATTTTATTTTTAGTAGTCTCTATTATTCCAGAGGTCTTTTTATCACTATTATTTACAAACTAAATTCATTTATGCCAGGTTTCACCTCTACAGTTACAAATGTGGACAAATTCCTCTCTCCTTTTCTTGCAAGTCAGTGGCTTTCTTACTATTTGTAATGCTGGGACAGTGTACAACAGTGGACTTGAGACAGTTTGCCTAGGAAGCCTTGTAGGCATTGGTCCAAATACCAATTTTATCTGTGTCCTTAGTGGGAACTGGGGGCTTGCCATATCATACTAAATGAAGTTTATTATCAAATATCATCCATTAGGTATGGCTTTGATTATGCAATAAATTTTTCCAGTTATATCCTAGTGAAAGGACAGATTTTTATTTAAACTCATGCAAATGACTGCATTGTCATGAGACATAAAGACTCAGTAAAAAGTGTTTGTACCTGAATTCTGAGGAATGGTGAAAAACAAGATACAAAGAGATGTTTTTCACAAGGTAAGAATTAGAGAAAAGTAAAAAAGAGAACGGGTTTTCTCATATGCCCATTAGAAAATAGAATATTAAAAAGAGTACCAGTAAAATTCCAAAATGAATAAGCATGATTAGGTTGACCTCATCAGTTCATTCAATCTGGCATAGGTAATGTCCTGCTATACCTAGGGTTATCAGTGTGCTTCCATGAAGTTATCTGCTTCTACTCTGAAATTTAATCTTTGAAATTCTGCCTCAGTCCTCTGATACAGATGGATTGGTGTCTGATTGAGATGACAGTGTCAGCTTACACTAGGAAGCATTTTCATGAGTTTGTTCTTTGTGTATCGAAAGATAAGAGTGTCTGTACAGTCCTTTTAAACAAGATTTTGAGTTTAGCCTTTCCAATTTTTGATCTGTATCTTATATAAAAAACCTTCAGACAATCATGGGAAGAAAGAAGAAACCACTTGATAACTGAATTGAATCTATTTAATTTATTATAGTAAACAACAGTGTCAGAAAGGAAAATCAAATACTATTAGTGTGACTCTTTGTGACCCCATGCACTGTGGCCTGCCAGGCTCCTCTGTCCATGGGATTCTCTAGGCAAGAATACTGGAGGGTGTTGCCATTTATTTCTCCAAGGGAATCTTCCCAACCCAGAGATCAAATCCAGATCTCCCACTCTGCAAGCAGATTCTTTACCATCTGAACCACCTAATATAATATAATACATAACTATATAGAAGATTTGGCCTGTTTCCTTTAGGAGTAAGAACATATTATGGACATTGAAAACATTAGCAGCTCTCCTGGTTCTTCCAGTCCATTCTTTAAAACTTAAAAAATTGTCAAATTCTGAAATATATTTATATTTTTATTTTACCTGCAAAATATTGACTGGGATGATAAAGTTTCCCTTTTTATATTTTACAGCTCCTGTCATATCTTAACATGTGGGTAGTTTTTATAATAGTGTTGAACCATATATGAAGCATGGATGTATCTACTTCTGGCCATGACAGTGTACAGGTGTTAGCTGTGTCATCTTGCCATAAATAGCTAGAAAACCAGAAAAAATATATGAAATATCCATTCTTAGGTGCTGGACAACAGTCAGTGTGGAGCTGTGAAAGTAGGGAATAATAGAGCATTATGATTGCCCTCATATTCTGCCTGGAGGCATGTTCTAGCTGTCATATAGAAGGAGGAACCTAAGCAAAGCATGGTGGTCTTCTGGAGCTGAGGAGAGATTGGATTTTTTTTTTTTTTGAGATAGAGGTGGTGGTAATTTTGAGGGAAGACTACCCAAAGGAGACAGCTCTCCAGAGAAAGACCTCTGGAAATCTGTCTGGGGTCTGCTTGAGTATGTTGCTGATACCTGAGAGTATGTTGCTGATACCTTCAGAGTTCCAAAGAATAGCAAGAAGAGATAAGAAAGCCTTCTTCAGCGATCAATGCAAAGAAATAGAGGAAAACAACAGAATGGGAAAGACTAGAGATCTCTTCAAGAAAATTAGAGATACCAAGGGAACATTTCATGCAAAGATGGGCTCAATAAAGGACAGAAATGGTATGGACCTAATAGAAGCAGAAGATATTAAGAAGAGGTGGCAAGAATACACAGAAGAACTGTACAGAAAAGATCTTCATGACCCAGATAATCATGATGATATGATCACTAATCTAGAGCCAGACATCTTGGAATGTGAAGTCAAGTGGGCCTTAGAAAGCATCACTGTGAACAAAGCTAGTGGAGGTGATGGAATTCCAGTGGAGCTGTTTCAAATCCTGAAAGGTGATGCTGTGAAAGTGCTGCACTCAATATGCCAACAAATTTGGACAACTCAGCAGTGGCCACAGGACTGGAAAAGGTCAGTTTTCATTCCAATCCCAAAGAAAGGCAATGCCAAAGAATGCTCAAACTACCGCACAATTGCATTCATCTCACACGCTAGTAAAGTAATGCTCAAAATTCTCCAAGCCAGGCTTCAGCAATACGTGAACTGTGAACTCCCTGATGTTCAAGCTGGTTTTAGAAAAAGCAGAGGAACCAGAGATCAAATTGCCAACATCCACTGGATCATGGAAAAAGCAAGACAGTTGCAGAAAAACATTTATTTCTGCTTTATTGACTATGCCAAAGCCTTTGACTGTGTGGATCACAATAAACTGTGGACAATTCTGAAAGAGATGGGAATACCAGACCACCTAACCTGCCTCTTGAGAAATCTGTATGCAGGTCAGGAAGCAACAGTTAGAAGTGGACATGGAACAACAGACTGGTTCCAAATAGGAAAAGGAGTACATCAAGGCTGTATATTGTCACCCTGCTTATTTAACTTATATGCAGAGTACATCATGAGAGATGCTGGACTGGAAGAAACACAAGCTGGAATCAAGATTGCCAGGAGAAATATCAATCATCTCAGATATGCAGATGAACCACCCTTATGGCAGAAAGTGAAGAGGAGCTAAAAAGCCTCTTGATGAAAGTGAAAGAGGAGAGCGAAAAAGTTGGCTTAAAGCTCAACATTCAGAAAACGAAGATCATGGCATCTGGTCCCATCACTTCATGGGAAATAGATGGGGAAACAGTGGAAACAGTGTCAGACTTTATTTTTGGGGGCTCCAAAATCACTGCAGATGGTGAATGCAGCCATGAAATTAAAAGATGCTTACTCCTTGGAAGAAAAGTGATGACCAACCTAGATAGCATATTCAAAAGCAGAGACATTACTTTGCTGACTAAGGTCCATCAGAGTTGGACTGTGAAGAAAGCTGAGCGCCGAAGAATTGAGGCTTTTGAACTGTGGTGTTGGAGAAGACTCTTGAGAGTCCCTTGGACTGCAAGGAGATCCAACCAGTCCATTCTGAAGGAGATCAACCCTGGGATTTCTTTGGAAGGAATGATGCTAAAGCTGAAGCTCCAGTACTTTGGCCACCTCATGCGAAGAGTTGACTCATTGGAAAAGACTCTGATGCTGGGAGGGATTGGGGGCAGGAGGAGAAAGGGACAACCGAGGATGAGATGGCTGAATGGCATCATGGACTCGATGGCCATGAGTCTGAGTGCACTCCGGGAGATGGTGATGAAGAGGGAGGCCTGGCATGCTGTGATTCATGGGGTCGCAAAGAGTCGGACATGACTGAGTGACTGAACTGAAGAGGCACACAAGTAGGGTGAAGCTCCCTAAGGGTGTGCAGAGTACTACTAGGGAGCTTTTAGCAGAATCATTCTAAGAACTCACATGGATCTGGAAAATATTCAAGTTCTAACTAGCCATATTAGAAGATAGGCTTTGCTGGAGACATGGGGCCTTTAGTAAAAATTCTGGAAAGGTCACACGTCAGCAATAGGGATAAAAAGCCGTAGATTAAGGCTATTAAAATTGCTTTTAGACCTGCTCTAAACAATATCCATTTGATTTGCCAGTAATCAAAATGGCTGCCAAATTTTTTTTACTGCACTTTAAAAGAGACAACAATGTCAGGCCTCTAACAGTGTAGCAGTCATAGTGTCCAACAGCCAGTAATAAAATTTCTTGGCATACAAAAAAGCAGGGAAATGTAGCTTAAAACCAGGAGCAAAACTGCTCATTAAAAGTTCACTCATGTTGATGTATGGCAAAACCAATACAATATTGTAAAGTAATTAACCTCCAATTAAAATAAATACATTTATATTAAGAAAAAGTTCAGGAAAGACAGACTGATAGGGACTTTTAGATAGAATCGGACTTTTAAAAAGTTATTAAAATCTCTAGTTCCAGCCGTGTTGCCTCAAATGGCATTGTTCCATTCTTTTTTATGGCTGAGTAATATTGCATTGTGTATATGTACCATATCTTCTTTACTCATTCCTCTGTAGATTGACATTTAGGGACTTAGAGATTGTCGTATTGAGTCAAGTAAGTTAGAGACAGAAAAGTATCATATGATATTGCCTTTATGTGAAATCTTAAAAAAAAAAGGGGGGGGGGTTACAAATGAACTTACCTACAAAACAAAAATAGAGTTACAAATGTAGAGAACAAGCTTCTAGTTACCAGGGAGTAATGGAGGAGGGATAAATTGGGAGATTGGGATTGAGATATATGCACTGCTGCTGCTGCTGCTGCTAAATTGCTTCAGTCGTGTCCGACTCTGCGCGACCCCATAGATGGCAGCCTACTAGGCTCCTCTGTCCCTGGGATTCTCAAGGCAAGAACAGTGGAGGGGGTTGCCATAACCTTCTCCAGTACACGAAAGTGAAAAGTGAAAGTGAAGTTGCTCAGTTGTGTCCGACTCTTTGCGACCCCATGGGGTGCAGCCTACCAGGCTCCTCCATCCATGGGATTTTCCAGGCAAGAGTACTAGAGTGGGTTGTCATTGCCATCTGCCTTATATGCACTACTATATATGAAGTAGATAACTAATAAGGACCTTCTGTATAGCACAGGGAACTCTATTGTGTACTCTGAAGGGCATATATGGGAAAAGATTTAAGAAAGAGTGGATATATGTATAACTGATATATATATGTATAACATACATACATATATGTAGATTTATAACTGACTCACTTTACACCTGAAACTAACACAACATTGTAAATATACTATACTCCAATAAATTTTTTGAACCAAATAGTGTTTCTATAACTAACAAACTATATTTTCAATTTAAAATTCCTAAGATTTTTCATGAAGGATATTGGTCTACAGTTTCCTTTTCTGATAATGTCATTATCTGGTTTTGGTGTTATGATAATGCTGACCTCATAAATGGGTTGAAAATGTTCTGTCTTCTTCTGTTACTTGGAGGAAGCTGTGTAGAATTGGTGTTATTTCTTCCTATTATTTGGTAGAATTCAACTACAAACACACCTGAGCCTCAAGTTTTCTTGGAAGGTTATTACTTATAAAGTCAATTTTATTCATAGATATATGTCCTTCAGGTTATCTCTTCTTCAGTGATTGTTGATAGTTTTTGTCTTTTAAGGACTTAGTCTGTAGCATTAAGTTGTTGAATTTATGGACAAAGTTGTTTATTTTTAGTTATCCTTTTAATGCTTGTGGGACCAGTGTTTATATTTCCTCTTTTATCCCTGCTTTTCATAATTTGTAATTCTTTCCCCTTTCTGTTCAGCTGGCTAGAGATAGATCAATTCCATTGACATTGTCAAAAGAACTGGAAGATTTCATTGATTACTGCTTTTGTTGTCGTTTCATAGATTTTTACTCAAATCTTTATATTTTGCTTCGTTTGCTTTTTAAAAATTTTATTTTTTTTAATTGAAGGATAATTGCTTTACAGAATTTTGTTGTTTTCTGTTAAACCTCAACACAAATCAGCCATAGGTATACATGTATCCCCTCCCTTTTTTTTAAGCTGATTAAAAAATTTTTTTTAATTTTTTTCAATTTATTTTAATTAAAGGCTAATTACTTTACAGTATTGTGGTGGTTTTTGCCATACATTCATATGAATCAGCGATGGGTGTACATGTGTTCCCCATCCTGACCCTCCCTCTCACTTCCCTCCTCATCAGTCCCTCAGGGTCATCCCAGTGCACCAGTTCTGAGCACCCTGTCTCATGCATTGAACCTGGACTGGCGATCTGTTTCACATATGATAATATACATGTTTTAATGCTAGTCTCTCAAATCATCCCACCCTCACTTTCTCCCACAGAGTCCAAAAGTCTGTTCTTTACATCTGTGTCTCTTTTGCTATCTCACATATAGGGTCATCGTTACCATCTTTCTAAATTCCATATATATGCATTAGTATACTGTATTGGTGTTTTTCATTCTGACTTACTTTGCTCTGTATAATAGGCTCCAGTTTCATCCACCTCATTAGAACTGATTCAAATGCATTCTTTTTAATAGCTGAGTAATATTCCATTGTGTATATGTACCACAGCTTTCTTATCCATTTGTCTGCTGATGGACATCTAGGTTGCATCCATGGCTTGGCTATTGTAAACAGTGCTGTGATTAACATTGGGGTACATGTGTCTCTTTCAAGCTGGGTCATATGGCAGTTCTATTTCCGGTTTTTTAAGAAATCTCCACACTGTTCTCCATAGTGGCTGTACTAGTTTGCATTCCCACTAACAGTGTAAGAGGGTTCCTTTTTCTCTGCACCCTCTCCAGCGTTTATTGTTTATAGACTTTTTGATAGCAGCCATTCTGACTACAGTGAAATGGTACCTTATTGTGGTTTTGATTTGCATTTCGAGCATCTTTTCATGTGTTTGTTAGCCATCCGTATGTCTTCTTTGGAGAAATGCCTGTTTAATTCTTTGGCCCATTTTTTGGTTGGGTTGCTTATTTTTCTGGAATTCAGCTGCAGGAGTTGTTTGTATATTTTTGAGATTAATTCTTTGTCCATTGCTTTATTTGCTATTATTTTCTCCCATTGTGAAGGCTGTCTTTTTAAGTTTAATTAGGTCCCATTTGTTCATTTTTGCTTTTACTTCCATTACCCTGGGAGGTGGATCATAGAGGATCCTGCTGTGATTTATGTCAGAGAGTGTTTTTCCTATGTTTTCCTCTAAGAGTTTGATAGTTTCTGGTCTTACATTTAGATCTTTAATCCATTTTGAGTTTATTTTTGTGTATGGTGTTAGAAAGTGTTCTAGTTTCATTCTTTAAAAGTGGTTGACCAGTTTTCCCAACGCCACTTGTCTTTTCTCCATTGTATATTGTTGCCTGCTTTTTCAAAGATAAGGTGTCCATAGGTGCATGGATTTATCTCTGGACTTTCTGTATTGTCCCATTGATCTATGTTTCTGTCTTTGTGCCAGTACCATACCTCCCTTTTGAACTTCCCACCCATCTCCCTCCCCACCCCACCCCTCTAGGTTGATAACAGAGCCCCTGTTTGAGTTTCCTTAGCCATACAGCAGATTCCCATTGCTTATCTGTAATATGGACTCTTTTGTTTGCTTTGAGTTTCATTTTTTCTTTTGTTTCTAGTTTGCTGAAGTAGAAACTTGGGTTACTGATTTTAAGTCTTTTTTCTTTCCATCATAGCATTTATTGTATTTACCTCTAAGCACTGCTTCAGTGGCATCGCACAGATTTTGTCATTCATTTATTTATTTTTGGTTGTGCTGGGTCTTCATGCTTCCCACAGGCTTTCTCTAGTTGCAGTGAGTGGGGGCTACTCTTCATTGTGGTGTAAGGACTTCTCATTGCGTGACATCTCTTATTGTGAAACATAGGCTGTAGGTGTGTGGGCTTCAGTAGCTGTGGCATATGGGCTTTAGTTGCTCCACAGTATGTGGATTCTTCCTGGACTAGGGATCGAACTCATGTGCCCCTGCATTGGTAGGCTGATTCCTATCCACTGTACCACCAAGGTAATCCTGTACAGATTTTGATATGTTACATTTTAATTTTTATTTACTTCTTAATACATAAAAATTTCCCCTTAATCCTTCTCCCTTGACCATGGGTAATTTAGAAATGTTTTTTCAAATTCCTAAACATTTGCAGATGTCCCAGAAGTTATTTTCTTGTTATTGATTTCTAGTTTAATCCTGTTCTCATCTGAGAGTTTAGTTTGTGTGATTGCTGTTCTTTCATATCTACTAGAATTCATTTTCGGAGAAGGCAGTGGCAACCCACTCCAGTACTCTTGCCTGGAAAATCCCATGGACGGAGGAGCCTGGTGGGCTGCAGTCCATGGGGTCGTTAAGAGTCAGACACGACTGATCGACTTCACTTTCACTTTTCACTTTCATGCATTGGAGAAGGAAATGGCAACCCACTCCACTATTCTTGCCTGGAGAATCCCAGGGACGGGGAGCCTGGTGGGCTGCCATCTGTGGGGTTGCACAGAGTCGGACACGACTGAAGTGACTTAGCAGCAGCAGAATTCATTTTATTGTCCAGAATATGGCCTGTGTTAATATTCCAAGAGCATATGAGATGAATTTAGGAAATTGTTTTATAAATATTAAATCAAGTTGACTAATAATGTTTAGATTGTCTCTCTTCTTGAGAATTTTCTGCCTATTTATCCATTACTGCTGCTGCTGCTGCTGCTAAGTTGCTTCAGTCATGTCCATCTCAGTGTGAAACCATAGATGGCAGCTCACAGGCTCCCCTGTCCCTGGGATTCTCCAGGCAAGAACACTGGAGTGGGTTGCCATTTCCTTCTCCAATGCATGAAAAGTCGCTCAGTTGTGTCGGACCCTCAGCCATTACTGAGATAGGAATAATGATATCTTCAACCTTACGTGTTGATTTATATGTGTGTGTGTGTGTGTGTGTGTGTATTTGGATCTGTCAGTTCTCCTTCATGTATTTTGAAGTTCTGTTGTAAAGAGCAGACATACGTAGGATTAGGATGTCTCCTTGGAGAATCTGCCTTTTTCATTTCAGACTAATGGCCTCCCAAAGAAAGCCATGCCCTGATTCCTGGAAGCAGTAAGTGTATTGTCATACATAGTAAAAAGATCTTTGCAGATGTAATTGAGGTTATGGGTTCTCCGTTGATGAGATTATCCTGAGTTATCTTGGTCAGCCCAATCTAATCATGAGTCCTTAAAAACAGAGAACATTTCCTAGTTGTAGTCAGAGAGCTGCATCAGTGGAGAAAAGGCTGGAAATACTTAAAGCATGAGAAAGACTCAATCCACTGTTACTGCTTTTGAAAAATGAAGAAACCGGGCTATGAGCTAAGAAATGCTGGTGGCCTCTAGAAGATGAGGATGGCCTTTAGTCGGTAGACAACAAGGATATAGGTGACCTCAGTCTTAAGAACCACAAGGAGCTAAATTCTGCCAACCTGAATAAGCAGCAAATGGATTTTCCCTCTCCAAGGGACTCTAGAGAGGAGAACAGCTGTGTTGACATCTCGATTTTAGTCAAATGAAACCTAGATAAGTCTTCCAACCTGTAAAATTATAAAATAATACATTTTTATTGTAACTAAATTTGTGTTGTTTCAGTAGTAATAAATTAATCATAATATTATGTCCCTCTTTATCAGTGATAATTATAACTTAAGAATATAGAAAACACTTTGATAAAATATTAGCATCTCAAATCCATGACTACAGAAAAAAGAGAATATATCATGATCAAGATTAGGTCCCTCTTGGGAGTACAAGACTCATTCAACAGTAAAAAAAATAAAAATCTAGTCAATGTCAAAAAGCCTCTTGATGAAAGTGAAAGTGGAGAGTGAAAAAGTTGGCTTAAAGCTCAACATTTAGAAAACTAAGATCATGGCACCTGGTCCCATCACTTCATGGGAAATAGATGGGGAAACAGTGGAAACAGTGTCAGACTTTATTTTTTTGGGCTCCAAAATCACTGCAGATGGTGACTGCAGCCATGAAATTAAAAGACGCTTACTCCTTGGAAGAAAAGTTATGACCAACCTAGATAGCATATTGAAAAGCAGAGACATTACTTTGCCGACTAAGGTCCATCTAGTCAAGGCTATGGTTTTTCCTGTGGTCATGTATGGATGTGAGAGTTGGACTGTGAAGAAAGCTGAATGCCAAAGAATTGATGCTTTTGAACTGTGGTGTTGGAGAAGACTCTTGAGAGTCCCTTGGACTGCAAGGAGATCTAACCAGTCCATTCTGAAGGAGATCAGCCCTGGGATTTCTTTGGAAAGAATGATGCTAAAGCTGAAACTCCAGTACTTTGGCCACCTCATGCGAAGAGTTGACTCATTGGAAAAGACTCTGATGCTGGGGGGGTTTGGGGGCAGGAGGAGAAGGGGATGACAGAGGATGAGATGACTGGATGGCATCATGGACTCGATGGATGTGAGTCTGAGTGAACTCCGGGAGTTGGTGATGGACAGGGACACCTGGCGTGCTGCGATTCATGGGGTTGCAAAGAGTCGGACACGACTGAGCGACTGAACTGAACTGAAAGAAAACTACACGATCCCTTAAATTGATGCCACAGAAGCATTTGAGAACATTCAGCAAACATTTTGTTTGTGATTAGAAACTCTTAAAAGTAAGAATAGCAGAGAACTTACCTAAACTAACAAAGGAGAACTTTTAAAAGCCTATAGCTAACATCAATCTTAATGGTGAAAAAAATGAGTTTTTCTTCTAAGATTGGGAACAAGGCAAGGGTGCCTTCCCTAATGTAAATTGGTGTATCCACCATGGAAAACTTTATTACTGCTGCTGCTGCTAAGTCACTTCAGTCATGTCCGACTCTGTGCGACCCCATAGATGGCAGCCCACCAAGCTCCCCTGTCCCTGGGATTCTCCAGGCAAGAACACTGGAGTGGGTTGCCATTTCCTTCTCCAATGCACGAAAGTAAAAAGTGAAAGTGAAGTCGCTCAGTCGTGTCAGACTCTTAGCGACCCCATGGAGCACCCTACCAGGCTCCTCTGTCCATGGGATTTTCCAGGCAAGAGTACTGGAGTGGGGTGCCATTGCCTTCTCCGAAACTTTATTGAGGTTCCTCAAAAAACTAAAAATAGAGTTGCCATATGATGCAGCATTCCCACTCCTGGGCACATATTCAGGAAAAACTGTAATTCAAAAAGATACATGCATCTGTATGTTCAAAGGGGCACTACTCACAATTGCAAGATGTGGAAACAATCTAAATGTTCGTCTTTTGGTGAATGGATAAAGAAGATGTGATTCATATATACAGTGGAATACTCCTCAGCCGGAAAAAACAATGAAATAATGGACCTAATGATTATCATACTGAGGTAAGTCAGAAAGAAAGACAGATGCCAAATGCTATGTCTTGTATGTGAAATATAAAATATGACACAAATGAATTTATGTACCAAACAGAAACAAACACATAGACATAGAGTGGTTGCCAGGAGGGATCAGGTATGGGGAAGGGTGGATTGGGAGTTTGGGATTAGCAGATGCAAACTATTATATATATAGAATGGATATACATCAAGGTCCTACTGTGTAACACAGGGACTCATGCCATATCAATATCCTGTGAAAGTGAATATAAAAAAGAATGTATATATGTATATAATTTAAACTTTGCCATGCAGCAGAAATTAACATAACATTGTAAATCAGCTATACTTCAATAAAATAATTTTTTTTTTATGTACAAGTCTCTGTATGGAGACTTGACTTTATTCTCTCTTTTTGTCTACATTTTGATTTTCTTTTTTTAAATATATATTCTTTTACTTTACAATACTGTATTGGTTTTGCCATACATCAACATGGATCCACCATGGCTGTACATAAGTTCTCACTCCTGAACCCCTCTCCCACCTCCCTCCCCATACCATCCCTCTGGGTTATCCCAGTGCACCAGCCCCAAGCATCCTGTATCCTGCATCAAACCTAGACTGGTGATTTGTTTCTTATATGATATTATACATGTTTCCGTGCCATTCTCCCAGATCATCCCACCATCTCCCTCTCCCACAGAGTCAAAAAGTCTGTTCTGTACATTTGCGTCTCTTTTGCTGTCTCGCATATAGGTTTATCGTTACCATCTTTCTAAATTCCATGTATATGTGTTAGTATACTGTATTGGTGTTTTTCTTTCTGGCTTACTTCATTCTGTATAATCGGCTCCAGTTTCATCCACCTCATTAGAACTGATTCAAATGTATTCTTTCTGATGGCTGAGTAATACTCCATTGTGTATATGTACCACAGCTTTCTTATCCATTCGTCTGCTGATGGACATCTAGGTTATTTCCATGTCCTGGCTATTATAAACAGTGCTGCGATGAACATTGGGGTACATGTGTCTCTTTCAATTCTAGTTTCCTTGATGTGTATACCCAGCAGTGGGATTGCTGGGTCATATGACAGTTGTATTTCCAGTTTTTTAAGGAATCTCCACACTGTTCTCCATAGTGGCTGTACTAGTTTGCATTCCCACCAACAGTGTAAGAGGGTTCCCTTTTCTCCACACCCTCTCCAGCATTTATTGCTTGTAGACTTTTGGATCGCAGACATTCTGACTGGTGTGAAATGGTACCTCATTGTGGTCTTGATTGCATTTCTCTGATAATGAGTGATGTTGAACATCTTTTCATGTGTTTGTTAGCTATCCATATATCTTCTTTGGAGAAATGTCTAATTAGGTCTTTGGCCCACTTTTTGATTGGGTAGTTTGTTTTTCTGGAATTGAGCTGCAGGAGTTGCTTGTATATTTTTGAGATTAGTTCTTTGTCAGTTGCTTCATTTGCTATTATTTTCTCCCATTCCGAAGGCTGTCTTTTCACCTTGCTTATAGTTTCCTTTGTTGTGCAGAAGCTTTTAATTTTAATTAGATCCCATTTGTTTATTTTAGCTCTTGTTTCCAATATTCTGGGAGGTGGGTCATAGAGGATCCTGCTGTGATTTATGTTGGAGAGTGTTTTGCCTATGTTCTCCTCTAGGAGTTTTATAGTTTCTTGTCTTACATTTAGATCTTTAATCCATTTTGAGTTTATTTTTGTGTATGGTGTTAGAAAGTGTTCTAGTTTCATTCTTTTGCAAGTGGTTGACCAGTTTCCCCAGCATCACTTGTTAAAGAGACTGTCTTTAATCCATTGTATATTCTTGCCTCCTTTGTCGAAGATAGGGTGTCCATAGGTGTGTGGATTTATCTCTGGGCTTTCTGTTTTGTTCCATTGATCTATATTTCTGTCTTTGTGCCAGTACCATACTGTCTTGATGAGTGTGGCTTTGTAGTAGAGCCTGAAGTCAGGCAGGTTGATTCTTCCAGTTCCATTCTACTTTCTCAAGATTGCTTTGGCTATTCAAGTTTTTTTGTATTTTCATACAAATTGTGAAATTATTAGTTCTAGCTCTGTGAAAAATACTGCTGGTAGCTTGATAGGGATTGCATTGAATCTGTAGATTGTTTTGGGTAGTATACTCATTTTCACTATATTGATTCTTCTGATCCATGAACATGGTATATTTCTCCATCTATTAGTGTCCTCTTTGATTTCTTTCATCAGTGTTTTTTAGTTTTCTATATATAGGTCTTTAGTTTCTTTAGGTAGATATATTTCTAAGTATTTTATTCTTTTTGTTGCAATGGTGAATGGAATTGTTCCTTAATTTCTTTTTCTACTTTCTCATTATTAGTGTATAGGAATGCAAGGGATTTCTGTGTGTTGATTTTATATCCTGCAATTTTACTATATTCATTGATTAATTCTAGTAATTTTCTGGTGGAGTCTTTAGGGTTTTTTATGTAGAGGATCATGTCATCTGCAAACAGTGTTAAAGGCTTTTTTAATCATGAAAGGCTTTTGTACTTTGTTCATTGCTTTTTGACATGATCATTTTATTTTTATTTTTATTTTGTTGATACGATGAATTATATTTATTGATTTTGCACACATTAACTTGTCCTTGCATCTTAGTGATAAATCCCTCTTGGTCATGGTATATAATTTTTTTTATGAATCCTTGAATTTGGCTTGCTATTATCTTGTGGACAGTTTTTATACCTATATTTATCAGGACTGACTTCCCTCATAGCTCAGTTGGTAAAGAATCCGCCTGTAGTGCAGTAGTCTGCCTCCAATGCAGGAGACCTGGGTTCACTTCCTAGGTTGGGAAGATCTTCTGAAGCAGGAAATGCAGTCTATTCCAATATTCTTGCCTGGAAAATCCCATGGATAGAGGACCCTGGTGGGCTACAGTACATGAGGAGTCACAAGAGTTGGAAATGATTTAATGAGTAAACTACCATATTTATCAGGACTATTGGTCAATAGTTTTCTTTTCTTGTGGTTTTGGTATAAGGCTGACTTCATAGAATGAGTTTGAAGGTGTTCTCTCTTCCTTGATATTTTGGAGAGTTAGGAGAGAATATATCTTAATTATTCTTTAAATGGTTGGTAGAATTCATCTTTAAAATCATGTGGTCTTGGAGTTTTATGCATGGAGAGATTTTTGATGACTGGCTCAACCTCTTGACTCATTATTGATTTGTTCAGATTTTCTATTTATTCCTGATTCAATCTTGATGTATTGTGTGTTTCTAGAAGTGTAATAATTTCTTTTAGGTCATGTAAATTTGTTGGCATAGAATTGTTCATAGTAGTTTTTTACAGTTCTGTGTATTTCTGTAGTATTAGTTGTAATGTCTCCTCTTTCATTTCTAATTTTAATTGTTTGAGTCATCTCTCTTTTTTCTTAGTTAGCAAAACATTTGTTAATTTTTTTTTATCTTTTCAAAGAACCAGCTTTTAGTTTCATTGATTTTTTTCTATTGTTTTCTGGTTTCTATTGTGTTTATTTCTGCTCTGATTTTTTATTATTTCCTTCCTTTTGCTAACTTTGGGCTTAATTTGTTCCTTTTTTCTTAGTTACTTGAGGTGTAAACCTAGGTAATTTATTTGAGATCTTTCTCATCTCTTACTGTATGCATTTGTTGATATAAGCTTTCCTCCTGGAAATGCTTTTTCTGCATCTTATAAAATATGGTATGTTGTTTATTTTCACTTTGTTTTGAGATAGTTGTTAATTTTCTTTGATATGGTGCTCCTTTGGAAGTGTGTTGTTTAGTTCCCAAAGATTTGTAGCTCTACTTTCTTTTTGTTGTTGATTTCTGGTATCATACCATTGTGGTCAGAAAAGAGTGCTGATATTATTTCAGCATTCTTAAATTTGCTAAGATGTTTTTTGTGGCCCATGATATGACCTGTCCTGGAGAATATTCTGTGTATACTTGAGAACAGTAACAGTATGTATTCTACTGATGTAGAATGGAGTGTTCTATATATGTTTGTTCATTTCATTTATTCTAAAGTGTTGTTCAGTTCTGTTGTTTTCTTGTTTTCTATGTGGCTGATATGTTTATTGTTCTTAGTGCAGAAAGTAAAGAGGAACTAAAAAGCCTCTGGATGAAAGTGAAAGAGGAGAGTGAAAAAGTTGGCTTAAAGCTCAACATTCAGAAAACTAAGATCATGGCATCTGGTCCCATCACTTTCTGGCAAATAGATGGGGAAACAGTGGAAACAGTGTCAGACTTGATATTTTTGGGCTCCAAAATCACTGCAGATGGTGACTGCAGCCATGAAATTAAAAGACGCTTACTCCTTGGAAGGAAAGTTATGAGCAACCTAGATAGTATATTCAAAAGCAGAGACATTAATTTGCCAACAAAGGTCCATCTAGTCAAGGCTGTGGTTTTTCTAGTGGTCATGTATGGATGTGAAAGTTGGACTGTGAAGAAAGCTGAGTGCTGAAGAATTGATGCTTTTGAACTGTGGTGTTGGAGAAGACTCTTGAGAGTCCCTTGGACTGCAAGGAGATCCAACCAGTCCATCTTAAAGGAGATCAGTCCTAGGTGTTCATTGGAAGGACTGATGCTGAAGCTGAAACTCTAATACTTTGGCCACCTCATGAAAGAGTTTACTCATTGGAAAAGACCCTGATGCTGGGAGTGATTGGAGGCAGGAGGAGAAGGGGATGACAGAGGACGAGATGGCTGGATGGTATCACTGACTCGATGGACATGAGTTTGGGTAAACTCCAGGAGTTGGCTATAGACAGGGAGGCCTGGCGTGCAGCAATTTGTGGGGTTGAGCGACTGAGCGACTGAACTGAATTATACTGAAGTACCCTAATGTTCTTAGTGTATCCTATTCTCTCTTTCTTTCCTAAGTCCTTGGGTGTTGTAAATATATATGATTGCTATATCTTCTTGATATAGTGACAGCTTTATCATATCATCATATATATTTATTTTTATCTCTTGTTATCATTTTTGGATTGAGATCAGTCTATCCTAAGTATGGCTACACCCATTTTCTTTTGGTTATCATTTTCTTCGAGTATCATCTTGTACCCCATTCACTTGGATCCTGTGTGTGTCTTTATAGCTGAAATGAGTGTCTTGAGTCAGCATATTGCTGGGTCTTGTTTTTTTAATTCATCCAGCCACTCTGTGCCTTTTGATTGATGAGTTCAATTTGTTTGCATTTAGGGTTAGTCTATTTCTGTTGTGTTATGTTAATTGGTTTGTTTTACTTTGTAGAGTCCACATGTAAGTGAAAATACACAGTATTTGTCTTTCTCTATATGATTTATCTCACTTAGCTTCAGTTCAGTTCAGTCGCTCAGTCATGTCCGACTCTTTGCGACCCCATGAATCGCAGCACGCCAGGCTCCCTGTCCATCATCATCTCTTGGGGTTCACTGAGACTCACGACCATCAGGTCCGTGATGCCATCCAGCCATCTCATCCTCGGTCGCCCCCTTCTCCTCCTGCCCCAAATCCCTACCAGCATCAGAGTCTTTTCCAGTGAGTCAACTCTTCACATGAGGTGGCCAAAGTACTGGAGCTTCAGCTTTAGCATCATTCCTTCCAAAGAACTCACAGGGTTGATCTCCTTCAGAATGGACTGGTTGGATCTCCTTGCAGTCCAAGGGACTTTCAAGAGTCTTCTCCAATACCACAGTTCAAAAGCATCAATTCTTCAGTGCTCGTCTTCTTCACAGTCCAACTTTCACATCCATACATGACCACTGGAAAAACCATAGCCTTGATTAGATGGACCTTAGTCGGCTAAGTAACGTCTCTGCTTTTGAATATGCTCTCTAGGTTGGTCATAACTTTTCTTCCAAGGTGTAAGCGTCTAATAATTTCATGGCTGCAGTCACCATCTGCAGTGATTTTGGAGCCGCCAAAATAAAGTCTGACGCTGTTTCAACTGTTTGCCCATCTATTTCCCATGAAGTGATGGGACCGGATGCCATGATTTTCTGAATGTTGAGCTTTAAGCCAACTTTTTCGATCTCCTCTTTCACTTTCATCAAGAGGCTTTTTAGCTCCTCTTCACTTTCTGCCATAAGGGTGGTGTCATCTGCATATCTGAGGTTATTGATATTTTTCCCGGCAATCTTGATTCCAGCTTGCGCTTCTTCCAGTCCAGCGTTTCTCATGATGTACTCTGCATAGAAGTTAAATAATAGGGTGACAATATACAGCCTTGACGTACTCCTTTTCCTATTTCCAACCAGTCTGTTGTTCCATGTCTGGTTCTAACTGTTGCTTCCTGACCTGCATACAGATTTCTTAAGAGGCAGGTTACATGGTCTGGTATTCCCATCTTTTTCAGAATTTTCCAAAGTTTATTGTGATGCAGACAGTCAAAGGCTTTGGCATAGTCAATAAAGCAGAAATAGATGTTTTTCTGGAACTCTCTTGCTTTTTCCATGATCCAGCGGATGTTGGCAGTTTGATTTCTAAAACCAGCTTGAACATCAGGGAGTTCATGGTTTTCATAGTTCATGTATTGCTGAAGCCTGGCTTGGAGAATTTTGAGCATTACTTTACTAGCATGTGAGATGAGTGCAATTGTGTGGTAGTTTGAGCATTCTTTAGCATTGCCTTTCTTTGGAATTGGAATGAAAACTGACCCTTTTCAGTCCTGTGGCCACTGCTGAGTTTTCCAAATTTGCTGGCATATTGAGTGCAGCACTTTCACAGGATCATCTTTCAGGATTTGAAATAGCTCAACTGGAATGCCATCACCTCCACTAGCTTTGTTCATAGTGATGCTTTCTAAGGCCCACTTGACTTCACATTCCAAGATGTCTGGCTCTAGATTAGTGATCACATCATCGTAATTATCTGGGTCGTAAAGATCTTTTTTGTACAGTTCTTCTGTGTATTCTTGCCACCTTTTCTTAATATCTTCTGCTTCTGTTAGGTCCATACCATTTCTGTCCTTTATCGCGCCCATCTTTGCATGAAATGTTCCCTTGGTATCTCTAATTTTCTTGAAGAGATCACTAGTCTTTCCCATTCTGTTGTTTTCCTCTATTTCTTTGCATTGATCGCTGAAGAAGGCTTTCTTATCTCTTCTTGCTATTCTTTGGAACTCTGCATTCAGATGCTTATATCTTTCCTTTTCTCTTTTGCTTTCCGCCTCTCTTCTTTTCACAGCTATTTGTAAGATCTCCCCAGACAGCCCTTTTGCTTTTTTGCATTTCTTTTCCATGGGGATGGTCTTGATCCTTGTCTCCTGTACAATGTCACGAACCTCATTCCATAGTTCATTAGGCACTCTATCTATCAGATCTAGGCCCTTAAATCTATCTCTGATTTCCATTGTATAATTATAAGGGATTTGATTTAGGTCATACCTGAATGGTCTAGTGTTTTTCCCCACTTTCTTCAATTTATTTCTGAATTTGGCAGTAAGGAGTTCATGATCTGAGCCACAGTCAGCTCCTGGTCTTGTTTTTGCTGACTGTATAGAGCTTCTCCATCTTTGGCTGCAAAGAATATAATCAATCTGATTTCGGTGTTGACCATCTGGTGATATCCAGGTGTAGAGTCTTCTCTTGTGTTGTTGGAAGAGGGTGTTTGCTATGACCAGTGCATTTTCTTGGCAAAACTGTATTAGTCTTTGCCCTACTTCATTCTGGATTCCAAGGCCAAATTTGCCTGTTACTCCAGGCATTTCTTGACTTCCTAGTTTTGCATTCCAGTCCCCTATAATGAAAAGGACATCTTTTTTGGGTGTTAGTTCTAAAATTCTTGTAGGTCTTCATAAAACCGTTCAACTTCAGTTTCTTCAGCGTTACTGGTTGGGGCATAGACTTGAATAACTGTGATATTGAATGGTTTGCCTTGGAGAGGAACAGAGATCATTCTGTCATTTTTGAGATTGCATCCAAGTACTGCATTTTGGATTCTTTTTTTGACCATGATGGCTACTCCATTTCTTCTGGGGGTTTCCTGCCCGCAGTAGTAGATATAATGGTCATCTGAGTTAAATTCACCCATTCCAGTCCATTTTAGTTCACTGATTCCTAGAATGTTGATGTTCACCCTTGCCATCTCTTGTTTGATACCCCTCATCCAAGGTAAGGAGCAGCGGCTGTGCTATGCTGGAGCAGTCGTGAAGAGATACCCCACGCCCAAGGTAAGAGAAACCCAAGTAAGATGGTAGGTGCTGCAAGAGGGCATCAGAGGCAGACACACTGAAACCATACTCACAGAAAACTAGTCAATCTAATCACACTAGGACCACAGCCTTGTCTAACTCAATGAAACCAAGCCATGCCAAGACGGGTGGGTCATGGTGGAGAGGTCTGACAGAATGTGGTCCACTGGAGAAGGGAATGGCAAACCACTTCAGTATTCTTGCCTTGAGAACCCCATGAACAGTATGAAAAGGCAAAATGATAGGATACCAAAAGAGGAACTCCCCAGGTCATTAGGTGCCCAATATGCTACTGGAGATCAGTGGAGAAATAACTCCAGAAAGAATGAAGGGATGGAGCCAAAGCAAAAACAATACCCAGTTGTGGATGTGACTGGTGATAGAAGCAAGATCTGATGCTATAAAGAGCAATATTGCATAGGAACCTGGAATGTCAGGTCCATGAATCAAGGCATGAATCACTTAGCATAATACCCTTCAAGTTCTTTGTTGCAAATGGCAAGATTTCCTTCTTTTTTGTGGCTGAAGAGTATACCATTGTATATATATACTACATAGAAGAGTTATACCATTGTGTGTGTGTGTGTGTTTGTGTGTGTATATATAGCATATCTTCTTTATCCATTCATATGTTGATGGATACTTAGGTTGCTTCCATATCTTGGCTATTAAAAATAATGCTGTTATGAACATTGGGTTGCATGTATCTTTTCAAAAGAGTGATTTCTTTTTCTTTCGATATATATGTGTGGGATTATTTCTTGGCTCCCTATTCTGATCCATTGATCTATATATTTGTTTCTGTCCCAGTACCATATCGTTTTGATTACTGTTGCTTTGTAGTATAGTCTGAAATCAGGGAACTTTATTCTTCCTGTTCTTTTCTTCTTTCTCAAGATTGTTTTGGCTCTTCTGTCTATTTTGTGTTTCCAAGAAAAATTTTAAATTATTTGTTCTAGATATATGAAAAATGCCATTGATAGTTTGACGAATTGCATTGAATCTATAGATGACTTATTAATATTGTTATCTTAGCAATATTTTAATGTTCCAATCCATGACCACTGTTTATCCTTCCATCTGTTTGTATTGTCTTCACTTATTTCATCAACATCTTGTACTTTTCTGAGTTCAATTCTTTATTTCCTTAGTTATTCCTAGGTGTTTTATTCTTTTTGATGCAATGATAAATAAAATTGTTTTCTTAATTCTCTTTCTGATAGTTCATTTGTATCCTGCAGCTTTACCAGATTTATTTATAAATTTATTTATAAAAATTATTTATTTATAAATTCTATAAATTATTTATAATTATTTAAATGTATTTATTTATGAGTTCTAGTAGTTTTTTGGTGGCTTTAGGATTTTGTTTGTATAGTATCTTGTCATTTGCAAACAGTTTTAGTTCTTCCTTTCTAATTTAGATTCTTTTTCTTCTCTCATTGCTATGGCTGGTACTTCCAATACCATGTTGAATAAAAGCAGTGAGAGTGGGCATCCTTGTTTTGATCTTGTTATAGAGGAAATGCTTTCAGCTTTTCACCTTTGGATACGATGTTAGCTGTGGACTTATACATGGTCTTTTTTATGTTTGCATATATTCCTTTAATATCCACTTTGTTGAGAGTCTTTTTGTCATAGATAGATGTTAAATTTTGTCACAAGCTTTTCTGCATCTGTTGAGATGATCATATCATTTCTGTTTTTCAGCTTTTCATTGTGGTGTATCATATTGTTTGGTTTGTGGATATTGAAGCATTCTTATGTCCCTGGGACAAATCCCACTTGATCATGGTGTATGGATCTTTTAATGTATTGTTGAATTCAGTTTTTAATATTTTGTTGAGAATTTTTATACCTGTAATTTTTTCTGTGTATATCCTATCTTTGGTTTTGGTATTAGGGTGATAGTGGCCTCATAGAATGAGTTCAGAAGCATTCCTTCCTCTGCAGTTTTTGGGAACATTTTGGGGAGGATAAATGTTAACTCTTTTCTAAATGTTTGATATAATTCAACCTTGAAACCCTGTGATCCTGGATTTTGTTGGGAATTTTTTTTAATACTGATTCAGTTTTAGTACTCATAATTTGTCTGTTGATATTTTCTATTTCTTCCTGGCTTTTTGTGTCCATTTGCATGCAGTGTCTTTTTCCACCTCCTTCTTTCTCTATGTTGTGTCCTTAGATCTGGAGTGAATCTCTTGTAAGTACCATATATATGGGTCTTGTTTTTTTTTTTATTCATTCAGCCACTCTTTGTTTTTTGGTTGGAGCATTTAGTCCATTTATATTTAAAGTAATTACTGCTGGGTATATACTAATTACCAGGTTCCCCTTGTGGCTCAGCAGTAAAGAATCTGCCTTCCAATGCAGGAGATAATGGATTTGATTCCTGAGTTAGCAAGATCTCCTGAAGAAGGAAATGGGAACTCCAGTATTCTAGCCTGGGAAGTCCCATGGACAGAGAAGCCTGGTGGACTACAGTCCATGGCAGTCACAAAAGAGTTGGATATAACTTAGTGACTAAATAACAATATACTAATTATTTTTATAGTTTTTTTTTGTTGTTCCTTTCATCTTCTTTTGTCCTTTTTCCTTGTGATTTAATGACTGCATTTAGTGTTATGCTTGGATTCCTTTCTCTTTTTTGTGTGTGTATCTGTTGTAGATTTATGGCTTCTGGTTACTGTGAGGTTTATAATAGCAACGGTGTGTGTGATTATTTTAAGTTTCTAATCTCTTAATTTCTAATACATTGTAATAATCTTGAATTTCAGTCTTCTTTCTGCATGGTTTTTGATGTTATATTTTATTCTTTCTGTTTTGTATCCCTTAATACTTATCGCAGGTGAACTTACTATTACTACTTTTGTTGGCCTTCTGGTTGGGGGAACTGGTTCCTGACATGGCTGACTGTGGTTTCTGAGGTGTCTCAAAACTGGTACTGGACTGCTGGTGGGTAGGGCTTGATGCCAAACTGACTTACTGAGAAATCTAAGGTATCTTGGTGCTAATGTGACTTGCTAGTGTGGCCAGGGCCTGGGCCATCATGGGCTAGTGCCAGTTCACTGGTGGGTATGGTCAGGTGTTGAGATCTCTGGCTGCAGGGTCCTGTGGGTCCTAGAGCTGGTGTGGCCTGCTGTTGTGTGGAGCTGGTTTCTTACACAACTGACTGTGAAGTTCAAGGTGTCCAGAAGCTTTTGTAAGCCCACTAGTGGGTGGAGCTGTATCCTAGGACAGCTGGATGAGGGGCCAAATGTGTCTCAGAATTGGTGTTGGCCTTCTGGTGGGTAGGGCTGTGACCTGTGGAGTCCTAGGGTGGTAACAGCCTGCTGATGTGTGCTTTAGGCCCTGCTATGGCATGTTCTGGTGCTGTACTGGTACTGGGGCTGGTGTTCACTTGCTGGTCAGTAGGCTCTGTGTCCAGGAGATCCTGTTGCTGATTCCCACCCACCAGTGGTTGAAGCTGAGTCTTAGAGCTAGTGCCAGTCCACTTGCTGGCAGAGCTGGGTTCTAGGATCTCTGGCTGCAGGGCCTGGAGGTCCTGGGGCTAGTGCCTGTCTAGTGTATGGGCTGTGTCATGGTCACCTGTTGGCTCAGGGTGTCATAAGGCAGCCTGCCTGCTGGTGAGTGGGGCTCTGTCCCCACCTTGGTAGTTGGCTTGGCCATGAGCTGGAATCAAGATTGCCAGGAGAAATATCAATAATCTCAGATATGCAGATGACACCACCCTTATGGCAGAAAGTGAAGAGGAGCTAAAGAGCCTCTTGATGAAAGTGAAAGAGGAGAGTGAAAAGGTTGGCTTAAAACTCAACATTCAGAAAACTAAGATCATAGCATCTGGTCCCATCACTTCATGGGAAATAGATGGGGAAACAGTGGAAGCAGTATCAGAGTTTATTTTTTGGGGCTCCAAAATCACTGCAGATGGTGATTGCAGCCGTGAAATTAAAAGATGCTTACTCCTCGGAAGGAAAGTTATGATCAACCTAGATAGCATATTAAAAAGCAGAGACCTTTGCCAACAAAGGTCCGTCTAGTCATGGCTATGGTTTTTCCAGTGGTCATGTATGGATGTGAGAGTTGGACTGTGAAGAAAGCTGAGCGCTGAAGAATTGATGCTTTTGAACTGTGGTGTTGGAGAAGACTCTTGAGAGTCCCTTGGACTGCAAGGAGATCCAACCAGCCCATCCTAAAGGAGATTAGTCCTGGGTGTTCATTGGAAGGACTGATGCTGAAGCTGAAACTCCAATACTTTGGCCACCTCATGTGAAGAGTGGACTCATTGGAAAAGACTCTGATGCTGGGAGGGATTGGGGGCAGGAGGAGAAGGGGACAACAGAGGATGAGATGGCTGGATGGCATCACCGACTCGATGGACATGAGTTTGAGTAAACTCCGGGAGTTGGTAATGGACAGGGAGGCCTGGCATGCTGTGATTCATGAGATTGCAAAGAGTTGGACACAACTGAGCAACTGAATGGAACTGAACTGACGTGTCTCAATACTGGTGCTGACAGACTGGTAGGTTGGGCTGGGTCCCAGTGCTAATAAACTGGAGGGAGGATTGAAAAATGGTGCTTGACAGCACCAATGTCCATGTAGTAGAATGAGCTCCTGAAGATGGCTGCTACAGTGTCTTTGTCTCCAGTATAAGCTCTAGTTACCTCTTGCCTCTCTGGGAAACTCTTTAAGATCAGCCAATGGGTCTGAACCAGGCTTCTTTCAAACTTCTGCTTCTGCCTTGGATCATGGAAGGTTTTGTGTTTGCCCTTTAAGAATGGAGTCTCTATTTTCCACCGCCCCCTGGGTCTCCCAAAAGTAAGCCTGCTGGCCTTCATTGACAAATGTTCTGGGGGCGTTAATCTTACTGGTGCAGGACCCCTTGGCTGGGGAGCCCAATTTAGGACTCATAACCATTGCTTCTTGGGAAAAACTTCTACAATTGCAGTTAACCTCTCATTTGTGGGTTGCCCAGCAGGGAAATTTGACCTCACCCCTCCTATATGTCTCATCATTTCTTCTTTATATATTACTTGTAGATTTTTTTCCCTGCTCAGTTCTGGTCTTTCTCATCAATAGTTGCTCTGTAAATAGTTGTAATTTTGGTGAACCCATGAGACGAAGTGAACTGAAGGTTTTCCTATTCTGTCATCTTGGCCAATCTCTCTGTAAAGCTTTTTCTAAAAATTAACAAACAACTTTAAAATTTTATTTTAAATTGAAGGATAATTGCTTTACAACGTTGTGTTGATTTGTGCTGTACCACAAGGCAGATCAGCCATAAGTATTTATTTATATCCCCTCCCGCTTGAGCTACCCCCCAACCATCCCACCCCTATAGGTCTTCACAGAGCTCTGAGCTGGGCTCCCTGTGTTATGTAGCAGCTTCTCACTAGTGATCTGTTTTATACATGGCAGTGTATATATATTTCAGTGTTACTCTCTAAATTCGTCCCACCCACTCCTTCCCACGCAAGCCCGTTCTCTACATCTGTGTCTGTATTCCTGCCCTACAAATAAGTTCCTCAGTACCATTGTGTATAGCTTTCTTTTTGTATAGCTTTTTCAGTTGGTGGTTTTCCATGATAGTGTGCTCAGTTTCCCCCTTTTTAAATGTTTTTATTTTGTGGTTACCATGCATTTGGGAGTGCTCAGTTGCTCAGTCATGTCTGACTCTTTGCAACCCTGTGGAGTATAAACTTCCAGTCTCCTCTGTCTATGGGATTTTTCTGGCAAGAATATTGGAATGGGTTGCTATTTCCTCCTCCAGGGGATCTTCCCCACTCAGGGATTGAACCTGTGTCTCCTGCTTCTCCTGCATTGCAGGAGGATTTTTTACTACTGAGCCACTGGGGAAGCCCTGTGGTTACCATGAGGTCACATAAAATATCTCATAAATTAAAGTCCTTTTTTACTGATAGCAATTTATCTTCATTTACTCATACAGGTCCTATCCTTTTGTTCTTCCCCTTTTATAATTTTGCTGCCGGAAATTATCTCTTTTTATGCTGTAAGTTCATTACTGAAATACAGTAGCTTTAGTTTGTATTAGTGATTTTTTTCCTTTAACGTTTATGCTATCATTAAATGTTTAAACCTTTTCTAAAATAGAGTTACATTTTCCTAATCCTGTTTATCACTTTACTCAGAGTTTTGTATACTTTTGTCTTTTCAGATAGAAGAGTTCCTTTCAACAGTTCTTGTAGGGCAGGTTTAATGGAGGTGAACTTCCTCAGCTTTTGTTTATCTAGGAAAGCCTTTATTTCTTCTACATATCTGAAGGATAACTTTGCTTGGTAGACTATGCTGGCATTTTTAGCTTTCAATATTTTCTGTGTGTCATTCTACTCCCTCTTTGCCTGTAGAGTTTCTGTTGAGAAATTTGATGATTGTCTAGTGGTTTTTGTTGTTGTTGCTTTAGGTTACTCCCCCTCCACTTCCTCACAGCAGTCCTTAAGATTTTTTTCTGTATCATTGACTTTTGATAGCTTCCTTATAATGAGTCTTAGAGAATGTCTTTTTAAATTCATGGATTTGTAAGTCTTGGTCTTTGCCCAGGATTAGAATTCCTCAGCTATTATTTCCTTTGCCCTCTTTCTTTTTCTTCTCTTTCTAGTGTATCTATTATTCTTATGTTGGCTCTCATAATGAAGTATGATAGCTCTTGCAGGGATTTTTTTTTTAACTTTCAAAATCTTTAGTTTTTTCCCCTCTTCTGCTCAAATTATTTTTTGATTCCTGTCTTAGCTCACTTACTCTCTCTTCCATCTGACCTACTCTGTTTTCAGTGAATTCCACTGCATTTGTTGAGTTCTTTGACTCTAGAATTTGTGTTTGGCTCTTTTTTAAAATTGGAAACTTCCCAAATATTAAAAAAAAAGAAACCCTCTAAATAACCCATAGGTAAAAGATAATTGTCAAGGAGAGTTAGAAAATACTTTACACTGAAAGAAGATAAAAATACAGCATATTAAAATCGGTGGCCTACAACTAAACAATGCTTAGAGGAAAAGTCTTGGATTATCTGCTTATTTTAAGAGTCTCCAATAAATAATCTAAGCTTTCTCTTTAAGAAATTAGAAAAAGAGGAACAAATTAAGCAAAAAATAGAAGAAAAGACATAATAAACAACAGAAATCAATGAAATAGAAACAGAGAAGCAGAAAGCATCAGTGAAACAAAAATGTGTTCTTTTTAGAGATCAATAGAATTGATAAATCTCTATAGTCAACTGGGATTTGGGCCTCCATGGTGGCTCAGCTGGTAAAGAATTTGCCTGAAATGCTGGAGACCTGGGTTTGATCCCTGGATTGGGAAGATCCCCTGGAGGAGGGCATGCAACCCATTTCAGTATTCTTACCTGGAGAATCTTTATGGACAGAGGAGCCTGATGGGCTACACTCCATGGGACTGCAAAGAGTTGGACACGGCTGAGCGACTAAGCACAGCACAGCATTTTCCATGAACAACTCTTGTGCTAATAAAGGTGACAATTTAGATGAAATGGAACAATTCTTTAAAGATGCAAACTACCTAAAGTCACTCAAGAAGAAGTACATAACCTAAATAGTATTATATCTGTTAAATAAACTGAATTTGTAGTAGAAATACTTCCAACAGAAAATTCCATTCGGTGATGTATTCACTGGCGAATTCTACCAAATGCACAAAGAAGAAATTAGACTATTTCTTATTCTACAGATATTTTCCACAAAATAGAAGAGGAAAGAATAATCTCTTAATACATTTTTATGATATAAGCATTTCTGTGATAACAGATCTCTAAAAAGGCATTTGAAGAAATATTTTTTAGGCTGTGCCATGGGACATGTTGGATCTTAGTTCTCTGACTAGGGCTTGAACCTGTGTCCCCTGCATCGGGAGCATGAAGTCTTAACCTCTGTACCACCAGGGAAGTTCCAGGCATTTGAAGAAATTTTGAGAATGATATCCCTTGTGGATAAAATGTAAAAGTCCTCAACAAAATATTAACAAACTGAATATAGTAATATATAAAAAGAATAATATGTTATGACCAAAAGGGTTTTATCCTGAGAATGCAAATCTGGTTCACAGTTGAACATCAGCAAATTTTACAATATTAACATATACAAAGAAGGAAATATAATCATCTTCATATATGCAGAAAAATCATTTGATAAAGTTAAACATCCAGTCTTGATAAATTCTCTCAGAAAACTGAAAATAGAAACTTTCTTAACAGCTACCATTATACTAAATGGTGAAAGACTGAATTCATTCCATAAGACCTGGAAAAGGGAAGCATGCCTCATCACTCTACTCAACATCATGTTGTTAGTCCTAGCCTGTGCAATAAGTGAGGAAAAAAGCATGCTAATTGCAAAGGAAGAAACAGAACTATTTCTATTTGCAGAGAACCTAATTGTTTATGTATAAAATACCAAGGAATCAACAAAAATACCCAAGAATTAATAGGTGAGTTTAGAGTGAACACAGAATACGGTCATTATTTAAAGAACTGCCCCCCCAACCCCCTTAATCTAACAGAGGGGATGTCCAATTTCAACTCTGATAGGCAAAGAGCTTGGAAGCTGTCACTCCTCTCCTTAAAACAACAACAAAGAATGTAAGCGAATTGAAAACCACACGTCCAGGAGCTTCAGACAACATCAAGCAAGATAAATACCAAAAAGATCTGTATCTAACCATGTTATATTTAATTGCAGAAAACCAAAGACAAAAGGATCCAAAGAGAGGGATAAACAGATAGAGGATCAAAGATAAGAATTACAGCAGACTTCTCATCAGAAACCATGCAAATAAGAAAAATAATACTATTTATAAAGTTAAAAGAAAGAAACCCACTAACCTAAAATTATATATCAAGAAAAATTATTCTTCAAAATTAAAGAACTGAAGACTTTCTCAAACAAAAACATAATTTGTCACCAAGAGAATTACCTTGCAAGAAACATCAAAAGAAGTTCTTCAGAGAGAAGGAAAATGATGTAGGTCAGAAACTTGGATCTACATGAAAAAAAGCAACAGAGAATGAATAAATGACACTAAAAAATAAAATATTTTATTTTTCTTGTTTGGCATAAACTTCTGGTAGAAAATGTAGAAGAAAATTGCAGTGATTCTGGATTAGGTAAAGAGTTCTTAGAACAAAAAAAGCATGATCCTTAAAAGAAAAAAAAAATGATAAGTTGATCCTCATCAAAATGAAAAAGTTTTGCCCTGTGAAATACATTGTTTTCTCACAGACACAAACTGGGAGGAAGTACTTTCCAATCACATATCTGACAAAGGACTTCTATCTAGAATATATTAAAAACTCAAATTCAAAAATAAGAAATTAAGCCATTTAAAAAATGGCCAAATATTTGATTAACTACTTCACCAAAGATGAATGGATGGTACGTGGATGACAAATAAGCGCATGAAAAGATGCTCAATTAATCATTAAGAAAATGTAAGTTTAAGCCACAATGAGATATTACTGTAAAACCTATAGAATGACTTTAAAAAACCTTAGAGAATATGGATCAATTGGACTCCCATGCATTGCTGGTGGGAATGCAAAATGAAACAGCCAACTCTGGAAAACCATTTGACTGTTGCTTATAATGATAATCATATATTTAACAAAGACTTCAAGGAATAGTGCCAAGATTAAAAGTAATATGGAGCACAGCAAACATATCTAATTGTTTCTGGCATCCTTCTTGCTTATAAGTACTATAATTTGTATAGCATGAAGAAATCAACCTTTGATACTTTGCTATCCAAGAGATGACACATAATTTGGGTTGCAGAAGTATTTAGTAGTTTTACAGTTGACATTTGAACAACATGGGCTTGAACTGCATAGATCTACTTTTATGCAGATTAAAAAAATGCATGCTAAGTACTACACCATCTGTGGTTTATTGAATCTTCAGATGCAGAACTGGATAAAAAGGACTGACTATAAAGTTATAGTCAGATTTTTAACTGTGTGGGGATCAGCGCCTCTAACTCCTGTGTTCAAGGAGTTCTATATTTCTGTAATTAGAATCTGGTTTTGGAAGTTGATATACAGAAATGTTAATTGCAGTGGGTTGGTCATGTAAGAATATTAAGTATTTGAGAACAATAAATGTTTGTAGGTTTACTCTCTATTAAGCCAATAATACAGTGTTCTAAAATAAAAATAGCAGAAGGTAACATAATTTTAAGGACTTGAGTTCCTTCAGAAATGAGTTTTTGTTTGTATTTAAAAACAATACCAGGCATGCCAGAGTTAACCCAAAGCACACAGTTATTTTGGGGAAAATATAGGACCTCTACTATTTGGACAGATGACCCACATGTAAATAAAGATTTAGTCCATATTTTAAGGAGAAGAGTGAATACTGAATGATCAGTTTATCATTTTAACAAAGAGAAAATTGAATTGCAATCTTGCAGTAATATTTGTTGGTAAAGGATTCGGAGGACTTTAAAACATCTTAAATGAATTTATTTCTGAACCAACTTTGTCAAAACTTTAGTGCATTTAAGTGATACCACATTCATTATTTTCACTTCAGTTCAGCTCAGTTCAGTCGCTCAGTCGTGTCCGACTCTTTGTGACCCCATGAATCACAGAACACCAGGCCTCCCTGTCCATCACCAACTCCCAGAGTTCACTCAAATTCTTTTCCATCGAGTTGGTGATGCCATCTAGCCATCTCATTCTCAGTTGTCTCCTTCTCCTCCTGCCCCTAGTCCCTCCCAGCATCAGAGTCTTTTCCAATGAGTCATCTCTTCCATGAGGTGGCCAAAGTATTGGAGTTTCAGCTTCAGCATCAGTCCTTCCAATAAACACCCAGGACTGATTTCCTTTAGGGTGGACTGGTTGGATTTCATTGCAGTCCAAGGGACTCTCAAGAGTCTTCTCCAACACCACAGTTCAAAAGCATCAATTCTTTGGCGCTCAGCTTTCTTCACAGTCCAACTCTCACATCCATACATGACTACTGGAGAAACCATAGCCTTGACTAGACGGACCTTTGTTGGCAAAGTAATGTCTCTGCTTTTGAATATGCTATCTAGGTTGGTCATAACTTTCCTTTTAAAGAGTAAGCATCTTTTATTTATTTATTTTTTCTTGCCTTATAATACAAGAAACTGGTTGAAAATATTTGCCATGTCTTTATTTTTTAAAATACAAATTTATTTATTTTAATTGGAGGTTAATTACTTTACAAATTTGTATTGGTATTGCCATACATCATAATTTCATGGCTGCAGTCACCATCTGCAGTGATTTTGGAGCCCCCAAAATAAAGTCTGACACTGTTTCCCCATCTATTTCCCATGAAGTGATGGGACCAGATGCTATGATCTTTGTTTTCTGAATATTGAACTTTAAGCCAACTTTTTCACACTCTTCTTTCACTTTCATCAAGAGGCTTTTGAGTTCCTCTTCAGTTTCTGCCATAAGGGTGGTGTCATCTGCATATCTGAAGTTATTGATATTTCTCCTGACAATCTTGATTCCAGCTTGTGCTTCATCCAGCCCAATGTTTCTCATGATGTACTCTGCATAATAAGCAGGGTGACAATATACAGCCTTGATGTACTCCTTTTCCTATTTGGAACCAGTCTATTGTTCCATGTCCAGTTCTAACTGTTGCTTCCTGACCTGCATACAGACTTCTCAAGAAGCAGGTCAGGTGGTCTGGTATTTTCCACAGTTTATTGTGATGCACACAGTCAAAGGCTTTGGCATAGTCAATAAAGCAGAAATAGATGTTTTTCTGCAACTCTCTTGCTTTTTCTATGATCCAGTGGATGTTGGCCATTTGATCTCTGGTTCCTCTGCCTTTTCTAAAACCAGCTTGAACATCTGGATGTTCACAGTTCACGTATTGCTGAAGCCTGGCTTGGAGAATTTTGAGCATTACTTTACTAGCGTGTGAGATGAGTGCAATTGTGTGGTAGTTTGAGCATTCTTTGGCATTGCCTTTCTTTGGGATTGGAATGAAAACTGACCTTTTCCAGTCCTGTGGCCACTGCTGAGTTTTCCAAATTTGCTGGCATATTGAGTGCAGCACTTTCACAGGATCATCTTTCAGGATTTGAAATAGCTCCACTGGAATTCCATCACCTCCACTAGCTTTGTTTGTATTTTCACTTATCATAAACTAAAGCAAAGACTGTAAGAGGGCAAAATTGCATTTAGAATCAACCCCCATACCTGCCAGAGACACTCAGAGGGCTCAAACAAAACCTTGTGCACACCAAGAGACCCTGCAGAGACTGAGACAGAACTGCCTTTGACTGTTTGAGTGTCTCTTGTGGAGGTACGGGTCTGCAGTGGCCTGCTGCAGGGGCAGGGGCTGTGCGTGCAGCCAACATGGGTGTGGCATAAGGCCTGTTGGAGGAGGTTGCCATTAACCCCACCATAGAGCCACCAGAACGTACACAGGACTGGGGAAACATACTCTTGGAGGGCACAAACAAAACCTTGTGCACAACAGGACCCAAGAGAAAGGAGCAGTGATCCTACAAGAGACAGACCCGGACTTGCCTGTGAGTGTCCAGGAGTCTCCAGAGGTGTTGTGGGTCCGCAGTGGCCTGCTGCAGGGTCGGGGGCAGTCACTGTGGCAGTGTGTGCACAGGAACTTTTGAAGGAGATTGCCTTAGTCTTCATTACCTCCACCATAGCTTAGTCTCAGATCATATAATAGGGAAGGAACACAGCCCTGCCCATCAACAGAAAATTTAATTAAAGATTTTCTTAGCATGGCCCCTTTTCAAACTGTTTCAACATACGTTGGATCATTGAAAAAGCAAGAGAGTTCCAGAAAAATATCTACTTTGGCTTTATTGACTATGCCAAAGTCTTTGACCATGTGGATCACCACAAACTGTGGAAAATTCTGATAGAGATGGGAATACCAGACCACCTGATATGCCTCTTGAGGATGTGGAACAACAGACTGGTTCCAAATTGAGAAAGGAGTATGTCAAGGCTGTATATTATCACCCTCCTTGTTTAACTTATATACAGAGTACATCATGCAACATGCTGGGGTGGATGAATTACAAGCTGGAATCAAGATTGCCAGGAAAAATATCAATAACCTCAGATATGCAGATAACACCATTATCGTAGAAAGCAAAGAAGAACTAAAGAGCCTCTTGATGAAAAAGAAAGAGGAGAGTGAAAAAGTTAGCTTAAAGCTCAACGAAAACTGAGATCATGGCATCTGGTCCCATCACTTCATGGGAAATAGATGGGGAAACAATGGAAAGAGAGACAAACTTTATTTTTTTGGGCTCCAAAATCACTGCAGATGGTGACTGAAGCCATGAAATTAAAAGACACTTGCTCCTTGGAAGAAAAACTATAATCAGCCTAGGCAGCATATTAAAAAGTGGAGGCATTACTTTGCCGACAATGGTCCATCTAGTCAAAGCTATGGATTTTCCAGTAGGTATGTATGGATATTAGAGTTGGAGTATAAAGAAAGCTAAGCGCCGAAGAATTGATGCTTTTGAACTGTGCTGTTGGAGAAGACTCTTGAGAGTCCCCTGGACTGCAAGGAGATCCAACCAGTCCATCCTAAAGGAAATCAGTCCTGAATATTCATTGGAAGGACTGATGCTGAAGCTGAAACTCCAATACTTTGGCTACATGATGTGAAGAACTGACTCATTTGAAAACACCCTGATGCTGGAAAAGATTGAAGGCAGGAGGAGAAGGGGATGACAGAGGATGAGATGGTTGGATGGCATTGCTGACTTGATGAACATCAGTTTGAGCAAGCTCTGGGAGTTGGTGAAGGACAGGGAAGCCTGGTGTGCTGCAGTCCATGAGGTCACAAATAGTTGTATACGAGTGAGTGACTGAACTGTACTGAAAGTAAACATAGTTCACTTTCTCTCATATTTTCTATAACTTTTTGTGCCCACCTATTTGTCTTTAGTTGTCGTTATTCTAGAACAACTGAATACTTTATATCAGCTGTATCATTAAACACAGTATTTAGTTCAGTTTTTTCTTTGCATAAAAAGATTTCTTGGTGAAGAAGGTGGTTTGTTAACATACATTCCAGAACAATCTTGCCATCTCATTCATTACTGGTAATGAATACCCTCATTCTAGCATGATACCTATAGTGAGAAATAATACACCCAAGAAAGTCTTAGTATGAGGACTGAATTTTGCCTGGAATTTGTCATGAACAGTTGGGTGTCACTTATCATTCCCTGTTAGGTGAATCATTAATCATGTCACTTATTCCTTTAAGCTTCATTTTTTCATGTTTAATACAAAGTTTTGAGGTCAAATTAAATAATGCATTTGAAGTTTTCTGCAAATTTTGTCTTATTGTTACTGTAGTCCACCTCTAAGAAGGTCAGTTTTCAGTGACTGCTGTCATGGAACTTTTATCATTTTTTTTTTCCTTAAGTGGAATGACTTTATTTTATGAAAAAGACAAGAAAATGGGTAGGTAGTGAGAGCTTCGGATATGTAGTGTTTTATTTGTCTGTCTGTCTTATCTCCCTTCCTAAACTGTGAATGTCTTGAGAGCATGATATGTGTTTTATGAGCACATGGTGTAAGTTGTTGAATGAATGATTGTCTTGTATATGGGGCTTAGTAGGCAAATATATGTGTTATACTTATTTCTTCTCTCTCAGTGTTGTTGAAAATGTACAGTTAATGGCACTAATAATTTTACCAAAACACTTTAAGTAGCATCCACTGCTGCAAAACCAAGTCCAATGCAAGTAATAGCAATTGCCTCAATGGACACCATCCACCCAATGGAGCTACAGCAGAAATGGTGCTATTAACAGTGTTGCTAGTTGGTCAAAAGTTAATATAGGGCTTTAAAATTTTTCCATTACTTCTCAGGCTAAAGAATTTAAATTGTTTTGTTGTATGCCAAGAACTTGGGCTATGTTATTTATTATTCTGTAATAAATTATATATTTATTATGTCAGCCAAAATAAAAGACAAATTTTTGATAATTACTTTGAATTATTCAGTTCCTGATAATGGGCTCACTATCCTTAGAAGGCTGTTTCCTAGGAAATATGCTATTTTTTCCAGTCTCTTTATAAGCAGATATTGTTTTCTGAGGGTTTGGGGAGTCCTGCAATTGGAAAGGATGCAACAGCCTTATAGAACATTTAACCTTGTCTTGGGTTAATGTCAAAAAGCCTGATTCCCACATATTAAAACACTACAGGAGTTATACAGGAGGCACAACTAACTTTACTGAAGTTTTATGTACTTTTTAAAAAAAGAATTGTCATGACAAACATTCATTGTTATACGGTAAGCATTTTTTAAAATCTACTGCTAGATCAAGGATATTTTACCTCATTTAGGTATTACTTACACAAATAGTCATTACTGATAAAATTGGTATGGTAGGTTGATTGGTGACACCAAAAAAGATACAGTCACACTGTACTCCCTAGAACCTGTGACTGTTATCATAAAGGCAAATGATGTCATTAAGTTAAGGATCTGGAAAGTAGGAGCTTATCTTGGATTGTCTGGGTGGACCCTCCATATAATCATGTATTGTTGTAATGAAGAGACAAGGGGAGAATAGATGTACACATAAGGGTGACCAAACAGAGAGGGGAAGTGATGTAATCACGGAGGTAAGAATTGGAGTGATATGGCTATTAGCCAAAGAAGGCCAAGGGATGCCAGCAGTCACCTGAAGCTTGCAGAGACAAGAAACAGATTTTCCCCCAGAGCCAACAGGGTGAGCATGGGCCTGCCAACACCTTGAGTTTAGATTTCTGGCTTCCAAACTGTGAGAGAATACATTTTCTAAGATTACCATGTTTGCATTAATGATGGAATTCTTGAGTTCAATACATTGGTCTGTCTTCTCTATAAGAAGCCCTTGTCTAAGGGCATTAGTCAGAGCGTTCTGTTTAGTATGATCTGCCAAAACATTTCCTCTAAGTGTAGCTCTAGTTTTAGCACAGCAGTTTATTTGGGGAGCTGCAAAACATCTAGTAATACGTGCGTTTATTATTTATTTTTGATATGACTGAAGAGATTGGGCTTCCCAGGTGGCGCTAGTGGTAAAAAACTTGCCTGCCAGTGCAGGAGACACAAGGGATGTGGGTTTGATCCCCTGCGTCAGGAAGATTCCCTGGAGGAGGGCATGGCAACCCATTCCAGTATTTTCACCTGGAAAATCCCAGGGACAGAGCAGCCTGGCTGGTTACAGTCCATAGGATCCAAAGAGTCAGACTCGACTGAAACGACAGCATGAAGAGATTAAAAATCTTTTCCCCTGTAGCACTCTATAGTTGTGAGCCACTTGAAAAGCAAAAAACAATTATTTTTAATAATCCCACATGTCCTAGAGAAAGCCGTAATTTTGGCCAGTTGAGCCAATTTGTTGTTTGGTAATGGACTTGGGCATAGACGTCCAAGTCTATGCCCCAACCAGTAACGCTGAAGAAGCTGAAGTTGAATGGTTCTATGATGACCTACCAGACCTTTTAGAACTAATACCCAAAAAAGATGTCCTTTTCATTATAGGGGACTGGAATGCAAAAGTAGGAAGTCAAGAAACACCTGGAGTAACAGGAAATTTGGCCTTGGAATGCAGAATGAAGCAGGGCAAAGACTAATAGAGTTTTGCCAAGAAAATGCACTGGTCATAGAAAACACCCTCTTCCAACAACACAAGAGAAGACTCTACACATGGACATCACCAGATGGTCAACACCAAAATCAGATTGATTATATTCTTTGCAGCCAAAGATGGAGAAGCTCTATACAGTCAGCAAAAACAAGACCAGGAGCTGACTGTGGCTCAGATCATGAACTTCTTATTGCCAAATTCAGACTTAAATTGAAGAAAGTAGGGAAAACCGCTAGACCATTCAGGTATGACCTAAATCAAATCCCTTATGATTGTACAGTGGAAGTGAGAAATAGATTTAAGGGACTAGATCTGATAGATAGAGTGCCTGATGAACTATGGATTGAGGGTCGTGACATTTTACAGGAGACAGGGATCAAGACCATCCCCATGGAAAAGAAAGGCAAAAAAGCAAAATGGCTGTCTGGGGAGGCCTTACAAATAGCTATGAAAAGAAGAGAAGCAAAAAGCAAAGGAGAAAAGGAAAGATATAAGCATCTGAATGCAGAGTTCCAAAGAATAGCAAGAAGAGATAAGAAAGCCTTCTTCAGTGATCAATGCAAAGAAATAGAGGAAAACAACAGAATGGGAAAGACTAGAGATCTCTTCAAGAAAATTAGAGATACCAAGGGAACATTTCATGCAAAGATGGGCTCGATAAAGGACAGAAATGATATGGACCTAACAGAAGCAGAAGATATTAAGAAGAGATGGTAAGAATACACAGATGAACTGTACAGAAAAGATCTTCATGACCCGGATAATCACGATGGTGTTATCACTCACCTAGAGCCAGACATCCTGGAATGTGAAGTCAAGTGGGCCTTAGAAAGCATCACTACGAACAAAGCTAGTGGAGGTGATGGAATTCCAGTGGAGCTATTTCAAATCCTGAAAGATGATCCTGTGAAAGTGCTGCACTCAATATGCCAGCAAATTTGGAAAACTCAGCAGTGGCCACAGGACTGGAAAAGGTCAGTTTTCATTCCAATCCCAAAGAAAGGCAATGCCAAAGAATGCTCAAACTACCGCACAGTTGCACTCATCTCACATGCTAGTAAAGTAATGCTCAAAATTCTCCAAGCCAGGCTTCAGCAATACGTGAACTGTGAACTCCCTGATGTTCAAGCTGGTTTTAGAAAAGGCAGAGGAACCAGAGATCAAATGGCCAACATCCATTGGATCATGGAAAAGGCAAGAGAGTTGCAGAAAAACATCTATTTCTGCTTTATTGACTATGCCAAAGCCTTTGACTGTGTGGATCACAATAAACTGTGGACAATTCTGAGAGAGATGGGAATACCAGACCACCTGACCTGCCTCTTGAGAAATCTGTATGCAGGTCAGGAAGCAACAGTTAGAAGTGGACATGGAGGAACAGACTGGTTCCAAATATGAAAAGGAGTACATCAAGGCTGTATATTGTCACCCTGCTTATTTAACGTATATGCAGAGTACATCATGAGAAACGCTGGACTGGAAGAAACACAAGCTTGAACTGAACTGAACTGAACTGAACTGAATGGACTTGGGATTCTATAAAAGAGTCTAGAAAAATTGCATAATTGACCTGGTATTACCTTTTTTCATTTGTAAGTTTCAGTTCAGTTCAGTCGCTCAGTCGTGTCCGACTCTTTTGACCCCATGAATTGCAGCACACCAGGCCTCCCTGTCCATCACCATCTCCCGGAGTTCACTGAGACTCACGTCCATCGAGTCAGTGATGCCATCCAGCCATTTCATCCTCTGTCTTCCCCTTCTCCTCCTGCCCCCAATCCCTCCCAGCATCAGAGTCTTTCCAATGAGTCAACTCTTCGCATGAGGTGGCCAAAGTACTGGAGTTTCAGCTTTAGCATCATTCCTTCCAAAGAAACCCCAGGGCTGATCTCCTTCAGGATGGACTCGTTGGATCTCCTTGCAGTCCAAGGGACTTTCAAGAGTCTTCTCCAACACCACAGTTCAAAAGCATCAATTCTTCGGTGCTCAGCTTTCTTCACAGTCCAACTCCCACATCCGTACATGACCACTGGAAAAACCATAGCCTTGACTAGACGGACCTTAGTCGGCAAAGTAATGTCTCTGCTTTTTAATATGCTATCTAGGTTGGTCATAACTTTTTAAGTTTAACCAACAGTAAATAACATTAAACCAATATTTGATATAGGGGCATCCAAAAGATATGTTCCATGTATGGACAGTTCTCAAATTATAGAAATGATGAGATTCTCCTTTGTTGATTAGGATGATGCAGTTGCTGTATTAAGAGTGAATTGTAATATTAGTGAATGGTAATATGAAAATGAGAAAGTTAGTATTTGGTAATTAATCAGCTAACTTAAAAATACTGGATATTTTAAGTTAACAAGAGGGATTACCTTGAATATGGTACCATAATTAGAAAGATGAACCTAGTGTGAGGTCTGAAGATTATTAGACTAGTTTGTTAAGACTGCATATTTTTCTTAGCCAAAGATAAAAAGACTTGAATTCAGGGAATAGACATTATTAGGCAGACTTTTTGATGTATATCAGGTTGTTAAATTAATACCCTTGGACTATGGCCTTCCATTTTACTTCAAAAACAAAGTTTTTGATGATCTGGAAGAAATATTTTGAGATTGCTAAAGGTCTTTTTGTTTCCTGTGTTTTGTGAGAATGGTTCTAAGATGCTTGTGAAAGTCAACACACCTATGTATTTCAAAAAAGCTTGCTACCTATACTCTGTTATATCCAGTTAATCCCAGAAATCATCTTAATTGTCTTTAGTATTTGACCATGGATAATTTGGTTAATTTGCAATCTCTCATTAAATTATGTCTCTCATTAGCTAATGTCATGACCTGGAATCAGGGGTTTGCAAACTATGGCCTCCTGTTCAGATGCAGTGCACTGACTATTTTTGTACAGCTTGTGAGCTCAGAATGGTTCTTGTATTTTTGAATGGTTTAAGGAGAATCAAAAGAATAATGTTTCCTGACATGTTAAAATTATATAAAACTCAAATTTTGATTTCCATAAATAAAGTTTGATTGGAACATAGCCATGCTTATTCACTTACGAATTGTTTGTAGCTGCTTTGTCTTATAATAGAGTTGAATAGTTGTGACAGAGAGTAACAAAACCAAAAATCTTTAGTGTATGGCCCTTCACAGAGTAAGTTTGCTGAATTCTGTATGATTAACTGTTATTTTGTGGAGTTAAAATTTCTCCTTAGAAACGGTGACAATAGAATTACAGAGTAAGTCTTAGAATTTCAAGTTAGGATACGAGATTACTGCATATCCTTAAGATCTTTTGTTTAAGACTTGAGAAAGTAGAGTGAGCCTTCTGAAAATGATAGAAACATAACTTTTCAGGTAAATTGTTGATTTTGCTCTGGTAAAAGCAGTAAATAGTGGCTATCTTTATTAGCTGGAACATGAAAGAAAGTAAAGATAGAACCAAAGAGAGTACATACAGGTTAAGCAGTGCTAGAAAATGAGGTATAAATCTTTGGTTAATAGCTGACAGATATTGGTGGAGGACCACCACCTCACTTTTGGTGTTTTTAAAAAACATGTAAATTAGACATATTGCTTGGACTAATACAAGGGATAGTTAATCTTTGTTATATTGGCTTCTCTGGTGGCTCAGTGGTAAACAGTCTGCCTGCCAATATAGGAATGCTGGAGGCACAGGTTCGATCCCTGGGCTGGGAAGATCCCCTGGGAGAAGGAAAAGGCAATCCATTCCAATATTCTTGCCTGGGAAAAACCATGGACAGAGGAGCCTGGAGGGCTATAGTCTGTGGAGTCACAAAAGAGTCAGACATGACTTAGCAACTGAACAACAACAGCAAAGTTGACTTAAATCTGCTCCAACTTCAGCATTAACAGGATTTTAGGAAACAATGTCAAAAGAGTCAATGTGAACTCTTACGAGTTTGACTCTAATTATTCTGCCTCTTTTCCCCTCAGGGATTCTGGTTGTTGTTGTTCAGTTGCTAAGTACCATGGATAATTATCTGATTGTTTTTTAAAATCAGTATACTAATGTCCACAGACATAATTTGATAATGTGTATAGAATTTTCTGTGACTCCTGATAGTTATTTGTCTGTGGTACATTTCTTTTGCTGGTTCTTTTTGCAAAGTAGATTCCTAACAATAAGAATATGCCATAGAGAAGAAAGGAATGTTCCTATGTCATTTATAGAAAAGGACATGGAAAAGGACCTAGGATTGATAGAAAATACCACTTCTTGGTTTTAGCAATCTGATTTTTTATGGTAGTGAGATTAATAATAAAAGTACCTATATCAACAAGAGAACTATATTGTTCATTGATACTTACATGTAGTTCTCATAATTGTCTGTTGAGTTGTATTGTTTCCCTCTAAGTGACATCATTGGGCCAAATTTATAAATTTTCAGACTTCTAAACCAGTATAATACGTTGGATCATTCGATGGCCCTTCTACTTGTAATTTTTCTAAGCATAGGCATAGAGAACCAAGGGTCTTTTATTATTGTTTTGAAAATGTTCAACTTTATATTGGAGATAATCTAAACTGGTATTGTCCTATTCCAGTTTATTTTTCTGAATAAGTCCACCCATTTTATATATTGGGTTGGCCAAAATAGTTCTATGATATGGAAAACCTGGAATTTGGCCAACCCAATATAAAAAAGAGGCTCAATTTACATCAGATATTAGATCTACCTCATAATGCTGTTTAGAGATTACTGAAATCTAGTTTTAAACTCTTCTATTGATTAATCTTTATAGTTTTGCTATTCTGTATTTTTCATCCACTTTATCATTAAAGGCTTCAGAAATAAATGTCCTTGTATAGTGCATTTATTATTATTATTATTATTTTTACCCCTTCCAGGACTTTGAAAAAATTATGCACAGCTGGGCTATTTAAATCTTTTCTTGATCTTTCCCATCCTGTTCTTTTAACAATTTTTTTTTTCCCACACAAAGTTCTAACAATTAAGTGAATCAGTTGGTCTAGATCTGATAGAATCTAATATCTTGTATTTCAAAGCAAATTCCTGTTTTTCCTGAGGATTAAGAAGACCTTTAATTATAGACCTCAACTCAGATGTAGAAGGGTTTAATTCCACACTTACAATCTGCCTTCAGGTATAGCATGGGAACAATGTTCAGTGTGATTGATTCTTTCTTGAGAAAAAGGTGAAAAAGGACAGGTTGCTTAGGAAGTAAAGGAAGGAAAATAAATAGGGTGGGAAGGACAGAGAAGATAAAGTTGTATAGAGAAAAATATTATTTTAGTCTTGGGAATATGTGAGGTGTAGCTACTGTGTCTTTCTCCTGAGAGACTGTTTAATCACTGACTTTACACACAAATGATCTAAAGTTGGCAAATGACAATAAAAGTAGCTATATTAATATAGCTAACACATGTATGTACTGAGGAATAAAATAAAATGCTGTGTACGGCAAAGAAATTATGACAGTGCCTGCCATTAGGGAGTTGCCCTCCAGTAGAACCAGTACAGAGTCAGGGAACTATTATGAACTGTGCACTTCTCTGTGTACTGGACATGCTGCTAGACCTGGTAAATATTTGATTATTTTTGATCTTCAAAATAATCCTAGAAATACACATATTACTCTTCCCTTCTCCATCTTATATCAGGGTAATGAAAACTTAGAAATTTTAAGTAGTTTTACCACTGTTACACAGCAAGAAGTACATGAAGCTAGGGTTTGAATTTGATCTAGGATATATACAAATGACTAGAAGGCAGGATGAAACATACAATTACAAAGGCATAAAAATTGGTAACTGTTGTTTAACACCATTGAAGTCTCTTTAGTTTAGGAATATTTAAGTGGGCACTTCATGAAGTTGGTAGCATTTGAACTGGGTTTTGCAGTTTGAGGGTAGGGTTTTAACAGGTGGATATGGTAAGGAAGACAAATGAGTGACAGCACTGGGCTTGAGTCCAATTCAGTCTGAAGACAAAGCCTGCTTTCTTTCCATTACACAAAACTAGAACAGTGAGAGAATGTGTGGGAAGCCAGTGTGACTGAAAAGGAATTGTAATACTTTGAGGAGAGTTATAGAAAAAAAGATTGAAAAGGAAGTTTAAGACAAGAACATGAGGAGAACTTCAGTGCAAATACAACAATATAGAATAAATCAAACAGTATAGGTTCTACAGTATAGAATAAATCATTCCAAATACCATGATTACCTATGGAGATTACATTTAATTTCTCTTCTTGGCTACTCTTTTCTCAGGACCAGTATTACAGAGGGCCTGATGGATGGGTTAAATGGTAATTGGTGTGGGGCTAAAAGCAGGAGAATTGGAAAATGCTTTTGATGGGAGCCAGTGTTTTCTCTTATGTATTTTTAGATCAAACCATTTTTTGGTATGAAACCCTTATCAGAGGCTGACAGGGAAAGAGCAGGAAATCAGAAGATTCCAAAGCTAACTGAATTATTGGACCTTGCACAGAAGGAAAAAAAGTTTGTGATCTTTGATCTTAATGGCCCTGCACCAAATCATTCTCTCAGAGCTTTGTATGTCCGCCATGTAGTAAGCATAATCCTTGACTCTCAGATTGAGCAACATCTGGTATGTCTATCTCAGTATTTATGGTAGAGGTTGGTGGGTGGGTCACATGTCCCACGACCATAGCAGTTGAATCTGACCTACCTTGTAGCTCTTCCTTGGGATCCTTAAATAATTTTGCTCCCTATATATATGAAGATGACTATTTTATACAGCTATATTCGGCAATCTAAGAATTTGTATCAGTAGGGGAAAACATTGAGTCTTTTTCTTATTCAAAGCCAAATGAAATGTCACCCCTCTGTTAAAAGGGAATATGTGTTTAATGGCTGTATAATGTGACCTGCACCACCACCAATACATCTATTAGAAAGGGCCTGGGTATGGAACACTTAAGACTTTGAGGACTTGGCTTTCATTAATAATATAGAAAGGACATCTGGTTATTATTTGAGCAGAGATTTGTTCATCATGTTTTTCAGAAGCTACTCTGCATTTGGGGAGTCATTCCAAATGTCAAATTCTCAGAATATGGAAGAATGCTATGAAAGAAACAAATATGTGGGTTTTTTTTTGCAAATAGAACTATTTCCACAGATGAGTCATAATAGCCTTCCCTGTTGGCAGGAAATGACCTCTCACAAAGATGATTTTTAGTATCAGTCAGAGGAGGTGTTTATGATTCTAACCTTTCTTCCATACTTACTTTAGCTAGTGTGGTGACACGGATGATCCTTGGTTCCATGATGTTAACTGGGAAAACTCAGCTCCAGAACAATCCTGGTGAAAGCCCCTTTATAAGAATTCATTAGACAGTGTTAGTGAGGTTGACCCTTTCACCAAGGTCTAGAATCTCTCTGCTCCTTATAGACTGTTACCTATGCTGGAATGGGGCTCCTCCCATTCTATGTAGGATCTGTTTGTGCCTAGACAGCTGATTATCCACTGAAAGATTTCCTGTTTCTCCTTACAGATTTTTTGGTTGCCAGGTTTTGAAAGGGAGTATGTCAAGAAAAAAGCTCCTGGTTTTCAGCAAGTCGGCCGGTTACTCTCTGTTGAACACCTCACAAAAGAAAATATCACTAGAATAAACGCTGACTACAAGAACTTGTTCTACAATGGGATGAGGTAAGTGTTTGACCACATTTTCCTCAGCACATATTGCCTTACTTGCAGGAAATCTCCATCCCAGCTAAGCTACGTAGGTTCCTCCTCCCATCTCAGGACTTCCATGTGTAGTTATCTTTCTGGAATCCCCTGTCTTCATCCTCTCATCCTTCCCTCACTCTGTGCCAACAAACATTTATCAAAGTTATACTCTGTTCCTGGAACATGCTCTTCAGCCCCTTCTCCTTTATGCTTCAGTCTCTCATTCAGCACACCCTTTTATGTGCTTGGTGTTTTTGTTGTTATATAAAGTGATCACTGAAAAGGAAGTCAAAAAGTTGAGTTGATTTCCTTATGCCATTACCAGATGGGTTGAAATACCTAATAAATAACTTTGTAATCCAGATAGCCAGATTTCTCATAGATATAATTTGAAACATAATTAAATCATTATTAGTAAAACCCTTAAAACAGCCAAGCACGAGAAGAAACTGAAATTCTCCATCACCACATTTATAATTACATAGTCAGAGACAGAGTTTTCAGAATTAAAAGCACCTGAGAATGGTAACTTTTTCAGATTTAATTATTGATAGTCCCTGCTTACATTAGTCCCTATGTCATCATTCAGTCATTAAGTCATGTCTGACTCTTTGCGACCCCATAGACTGCAGCATGCTAGGCTTCCCTGTCCTTCACTGTCTCCTGGTGCTTGCGCAGACTCGTGTCCATTAAGTCAGTGATGCCATCCAGCCATCTCATCCTCTGTTACCCTGTTCTACTGCCCACAGTCTTTCTTAGCATCAGTGTCTTTTCCATTGTGTCGGCTCTTTGCATCAGGTGGCCAAAGTATTGAAACTTTAACTTCAGCATCAATTCTTCCAGTGAATATTCAGGTTGATTTCCTTTAGGATAGGGGCTTCCCTCATAGCTCAGTTGGTAAAGAATCTGCCTGCAGTGCAGGAGACCCCAGTTTGATTTCTGAGTAGGGAAGATCCCCTGGAGAAGGGAAAGGCTACCCACTCCAGGGATCTGGCCTGGAGAATTCCATGGACTGTGTAGTCATGGGGTCACAAAGAGTCGGACATGACTGAGTGACTTTCACTTTCCTTTAGGATTGACTGGTTTGATCTTGTCGTTCAAGGGACTCTCAAGAGCCTTCTCCATCATCACAGTTTGAAAGCATCAGTTCTTTGGCACTCAACCTTCTTTATGGTCCAACTCTCACATTTGTATGTGACTACTGGAAAAACCATAGCTTTAACTATACAGACCTTTGTTGGCAAAATGATGTCTCCACTTTTTAATGCACTGTCTAGGTTTGTCATAGCTTCTCTTCCAAGGAGCAAGTGTCTTTTAATTTCATGACCACAGTCACCATCTGCAATGCTTTTGGAGCCCAATAAAATAAAATCAGCGTGTTTCCACTTTTTCCCCATCTATTTGTCATGAAGTGATGGGATGGGAAACCGTAACCTTAGTATTTTTTTTTTTTTTGAAGCATAGGGTTATTTATTTATTTATTTATTTGCTTGTTTTCCATTCATGGATGTAATTTTTTAAAAATTTATTTATTTATTTATTTTTATTTTACTTTACAATTCTGTATTGGTTTTGCCATACATTGACATGAATCCACCATGGGTGTACATGCGTTCCCAAACATGAACCCCCCTCCCACCTCTCTCCCCATAACATCTCTCTGGGTCATCCCCGTGCACCAGCCCCAAGCATGCTGTATCCTACATCGGACATAGACTGGCGATTTGTTTCTTACATGATAGTATACATGTTTCAATAATGTTGAGTTTTAAGCTAGCTTTTTCACTTTCCTCTTTCACCCTCATCAAGAGGCTGTTTAGTTCATCTTTATTTTCTGCCATTGGAGTGGTGTCATCTGAATATCTGAGGTTGTTGATATTTTTCTCAGCAATCTTGGTTCCTGCTTGTGCTTCATCCAGTCTGGCATTTTGCATGATAGGCTGCATTAAGTTAAATAAGCAGGGTGACAGTATACAGACTTGACATACTCCTTTCCCAATTTGAAACCAGTCCATTGTTCCATGTGTGGTTCTAACTGTTGCTTCTTGACCCACGTACAAGTTTCTCAGGAGGCAGGTTAGATGGTCTGGTATTCCCATGTCTTGAAGAATTTTCCACAGTTTTTTGTGATCCACTCAGTCAAAGGCTTTAACATAATTAATAAAGCAGAAGTAGATGTTTTTCTGGAATTCTTTTGCTTTTTCTGTGATCCAGCAGATGTTGGCAATTTGATCTCTGGTTCCTCTGCCTTTTCTAAATCCAGCTTGTATATCTGAAAGTTCTTTTCAGATGATTCTAAATGCTTCAGAGACTGAACATATATATGTGTTTTGTCCAGATATACATATGTATCTCCCTATCTCCAAAATCTCTTTGAGCTACAGAAATTCCTCTAGATTCATTTTTGTATCTCAAGTCATGAGCTAGGCTATTGGATTTACCTCTTTTCATGTTCTGGCTTTTCCAGCCTCTTGGGCTATGGGGCAGTTGATCATAAAATTATATATTTTTTTCTTTCAACATTAGAAAATTATACATGTTTTACCTCTCTTTCCTATTTAGAAGATTTTTCTTTGCCCAACTATTCCTCTGTTTTGAATGTATGTCTATTCCTTTTTACTTTTTATCAAAGAAAAAATGATTCCAAGGTGATTTCTTTCTCTGCTAATCATAATTTAGATTAATCTAGTAGTTGAAAAATAATTATAATAACTTTCACTTACTGAGCCTTTATTATGTGTCAAGTTCTATTGGTTAACCACAGGCTCTTTTTAAAATTCTGGCTTACTCATCAGCTACAAGTGTGACTTTGGACAAGTTTTAATAATCAGTTTTCTCATTTGTAAATTAAGGATAACGATAACCTGATGGAGTGGTTAAAAGATTAAGTGACATACTACATATATGCACAGAGCAAAATGATGGGCAAATATATGAACACAGTAAATGTTACCTGTTGTTTCATCATCACCATCGTTACATGCTGTGCCCTATAAATTAGCATCACTCCCTATGTTTCAAATAGGAAATCTTATCTCTAATGAGGAAAAGTTCAGGGAGGTTAGGTGTTAATATTTCCCCAAAGTCCATATAGTTGGTCAGTGGGGAACCACACTGAGGTTTAAATATAGGTTTGACAGATTCCCCAGTGTTAATTCTTTTACTGGTAATTTTTAAAAGTTATTCCTTGGCCATAGTTATATGGGAATAGGATCAGCTGACATCAGACTTTAAGAAGGATCAGTCATATCCTGAGTCCTATTAGAAAATCAAGTGGCCTAATGAAACTTAAAAGCTTTTGCACAGCAAAGGAAACCATAAAGAATACAAAACGACAACCTACAGACTGGGAAAAAATAACCACAAATGATTCCAACAGGGGTGGGTTTAATTTCCAAAATATACAATTTAAATTGGTTAATAGTCTTTTTAAGTATTTTATACTGCATTTTCCTCCTCCTTTTTCTGTGGAGTTAACACAAAGCATTAGGTTTCAAATCAAACTTATACACATCAGAGAACTTACTATTAAGTTTTATTATTAATTTCAAAGATACAGAAGGCAGTCAGGAGGCTCAAAGCAAGGAGAGGTCAGAGACATTGATTTCAACTTTGCAGGTTTCTTCCTTTATTGGACACATTCCCTATGGCCCACAGTAATAGATACAGGCTCCAAATGTGTTTTTATGGGGTTATTTCACGTTGAAGGAGAACATTTGAGTTATAAAACATCTGCATTTAATACTCCCAGAGACTTGCATAGCTTTTGTGACCTTGTCCAGGGACCCATACCTCATAAATCCACATTCTGTGTTTATTTACAAAATATATAATAAAAAGTAATCAACCAGGAACATCCATTAAAGAACATATTCTATATATAAAGATCTCTCTTTCTAGCAAATATTATTGTCCTATTTAGAAAAGATGTAGATATCATGTTGACAAGGAGATTAGACCATGACTTCTTCCTTCTTCCTTCTGGGAGCAACCTCTTCAGTCAGAGAGAAATTAAGGGCTTCTTGTGCCTCATCTGTCAGTTGTAGAAAAGGGGATGTAATATTTCCAGCTGACTGTTGATTTCTGTATTTCTCCCTTTGGCTGTGTTTGTTGTTGTTATTGTGATTATTGTGGTTGTTTGGCTTCTCATATTTTAAACTCTTTTTTTAAGGTGTATTTGCATTTAGAATTGCTAGATTTTTTTCATGGATTTATTACCATCCTTTCATTTTGAAATGTCCCTTCTCTCTGGTTATAATTCTTGCCTAAAGATTGCTTTTATTAATATTGCCACACTGGCTTTCTTATAATTAATGTTTCTGTGGCATTTCTTTTTTTATGTTCTTTGTCTTTGAACTGCTTTGTGTCTTTTAAAAAAAATTTTATTTATTTTTTTGAATGGGATTTTATTATTATTTTTTTTCATTTAATATATGATATTATACATGTTTCAATGCCATTCTCCCAAATCATCCCACCATCTCCCTCTCCCACGGAGTCCAAAAGACTGTTCTATACATCTGTGTCTCTTTTGCTGTCTCGCATACAGGGTTATCATTACCATCTTTCTAAATTCCATATACATGCGTTAGTATACTGTATTGCTGTTTTTCTTTCTGGCTTACTTCACTCTGTATAATAGGCTCCAGTTTCATCCACCTCATTAGAACTGATTCAAATGTATTCTTTTTAATGGCCGAGGAATATTCCATTGTGTATATGTACCACAGCTTTCTTATCCATTCGTCTGCTGATGGACATCGAGGTTGTTTCCATGTCCTGGGTGTTATAAACAGTGCTGTGATGAACACTGGGGTACACATGTCTCTTTCAGTTCTGGTTTCCTCAGTGTGTATGCCCAGCAGTGGGATTGCTGGGTCATAAGGCAGTTCTATTTCCAGTTTTTTAAGGAATCTCCACACTGTTCTCCATAGTGGCTGTATTACTAGTTTGCATTCCCACCAACAGTGTAAGAGAGTTCCCTTTTCTCCACACCCTCTCCAACACTTATTGCTTGTAGACTTTTGGATCGCAGCCATTCTGACTGGCGTGAAATGGCACCTCATTGTGGTTTTGATTTGCATTTCTCTGATAATGAGTGATGTTGAGCATCTTTTCATGTGTTTGTTAGCCATCCATATATCTTCTTTGGAGAAATGTCTGTATAGTTCTTTGGCCCATTTTTTATTGGGTTGTTTATTTTTCTGGAATTGAGCTGTAGGAGTTGCTTGTGTATTTTTGAGATTAGTTCTTTGTCAGTTGTTTCATTTGCTATTATTTTCTCCCATTTTGAAGGTTGTCTTTTCACCTTGCTTATAGTTTCCTTTGTTGTGCAGAAGCTTTTAATTTTAATTAGATCCCATTTGTTTATTTTTGCTTTTATTTCCAATATTCTAGAAGGTGGGTCATAGAGGATCCTGCTGTGATTTATGTCAGAGAGTGTTTTGCCTATGTTCTCCTCTAGGAGTTTTATAGTTTCTTGTCTTACATTTAGATCTTTAATCCATTTTGAGTTTATTTTTGTGTATGGTGTTAGAAATTGTTCTAGTTTCATTCTTCTACAAGTGGTTGACTAGTTTTCCCAGCACCACTTGTTAAAGAGATTGTCTTTTCTCCCTTGTATATTGTTGCCTCCTTTGTCAAAGATAGGGTGTCCATAGGTGTGTGGATTTATCTCTGGGCTTTCTATTTTGTTCTATTGATCTATATTTCTGTCTTTGTGCCAGTACCATACTGTCTTGATGACTGTGGCTTAGTAGTAGAGCCTGAAGTCAGGCAGGTTGATTCCTCCAATTCCATTCTTCTTTCTCAAGATTGCTTTGGCTATTCGAGTTTTTTTGTATTTCCCTACAAACTGAAATTATTTGTTCTAGCTCTGTGAAAAATACTGTTGGTAGCTTGATAGGGATTGCATTGAATCTATAGATTGCTTTGGGTATTATACTCATTTTCACTATATTGATTCTTCCAATCCATGATACATTTATTTTTAAATGATCTGTAGAATTTTCTTAGACACAGTCTAACATTTTGGGTAACTAATTGCAAGCACTCCTGTAAAGGCTGTATGGTTATTTTTATTTATAGTTTATACACTGAGCCTAAGAAATTGCCAAGCTATTATGTGATAGTGCTGGAATTCAACCCCAGGCTTGTGCAGAGCTGTTTTCAGTATGTTATAACATCTCAGGGTTAAAAAGGCACTTACATGATGTATTTTCTGAGAAATTTAATCTCTAATGACAACTTGACTTGATGTTCTTCTACTGTTTCTACAGATAGTACACAAATATTTACTGACATTTCATTCTGCCATTGGAAAGTACTGTGTTCCATCCCCTCTACTCATGCTTGTGAAGTTTTTTTATATTTGAAATTTAAATATTCACCAAATTAGTATTCATTTATTAATTCCTTCATTTAACTATTTCTGCAGACAGGTATTATGGTATGTAAACCATCACCACCACCACTGGATATACAGAGGGTTCCCAGGTAGCATTAGTGGTAAAGAACCCACCTGCCAATGCAGGGGACTTAAGAGATGCATTTTCTATCCCTGGGTTGAGAACATACCATGGAGGAGGGCATGACAATCCACTCCAGTATTCTTGTCTGGGGAATCCCATGGACAGTAGAGCCTAGTGGGCTATAGTCCAAAAGGTCACAGACAGACAGGACTAAAGTGACTTAGCATGCATGCACTGAATATTCAGAGTTGAGTAAGACATGGTCTTTGCTTTTAATTTGCTTACAGTTAAGTAGAGAAGATTGATAGGAAGGCACATAGAGTAGAGGACAGTAAGTGCTCTGATGGAAGTAAGTACATTTGCTGCCCAATAGTGTACTGGAGCTGGTGCATATCAGCTTCTGGGAGCAAATTTTGAATATTTATACCATGGAAATTGACAAGTTCCATTAGGAATTTGTTAGGACTTACCTTTTTTTCCCTCCCCCCCTTCTCTTTCCTACCTTCCTCCCTCCCTCTCTCCCCTCCTTTCTTCCCTCCTTCACTTTTCTTTCCTTGAGGAAGCCAATTTACTAAAATACTACTACTGGCATAGTAGCAAAGGTATTAAATTCAGTCCTTTATCTCATTGCAATATGAGCTAATTCTGCATGTCATATCATAGGTTGTCCTACTATCACCTACTTCTGGTGATGTAGGCAACATCCTTTCTCAAATGTAGTGACTGTTTCCCTCTTAGATGATGAGAGTGAGATTAACTCTGAGTCTCCTGTGGGTTCTTTTTTGTTTTCTCTAGAGAATATAGAGCAGCTAACATCAGCATCAACTTATATCTTGTCAATGAACCTTGGCTCTTCTCACTGGCCTGGTGCTCCAGGATTCCCTCCGTGACCACAGACAATATTCAGGTCCTGAATGAGATGACTCAACCTTCCTACTTCATGGTGAGCTGGTTGTCCCGATTGTCCTTCCAAGTCTGGTACAATAGGAGTCTCTGTCCCCCACCAACCCTGACATTGCCCATTATGCACTCCCCAGGGTAGCTACTTAAGACAGAGACTTATGTGAGATTGGAGATGTGCCATTCTCCCTTCTCTCACCCAGATCCTTCTGTGATTTTCAGGGGGAAATTAATATTGGTATATTAATTGCTGTTTATTGAATCCTCACAATGTGCCTTTCATGCATTATGTAGTTTTTAAACCTCTGAGTTAGCCACTGGGAGTATCCTTGTGGAGAATATGAAGCATCACATGATGCAAGATTCAGAATGAAGTCTGACTCCAGAGGTGTGTTACTGCAGCCTCACTTTCCTGAAGGCATGGCAACAATGACAGTGGCATGAGGTGTGGGGAGAAAACCCAGTGCGCTTGATTCCAAAGTAAGCACTGTGTGTCCTAAGCAAAATGCTTTTGAAAAAATAAGCAAGCCACCTAGTTTGATTTTCTCTTCTGTCCTGCTACTGCTGTGGCCAGAGAATTGAGGACCTGAAGTCTTCAGTTGTAATCCCAGCTAAATCCCTTCACTTATTACTTGTGGAGGGAACCTTACCTAACCACTTAATCACTGCAGAGCCTGTTTTTCTAATTGGTATAGACTGTGTAGACTGAGTGGGACAGTCAGCATCAGAAAACAGTTTCTCTCCACTGGCTGTTTAAATTGCTCTGAGCTAGGTCTTTCCCTTCCCTGGATGAGATCTCACTCAGATCCCATAGCTTTTTTAGTCACTCTTAGATAGGTTATTTTTTTTTTAATTGGAGGATAATTGCTTTGCAATGTTGTATTGGTTTCTTTTATACAACAGTGTGAATCAAGCCATAGATATGCATATGTCCCCTCCCTCTTGAACGTCCCTCTCACCTACAACCTCACCCCACCCCACCCCTCTAGGTCGTCACAGAGCACTGGGTTGAGCACCCAGTGTTTTACAGCAACTTCCCATCATTAGTTATCTGTTTTACAAATGGTAATATATATGTTTATTATTATTATTATTATTTTTTGAGTTAGGGCAACTTTAAGTATATATGTTTAAGTGCTACTTTCTCATTCATCCCACCCTCCCCTTCCCCGACTGTGCCCACAAATTTGTTCTCTATTTCTGCACCTCTATTCCTGCCCTGCAGATAGATTCATCAGTACCATTTTTCTAGATTCCATGTGTATGCATTAATGTATGATATTTGTTTTTTTTTTTCTTTCTGACTTACTTCACTCTGTATAATAATAATAGGCTCTAGGTTCATCTGCCTCACTACAGCTGACTCAAATGTATTCCATTTTATGGCTGAGTAATGTTCCATTGTTTTGTATGTAACATAACTTCTTCATCCATTCATTTGTTGATGGACATCTAGGTTTCTTCCATGTCCCAGCTATTACAGACAGTGCTACAGTGAACATTGGGGTACATGTGTCTTTTTGAATTATGATTTTGTCAGGTTTTGAATTTGGTATATGCCTTGTAGTGCAATTGCTGGATCATATGGTAGTTTTATCCTAGTATTTTAAGGAGTCTCCATATTGTTCTCCATAGTGGCTGTGTCAGTTTACATTCCCAACAACAGTGCAAGAAGGTTGCCTTTTCTCCACATCCTCTCCAGAATTTGTTGTAGACTTTTTTCATTGAAATTTTTGTCTTGCTTTATTACTGAAACGTACTTTAAACTATCCTGACTGATATATTTTATTTTTTTACTTAAATTTATTTTTAAATGTTGGATAGTTGCTTTACAATATTGTGTTAGTTTCTGCCATACATCAGCATGAATTAGCCATAGGTATGCATATGTCCCCTTCCCTTGGGACCTCCCTCCCACCTCTCACCCCATCCCAGCCCTCTAGATTATCACAGAGCACCGGATTTGAGCTCCCTGTGTCATACAGCAAATTCCACTGGCTGTCTATTTTACATATGGTAATGTTTCAGCTTTTTCAATTTGCCCCTTCCTCCCCTTCCCCCACTGTGCCCATAAATCTGTTCTGTATGTCTGTGTCTCCATTGCTGCTCTGCAAATAGGTTGATCAGTACCATCTTTCTACATTCCATATATCAGTTCAGTTCAGATCACTCGCTCAGTTGTGTCTGACTTTTGCGACCCCATGAATCGCAGCATGCCAGGCCTCCCTATCCATCACCATCTCCCGGAGTTCACTCAGACTCACGTCCATTGAGTCCATGATGCCATCAAGCCATCTCATCCTCTGTCATCCCCTTGTCCTACTGCCCCCAGTCCCTCCCAGCATCAGAGTCTTTTCCAATGAGTCAACTCTTCGCATGAGGTGGCCAAAGTACTAGAGTTTCAGCTTTAGCGTCATTCCTTCCAAAGAACACCCAGGACTGATCTCCTTTAGAATGGACTGGTTGGATCTACTTGCAGTCCAAGGGACTCTCAAGAGTCTTCTCCAACACCACAGTTCAAAAGCATCAATTCTTCAGTGCTCAGCTTTCTTCACCGTCCAACTCTCACATCCATACATGACCACTGGAAAAACCATAGCCTTGACTAGATGGACCTTTGTTGGCAAAGTAATGTTTCTGCTTTTGAATATGCTATCTAGGTTGGTCATAACTTTTCTTCCAAGGAGTAAGTGCCTTTTAATTTCATGGCTGCAATCACCATATGCAGTGATTTTGGAGCCCCCCAAAATAAAGTCTGACCCTGTTTCCACTGTTTCCCCATCTATTTCCCATGAAGTGATGGGACCAGATGCCATGATCTTAGTTTTCTGAATGTTGAGCTTTAAGCCAACTTTTTCACTCTCTACTTTCACTTTCATCAAGAGGCTTTTTAGTTCCTCTTCACTTTCTGCCATAAGGGTGGTGTCATCTGCATATCTGAGCTTACTGACATTTCTCCCAGCAATCTTGATTCCAGCTTGTGCTTCTTCCAGCCCAGCATTTATATATGCTTTAATACATGTTATTTGTTTTTCTCCTTCTGATTTACTTCACTCTGTATAATAGACCCTTAGTTCATTCACCACATTAGAACTGACTCAAATCCATTCCTTTTTATGGCTGAGTAATATTCCATTGTATGTATGTACCACAATTTCTTTATCCATTCATTTTATTGATGGACATCTAGGTTGCTTCCATGTGCTATCATTGTGAATAGTGCTGTGATGAACATTGGGGTACCTGTATCTTTTTCAATTGTGATTTTTCTCAGGCTATATGCCCAGTAGTGAGATTATTGGGTCATGTGGTAGTTTTATTCCTAGTTTTTTAAGGAATCTACATACTATTCTCCATAGTGCCTGTACCAATTTACATTCCTACCAACAGTGCGAGAGGGTTTTCTTTTCTTCACACCCTCTCCAACATTTATAGTTTGATGATAGCCCTTCTGACTGCTGTGAGGTGATACCCCATTGTAGTATTGATTTGGATTTCTCTAATAATGAGCATTGTTGAACATCTTTTTATGTGTTTAATAACCATCTGTATGTCTTCTTTGGAGAAATGTCTGCTTATGTCTTCTGCTCATTTTTTAGTTGGGTTGTTTGTTTCTCTGGTATTGATCTGTATAAGCTGCTTATATATTTTGGAGATTTTTGTCAGTTGATTCATTTTCTTTTAATTTCTCCCATTCTGAGGGTTTTCTTTTCATTTTATTTACAGTTTCCTTTGCTTTAAAAAAATCTTTTAAGTTTAATTAGACCCCATTTGTTTATTTTTGTTTTTATTTCCATTATTCTAGGAGGTGGTTCACAGAGTATCTTGCTCTGATTTATGTCAAGGAGTGTGCTGTGTATGTTATTCTCTAGGAGCTTTACAGTTTATGGCCTTATATTTAAATCTTTTAATCCATTTTGAGTTTATTTTTCTGTATAGTGTTAGGTAGGAGGTGCTCCAGTTTCTTTCTGTTACATGTAGCTGTCCAGTTTTCCCAGTACCACTTACTGAAGAGATTGTGTTTTCTTCATTGTATATTCTTGCCTCTTTTGTCAAAGTTAAGGTGCCTACAGGTGCATGAGTTTATCTCTGGCCTTTTTATTTTGTTCCCTTGGTCTGTATTTCTGTTTTTGTGCCAGTACCATCTTTGTCTGGATGACTGTAGGTTTGTAGTATAGACTGAAGTCAGAAAGGTTGATTTGATTCTTCCAGTTCCATTTTTCTTTCTGAAGATTATTTTCACTATTTGGGATCTTTTATGATTTTTTTTGCTCTAGTTCTGTGATGAATACATTGGTAGTTTGATACGGATTGTTTTGACTCTGTAGATTGCTTTTGTCATTTTCACAATATTAATTCTTCTAATCCAAGAGCATGGTATATCTTTTCATCTGTGCCATCTTCAAGTTCTTTCATCAGTGTCTCATAGTTTTCTGCATACAAATCTCTTGTCTCTTTAGTTAGGTTTATTCCTAGGTATTTGATAATTTTTGTTACAATGGTGAATGGTGAATGGGATTGTTTCCTTAATTTCTTTTTTTTTTTGATTTTTCATTGTTAGTGTATATTAATGCAAGGAATTTCTGTATATAAATTTTATATCCTGCCATTTTACTATGTCCATTGATTAGCTCTAGTAATTTTCTGGGGGCATCTTTAGGATTTTCTATGCATTTTCTAGTATCATATCATCTGCAAAGAAAGAGAGTTTTACTTCTTCTTTTCCAATCTGGATTCCTTTTATTTGTTTTCCTTAAAAACAAAAACGAAAACAAAAAACAACAACAGGAAAAAAAAAAGGGCAGAAAAATCCTGGGCTGTGAAGGGTGGAGCTTAGGTTTGGAAGGGTTTAAGCAGTGGCACAACAGCTGGAGTGAGATTTAGGTAGATTGATGAATGTAGGGAAAACCACTAGACCATTCAGGTATGTTGTAAATCAAATCACTTATGATTATACAGTGGAAGTGAGAAATAGATTTAAGGGACTAGATCTGATAGATAGAGTGCCTGATGAACTATGGATGGAGGTTTGTGACATTGTACAGGAGACAGGGATCAAGACCATCCCCATGGAAAAGAAATGCAAAAAAAGTAAAATGGCTGTCTGCGGAGGCCTTACAAAGAACTGTGAAAAGAGAGAAGTGAAAAGCAAAGGAGAAAAGGAAAGATATAAGCATCTGAATGCAGAGTTCCAAAGAATAGCAAGGAGAGATATGAAAGCCTTCTTCAGTGATCAATGCAAAGAAATAGAGGAAAACAACAGAATGGGAAAGACTAGAGATCTCTTCAAGAAAATTAGAGATACCAAGGGAACATTTCCTGCAAAGATGAGCACAATAAGGGACAGAAATGGTCTGGACCTAAGAGAAGCAGAAGATATTAAGAAGAGGTGGCAAGAATACACAGGAAAACTGTACAAAAAAGAGCTGCATGACTCAGATATTCACGATGGTGTGATCACTCACCTAGAGCCAGACATCCTGGAATGTGAAGTCAAGTGGGCCTTAGAAAGCATCACTATGAACAAAGCTAGTGGAGGTAATGGAATTCCAGTTGAGCTATTTCAAATCCTGAAAGATGATGCTGTGAAAGTGCTCCACTTAATATGCCAGCAAATTTGGAAAACTCAGCAGTGGCCACAGGACTGGAAAAGATCAGTTTTCATTCCAATCCCAATTGCACTCATCTCACACGCTAGTAAAGTAATGCTCAAAATTCTCCAAGCCAGGCTTCAGCAATACATGAACCATGAACTTCCAGATGTTCAAGCTGGTTTTAGAAAAGGCAGAAGAACCAGAGATCATATTGCCAACATCCACTGGATCATGGAAAAAGCAAGAGAGTTGCAGAAAAACATCTATTTCTGCTTTATTGACTATGCCAAAGCCTTTGACTGTGTGAATCACAATAAACTGGACAATTCTGAAAGAAATGGGAATACCAGACCACCTAACCTGCCTCTTGAGAAATCTGTATGCAGGTCAGGAAGCAACAGTTAGAACTGGACATGGAACAACAGACTGGTTCCAAATAGCAAAAGGAGTACGTCAAGGCTGTATATTGTCACCCTGCTTATTTAACTTATATGCAGAGTACATCATGAGAAATGCTGGGCTGGAAGAAGCACAAGCTGGAATCAAGATTGCCAGGAGAAATCTCAATAACCTCAGATATGCAGATGACACCACCCTTATGGCAGAAAGTGAAGAGGAACTAAAAAGCCTCTTGATGAAAGTGAAAGGGGAGAGCGAAAAAGTTGGCTTAAAGCTCTACATTCAGAAAACCAAGATCATGGCACCTGGTCCCATCACTTCATGGGAAATAGATGGGGAAACAGTGGAAACAGTGTCAGACTTGATTTTTGGGGGCCCCAAAATCACTGCAGATCATGATTGCAGCCATGAAATTAAAAGGCGCTTACTCCTTGGAAGAAAAGTTATGACCAACCTAGATAGCATATTGAAAAGCAGAGACATTACTTTGCCAACAAAGGTGTGTCTAGTCAAGGCTATGGTTTTTCCAATGGTTATGTATGGATGTGAGAGTTGGATGGTGAAGAGAGCTGAGCGTCAAAGAATTGATGCTTTTGAACTGTGGTGTTGGAGAAGACTCCTGAGAGTCCTTTGGACTGCAAGGAGACCCAACCAGTCCATTCTAAAGGAGATCAGTCCTGGGTGTTCATTGGAAGGAGTGATGCTAAAGCCGAAACTCCAATATTTTGGCCACCTCATGGGAAGAGTTGACTCATAGGAAAGGACTCTGATGCTGAGAGGGATTGGGAGCAGGAAGAAAAGGGGATGACAGAGGATGAGATGGCTGGATGGCATCACCGACTCCGTGGACATGAGTTTGAGTGAAGTCCGGGAGTTGGTGATGGACAGGGAGGCCTGATGTGCTGCAATTCATGGGGTCGCAGAGTCGGACACGACTGAGTGACTGAACTGAACTGAACTGAACTGACTGAACATCCTTTTTCAGGACCCTTGCCTCCAGAAAAGGTGCTGGGTAGGGGTGGGGACCATCCCCCGCTCCACCCAGCCAAGGAAGCCTATTCTGTGCCTCCAGTTCTGGGCTGTGGAGGATCAGGTTGGGTCACCAGGAGACTCCCTGGGCTGAGGAGGTAGGGGAACACTAGACACGTTCTTGTTCCTCCACATCCTGAGGGACGCTACCCCTTCAGGAATGGCTCCTTCTCCTCTTCCCTCCTTCTTGTGCCTGCCAGACCTATGTGGGCTGAGGGTACCCAGAGGGCTCCAGAGGGCACACGGCTTAACCTGGAGGAAGGAAAGGGTCCCAGAGAGAAGAGAGGGCCCTGGAGGGCAGGTGTGGGAGTCTTAGGGGGTGGAAGGCCTGGTCCAGAGGGCTGATGGGGCCCCTGGAGGGATGAGGGGGACCTCACAGGACTGCCCAGAGGGACTAGGAAACCAGGCCCTGGAGGGCAGAGGGCTGGGCATGGGGCCTCAGGAGGTTCCTAGGGCTGAGTGGGTAGGGGAACACCAGGCAGTTTCCTGCTCCTCAAACCCTGTGGAAGCTGCTTCCAGCCTGCCTGCCCTTTCCTTCTCCCCACTCTGTCTCATGCTTAAGGGACCTCCCTGGGTGGAGGGGGCCTTGAAGGGTGGAGGGTTCCCTGGAGGTGGATGATGCCCCACAGTGCAGAGGGTTTGGCTGAGAAGGTGGAGAGGGCTCCAGAGGTCGGAGGAAGCCCCTGAGGGCAAGGGACCAGGCCTGGGGCCCCAGGGATCTCTCTGGGGACAAGTATAAGGGAAACTTCAGGTACTTCTGCTGATGGCGTCTGAACCCCTAAGGATCCCTCCTTCTCCCTACCAAGCAAGCCTTCCTCTTTTAGTGCCTGAACTGTGCCCCCACCACCTAGGCCTCGTTGTCCCCCAGCAGCCCATCAGCCTTGACAGTCCCCTGGTCTAGACCTTCCCCACTCCTCCCTGTCTAGTACCTGATCACCCCTGGGGCTTCTCCTGTCCGCTTCATTGTGGGGAGTCTCCACCAGTGTCTGGTGAGTATCTTAGGTATGGAGAGACACAGACTCTGTGTCTTCCCTGCAAAAGTTTTTTAAAGTACCAATTAGTGACCCCAAAGTCTCAATTCAGGATCAAAGTGTCTAGTCCAAAATAACCCGAAGTCTTAACTACGTTGAATGTTAAAACTTTAGGCACAGAAACCTAAATATTTTAGGTTGCTTTCTCCATCCCTCCAGCCTCAGTAGCCCTTGTTTCTGACTTGGTCAGGGTCAGGAGCAGGTGCAAGGTGATCAGGACCGAGGGCAGAGTCTCATAGGGCCAGAACTGTATTGAGGCCGTATGGTGGCAGTGTAAAGCACCTTCTTCCTTGGTGCTTTGGGCAGCTTTTGGTAGGGCCACCTACCGAAAAGGCAGGTCCCTTGGTATAAGTGAAGCCTCTCCACTTGTCTGTCCCCATACTATCCTGCTTCATGTATGTACTATAAACTTCTCTAACATTTTTGTTTTTAAAAATTGATTGCAAAGTAAACATGTTTTTTATATAAAATTCAATAATTATAAAAATATGTAAATTAGAAAGCAGTATACCCCTCCATAATTCTGTCTCCCTAAATCAGTTATTTTTTGAAGTTGTCTCTTTGGCTATATTAAATAAAACTTTACAAAGTAACACTTTTCATTTTAATACTTGAATTGAAAATAAATTCATGTGATTCAAAATTCAAAGAGTGTAAAAGTTGTAAGTAAAAAGCTTCTTTCTACACCTAGCTTGCGATTTTTAAAAGAACCCAAGGTCAATTTGTTTAGGGAGGTGGGGTCAGTATCCCAGGGTCTTTCCTAAGCAGCCTGCACTCTGAGTTAGAATATGCAGGTTCAAATCTTGGCTCTACCTACCACCTGTTGTGTGAACTTGGAAGTGTTATTTAACCTGTCTGGGCTTCTTGTTTATTTGTAAATTGGGGATAAAAATACCACAAAGAAGCAATTTTTTCCAACATAATCCTCTTCGTTTATCAGTCTGTTAATTCAAATATTTTAATTGGGAAATTGTGAGATAAATGATATATTGGTCTATTAGTATTTTACTATGTTTAAAAACCCTATCTAATACTTAATGACTTAAAACTGACAAATATTTGTCATATTCTGTATGATGATTGAGTGATTTCTCTGGTCTCAGCCTGTTTGTTTAGACTGGGTGATCAAGGATGGCCTCATCCGTATTTCTTGAATCTTACCTGGGATGACTACAGTCTTTCTTCATTTGGTTACTCATCATCAAGGAAGCCAGCATTTTTTTTAAAAATTAATTTATTTTTTATTGAAGGATAGTTGCTTTACAGAATTTTGCTGTTTTCTGTCAAACCTCAACATGAGTCAGCCATAAGTATACATATATCCCAGCTTTTTTGCACAAGTTTGCCTGGTGGCATTGGGTTCTCAGCAGTGAGAAAGGCAAGCCCCAGTGCATGTGCCTTTTTAAGGATCTCCCATTGTGATGTTTGCTAATGTTTCACTGGCCAAAGATAATCACATGGTCAAGTCCAGATTCATGGTGGGGCAGGACAGAAACAAACTTAAGCTCTTATTAGAGAGGAACAGCAGAGTCACACTGCATACAGATCTACATTTGGGGAGGAATGTTGTGATCATTTTTATAAATAATCTACCACACACATACCTCATACATTTTAATTTAAAATATTCATTCAACTTTTGACATAGATTCAGGTCTTTTCTTTGAGTATGTTTCAGTTGCTTGAATTCTGTATTCTCTTGCTTGTGTATACTTCCTAATGAATCAGTTATGATTTCTAAGTTTTGTTTCCTTAGAACACAAGAACTTGAAGTCATTTGGAGAAATGACTGGAATGAGGAAGCCATACAGATTTTTAGAATCCTCCTCTACCCCATCTCTTAGTGTTTCTCTCACACCTAAGTCAATTGCAGCTCACTATTTTAATGACCTTTTCTGTCTTCAACAAGATTTTCAAAACACTGATTTAGTTTCCTTCAAATGACATACTTTTTAAACTCAGACTTTACAGATTTTAGTAACACTGAATTATACTGCATAGTTGTTAACAACTGGTACAACTGTTCTAAGCCATTTGGGTAGTAAGGATAACTGATTCTTGGTGACTGTACAGCTCACCTTATGGGCATCCTGGAGCAGGCCAAAACATCTATCAGTCAGGTTCCCAGAAGGGATTAAGAACCTCAGTTTAGTGGAAGTGGTTTAAGAACTTCTAATGTACCTGTCTAGTAGAGCTGTTGTGAGGATAAGCTGTGAAAATATCCTTAAAGTGCTTCAGACACTTCCTTAGCTCCTTTAAATTCTCATTAATGTTAGTTGTTCTCATCATTATCATGATTGCTTATGTTATTGTTATTATTATCACTGTTATTAAGTCCAAGGAAAGACCTTGGGATAAAGTGGAAATGGTATATGAAAGAATAAAAATGGTAGTCCCAGTACCATCAGGTAATACTAGAGGAGAGGCAGTGAAGGTGAAAAGGGATAATCAAACTAGGGAGTTAAGGAATTCCCTGGTGGTGCAGTGGGTAAGAATCTGCCTGCCAATGCAGGGGACACAGGTTTGATCCCTGGTCTGGGAAGATTCCACAGGCTGCACAGAACCACTAAGCCTGTGTGTGTGTTCCACAACTACTGAGCCCGTGTGCTGCAGCCACTGAAGCCCTTGAGCCTAGAACCTGTGCTCTACAACAAGAGAAGCTCCACATAGAAGCCCGAGTACCACACTCATTGCAACTAGAGAAAGCCTAAGTGCAGCAACGAAGATCCAGATCAGCCCAAACAAAAAACCAGGAAGCTGTGGAGATAAAAAAAAACTCATGCAAGATAACCTAGAATATTGAGCTCTGTGAAGTCAGTGATTCAGGCAAGGAGCCAGAGAAATGGATGTGTTAATTAAGAATTGTAATTTCAGTATGTTTATTTGAAGCAATATGACAAAAATGACAGAATGATCTCTATTTGTTTCCAAGGCAAGCCATTCAATATCACGGTAATCCAAGCCTATGCCCCAACCAGTAAGAAGAAGCTGAAGTTGAATGGTTCTATGAAGACCTACAAGACCTTTTAGAACTAACACCCCCAAAAGATGTCCTTTTCATTGTAGGGGACTGGAATGCAAAAGTAGGTAGTCAGGAAACACCTGGAGTAACAGGCAAATTTGGCCTTGGAATACAAAATAAAGCAGGGCAAAAGCTAATAGAGTTTTGCCAAGAAAATTCACTGGTCATAGCAAACACCCTCTTCCAACAACACAAGGGAAGACTCTACACATGGACATCACCAGATGGTCAACACCAAAATCAGATTGATTATATTCTTTGCAGCCAAAGATGGAGAAGCTCTATACAGTCAGCAAAAACAAGACCAGGAGCTGACTGTGGCCCAGATCATGAACTCCTTATTACCAAATTCAGAAATAAATTGAAGAAAGTGGGGAAAACCACTAGACCATTCAGGTATGACCTAAATCAAATCCCTTATGATTATACAATGGAAATGAGAAATAGATTTAAGGGCCTAGATCTGATAGAGTGCCTGATGAACTATGGACAGAGGTTTGTGATACTGTACAGGAGACAGGGATGAAGACCATCCCCATGGAAAAGAAACGCAAAAAAGCAAAATGGCTGTCTGAGGAGGCCTTACAAAGAGCTGTGAAAAGAAGAGAAGTGAAAAGCAAAGGAGAAAAGGCAACATAAGCATCTGAATGCAGAGTTCCAAAGAATAGAAGGAGAGATACGAAAGCCTTCCTCAGCGATCAATGCAAAGAAATAGAGGACAAGAACAGAATGGGAAAGACTAGAGATCTCTTCAAGAAAATTAGAGATACCAAGGGAACATTTCATGCAAAGATGGGCTCGATAAAGGACAGAAATGGTATGGACCTAACAGAAGCAGAAGATATTAAGGAGAGGTGGCAAGAATACACAGAAGAACTGTGCAAAAAAGAGCTTCATAACCCAGATAATCACGGTGGTGTGATCACTCACCTAGAGCCAGACATCCTGGAATGTGAAGTCAAGTGGGCCTTAGAAAGCATCACTACGAACAAAGCTAGTGGAGGTGATGGAATTCCAGTGGAGCTATTTCAAATCCTGGAAGATTATGCTGTGAAAGTGCTGCACTCAATATGCCAGAAAATTTGGAAAACTCAGCAGTGGCCACAGGACTGGAAAAAGTCAGTTTTCATTCCAATCCCAAAGAAAGGCAATACCAAAGAATGCTCAAACTACTGCACAATTGCACTCATCTCACACGCTAGTAAAGTAATGCTCAAAATTCTCCAAGCCAGGCTTCAGCAATACGTGAACCATGAACTTCCAGATGATCAAGCTGGTTTTAGAAAAGGCAGAGGAACCAGAGATCAAATTTCCAACATCTGCTGGATCATGGAAAAAGCAAGGGAGTTCCAGAAAAACATCTATTTCTGCTTTGTTGACTATGCCAAAGCCTTTGACTGTGTGGATCACAATAAACTGTGGACAATTCTGAAAGAGATGGGAATAACAGACCATATGACCTGTCTCTTGAGAAACCTGTATGCAGGTCAGGAAGCAATAGTTAGAATTGGACATGGAACAGCAGACTGGTTCCCAATAGAAAAAGGAGTACGTCAAGGCTGTATATTGTCACCCTGCTTGTTTAACCTATATGCAGAGTACATTATGAGAAACGCTGGGCTGGAAGAAGCAGAAGCTGGAATCAAGATTGCCGGGAGAAATATCAATGATCTCAGATATGCATACAATGCCACCTTTATGGCAGAAAGTGAAGAGGAACTAAAAAGTCTCTTGATGAAAGTGAAGGAGGAGAGTGAAAAAGTTGGCTTAAAGCTCAACATTCAGAAAACGAAGATCATGGCATCCGGTCCCATCACTTCATGGGAAATAGATGGGGAAACAGTGTCAGACTTTATTTTTTTGGGCTCCAAAATCACTGCAGATCATGATTGCAGCCATGAAATTAAAAGACGCTTACTCCTTGGAAGGAAAGTTATGACCAACCTAGATAGCATATTGAAAAGCAGAGACATTAATTTTCCAACAAAGGTGTGTCTAGTCAAGGCTATGGTTTTTCCAATGGTCATGTATGGATGTGAGAGTTGGATGGTGAAGAAAGCTGAGCACCGAATAATTGATGCTTTTGAACTGTGGTGTTAGAGAAGACTCTTGAGAGTCCCTTGGACTGCAAGGAGGTCCAACCAGTCCATCCTAAAGGTGATCAATCCTGGATGTTCATTGAAAGGCCTGATGTTGAGGCTGAAATCCAATACTTTGGCCACCTCATGGAGGAGTTGACTCATTGGAGAAGACCCTGATGCTGGGAGGGATTGGGGGCAGGAGGAGAAGGGGATGACAGAGGATAAGATGGCTAGATCGCATCACCAACTCGATGGACATAGGTTTGGGTAGACTCCGGGAGTTGGTGATGAACAGGGAGGCCTGGTGTGCTGTGATTCATGGGGTTGCAGAGTTGGACACAACTGAGTGACTGAACTGAACTGATTTGAAGCATGACAATTTAGAAGAAGGATTCTGGTTCACAGACTGTTTGCTTATTCCTGGGAAGCTTGTAAAAAATGCTGAAATTCTAACTTCTGAGTCTATAGTGAGGCCCGAGAAGCTGTATTAAGAAAGGCTGCAGCTCAGGTAGATTTGGATGCACGGCCAGGTTTGGGAAGCTGTGCCATGAACACATAGTGCACTGGAAGCCAAGGATCTTGGGCTGTAATCCTGTGTCCAGAGAAGACTTGCTCTGTGACATCTCTGCGACTCCCTCAGACCTCTGTTGACTGTCCAGGGAAATGAAGTGTGTGAAGTGTTTTAGTCCTTGTAGAGCCCTCTGTAGGTTGGCAGCAGGTATTCTCTGTGTTAGACACCAGCCTCAGCAATCAAGGTTCCTCTCCCTGCTCTGACCCTGCTCCATCCCTGACAGCCAAGCAAGGGACCTGACCTACATTCCCTTCCAGCTGTCAGTCCTTAACTGTGTTCTTTGCTTTGCAGACACCAAAGTACTATTTGTTTGTGTGGATTCTCATGGATATTCTTTCTGCAATTTTCATTGTTGCCATATTTTATTTTCATTGGTAAGCAAATATTTGTAATTTTATATGATTTTTCCCCCAAATAAAAATATAAATTGTTTTATGGAAATTTGAAGGAAAACAGTTACATTCGTCCCATAATCCCCGTGTGGCAAGTCCCCAGGGAGACAGGGTTTTCTCATCGGAACCTCTGATTTCTTTTTGTGCTGCCTTCACACCCCTTCTCCTGCCTCTACCTGAGACCATATTCTAAGAATAAGGACTCTCACAGGCTTCCCTGGTGGCTCAGATAGTAAACAATTTGCCTGCAATAGAGGAGACCTGGATTTGACCCCTGGGTCAGGAAGATCCTCTAGAGAAGGGAATAATTCCCTCCACTATTCTTGCTTGGAGAATTCCATGAACAGAGAAGCCTGGGGGGCTACAGTTCATGGTGTCACAAAGAGTCAGATGCCACTGAATGACTGACATAGCTAAAGCTTAATCAAAGCCTGTTACTGCAGATCCCCTGTGGATCAGTTGGGAGAGGACTGGGGTTGAAGGCTGTTCAGAACAAGTGCCTCCCCCTTCCCACCTTCCACAGGATGGTTCACAGGGTGCTGTGTAAAGAGCAACCTCACCCTCCAGGAAACCTGGGTTTTGGTCCTGGTTTTCCCCATAGTTGCTGGGTGACCCTGGGGAAATCACTGCCCCTTTCCAGGCCATAGTTTTTGTATTTGTCTGAGAAAATGACATTCAAGAATTCTTGAGGGGAAAATGCTACAAGATTCCAGAGTTCAGGGTGGGAGATGGAACATCTGGTAGAAGAATTTTTAGCTAGAGGAGACAGTTACATTCGTCCCATGGTCTTTAGATCTCATCATGCCCATTTTTTCCTCATTTGAGTTACCCTTTAAAAAGGAGGAAACTACAAACCCTCTGTTTAACATAGAATTTAACTGGATAATGTTCTTTTCTGGCCACTGCCTTGAATTGTTGCCTATTTTGGAGTAGATCCATGAGGCTCATGGATACTCTGCTTCCTTCCAGGTGGAAAGAGAGCAAACAAGAAAAATTACTCAAGAGCACCAGTATTCACACAGGTAAAGTTAGAGGCCTAGCCCACTCTCATTATCCCTACCCATTGCCTCCAGGATTCTGGGCCTGCCTTAATGTTTCTGACAAGAGTTGAAGGAGGTCTGAAATTGGGGAGTGGGGAACCACCAAGAAGTTGGGATAAATAGGTTGGGCACAGATTCTGGGGGCCCCTGGCATCAGGATTCATTGTGGACTTTTATCTTCTAAGTGTTGACACTCCTTGGAAGGTTTTGAAATTGATATTTTTTGTTCACTGGTTCATTTATTATCACATAGTTATTGAGTATCCACATTGTGCCAAGCACTGTGAGAGAGACTAAAGTTGTCTATGGAGGGTGGATCAAGAGACGAAAGGACTGGCCCACAGAGAGTGGTGAGGAAGTAGGCAAAGGCATAGCAATTGATACCTTTGGGCCAAATGCCTAGGTATAAGACAGTGAGGCTGCCATGCTCATCAGGGCTGTGTGCTGTAGGTGACTTTAGTTGTGATATGTATGTTGGACGGTGGAGGGAGAAAATTATGGAGGGGGCATGCTGAAAAGAACATAGGCTTTGCATAGAAGCAATCAGGAGATGGCAAATGAGTTTCAAACAAGGCAGCAATATGCTTAGACTTCTGTGTAAAAGGATAGAATAGCAGAATAACTTATTCAGCAGAACAACTCAAATGAAAGGAAATTAAATGAAATAAATGAAAAGAAATGGATTTTCATTCTGTGAAACTGAAGGTTTAAGCCATATTCACTCAGATCTCTTAAGGGAAAGGGACTGAGAGATCTCAAGTAACTCTGAGTTCTGTGGATTTTTGGATCACTCTGCTAGCTGGTAAGAAGTCTGAAGGCCATGTTCCAGTTCCCTTATGATTTTTAGTAGTTATATTAGTACACTAGGGCTGTGAAGACAAAATACCACAGGAGTAGAAGGGGACGACAGAGAATGAGATGGCTAGAAGTCATCACTGACTCGATGGGTGAGAGTCTGAGTGAACTCTGGAAGTTGGTGATGGACAGGGAGGCCTGGCGTGCTGCGATTCATGGGGTTGCAAAGAGTTGGACACGACTGAGTGGCTGAACTGAACTGAACTGAACTGAGGGGGCTTAAATAACAGAAGTTGATTCTTCTCATAGTTCTGGATGCTAGAGGTGAAAGATCAATGTATCAACACGTTTGGTTTCTTCTGAAGCCTCTTTCTTTGGTTGCAGATAGCCACTTTCTTGCTGTGTCCTCACACAGCCTTTCTTCTGTGCACACACTTTTACCCACCACTGCCCAGTGTGTCTCTGTGTGTTCAAATTTTTTCTACTCTAGTCAGATTGAATTGGGGCCCACCCCATTGGCCTCGTTTTAGCTATCTCTTCAAAGGCCCAGTTTCCATATATTTTCAGGTACTGGAGATTATGGCTTCAACATATCAATGTGGGGTACAAAACTCAGCCTGTAACAATAATCCAGTGAAGAAATGAACAGAATATGGAATAGCTGAGGAATGCATGAATGAGAGAAGTTTTCAAGGAAAACTCTAAGATCTGTTTAAATTGGGATAAAAGACATGTCTAAAATGCCTTAGAAAAGTGCAGTTAACTTGACCTCAGCTTCACACCATGTTGAAATTATGATAAGGAAATAAGGTAAATAAGAAATAAATTGAAAAATTTCCTGTTTTTTATAGTGGTTCCAATTGCCCATTTAGAGAAACCAGTTTTTTTTTTTTAAATCTACATAAATGTGTTGAAAAGCTGTTTGAGTACCTCCAAGAGACACTTCTAGGGGCTCACCCCAACTCCTAGAAGGGGTGGGGCCGAGTTCAGAATCAGAAAATGTACAAAGATGACCAAAAAGAAGCCAGAACCACAGCCCAGATTCATTTAGGTTGAGGAGAACAGAGCTTTGAACACTTAAGCATAATTCACATCTTGTACCATGACCACCTCTGAGATGGGCATATACTGCTGCACCTAATGCTGCCTCCAGACGGCTTTCATCACCTCCCTAGCTTTAGGATACATTTTTCAGCCCTTTAAAGAAGTTCATCCTTTGTCTTTTGTCTCATATAGTTTCTTATGAAAAGTCTTATAAAAACATCTTCCATTTAAAAAAATCATTGTTCATCTACTGGTAATATGTCCTTTTTCTCTGGCTGCTTTTTAAGGTTGCTTCGTTTATTATTGGGTTTCAGTAATTTTATTATAGTTTATTTTGTTGTGTTTAAGTGTGTATATGAGTGAGTGTGTGTGTGTGTGTTCATCCTGCTTAGAGTTTTCAGAGATCCTTAGATCAGAGTATAGTTTTTTTCACTCTTTGATTTTCAGAATTTTTTTGCCTCTATCTTCTTTCTTAGTTTCCTGTAAGTTAGCAAAACTGTTCATTTTTATTTTTAGCCTGTTTAATGTCTGTGCTTCATTTGGATAGATTATATTTCTGTATATATTAGGTTTTTATTGATGCAGAACAAATTACCACAAATTTGGTAGCTCAGTACAACACAAATTTATCATCTCAGAGTTTGTGTGGGTCAGGAGTTTAAGCATGTGTTTGTCTGGTCCTCTTCATAGAGTCTCACCAGGCTAACATTGAAGTGTTCACCTCGGCAGCAATCTCATCTGAGACTTAGATTCTACTTGCAAGATCACTGGTTATTGACTGATTTAGTTCCTTAAAGTTGTTGGACTAAAGTGCTCCTGTTTTCATGATTACTGTTGACTGGGTTTTGATTTGAGTTTAGAAACCGTATCCAGTCCTCATCCTTTTGTCCTCTCAAAATGTGGCAGATTTTTCTTCAATGCCAGCAGGAGAATATCTCTTTAGAGTAGGTGAATTCAGAGAAAAAAGGACAAAAGAAGGAAAAATAACATATGAAACAATTAGGAGACAGGTTGAAACATGGTCATCATTAATTCAACTACTTTGTTAATCATTAAATATCAATGAAACAAATACTCAAAAGTAGAGACTTCATGTAAGATAGGAAGAAAGCAAGACCCAACCATATGCTGTCTACAAAACAAATGTTTCAAATACAAATGTTCAAATAGATTACAGAGTGAAAGGATGGGACAGTGATATGCCGTGCAAACAATAAATATAAAAAATATTTTCTGAAAAAATAAACTTTAAAACATGGAAAATTAGTGGAAACAAAGATTTAATAATGATGAAAATGTCAGTATATCAGGGAAGACATTGTAGTTATAACTGTTTTCAGTTAGTAAAAGAGTTTCCGAACATGTTAGTCAGCAACTGAAAGAGAGATCATAGTTGGCAATTTTAATATTTTTCACTTAGTACTTAAAATACCAATTAAACACAAAAAATAAAACAAGAATAAATACAGAAGTCTGAACACTTTCAGCCACTTTGACCTAATTGGCATATAACATTTTACCCAAGAACTACAGAATCTACAGTATTTTCAAGTGTACCTGGCATGTTTCTTCAAATAGAGTACATGACAATCCTTTCAACAGCCTGGGAGAGAGAGCTGATTTACCTAATTCAGAGAAAGAAACAAAAAAGGAAAATGAGGAGGCAGAGGAATATAGTCCAATCAAATGAACAAGACAGAAACCTCAGAAAAACAACTAAATGAAACTGAGATAAGCAGTCCACCTGATGGGCTTCAGTATAATGATCATAAATACGTTCATCAAACTCAGGAAAGGATAAACATAGTGAGAACTTTAACAGTGAGATAGAAAATATAGTACCAAAGAGAAGTTATGACTAAACTGAAAAATACACTAGAGGTGCTCAACAGCAGAGTAGATGAGGTGGAAAAACGAATGAGTGAGCTAAAGATAAAATGGTGGGACTCCCTCAGACAGAGAGCAAAATGAAGAATTTTCAAAAGTGAAGATATCATATGTTGTCTTTAGGACAACATTGTGTGGAATAACTTTTGCATTATATGGGTCACAGAAGGGGAAGAAAGAAAGGAACAGAAAAATTATTTTAAGAAATAGTGACTAAAAAATTTCCTAATCTGGGGAAGCAAACAGACCTCTGGGTCCAGGAAGCCCAAAGAGCTATGAATAAGAAGAACCCAAAGAAACACACACATAAGACACATTGCAACTAAAATGGTAGAAGTTAAGAATAAAAAGAATCCTTAAAGCAACAAGAGAAAAAAAAGTAACTCTGGATAATAAAGGAGTGTCATGATATACTCAAAGTGCTGAAAGGAAAAAACTTCCCATCACAGACTCTGCATAGCTAGTTTAACATTCAGAATTAAGGAGAGATTAAGGGTTTTTAGGATAAACAAAAGCTAAAGAAGTTTATTGCCACTATACTTGTTCTGCGTGAAATATTAAAGGGATTTCTCTAAACTGAAAAGAAATGACACTAAATGATAATAAGAAAACATGCAGTAATTAAAGTCTCACTGGAAAATATACATATATAATAAAGGCAGGGGTTCAATCACTTATAAGGCAAGCATTAAGATTAAAAGACAAAAGTAGTAAAAATGATGTAAAGTTTCAGTAATTAAGAAATGTGTAAAATAAAAAGATGTAGAAAGTGTCATCAATAGATGAATTTCAGAAGACTGAAATCTTACAGAATATATTCCATGACCACAGCAAAATTAAACTAGAGACAAACATTAATATGACATCCATAAATACCTCTAGATTCCAGAAATTAGTGTATTTCTTAACACTGAGTATTAAAAAAAATAAACCATAAAGGAGGTTGATTGGAAAAGAAGTAAAACTCTCACTGTTTGCAGATGACATGATCCTCTACATAAAAAACCCTAAAGACTCCACCAGAAAATTATTAGAGCTAATCAGTGAATATAGTAAAGTTGCAGGATATAAAATCAACACACAAAACCCCTTGGATTCCTATACACTAACAATGAGAAAACAGAAAGAGAAATTAAGGAAACAGTTCCAGTCACCATTGCAACAAAAAGAATAAAATATTTAGGAATATATCTACCTAAAGAAACAAAAGACCTATATATAGAAAACTATAAAACACTGATGAAGGAAATCAAAGAGGACACAAATAGATGGAGAAATATACCATGTTCATGGATTGAAAGAATCAATATAGTGAAAATGAGTATATTACCCAAAGCAATCTATAGATTCAATGCAATCCCTATCAAGCTACCAACAGTATTTTTCACAGAACTAGAACAAATAATTTCACAATTTGTATGGGAATACAAAAAACCTTGAATAGCCAAAGCAATCTTGAGAAAGAGAATGGAACTGAAGGAATCAACCTGCCTGACTTCAGGCTCTACTACAAAGCCACAGTCATCAAGACAGTATGGTACTGGCACAAAGACAGAAAATAGATCAATGGAACAAAATAGAAAGCCCAGAGATAAATCCATGCCCCTATGGACACTTTATCTTTGACAAAGAAGGCAAGAATATACAATGGAGAAAAGACAATCTCTTTAACAAGTGGTGCTGGGACAACTAGTCAACTACTTGTAGAAGAATGAAACTAGAACACTTTCTAATAACATACAGAAAAATAAACTCAAAATGGATTAAAGATCTAAACGTAAGACCAGAAACTATAAAATTCCTAGAGGAGAAAATAGGCAAAACACCCTCTGACATAAATCACAGCAGGATCCTCTATGACCCATCTCCCAGAGTAATGGAAATAAAAGCAAAAATAAACAAATGGGACCTAATTAAACTTAAAAGGTTTTGCACAATGAAGGAAACTATAAGCATGGTGAAAAGACAGCCTTCACACAATGGGAGAAAATAATAGCAAACGAAGCAACAGACAAAGAATTAATACAAGAATTAAATCAAAAATATACAAGCAACTCCTGCAGCTCAATTCTAGAAAAATAAACGACCCAATTAAAAAATGGGCCAAAGAACTAAACAGACATTTCTCCAAAGAAGACATACAGATGGCTAACAAACACATGAAAAGATGTTCAACATCACTCATTTTCAGAGAAATGCAAATCAAAACCACAGTGAGGTACCATTTCACGCCAGTCAGAATGGCTGTGATCCAAAAGTCTCCAAGCAATAAGTGTGGGAGAGGGTATGGAGAAAAGGGAACCCTCTTACACTGTTGGTGGGAATGCAAACTAGTAATACAGCCACTATGGAGAACAGTGTGGAGATTCCTTAAAAAACTGGAAAGAACTGCCTTATGACCCAGCAATCCCACTGCTGGGCATACACACCGAGGAAACCAGAATTGAAAGAGACGTGTACCCCAGTGTTCATCACAGCACTGTTTATAATAGCCAGGACATGGAAACAACCTCGATGTCCATCAGCAGACTAATGGAAAAGAAAGCTGTGGTACATATACACAATAGAGTATTACTCAGCCATTAAAAAGAATACATTTGAATCAGTTCTAATGAGGTAGATGAAACTGGAGCCTATTATACAGAGTGAAGTAAACCAGAAAGAAAAACACCAATACAGTATACTAATGCATATATATGGAATTTAGAAAGATGGTAACAATAACCCTGTATGCGAGACAGCAAAAGAGACACAGATGTATAGAACAGTCTTTTGGACTCTGAGGGAGAAGGCGAGGGTGGGGTGATTTGAGAGAATAGCATTGAAACATGTATATTATCATATGTGAAACAGACCGCCAGTCCAAGTTCATTGCATGAGACAGGGTGCTCAGGGCTGGTGTACTTGGATGACCCAGAGGGATAGTATGGGGAGGGAGATGTGAGGGGCTTCAGGATGAGGAACACACGTACACCCGTGGCGGATTCATGTCAATGTATGGCAAAACCACCTCAATTTTTTAAAGTAGGTAGCCTCCAATTAAAATAAATAAAATTTTAAAAAAGGAGGTTGGAAAATACTTTAAAGGATAATGCATGTACAGTAGCAAAAGTTTTGTCGTATAGCTAAAGCAGGCCTTACAGGGAGATTTCTAAGTTTAAATCTTAGAAGAAAGATTAGTTGAGTATTCATTGTTTCTACCTTAAAAATCTAGAAAAAAAGTAAATATTGTCCAAGTAAAAGGAGATAATAAAGACAGCAAGAATCAAAGACATAGAAAAAACACAAACAGAGAAAATAAAAAGTTTGTTCTTGAGAAGATTAATAAAATTTATAAACTTGTAGTAAGATGAGAGAGAGATTGCCAGTATGATATATGATGGAGAAAAAGCATTTGACAAAATTCAACATCATTCATGATAAAAACTCTTACCAAAGTAGGTATAGAGGAAATATATCTCAAGATAATAAAAGCCATTTATGACAAGCCTGCAGCCAACACAATACTCAGTGGTGAAAGCTTAAAGCCTTCCTTCTAAAATCTAGAACAAGACAAGGATGTCCACTCTCAACACTTCTATTCAATATACTATTGAAAGTCCTAGCCACAGCAGTTAGATAAGAAAGAGAAAAATAAGTTTCTAAATTGGAAGAGGTAGAATGGTCATTTTACTATGATATGATACTATATATAGAAAACCCTAAAGATTCCATATAAAAACTACTAGAACTGATAAATGAATCCAACAAGGTGGCAGAATATAGGATTAACATACAGTAATCTGTTGCATTAATTTAAAACTTAACAATGAAATATGAGAAAAGGAAAGTAAAAAAACAATATCTTTTAAAATTGTATAAAAAATACTTAGGAATAAACCTGACTGAGGAGGTGAAAGGCTTATATGCTGACAACTATAAGGCACTGATAAAATTGAAAGTGATTCAAAAAATGGGAAGATATCCTAAGCTCTTGGATTGGAAAAATTAATATTGTTCAAATGGCAATACTCCCCAAAGCAGTTTACAGATTTAATGTGATTCTTATCAAATTACCCATGAAGTTTTTCACAGAACTAAAATAATTCTAAAATTTGTATGGATCAATAAAAGACTCAAAATCACCAAAGCAATCCTGAGGAAAAGGAACAAATCCTGGGAGGACATAACCCTCCCAGATGTTGTACAACACTATAAGTCTGTAGTAATCAGAACATCATGGTAATGGCATAAAAACAAACATATAGATCAATGGCACAGAATAGAGAGCTCAGAAATAAATCCATACACCTAAGAGGTAACAGTATACAATGGAGAAAAGACAGTCTTTTCAGTAAGTGGTGTTGGAAAAGCTGGACAGCCACATGCAAATCAATAAGGTTAGAACACACCCTTTTCACCATACACAAAAATAAACCCAAAATAACTTAAAGATTTAAACATTTTAAGACATAATACCATAAAAGTCTTAGAAGAGAATATAGGCAAAACATTCTCTGACATAAATCATACCAATATTTTCTTATGTTAGTCTTTCAAGGGAAAGACGTAAAAGTAAAAATAAACAAATGGGACCTAATCAAACTCATAAGTTTTTCTATAGCAAAGGAAACCATAAACAAAGTGAAAAGACAACCTACAGACTGCAAAATATGCAACTAAAAAGGGCTTAATTTTCAAAATACACAAATAGCACATACAACTCAATAACAACAACAACAAAAAACAATTCAAGTGAAAAAGGGACAGAAGACCTAAATAGACATTTTTTCCAAAGAAGACATACAGATGGCCAATAGACACATGAAAAGATGCTCAGTATCACTTAATTATTAGAGAAATGGAAATCAAAGCTACAATGAGGTATCACCTCAAACCCGTCAGATTGGCCATTATTAAAAAGTACAACTAATAGATGCCAGAGAGGGTGTCAAGAAAAGGAAACCCTCCTACATGGGTGGTAAGAAAGTAAATTGATGCACCCAGTATGAAAAACAGTATGGAGGTTCCTTAGAAAAATATAAGAGTTGCCGTGTGATTTAGTAATCCTTCCCCTGGGAATATGGACAACATTCTAAATTGAAAAGATACATGCACCCCAGTGTTTATGGCAGGACTATTTACAATAGCCAAGACATAGAAGCAACTTAAATGTCCATTGATAGGTGAATGGATGAAAATGTGATTTATAATGGAATACTACTCAGCCATGAAAAAGAAATGAAATAATATTTGCAACAAAATGGATGGACCTAGAGATGATCATACTAAGTCAGAAAGAAAAAGACAAACACCATAAGATACCACTTATATATGGAATCTAAAATGTGAAACAAATGAACTTCTATATGAAACAGAAACAGACTCAGAGACATAGAAAACAAAATTATGGTTACCGAAAGGGAAAGGAAGGGATCGGGGAAGGATAAATTAGAAATTTAGCAGATTAGCAGATACAAACTACTACAACAAGATCCTACTGTATAGCACAGGGAACTGTTATTTCCTTTGATAAACTTTAATGGAAAATAATTTGAAAAGAATACATATATATGTATATATGCATAACTGAATCACTTTGCTGTATACCAGAAACTAATACAACATTGTGAATCAACTATACTTCAATTTTAAGAAATAGTAAAGCAATAATACCAGCTCTTACCGCTTTCTTCTATTTGGCCTTGCACTGGATATCCTAGCCAGTTCAGTAAAGTAATAATAGGCATAAAGGAAGAAATAAAAGTCCTTAATTAGCATTTATTATTATATGGAAAATTCTAAGGAGTCAACTGAAAAACCCTACTAGAACTAAAAAGTGAATTAAGCAATGTCTCGAACTCTAGCACCTTGATGAATTGAAGACCATAGGAAAGTCTGGGTAGGGAGAGAAATAATGGAAAAAAATCTGAGATGATAATTGAGGGGCTGACATTTTAAAGATGACTAGAATTTTACCATGTGACTGGCAAATATTGGAGAAGTGACATTTGCGGAATCTGTGTTTTTGTCTTTTCTATCCCATAGAATCTCTGAGCACAAGCCTTCGAACAGGAAAAAGTAAGAATCAAGGACCTTCATGTATATCCATAGTTCCTGTCTCCCGAGTTACAGAAATTCCTTGGACTCACGCAGCCCTCTCCCCAGCTTTAACCAAGAATGTAAGGAAATACCCAGACTCTAGCTGTGTTTCAGTAGTCCCCATGAAGAAAGCCAGCAAATCAGAGCCAGTCTGCAAAACCATCAAGACACCAGTGCCTGGCAAGGATAACATTAGACAACTGGTCCCCACCTTGAAGGCCTCTGAATCCATCCAAGCACCCATCCAGGAGTCTGCCAGAGAGGCCATCTTCCAATCTTCATCAGCCGTGAAGGCAAATGGAACATTTTCCTCCATAGATGTCTCTCATCCTCAGAAGCAAACTGAAAGACCCCCCAATACTGAATCTTCCGAGGAATCCCTTCCTGTTTTCATCACATCCAGCCCATCCTCCTCCTCCTAAGCCTATCTGCAAAGAATTAACCACAACTTGCACCCTTCTTCCTCTTCTTCTCTGTGCCTGAGGATGGTGACAGTGGAGAGTGGTCAGGCAATGAGTGCAGAAGAGCTGTTGAGGCTCTCAGGAAAACCATTCTGGTCTAGCCTTTCTCTAAAGAGTACATATCAAGGGGACAAACAAGGGAAAAATAGTTGTAATCTTGGAGCTGGTGCTGGTGGTTCTCTGGGTATTAGGTTTTATCTCATCTGTAGTGAACAGCAGCATGTAAATAAAGGCAACTCTCAGGAACTCAGAAGGCAAATGGTGTATTCTTTGGACCTCTCTGTAATAATTCAGGCTGACAAAGACTAGAGGATAAGTGCCAAAGTGATGCCATCCTGAGAATGAGAGGTGGCATAAGCATGAGTTGGGGGCAAAGATCTCATCCCACACATGCATTCTGTCATCTGGTGTGAAGTGGGGTGCTTTATAATACCTTGTTCACTGATTCCCCAGTGAGGTGATGGGCATAATACCATACCAACACAGTGACTCTAGGTCTTGAGTCATCAGAGCCACAGCAAGTGTCTACAGCTTTATCAACCTGAAGAATCTGAAAACAGAAATGCCTGGGATATACCAAGTGAAAGAAGTGGTGCAATGAGAAAAAAATGGAGTATTTTAAAATACATTACTAGTCAAACACAGGCATAAGAACCTTGTCTTCTTGACTGACTCTAAGAGTAGGATATTGCCACTCCTTCAGATAAGATTTAATCTAGTATACATACTCTAGTCAAGATTATTACATCAAGATTATCATGTTATTATCAAGTCAAGATAAATTATTTATATGAAAGTGAAAGTGAAGTCGCTCAGTTGGGCTCTTTGTGACCCCGACCCCGTGGACTGTAGCCCACCAGGCTCCTCCATCCATGGGATTCTCCAGGCAAGGGTACTGGAGTGGGTTGCCATTTCCTTCTCCAGGGAATCTTCCCAACCCAGGGATTGAACCCAGGTCTCCTGCATTGCAGGCAGATGCTTTAACCTCTGAGCCACCAGGGAAGCCCAGTTATATAAAATTGAATAAGATAAAGTGGAAGATCTATCACCAGACGAATAATTAATTGTCAAATGAACTCATTCCAACAATAATAGTTCTTGAAATCCAGAAAAAAAAAAGTGACATGTTTGGGGATTGGAAGAAGCCTGGGAAGAATTAGAACTGGAATTTGAAGATTGGTATGATTTGGAAAAGGAGAGGAACAGAGAGTGCACATTAAGTAGACTAGACATTAGTGAAATAAAATTTTAATAATATTTTTGTTGGTTTTTAAGAAACTTGTGATAAAATATATTTACATAACAAAATTAATTACCATTTTTAAGTATATGACTCAGTGGCATTAAGCACATTCACATTGCTGTGTTGTGTAACCATGGGACTTTTTCTTTTAGCTTTCTTTTGGTTTCCATTTGCATAGAATTTCTTTTTCCATCTCTTCACTTTCAGGCTGTGAATGTCCTTAAAGTTGAAGTGAGCATCTCTTATAGGCAGCATATAGTTAGGTCTTGTTTCTTTATTTATTCAGCCACTCTGTCTTTTTAGAAAATTTAGTTACATTTAAAGCAATTTTTGATAGGTATGTGCTTTTCTCATTTATGCTAGTTCTGTTCCTTTCTTCTGTCTTTGTGGTTTGATGATTTTCTGTAGTGGCATGTTTAGATCCCTATCTCTTTATCTTTTGTGTCTAGTACAGGTTTTTGCCTTGTGATTACCATGAGGTTAAATAAAACGTATTTTTAACAGTTTATTTTAAGTTGATAATAATTTCAAATTGAACATTTTAAAGCTAAAGCTCTGTTTTTACTGTACCCCCAGTGATCTATGTTTTTATTTATTTATTTATTTATATTTTATTTTACTTTACAAGTATTGGTTTTGTCATACATTGACATGAATCTGCCACAGGTGTACATGAGTTCCCAATCCTGAACCCCTCTCCCATCTCTCTCCCTATATCATCTCTCTGGGTCATCCCAGTGCACCAGCCCCAAGCATCCTGTATCCTGTATTGAACCTAGACTGGCGATTCGTTTCTTACATGGTAGTATACATGTTTCAGTGCCATTCTCCGAAATCATCCCACCCTCTCCCTCTCCCACAGAGTCAAAAAGTCTGTTCTATACATCTGTGCCTCTTTTGCTGTCTCGCATACAGGGTTATCATTACCATCTTTCTAAATTCCATATATATGTGTTAGTATACTGTATTGGTGTTTTTCTTTGTGGCTTACTTCACTCTGTATAATCGGCTCCAGTTTCACCCACCTCATAGAACTGATTCAAATGTATTCTTTTTGATGGCTGAGTAATACTCTATTGTGTATATGTACCACAGCTTTCTTATCCATTCGTCTGCTGATGGACATCTAGGTTGCTTCCATATCCTGGCTATTATAAACAGTGCTGTGATGAACATTGGGGTACACGTGTCTCTTTCAATTCTGGTTTCCTTAGTGTGTATGCCCAGCAGTGGGATTGCTGGGTCATAATGATCTATGTTTTTGATGTCACAATTTACCTATTGTGAATCCATTAGCAAATGTTGCAGTTATTTTTTACTACTTTTGTCTGTTATCCTTCATACTAGAGATATAAGTGATTAACATATCACCATTACAACATTAGATTATTTTCAGATTTAACCATGTACTTACCTTTACTAGTGAGATTTACATTTTATATTTTATATATTTTCAATATTTAAAATGATGTAAAATATTTTACATTAAATATTTCATATATTTTCCTGTTACTAGTTCGTGCCCTTTTGCTTCAGCCTAAGGAAGTCCCTTTAACAGCTCTTGTAATGCCAGTCAGGTGGTGCTGAATTCTTTCCTCTTTCAGCTCTTGCTTGTCTGAAAACCCTTTAACTCTTTCAATAATGAAGGATTCCTCTAATGGGTAGAGTGTTCTTTGTCAGTAGTTTTTTCCCCCAGCACTTTGAATATATTGTGCCACTCCCTTTTAACCTACAAAGTTTCTGGTGAGAAATCTGCGGATTGCCTTTTGGGGATTCCCTTTTACATAACAAGTTGTTTTCTCTCGCTGATTGTAAGATTCTCTTCTTGTCTTTAATGCTTGATAATTAATTATAGTACATCTTGCTTGGTGTCTCTTTACATTCATCTTATTTGGACCTCTCTGGACTTTCTAGATCTAAATGTTTCCTTCTCTAGGTTAGGGATGTTTTCAGCTATCATTTTTTTAAAGAAGTTTTGTTTCTTTCATGCTCTCTTCTACCTCTGGAATCTCTACAATGTGCATATTGTTGCTCTTGATATGGGCCAATAAATCCATTAAACTATTTTTACTATTTTTGATTCTTTTTGTTTCTCTGGTTGGGTAAATTCTACTGTTCCATCTTCAAGTTCATTGATCATTTCTTCTGGCTCGTCAAGTCTGTTGTTGCACCTCTCTATTGAATTTTTCAGTTTAGTTATTGTATTTCTCTACTCTGTGATTTGTTTGGTGCTTTCTTATATTTTGTATTTCTTTGTTAAAATTCTCATTTTATTTATGCCTTGTTCTCCTGGTGATCATCTTTAGGACCATTATTTTGAACTCTTTATCAGATAAATCACTTATCTCCTTTTCATTAAGGTCATGTTCTTTCATTTGGAAGATATTCCTCTATTTATTCTTTTCCCTTGACTCTGTGTTGGTTTCTATGCATTAGATAAAACAGCTACCTCTCGCAGTCTTGAAGGAGTGGTATGGTGTAGGAACTGAACCTTATCCACCAACCCTGCCCTAGCTTACACATTTGTAGTTGGCAGCAATGTCTGCTTGGTTCATAGTGGCCCCAGAAGATGAGAGAGTTCCAAGTACTCTCAGTATTCCAAAGGGGAGGATCTTAGCACTTTCATACAGGCTGATTAGAAGCCAGACCCTCAGGTAACAACTTTTAAAAGTATGCAAATATACCACTTTCAGGGGAAGATGGGAGATGCATATTTCTGTCTTTTCCCTTTGCACTGAGCCCTAGAGGGACTGATTGTTGTGAACTGTTTCTTTCTTAGCTACCATCCCATTGAATCTATGAACAAAAGCCTTCCTGGCCACCAGAGCAAGGCTGTGGGATATATACTCTGGGTGGCAGCCACGAAAGGCTGGGCACTTTACGCACAAGCTCTTTTCTTGAAGAAACCTGTGATGTGGGGCAGGGCAGAGGGAAAGAGTAATGATAGCAATCACTGATCTCCCTGTTATCTGGAGAGGATTACAGGCCCCTCCCCTTCATGGATCACAGTCTTATCATGGAGAAGTGGCTTGTGTAACTCAGTGAAGCTAAGAGCCATGATGGGCAGGGCCTCCCAAGATAGATGGGTCATAGTGAAGAATTCTGACAAAACATGGTCCACTGGAGGAGGAAATGGCAATCCACTCTAGTATTCTTGCTGTGACAACCCTATGAACTGTATCAAAAGGCAAAACAATGTGACACCAGAAAATGAACCCCCCAGATCAGAAGGTGTCCAAAATGTTACTGGAATAGAGTGGAGGGCAATTACTAATAGCTCCAGAAAGAGTAAAGTGGCTGGGCCAAAGCAGAAAGGACACTCAGTTGCGGATGTAGTAAAAGTAAAGTCTTAACGCTATAAAAGACAATATTGCATAGGACTTGGAATGTCCAGTCCATCAGTTCAGTTCAGTTCAGTCACTCAGTCGTGTCCGACTCTTTGCGACCCCATGAATTGTAGCACGCCAGGCCTCCCTGTCCATCACCAACTCCCGGAGTTCACTCAGACTCATGTCCATCGAGTCCGTGATGCCATCCAACCGTCTCATCCTCTGTCATCCCCTTCTCCTCCTGCCCCCAATCCCTCCCAGCATCAAAGTCTTTTCCAGTGAGTCAACTCCTCACATGAGGTGGCCAAAGAACTGGAGTTTCAGCTTTAATATCATTCCTTCCAAAGAAATTCCAGGGTTGATCTCCTTCAGAATGGACTGGTTGGATCTCCTTGCAGTCCAAGGGACTCTCAAGAGTCTTCTCCAACACCACAGGTCAAAAGCATCAATTCTCCAGCACTCAGATTTCTTTATAGTCCAGCTCTCACATCCACACATGACTATAGGAAAAACCATAGCCTTGACTAGATGGACCTTTGTTGGCAAAGTGATGTCTCTGCTTTTTAATATGCTGTCTAGGTTGGTCATATATTTTCTTCCAAGGAGCAAGCATCTTTTCATTTCATGGCTACAGTCACCATCTGCAGTGATTTTGGAGCCCCCCAAATAGTCTGTCACTGTTTCCACTGTTTCCCTGTGTATTTGCCATGACATGTTGGGACTGGATACCATGATCTTAGTTTTCTGAATGTTGAGTTTTAAGCCAACTTTTTCACTCTCCTTTTTCACTTTCATCAAGAGGCTCTTTAGTTCTTCACCTTCTGCCATAAAGGTGGTGTTGTCTGCATATCTGAGGTTATTGATACTTCTCCGAGCAATCTTGATTCCAGCTTGTGCTTCATCCAGCCCAGTGTTTCTCATGATGTACTCTGCATATAAGTTAAATAAGCAGGGTGACAATACACAGCCTTGATATATTCCTTTCCCAATTTGGAACCAGTCTGTTTCCCCATGTCCAGTTCTAACTGTTGCCTCTTGACCTGCATTACAGATATCTCAGGAGGCAGGTCAGGTGGTCTGGTATTCCCATCTCTTGAAGAATTGTCCACAGTTTGTGGTGATCCACACAGTCAAAGGCTTTGGCATACTCAATAAAGCAGAAATAGATATTTTTCTGGAATTCTCTTGCTATTTTGATGATCCAGTGGATGTTGGCAATTTGATCTCTGGTTCCTCTGCCTTTTCTAAAACCAGCTTGAACATCTGGAAGTTCTTGGTTCACGTACTGTTGAAGCCTGGCTTGGAGAATTTTGAGCATTACTTTACTAGCATGTGAGATGAGTGCAATTGCGCAGTAGTTTGAGCATTCGTTGCCATTGCCTTTCTTTGGGATTGGAATGAAAACTGACCTTTTCCAGCCCTGTGGCCACAGCTGAGTTTTCCAGGTTTGCTGGCATATTGAGTGCAGCACTTTCATAGAATCATCTTTTAGGATTTGAAATAGCTCAACTGGAATTCCTTCACCTCCACTAGCTTTGTTTAGTGATGCTTCCTAAAGCCCACTTGACTTCCCATTCCAAGATGTCTGGCTCTAGGTGAGTGATCACACCATCATGATTATCTAGGACGAAGATCTTTTTTGTATAGTTCTGTGTATTCTTGCTACCTGTTCTTAATATCTTCTGCTTCTGTTAGGTCCATACCATTTCTGTCCTTTATTGTGCCCATCTTTGCAAGAAATGTTCCCTTGGTATTTCTAATTTCCTTGAAGAGATCTCTAGTCTTTCCCATTCTATTATTTTCCTCTATTGCTTTGCATTGATCCCTGAGGAAGGCTTTCTATCTCTCCTTGCTATTGTTTGGAACTCTGCATTCAAATGGGTATATCTTTCCTTTTCTCCTTTGCTTTTCACTTTTCTTCTTTTCATATCTCTTTGTAAGGCCTCCTTAGACAGCCATTTTGATTTTTTTGCATTTCTTTTTCTTGGGGATGGTCTAGATCCCTATCTTCTGTACAATGTCATGAACCTCGAACCTCTGCCCGTAGTTCTTCAGACACTCTGGCTACAGGACTGGAAAAGGTCAGTTTTCATTCCAGTCCCAAAGAAGGGCAGTGCCAAAGAGTGTTCACTACGGTACACTATGGTAATGCTGCTATACACAAATATCTATTCACGTCCTTGCTTTTACTTCTTTTGAGTGTATTTTTTTGAGTGTTTCATTGTGAAGATTTTCCCCTATGGTTTCTTCTAAGAGTTTTACAGTTTAGCACATACCTTGAGGTCTTTGATCCATTTTGAGTTCATTTTTGTATGTGGTATAAATTAAAGATCCAACTCTTCTTTTGCATGTGGATATCCAGCTTTTATAGAATGGTCTTAGTACTTTCGTCTAAAATAAATTGACCATGTTTCTGGATGCTCTCTCCTATTCCATTGGTGTATATGTCTGTATTTATGCCAGTATCAGAGTGTTCTGATTACTGGTGTTTTGTGGTAAGTTTCAAAATCTGGAAGTATGTAAGTCCTCCAAATTTGTTCTTCTTTTTCAAGATTGTTTGCCTTTCCAGCTTCTGTTGCAATTTGTATGAATTTTAATATTAAAAAATACCATGAGGAACTTGATAGAGATTGCATTGAATCTGTAAAGTACTTTGGGTAGTACTTCCTCTCAACAATATTAAATCTTCTAATCCATGAGCATGAGGTATATTTCCGTATTTTAAATATCTTCTTTAATTATTTTCAGCAGTATTTTTTTTGCTATTTTTCAGTGTTCAGTACTTTCACTTCTTTTGGGTTCTATTATAAGTGAATTTAAAAAAATTCCTTTTTAGATTGTTCATTATAAGTTCTCTCTAATCTGTTTTTATTACTTTCTTCATTTGTTTTATTTTCTTGAATTTGGACATTGCTATTTTCTATGCACTTACTCAATTTTTATCCTTTGTGTTTCTTTCTAGTAATCTTTTTCTTCATTTTTCATCAATCCTTTCAGTTTCCATTTCACATTTTTCTATTACTTTCCCACATCCTCTCTGAGTTTTTGCTTCATGGTACTCTTTCAAGTATGTAGTTGCTTGTTTGAAATTTTTATTTACTTCATGTTGGAATTTTACTTTGCTTCATGTCATAAATTTTAATATGCATTTTCTTGCCCAGAATTTATTAGGACTGTTATTTTCTGTTGGTCCTCAGGTATCCTTGTAAAAATAATTCAGTGTAATTTTTATTTATAATAGAATGTATTGAACTTCCTGGACCAATTAGCAAGGCAGTTCTATGTGACAGAAGAGGAGAATCTTGGACATTTTCCACTTTTCTTAGTTTGAAAGTGCCTTTTCTTATTGCTCAAATTAAAGACAGTTTCTTCAATGTTAGTGACCTTTTGGGAAACAGTTTTCCCATGATCTTTCTATTCTATCTGTTTCAGTAGCCTCCCTAATATCAGTTGCCTCCTTACTTTTCTTTAAAACTGACTGCTGCCTACATAGGGTGCCACCACCTTCTAATATAGCTCCCTCTTTTGCCATCACAAGCAGTCTTCTAAGACTTCCTTTTAGTACTCTCAACTTTGAAAACTTCATTCCTTTGGTTTTTGTTGTTTATTCCATAAGTCATGTCCAACTCTTCTGCGACCCCATGGACTGTAGCCCACCAGGCTCCTCTGATCTTGGGATTTCCCAGGCAAGAATACTGGAATGAGTTGCTGATTCCTTCTCCAGGGTATCTTCCCAGCCTCGGGACTGAACCCACATCTCCTGCATTGGTAGGCAGATTCTTTACTATTGAGCCACCTAGGAAGCCCTTCTTTTTTAAAAAAAAGAATTAATTATTTTCAATTTTTTAAAATTTCCAGCTGTTCTGCATGGGTTGTGGAATCTTAACTCCTTGACCAGGGATTGAAACTGAGCCCCAGGCAGTGAAAACATAGAGTCCTAACCACTGGACTGCCAGAGAATTCCTGAAATTTTTTTCTTTCAGTGCCAGTGCTTTCACTGCCAGTGCTTTCAGACCTGCTCTCAGTAGTTTCTGTTCAACGTGAGATCTCTCCTTCTTAGGGTGAATCTTCACTGAAATTTTCCAGATGCCACCCACACAAAAGCCTCTCTGAATTTTTCACTTTTCTTCACAACTCTCCCTGTTCTCTTCTCAACACTAGAGGCTCCAGCACCAACTTTGTTGCTTTCTGGGCTTTATTTCCACAACTTTGCTTAACTTGAGGTTTGTATTCTAACTTGTTCTTTTGTTCCGTAGGCTGTTTCTGAGTGCTTTTTCTCTCCTTGTTGCTCTCTACAGTCATTAAGAGAATGTGTGGAGAGATGCAAATTAACCAGTATTATTCTGTAGAAATCCTTACTTGGATAATGTACCTCTCTTTCTTGATTTATTAGCACTAGTTGATACCTTTTGAACTACCACTATCAAGTCCTCAAAATAAACTGAGTGGTAAATAATTAGCCAATTTAAATCTCTTCCTCCTCTTCCCCTCTTAGTTTTGTACTGGCAAGATTTGTGATATTTCCATTATACCTGTATTTATTTTAATCTTAAGACATCTTTTAGTTAAATAAATTCACTAAGACAATAATTTTACTGTAGTTTTCCCATTTATTTCTTTTTGGCTGTAGTAGTCTCTTTAATAGTCTCTTCAAGAAGATCTCATGCATTTATGGTCAATTAATCTACAACAGAGGAGGCAAGAATGTACATAATGGTGAGAAGATAGTCCATTCAGTACATGGTGCTGGGAAAACTGGGCAGTCACATGTAAACAGTGAAATTAGAACATTCCCTCACACCATGTACAAAAATAAACTCAACATATTTTACAGACCTAAATGTAGGATGTGACACCATAAAGCTCCTAGAAGAGAACCTGACATAAATCATAGTGATATTTTCTTTGATCAGTCTCCCCAGACAAAAGAAATAAAAACAAAGGAATGGGACCTAGTCAAACTTAAAAGCTTTTACACAGCAAAGGAAAACATCAGCAACAAAAAGACAACCTAAGGAATGGGAGAAAATACATGCAGATGATGTGACTGACAAGGGATTAATATCCAAAGTATACAGACAGTTCTTACAACTCAGTATAGAAAATCCAGCTAAAAAATGGGCAGAAGATCTAAGTAGACTTTTTTCCAAAAGGACATACAGAAGGCCAACAGGCACATGAAAAGATGCTCAATATCATTAATTGTTAAGAAAGATGCAAATCAAAACCACAATGAGAGATCACCTCACACTGGTCAGAGTGGCTGTCATCAAAAAGTCTACAAATAACAAATGTTGGAGAGGATGTAGAGAAAAGGGAACCCAGGTACACAGTTAGTAGCAAAGTAAATTGATGCAGCCACTGTCTAAAACAGTATGGAGGTTCCTTTAAAAAACTTAGGATAGAGATGCCATATGATCAGCAGGTCCACTCCTGGGTGTATATCTGGAAAAAATAAAACATTAGTTAAAAGAGATATATGCAACCCCAGTGTTCATAATAGCACTATTTATAATAGCCAAAGCATGGAAGCAACCCAGTGCCCATCAATAAATGGTTAAGAAGATGTGGGATGTGTGTGTGTTTATGTGTATATTACTCAGCCATAAATGAGAATGAATTATTGCCATTTCTGGCAAAGTGGATACACATAGAGGATATTATGCTTAGTGAAATGTCAGACAGAGAAGTTATATATATATATAAGTTATATATTGTATAACTTATACATGAAATCTAAAAAAAAATAGTACAAATGAATCTGTATACAAAACAGAAACAGACGCACAGACATAGAAAACAAGTTTATGGTTACCGAAGGGGAGAGGTAAAAGGGGAGGGGCAGATTAGAGGTGTGGGATTAACAGGTACAAACAAGTCCTACAAAGTATGTTCTCTGACCATATGGAATTGAAGTAGAAACTAATAAAGATATATGGAAAATCCTCAATATTTGGAAACTAACATACTTCTAAATAACCCACAGGACAAAGAAGGACAAACATTACCTGTTTGCCAGCAACAAGGATTTACTGTTTGGCACAGATGAATTATACCCCAAATCTTATAATAACACTTAATGAAATATAATCTGCAAAAATACTGAATCACTACACTGTACACCTGAAACTGATACAACATTGTAAATCAACTGTACTTCAGTAAAAAGCTATCATTTCTCCACTGAATTACCTTTGTATATTTATGAAAAATGATTTCTTTTTTTATTTTGTGGGTCTGCTTCTAGACTCTTGATTTCTGTTTTATTCATCTGTTTATATTTATGCCAGTATCATATTACCTAGATTACTGTAGCTTTATAGCAGGTCTTAAAATCAGGTAATGTTTGTCCTTTTTTGTCCTGTGGATTATTTAGAAGTATGTTAGTTTCCAAATATTGAGGATTTTCCAGGTGTCTTTATTAGCTTCTACTTTAATTCTGTATGGCCAGAGAACATACTTTGTATGACTTAATCCTGTTAAATTAATAATCACAATTTGAGGCTCAGAGTATGTTCTATCTTGGTAAGTTTTCCATGTGCATATGAAAAGAATATGTATTCTCTTATTATTGGGTAGACTGTTCTATAAATGTCGATTACATAAAGTTGGTTAATGGTGTTTTTCAAGTCTTCTATATCTTACTGATTTTGGCTCAGTTATTGAGAATGAAGTATTTAAATCTTTAAGTGTAATTGTAGTTTTGTTTATTTCTCTTTGCTGTCCTATTTGTGCCTGCTTTAAGTGTTTTGAAACTCATAGTGGCATAAATATTTAGAATTGTGTATCTTCTTGATAAGATGATCTCTTTATATGGTTATGAAATTACTTCCTTTATTCCTGGTAGTATCTTTGCTCTGAATTACTTGGTGTAATATTAACAGCAACTTCATCTTTCTTTTCAGTAGAGTTAATATGGTATATCTTTTTCTATCTTTTTGCTTTTAATCTATATGTACTTTTATATCTAAAGTGAGTATCCTGTAGACAGTATTGTGGGCTTACCTCTTTAGGTTATCATGTTTTTCATGATTTTAAACTATAATTATGAACTCTTAATTTAAATGTTTTTTTTTGTGTGTGCTTTATCCATTTAAAAAATTGTCTTGAGTATGAAGTAGGTCTGATTTCTCTAGCTATTACCAGTTTTTTTTTTTAAATAAGTAAATTAGTAAAAGAAAAAAAAAACTTAACAAACACCTAGTGTGTGACAGACATTTTTCTGGTAATGGACGTATAGTGGCAAGGAAATCAAAGTCCTTTCCCTCAAGAATCTAACAGTCTAGTGGCAAAATGTGTTCATTTTTTCTATATAAGCTGATTTGGAAGAATTATAATAACACACACACACACACACACACACATACACACATATATATAATCTTTAAGCAAATTTTAGTCCCTTCTTTCTGAGAGCTTCCTTGGTAAGCCTTACCCTCATATAATGGACTTTTTTGTGCCAGGCAGAATTGAAGGGCTTGATATAAACTTGCCCAAAATCTTAGGGGAGGAAGTTCAGAAGAATGAGCCTGAGGAGATAGGAATGATTGTAACGTTTAATAGGTAACTATGAGTTTACCACATAACAAACATAGTCTGTGGCATTGTGACATCGAGGAATCTGTGCTTATGTCTTTTCTGTCTTCTACAGACATTCAGGAAACAGCCTCTAACATGGAAAAAGGGTCATTGGAAACCTTTGGACTCTGGCCATCTTCCAGCCAGCCTAGATCAAAAGAACCCTCAGCTACCCAAACTCCTTCTGTATCACAGCAGCCCCCGAGGAGGAAGCTGTCACACCATCAGGATCCTCCTAAGAGAAACATGCTACCAGGGGTTGCCAAGAACATCAGATCACCATTGTCCCCCAAGGGGAATGTCAAACCACCCGTGTCTCCCAAGGAGAAAATCAAGCCACCAGTGTCTACCAAGGGGGACATCAAACCACCAGCGCCACTCAAGGGGGAGGTCAAACCACCAGTGCACCCCAAGGGGGTGGTTAAACCACCAGCACCCCTCAAGATGGAAGCCAGACCACTAGCGTCCCCCAAGAGAGAGGTCAAACCACCAGTGCCCCTCAAGGGGAAGGCCAAACCACCAGTGTTCTCCAAAGGGCAGGTTTAATCACCAGAGGCCCACAAGGGGGAGGTCATAGCACCAGCATTCCCCAAGAAGACCATCAAACCAAGTTCGTACCTAAGTGATCAGCAGACAGACACCTCCCCCACAACTGAAACATAATGACCCCCTTCTACAAAGAGTCTAGACACACAGAACCCACCAAAGACACCCCAACCCTGAAATTCAACCCTGAGACCCCTATTGTTGAATCCTTCTCTGAGGAATCCTTTTATATAGCACATTCCTCCTCTACTAGTGTGTCATCATTCTTGTACAGGATATTCTTGGAGGAAATTTAGCCACAGTCACTTTCTCCTTCCTCTCTGTACCTCAGGGTGACCTGATGGTAGAGAAAGGTCAAGAAAGGAGTTCAAGAGAGCTAGGGAGACTCTCACAAAAACCATTCTGGTCTAGCCTTTCTATAAAGAATGCATTTCAAGGGGATGAGCAAATGGAAAATACTTGTTTTCCTGGAGCTGGAGCTGGTTTCTCTCTGGGTGTCACAGGATTTGTCTCATCCTAACCCTTCATAATATTTCCCACTAAAGGAGTGGCTGTGGTGAACATCAGCATGTAAATAAAGGCAACCTCTCAGGAACTCAGAAGGTAACTGATACAATCTTTGGGGCCCTCTGTGGTCACTCAGGCTGACAAAGACAAGGGAGGAGTGCCAGAGTGATGCCGTCCAGAGTCAGAGAAGGAGAGGTGGCATGGATATGAGGGGGGGCAAAGATCTCACCCCACTCACACATCTTGTTGTACAGTGTGTGTGGGGTGCTTCCTCATAGCTTGTTGTTGGCTGATTCCTCAAGGGGATGATGTGCTTAATCGCATGTCCACCCAGTGACCTTTGGCCATCAAGGGAAACTAGAACTGAGAACCCAGTGTTAGAAGCAGTGAGTTGCATCCCACTGTGTGACCATCACCCACTCCCCCTCCTTCTCTGGACTTCATATTCCCATGTATATGATGATGCGCAGGGTGTTGACTCTGTTCTAGTTGGAAATCTTGGTGAGGGAGTGAGTGGTCAGGATGTCCTGTGGGAGCAGTGGGAGTCTGAAGCTTCATAGCTGGACTGTCTGGCCTCACTGTCCTCAGCTCCAGCCCAGAGATACCACCCGCATGAAAGACTCGGGCCCTCAGATGGGGAAAGGAGCCAGAGGGTAGAGTCCAGGTGTGCCACAGAGCTGCTGTGTGAGGCAGGCTGTGGTTGGGACCAGATAGCGGGACAGCCAGGGAAGCCCAGGAGGTCGTCAGGTGTGTGGGGCTGGAATTGGAATTTTAAGAGCCTCAAGAATTGGAAACTGTTGTCCCAAATAAGATGATTCAGTGAAATTGGAACAGGGATACAAGAAGACATAGCCTTGGAGAACACAGAGTCTGGGCTAGGTAGAGAAGCAGCCCAGGGAAGTGCCTGAGAGGAAGACCAAGGAAGATGTGAGGAAAACCAGGTAAGTGGGCCCATGGGGCGAAGGGGAAGTTGGAGGTCATGCCCTCTTTACCAGAAGCCCCAGTTGTGCCCTCCTGTGTCAGTGGTAGGACTCTGCCTTCTGGGCCCTTTGGTAGGAACTGCTCAGGCCCACACATCTGAGCATCAGTTACCCCAGCACAGACTGCCACCCTGACTAAAGAGAACAAAGAACATTTTGGAGGGAGGAAGTGGGTGGTAGCATCTGATGATGCTGAAAGACCAAGCACTAAAGAGTTGAATGGATTTAGGACTTTGTAACTAAAGTAAGGACTTTGTTTTACACTCAGCAGTTTTGATGAAGAGATGAGAGGTAAGAAGTAGACACAGCAAACATGGATAACCTCTCAAGACGTGTGGCCAGCAGGGTGGATGAAATGAGGATGGTGGTGGCTGGCTGACAGGGTCTCATGGAGTCTGGGTTTGGGGGCCTTTGTTACAAGTACAGACAGAAAAGCCTACCCCTGCCTGTTCTTCCCTGTCACTGCTCACAATGGTTCTGGGATCGATGAGGCTGATCACGTACTTCTTGATGGCAATTAAGAGTATATTCCCAGGTTGCGCTAGTGATAAAGAATCCGCCTGCCAATGCAGGAGACAGATGCGGGTTCGATCCCTGGGTTGAAAAGATCCCCTGGAGGAGATCAGCAACCCATTCTAGTATTCTTGTCTGGAGAATCCCATGGATGGCAGAGCCTGGTGGGCTACGGTCCATAGGATTGCAGAGTTGGACACGACTGAGCAACTTAGCATGCATGCACAGAAGTTTGGCTCTGTAGTTTACTAGTAAAAAAAGAAAAAAAATCCAGAACCCTTAGATGGGGAACTCAGAGCTGCAAATGTTCTGTATGTTTGGGGCAGGAATGAAGCTGCCCCCAACTGGGCTTAAGTTTGCTTTTCCTGCCACAACCTCATGGTTTCTGCCTCTACTGGGTCCTCAGAACTATGCCAGATCCCTTAGTGGGTCCCCAACAAACCCAGAATCAATTTCATTCCTTCTGTCCTTGTCTTTAGAAGTCTCTCACCTTTAAAAGACCTCCTTGAACCCTATACTTGCCTCCAGGTGTACTTGGCTCTCTCTCTTGCACAGCCAGGCTTCTCAAAGGGCATCTTGTCTTAGGTGTATAACAAGGCCACCCATCCTCTCCATCCTGACCTCCAGCCCCTCACGCCAGTCTCTTCTCCATTCTCCTGCCCCTTAGATCCTGTCAGAGGGCTCAGGCCCCATCATCCCTGTTCAAAATCCTCCAATGCTGGGCATTGCCTGCAGGAAGAAACCTACCAGTCTTGCCTGCTCACCAACCTGCTTCTCACCAGGCTGCTCCCTTCACACCTCATGCCCGTCCACACTCAACCACCTGTACTTCCTGCCCAGGCCTGAGCTCACATCTCTGGGTCTTTGCTCAGGCCAAGCTGTCTGCCAGGAACACTCCCCCAGGGTCTCCCTGGAAAGCTCAGGTGTTCCCTCTCCCAGGAAGCCTCAGCCTTCAAAATCTGTTTGGGCCTCGCATCAGCTATACTTTATTTTAGTATCTGACATTTCCTAATCATTAACACTTGAGCCAGCCTTTTGAGACTCAGGGGATGTCTGTGGAAGACTTAAAAAAAAGGACAAGGACACAGTGACTTCTTCATGGTTTTAAGAGGAGAGTCTGGGAGAATTGAGATGAGGGATGAGTGAAGTTTGGAAGGTGAGGAGGGTGTTCCATGTAACCTTCCAAAGGAAGAATTTTAGGATGTTTTTCTGTCCTTGTGATTGTAATCTTACAGTGGTATTTCTGAATCTCTCAGTTCAGTTCAGTTGCTCAGTCATGTCCAATTCTTTGTGACCTCATGGACTGAAGCATGCCAGGCTTCCCTGTCCATCACCAACTCCCGGAGCCTACTAAAATTCATGTCCAGCATGTCGGTGATGCCATCCAGCCATCTCATCCTCTGTCGTCCCCTTCTCCTCCTGCCTTCAATCTTTCCCTGCATCAGGGTCTTTTCCAATGAGTCAGTTCTTCACATGAGGTGGCCAAATTATCAGAGTTTCAGCTTCAGCATCAGTCCTTCCAATGAATATTCAGGACTGATTTCCTTTAGGATGGACTGGTTGGATCTCCTTGCAGGCTAAGGGACTCTCAAGAATCTTCTCCATCACCACAGTTCAAAAGCATCAATTCTTCGGTGCTCAACTTTCTTTATGGTCCAACTCTCACACCCTTACATGACTACTGGGAAAACCATAGCTTTGACTAGACTGACCTTTATTGGTAAAGTAATGTCTCTGCTTTTGAATGTGCTGTCTAGGTTGGTCATAGCTTTTCTTCCAAGGAGTAAGCGTCTTTTAAATTCATGGCTGCAGTCACCATCTGCAGTGATTTTGGAGCCCCCCAAAATAGTCTCTCACTGTTTCCACTGATTCCTCATCTATTTACCATGAAGTGGATGGGACCAGATGTCAATATCTTAGTTTTCTGAATGTTGAGTTTTAAACCAACTTTTTCACTCTCTTCTTTCACTTTCATTAAGAGGCTCTTTAGTTCTTTGCCTCCTGCCTTAAAGGTGGTGTCATCTGTGTATCTGAGGTTATTGATATTTCTCCTGGTAATCTTGATTCCAGCTTGTGCCTCATCCAGTCCAGCATTTCTCATGATGTACTCTGCATATAAGTTAAAAAGCAGAGTGACAATACACAGCCTTGACGTACTCCTTTTCCTATTTGGAACCAGTATGTTGTTCCATGTCCAGTTCTATCTGTTGCTTCCTGACCTGCATACAGATTTCTCAGAAGACAGGTCAGGTGGTCTGGTATTCCAATCTTTTTCAGAATTTTCCAGTTTGTGGTGATCCACACAGTCAAAGGCTTTGGCTCCAGTAAAGCAAAAGTAGATGTTTTTCCAGAACTCTTGCTTTTTCAATGATCCAGTGGATGTTGGCAATTTGATCTCTGGTTCCTCTGCCTTTTCTAAAACCAGCTTGAACATCTGGAAGTTCATGGTTCACATATTGCTGAAGCCTGGCTTGGAGAATTTTGAGCATTACTTTACTGGCATGTCAGATGAGTGCAATTGTGTGGTAGTTTGAGCATTCTTTGGCATTGCCTTTCTTAGGGACCTGAATGAAAACTGACCTTTTCCAGTCCTTTGGACACTGCTGAGTTTTCCAGGTTTCCTGGCATATTGAGTGCAGCACTTTCACAGCATCATCTTTCAGGATTTGAAATAGCTCAACTGGAATTCCATTACCTCCACTAGCTTTGTTCATAGTGATGATTGCTAAGGCCCACTTGACTTCTCATTCCAGGATGTCTGGCTCTAGGTGAGTGATCACACTATTGTGGTTATCTCGGTCATGAAGATCTTTTTTGTATAGTTCTTCTGTGTATTCCTGCTAACTCTTCTTAATATCTTCTGCTTCTGTTAGGTCCATACAATTTTTATCCTTTATTGTTCTCATCTTTGCATGAAATGTTCCCTTGGTATCTCTAATTTTCTTGAAGAGATCTCTAGTCTTTCCCATTCTGTTGTTTTCCTCTATTTCTTTGCATTGATCACTGAGGAAGGCTTTCTATCTCTCCTTGCTATTGTTTGGAACTCTGCATTCAGATGCTTATATCTTTCCTTTTCTCCTTTGCCTTTAGCTTCTCTTCTTTTCTCAGCTATTTTTAAGGTCTCACCAGATAACCATTTTGCTCTTTTGCATTTCTTTTTCTTGGGGAGGGTCTTGATCACTGCCTCCTGTTCAGTGTCACAAACGTCCTCCATAGTTCTTCAGGCACTCTGTCTGTCAGCTCTAATCCTTTGATTCTATTAGTCACTTCCACTGTGTAATTGTAAGGGATTTGATTTAGGTCCTACCTGCATAGTCTTCTCATTTTCCCTACTTTCTTCAATTGAAGTCTGAATTTGGCAATAAGGAGTTCATGATCTGAGCCATAGTCAGCTCTGGGTCTTGTTTTTGTGAACTGTATAGAGCTTCTTTGTTTTTGGCTGCAAAGAATATAATCAGTCTGATTTCGGTGTTGGCCATCTGGTGATGTCCATGTGGATAGTCTTCTCTTATGTTGTTGGAAGAGGGTGTTTACTATGACCAGCATGTTCTCTTGGCAAAACTCTTGTTAGCCTTTGACTTGCTTCGTTTTGTACTCCAAGGCCAAATTTACCTGTTACTCCAGGTAGCTCTTGACTTCCTACTTTTGCATGCCAGTCCACTGTGATGAAAAGGACATCTTTTTTGGGTGTTAGTTCCAGAAAGCCTTGTAGGTCATCATAGAACCATTCAACTTCAGCTTCTTCAGCATCACTGGTCAGGGCATAGACTTGGATTACTGTGATACTGAATGGTTTACCTTGGAAATGAACAGAGATCATTTGGTTGTTTATGAGTTGCTTCCAAGTACTGCATTTTGGACTCTTTGGTTGACTGTGATGGCTACTCCATTTCTTTTAAGAAATTCTTGCCCACAGTGTAGATATAATGGTCAACTGAGTTAAATTCACCCATTCCAGTCCATTTTAGTTCGCTGATTCCTAAAATGTCAATGTTCACTCTTGCCATCTCCTGTTTGACCACTTCCAATTTGCCTTGATTCGTGGACCTAACATTCCAGGTTCTTATGCAGTATTACTCTTTACAGCAGCAGACTTTACTTCCATCACCCGTCACATCCACAGCTGGGTGTTGTTTTTGCTTTGGCTCCGTCTTTTCATTCTTTCTGGCATTATTTCTCCACTTTTCTCCAGCAGCATATGGGGCACTTACTGACCTGGGAAGTTCATCTTTCAGTGTCATACCTTTTTGCCTTTTCATACTGTTCATAGGGTTCTCAAGGAAAGAATAATGAAGTGGTTTGCTATTCCCTCTCCAGTGGACCACGTTTTGTCAGAACTCTCTGCCATGACCTGTCTGTCTTGGGTGGCCCTACATGGCATGGCTCATAGTTTCATTGAGCTAGACAAGGCTGTGGTCCATGTGATCTGATTGGTTAGTTTTCTGTGACTGTAGTTTTCGTTCTCTCTGCCCTCTGAATGATAAGGATAGACCAGTTTTAAAGCTGCCTTCCGCCCCCCCCCTTTTTTATTCAAGCTGAAACAGTTGACATTGAATATTATGTTAGTTTTAGGTATGCTGCATAGTTATTTGACATTTTCATACATTATGAAATTATCACCATAAGTCTAGTAACCATCTTTCCTCATACAGTATTACTGACCATATTCCTTATACCCCTGACGTGTACACTTTATAAATGGACCTCTTATTCCCCTTTACCTATTTCCTTTACCTTTCCACCCACCTCCACTCTGGCAATGGCCAGGTTATTCTCTCTGTCTGTGAGTCCTATTTGTTTTATTTTTTTGTTTTTCAGTTTCTACAAATAAATGAGATCACATGGTATTTGTCTTTCTTTGTCTGATGTTTCATTTAGCAGTTGTTGCAAATGGCAAGATTTCATTCTTTCTTACGGCTTAAATATCCCATTGTGTATTTATACCTCATCTTTGTTATCTATTCATCTGTTAGTGAAAACTCAGCTTGTTTCCAAAACTTGGTTATTGTAAATAAGGCTGCAGTGAGCATCAGGGTGCACATATCTCTTCCAATTAGAGTTTCAGTTTTCTTCAGGTAAATAATTAGGAGTGAATTTGCTTGGTCGTGTGGTAGTTTGATTTTTAATTTTTTGAGAAAACTTGGAAATGGCAACCCACTCCAGTACTCTTGCCTGGAAAATCCCATGGATCGAGGAGCCTGGTAGGCTACAGTCCATGGGGTTGCAAAGAGTCAGACACTACTGAGCGACTTCACTTCATACCATTTTTAGTAATGGCTGTATGAATTTATATTTTTGTCAGCAGGGCATGAGAGTTCCATTTTCTCTACATCTTTGCCAACACTTGTTATTATTATTTTTTGTAATAGCCATTCTGGTAAGCGTGAGGTAATATACACATACATACATATTAATATAATCATTTTAACTTGATAAGCCCTTAAGTTTGAACACATTTCAATCACCCTGTGTATGTACTCCCACTCCCCTCCTTTAATGTTTTTGATAAATTTTACAGTTTTTCTTTTGTTTGTATACCCCTTAATTACTTGTGAATGTAGATGATTTTACTGCTTTTGTCTTTTTACCTTCCTACTAGGTTTATAAGGCGTTGATCTATCTACTCGTATTACTGGGTGCTTGCCTTTTCCAGTAAGATTTTTCCTTTCATATTTTCATGTATCTTTTTGTAGTCTTTTTTTTTTTTTTTTTTCCTCTTGAGAAGTCCCTTTAACATTTCTTATAAAGTTGGTTTAGTGCTACTGGACTCTTTTTGCTACTCCTTGTCTGTAAAACTGTTTATCTCTCATTTGTATATGAATGATAAATTTGCTAGGTAGAGTATTCTTGATTGTGGGTTTTTTCATTTCACCACTTTGAATATATTGTGCCACTGCCCCTGGCCTGCAGAGTTTCTGCTAAAAAGTCATGACTGTCTTATGGGAGTTCCCTTATACATAGCTCATTGCTTTTCTCTTGCTACTCTTAAGGTTCTCTTTTTATCTTCAATTTTGGCCAATTTTGTCTTCAATTTTGGTATAATGTATCTTTGTGTGGATCTCTTTGGGTTCATCTTGTTTGGAACTTTTTATGCTTCCTGAGCTTGGTTGTCAGTTTCCTTCCAGGTTAAGGAAGGTTTTAGCTACTATTCTTCAAATAAATTCTCTGCCACTTTCCCTCTCTCTTCTCCTTCTGGGACCCCTATAATGTGAATGTTCGTATACTTGATGTTGTCCCAGAAACCTCTAAAACTGCTCTAATTTTTTTAAATTCTTTTTTTTTTCCTTTTTAGGTTAGGTGATTTTCTCTGTTTTGCCTTCCAGTTCAGTGATCCAGTGATCCATGCCTCTGTATCATGTCATCTACTGTTGTTTCCTCTAGTGTATGTTTTACTTCAGTTATCATAGTCTTCTGATCTGTTTCTTTGTATTTTCTAAGTCTTTGTTCAACTTCTCACTCTGTTCATGCATTCTCCTGAGTTCACTGAACACCTTTATGATGATGATTTTTAACTCTTTATGGGGTGGATTCTTACCTACACTTTATTAGTTCTTTTTCTGAGGTGTTGTCTTGTTCCTTTGTTTGGACCATATCCCCTGATCCTCATTTTGCTCACTTCTCTGTGTTTTCTTCCTACATGTTCATTGTGTTGCTTACACTTCTTATCTTGGAGAAATGACCTTATGTAGCCAACACTCTGGCATCCAGCAGCATGCTCCCGTCTTTACCATAGTTAGATGCTCTAGGCTGCCCGCTTTGTGGGCCACTGTTGTGGCACAGATGACTGTTGAGGGTGTGTTGATAGATAGGACTGGCCCTCAGCCTAGTTGACTACCCTTGCCTTTCAGCAGGCCTGGTAGCTATCTGCCCACTGAAGAGTGGAGGATGCTTCCTGTATGGTTGGCTGCATGGCCTGGCTGGGGATATGAGCTATTGCTGTCCCATTGTTGTATTAGAAAGCCTCTGGTGCTAACTGGTGACATATAAGGAGGACTTGAAAATGGATCTTGCCAGTGCCATTGTTATCTCAGTAGAAAAGCTCCCCAAATGGCTGCCACCTGCAGTGCTTTCCCTTAAGAGTCCCAGTTGCCTCCTGCATCCCTGGGAGGCTCTTCAACATCAGCAAATGTGTCTGACTCAAGCCTCTTTTCAAACCGCTGCCTCTGTACTGGAACTTGGAGTGTGTGAGCTTTTGAGTGTGTCCCTCTAATTAGAGTGAAGTCACTGTTTCCTTCAGCTCTCCTGTAGAAGGTCCACTGGTTTTCAAAGCCAGACTTTCTGGAGGCTCATCTTCCTGGTTCAGGACCCTCAGGATGGGTAGCCCAATGTGAAGCTTCAACCCCTTGCTCCTTAGGGAGAACTTATACGCATTTATATTTCTCCTATTTGTGGGTTACTATCCCAGGGGAGTGGGTCCTGACTTTACTGCATCTCTGCCCTTTCTACCCATCTTGTGGTTCCTTCTCTTTATCTTTAGGTGTGGTAAGTCTTTCCTGCTAGTCTTCAGGTCATTTTCATAGATAATAGCTCTGTAAATTGTTGGGATTTTGCTGTGTTTGTGGAAGAAGGTGAGTTCAGTGTCTTCCGACTCCACTATCTTGGCCATCTCTAACCCTGAACTATTTTATTTCTAAAGGAAACCTTGTATCTTTGTTTTCTTTGATATCCACAGCAACTCATATTTTGCTTGAGGAGGCTGAGGCTTAGAGCAAAGTAAACTGATTAAGGTTTCATACTTGGAAAGTGGCAGGGATGAGTGTGAAACTGTCTTCCTTAAATATGTACTACATCACAATATACTCTGTTGTTTCCAAACCAGCTTACACATCTGACTCACTCATGATGCTTTTCTAAAACACAGGTGCCTGGCTCCCAACCAAACTTTTGGAGTCAGAATTTCCAGAGGGGTAGTTTTGGGTCTGTAAGGGGATTTGGAAGATGAGAAAGAAGAGTACTCTGTGGGCTGTGTTAGTGGTTGAGGTTTGAGCTGGCAATGGTTAGAATGTCTGTGGCCATTATCTAATGCTGACCTCTAATGTGGCTTCAGTGTGTGCCTGGAGGGGGAGGAGTAAATGATTGCAAGAAGCTGTAATTGAGGGCCTCTCATCGTTGGTGCTGAGTTGCAGAATTCCATGTGGGAAGGCCTGGTTCTTATGGTTAGGATCTGGAGCCTTTGGTTTATTCTATGAAGTCCTGTAGTATGTAGTTAAGAATTGTTTTCTGGCTACATTTTCACAACCAAGGTGGAATTCTCTAAGCTTGGGGAGAGTTTAACAAAGTTGGTTTAAAACCTGGACTAAGTCAGTGTTTATCCCTCTTGTTTGGAGCTTTTTTTACTGCCTTGGGCTCAGGTTAGCTAAAAAGAACCTATGGGACGGGCTTCTTGAAAATAAATCTTAAAAAAAAGATAAACAAGGTCAATGATCTGGGGGGATTTTGCAGTGTCAGCCTCCTTTCCCATACTACCAGAAGCTAAATAGACTTGACCAAAGAAAGGATGGGTGGGGTTTCAGTCTTCTGTTTCCATTTTTATTTCCTCCAGCCTGTTAGCTCTGGTTTCATGAAATCATATGATTTGTTTATTTTTCCTCAGTCGTGGTTTCTTTGTCTTAATGAGTGGGTTGGGAAATCTTACTCTGACACTTTCCTTCATTAATGATAACCCATGTTTGTAAAGCTCTTTACATACTTTTTAAAAAATCTTAGTTGATCCTTAATAAGAAGAATAGTAATAAGAATAATAGCAAATAGTACTAACATAATAGTAATAATCATAAAATAGTAATAACTATAAAATAGCAATAACTGTGCTACTATTTATTGAGTGCCTGTTAGTTACCACATATTATATTAGGGTCTTTGATGTTTGTGAAATATATCAGTTTTTCAAGGAGATGAATATTTTACTTTGTAGACAGCAAACTGAGCTAACTCAGTTTGAGTAACTTGCCCAGGGTCTTATAGTTAATATGACTGATCTGGGATTATAGCTCTTCTCTATTATTCCAGAGATCTCTCTACTGTACAACCCTGATACTCTTGTGCTCAGAGAGTCAAAGAGTTGCCCAATGTCACATGTTACATAGTTGCAATGAATGGAATCTGCACTTGGACTTTTGTGTTTCGACCTCTGGACTAGCTCTTTAATTCTTCTAACTCCTCAGACACCATGTACTGTTTGAAGGCTCCCATCCTAGAGATGTTCAGACTAATGCCTTCAGTGGAACGGATTCGGTTAGTTCTTTTAACTTATTTTAAAACAAATTTGCATTTAATGACATCCATTCATATTCACTTAGTCTGCAATATGAAGAAGACCCGGTGCATGTAGAAGAAGCTATGTTGGAGTTCAAACACTTAAGGTCAGTGGTTATCACCATTGACCACCCCTGACTTTGTGACCTTTGGTAAGTTTCTCTACCTTTCTTCATCTCAGTTATCTTACCTGTAGTATGGATATGTAATAATATTTATCTCATAGATTAAATATTAGGCATATCAACCAACTATATGTTCAAGATTCTCTAAGTAATAACACTTTAAAATATCCTGTTTGGGGTTTGTTCCGTTTGCAATGTTTCCACTTGTTGTTTGACAACCTCATGACCTTCGCTTGGCTTCAATTTCTTTCTTATCTGTAAAATGAATAAGTTGGACTAAATGATTTGTAAGGTCATATATAACTTGTGAACCATGATTGTTGGAGTTTCTTCCACTATACTGTTAAATCTTTATACAGAAAAATGCACCCTTCAGCAGTGTACAGCTCAGTGAACTGTCACATTGACCATACCCTGTGTGGCCACTATCTTGACCAACAAATATGATATGACCAGCCCCTCCTAAGCTCCCTGTGTTTTCCTTTTCAGACACTAGCATCTCTCTCCTTTGGAAGATAAACATCATGAATGAGTTTGCCTGTTTTTGAACTTTATATACATAGGATCTTCATTGTATATTCTTTTCTTTGCCTTCATTAAATTTAGCATCGATTGTAAGGTATTTCTGTTTTTTTTTCTCTTTTTCTATATATTGGTCAAATTTTTTCATTGCTGTATAATATTCTCTTATAGGATTATTATCTATTGTATAATTGATGGATGTAAAGTTCATTTAAGTAATAAAATCTTTTAAAAATAAAAATTAATTAAATTTTTATTGATGTATAGTTGATTTACAGTGTTATGTTAGTTTCAGGTATACTTTCATATGTGTATATATATATTCTTTTTCAGATTCTTTTCCTTTATAGGTTACTGTAAGATATTGAATATAATTCCTTGTACTGTAGAGTAAGTCCTTCTTGTTTATCTGTTTTGTATACAGTAGTATATATCTGTTAATCCTAAACTCCTAATTTATCCCTCCCACTTCCTTTTCCAATTGGTAACCATAAATTTGTTTTCTGTGTTTGTGAGTCTATTTCTGTTCTCTAAATAAGTTCCTTTGTGTCATTTTTATATATTCCACATATAAGTGATCATATGATATTTATCTTTCTCTCTCTGACTTACTTCACGTTGTATGATAGTCTCTGGGTCCAACCATGTTGCTGCAAATGGCTTTTATTATGGCTTAAAATATTCCACTATGTGTATGTGCCACATCTCTGTCCATTCATCTGTCAGTGGACATTTAGTTGCCTCCATGTCTTTGCTACTGTTAATAGTGCTACTGTCAACACTGGGTTGGATATATCTTTTAAAATTAGAGTTTTCTTTTCTGGATTTATGCTCAGGATACTCTTTTATGCTCTTAATGGTATATTTGATAGATGCATGACATGGTGTCTTTGATAGAATTTTAATATAGTCAAATTTGTTAACTATTTCCTTTCTATTAAAAATGCTTTGTATTCTGTTTTTGAAATCTTAACCTACTCTAAGGTATGAAATTTTTCTTCTATTAGAATTTTATTTTTTTTTTAATTTTACTTTATTTTACTTTACAATACTGTATTGGTTTTGCCACACATCAACATGAATCCGCCTTGTGGTTGTATACTTGATCGTATTATCCATAAGCTGTCATAGTTCTGTTTCTTCCTTTCTAATCCTTCTTTTTTCTTCTTTTACTTTCCTAATTGTATTGGCTAATACCTTCAGTATTATGATGAATAGAAGTGGTGGTAGCACATCCTTATCTTATTTCTATTCTCAGAGGGAAAACTATGAAAATATCACCATTTAGTATGGTGTTTGTTCTCGGATTTGTAGTAATTAGCTTTTATTAGATGAAGTAAATTCCCCTGTAATCTCAGTTTACTAAGAAGTTTTAATCATAGTTGGATGTCAAATTTTAGTAAATCCTTTGTGGCATTAATTGATTTACATATATTTTCTTCTTTATTTTGTAAATATGGTCAATTATATTTTTTAAAGAAAATATTGAGATGCAATTCACATACCACATAGTTCACCATCTCACAGTATAAAATTCAGTGGTTTTTAGTGTATTACAAGATTGTATGAACATCACAACTATCTAATTATAGTACATTTTCATCACCCTAAAAAGAAACCCTATAACCGTTAGTATCCGCATCTCATTTCTCCCTTATTCCAGCCCTTGCCAACCACAAATCTACTTTCTGTCTATGGATTTGCCTTTTCTGCATATTTTATATAAATTAAGTAGAATATATGGCCTTTTGTGACTGGCTTCTCTCACTTAACATAATGTTTTTAAGGTTGTTTCATGATGGGCTTCCCTGCTAGCTCAGACAATAAAGAGGCTACCTGCAGTGTGGGAGACCCAGGTTCAATCCCTGGGTCATGAAAATCCCCTGGAGAAGAAAATGGCAACCCTCTCCAGTATTCTTGCCTGGAAAATCCCTTGGACAGAGGTACCTGTCAGGCTGTCCTGTCAACCTGTCCATGGGGTCACAAAAAGTTGGACACGACCAAGTGACTTCACATGATGTATTAATAACAAGGATCTGGATTTCTTTCTTCCTTTCTTTTTCTGGACTGAATAACATTCCAGTATATGGCTGTATCACTTTTGATTTATCCATTCATCAGTTGAGGTACATTTGGGTTTCTGCTTTTTGACTCTTGAATAATGTTACTCTGAATATTTATTTACTTGTTTTTGTGTAGGCACAAGCTTTTATCAAATGCTTCTAGACTTATACTTTTAGTTACCATAAAACAAATCAAACCAAATGAAAACATTACCTTGAAGCAGCAGTAGTCCCAGGGATCCTGATACTTGTGGTTGGGGATATGGGACTAACAGGATCCTGAATTTGCTTCATTTTCTTTTTTTTTTAATCTTCCCTCCATCTCAAGCTCAGAGTATATCCTTTGTAACAGTTTATAAAATTTGGTTGGCTTGCTGGGCAGGCAGGAAGCTGAAACAAAGATTACCATCTACTTCTCTGGGTCTTTGTTTTCTGTGTCTTTCTGGAATGCCCTTCCCCATTTCTGCCTGACCAACTCTTATTTATCCTTTATGGGTTCTTTGAGGTAGTATCTTCTCCAGAAAGATGGTTTATTACTGGCCTTTATCTCTAGCCTGAGCATGGATCGTTGACTGGTTTTATAGACTGAGAATTTGAACTAAGGGAAAGAAAGGTACTTTCCTAGATTTGTAAATTGAATTAACAGCAAGGATATACTGTCTCCATCTTCCTTTGATTCCTTCTCAAGGATATATTTCTTTCTTTCTTTATGGACAAGAAGCATTTGTATTATCATCAGTTTGCTTTGATTTTCAGGGTTATAAACTAAAACAATGAGAGATAGCAATGTTACAGATGGGTGATCTGGGCAAGATATATTTCTTTTAATATATAATATACTGACCTCAGTAAGCTTAGCTGTAAAATGGGGGAAGTCCGTACCGTTTGGTTTCTGGGATATTTGTGAGGAACCAGTTAGACAGTGACTGTGACTGGACTTTGTGAAGGGCTGTACGCCTGAAAGGGAGGTGATTGTTACTTCCTAGAAGATATTTACTGAGTGCCAGATAGCTCTGCAATTGTGTGGCTCCTCTAGTTCTCTTCTGCTTTCCTTCCTCAGGTACCCTGTTTTTTGCTGTGACCCCTAGCCAGTAACTACTCAGCCTAAATTGCACAGCACTCATGATAAGTCCTGTCAGCTAGGTTTCATTTCCCTCCCACACTCTCCTCCTTTCCCACTTTAGCTAAGCTCTTCCTCTTATGATTTCTCAGGCCTGGTCTATATTAAAGTATTTCAGCCAGCAGTTGCTTTCAGTCAGGTCAGTCAGTGGGGGTTAGGGGACGTGACAAAGGATGAAGGACTTGGTCAGGTAAACTGAGTGTTACTGCCATGATGCAGCCCTCTTTCCTCAAGGAGTAAAGTAACACAATCTCTAAGATCATTTCCTAATATTTTCTGGGGTGTTCCTAATCTAAGTAATCTTGGTGTTGGGTCCTGCTCTGGATTTGGAAATATAATGATCATGATTAGAAGCCACAAGGGACTTCCCTGACAGTCCAGGGTTAGCACTTTACTCACCAATGCAGGGGTTTGGGTTTGATCCCTGGTTGGGGGAGCTAAGATCTCACATGCCTTCTGGCCAAAAAAAACCCCAAACACAAAACAGAAGCAATATTGTAACAAATCCACTAAAGACTTAAAAAAGAAAAAAAGAAGCCATGATTTTGGTCCTCAAGAAGCTTACATTTTAGGTAAGGAAGTTAAGTCTTAAAAACGTCAAAGAGTCATACAAATTGGGAAATGACTAAATGCATGGTGGTTTGGCAGACTTTGTGTCTTGGGACTTATTAGAGAGAAGAGAGGTCAGGAAATCCTTCCAGAGAAAAGTGGAGCTAGGACTAGTCTTTAAATGATGGTTGAGGGTTTGATGGGGAGAAGGAGAGGAAGAACATTCTAAGCCAGGAGAAGAAAAAGTAAGCAAAAACTTGGAGGTGGGAATCTGGGAGGTATACACAAAGGTTGTGGGGTGAAAAGTGACCCGTGGAAGCAGAGACAACTTCAGCATTGCCCTGTATATTTCCTCATGAGTTAAATGGTTTCATTTCCCTGGGGTTCTTTTCTGTACACTTACTTCATCCTCTGAGCCATTCTTTTTCATATCTTATTACCAAAGTTCCTTGTCCTTTTTTTTTATTTGATATTTTATGCCTATGACGATATATTACACAGTATACTAATAACATATAAATAAAATATTAAAATATAAGGCATATAAATACAAAACAAAAATCTATTAAGACATAAGCGCAATATAACTGTTTTTTGCCTAAAATCTTTTCAGTAACTAGATGAGAGGAAATTTAGGAAGAGAAGGCAATTCCAAAGCCCTGCAGCATGTCTCATGCATTCTGACTATGAGTAAGATAGATGCATTTATCTCATAAATGACTGCTTAATTTGGCCCTGATACACTCTTAGCTTTCCCTTTCTCACCTCAACTCAGCTCTTTCTGAAGGGAAAATGGCTATATATGTAAATAACTTAAACCCTAGCAGCTGGCATCTAAGCAAATAGTTCTCATTAAGATATTGGGGAAATTACACTGGATATATCTATTACTGCTTCAAATGTGGTAACAACCTCTTCTTCTACCTCCCACTCGCATTAATGATCCCTCTTCTTTACAGGATTAGTCCTAGAATAGTTCAACCTGACCCTTTTAAAAAATGCCTTGCCAGTATAAACATGTTCAGGCACTGTCCTTGGAACCATCCCAGGGACTTGCATATTTAGCAGGAAAATGGATAGAGTGAGCAGTAAGGCTCAGATGAAATCTACTGAAAGAAGATGGCATCTCTGGGGTTGTTAGCAAAGTCTCTGGCCAGACATCCAAGGAATATTTATTCCAGTCAAACTAAGCTGTGATATCAGAATTTTTCCCCAAAAGATAAAATCAGGAGACATAGCTATGAAAATCCCAACAGAATTAAATTCTGGGTTAGTGAAAAAAGGAGCAAAATCCATATATCTGTTCCCAGCCCTATGTCTTCCTAGTCACCCATTCAATATGTTAGCAAAGTGTTGTCTGAGCAGTGTGCAGTGTGTGTAAGGAGTAATAATGAAAGCAAAAATATGTCAGAAAGTTACTTCCAAATGGTTTGAGGCATGTGATTTTTAGTACTGTGTGTTACAGAAATGTCAAGAATGGTATATTTTAACTGTGTGCGAGATGATGTCAGTGTGCATGGAAGGTCTTTTTTCCTTTTTTGATTTTGCTGTTAGTGTTCAAAGAATAAAAATGGTTGTTTTATGGTTTAGATTACAACGTAGGAAAATCTGACTTTTCAACCATGACCTGCATGAAAGAAGCATCCTTGGAAGTCTTAAATCATACGTCTGAGTTCTTAACTAGTTTATATAGTGTTTTTTTATATTCTGAAATTTTTGTGAACTGGCATAAATCTAATGATGCATATAAGCTTGTGTATTTTTGCAAGTAGTTTGCTATTTATTTCTTGACCTGCATGTAAGTATTTAGAGTCACATTTCTTCAAAACTTATTTGAAGCTGCGTTGTGGGTTTGGGGATTTGTTTGTTTGTTTGTTTTGGTTGGGGGTTGGGGGAGAGAAGGGATTTTTTACTCTGACAACCCAAATGGAGATACCTTATGGTTTAAAGCAAATGTCCTACTAAAGGCAATTCAAATATCAGAAAAATTATTTCAAGTTAAGACAGAATAAAAAAAGATACAAAGAAAAATCCATAGAAATGAGACCTGAGTTCAAATCCCAGCTCTTACTAGCTGTATGAGCTTGAGCAAATTATTTACTGTTTTTTAGTTTTCTCATCTCTAAAATGACAGAAGTAATGATGTATCCCATAGGATTGTAAGAATTAAGGAAAATAATTGTGTTATAGAATCTTATACATGGTAAATTCTTATTTAATGTTGTTTCTCCTCCTCATTATACCAAAAAGTATGTTTTCTTGACTCAACATGAAAATTTTTTAAGGGAGCTAAGGTAATGGGCCTTGGCTCTGATGCTAGACACTTTGAATTTCAATTACTCGTAGGCTGTTCTATACTTCAGTTTCCTAATCTCCTAGTAAAAATTGACTATCAGGATTGTAGTGATTATATGCGATTATGTGTGTGAAGTTCTTGTTAAAAATGGTGGGATGCCGTGTCAGGAAGAAACATAGTAACAGAGCTTTGAGATTGCTTATCTTTGTTTTCAGAGACATTTGGAATATAGGAGCTGGAAGAACACTTAAGATCATCCATCTAGGTGGGCCAAGCAGATGGAGAAAGACCCTGAGCTCACCTTCTTTCATGCGCACACCAAAATTACATTTACAGAGCAGCCATAGATGAGAACAGTCTAAGACTCACAGAAAAGATTTCCCACAACTGAAAAGATAAAGAAGGATACAATGAGACAGGTAAGAGAGATGGAGATGAGTGTAGCCAGATACATACCGCTGGGTAGGCCACCCATAAACAGGAGAATAATTACAGTTGCAGAGATGTTCCCAAAGGAGTGAGGGGTCTCAGTACCACAGCAGGCTCCCCTAGCCCAGGAATCCTGCACCAGGAAGGTGAGCCCCCAAACTACCTGGATGTGAAAGCCAATGGAAAGCTTCTCTGGTGGTCCAGTGGTAAAGACTCGCCCTGCCAATGCAGGGGACATGGTTTCGATCCATGGTCTGGGAAGATTCCACGTGCTGCGGGGCAACTCAGCCCCTGTGCCACAACTGCCAAAGCCAGCATGCTGCAACCACTGAAGCCCATGCACCCGGAGCCCATGCTCTGCAGCAGGAGGAGCCACTGCAATGAGCCCATGCGCTGTATCTAGAGTAGTCGCCACTCGCCACAACTAGAGAAAGACCACGTGACAATACAGACCCAGCCGAAAATAAAAGCAAATAAATAAAATTAAAATGCATCCCAGCTTTTGAAAGTCAACAGAGCATTTGTATGGGAGGACTGGAGCATTGTAGTCAACAGACTGTGCTGTTAAAGGGCACGCACACAATCTCACAAGATTCATGTCCAGTGAAGAGGCAGTAATTTTAAAGGAGTCTGGTTCAGACCCACTTGCTAATACTTGGAGAGCCTCCTGGAGAAGCAGAAAGCGACTGAGACACCCCTTGGGAACATAGACTCTGGTGACAGCCATTTGGGAGAGCTCATCATACCACAAGGACACTGGTACTGGCAAGCATCATTTTGGAAACCTCTCTCTAGCCTGTTAGTGCCAGAAGTTTGCCTACAACAAGTATACCAGCACCAGTCCCATGCCCTCCCAAGATCAAAGAGAAAGCTGTGTAGTAACCTGACCTTACTCATTTGTGTGCTGGCACCAGCCCGAGGGCCCTCCTGGGCTCACAGCTAGCTGTACCAAAACCCAGCCTGGCCTACCACTGGCTGACGACTGCAGGACCTCCAGAGTCCCATAGCCAGCCACCCCAGGACCCAGCTCCACCAACCAGCATGCAGACATGGTCCCTGGGACCACATGGCCATACAGTCAGCTACAATTGGACCTGGTCTTGCCCAGCTTTAGGCTGGAACAAACCCAAGAAACTCCTGGTCTGCAAGCCAGCCAGGCTAGGACAAGGTCCTGCCTCCTAGGGACTGATTGCCACTGAAGAAATCAGGTCCTCACAGCAAACCGGGCCAGAGACCCGCCCCAGGTACGAGGGCACCCACAATAGCTAGTGTTGTCGTGAAAGTAGGACCTGAAAAACCAACAGTAGGGCACTCATAGAGCATTTAGCTCTGATGACCAGAGGGGAACTCCAGAGGACATCTCCATAAGATCAGTTCTCCAAAATTAGGAAGTATGGTGGACCTATGTAATACATAGAAAATAACAGAGAAGTAAGCCAAATGAGTAGACGGAGGAATATATTCTAAACGAAGAAACAAGATAAATCCTAGAAAAAAAACAAGTGAAGTGGAGATAAACAGTCTATCCCATAAAAGGTTCAAGGAAAAGATCATAAAGATGCATAACAAACTTGGGGAAAAGAATGTTGGAACATAGTGAAAGTTTAACAAAGGTTTAGAAAATATGAAGAAGAACCAAAAGAGACGAAGGGCACAATCACTGAAATAAAAAATAGACCAGAAGGAAGCAACAGTAGAATAGATGATACAGAGGAATGGATCAGTGAACTGGAAGACAGGAGAGCAGAAATCAAGCTGAGCAGAAAATATAAAAAAGAGTTTTAAGAAATAATATAAATAGCTTAGTCCTCTGGGAAAAAATCAAGCCTACTAACAGTTAATTAAAAGGGTCTCAGGAAAATAAAAGAGATAAAAGGGGCAAAGAACTTTTATGAATAAACGATGGCTGAAAACTTCCCTAATCTGGGGAAGGGGACAGACGTCCAGGCCCAGGAAGAAACAGAGTCCCAGATGAGATGAATCCAAAGAGAGTCACACCAAGACATATTGTAATTAAAATGGCCAAAATAAATACAGAGATTTTGAAAAAGAGCAAGAGAATATCTACTAGCTATGTACAAGGGAACTCCTAAAGACTACAAGCTGAATTTCAGTAGAAACTGTAGGCCAGAAGGGAGTGGCACTATATATTCAAAACGATGAAAAAGCCTGCAACCAAGAATCCTCTGCCTGGCAAGGCTTTCATTCCAACTTGAAGGAGAGACAGAGTTTTATGTATGAGAAAAGCTAAAAGAGTTAAGCACTACTAAACCAGCATTGTAATAAATATTAAAAGGAATTATCTAAGTGGAAGAAAGACCACAACTAGAAATATGAAAATTAAAAAGGAAAAAAATCTCATTTGCAAAGGCAAAAACATACAGTTAAGGTGATAGATCAACCCCTTATAAAGCCAATAAGAAGATTAAAAGACAAAAGTTGTCAACTCAACTATATCTATAATGAGAGGTTAAAGAACCCATAAAACCAAAGAAGTAAAAGTAAAATATGATGTAAGAAAAGTTAAAGTGGGCAGGGTAAAACTGCAGGCTTGTTAGAACGCATTCAGACTTGAAGAGATCATCGTCTTAAGATCGTCACCACACACACACACACACAATAACGCTGTTATATACAAACCTCAAAGTAACCACAATCCAAAAATCTATAACCGATACACAGAAAAAAAGAGAAAGGAATCCATGTAACACTAAACACCATCATCAAGTCACAGGGAAAGTGAGCAAAAGAAGAGAGGAATAAAAGAGTAGTGAAGCCCCCTTCCTCCCCCGCTCCAGAAATGTCAGTAAAGACATACTCATCAATAATTACTTCAAATGTAAATGGACCAAATGCTCCAGTGAAAAGACAGAGTGGCTGAATGGATTAAAAAAACAAATGCATCGAACTTAGACTGGTGATTCATTTCTTATATAGTCGAGGTTCAATGCAGGATACAGGATGCTTGGGGCTGGTGCACTGGGATGACCCAGAGGGATGGTATGGAGAGGGAGGTGGGAGGGGGGGGTTCAGGATTGGGAACACGTGTACACCCATTGTGGATTCATGTTGATGTATGGCAAAACCAATACAATATTGTAAAGTAAAAAAAAATAATAATAAAATAAAAAATTTGAATGTAAAAAAACAAATGCAGGCTAAAGTGAGGTAATGGAAAAAAGTTGTTACGTGCAAATGTAAACAAAAAGTGCAGGGGTAACAATACATATAATACAAAATTGACTTTAAAACAAAGATTGTAAGTAGAGACAAAGATGGACATTACATAATGATAAAAGAATCAATCAAATAAGATATAACAATTCTGAATATATATGCCCCTGACAGGAGCATCTAAATACATAAAGCAGATGTTGTTGGTGTTACTATTATTGTCTAGTTGCTAAGTTGTGTCTGACTTTTTGCAACCCCATGGACTGCAGCAGGCCAGGCTTCACTGTCCTTCATTTTCTCTTGGAGTTTGCTCAAACTCATGTTCATTGAGTCAGTGATGCCATCCAACCATCTCATCCTCTGTTGCTCTCTCTCCTGACTTCAGTCTTTCCCAGCATCAGGGTCTTTTCCATTGAGTTGGCTCACATCAGGTGGCCATAGTATTGGATCTTCAGCTTCAGCATCAGTCCTTCCAATGAATTTCAGGGTTGATTTTCTTTAGGATTGACTGGTTTGATCTCCTTGCTGTCCAAGAGACTCTCAAGAGTCTTCTCTAACACCACAGTTTGAAAGCATTAATTCTTTGGTGCTCAGCCTTCTTTGTTGCAAATATTAACAAATATAAAGAGAGAAATTGACAGTAACACAGTAATAGTAAAGTACTTTAACATCCCACTTACGTCAGTGGTTAGATCATTTAGTCAGAAAAGTCAATAAACACTGGCATTAAAAGACACAGTAGACCAGATGGATTTCCAGATATAAAATAAGTAAATCCTGGGGATGTAATGTACAGACTAGAAAATATAGTCAATAATATTGTAATGGTGACAGATGGTAACCAGACTCATTATTGTGTTCATTTTGTAATGTGTAAAAATATGGAATCACTTTGCTGTAAGCCTGCAACTAATATAGTTTGTAAGTCAGTTTGCTTCAATAATAATAATAAATATCTGTTCTTTCCATGGTTCAGGTGAGAGAATTAAGAACCTGGACTACATGGTGTGTTAGAGGCAAAACTGGCTTGAATTCTAGATTTTGTTTCTCTTCTTATCTTGTTGCTTTTTGTTAGGGTTGTGCTAGGTCTGTGGAGACATGAGGACTTAAGAATATCTTTTGGCCAGTGTTCTGAGCTCCCACAGAACAGGTTTTAAAACAGGATTGTATAGGTCAGGTCAGAGATGGTAAAAATGAAAACATTTATTCCTTGCCCTGGAGAGAATTTGCATATCTTAGGCAGATTCCTTAGACTCCTTGTCAGGTTGAGTTTGGGGATTGGTCATTTAGTCTATTCTTTACTCATTATCTGAACAGATGTTTTATGCCCAGCATTTGCTCGGCACACAGATTCATGGTAAGTTAGACATGGCCCCGGCACTTGGAACTCAGTCTGGTTGGGAAGATTGACCCAGAAAATAGACAGTTATTGTAATAGTGCTCTGGGAATAGAGGAGAGGGTGAAAAACTGCCAAAACTAGAGATCAGGGAGAGCTTCTCAGAAGGGATGACCATTAAGTTGAGATCTGACAAGGATAAATAAAAGGGTTTGTGTGGTTAGGTGTGATGGAAAGGGAAAGGCAGGGTTCACAGACAAAAGGAGCAGTTTGAGACAAAGTGAAGAGGTGTGAAAGGGCCCATTATTGTTTGGTGAACCATTGCTGGTTTAGTGTATTGAGTGTAGAGTGAATGAAGCGTAAGTTGTGGGACATGAAGGAGGGGATACAAGTCTGCATAGCAGAACTTCCCCTATTTATTTATTTTTAAATGGAGTATTTTTTAGAGCAGTTTTAGGTTCACAATAAAATTAAGTGGAATGCCTCCTGTCCCTACATGTGCACAATCTTCCCCACAACCAACATCCTGTACTTGGGTAGAACATTTATTATAATCGAACCTACACCAACACATCATTTTCATTTAGGTCTATATTTTACATTGGGGTTAAGGCTTGATGTCGTTCATTCTATGGGTTTGGACAAATGTGTATTGACAAGCCTCCACCATTATAGTATCATACAGAATAGTTTTAACTGCCCTAAAATTTCTCTGTGCTCCCCCAATTTATCCCTCTTTCCCCACTAACACATGAAAACCACTGATCTTTATGCTGTCTCCACAGTTTTGGCTTTCCCAGAATGTCATCTAGTTGGAATCCTAGAGTATGTAGTTTTTTCAAATTGGTTTCTTTCACCTAATAATTTTTAGTTAAGGGTTCTTATCATTTTAATAGCCTAATAGCTTCTTTCTTTTTAGTGCTGAGTAATATTTCATTTTCTGGATGTACCACAGTGTACTTATTCATGCACCTACGGAAGGACATCCTGATTCCAAGTTTTGACAGTTTAGTTGCTATAAACATCCATCTGCAAGCTTTCTATGAACATAGTTTTCAGCTCACTTGGGTAAATACCAAGGAGCATGATTGCTGGATTGTATTGTAAATGTATGTTTAATTTTCTTAGAAACTGCCAACTTGTCTTTTGTTTTGCATTCCCATCAGCAACGAAGGAAATTTCTTATTGCACCACATCCTCTTGAGCATTCGGTGTTGTCAGTTTTGGATGCTGGCGATTCTAATAGGTGTGAAGTGATATTTCACCATTGTTACAGTTTGCAGTTCCTTAATGACACGATATTGAGCATCTTTTCTGACTGTGTATCTTCTTGGTGAAGTGTCTGTTCAGATCTTTTCCCCATTTTATTAATTAGGTTTTTTGTTTTCTTCTTGCTTGATTTTAAGAGTTCTTGGTACAGTTTATATAATAATCCTGTATCAGATGCAGTCCTTCCTTAGTATTCATGGGGAATTTGTTTCAGGACTGCTGCAGGTACCATGGTCCATAGACATTAGGTCGTTATATAAAATGGCATAGTTGTGTATAACCTATACACATTTTTGCATATATTTTAACTTATTTCTAGATTACTTGTAACACCTGATACATTATAAATACTATGTAAATCGCTGCAACTGCAATGTAAATACTGTGTAAACAGTTTACAGTGAAGCATTTCAAGTTTGGATTTTCAGAACTTTCTGGAATTTTTTCCAAATATGTTTGATCCACAATTGGTTGAAGCCATTAATCAAGAGCCTGTGGATACAGAAGGCCAACTGTATATCTTTTGCAAATATTTTCTTCCTGTCTCTGGTTTCCCTTCTCATACTCTTGATTCTCAAATCTTATGTGTATATGTAAAATTTATATGAATCTTTTGGGATCTTATTAAAATTTAGATTCTGATTCAGTAGTTCAGGGTGGAGCTTGGGATTCCACATTTCTAGCAGTTTTCTGGATGCTGATGCTGAAGAGCAAGGCTATGGCTCACCCTGGCCACTGTTTGCATTGGAGGGGAGCAGAATGCAGGTGACAGGTTACTATTAGAATGACTCAGGCCACAGAAGAGCATATCTGAAATAGGGTGGTGAGGGAGAATAGTGAATAGATTTGATACTGTATAGAAGATAAAATCCTTAATAACTTGAGGACTGCCTTGAGAGAGAGGTGCAAGAACACTGTCGTGGGTGGCTGCTGTCCAGAGGAGGCAGAGCGACAGAATACAAAGGCCTTGGGGCTGGGAGTCTGAAGACCTCAGTCCTGGCCCCAGATCCACTGCTAGCTTGCTCTGTAACCTTGGGCAGGCTACTTAACTTCTTGAGACCTCTGTTTCTTCTATCAAATGAGTACCATAATCCTTGTCCTGCTGTCACACAGTTGATTTGAGGGTCTAATGCAGCAGTCCCCGTTTTTTGGCACTAGGGACCAGTTTTGAGGAATACGGTTTTTCCACAGATAGGCGAGGCCGTGGAGGGGCATGGTTCAGGCAGTGATGTAAGTGATGGGAAGCAGCAGATGAAGCTACGCTCGCCCTCCAAGGACCTCCTGTTGTGCTTCCGCCTTCCTTTCAGGCCGAAGGCCAGTACTAATTCAAGGCCCAAGGGCTGAGGACCCCTGCTGTAATGTACAATCGTACATGAAAGTGCTTTGTCAACGCTAGAGCATGACGCAAATGGAGGTGATTATTGTAGTTATTATGAAACGTGAATCTTATAAAGTGCTATGGGTATTCTTGTCATTGATCCTTTTGAGTCAGGCCCCAGTAGGGGTCCTGGAGAAGGCAATGGCACCCCACTCAGTACTCTTGCCTGGAGAATCCCATGGACGGAGGAGCCTGGTAGGCTGCAGTCCATGGGGTCGCGAAGAGTCAGACACGACTGAGCGACTTCACTTTCACTTTTCACTTTCACCCATTGGAGAAGGAAATGGCAACCCACTCCAGTGTTCTTGCCTGGAGAATCCCAGGACAGGGGAGCCTGGTGGGCTGCCATCTATGGGGTCACACAGAGTCAGACATGACTGAAGCAACTTAGCAGCAGCAGCAGGGGTCCTCCTGCCTGGTGTCCGTTTGAGCCAATGGGGTGAGATGTAGTTTGGCTCAGACCTGTCAACCTGGGAAGGCAATAGAACAAGTGTTAGCATTAGTGGATCATGTAAATGCAGCCCAGCTCTTCTGGGCACTGGGGCCTTAAGTGTGAATTTGGGGGCCTTATTTTAGCTAATGGGCTAAAGGAAAGTTTTATTCTTTGGAAAAGAACTGAGAGGTGTGAGACTGTGCTCTGGAGCCCCAGTTCTCCCTGAAAGGCCATGGGTGGGGCTGCTTTATTGAGTTCTCAGTGGGGACGGGGTGGAGTTCTCGCGGGCTTTCTGTGCTGCTGATCAGTGCCAGGCGCAGCGCCTCTGCACACGGCCTGCCGCCGCCATCTCGGATGGGATGTCTTTCCTGAGCTTCTGCGCACAGCCTGTGGAGCTTCAGTTTTGAGATCATCCATTTCTGAATAGGGATTCTGGTCTGAAGACCCCGGTAAGGGGCCTCGGCACAACTACACTTGAGCAAGTGAAGCTAAGCAGCACAAAAGAAAAAAAAAGGTTAGAGTTTATTTTATCACCAGATTCTATGTTTATTTCCTGGGAATTGTTAAAATGGGCTTTGTTGGTAACACAGTTTCTTTGGCGCTGGGACTATTCAGTCTGGTAGTGCGGCTCAGACCTGTCAACCTGGGAAGGCAATAGAACAAGTGTTAGCGTAAGCAGATCATGTAAATGCAACCCTTCTGGGCACTGGGGCCTTAAGTGTGAATTTGGGGGCCTTATTTTAGCTAATGGGCTGCAGCCTATACTTTTAATATGAACTCCAAGGAGAGGCCCAGGCAAGCCTGGCGTTCAGGCCCTGTCTGAGCCCAGCCAAGATACTGCTCTGAATTCTTTTAGAGGTGAATTTGAGGCTTCCATTCTTTAGTGCTGAGCCTTGCTGGTGTTTGATCCTGGGTATTTCTAGGTGGAAAAATGTCTAGCTTGACATGGAGCCAAGGATTTTGTGCCATGATTGTGATAGTGTGGAGAATAACTTTTCCTCCAAGGAGAAAGTGTGGTGGTTTTCCTGGAAGATTGGTGGTGGGAAGAGTCAGAGACTCAGGGCTCTTGGCCTTTCCTCACTCACCTTAAAGAAGGAATATTTTGGCCTTGCCTCACAGGCCTGCAAAGTGTTTCTGGATTGCCTAGATGTCAAGTTTGATAGTTATATGTTATACATGTTACTGATACTCGGGCAAGGTCAAACAAATCATTAAAAATAAATAATTATGTTTTCTTACCTATAAGATGGAGATATTAATATTTGTCTTGTAGCACTTCATGAGTATTTGGTGAAATAATGCATACAGAATTCTTGGTGCATGCCTGGCTATCCCCTGAAACCAGTACCGCCAGGTGATCTGTAGGGAGTTCTCTGGGAGTTTAGACCACACAACCCTGTGCTCTACCTCCTTCCTAGGATATTGAAGGAGGAGGAACCCTGGCTGGAGGAAACAGAGGGTTTCTGCAGATGTTTAGAATCTTGGTTCTGTAGGTTCCAATCTAGGAAGAAAGATCATTAGGCTGAGCTAGGAAGGTAAATATTGAAGCGTTTCAGCCGGGTTGCATTTGCAGATGCCTGCTGAGCTCTAGCTAATTGGAAGAACCTGAAACTCAGTTGGAAGACGGTTATATTAGTTTGCTAGAGCGGTTGCAACAAATTACCATAAACTAAGGGGTTTAAACAACAGAAATTTATTGTTTCATTTATGCAGGCTAGAAGTCCAAGATGAAGGTGTTTGTAGGGTTGGTTCCTTCTGAGAGCTGTGAGGAAAAATCTGTTCCATGCCTCTCCTCTCGCTTCTGGTAATTTGCTGGCAATCTTTGGTGATTCTTGGCTTGAAGACACATCACTCTGATCTCTGCCTTTATCTTAAGATGTTCTACTGTGTGCATCTGTCCCAATTTTTTTTTTTCTAATGAGTATACGAGACAACAAAGGTCCGTCTAGTCAAGGCTATGGTTTTTCTAGTAATAATGTATGGGTGTGAGAGTTGGACCGTAAAGAAAGCTGAATGCCAAAGTATTGATGCTTTTGAACTGTGTTGGAGAAGACTCTTGAAAGTCCCGTGGATTGCAAGGAGATCCAACCAGTCCATCCTAAAGGAAATCAGTCCTGAATATTCATTGGAAGGACTGGTGATGAAGCTGAAATTCCAATACTTTGGATACCTGATGTGAAGAACTGACTCATTGGAAAAGACCCTGATACTGGGAAAGATTAAAGGTGGGAGGAGAAGGGGATGACAGAGGATGAGATGGTGGATGGCATCACCAATTTGATGGACATGAATTTGAGTAAGCTCCAGAAGTTGGTGAAGGGAAGCCTGGTGTGCTGCAATCCATGGCATCGCAAGAAGTCGGACATGACTGAGCGACTGAACTGACCAGATTCGCTGGACTAGGGGCCCACTCTACTCTAGTGTGGGCCAAAACTTCACTAATTATACCTGCAAAGGCCCTATTTCTAAATAAGATCACATTCTGAGGTACTGGGAGTTAGGACATAGAAATCTGGGAAAAAACAATTCATCCCCTAACAAAGGTTACAGCTCCTTAAAATATGCACATTTTTCCTGCCAGGTCATCAGGACCTTAGTGAATATCTGCTTTATGCAAGACCCTTGTTGAGAGAGGGATGACTACAAGTATTTGGAGTTAATGATTTTTCTTTTTTTCTTTTTAATATATAGTTATTTTATTTGACTGCAACATTTCTTAGTTGCCACACACAGGATCTTTAGCTGTAGCATGTGGGATCTAGTTACCTGCCCAGGGATCAAACCCAGGCCCGCTGCATTGGGAATGTGGAGTCTTAGCCACTGGACCACCAGGGAAGGCCCTGGAATTAATGATTCTTTAAGGTTCTAGCCTAGACATTCAGCATAGCACAGTGGTTTAGAGCTTAGGCTCTGGGCCAGACTGCGTGTTTTGGAATCAATGAAAAATTAAGCCTTTAATCATGGATTGAGCATCCATGTCCCACACTGGGCTCTAAATACACTTGTGAAGTAGAGAGTCCCTGGCCTCTGTAGGAGCCTGCCAGGCCCCTCTGTCCATGGAATACTCCAGGCAGGAATCCTGGAGATTGTAACCATTCTCTACTTCAGGGAATCTTCCTGACCCAGGGGTTGGACCTGAGTCTCCCATTTGAAGGCAGATTCTTTACTGTCTGAGCCACCAGGGAAGCGCTTACAGGAGTTTAGAGCTCAATAGATAGCTAAATAAGTCTATTATTATAATAATGTCCTTGATTTATGTACTTTTCCCTGTTGCTCTTGCAAGAAAGAAAAAAGGCAAAAGAAGGAACGGCCAGAGATTTCTCTTCATTCAGATTTTGAGCACATGATCCACATTGGTTTTGATGCTGTCCCAGGTGAGTTTAGAGTAAGTCCTGGGTCACAGAAAGACCTAGGTCTTTCAGAGTTCTGGTTATATTATACACTGTTAGATTCAGTTCTTTCCAGACTTTCTGATGTCTCTCTCTTTGCCTGAGACCCTCATTACTATCTTCTTACAGTCTTTAAAAAAAACTTTTAAAGTGAATTGAGTACTTTATTTTCGGTTACCCTGGGTCTTTGATGCTGCACTCAGGCTTTCTCTAGCTATGGCGAGTGGGAACTCCTCTTTGTTGCAGTGAGCGGGCTTCTCATCACAGTGACCAGGCTCTGAGCGCTTGGTCTTCAGTAGCTGCAGCACATGGGCTCAGTAGTTGCCGCTCTCAGGCTCTAAAGCACCCGCTCCATAGTTGTGGCACATGGTCTCAGTTGCTCCTGGATGTGTGGAATCTTCCTAGACCAGGGATTGAACCCATGTTCCTTGCATTGGCAGATGGATTCTTATCCACTCTGCCACCAAGGAAGTCCTCTTCTTATATTCTTGAGAGGGACACTTTCCTCCCCTCCAGAGTTGTACTGGAGAATCCTTTGAATCGCCATTCCTTAAATAGACTTGGGTTAAGTGTTCTCTTTGTAGTGGCTCTGTGCTGGGCACTGATGATCCAGAGACAAATCAGACATGATTCATGCTCTAAGGGAAGAGCAAACATCTCAGGAAATGACTGGTATAGTGAGATGTGTGATAACAGAGGCTTGTGAGGAGCTCTGATGGAAGAGAGAGAAAGGAATGACTGAAGTCATCTTTAGCTGCTGTCAGTTATCACAGTTAGTTCCGAATTTGCTTCAGTGTCCCTGGGACTGTGCCTTGCTAACAGCCTTGCATGTCTGTCTTATCGGGAATGTCAGAGCAGTGAGCCCACTCACTTCAGACATCAAATATCACTGAGTCGGAGCAGAAGAAAAACCCACAGGCTGTTCTGGATGTATTGAAATTTTATAACTCAAAAAATTTCTAACAGAAGTAGATAACTCCCTGATGTAGAAGGTTTTTTTTTATAGGTTATAAAACAGCACCATAGGAAATAACACCATCATTATCATATTTGTTTTTAATTGATAACAGTTATTATGTGATGGGCTTCCTTGGTAGCTCAGCTTGTAAAGAATCTGCCTACAGTGCAGGAGACCTTGGTTTGATTCCTAGGTTGGGAAGATCCCCTGGAGAAGGGATAGGCTACCCATTCCATTGTTCATGGGCTTCCCTGGTAGCTCAGATGGTAAAGAATCTGCCTGCAATGCAGGAGACCTGGGTTTGATCCCTGAGTTGGGAAGGTCGCCTGGAGAGGGGCATGGCAACCCACTCCAGTACTCTTGCCTGGAGAATCCCTATGGATGGAGCAGGCTGGTGGGCTACAGTCCATGGGGTCACAAAGAATCAGACACAACCGAGTGGCTAAGCACACAGCACAGCTTTATGTGATAGTGTGTTTACTGTGTATCTTTTAGGTACGCAAGTCCAGTTTTTTGCTCAAGGAACTGATTTTTATCATTCAAATGAAAAATGAGCCAGGAATAATAAATGGTCTTTATGTGTACTCTTTATATATAAATATATATATATACAGGAGTATGTTTATATATATTATATATAAATATATATATGACTATGTTTATATGTGTGTGTATATATATATAGAGGACTATGTGGGTTTTTTTTTGCACTTTTTTTTTTTAATTTATTTTTTTATTTTACTTTACAATTCTGTATTGGTTTTGCCATACATTGACATGAATCCACCACAGGTGTACATGCGTTCCCAAACATGAACCCCCCGCCCACCCCCCTCCCCACAACATCTCTCTGGGTCATCCCCGCTTACCAGCCCCAAGCGTGCCATATCCTGCATCGGACATAGACTGGCAATTCGATTCTTACATGATATTATACATGTTTCAATGCCATTCTCCCAAATCATCTCACCCTCTCCCTCTCCCTCTGAGTCTAAAAGTCCGCTATACACATCTGTGTCTTTTTTGCTGTCCTGCATACAGGGTCATCATTGCCATCTTTCTAAATTCCATATATATGTGTTAGTATACTGTATTGGTGTTTTTCTTTCTGGCTTACTTCACTCTGTATAATTGGCTCCAGTTTCATCCATATCATCAGAACTGATTCAAGTGTATTCTTTTTAACAGCTGAGTAATACTCCATAGTGTATATGTACCACAGCTTTCTTATCCATTCATCTGCTGATGGACATCTAGGTTGTTTCCATGTCCTGGCTATTATAAACAGTGCTGCGATGAACATTGGGGTACATGTGTCTCTTTCACTTCTGGTTTCCTCAGTGTGTATGCCCAGCAGTGGGATTGCTGGGTCATAAGGCAGTTCTATTTGCAATTTTTTACGGAATCTCCACACTGTTCTCCATAGTGGCTGTACTAGTTTGCATTCCCACCAACAGTGTAGGAGGGTTCCCTTCTCTCCACACCCTCTCCAGCATTTATTGCTTGCAGATTTTTGGATCGCAGACATTCTGAAGTGTGAAGTGGTACCTCATTGTGGTTTTGATTTGCATTTCTCTAATAATGAGTGATGTTGAGCTATGTTTTTCAGAATGTTTTTAATCACAAAATTGGGATTCGGATTCAGGTCTCCTGGTTCCTGAACCAGTACCTTTACAGTTTACCACTTGCTTCTAGTAACTGTATTTGGAGAAGCTCCTTCCATAGCAGAGAGATATTTTCTTTTCTTAGGCAGTTCATAAGAAGGCCTACATTTTTGGAAACTTGCCTTTTATATGGCAGCTTAGAATTTAGGGGAAGAAGTATCCTTAGTATACACCACTTCCAGTTCTCCTTTGTTTTGCAGACATTAGAGCCCCACATGCCTTTCTAATGTGGCAAAATTAGTGCTCTCTTAACCATTGGTATTAACTCTGAGTCCAGAGATCTTTCTGCTGTTCATGCTGTCTCTTTACAAGGGCAGTATTATTGGGGAAGGTGAGAACCAGGATGATCAAGCTAATTTTGAAGGATGCTTTTCCCAGCAAGTATCTGACTTGCAGCAAAGGGCACAGATGGTGAGGATGACAGACTGCAGCTTTGCTCATGCTTCATCGTTGTGCCCTGGAGAGGGTTATGCATGTCCCTAGCATATTTCCTTCCTGACATCTGGCCTATTGGGCCTGTCTCACTTCTTTCACTAGAGGCCTGGATCATTCCAAGGAGGCACCGGGATTGAAAAATGCTGGGTAGGCAGGTTTTCTAGTCAGGATATCAGGGCTTGTGTTATATAGAGTTTGTTGTGGAGACATCAGATTAGAAGCTGGCTTTGAGAATCTCAGCAGCCAAGTCTTTGGAAGAATCTATTTTTATGTGTATGTGTGTAGATGTGTACAAATGCCATTTATGTATATGGAAGCATAGCTCTGTGGGTTTGCATATGTTTGAAGTTAAAGTCCATTTCAGTGTTTATGACTGAATATGGGTATAGATATATAGATGCAGATTGTTCTGTGTGTGTTCCTCTATGCATGCATAAATGAATAACACTGGATATGTATAGATACATACCCATAAAGATATTTCTCTGTGTATAAATTTGTGCAAACTTCTATATATGTGTGTGCATGCATGTGAGGGATTTTTAATTTTCTAGAAGTTGAAGACTAGGGCTAACTGTCCCTTCTTCTCATACTACTAATTATGATAAAACGACTTCAATTTTTATATGCTTATTCTCCAAGCCAGGCTTCAGCAATACGTGAACTGCGAACTCCCTGGTGTTCAAGCTGGTTTTAGAAAAGGCAGAGGAACCAGAGATCAAATTGCCAACATCTGATGGATCATGGAAAAAGCAAGAGAGTTCCAGGAAAACATCTATTTTTGCTTTATTGACTATGCCAAAGCCTTTGACTGTGTGGATCACAATAAACTGTGGAAAATTCTTCAAGAGATGGGAATACCAGACCACCTGACCGGCCTCTTGAGAAACCTATATGCAGGTCAGGAAGCAACAGTTAGAACTGGACATGGAACAACAGACTGGTTCCAATTAGGAAAAGGAGAATGTCAAGGCTGTATATTGTCACCCTGCTTATTTAACTTCTATTCAGAGTACATCATGAGAAACGCTGGGCTGGAAGAAGCACAAGTTCGAATCAAGATTGCTGGGAGAAATATCAGTAACCTCAGATATGTAGATGATACCACCCTTATGGCAGAAAGTGAAGAGGAACCTAAAAGCCTCTTGATGAAAGTGAAAGAGGAGAGTGAAAAAGTTGGCTTAAAGCTCAACATTCAGAAAACGAAGATCATGGCATCTGGTCCCATCACTTCATGGGAAATAGATGGGGAAACAGTGGAAACAGTGTCAGACTTTATTTTTGGGGGGTCCAAATCACAGCAGATGGTGATTGCAGCCATGAAATTAAAAGATCCTTACTCCTTGGAAGGAAAGTTATGACCGACCTAGATAGCATATTAAAAAGCAGAGATATTACTTTGCCAACAAAAGTCTGTCTAGTCAAGGGTATGGTTTTTCCTGTGGTCATGTATGGATGTGAGAGTTGGACTGTGAAGAAGGCTGAGCACCGAAGAATTGATGCTTTGAACTGTGATGTTGGAGAAGACTCTTGAGAGTCCCTTGGACTGCAAGGAGATCCGACCAGTCCATCCTAAAGGAGATCAGTCCTGGGTGTTCATTGGAAGGACTAATGCTGAAGCTGAAACTCCAATACTTTGGCCACCTCATGGAACAGTTGACTCGTTGGAAAAGACTCTGATGCTGGGAGGGATTGGGGGCAGGAGGAGAAGGGGAGAACAGAGGATGAGATGGCTGGATGGCATCATCGACTCGATGGACATGAGTTTGAGTGAACTCCGGGAGTTGGTGATGGACAGGGAGGCCTGGCGTGCTGTGATTCATGGGGTCGCAAGGAATCAGACACAACTGAGTGAACTGAACTGACACATGAATTATCTCATTTGATTCTCATGATGGCCTTGAGAGATTGGTAGGGAAGAGTATTATCCCCATTTTGTAAACTCAGATGAATTAAATAGGCTTTGGGAAAGTAAGTGACTTTCTCAGAATGACTTAACTGCTGTGTGATGAAAGTGTGTTTTCAGCTTGGACCGTTAAACACTTTGCTGTTGTATAACCCAAACTCAATCCTTTGTGCTAATTTTTGGTCATGTTTCCTATTTTTTTAGTGCTTTATATTCTGTACCAATTTGTAGCTAATGTGATAAGCAAACCCTTGTGATGGACAACCCAAAGTTTTGGGTTTTAGCCCACTTTTCCACTGATTTATGTAACCTCGTACCTGTTTCTTTTCCTCTGAACCTTAATTTATTTATTATAAAATGACAGGATTGAAAGTACTTTGCATTCTGTCATTCTAGGCTATGGAATATAATTTTGATATGTAGAAATTGTAAATCACATTTAAAAAGAGCAATGCTTACCTATTTTTAATACAGTGGCAATATATTTACTACCAGAATATCTAGGGCATAAGGTGAGGACAGGGAGGACAGTATTGCACTTTTTTTCTGTCTAGGGTGATGGTCTTTTGGACAAGAAAAAATGTAAATCAGTCCTGAACTGGTTTCTCCAAGGTACAGATGGGTGTTGAGGATTGTTTTAAGAATGTGTTAGCACAGCTTATGCGTTCACTATTTGTCATAGGATCAAAGAAGCTATACCTGGTACTTTCTTATCCAATGAGATTGGAATCTTGGACATCCTTTGGTCTTGGTTCTTGGTGAGAATTAGGTTAAATTTGGTAGACTTTTGTCCTTAATTCCTTTGGTGGTGAACTGGTGAAGTTAGTTTCTTCTTAGACCTTTAAGAATTTAAGAATAAAATCAAATACAATACTTGGTCTTTGATCTTATGTTTTTGCTATAATCTTTGTTGGATCTATGTTTCACATTTCATTAAGTTTAAGCTTTCATTCATTGTAAGATACACCACTATTTTATATGCCATTAAAGAAAAAAGTTATCAGTTCAACCATGGAAATATCTTTGATTGCAAGATACATTTCTATTTCAGAGGTGTTAATTTGAAAAAAAAAACAATATATATCCAAGAATCAATGAACTATGGTAATTATCTTATTGTGGAAGTTGGATCTGTTCTTAGGGATAAGATCCTGCCTTGATTAGACTTGAGATGATTAAAACTGTTTTCCTAAGTCTTAATCTTAATCGTCCTATGGGGAATAGACATGGATGTAGAAGTGTCCTTTCTAAAAACTAGTCATGATGTGTTATGGATGGCTCAGGATGGTACTAGCCATGGATTACTTTCTCTTAAAATGCAGGAAACCTCTTTGGCCAGCGAGGCTTGATGATGATATAGTTGATGATATTAATACAGTTCTAGCATAGTGTTTAGAAGTGTGCAAAGGTTCAACTCTTGACTCCTACCTATATATCTGTTAAGTAATTACTGGGTAAATTACTTAACTTTCCTTAACTTCAGTTTCCAAATCTATAAAAATATGATGATAGTACTCAGAGCTGTAGTGAAGATTAAAGGAGGTAATGTTTATAATGTACTTAGCATGGTGTTGAGCCTGTAGTATCAATAACCCTATGATTATTATACTCTGAGCTTGGAAACTGCTTTACTGAATAGGTTTCCTTAGCTCTCAAGAAAGGATTAACTCTAATTGTTCATTGACTAAAATCCCTTGTCTTTTCCCCTTTGGAGGTAAATTAGCTGAAGATTGTAATCCTAACATTTTGGTAAGCCTTTATTTCCTCTGTTCTGATATGGGCAGGTATGATTTTTAGGGATCAGGTCAGTGTGGCAGATGCAGAGTCTGGGCTGAAGGGCACTCACCTTGGTCACTCGTCTACCCTGGGCCTCAGAGTAAAGGACTTGGATTTAATAAACAGCAAGCATCCCTTCCACTTTTAGCTTATTAATGTTCTAAAAATTCTAACCTTAGAACCAGAAGAACTGGCTGCTAGACTCAGTTTTTCATTTGTAGATTTGAACCTTACAAATACTAATTTGCCTTTCTGAGCTTCAATTGTTTCATCAATAAAGTGAGCATAATACACTTCGATTTTCAGGGACATGTCTTCAAATAGCTGAATTTGGAAGGTAATTTTTTTCATTTGAGTTAGTTGGGTCTACAAAACCAGGATTAAGACTTAATTGTTGAAGGGAGCAGATTCTATTAATTTTAAAGTCATTCATCCTGTTCTCTGAAGTTGTAGTGAATGCCCTGTCAGTTGAAGGGATATTACAAAAATCAGTGATGAATTGGGTGGAAAGTAAAGTTAAATGACCTCAAGGACCCCTCTGTCTTTCTCAGCTTATGAATTCTGTTTTCCAGAGCAGATAAGATGAGATGTAGATATATTTGAAAGGGTCTTATGAATAGTAAGCTGTGATATATCTGAGAGAATACTGCTGTTTTTTTAAGGATAAGTTTTTATAGCCTTACAGTAAAGGGGGAAGCCTTACTTACAAGATGATTCTTCAACAGTATGTACAACACACTTTTTATTTCCATGGAATGGAATCAAATGTGGACTGAAACTACAGCGTATACAGTAGAAATCAGCAAATGCTGGAGCAAAGTAGGAAAAAGACGAATGAGGCCTAAACAAAACCCTTCACTGGGATCTACTGACCACCACCAGAACCAGGGCTGGATCACATAATGGGGACAGATTCCAGGACAGTCTGAAGGGGAGTGGGGCAAAGGTGGGGAGGGGTCCACAGTGAGGTGTGGGTTTAGTACAAGGTGAGCCGCTCTTGGTATTTACAAAATCAGTTGGCTCTATTTCTTAGAAATACTCAAGGAGAGAAAGGAAGATTTGATCATTACTTTATGAATCTGTTGTTTTGCAATACTGACATTATCAGAAATAGGAATGATTCACTCAGATTCAAATTTCAGTAGTAGGAAATCAAACCATCATCACTGGCCCTCAATGCAAAACCTCTGCCTTACCCTATCCTCCCTCCTTGGCCCACCTGCTACCCTGGAGCCTCCCTGGAGGCTGCCACTCCACTGCTGCCCGCACACTACACAAGTGTCATACTGCCTCCCTAAGGCTGGCTGAAACAAGCAGGCCACTGCAAATTTCTCCCCACTTCCTTTCATACCACAAACTTTTTCAAGAATCTGATCTTTAAGTAGGAGCAATAAATAGCCCTATGGGGGGGAAAAATCCTTAAATAAAGGAGGAATTACTCTGATTACTCTAGACTGGTCATCTTCTGAAAGTAGGGCAGTCCTCAGATTCCCAAGGTCTATCAAACAGAGGTGAGGGTGGCCTGGGAGGAGAGGCCTGGGCGGGAGAGGAGCCCACCCGGCATGTGCTGGGCAGGGCTAGAACAGCTGGTGGGTGACCAGGACACCATGTGCTCAGAGGTCTGGTCAGCTGTCTGTACGCCACAGAAAAAGCTGCCAAGTTGGGGTGTTTGATTTAAAAATTCCTGGTGGGGACAGGGAATCTCTGAAGGAAAACACTGAAAAAAAAAAAAAAAAAGGAAATGAGGAAGGAGAATAAGAGCTATTGTCTAAGGACTTCTATTAAAAAAATAGAAGGACTTCTATTAAAAAAAAAATAAAGTGTCTCTTAAATGATTCTGAGAGTTCTAAAGATGAGCTGAAAGGAGGATAAGATGACAGAGGAGACAGACAGTTTTTATTGCTGGCCTTGCCCCACGGAGCTTAGCTGGTCTCCATCTGAAGTTTCTTTCTGCCTTGGGGCTCTTTGGGCTCTGACTCTGAGCCCCCATTGAAGGCAAAAATGGTGGGCTCTCAAGAGTCTTCTCCAGCACCATAATTTGAAAACATCAGTTCTTCAGCACTCAACCTTTATGCTTCAGTTCTCATGTCCTACAACTACTGAAAAAACCATAGCTTTGACTCTACAGACCTTTGTCAGCAAAGTGATATCTCTGTTTTTAAATGTGCTCTCTAGGTTTGTCATAGCTTTCCTTCCAAGAAGTAAGTGTCTTTGAATTTTTTAAAATATAAATTTATTTATTTTATTTGGAGGTTAATTACTTTAGAGTGAAATAAGCCAGAAAGAAAAACACCAATACAGTATACTAACGCATATATATAGAATTTAGAAAGATGGTAATGATAACCCTGTATGCGAGACAGCAAAAGAGACACAGATATATAGAACAGTCTTTTGGACTCTGTGGGAGAGGGAGAGGGTGAGATGATTTGGGAGAATGGCATTGAAACATGTATAATATCATATATGAAACGAATCGCCAGTCCAGGTGTCTTTGAATTTTATGGCTACAGTGATTTTGGAGCCCAAGAAAAAAGATCTGTCACTGTTCCACTTTTCCCCTTCTGTTTGCCAGGAAGTGATGGGACCAGATGCCATGATCTTAGATTTTTAATGTTGAGTTGTAAGGCAACTTTTCCACTCTCCTCTTCCATCCTCATCAAGAGGCTCTTTAGTTTGTCTTTGCTTTCTGCCACTTGAGTGGTATCATCTGCATATCTGGGATTATTGTTTCTCCCAGCAATATTGATTTTAGTGTGTGATTGATACAGCCCCACATTTCACATGATGTACTCTGCATGTTAAGTTAAACAAGCAGGGTGACAATATACAGCTTTGTCATTCTCTATTCTCAATTTTGAACCAGTCCATTATTCCATGTCTCACACGCTAGCAAAGTAATACTGAAAATTCTCCAAGCCAGGCTTTGACAGTACGTGAATCGTGAACTTCCAGCTGGTCAAGCTGGATTTACAAAAGGCAGAGGAACCAGAGATCAAATTGCCAACATCTGATGCATCATAGAAAAAGCAAAAGAGTTCCAGAAAAACGTCCACTTCTACTTTATTGACTATGCCAAAGCCTTTGACTTTGTGGATCACAACACTTGGAAAATTCTTCAAGAGATGGGAATACCAGACCATCTGACCTGCCTCCTGAGAAATCTGTATGCAGGTCAAGAAGCAGCAGTTAGAACTGGACATGGAACAACAGACTTGTTCCAAATAGGGAAAGGAGTACGTAAAGGCTGTATATTGTCACTCTGCTTATTTAACTTCTATGTAGAGTACACCATGAGAAACGCTGGACTGGATGAAGCACAACCTGGAATCAAGATTGCCAGGAGAAATCTCAATAACCTCAGATATGCAGATGACACCACCCCTATGGCAGAAAGTGAAGAAGAACTAAAGAACTTCTTGTTGAAAGTGAAAGAGGAGTGTGAAAAACTTGGCTATGGCAGAAAGTGAAGAAGAACTTAAGAACCTCTTGTTGAAAGTGAAACAGGAGCGTGAAAAAGTTGACTTAAAACTCAACATTCATAAAGCTAAAATCGTGGCATCTGGTCCCATCACTTCATGGCAAATAGTTGGGGAAACAGTGGAAACAGTGAGAGACTTTATTTTAGGAGGCTCCAAAATCACTGCAGATGGTGACTGCAGCCATGAAATTAAAAGATGCTTGCCCCTTGGAAGAAAAGTTATGACCAACCTAGATAGCATATTAAAAAGCATAGATATTACTTTGCCAACAAAGGTCCATCTAGTCAAGGCTATGATTTTTCCAGTGGTCATGTATGGATGTGACAGTTGGACTATAAAGAAAGCTGAGTATTGAAGAATTGATCCTTTTGAACTGTGGTGTTAGACTCTTGAGAGTTCCTAGGACTGTACTGCAAGGAGATCCAACCAGTCAATCCTAAAGGAAATCAGTGCTGCATATTCATTGGAAGGACTGATGCTGAAGCTGAAACTCCAATACTTTGGCCACCTGATGTGAAGAACTGACTCACTGGAAAAGACCCTGATACTGGGGAATTTTGAAGGCAGGAGGAGAAGGGGACAACAGAAGATGACATGGTTGAATGGCGTCACTGACTCAGTGGGAATGATTTTGAGTAAGCTCCGGAGGTTGGTGATGGACAAGGAAGCCTGGCAGGCTGCAGTCCATGGGGTCACAAAGAGTCAGACACGACTGAGCGACTGAACTGAACTGAACCAACAGTGCAAGAAAATTCCCTTTTCTCCATTCCCTCTCCAGCATTTATTGTCTGTAGACATTTTTATCCATGTGATCAGTTTGCTTAGTTTTCTATGATTGTGGTTTTCATTCTCTCTGCCTCGGGTGGATGGGGATAAGAAGCTTGTGGAACCTTCCTGATGGGAGGGACTGGCTGTGGGAAAAACTGAGTCTTGCTCTCATGGGCCATGCTTAGTAAATTTTGAATCCAGTTTTATACTGATGGATGGGACTGTGTTCCCTCCCTGTAGTTTGGCCTGAGGCCAAACTATGGTTGGGGTAATGGCAACCTCCTCCAAGAGGACTTACACCAGCATGCTGTGCATCCCAGGACTGTTGCAGTCAGTGTATCTGACCCTGAGGCAGTCTACTGTTGACTCATGCCTCCTCCAGAGACTCCTGAACACGCACAGACAGGTCTGTCTCAGTCTTTTGTGGGGTCATTCCTCCTTTCTTCTGGGTCCTGGTGCACACAGGTTTTTGTTTGTTCCTCCTAAGAATCTCTGTTTCCCAGTCCTGTGGAAGTCCTGTAATCAAATCCCACTGGCCTTCAAAGTCAAATTCCCTGAGGATTCTCAGTTCCTTTGCTGGACCCTCAGGTTGGGAAATCTGTTGTGGGGCCTAGACATTTTGATGATTGCCCTTCTACTGGTGTGAGTTGATATTTCGTTGTAGTTTTGATTTTCATTTCTCTAATAATAAGTGATGTTGAGCATCTTTTCATGTGTTTATTAGCCATCTATATAATCTTTGGAGAAATGTCTGTTTAGGTCTGCTCACTTTTTGATCAGATTTTTTTTTCTGGTATTGAGCTGCATTTGGAGATTAATCCTTTGTCAATTGTTTCATTTGCTATTATTTTCTCCCATTCTGAGAGTTATTTTTTACCTTGCAGAGACATTACTTTGCTGACTAAGGTCCGTCTAGTCAAGGCTATGGTTTTTCTTGTGGTCATGTATGGGTGTGACAGTTGGACTGTGAAGAAGGCTGAGCGCCGAAGAATTGATGCTTTTGAACTGTGGTGTTGGAGAAGACTCTTGAGAGTCCCTTGGACTGCAAGGAGATCCAACCAGTCCATTCTGAAGGAGATCAGCTCTGGGATTTCTTTGGAAGGAATGATGCTAAAGCTGAAGTTCTAGTACTTTGGCTACCTCATGCGAAGAGTTGACTCATTGGAAAAGACTGATGCTGGGAGGGATTGGGGGCAGGAGGAGAAGGGGACAACCGAGGATGAGATGGCTGGATGGCATCACTGACTCAATGGATGTGAGTCTGAGTGAACTCCGGGAGATGGTGATGGACAGGGAGGCCTGGCGTGCTGCGATTCATGGGGTTGCAAAGAGTCGGACACGACTGAGCAACTGAACTGAACTAAACTGAACTGATGGTTTCCTTCACTGTGCAAATGCTTTTAAGTTTAATTAGGTTACATTTATTTATTTTTGTTTTTATTTCCATTGTTCTAGGAGGTGGGTCATAGAGGATCTTGCTGTGATTTATGTCAGTGTTGTGTTTATGTTTTCCTTCAAGAGTTTTGTAGTTTCTGGTCTTACATTTAGGTCTTTAATCCATTTGGAGTCTATTTTTGTGTATGGTGTTAGAAAGTGTTCTAATTTCATTCTTTTACACATAGCTGATCAATTTTCCCAGCACCACTTATTGAAGTGACTGTTTTTCTCTGTTGTATAATTTTGCCTCCTTTGTCAAAGATAGGTTGTCCATAGGTACATGGATTTATCTCTGGGCTTTCTATCATGTTACATCGGTCTGTATTTCTGTTCTTGTGCCAATACCATACTGTCTTGATGACTGTAGCTTTGCAGTACAGTCTGAAGTCAGGAAGGTTGATTCCTCCAGCTCCCTTCTTTCTCAAGATTGCTTTGGCTATTCAGGCTCTTTTGTGGGAAACTACTGATCTTATTTCTATACATATAAATTTACCTTTTCTAAACAATCTTAAATAAATGCATTCATACAACAGGTAATCTTTTGTGTCTAGCTTTCTTTTACTTAGCATAAAGTTTGTGAGATTCATTCCTATTATATCATGTATCAGTATTTCATTCCCTTTGGTGTCTTAGTAATATTCTATTGTATTGGTATACAATATTTTGAAAATCCATTTATCAGCTGATGGGCATTTGGGTTGTTTCCCCTTTTTGGCTATTATGTATAATGCTCATATGAACAGCCATGCTTTTGTGTGGATATATGTTTTCATTTCTGTTGGGTATATACATACAAATAGAATTGTTGGATTATATGGTGACTATAATAAACCTTTTGAGGAAGTGCCTTCCAAAATGGCTGTACTATTGTACACTCCCGCTAGCAATTATGAGAGTTCTAATTTCTTCATATCTTCTCCCACATTTGTTATTGTATGTCTTTTCTTTATATCCATCATAGTGGGTATCTCACTGTAGTTTTGATTTGCATTTCCTAATGGATAATGATGTTAAGCATTTCTTCATGTATTTATTGGTCATTTATCATTTTGGAGAAATGTCTTTCTTGTTGTTTAATTACACTGTAGTCAAAGAATCCATTTTACTTATTTTAAATGCTTTTAATTTATCAAGATGTGTTTTAGATATGACCTATCATATAGTTTGTGCTAAAGAATGATCCATATGTGGTTAAAAAGAATTGTATTCTGCAGATCTTGGGTGGAATGTTGATTAATACAGTTGTTTGCATCTTGAATATCCCTGCCAATATTCATTCTGGTTTTGCTTGTTATTGAGATAGAGTAGGGAGCTCTTCAGCTATAACTGTAGAATATTCTTTTTTTCCTATAATTCTGTCATCTTTTGCTTCATGCAAATCTACTTTCTTGTTAGGTGCATCAGTTCAGTTCAGTCGCTCAGTTGTGTCCGACTCTTTGTGACCCCATGAATCGCAGCACACCAGGCCTCCCTGTCCATCACCAACTACCGGAGTTCACTCAAACTCATGTCCATGGAGTCGGTGATGCCATCCACCTGTCTCATCCTCTGTCATCCCCTTCTCCTGCCCCCAATCCCTCCCAGCATCAGGGTCTTTTCCAATGAGTCAACTCTTCGCACGAAGTGGCCAAAGTATTGGAGTTTCAGCTTTATCATCATTCCTTCCAATGAACACCCAGGACTGATCTCCTTTAGGATGGATTGGTTGGACCTCCTGGCAGTCCAAGGGACTCTCAAGAGTCTTCACTAACACCACAGTTCAAAAGCATCAATTCTTCAGTGCTCAGCCTTCTTCACAGTCCAACTCTCACATCCATACATGACCACAGGAAAAACCATAGCCTTGACTAGATAGACCTTTGTTGGCAAAGTAATATCTCTGCTTTTCAATATGCTATCTAGGTTGGTCATAACTTTCCTTCCAAGGAGTAAGCATCTTAATTTCATGGCTGCATTCACCATCTGCAGTGATTTTGGAGCCCTCCAAAATAAAGTCTGACACTGTTTCCACTGTTTCCCCATCTATTTCCCATGAAGTGATGGGACCAGAGGCCATGATCTTCGTTTTCTGAATGTTGAGCTTTAAGCCAACTTTTTCACTCTCCTCTTTCACTTTCATCAAGAGGCTTTTTAGTTCCTCTTCACTTTCTGTCATTAAGGGTGGTGTCATCTGCATATCTGAGGTGATTGATATTTCTCCCGGCAATCTTGATTCGAACTTGTGCTTCTTCCAGCCCAGCGTTTCTCATGATGTACTCAGCATATAAGTTAAATAAGCAAGGTGACAATATACAGCCTTGACGTACTCCTTTTCCTAATTGGAACCAGTCTGTGGTTCTATGTCCACTTCTAACTGTTGCTTCCTGACCTGCATACACATTTCTCAAGAGGCAGATCAGGTGGTCTGGTATTCCCATCTCTTGAAGAATTTTCCACAGTTTATTGTGATCCACAGAGTCAAAGGCTTTGGCATAGTCAGTAAAGCAGAAATATATGTTTTTCTGGAACTCTCTTGCTTTTTCCATGATCCAGCGGATGTTGGCAATTTGATCTCTGATTCCTCTGCCTTTTCTAAAACCAGCTTGAACATCTGGAAGTTCACAGTTCACGTATTGCTGAAGCTGGCTTGGAGAATTTTGAGCATTATGCATATACATTCATAATTGTTAAATCTTGATATATTGACTCTTTTATAATTATGAAACATCCTTTTTTATCTCTGGTAATATTTCTTAAAGTTTATTTTAATTGATATGAATGTGGACACTTCCAGTCTCTTGTGATCGTTTTTTCCATGATACATCTTTTCCATTATTTTGCTTTCAACTTGCTCATATCTTTGAGTCTATAATGTGTCATTATTTATATGTTTAGCTTTACATTTGAGATTTTGCTCTTTGTTTTCTATATTGATCCTAGCTTTTTCTGTTCTTCTTTCTTTTGTTGAATAAATTAATTATTTTTCTTCTTTTATAAAAACTATTTCTTAGTGGTTGCCTTCAGGATTAAAATATACATTTTAATTTATTATACTCTATTTCAGTATAATATATTATTATAGTCTATTTCAGTATAATATATTATTATACTCTATTTTAGATCAACACAAAGTGCTTTCCAATAAAATACATAAATTTGGTTCCAGTATAGTTCCATTCCCTGTCCTCTGCTTTGTGATATTATTACCATATACTCACATGTACATATACACATGCACATGCATACGTACAGATACATCTGTGTATAAACCCAGCAATAAAGTGTTATAACTATTGTTTTATACAGTTTGTTTTTAAATGTTAATAAAATTTTTTAAAAAGTTTATTTATGAAATCTTTCATGTTAATTTACATATTTACTATTTCTTCTGCTCTTCATTTGTACTTGTGGATTTGAATTACCATTTGTGTTTTTTTTTTTTCAGCCTGACAGATTTATTTCAATATTATATGTAAATAGGTCTTGTGGTAAGCAAATTTTCCTAGTCTTTGTTTATATTGGAATGTCTTTATTTTATCTTCATATTTTAAAGATTGTTTTACTGGATATGGGTTTCTTATTGGGATTTTTAAACAATTTCAACCCTTTGAATATGTCATTTCATTGCTCTCTCACCTTCATTGTTTCAGATTGGGAGTTAGGTTTTAACTTATATTAAAACTAAGTTTAACTTAGGTTTTAACTTTAATCCTTTTACATTATACACCATTTTCCTCTTAATGCTTTTTAGTATTTTTACTTTGGCTTTGACTTTCAACATCTGTCTATGATGTGTCTATGTGTGAAACTATATATTTTACTACTTGATGTTTATTGAGATTCTTGGATATCTAGATTAATATTTTTCATCTAATTTGGGAAGTTTATGTATGTTCATACAGTCAAGTATATATGAAGAATTTGAGGCCTCTCTCTAAAGTGTGCTATGTTTGTGAGCAACATCAGGCAGAAATTTGTTTGCCCTATCCAGTATTGCAATCTTAGGCTAGTAGCAGTTGACCCTCTCCTGCTGCCACCTGTAAGAGATCACCTCCAATGATGGCACCGCTGGGCCTGGGCATTGCCCACTGCTTTAGATGAAAGTGAGCCCTCCTGGATCAAGTAGTTACAGCGTACCTTCCCTGGAAGAAACTCCTTTCTGATCGAGCTGGGGTGGGATGAATGGGAGCTACCCTGGGGTAGGACATCAGAGATTCCTACTGTTATTACCCAAACTTCAACCATTTTAAATTATATGCACTTCTTATACATGTTTCCACCTTAGAGCCATTGTACTTCTTCCATCTGCAAAGTACAGTCTTTTCCTCAGAGGGTCGAATGGCTTCTTTTATTTCATTCAGGCCAGTGATTATGTAACTTGTCATTGAAGAGACCTTTCCAAGACTACTCTGTCTAGTACTATTTCCCCACTTTGAACCAATCTCTACTCTCCTATGTTTATCTTTATCTTATTACTACCTGACATTTTGATGATTAATTTTGACTATATCATCGTCTAAAATGGAAGCCATAGGACCAGGGGCTTTATCTGTTCTGTTCTTTAAAATAACCCCAGAGCTTCACACAGAGACTGATACACAATGAATGAATGAGTGAATTAAAGTCATTGGCTTTTTAAAAAAAAGAGGTTTTTGGTTATTAGATATAATGATCCTTTAGTTGATTCTTTACATCTTTCTAGCTCCTAACCAATTACAATGTGTTTTTATACTCAAATCACTTCATTTCTTCCTCAAGGTGGCCCTGTGAGGTAGGCAGAGATATGCTGTCATTACTGTGTTTTATAGATGAGAACTCTGGCTTAGAGTGATACACCTTGCCTTGGAACATAAGGATAAGAAATAGAAGTCTGGCACAAAAACCAATATCTCTTGATTCTGGTAGTTGTTGATATTACCCCTCAAAGCCATCACCTGTGGGAAACAGAATATGTTGATGAGGAAAGTGGTGAAATCCCCTTCTCTATAGAGTTTTAGGAGACAAAAGAACCTAGTGGGTTTTTTCCCTCAGGGTTGTTTTCACTATTTGTGGTATGTTGTGTTTCCATACAAATTTTAAAAAAGTTTTTTTGTTCTAGTTCTATGAAAAATGCCATTGGTAATTTGGTAGGAATTGCACTGAGTCAGTAGATTGACTTGGGTAGTATAGTTGTCGTAGACTCTTGGGCTCCAAAATCACTGCAGATGGTGATTGAAATTAGAAGACGCTTACTCCTTGGAAGAAAAGTTATGACCAGCCTACATAGCATATTGAAAAGCAGGGACATTACTTTGCCAACAAAGGTCCATCTCCTCAAGGCTATGGTTTTTCTAGTGGTCACGTACGGATGTGAGAGTTGGACTGTGAAGAAGGCTGAGCACCGAAGAATTGATGCTTTTGAACTGTGGTGTTGGAGAAGACTCTTGAGAGTCCCTTGGACTGCAAGGAGATCCAACCAGTCCATTTTGAAGGAGATCAACCCTGGGATTTCTTTGGAGGGAATGATGCTGAAGCTGAAACCCCAGTACTTTGACCACCTCATGCGAAGAGTTGACTCATTGGAAAAGACTCTTATTCTGGGAGGGATTGGGGGCAAGAGGAGAAGGGGACGACAGAGGATGAGATGGCTGGATGGCATCACTGACTCAATGGACGTGAGTCTGAGTGAACTCCGGTAGTTGGTGATGGACAGGGAGGCCTGGCGTGCTGCAATTCATGGGGTCGCAAAGAGTCGGACACGACTGAGCGACTGAACTGAACTGAACTGAACTGAACTGAACTTGATAGTTCTTGTGTAATGCGTCTTGGAGTAGGTCTTCTTGTGTTGAGGTAACTCTCTCCTCAATCTATAACCATAAGTTATCCACAACTCACCAAAGTGCCTATGTGCAACACATCACGATGCTGGAGAATTCTCATCTGAAGACAGAGGGGGTGGAACTAAGGCACCAGTGGAGGCAGTGCCGAGTCCCAGGCCCTTGGTCTCAACAGTTTAGTCCACAGTCCCAGAAAATCCAGGAGCAGCAGCAGAGGTGGCACACATGCCTTTGTATTCCGGGCTACAGCGACTCTTATGCCAAGATAACTGGGAAGCAGTGAACACTACCCCTCCAGCCATAGAGGTACCAACAATTTTCCCCCCACCCCTACCCACAACAGTGGTTAGGGGCCTGGCAACCTGACAGCACGAACGTGGCAGAGGTGTCTGCCTGACCCAGCTCCCTGCCCACCCCCATCCCCAGGCGCAGGAGTGAAGCCTGCAGGAGCCCAGGAGCAACAGAAAAGTCCATCATCCTGGTGCCCCAGGAAGCATCACTGGTGACACTGGTAGCAGCAAGGCATCAGTGGCCATGGAAGCAAAAAAATGATAGTAATGGCAAGGGGCAAAGCTTCTGACAGACATAAAGTGGGGGACATAAAGTGTGGACTTTCAAATATAATCAGAGGTAGAGTGGCTAAGTGAAATCAGACGTGCTATAGTGCCACCTACTGGAAAATGAAAGACCTGTCATTTCTAATCTGTTGAATTGTTAGAACCAAGTCGAAAGTCATTCACTACTTCAAATGCATTAGCAGAGAAACAACTCATCAATCACCATAAGAACCACAGAAATGCTCTACCAAACAAAAAAAAATGACAATTCTTCAGAAACCAAACTTAAAAGTCATAAAATATTGCAGCCTAACTGGTGGAGAATTCAAAACAGCTGTCATGAAGAAACTCAACAGGCTAAAAGAAAACGTAGGCGTTTTAATGAGCTCAGGAATAAAATTAATGAACAGAGGAATAATTTACCAAAGAGATTGAATATCTGAAAAGAACAAAACAAAATCTAGAGCTGAAGATTCAGTAAATAAGATGAAGAATTCATTAGAACACATTGGAACAAGAGCAGAACATATGGAAGAATTGGTGAGCTCAAAGATAGAAATTTTAAAATGATACAGCTAGAAAAGGAAAGAGAAATATTTGTAAGAATGAAGAAATTTCACTAAATCTATCTCACTCTTCTAGGAAGGGCCGCATTAGGCTAATGACAACTGCAGAAGAGAGAGAGAAGGGACCAGAGAGATTACTGAAAGAAATATAGCTGATCCCAATCCTTAGGAACAACTACACAGCCCATGAAGCTAAGAGAACACCTAAGAAGTGAAGAGGAACTAAAGAGCCTCTTGATGAAGGTGGAAGAGAAGAGTGAAAAGCTGGCTTAAAACTCAACATTCAAAAAACTACGATCATGGCATCTGGTTCCATCACTTCATGGTAAATAGATGGGAAAACAATGGAAACAGCGACAGACTTTCTTTTCTTGGGCTCCAAAATCACTGCAGCCATGAAATTAAAAGATGCTTTCTCCTTGGAAAAAAGCTGTGACAAACCTAGGCAGCGTATTAAAAAGCAGAGACACCACTTTGCTGACAAATGTCTGTATAGTCAAAGCTATGGTTTCTCCAGTAATCATGTATGGATGTGAGAGGTGGGCCACAAAGAAGGCTAAGCACAGGAGGCAGTCCTAAGATGGTGGAGGAATAGGATGGGGAGACCACTCTCTCCCCCAAAATTCATTGAAAGAACATTTGAGCGCCAAGCATATTCCACAGAACAACTTCTGAATGCTGACAGAGGACATCAGGCACCCAGAAAAGCAGCCCATTGTCTTCAAAACGAGGTAGGACAAAATATAAAAGATAAAAAGAGAGACAGAAGAGGTAGGGACAGAGATCTGTCCCGGGAAGGGAGTCTTAAAAAAGAGAGAAGTTACCAAACACCAGAAAACACTCTTTCCAGTGGGTCTGTGGCGAGCCTTGGAACCTCAGAGGGCAAAATAACCAGGAGGAAAAATAAGTAGATAATTATTATTTTTTTTTTAAATTTATTTATTTATTTTTAATTTTTACTTTACAATTCTGTATTGGTTTTGGCATAGATTGACATGAATCCACCACAGGTGTACATGCGTTCCCAAACATGAACCCCCCTCCCACCCCCCTCCCCACAACATCTCTCTGGGTCATCCCCGCGCGTCAGCCCCAAGCGTGTCATATCCTGCATCAGACATAGACTGGTATTTCGATTCTTACATGTTATTATACATGTTTCAATGCCATTCTCCCAAATCATCACACCCTCTCCCTCTCCCTCTGAGTCCAAAAGTCCGCTATACACATCTGTGTCTCTTTTGCTGTCCTACATACAGGGTCATCATTGCCATCTTCCTAAATTCCATATATATGTGTTAGTATACTGTATTGGTGTTTTTCTTTCTGGCTCACTTCACTCTGTATAATCGGCTCCAGTTTCATCCATCTCATCAGAACTGATTCAAATGTATTCTTTTTAATGGCTGAGTAATACTCCATTGTGTATATGTACCACAGCTTTCTTATCCATTCATCTACTGATGGACATCTAGGTTGTTTCCATGTCCTAGCTATTATAAACAGTGCTGCGATGAACATTGGGGTACATGTGTTTCTTTCAATTCTGGTTTCCTCTGTGTGTATGCCCAACAGTGGGATTGCTGGGTCATAAGGCATTTCTATTTGCAATTTTTTACGGAATCTCCACACTGTTCTCCATAGTGGCTGTACTAGTTTGCACTCCCACCAACAGTGTAGGAGGGTTCCCTTCTCTCCACACCCTCTCCAGCATTTATTGCTTGCAGATTTTTGGATCGCAGACATTCTGACTGGTGTGAAGTGGTACCTCATTGTGGTTTTGATTTGCATTTCTCTTATAATGAGTGAAGTTGAGCATCTTTTCATGTGTTTGTTAGCCATCCGTATGTCTTCTTTGGAGAAATGTCTATTTAGTTCTTTGGCCCATTTTTTTATTGGGTCGTTTATTTTTCTGGAATTGAGCTGCAGGAGTTGCTTGTATATTTTTGAGATTAGTTGTTTGTCAGTTGCTTCATTTGCTATTATTTTCTCCCATTCGGAAGGCTGTCTTTTCACTTTGCTTATGTTTTCCTTTGTTGTGCAGAAGCTTTTAATTTTAATTAGATCCCATTTGTTTATTTTTGCTTTTATTTCCAGAATTCTGGGAGGTGGATCATAGAGGATCCTGCTGTGGTTTATGTCAGAGAGTGTTTTGCCTATGTTCTCCTCTAAGAGTTTTATAGTTTCTGGTCTTACATTTAGATCTTTAATCCATTTTGAGTTTATCTTTGTGTGCGGTGTTAGAAAGTGATCTAGCTTCATTCTTTTACAAGTGGTTGACCAGTTTTCCCAGCACCACTTGTTAAAGAGATTGTCTTTACTCCATTGTATATTCTTGCCTCCTTTGTCAAAGATAAGGTGTCCATATGTATGTGGATTTATCTCTGGGCTTTCTATTTTGTTCCATTGATCTATATGTCTGTCTTTGTGCCAATACCATACTGTCTTGATGACTGTGGCTTTGTAGTAGAGCCTGAAGTCAGGCAAATTGATTCCTCCAGTTCCATCCTTCTTTCTCAAGATTGCTTTGGCTATTCGTGGTTTTTTGTATTTCCATACAAATCTTGAAATTATTTGTTCTAGTTCTGTGAAAAATATCGCCGGTATCTTGATAGGGATTGCATTGAATTTGTAGATTGCTTTGGGTAATATACTCATTTTCACTATATTGATTCTTCCGATCCATGAGCATGGTATATTTCTCCATCTATTAGTGTCCTCTTTGATTTCTTTCATCAGTGTTTTAAAGTTTTCTGTATATAGGTCTTTAGTTTCTTTAGGTAGATATATTCCTAAGTATTTTATTCTTTTTGTTGCAATGGTGAATGGAATTGTTTCCTTAATTTCTTCTTCTACTTTCTCATTATTAGTGTATACGAATGCAAGGGATTTCTGTGTGTTGATTTTATATCCTGCAACTTTACTATATTCATTAATTAGCTCTAGTAATTTTCTGGTAGAGTCTTTAGTGTTTTCTATGTAGAGGATCATGTCATCTGCAAACAGTGAGAGTTTTACTTCTTCTTTTCCAATTTGGATTCCTTTTATTTCTTTTTCTGCTCTGATTGCTGTGGCTAAAACTTCCAGAACTATGTTGAATAGTAGTGGTGAAAGTGGGCACCCTTGTCTTGTTCCTGACTTTAGGGGAAATGCTTTCAATTTTTCACCATTGAGGATAATGTTTGCTGTGGGTTTGTCATATATAGCTTTTATTATGTTGAGGTATGTTCCTTCTATTCCTGCTTTCTGGAGAGTTTTTATCATAAATGGATGTTGAATTTTGTCAAAGGCCTTCTCTGCATCTATTGAGATAATCATATGGTTTTTATTTTTCAATTTGTTAATGTGGTGAATTACATTGATTGATTTGCGGATGTTGAAGAATCCTTGCATCCCTGGGATAAAGCCCACTTGGTCATGGTGTATGATCTTTTTAATGTGTTGTTGGATTCTGATTGCTAGAATTTTGTTGAGGATTTTTGCATCTATGTTCATCAGTGATATTGGCCTGTAGTTTTCCTTTTTTGTAGTGTCTTTGTCAGGTTTTGGTATTAGGGTGATGGTGGCCTCATAGAATGAGTTTGGAAGTTTCCCTTCCTCTGCAATTTTCTGGAAGAGTTTGAGTAGGATAGGTGTTAATTCTTCTCGAAATTTTTGGTAGAATTCAGCTGTGAAGCCGTCTGGACCTGGGCTTTTGTTTGCTGGAAGATTTCTGATTACAGTTTCAATTTCCGTGCTTGTGATGGGTCTGTTAAGATTGTCTATTTCTTCCTGGTTTAGTTTTGGAAAATTGTATTTTTCTAAGAATTTGTCCATTTCTTCCAGGTTGTCCATTTTATTGGCATATAATTGCTGATAGTAGTCTCTTATGATCCTTTGTATTTCTGAGTTGTCTGTTGTGATCTCTCCATTTTCATTTCTAATTTTATTGATTTGATTTTTCTCTCTTTGCTTCTTGATGAGTCTGGCTAATGGTCTGTCAATTTTACCCCACAGATTACGTGCCTAACAGCAACTCCCAGGGGTGCCACAGCCCAGATATTCGCATCCCCCAATAGCAAGCAGGGGAGGGACAGGGAGGAGTGGGCAGCATTGCTTAGGATAAGGACTGAATGCCCTGAGGGCAATCTGAGGGAACTAGCTTGAGACAGCAACCCAGACTGTGGGATAGCTATCCCTTGATCCCAGGAACATCTATTTCTGCTTTATTGACTATGCCAAAGCCTTTGACTGTGTGGATCACAATAAACTGTGGAAAATTCTGAGAGAGATGGGAATACCAGACCACCTGACCTGCCTCTTGAGAAACCTATATGCAGGTCAGGAAGCAACAGTTAGAACTGGACATGGAACAACAGACTGGTTCCAATTAGGAAAAGGAGTATGTCAAGGCTGTATATTGTCACCCTGCTTATTTAACTTCTATTCAGAGTACATCATGAGAAATGCTGGGCTGGGAGAAGCACAAGCTGGAATCAAGATTGCCGGGAGAAACATCAATCACCTCAGATACGCAGATGACACCACCCTTATGGCAGAAAGTGAAGAGGAACTAAAAAGCCTCTTGATGAAAGTGAAAGAGGAGAGTGAAATAGTTGGCTTCAAGCTCAACATTCAGAAAACGAAGATCATGGCATCTGGTCCCATCACTTCATGGGAAATAGATGGGGAAACAGTGGAAACAGTCTCAGACTTTATTTTGGGGGGCTCCAAAATCACTGCAGATGGTGCTTGCAGCCATGAAATTAAAAGACGCTTACTCCTTGGAGGAAAAGTTATGACCAACCTAGATAGCATATTCAAAAGCAGAGACATTACTTTGCCAACAAAGGTCCATCTAGTCAAGGCTATGGTTTTTCCAGTGGTCATGTATGGATGTGAGAGTTGGACTGTGAAGAAAGCGGAGCATCAAAGAATTGATGCTTTTGAACTGTGGTTTTGGTGAAGACTCTTGAGAGTCCCTTGGACTGCAAGGGGATCCAACCAGTCCATTCTGAAGGAGATCAGCCCTGGGATATTTTTGGAAGGAATGATGCTGAAGCTGAAACTCCAGTACTTTGGCCACCTCATGCGAAGAGTTGACTCATTGGAAAAGACTCTGATGCTGGGAGGGATTGGGGGCAGGAGGAGAAGGGGACGACCGAGGATGAGATGGGGGGATGGCATCACTGACTTGATGGACGTGAGTCTGAGTGAACTCCAGGAGATGATGATGGACAGGGAGGCCTGGTGTGCTGCGATTCATGGGGTCACAAAGATTGGACACGACTGAGCGATTTAACTGAACTGAACTGATCGCGGGAAAAACCGTAACCACTGCCAGGCACACTCATAGAACAAAGGACTGAACAGAACTAGCTGGATGCGGACCGGCACATCCCTCACTGGAGACAGGCAGGGGAGGGCAGCCAGAGCTGGAAGGGGGCAGTTATGGCCCCAGAGAGGCATCCTATACCAAACTGCAAGCAGACTTTGTTGCTAACCAAGACTTCTGGATGGTCAACATCCACTGGGAGTGTTGCAGCCAGAGACCAGCTTCCCAGAAGAGACACACCTGAGAAGGTGCACTCGTTGTACACCAGAAAACTGAGCAGCCGGGACAAAGGAGGGGATAAATCGCAGCTTTCAACTGGGGGCGACTACCCCCACCAAGGACCTGGTCACCTGAGCTGCTCGGACCTGGGACGAGTGCAAAATGCAGGCCCAACCAAGTCTGCGCCTTTGTGGAGTACCCGAGAACCTGAACCTGAGCAGCTTAGTGCATGCAAACCAGGGCCCGCATCAGACAGTTCCTGGCAGAGCAACCTAGAGCCTGAGCAGTGTAGACTGGGAAAGCACACACGCCGTGAGCAGGGGCGAACCCAGTGTAGCTGAATCACTGTGAACACACACCAGTGATATTTGTTTGCAGTGTTCCTTCTTCCCCAAAGCACAACTGAACAAGTGAGCCTAAAAAAAAGTGACCACCCCCTCTCCCACCCCCTTGTGTCAGGGCAGAAACTAGACACCAAAGTGACCAGCAAACAGAAGAAGCTAAAATAAACAGAGGGAACCACTTTGGAAGTGACAGGTGCAATAGGTTAAAACCCTGTAGTTAGCACCAACTGCATAGGAAGGTGCCTATAGACCGTGAGAAGTACAAGCTGGACCAAAGAACTATCTGAAAATGAACTGACCCCACACTGTCCGCACAGCTCCAGAGAAAGTCTTAGATATATTTTTACTATTATCATTTTTTAATTTAAAAAATTTAATTTAATTTATTTTACTTGTTATTTTTAAGTCCCCATTACTCCTTTAATTTTCATTTTTATAACCTACTATTACCTTGCAAAAAAAGGACACTATTTTAAAGCAAACATATATATATATATATATATTATAATTTCTGTGACTTTGTGTTTTTTTTTTTTGTTTGTTTTTTAATATTGTATTTTTGAGAATCTAACCTATACTCAAGATTTTTAATCTTTGCTTTTTGGTATTTGTTATCAACTTTGTACCTTTAAGAACCCAATCTTCAGTACCTATTTTTACTTGTGAGTGAGATCACTGGCCTGATTGCTGTCTCCCCCTTTTGACTCTCCTTTTTCCATCAGGTCGCCTCTATCTCCCCTCATCCCCTTTTCTTCTCTACCCAACTTGGTGAATCTCTTTGTGTGTTCCAGGCTGGACACTTAGGGAACTGATTACTGGCTGGATCTGTCTCTCTCCTTTTAATTCTGCCTTTTTATCCTCCTGGCCACCTCTGTCTCCTTCCTCCCTCTTCTCTTCTCTGTGTAACTCCGTGAACATCTCTGAGCTGTCCAGACTGTGAAACACACATAGGGAAGTGATTACTGGCTAGCTTTCTCTCTCCCCTTTTGATTCCCCTCTTCTCCTCTTGGTCACTTCTATCTCCCTCCTCCCTCTTCACTTCTCCATGTAACTCTGTGTACCTCTCTGGGTGTCCCTCACTGTGGAGAAACTTTTCATCATTAACCTAGATGTTTTATCATCGGTGCTGTATAGAAGGAGAAGTCTTGAGGCTACTGTAAGAATAAGACTGAAAACCAGAGGCAGGAGGCTTAAGTCCAAATCTTGAGAACTCCAGAGAACTCCTGAATCCAGGGAACATTAATCGATAGGAGCTCATCAAATGCCTCCATACCTTCACTGAAACCAAGCACCACCCAAGGGCCAACAAGCTCAAAAGCAAGACATACCATGCAAATTCTCCAGCAATACAGGAACATAACCCTGAGCCTCAATATACATGCTGACCAAAGTCACACCAAACCCGCTGACATCTCAAAACCTATTCCCGGACACTTCATTGCACTCCAGAAAGAAGAAATACAGCTCCACCCACCAGAACACCAACACAAGCTTCCCTAACCAGAAAACCTTGACAAGCCACCCGTCCAACCCCACCCACAGCAAGGAACCTCCACAGTAAAGAGGAACCACCAACTACCAGAATACAGAAAGGCCACCCCAAACACAGCAATATAAACAAGATGAAAAGGCAGAGAAATACTCAGCAGGTAAAGGAACAGGATAAATGCCCACCAAACCAAACAAAAGAGGAAGAGATAGGGAATCTACCTGATAAAGGATTCCGAATAATGATAGTGAAAATGATCAAAAATTTTGAAAACAAAATGGAGTTACAGATAAATAGCCTGAAGACAAGGATCAAGAAGATGCAAGAAAGGTTTAACAAGGCCCTAGAAGAAATAAAAAAGAGTCGATATATAATGAATAATGCAATAAATGAGATAAAAAAATACTCTGGAGGGAACCAACAGTAGAATAACGGAGGCAGAAGATAGGATAAGTGAGGTAGAAGATAGAATGGTAGAAATAAATGAAACAGGAAAAAAGAAAAAAAGAATTAAATGAGGACAACCTCAGAGACCTCTGGGACAATGTTAAATGCCCCAACATTCGAATCATAGGAGTCCCAGAAGAAGAAGACAAAAAGACCACGAGAAAATACTTGAGGAGATAATAGTTGAAAACTTCCTTAAAATGGGGAAGGAAATAATCACCCAAGTCCAAGAAACCCAGAGAGTCCCAAACAGGATAAACCCAAGGCAAAAGACCCCAAGACACATATTAATCAAATTAACAAAGATCAAAAACAAAGAACAAATATTAAAAGCAGCAAGGGAAAAATAACAAATAACACACAAGGGGATTTCCCATAAAGAAACAGCTGATCTTTCAATAGAAGCTCTTCAAGCCAGAACGGAATGGCAGGACATAGTTAAAGTGATGAAATAAAATAACCTACCACCCAGATTACTGTACCCAGCAAGGATCTCATTCAAATATGAAGGAGAAATCAAAAGCTTTACAGACAAGCAAAAGCTGAGAGAATTCAGCACTACCAAACCAGCTCTCCAACAAATGCTAAAGGATCTCTAGACAGGAAACACAGGAAGGGTGTATAAACTTGAACCCAAAACAATAAAGTAAATGGCAACGGGATACTTATCAATAATTACCTTAAATGTAAATGGGTTGAATGCCCCAACCAAAAGACAAAGATTAGCTGAATGGATAAAAAAACAAGACCCCTATATATGTTGTCTACAATGGACCCACCCCGAAACAAGGGACATATACAGACTGAAAGTGAAGGGCTGGAAAAAGATATTCCACGCAAACAGAAACCAAAAGAAAGCAGGAGTAGCAACACTCATATCAGATAAAATAGACTGGGTTCATGTTTGGGAACGCATGTACACCTGTGGTGGATTCATGTCAATCTATGCCAAAACCAATACAGAATTGTAAAGTAAAAATTAAAAATAAATAAATAAATTAAAAAAAAAATAAATAAATAAACAAAGGCTGTGAAAAGAGACAAAGATGGACATTACATAATGATCACAGGAACAATCCAAGAAAAATATATAACAATCATAAATACATATGCAGCCAACATAGCACCACAATATGTAAGACAAATGCTAACAAGTATGAAAGGGAAATTAACAATAACACAATAATAGTGGGAGACTTTGATACCCCACTCACACCTATGGATAGATCAACTAAACAGAAAATTAACAAGGAAATACAAACTTTAAATGATACAATAAACCAGTTAGACCTAATTGATATCTATAGGACATTTCAAGCCAAAACAATGAATTTCACCTTTTTCTCAAGTGCACATGGAACCTTCTCCAGGATAGATCACATCCTGGGCCATAAATCTAGCCTTGCTAAATTCAAAAAAATTGAAATCATTCCAAGCATCTTTTCTGACCACAAAGCAGTAAGATTAGGTCTAAATTACAGGAGAAAATCTATTAAAAATTCCAACATATGGAGGCTGAACAACACGCTGCTGAATAACCAACAAATCACAGAAGAAATAAAAAAAAAGAAATCAAAATATGCATAGAATTGAATGAAAATGAAAACAACCCCAAACCTATGGGACACTGTAAAAGCAGTACTAAGGGGAAGGGTCATAGCAATACAGGCTTACCTCAAGAAACAAGAAAAAAGTCAAATAAATAACCTAACTCTATACCTAAAGCAACTAGAAAAGGAAGAAATCAAGTACCCCAGGGTTAGTAAAAAGAAAGAAATCTTAAAAATTAGGGCAGAAATAAATGCAAAAGAAACAAAAGAGACCACAGCAAAACTAAACAAAGCCAAAAGCTAGTTCTTTGAGAGGATAAATAAAATTAACAAACCATTAGCCAGACTCATCAAGAAACAAAGGGAGAAAAATCAAATCAATAAAATTAGAAGTGAAAATGGAGAGAGCACAACAGACAACACAGAAATACAAAGGATCATAAGAGACATATATCAGCAATTATATGCCAATAAAATGGACAACTTGGAAGAAATGAACAAATTCTTAGAAGAGTACAACTTTCCAAAACTGAACAAGGAAGAAATAGAAAATCTTAACAGACCCATTACAAGCATAGAAATTAAAACTGTAATCAGAAATCTTCCAGCAAACAGAAGCCCAGGTCCAGATGGCTTCACAGCTGAATTCTACCAAAAATTTAGAGAAGAGCTAACACCTATCCTACTCAAACTCTTCCAGAAAATTGCAGAGAAAGATAAACTTCCAAACTCATTCTATGAAGCCACCATCATTCTAATACCAAAACCCGACAAAGATGTCACCAAAAAAAAGGAAACTACAGGCCAGTATCACTGATGAACATAGATGCAAAAATCCTTAACAAAATTTTAGCAAACAGAATCCAACAACACATTAAAAAGATCATACATCATGACCAAGTGGGCTTTATCCCAGGGATGTGAGTATTCTTCAATATCTGCGAATCAATCAGTGTAATACACCACATTAACAAATTGAAAAATAAAAGCCATATGATTATCTCAATAGATGCAGAGAAAGCCTTTGACAAAATTCGACATCTATTTATGATAAAAACCCTCCATAAAGCAGGAATAGAAGGAACATAGCTCAACATAATAAAAGCTATATATGACAAATCCACAGCAAACATTATCCTCAATGGTGAAAAATTGAAAGCATTTCCCCAAAAGTCAGGAATAAGACAAGGGTGCCCACTCTCACCACTACTATTGAACACAGTTTTGGAAGTTTTGGCCACAGCAATCAGAACAGAAAAAGAAATAAAAGGAATCCAGATTGGAAAAGAAGAAGTAAAACTCTCACTGTTTGCAGATGACATGATCCTCTACATAGAAACCCCTGAAGACTCGACCAGAAAATTACTAGAGCTAATCAATGAATATAGTAAAGTTGCAGGATATAAAATTAACACACAGAAATCCATTGCATTCCTATACACTAACAATGAGAAAACAGAGAAATTAAGGAAACAATTCCATTCACCATTGCAATGAGAAGAATAAAATACTTAGGAATATATCTAAAGAAAAAAAAAGACCTATATATAGAAAATTATAAAACACTGGTGAAAGAAATCAAAGAGAACACTAATAGATGGAGAAATAGTCTTCATGGATCAGAAGAATCAATATAGTGAAAATGAGTATACTACCCAAAACAATCTATAGATTCAATGCAATCCCTATCAAGCTACCAATGGTATTTTTCACAAAGTTAGAACAAATAATTTCACAATTTGTATAGAAATAGAAAAAGCCTCGAATAACCAAAGCAGTCTTGAGAAAGAAGGATGGAACTGGAGGAATCAACCTGCCTGACTTCAGGCTCTACTACAAAGCCACAGTCATCAACAGTATGGTACTGGCACAAAGAAATATAGACCAATGGAACAAAATAGAAAGCCCAGAGATAAATCCATGAACCTATGGGCACCTTATCTTTGACAAAGGAGGCAAGAAAATACAATGGAGAAAAAGACAATCTCTTTAACAAGTGGTGCTGGGAAAACTGGTCAACCACTTGTAAAAGAATGAAACTAGAACACTTTCTAACACCATACACAAAAATAAACTCAAAATAGATTAAAGATCTAAACGTAAGACCAGAAACTATTAAACTCCTAGAGGAGAACATAGGCAAAACACTCTCCAACATAAATCACAGCAGAATCCCCTATGACCCACCTCCCAGAATATTGGAAATAAAAGGAAAAATATACAAATGGGACCTAATTAAATTTAAAAGCATCTGCACAACAAAAGAGACTATAAGCAAGGTGAAAAGACAGCCTTCAGAATGGGAGAAAATAACAGCAAATGAAGGAACAGATACAGAATTAATCTCAAAAATATACAAGCAACACCTGCAGCTCAATTCCAGAAAAATGAATGACCCAATCAAAAAGTGGGCCAAAGAGCTAAATAGACATTTCTCCAAATAAGACATGCAGATGGCTAACAAACATATGAAAAGATGCTCAAGATCACTCATTATCAGAGAAATGCAAATCAAAACTACAATGAAGTTACCATTTTACACCAGTCAGAATGGCTGCGATCCAAAAGTCTACAAGCAATAAATGCTGGAGAGGGTGTGGAGAAAAGGGAACCCTCTTACACTGTTGGTGGGAATGCAAACTAGTACAGCCACTATGAAGAACAGTGTGGAGATTCCTTAAAAAACTGGAAATAGAACTGCCATATGATCCAGCAATCCCACTGCTGGGCATACACACTGAGGAAACCAGAATCGAATAAGATACGTGTACCCCAATGTTCATTGCAGCACTGTTTATAGCCAGGACATGTAAGCAACCTAGATGTCCTTCAGCAGACAAATGGATAAGAAAGCTGTGGTACATATACACAATGGAATATTATTCAACCATTAAAAAGAATACATTTGAATCAGTTCAAATGAGGTGGATGAAACTGGAGCCTATTATACAGAGTGAAGTAAGCCAGAAAGAAAAACACCAATACAGTATACTAATGCATATATATGGAATTTAGAAAGAAGGTAACGATAACTTTGTATGCGAGACAGCAAAAGAAACACAGATGTATAGAACAGTCTTTTGGACTCTGTGGGAGATGGCGAGGGTGGGATGATATGGGAGAATGGCATTGAAACATGTAAAATATCATATGTGAAACGAATCGCCAGTCCAGGTTTGATGCATGATACAGGGTGCTTGGGGCTGGTGCACTGGGATGACCCAGCAGGATGGGATGGGGAGGGAGGTGGAAGGGGGGTTCAGAATGAGGAACACTGTACACCCATGGCAGACTCAAGTCAATGTATGGCAAAACCAATACAATATTAAAAAAAAAAAAGGTTAAACATTGAAGAACTGATACTTTTGAACTCTGGTGTTGGAGAAGACTTGAGAGTCCCTTGGACTTCAAGGATATCAAATGAGTCAATCCTAAAGGAAATCAGTCCTCAATATTCATTGGAAGGACTGATGCTGAAGCTCCAATACTTTGGCCACCTGATGTGAAGAGCCAACTCATTAGAAAAGACCCTGATGCTGGGGAAGATTAAAGGCAGGAGAAGGGGACAATAGAGGACAAGATGGTTGGCTGGTATCGTCAATTCAATGGATATGAGTTTGAGCAAGCTTGGGAGAGGCCAAGGACAGGGAAACTTGGTGTACTGCAGTTCATGGATTTGCAGAGTCAGACATGACTAAGAAACTGAACAACAAATGGTTAGTATATACACCAGATTGCTGGGTGCTTTGCTTCTTGTGTGCCTGACCTGGACACTTTCATAGCCAATTCATCCCAGCAGTTCAAACCTGACCTCGAGTAAGTCTTACCCAACGTCTCCAGACAGCATGGTTGCAGAGGAGATTGACACCTTAGAATTGTCACTAAATTTGTAACCTGTAGCTCCTACCAGGTGAGGACAGCTATTCCTTTTCTCTCCCTTGGTTTACTATATTCTCACTCATCAACCCTGGCAAAGTGGATTTTAGCATCAGAAGTATCCATTTATTTTAGAGAATGGAGTAGTTTTATTGGATTTCTTGTTTTCCAACTAGCTTTTCTTAAACAAATGTAGTATAATTTATTTACAATGTTGTCTTAGTTTCTACTGTACAACCTAGTGAGTCAGCTATATGTATACATATATTCCCTCACTTACCCCCACTGCCTATACACATCTATGTCCTCACAGAGCACTGAGCTGAGCTCCCTCAGGTTCCCACTAGCTATCTATTTTATACATGGTATTGTATTTATGTCAAATCTAATTCTCAATTCATCCCACCCTCCAATTCCCTTCCCCCATGTCCACACATCCATTCTCTAAATCTGCATCTCTATTCGTGCCCTGGAACTAGGTTCATCTGTTTCATAGGTTTCTCTAGATTCTATATATATTCATTAATATATGATATTTGTTTTGCTTGTTTTGACTTAATTCACTCAATACTACAGACTGTGGGTCTGTCCACATCTCTTGAAGTGACCCAGTTTTATTTCTTTTTTTGGCTGAGTAATATTCCATTATCTTCTTTATCCATTCATCTGTCTATGGACACTTAGGTTGTTTCCATGTCCTGGCTATTGTAAAAGTGCTGCAGTGAACACTGCTGTACGTGTTTTTGTGATTTATGGTTTTCTCAGCATATATGCCCAGTAGTGGGATTGCAGAGTCATATGGTAGTTCTGTTTTTAGGTTTTTAAGGAATCCATTGTTATTGTTGTTCAGTCACTAAGTTGTGTCCTAGTTTTTGCAACCCCATGGACTGTAGCGTGCCAGGCTTCTCTGTCCTCCACTATCTCCCAGAGTTTGCTTAAATTCATGTTCATTGAGCCAGTGATGATATCTAACCATCTCATCATCTGGCATCCCCTTTGCCTTTTGCCTTCAATCTTTCCCACCATCAGGATCTTTTCCAGTGAGTCATTTCTTCATATCAGGTGGCCAAAGCCACCTGGAGCTTCAGCATCAGTTCTTCCAATGTATATTCAGGGTTGATTTCCTTTAGGATTGACTTGTTTGATGTCCTTGCTGTCCAAGGGACTCTCAAGAGTCTTCTCCAGCACCACAATTCAATGGCATCAGTTTTTCAGTGCTCAGCCTTCTTTATGGTCTGACTCTCACATCCATACATGACAACTGGAAAAACCATAGCTTTGACTAGACAGACTTTGGTTGGAAAAGTGATGTTTCTGTTTTATAATACACTGTCCAGATTTGTCATAGCTTTCCTTCCCAGGAGCAAGTGTCTTAGTTTCATGGCTGCAGTCACCATCCACAGTAATTTTGGAGCCCAAGAAAAGAAAATATGTCACTGTTTCCATTGTTTCCCCATCTATTTGCCATGAAGTGATGGGACCAGATGCAATGATCTTAGTTTTCTGAATGTTGAATTTTAAGCCAGCTTTTTCATTCTCCTCTTTCACCTTCATCAAGAGGCTTTTTAGCTCCTCTTCACTTTCTTCCTTTAGAATGGTATTATTGGATCCCTGAGGTTGTTGATATTTCTCCTAGCAATGTTGATTCCAGCAAGTGATTCATCCAGCCCAGCATTTTGTATGATGGGCTGTATCAATTTACATTCCCACCAACAGTGCAAGAGAGTTCCCTTTCCTCTACATTCTCTCTAGCATTTATTGTTTGTAGATGTTTTGATGATGGCCATGCTGACTGCTATGGAGTGATCCCTCATTGCAGTTTTGATTTGTGTTTCTCTAATAATGAGTAATCTTTGAGCATCTCTTCCAGTGTTTGTTGACCATCATTTTTTTTTTTTAATATATAGAGCTACATGAGCTGTTTTTATATTTTAGAGATTAACTTTTGTGCTACGATTTATATTCTTTAAGTTCTTAATGTGGTGAATCACATTGATTTATATGCATATATTGAAAAATCCTTGCATCCTCAGGATAAATTCCTCTGGATCGTGGTATGTGATCGTGGTATTGTTGGATTGATTTTCCAGTATTTTGTGAGGATTTTTGATTCTCTGTTTATCAGTGATATTGGCCTATAATTTTCTTGTTTTGTGCTATCTTTGGTTTTGGTGTCAAATGATGGTGACCTTGTAGTATGAGTTTGTGAATGTTCTCCTGTCTGCAATTTTTTTTTGAAGAGTTTGAGAAGGATAGGTGTTCAGTTCAGTTCAGTTCAGTTCAGTTCATTCGCTCAGTCGTGTCTGACTCTTTGCGACCCTATGAATCGTAGCACGCCAGGCCTCTCTGTCCATCACCATCTCCCGGAGTTCACTCAGACTCACGTCCATCGAGTCAGTGATGCCATCCAGCCATCTCATCCTCTGTCGTCCCCTTCTCCTCCTGCCCCCAATTCCTCCCAGCATCAGAGTCTTTTCCAATGAGTCAACTCTTTGCATGAGGTGGTCAAAGTACTGGAGCTTCAGCTTAGGTGTTACCTCTTCTCTAAATGTTTGACAGAATTCACCTGTGAAGTCATATGGTCCTGGACTTTTGTTGGAAGATTTTTAATCACAGTTTTAATTTAATTACTTGGTCAGTTCATATTGTCTATTTCTTCCTGGTTCAGTCTTAGAATGCTGTGCTTTTCTAAGAATTTGTCCATTTCTTCCAGGTTATCCATTTTATTGCCATATAGTTGCTTGTAGTGGTCTCTTACAGTCCTTTGTATTTCTATGGTGTCTGTTGTTTAAGTTCTGCTTTTTCATTTCTAATTTTATTGGTTTGAGTCCTCTCCTTGTTTTTGTTGATGAGTCTGGCTAAAGGTTTATCAATTTTGTTTATCTTTTCAAAGAACCAGCTTTTAGTTTCCTTGATCTTTGCTATTGCTTTCTTTGTTTCTGTTTTACTTATTTCTGCCCTGATCTATATGATTTCTTTCTTTCTACTAACTTTGGTGTGTTTTTTTTTTAATTCTTCTTTCTCTTTTTTAGGTGTGAGGTTAGGTTCTTTATTCAATGTTTTTCTTATTTCTTGAGGTTGACTTATATAGCTGAAAACTTTCCTCTTAGAACTTCTTGTGTTGCACCTCATAGGTTTTGGGTCATTGTGCTTTTGTTGTCATTTGTTTCTAGGTATTTTTTGATTTCCATTTTGATTTCTTCAGTGATCTGTTGGTTATTTAGTAGCATGTTGTTTAGCTTCCATGTATTTGTGGTTTTTTTTAAGTTTTTTTTTTTATTCTGTTGTTGGTTTCTAATCTCACAGTGTTGTGGTCAGAAAAGATGATTGATATGACTTCAATTTTCATAAATTTACTGAGGCTGCATTTGTGACCTAAGGTGTGATCTGTCTTGGAGAATATTCTGTGTGCTTTTGAAAAGAAAGTATTCTTCTGCTTTCAGAGGAAATGTCCTATAAATGCCACTTAAGTCTCTGGGTCTAATGTGTCATATAAGGCTTTTGTTTCCTTATTAATTTTTCTCTCTGGAGGTTCTTTCCATTGGTATAAGTGGAGTATTAAAAGTCCCCCTACTATTACTGTGTTACTGTTGACTTCCTCTTCTATAGCTATTAGCCTTTGCCTTCTACGTATTGAGGTAATCCTATGTTGAGTGCATAAATATTTGCAATTGTTCTATGTCCTTCTTGGATTGACCCTTTGATCATTATGTAGTATGCGTTCACATCTCTTATGATAAGTCTATTTTGTTTGATGTAAGTATTGCTACTCCAGTTTTCTTCTGATTTTCATTTACATGGAATATTGGAATATATTTTCATCCCCTCACTTTCAGTCTGTAAGTGTTCCTAGTTCTGAGGTGGGCCTCTTGTAGATACCATATATATGGGTCTTATTTTTGTATTTATTTAGCTAGTCTGTGTCTTTTTGGTTGGAGCACTTAATTCATTTACATTTAAGGTGATTATTGATATGTATATTTCTCTTACCATTTTCTTAATTGTTTTGGGTTTGTTTTTGTAGGTCTTTTCCTTCTCTTGTATTTCCCACCTAGAGATACTCCTTTAGCATTTGTTGTAAAGCTAGTTTGGTGTTGCTGAATTGTGTTAGATTTGCTTATCTGTAAAGTTTTTTATTTATTTGTCTAATCTGAATGAGGTCCCTGCTGGGTAGAGTAATATTTTTGTAGGTTTTCCCTTTCATCACTTTAAATATGCCCTGCCACTCCCTTCTGGCCCGCAGTTTTTCTACTGGAAAATCAGCTGATAACCTTATGGGGATTCCATTGAGTGTTATTGGTTGCTTTTCCCTTGCTGCTTTTAATATTTGTTCTTTGTATTTAATTTTTATTAGTTTAAGTAATATGTGTCTTAGTGTCTGTTTCCTTGAATTTTTCCTATATGAGCCCCTGTGCTTCCTGGCCTTGATTCACTATTTCCTTTCTCAGGGTAGGGAAGTTTTGGACTATAATCTCTTCAGATATTTTCCCAGGTTCTTTCTCCTTCTCTTCTTCTTCTGGGATCACTATAATTTGAATGTTGGTGTGTTTAGTGTTATGCCAGAGGTCTCTGAGACTGTCCTCATTTCTTCTCATCCATTTTAAAAAATTCTGCTCCTCGGCAATTATTCTTCTCCTTGCCTCTGCCTGTGTTAAGTGTGTGTTTTGGAGTGTCTGTGAGCATAGTACATCTTTAGGCAACCTGTCTACTAATGGGTGGGCCTGCATTCCTGTCTTGCTGTTTGTTTGGTGTGAATTGTTTGCTACTGGAGCCTGTAGGCATTTGGGTGAAGCTGAGTCTTGGTGTTAAGGTTGATACTTCTGGCAGAGCACTATTTAATATTATCTGGGCCCTGGAATTCTTTGGTGGTCTAGCATCCTGAACTTCACGTTCTGACCCTGGAGGCCCAAGCCTAATGCTTGACCAGTGAACCAAGAGCCCACAAGCTGTGCTCCATGGCCAGACAAAAAAGAAAAGAAAAAGGAAAAGAAAATTAACAGAAAACAAACCCCAAGAAAAACAGCAAAATCAAAAACAAACACACAGCAGCAACCTGGAGACAATACACACACACACTCAAAGAATTAAGAAAACAAACAGACACACAACATCCAAGAATTATGTTAAAAACAGTGAAACTAACAGAAACAAAAAAGCAGAAAAGAGGAAAAGAACACATGAAAGAATTCAAATGTGAGAACAGTTAATAAGGTTAAAATAATAAAAACCAAAAAATGAAAAATAAAAACAGAAAGCTCACATACAGGAAAAAACAAAGAAAAATAAGTACGTAGAAATAATAAAAAAGGAAAAAAACCCCATAAATACAAGATAAAAACCCCAGAAAACCACAAAAGTAAAAAGAGCAAAGTAAAAATGTACATTAAAAAAAAATATATATATATATATAAACAACTCCTTCCACTGAACAAAACAAAATAAACAAGGAAAGAACAACAATAAGAAGAAGAATATTTCCTTAGGGCCTCCTCTGTCAGTGTCGTTGCTCCCACAGTGAACTGCAGACAATCTCAGCCTCCAACAGGAGGCCCTCCAATACCTGTAGATAGGTCTCTGGACCTGCTGTTGGAACTGTGGTGTCAGTTCAGACTCTCATCTGGCCCAAGTACTGTGTGTAATTGCCTCCAATGTCCACTGTTGTTAAGGTTAGACTGATAACCGTTTTGGGACCACTCATTGTCTATTCAGGTATTCCACAGATGTGGGATTTACCAAGTCTGTTGTGAGGATTTAATGTGTGGCTTGAGGAGCTGGGCAAAATATTTTCATTTTTCTTCCTTAGTGACACTGCCCCTGGGGCTCAGCTTTTATTTTGGCTGCTGCCTCTTCTTGTGCTTCACCCTCAGGCATGTGTTCCCCACACAAGCAATAGGGAGCAAAGCAAGGCCTCACTGGGGAACATTTACTTCTTCAGTCCTGGGAGGGGTACAGCAGCCACAATTAGGGTGTGTGCGAATTGCCTCAGCCATTAGGAACTGACAGGCAGTTGCAATAGTCTGGGGCATGCTTACTCTCATGCGAGTCCCTCTCTGTGCCCACATGGACCAAAGAAACTGGTGGGTGGGGAAAGGGGTTGTACTGGTGGCCCTGCCTTTTGCATACCACTCAATAATGATACCTTGCTTCTGTGGGATCCTGGACTTTTTCTGCAAATTTTATTGATTGTGTTGCTCCTTACTCCTGTCCCTCCTTAGGCTGTATTTTCACAGCAGTTCCCTCCCTGGTCCATGCTCCAGAACCCATTTTTCCAGCACCCAGCCCCTCTCCATAACAGGCTGGGGTGCCCAGAGCTCACATGGCCACACAGACCATGTGAGCAATTCTTACTTTGTCCTGTCTTTCTCAGGCTGTCTCAGACCTTTGATCTCCCTTTCTATCCCAGCTGATTTTCCCATCATGATAGTTTTCTAAGTGCAGGGATCTCCCCTCACCTTCAACTTCCTGCCAGAGTTGCTGGTCCCTTTTTTGATTCCTTCTTTTTTTTCCCTTTCATCCTACCCAGTTACTAGAGGATTTTTTGGGTCCTTTTATGTGTTCAAAGTCTTTCGCTAATGTTCAGTAGGTGCTCTGAGAGAATTGTTCCATATGTACTTATATTCTTGATATACTTGTGAGGAGCAATGACCCCCACATCCTCCTATTCCACCATCTTCCAGTTCAGTGTATCTTTAAAATTTACCTTGAAATTGGTCTTTGACCCACAGGTTATTTAACAGTGTATTGTTAAATTTCCAAATATTTGTAGATTTTCATGTTATCTTTTTATTATTATTTCTAGTTTGATTCCAGCGTATCACAGAACACACTGTGTATGATTTAAATTCTTTTAAAACAGGGTCTGTTTTAAGGCCTAGAATATTGTGTGTTTTGGTGTATGTTCCATAAGTGCTTGAAATGCATGTACATACTGACGATGTTGGGTGGATTATTCTATAAATATCAGTTGGATCCTATTGGTTGATGTTCTTATTGAATTCCTCTTAAGTGTTTTTTTTATTTTCAATGTAATTGTCGTATACATTTTTGACACTTTGATAATGAAGACTTGAACTGCTGTGTATCTATTTTGCATTTCACTTCTATCAGTTTTCCATTCATATACTTTGCAATTCTGTTGTCTGTTGCACACAAATTTAGTATTGCTGTGTCTTCTTTGTGAATTGATCCTTTCATCATTATATAATGTCCTCTGTGTTTTTAGTAATTATCTTTGCTCTGAGATATAATTTATTTGGCATGAATGCAGCCTCTTCTGCTTTCATTTGATTCATGTTACCATGATATAACTTTTCCATTAATTTACTTTAATCCAACCCATAATGTTACATTTAGGAGTGAGTTTGTTGTAGATAGCATATAGGTGGCTCATCATGAGTCCTGTTCTGCATATTATACCAGAAAGATCATGTAGAGTTCAGATCATTATTATTTATTTATTTATGTCCTTATTTTTATTTCTTATATTTATATACTGCCCTTTTCACTCAAATCGTTTAAGAAAACCTGCAGCAAGGATTTTTGGAAAGGAACAAAAAAGTTCCTTTGGAAACTTTGAAACAAGGAAAAGATAAGCAGAGACAGGTTGATTACGGGGGCTAAAACATTGCTATATTTGAGCTTAAACTTTAGAATTGAACTTCCTAGAAGTTAAAGTAACAAGGTATGCTATGTAATCTTCATGATAAGAAAAGAGGAAGCACATCCCAGTTACCTGTGACTCTAGATCATAACTATCTGATAAACTTTCTGCAGTAAAGGATTCCCTACCTACATTGTTCAGTACATTAAATACTTGAAATGTGGTTAATGAATGAGGATCTGTCTTTTACACTTTATTTAATTTTATTAATTAAAACTTAAATAGCCACTAACTGGAGAGCCCAGGTCTAAGGAAACAATGTTCAGTTCAGTTCAGTCTCTCAGTCGTGTCCGACTGTTTGCAACCCCATGAATCGCAGCACACCAAGCCTCCCTGTCCATCACCAACTCCTGGAGTTTACTGAAACTCATGTCCATCAAGTCGATGATGCCATCCAGCCATTTCATCCTCTGTCGTCCCCTTCTCCTCCTGCCCCTAATCCCTCCAGGCATCAGGATCTTTTCCAATGAGTCAGCTCTTCATTCCTTCCAAAGAAATCCCAGGGCTGATCTTCAGAATGGAGCGGTTGGACCTCCTTGCAGTCCAAGAGACTCTCAAGAGTCTTCTCCAACACCACAGTTCAAAAGCATCAATTCTCTGGTGCTCAGCTTTCTTCACAGTCCAACTCTCACACCCATATATGACCACTGGAAAAACCATAGCCTTGACTAGACACACCTTTGTTGGCAAGGTAATGTCTCTGCTTTTGAATATGCTATCTAGGTTGGTCATAACTTTGCTTCCAAGGAGTAAGCATCTTTTAATTTCATGGCTGCAGTCACCATCTGCAGTGATTTTGGAGCCCAAAAAAATAAAGTCTGACACAGTTTCCACTGTTTCCCCATCTATTTCCCATGAAGTGATGGGACCAGATGCCATGATCTTCGTTTTCTGAATGTTGAGCTTTAAGTCAACTTTTTCACTCTCCTCTATTACTTTCATCAAGAGGCTTTTTAGTTCCTCTTCACTTTCTGCCATAAGGGTGGTATCATCTGCATATCTGAGGTTATTGAGATTTCTCCCGGCAACCTTGATTCCAGCTTGTGCTTCTTCCAGCCCAGCATTTCTCATGATGTACTCTGCATAGAAGTTAAATAAGCAGGGTGACAATATACAGCCTTGACATACTCCTTTTCCTATTTGGAACCAGTCTGTTGTTCCATGTCTAGTTCTAACTGTTGTTTCCTGACCTGCATACAGATTTCTCAAAAGGCAGGTCAGGTGATCTGGTATTCCCATCTCTCTCAGAATTTTCCAGTTTATTGTGATCCACACAGTCAAAGGCTTTGGCATAATCAATAAAGCAAAAATAGATGTTTTTCTGGAACTCTCTTGCTTTTTCCATGATCCAGTGGATGTTGGCAATTTGATCTCTGGTCCTCTTTTATAAAACCAGCTTGAACATCTGGAAGTTCACGGTTCATGTATTGCTGAAGTCTGGAATTTTGAGCATTACTTTACTAGCTTGTGAGATGAGTGCAATTGTGCGGTAGTTTGAGCGTTCTTTGGCATTGCCTTTCTTTGGGATTGGAATGAAAACTGCCCTTTTCCAGTCCTGTGGCCATTGCTGAGTTTTCCAAATTTGCTGGCATATTGAGTGCAGCACTTTCACAACATCATCTTTCAGGATTTGAAATAGCTCAACTGGAATTCCATCACCTCTACTAGCTTTGTTCATAGTGATGCTTTCTAAGGCCCACTTGACTTCACATTCCAGGATGTCTGGCTCTAGGTGAGTGATCACACCATCGTGATTATCTTGGTTCGTGAAGATGTTTTTTGTACAGTTCTTCTGTGTATTCTTGCCACCTCTTCTTAATATCTTCTGCTTCTGTTAGGTCCATACCGTTTCTATCCTTTATCAAGCCCATCTTTGCATGAAATGTTCCCTTGGTATCTCTAATTTTCTTGAAGAGATCTTTAGTCTTTCCCATTCTATTGTTTTCCTCTGTTTCTTTATTCTATTCTTTATTTCTATATTCTGCTTAGCATGCTTTAATTTTGTCTTGCTTCTGCTTTAAAGCCAGAAGTGATAGTGTTGCAGGAAGGGGGACCCCTTCCAGGGCCCGAAACTAGGCTGTTGTCTAACACTCGGAAATGAATTGTCCGAGGAGACACATCTGCTGACAAAGCAAGAGATGTTTTTGGGAAAGGGCACTCGGGTGGAGAGCAGTAGGGTAAGAGAACCCAGGAGAACAGCTCTGCCACGCGGCTTGCAGTCTCGGGTTTTATGGTGATGGAATTAGTTTCCAGGTGGTCTTTGCAATCACTCTAATTTAGAATCTATCCTGGTGGCACACGCAATCGCTCAGCCAAGATGGATGCTAGTGAGAGGGATTCTGGGAAATGGACAGACACGCAGTGTCTCCTTTCGACCTTTCCCGAACTCTTCCGGTTGGTGGTGGCTTATAGTTCTGTATTCCTTATCAAGATCTCCTGTTATAAAACAACTCATACAAATGGTTACTATGGTGCCTGGCCAGGGTGGGTGGTTTCAATCAGTGTGCTTCCCCTAACAATAGGATCAGACCTTGTTGTTGTTGTTCAGTTGCTTAGTCTTATCCAACTGCTTGCGACCCCATGGACTGCAGCACACCAGGCTTCCCTGCCCTTCACTAACTCCTGGAGCATTCTCAAACTCATGTCCATTGAGTTGGTGATGCTATCCAATCATCTTGTCCTCTGTCATCCCCTTCTCCTCCTGCCTTCAATCGTTCCCAGGATCAGGGTCTTTTCTAATGAGTTGGCTCTTTGCATCAGGTGGCCAAAGTATTGAAGCTTCAGCTTCAGCATTAGTACTTCCAATGAATATTCAGGACTTATTTCCCTTAGGATGGCCTAGTTGGATGTCCTTGAAGTCCAAGGGACTCTCAAGAGTCTTCTCCAACACCACAGTTCAAAAGCATCAATTCTTCAGTGCTTAGCCTTCTTTATGGTCCAAATCTCACATCCATACCTGACTACTGGAAAAAGCATAGCTTTGACTATACAGACCTTTGCTGGCAAAGTAATGTCTCTGCTTTTTATATGCTGTCTATGTTTGTCATAGCTTTTCTTCCAAAGAGCAAGCATCTTTTAATTTCAGGACTATATTAGCCCTAACATGGGACCAACCTCCAGAGTTTGTTTCATTTTCTGTTGATAAAAGAAGAAGAAAAGATGTCTAAGTAAGAAATCAGAATGAAGTTTCAGAAAATCATATCAAAAGATTTCTTAATCCCTTAATTGCTACCTAACCTCAGTGGGTGCACCCATTTCAAGGGACATATAAGACAAGAGGAGGAAGTATTCAGCTGAATTTGTTGGTAAGGAATAGGGGGTGATGATCAATGAAGACTTCCAGAGCTGAGTCTTACACCAACAAGAAGTGTTAACTGGGTGAAAGTTGGAGGTGGGAAATGGGTCAGCCTTGCAGTAGGGAAAATGTGAAGAACGGTATGTAATGGTATTGGAGAGTAGTACAAGAGATTTGGTTTTGTCGGAGTTTCCATATGAATGAGGATGAAGAGGAGTTGGGGGAAGATGTAGCTGGAGAGAAAGAAAAGATCTAACTGAAAGAGCTTAAACTTTAACCTTTGGAATGAATTATAAACATATTCAAGTTTGCATTTTAAAAAGATCACTAATTGAATTTGGGAACGTAAACTGGAAGTAGTGAGAGTCTTTGGGAATCTACTAAGTAACTACCTTAACAACTTACCATAGTAGTACTAAGCAGTACCAAGGAGTTGATTAGGGGCCTAGTGGACATTGAAATCAACAAGGGAATGAGTCAGTTCAGTTCAGTTCAGTCACTCAGTCATGTCTGACTCTTTGTGACCCCATGAATTGCAGCACGCCAGGCCTCCCTGTCCATCACCAACTCCCAGAGTTCACTCAAACTCACGTCCATCGAGTCCGTGATGCCATCCATCCTCTGTCGTGCCCTTTTCCTCCTGCCCCCAATCCCTCCCAGCATCAGGGTCTTTTCCAATGAGTCAACTCTTCACATGAGGTGGCCAAAGTACTGGAGTTTCAGCTTTAGCATCATTCCTTCCAATGAACACCCAGGACCGGTCACCTTTAGAGTGGACTGGTTGGATCTCCTTGCAGTTCAAGGGACTCTCAAGAGTCTTCTCCAACACCACAGTTCAAACACATCAATTCTTCGGCGCTCAGCCTTCTTCACAGTCCAACTCTCACATCCATACATGACCACTGGAAAAACCATAGCCTTGACTAGATGGACCTTTGTTGGCAAAGTAATGTCTCTGCTTTTGAATATGCTATCTAGGTTGGTCATAATTTTCCTTCCAAGGAGTAAGTGTCTTTTAATTTCATGGCTGCAATCACCATCTGCAGTGATTTTGGAGCCCCCCCAAATCAAGTCTAACACTGTTTCCACTGTTTTCCCATCTATTTCCCATGAAGTGATGGGACCAGATGGCATGATCTTCATTTTCTGAATATTGAGCTTTAAGCCAACTTTTTCACTCTCCTCTTTCATTTTCATCAAGAGGCTTTTGAGTTCCTCTTCACTTTCTGCCATAAGGGTGGTGTCATCTGCATATCTGAGGTTATAGGAGAAATAAATGGAAGTGAATAGGAAGTATAATAATCAGAATTTGGTTGGTACAAGTGGGAGGGGTGTTGCAAAGGAAAGTAAGCTATTAAGAATGAGGCATTCATTTCATATCTTGTCATTCATAGATTTGGAGGCACAGAAGATGGAGTAGATTTGAAGGTAAAGATCATTCAGGTTAAGGTTTACTGAGTTTGAGTTGTCTACAGAAGGACATTCAGACAAAGATGACCAGTAGATTGATGCATGTAATAGTTTAGAGCTCAAAATGAGGTCAGAGCTGGAGAAATAACCGAAAGAATCAGATATTAAAGAAAGCTAAAACAAGTCCATTTTTGAACAGGTTAGTGAAGAAAAGCTTTCCAGGTGACACAGGGGTAAAGAATTCGCCTGCCAGTGCAGGAGATGCAAATAACACAGGTTCGTTCCTCGGTCAGCAGAATCACTTGGAGGAGGAAATGGCAACCTACTCCAATATTCTTGCCTGGAAAATTCCATGGACACAGAGGAGCCTGGCGGGGTATAGTCCATGAGGTCACAAAAAGTCCAAGGTGACAGAGCATGCAGTGAAGAAGAAAAAAAAAAAAAGCAAGAAAAATTATTAAAAAAAAAAAAAAAGACAATCAGTGACTATCTGGGCTATAAAAATAGTTAATGCCTGAACTAAATGACTGGTGAAAATTAAGTGTATTTTTAAAAGAAGAGAAGCAAACACGGTATACCTTAAAAAGACATTTATTAAAGTGCAGTGCACTGTAAGATTGGGGGTTGACTTTAGATTCAGTTTTAGTGCTTGGCTGGGCATTAAGGCCACGCCCCTGGCCACGCCCCTGGCCACGCCCACCCACACCTGCCACTTAGGCCTCATTCTGCCTGGCCTCCATCTTGAAAGACGTTGGTTTTCTCTACCCTGAATTCTAGATTTAGGTTTGGGACCTTGAAGTCACGTTAAGTGTTGAGTCCAGCTCCGTGCTTTCCCTAAGTATTTCCAGAAAGAGGAAGGTACGTTAACACTCTTAGGTTGTCAGGTATACTTGAGTGAGGCACTGTATCCTGTCAGCTCACCACAGGTGAAGTCAGAACTGCCGTTATACCCCTGCTGCCGGGAGGTCGCTTGAGAACCGAGAGCTTCCACCTAAGTGGCTCCCAGAAGTCCCACAGCCCCTGGGCGGGTTTCGTGCCTCGGCTTCTCTGGAAGTCCCTGCAGATGTGAAGGGTGCTCTATATATTCTGTCTCGTTTTCTAGTTTTATTTTTATGGCAGGACGTATTTCCCTTTCTCAATCCTGAGCGGCATGCCCTGGATTTTACCTCAAGGAACTCTGTGAACAGTGGTGCCCTGTACTAAGTTGGGACTGAACACAAGAGCAGTAGGTTTTGGGGGAAAGGTCAGGACTTCAGTTTAGGACATAATAAGGTTGAGATGCCTGTAAGAAGTCCAGATGGACGTTTCAGTAGAGTTTTGATTGTATGGGTTTGGAAACCAGAGAAAAGTTGTTGGAGGGAAATCATGTTGATTAGCCTTTCCCTGTGCTCAGTCGGTCAGTCATATCGGACTCCTTGCGACCCCATAACTGTAGCCTGCCACGCTCTTCTGTCCATGGGATTTTCCAGGCAAGAATACTGGAGTGGGTTACCATTTCCTTCTCCAGGGAAACAGAGTCTTCGTCTTTTCCTGCTGCTGCTGCTGCTGCTGCTAAGTCGCTTCAGTCGTGTCCGACTCTGTGCGACCCCATAGACGGCAGCCCATCAGGCTCCTCTGTCCCTGGGATTCTCCAGGCAAGAACACTGGAGTGGGTTGCCATTTCCTTCTCCATTGCGTGAAAGTGAAAAGTGAAAGTGAAGTCGCCCAGTTGTGCGGACTCTTAGCGACGCCATGGACTGCAGCCTTCCAGGCTCCCCGTCCATGGGATTTTCCAGGCAAGAGTACTGGAGTGGGGTGCCATTGCCTTCTCCGTAGTCTTTTCCTAAATACTACTTAATTTTCATGTGAATTTGGCTACTCTGACTGTTGGAAGTACATGTAAAGGATCTGTAGATATGTGGGAGATGGTTATGGTAATGATTCTGGTTAAATTTCTGACTTTTATTTAGTAGTCATGCAGTTTACGTTCCTCCTAGTCACAAAACTTTTGTTCACAACACCTTTTCTTTGACAGGCCAACATTTGCAACACCAGTTAGCGAAATTTCATCACCAGCCAGTTAAAACCTTTTTCTGATTTTAATTGTGTTTATTTTCCTTGACCCCATAATTTTTTTTTTTAATAAATAGTGTTTTTTCCCTGAAATGTGGAGTTTTTTGATTATCATATTATGGTTGATTTCTAACTTGACTACACTGCAGTCAGAAAATATACTGTTAAATTTCTATTACTCAACTAGGTTTGTTTTCTCAAGGGGCTTTATAGTTCCATAGAGTCTACTTTAGTTCCATAAAGCTGTTGGATCATATTTGATTATGTATTCTTCAAATAGGACATTTCAGTCAAAACCATGGTAATATCAGCAATATTTTCAACTGTGTCCTATTGTAAAGAGAACAAATTCTTATTTAACTCATTCAAATAACTGTATTTCCATGAAAATAAAAATAGTAAAAGAGTTTCCCAATTCTGGAGGGGTAGGATAGAAAAGAGAAAGACTTCAATGTTACTTAAAAAGGTATAATTTACCAGATTACCTCAATTGATAATTAGCTTAAGGGGAAAGCTTCCCCTATATCTGGAAAACATAGATTAAAAGCCAGTAATATTTCAGATAAAAATGATAAAAGTTATAACCATATTCATCAGATTACTCCACCCTATATAGCTAATCATTAATCTTAATATTTTGTTAACATTTTTATGAAACCATCAGGGTTTCCATTAGAATTTTTAAATATCTTCTTCTGTTCAGTGGTGTGATCTGAAAGTTATCTAAAACCTGTATTAGACCTTTATTTGAGTCTTCTTGAAGATGAAGCATTTTTGAAAAAGCATAAGATGTACTCTGCAAATAAGTTAAATAAGCAGGGTGACAATATACAGTCTTGTTGTATTCCTTTCCCAATTTTGAACCCATCAATTGTTCCATGTCTAGTTCTAACTGTAGCTTCTTGACCTGAATACAGGTTTCTCAGGAGACAGGTAAGGTGGTCCGGTATTCCCATTTTTAAAAAAGAATTTTCCACAGTTTGCTGTGATCCACACAAAGCCTTTAGCATAGTCAATGAATGAGAAATAGATGTTTTTCTGGAATTTTCTTGCTTTCTCTATGTTCCATAGAAATGTTGACAGTTTGATTGCTCTGCCTTTTCTAAACCCAGCTTGTACATCTGAAAGTTCTTAGTTCATGTACTGCTGAAGCCTAGCTTAAAGGATTTTGAGCATTGCTTTGCTAGTATGTGAAATGACCACAATTACACAGTAGTCTGAATTTTCTTTGGCACTGCCCTTTTTTGGTATTGGAATGAAAAGTGACCTTTCCCGGTCCTGTGGCCACTGCTGAGTTTTCCAAATATGCTGTTATATTGAGTTCAGCACTTTAATAGCATCATATTTTAGGATTTTAAATAGCTCAGCTGGAATTTTATCAACCTTCACTAGCTTTTTACCTGTAATGCTTCCTAAAGCCCACTTGACTTCACACTCCAGAATGTCTGGCTCTAGGTGAGTGACCACAACATTGTGGTTACCCAGGTCATTAAGACCTTTTTTTTTGTGTAGTTCTTCTGTGTTCTTGCCACCCCTTCCTAATACCTTCGTCTTCTGTTAGGTCCTTACCATTTCTGTCTTTTATCGTGCCCATTTAATTAAATATATTTTACAATTTTTATAAAAATGTTAGTCTTTAGTGAAAACGAAGAATCAAGCAGTTGTGAACATAGCAGCATTTCCTGGTTGGCTAACTTATGAACATATTCTACACCTCTAGCAACATATGTTTTGTCATAGCATAGTTTCTTTCCTCAATGTGGTACAAGACATACATCCAATGAACCCAAGTATCTTTAATTTTTCTCTCATAAGATAATAAAAGTAGGTAAACTTAGACTTGTTTAGCAATTAAAGTTGCTGTATTTTCTCTTACTTAGAAGTGATCTGGATATTTAATACTTCCTATTACTGAACATAATTTTGCAGAACTCTAAACTTTCAAATTACCGAATATCTTGAGGGAGTATTTAAAAATAGATAGGCCTAAAATATAATTGGGCTGCCCAAATGGTGCAGTAGTAAAGAACCATCTTGCCAATACAGGAGACGTAAGAGATGCAGGTTTGATCCTTGGGCTGGAAAGATCCATGAAGTGCAAAATGGCCACCCACTCCTGTATTCTTGCCTGGAAAATTCCATGGACAGAGGCGCCTGACTGGCTACAGTCCATGGGGTCACCAGGAGTCAGATATGACTGAGCACTTGAGCAGCAGATCACCAAACTGTCATTATTCCCAAAGATTTCACCAAGAAGTTTCTTATGTCATTTACATTTAATTAAAACAACTTATCAGAGAATAGTTGATTTACTATGATGTGTTAATTTCAGATGTACAGCAGTGTCAATCACTCATATATATATATATATATACACATATACACACACACATATAACATTCTTTTTCAGATTCTTTTCCCATATAAGTTATTGAAGAATATTGAATAGAATTCTTTGTGCTATGTAGTAGGTCCTTATTAGTTATCTATTTTATATACAGTAGTGTGTATATGTTAACTCTAATTTCCTAATTTATCACTGCCCCCCATGTTCCCCTTTAGTAACCATCAGTTTGATTTTGAGGTCTGTGAGTCATTTACATTTAATTTTCTTGAAAGTTTCATCATATCAACTTTTTCTTGCAGAAACATTTTGCAACAGAAAGAATTTAACTTTCAGTTCAAGTAGATACAATAAAAGTATTAGACTTAATGTTGATGACATTAAAGATATGCCTATATTAATTAAATCAATCTTAAACTATTATTAGTACCAGATATGAATTTAATATTGAATATTTACCAGCTGTTGTGAACCTGAAGTTCATTCAGGTTAGTTTTTTTCCCCCATATTTCTGAGAATTTATATAAGCAATTGATTTCCTTTAAGACAGTTAAGTAGAGCTCACTTAATAAATTCATTTTGGTAAAAGCATTCAGAGATAAAGATATGTCACACTTATAAAGTACACACATACCTACCTAGAGATCTCACATCTTCATTTAAAAACTTAGTCATGGATTAGGTATTACAGTATAAAGCAGTTTGTAAAACAACGACAGAAACAAAAAAGTTGGAATAAGTTCTGTTTCCTCCATTGAGTTTAAAAAACCCCTTCATTCCCCCACCCCTCTTTCTTTGTCCGGATTTAGGTTCTACTAATTAATCTAAAGAGGGAGAGGGTGGGATGATTTGGGAGAATGGCATTGAAACATGTATAATATATATGGAACGAGTCTCCAGCCCAGGTTCAATGCATGATGCTGGATGCTTGGGGCTGGTGCACTGGGACTACCCAGAGGGATGGTATGGGGAGGGAGGAGGGAGGGGGGTTCAGGATGGCAAACACGTGTATACCTGTGGCGGATGCATGTTGATGTATGGCAAAACCAATACAATATTGTAAAGTAATTAACCTCCAATTAAAATAAATAAATTTATTTAAAGTTGTAATCTCTGGCTTTCTTATCTCTCCTTGCTATTCTTTGGAACTCAGCATTGAAATGGGTATATCTTTCCTTTTCTCCTTTGCCTTTCACTTCTATTCTTCTCAAAGCTATTTGTAAGGCCTCCTCAGACCACCATTTTGCCTTTGTGTATTTCTTTTTCTTGGGAATGGTCTTGATCACTCCCTCCTGTATAATGTCATGCACTTCTGTCCATAGTTCTTCAGGCACTCTGTTTTTCAGGTCTAATCCCTTGAATCTATTTGTCACTTTCACTGTATAATTATAAGTGATTTGATTTAGGTCATACCTGAATGGTCTACTGGTTTTCCCTACTTTTCTTCAATTTAAGTCTGAATTTGGCAATAAGGAGTTCATGATCTGAGCCAGGCAGGAGGAGAAGGGGACGACCGAGGATGAGATGGCTGGATGGCATCACTGACTCGATGGACGTGACCCTGAGTGAACTCCAGGAGTTGGTGATGGACAGGGAGGCCTGGCGTGCTGCGATTCATGGGGTCGCAAAGAGTCGGACACGACTGAGCGACTGAACTGAACTGAACTGAACTGACCTGAGCCACAGTCAGCTCCCAGTCTTATTTTTGCTGACTGTATAGAGCTTCTGCATCTCTGGCTGCAAAGAATATAATAAAAATGATTTTGATATTGACCATCTGGTGATGTCCATGTGGAGAGTCATCTTTTGTGTTGTTGGAAGAGGGTGTTTGCTATGACCAATGCGTTCTCTTGGCAAAACTTTATTAGCCTTTGCCCTGCTTCATTCTGTACTCTAAGGCCAAATTTGCCTGTTACTCCAGTATTTCTTTACTTCCTACTTTTGCATTCCAGTCCCTTATAATGAAAATGACATCTTTTTTGGGTGTTAGTTCTAGAGGGTTTTGCTTCTACTCATAGAACCATTCAACTTCAGCTTATTCAGGGCATAGACTTGGATTACTGTGATATTGAATGGTTTGCCTTGGAAACGAACAGAAATCATTCTGTCATTTTTGAGATTGCATCCAAGTACTGCATTTTGGACTCTTTTGTTGACTATGATGGCTACTCCACTACTTCTAAGGAATTATTGCCCACAGTGTAGATATAATGGTCAACTGAGTTAAATTCACCCATTCCAGTCCATTTTAACTTGTCAATTCCTAAAATGTTGATGTTCACTCTTGCCATCTCCTGTTTGACCACTTCCAATTTGCCTTGATTCATGGACCTAACATTCCAGGTTCTTATGCAATATTACTCTTTACAGCCTTAGACTTTACTTCCATCACCCATCACATCCACAACTGGGTGTTGTTTTTGCTTTGGCTCCGTCTTTTCATTCTTTCTGGCATCATTTCTCCACTCTTCTCCAGTAGTATATGGGGCACCTACTGACCTGGGAAATTCATTTTTCAGTGTCATACCTTTTTGCCTTTTCATACTGTTAATGGGGTTCTCAAGGCAAGAATAATGAAATGGTTTGTCATTCCCTTCTCCAGTGGACCATGTTTTGTCAGAATTCTCTGCCATGACCCGTCTGTCTTGGGTGGCCCTTACAAGGCATGGCTCATAGTTTCATTGAGCTAGGCAAGGCTGTGGTCTATGTGATCATATTGGTTAGTTTTCTGTGACTGTGGTTTTCATTCTCTCTACTCTCTGATGGATAAAGATAGATGAGTTCAAAACTGCTTTCCTTTTTTTTTCCAAGCTAAAATACAGTTGACATTGAATATTATGTTAGTTTTAGGTATGCTGCATAGTTATTTGACATTTTCATACATTATGCAATTATCACCATGATAAGTCTAGTAACCATCTTTCCTCATACAGTATTATTGACCATATTCCTTATCCCCCTGGCTTGTACACTTTATCAATGGACCTCTTATTCCCCTTTACCTATTTCCTCCACCAAGTACCAAAGCATCCAAGTACTGCTTTTCGGATTCTTTTGTTGACTCTGATGGCTACTCCATTTCTTCTAAGGGATTCTTGCCCACAGTAGTAGATATAATGATCATCTGAATTAAATCCACCTATTCCAGTTCAAGAAAATTAGAGATTCCAAGGGAACATGTCATGCAAAAATGGGCACAATAAATAGAAATGGTATGGACCTAACAGAAGCAGAAGATGTTAAGAAGAGGTGACAAGAATACAAAAAAGATGTTCAGGACCCAGATAACCACGAAGGAGTGATCACTCATCTAGAGCCAAATATCTTGGAATGAGAAGTCAAGTTGGCCTTAGGAAGCATCACTACAAAGCTAGGGAGGTGATGGAATTCCAGTTCTGCTATTTCACATCCTAAAAGATGATGCTGTGACTGTGCTGCACTCAATATGTCAGCAAATTTGGAAAACTCAGCAGTGGCTGCAGGACTGGAAAAGGTCAGATTGCATTCGAATCCCAAAGAAAGGCAGTGCCAAAGAATGCTCAAACTACTGCACAATTGCACTCATCTCACACGCTAGCAAAGTAATGCTCAAAATTCTCCAAGCCAGGCTTCAACAGTATGTGAATCATGAACTTGCAGATGTTCAAGCTGGATTTAGAAAAGGCAGAGGAACCAGAGATCAAACTGCTAACATCTGTTGGATCATCAAAAAAGCAAGAGAGTTCCAGAAAAACATCTCAGTTCAGTTCAGTCCAGTTGCTTGGTTGTGCCCAACTCTTTGCAACCCCATGGACTGCAGCACACCAGGCTTCCCTGTCCATCACCAGCTCCCAGAGTTTACTCAAACTCATGTCCAGTGAGTTGGTGATGCCATCCAACCATCTCATCCTCTGTTGTCCCCTTCTCTTCCTACCTTCAATCTTTTCCAGCATCAGTGTCTTTTCAGATAAATGAAAAGAGGCCAAAGTATTGGAGTTTCAGCCTCAACATCAGTGGCCAAAGTATTGGAGTTTCAGCTTCAACATCAGTCCTTCCAGTGAATATTCAGGACTGATTTCCTTTAGGATGGACTGGTTGGATCTCCTTGCAGTCCAAGGGACTCTCTCAAGGGTCTTCTCCAGCACCACAGTTCAAAAGCATCAATTCTTCAGCACTCAGCTTTCTTTATAGTCAACTCTCACATCCATACATGACTACAGGAAAAACCATAGCCTTGACTAGACAGACCTTTGTTGACAAAGTAATGTTTCTGCTTTTTAATATGCTGTCTAACTTGGTCATGACTTTTCTTCCAAGGAGTAAGTGTCTTTTAATTTCAAGGCTGCAATCACCATCTGCAGTGATTTTGGAGCCCCCCAAAATAAAGTCTGTCACTGTTTCCATTGTTTCCCCCTCTATTTGCCATAAAGTGATGGATCCAGATGCCATGATCTTCGTTTTCTGAATGTTGAGCTTTAAGTCAAAATTTTCACTGTGCTCTTTCTCTTTCATCAAGAGGCTCTTTAGAAGAAAAACATCTACTTCTGCTTTATTGACTATGCCAAAGCCTTTGACTGTGTGGGTCACAACAAATTGTGGAGAATTCTTCAAGTGATGGGAATACCAGACCACCTGACCTTCTGAGAAATAATCTGTGTGCAGGTCAAGAAGCAACAGTTAGAACTAGACATGGAACAACAGACTGGTTCCATATCAGAAAAGGAGTATATCAAGGCTGTATGTATATTGTCACTCTGCTTATTTAACTTATATGCAGAGTACATCATGAGAAATGCTGCACTGGATGAAGCACAACTGGGATCAAGATCACTGGGAAGAATATCAGTAACTTCAGATATGCAGATAACACCACACTTATGGCAGAAAGCAAAGAACTAAAGAGCCTCTTGTTGAAAGTGAAAGAGGAGAGTGAAAAAGTTGGCTTAAAACTCAACATTCAGAAAACTAAAATCATGGCATCTGGTCCCATCACCTCATGGCAAATAGATGATGAAACAGTGGAAACAGTGATGGCCTGTATTTTGGAGGGCTCCAAAATCACTGCAGATGGTGACTGCAGCCTTGAAATGAAAAGACACTTGCTGTTTGAAAGATAAGTTATGACCAACCTAGATAGCATATTAAAAAGCAGAGACATTACTTTGCCAACAAAGGTCCATCTAGTCAAGGCTATGGTTTTTCCAGTGTTCGTGTGCAGATGTGAGAGTTGGACTATAAAGAAAGCTGAGCGCCGAAGAATTGATGCTTTTAAACTGTGGTGTTGGAGAAGACTCTTGAGAGTCCCTTGGAAAGCAAAGAGATCCAACCAGTCCATCCTAAAGGAAATCAGTCCTGAATATTCATTGGAAGGACTGATGCTGAAGCTTTGGCCACCTGATGGGAAGAACTGTCTCATTAGAAAAGACCCTGATGCTGGAAAAGATTGAAGGCAGGCAGAGAAGGGGACAACAGAGGATGAGATGTTTGGATGGCATCACCGACTCAATGGACATGAATTTGAGTAAACTCCGGGAAGTGATGGACATGGAGGCCTGGTGTGCTGCAGTATATGGAGTTGCAAAGAGTCAGACAAGACTGAGCAACTGAATTGAACTGAATCTCTGGCTTTGTGGACTGTGTTTGCATTTCAAAACATGATAGGGTGATAACTTTAAGCCTTTTCCAAGGAATGTTTTTGTTCCTTCAGGATCAGAATTTTGAAAAGATATTTTATCAAGGCAGCTTCCTTAATTACATTTGCAAAAAATCCTAGTATTTAAATGTCAAAAGATACCCTCCCATCTTGGCCCTTTTAAGGTAAGATTTCTTTCAGTTCTCAGTTAAATAAGTACTTGCAAATATTGGCTCCATACCAATTGGCTCCATGTTCATGAATCAACTGGAATTTCGGTAGGTCACTGCCTGTCTGAGAGACGGTAGGCTTTAGAAGCCAAATTTCCCATTTTCTTTTGGCTTTATTTTAGCATATAATGCAAATCTTTCCAATGTCTTAGCCGCTATGTAGCCAATTATTAACAAATAAGGTGATCAGACATAGACAAGACAAATAGGGCCAAAAATAAAACTAGAAGCCAGCACCCCAGGATATTAACCCAGGTTTAGATTATCTCAGTAACCAAAACATTTTGTATTGTATCTATTAGTGTGGGCCTCTATCCCGTGATTCTGCCAAATTCCCACCAGCAGGACCTCTAACCTATCATTTAGACAATTTAGGCATAGGTACAGAGAAGGCAATGGCACCCCACTCCAGTACTCTTGGCCGGAAAATCCCATGGATGGAGGAGCCTGGTAGGCTGCAGTCCATGGGGTCACTAGGAGTTGAACACGACTGAGCAACTTCACTTTCACTTTTCACTTTCATGCATTGGAGAAGGAAATGGCAACCCACTCCAGTGTTCTTGCCTGGAGAATCCCAGGGACGGGGGAGCCTGGTGGGCTGCTGTCTATGGGGTCGCACAGAGTCAGACATGACTGAAGCGACTTAGCAGGCATAGGTAATTTTTAATGGGACTTTCCTGGTAATTTTTAGTGAGCTTACTCACCCAAAAGTGTCTTTCAGACCCAGAAACTATTTCTTAGTTGCAAAGCAAAATTATGTGCCAAAGGTCAATGGCCCCATGCCTGGGAAGTCCAGGGAGTGGTCCCTGGACCCAGTGGACCAGGCAGCTGCTTGGGCTTATCCAGCTGTTGGGCTCATTGAGCTTGCTTGCTCAATACCAGAAAGCCACTAATAAACCATGAGCAAAAAGTCCATCTGCACTTACCTCCTAACTGACTACCAAATTTGTTACAGAATTAGGTTTATTTGCCTGATATATAGGAAACCAAACACTAAGATGCTAAGGTTTGCGACAGATACTAAATCTCAGAGCTGGGAAAATAAATCTCAAATCCTGCTTCCTGAAAGTATGGGGCTTCAGATGTTTATGGGATAAAGAAGTACGGTGGTCTTGCCTGGGAAAAGGTGATCAGAGGTGTGGAAAAGGTGAGGTAACTGGTATTCTGTGTAGAGGTATCCGAGTTACATTCTTCTTCATGGGATACATGTTCATAAAAATGGAGGCAGTTTAGCATGATCATATGGTTAAGTCTGTGGCCTTTTGAAGTCAAAAGGTCACCCACTGGACACTTGTACATGCGCAGTTTTAGAGTTGGTGGTCCTAAATAGTCAAGCTGGCTCAAATTGAACAAGAGCTGACTCTTAAGTTCCTAAGCTATGTGAAGCTTGAAGAGTATCAATTCTGCAAGAAATAATTAAGGAAACTTGCTCATTGAAGGCAGGCTATAAGCAGAGAGTTTTTAAAAACAAGATGTTCTCTTGTCTGCTGATCTATAAGACAAGCTTAAGAATTTCTGTTACTCACCAGTTTCTGGTAATCTTATGGTGCATAATTTCAGGGTGGCTTTTTTTTTTCTTTAAACTCTATGGGACATGGTTTCAATTTCAATTCTTAGATGTTTAACACAATCAGCTGTATGGCTCAATATGTGATCACTGTTGATAAATGCTCCATTTTCATTGCAAAAGAATATACATACTGCAAATATTGAGTACAGTATTCTATAAATGGTAAAACTAGTTTATTAGTAGAGTTGTTAAATCTTCAGAATTCTTACAGAATTTTTGTCTGCTTATTATATGCTTTATTGAGATAAGTGTGCTAAATCTCCCAGTATTATTGTGAACTTGTGTATATTTCCTCCAGAGGCTAGGTGATTGGATGCATATATATGAAAAATTATTTTTTAAAAAATCATTTTTCATCATTTTGTCCTTCTTTGTCTCTACTAATGTTTCTTTCCCTCAAGGTTTTTTGATATGCTGGTAAACTAGTGAGATACATGATGTCATTTGTCCTCAGTTCTCACCCTTCCTTTAGTTACAGCCTTTTCTTCATACCCTTTACCATTCAAGTTTACATTTGCTTCCTACCATAAGTTGATATGCTTTGCTTTTGACTTTGACATGAAGTTATCCCTTAGAGCAAAAGATTGAATTTGGCTTGTACCTTGGGACTTGTTCTCTTGGACAAGTTTCATCACCATTAGAATATACTCAGGCCACCTGGAGCAGTGTTGTCTGGTCATATTAGCTGAGGCCAGTCTAGACAAGCAGGATGAATAGTCAGTCAATTCAAATGTATGAGCAATAAATTCTTATGGTTGTATATGACTGGGTTTTTTGTCCTTGATTGGTACATGACATTATCCTGGTGATGAAGCACTGATACATATACAAGTTTTATGTTTCTTTTTTTTAAAACTCCTATCTTAACAAATCAAGCTCTTTTAAAGTGTATATGATTATTGTTCTTTTAATCCAGTTAGACTGTTGTTGTTATTTGGAGCTTTTAATTCATTACATTAAATGGCATTACTGATAACATTTAGGTTTAAATCTGGCATTTATTATTTTTAGGTTTAAATTTGGCATTTGCTTCGTTTTTGACTTAATTTTATCTCCTTTGTTGGATTATTATATTATGGCAGTTCAGTTCAGCCATTCAGTCATGTCTGACTCTTTGCGACCCCATGGACTGCAGCACGCCAGGCTTCCCTGTCCACCAACATCTCCCAAAGCTTGCTCAAACTCATGTCCATTGAGTTGGTATGCCATCCAACCATCTCATCTTCTGTCATCCCCTTCTCCTGCCTTCAGTCTTTCCCAGCATAAGGGTCTTTTCCAATGAGTCAGTTCTTTGCATCAGGTGGCCAGACCTTTTTGACGTTTATAGTGTATATCTTTAACTTATCCAAGTCTACCTTCAAGTAACATTATACTACTTCACATGTAGTAGAGAACCGTACAACAAAGAGTACACTTTCTTTTCCTTACTTCTGGCCTTTGAAGTATTACTGTCATACATTTTATTTCTACAGTTGTTTTAAGCTGCAGGATTCATTGTTTATACTTTTTCCTTCAAACATTGTTATCTTCTAAATATATTTTATAAATAAGAAAATCATTTTTGTATACTACCTATATATTTAATACTTCCAGTGCATCCCATTCCTTTCTTTTTTTTTAAATTTAAATTTATTTTAATTGGAAGCTAATTACTTTACAATATTGTACTGGTTCTGCCACACATCAACATGAATCTGCCATGGGTGTACACATGTTCCCCATCCTGAACCCCCCTCCCACCTCCCTCCCCATACCATTCCTCTGGGTCATCCCAGTGCACCAGCCCTGGGTGCACGAATGAACCTGGACTGCCAATTCGTTTCTTATATGATATTATACATGTTTCCATGAGGTGGATGAAACTGGAGCCCATTCCTTTCTTTATTTTATTTTATTTTTTAAAATTTTTGAAAAATATTTTATTTTTTTATTTTTATTTTTACTTTATTTTACTTTACTGGATAAAAAAGCTGTGGTACATATACACAGTGGAGTATTACTCAGCCATTCCTTTCTTTAAATGTGCATTTCCATCTGATATCTTTTTCATTCTTACTGAAAGACTTTAACTACTGGAAGTCTTTCTTAAAGACTTTAGTTAAAAGTCTTTAAGACTTTCTATTTCTTTTAATAGAAGTTACCTGTCTTTCTACTTTTGAATAGCTGAAAAGATCTTTATTAGAGCTATCTTTTTTAGAGCTCTTTTTGCAGAGTGCTAAATTCTGTTTAAACATTTTATAAAAGAATTTCTTCAGTTCTTTAAAGATGTTACTCTACTGTTTTCTGGATTCACATTTTTTTTTAAGAGAACTCATTTTTTTTGAAAGAATGTACAAGAGTCATTCTTTGAGATTTTGTTTTTATCAGGTTTTTTTTTAATTTTAAATTTATTTTTTTATATAAATTTATTTATTTTAATTGGATTATCAGTGTTTTTAAGCATCTTGATTCGGATGTGTTTTATTTTTTGTATGCGCCTTTTCTATGGGGTTTGTGGTGCTTCTTGGTCTGTGGGTTTATAATATTCTTCAATTTTGGAAGATAGTAATTTATTCCTCAAATATTTTTTGTCCCTTACTTTGTCCCTCCTCTCTTTCAGCAACTCCAGTCACATTTATCTTAGAATGCTTAAAGTTGTTCTGCAAGTCACAGTTTCTCTTCTTTTTTTTTCAAATTCTCAAGCTTCTAATCTTTTTTTCTACAGTCCCCTCTTAATCTTAGCAGTGCATTTTTCATCTCACATGTTATAGCTTTCATTTCTAGAAGTTCAGTCTACATCTTTTTAAAGAATTATTTTTCAAAGAACAAGTATTATAAATATCAGTGAAATAAATAACACTTGTTGATGTTTGCAAAAAAAATCATGTATTTCCTTCAAATATACACCTTTTGCTGTCTTGAACATGGGATACAATTGTAATGACACTTTAATGTCCTTGCCTACTAAGTCTGTCATTTGAGATGTTTCTGAGTTGTTGTTGATTGATTTTTTTCTTATTTATGGATTGTGAATTTTTGCTTTTTTATTTTTAAAATTATTTATTTATTTTTGGCTCTACTGGGTCTTTGTTGTTGCCTGGGCTTTTCTATAGTTGTGACACGCAGGGGCTACTCTCTGGTTGCAGTGTGCAGGTTTTTCTCTCTCTCTTTTTTTTTTATGGTGGCCTCTCTTCTTGCAAAAAATGGACTGTAGGGTTGCGTGGGTTTTGCTGCTTGTGGCTCCTGGGCTCTAGGGCACTGGTTCAATAGTTGTGGCACACAGGCTTAGTTGCTCGATGGCATGTGGGATCTTCCTGGTTCAGGGATCAAACCCCTATCTCCTGCAATAGCAGGTGGATTCTTTATACTGAGCCAGCGTGGAGGCCTCTATCAGGAAAAATCCTGATAATTTTCATTGGGTGCTAGGCATTGTGAATTTTGCTTTGTTGTCTGCATTTTATATTTAAAAAGTATTCTTGATCTTGTTCCATAACTTATGTAACCTGGAAATATTTTCATTATTTTGAAACTTACCTTTAAGTTTGTCTGGTTAGACCAGACAGCCTTTAATGTAGGCTTAATTTTTTTTCCCACCACCCAGGCAATACCCATCTGAGTATGCTATGTGGTGCTCTAGGTATTACAAGGTTTTGCGCCTCTGGTGGAAATACCAATTCTTTTCAGAGTTGGTACTGTGACCCTTTGGAGATTTTCTCATCACCTCCTTTTATGCAGTTCTCTCCCTGTCCTCAAGTAATTTTGCAAGTGTGTATTGATTAGTATACAATCTATACTGGAGAGACTCTGGAGAGATCCAGGAGGTACCCTTATTTCCACCAATTCCCATTTCTTTCTGCTCATTTCTGGAATGTTGCCAGGCTTCACTATATTCTCACACTCTGTGCTTCATTCTGGAAGCTCAATAGAGATTGTAAATGGAGCATTAAAACACGTACTTCCTGTTTCCCCTCTCAAGGATTGCTGTCCTTCACTGTCTACTATATACTATGTGAAAGCTTTTGTTACATATTTTGCCTAGTTTTTAAATCGCTTAATGTGAGAGTATTACCCTAGGCCCTCTTATGTCATTTTAACCTGAAGTGGACATTCAGACTATTTGCTTTTTGCTACAACACTGGAGTGCACAAAGAAAGAGCACAAAGAAAGATTCCAGGGGCAAAGATAATTGCCTGGGATAAGATCTCTAAGAATATTTTTGTTTCATTAAAAGAAAGTGAAAGTGAAGTTGCTCAGTTGTGTCCAACTCTTTGCAACCACATGGACTGTAGCCTAACCAGGCTCCTCTGTTCATGGAATTATCCAGGCAAGAGTATTGGAGTAGGTTGCCATTTTCTTCTCCAGGTGGTCTTCCCAACCCAGGGATCAAACCCAGATCTCCCACATTGCAGGCAGACACTTTACCATATGAGCCACCAGGGAAGCCACATTTCATTAAAAAAATTTCCCCAGATCCATACATTCTCTGAAAGCTCATATGTCTGAGAGCCTTATCTGAGCACAGAAGGATGAGAAAATGCAGTACTGATGTCTAGATGTCCTTAATATCTGGTTATTGTTGTTTTGCTGGTAAGAAAGCCCTTGTTAGTGAAATGTCATCTCCAACTTCTTGAAACATCCTTAAAATAAGGGAAAGCACCCTTCTTTGTTCTTTTCTTCTTCTCGTTAGTTGTATTGGAATGATAGATTCACCTTGAGCAGCCATTTTGTACCCTAAGGAGCCATGTGTTGTAGTGGAAGAGCAAACTGAAAGATGTCTGGGTTCTAATGACATTGTAAAGCAACATACCACATAATTTCTTCTTTAAACCTTTGAAATTTTTTTGTTGGCAAAGCAAAAATAAACTTATTTCAGCCATTGCTATTCTGAATATTCCATAATTCTTAATTGAAGCTCACTCTAGAAAAGCCACATGTGGGAGGAAAAAGAAGGGGACACACTTGTGTGTCTGAGCAACTCATTAGTCAAGGACGGTATTTTTTCATATACTTCAACCATGTCTCTAAGATCTCAGGTTATATGAAGATCATTATTGTTGTTTTTCAGTTGCTAGATTGTGTCCGACTCTTTGTGACCCCATGGACTGCAGCACGCCAGGCTTCTCTGTCCTTCACTATCTCCTGGAGTTGGCTCAACTCATGTCCTTTGAGTTGGTGATGCCATCCAACCATCTTGTCCTCTGTTGCCCGGTTCTCCTCCTGCCCTCAATCTTTCCCAATATCAGGGTCTATTCAAATGACTCGGCTTTTCGCATCAGGTGGCCAAAGTATTGGAGTTCCAGCTTCAGGATTAGTCCTTTCAATGGATAGTTTAGGATTGGCTGGTTTGATCTCCTTTCAATCAAGGGACTCTCAAGAGTCTTCTCCAGCACCACAGTTTAAAAGCATCAATTCTTCCCTGCTCAGCCTTCTTTATGGTCCTGCTATCACATCTGTACATGACTAATGGAAAAACCGTAGCTTTGACTGTATGGACCTTTGTCAGCAAAGTGATGTCTCTGCTTTTTAATAGACTGTCTAGGTTGGTCATAGCTTTCTTTCCAAGGTGGAAGTGTGTTAATTTCATGGCTGCAGTCATTGTCCACGGTGATTTTGGAGCCCAAGAAACTGAAATCTGTCACCATTTTCACTTTTCACCCTTCTGTTTGCCATGAAGTGATGGGACTAGGTGCCATGATTTTAGTTTTCTGACTGTTGAGTTTTAAGCCAGCGTTTTCACTCTCCTCTTTCACCCTCATTTAGAGGCTCTTTAATTCCTCTTAACTTTCTGCCATTAGAATGGTATCATCTGCATATATGAGGTTGTTGATATTTCTTCTGGCAATCTTGATTCCAGATTGTATTTCATCCAGCCTGACATTTCTCATGATGTACTCTGCACATAAACTAAATAAACAGGGTGAAAATATGCAGCCTTAATGTACTCCTTTCAAGAGCATAATACTGTCTTAATAACACATTCATATATATTATCTAGTTTGAACTTTTTCAGCACTATTAGTTAGCTAGGGTAGAGAACATGGTACCATTATAACAGTGAAAAAGCTAAACTTTGAATGGTGCAGTATCTGCAATAAACACTCAACTAGTTAGTAGGAAAGATAGGATGAAGCTCTGCTCTTCTACATCAACTCCAGTTCATCTTCCTAGATTATGATCTTTTGAAAGGTCTGTCCATTATTGATGGAATTTTCTGTAGAACAGTGGAGGTAGGAAACATGAAGAAGCTACTGGATTCTGACTATTTTATTTGCCATTTCAGCAAAAGGGTGAACCATGGATGATGTTAACAGGACTGAGACTGGAAATGAAGAGACAGGAAGATGGAAAAACTTTAATTCTTGGATTAAATACTACTTCAACTATGAATGCTATATGACTTTCCTTAATGGCTGCTACAGTTGCGAATGGCAAGCCCAACAGAAGAAAAAAGCTAGACGTCCACTCTGCTGCTGCTCTTTGGTATATGAGTCGGGAGGGAGATGGACCACACTTTCTTAGATATGGGAAAGTGTGTATTCTCTCCTTGAGAGAAGTGCTATATAGTGTGCATGTCTCTCTGTGTGTATGTCTACAAACACAGTCATGCATCATGTTTAATGGGTCAAAAATAACTTTATTTAGAAAATGATCAGAATTAGATAGGGAAAGAATGGAGAATGACACAAGAAATGATATTGGAGGAGTCAAAGGGCTTAGTATATTTTAGGTGGAGTGGAGGATATGAATGGAGAAGTGATGGGAAGTGAATGTAGAGAGAGAATGGTACAGATGCTGTGTGGTTTTAAGAATTTGACATCTGCCATGTAGGAAATATTCCCTAAATTAAGATCGGGGTAAAAAAGAATCCCTAAAGATTTTAAGCTTCTAATGTTGCCACGCTGTGTTTTGGAATGGTTTCATATGGAAGATGCAACAAAAGGTACAAGAGTAATGCAGGGAGATGTCTTTGCCTTCAAATAGAAAGCAACAGTAACATTCAAGGTAAAGCTGATGGTGTCCTGGATCAGCATCATAATGACAAAAGTGGAGAAGAGCAAATTGATTGAACAAATATTTATTACTTAAGGATGATGCACTAAGTCATAAGAGAGCTGTACAGAAGGACATAGAGTGAAAGAAGGGAGGCTTCCTGGGAAAGATGCCATTGGAAGAGGCAGTGTGGTATAATGGAAAAAATCCCTGAACCAGAGCCTGAGACAATGTTTTAGTCCTTGTTTCATCTCTGCCCTTGGACTGGTTCTGTGCTATCTCTGAGCCCTTCTACAGATAGGGAATTAAACTACATAATTCTCAAAGTCCTTGGATAATTCTCAAAGCCCTATTTCTGCTCAGGAGAAGGAGTCTAGCATATAGCAAAAGAGCAAATTCCTTGTGTTCTAGGGAAAGACTGCCTGGATTAAATTTATGGCTTCATCACTGACTATCTCCAAACTAGAGCTTAACAGCTGTGGGACCTTGGGCCAGTTACCTAACATTCCAGGGATTGGTTCCTCACTTGAATAATAGAGATGGTAGCAACAGTAACCACCAATTGGGTTTGTTGTGAGGAGAGAAGCATTATGTGGAAACTTAAAACTGGGCTCAGCATACAATTAGCACTCAATAAATGTTAGCTATCATTTTGCTGTTCATGGAGTCACTGACTTGTGAAGTCATCTTCCACTTATAGGAATGATGGTGTAGGGGATTCTGGGTGGAGGAATTCAGGTGGTCAGAAGTCCAGAGAGAGAGAAATATAGTGGTGTTTAGGGAAACATGAATTTCTGGTATTGAATTTATGAGCAGTTCAGTTCAGTCGCTCAGTCATGTCCGACTCTTTGCGACCCCATGAATTGCAGCATGCCAGGCCTCCCTGTCCATCACCAACGCCCGGAGTTCACTCAGACTTGCATCCATTGAGTCCGTGATGCCATCCAGCCATCTCATCCTCGGTCGTCCCCTTCTTCTCCTGCCCCCAATCCCTCCCAGAATCAAAGTCTTTTCCAATGAGTCAACTCTTTGCATGAGGTGGCCAAAGTACTGGAGTTTCAGCTTTAGCATCATTCCTTCCAAAGAAATCCCAGGGTTGATCTCCTTCAGAATGGACTCGTTGGATCTTCTTGCAGTCCAAGGGACTCTCAAGAGTCTTCTCCAACACCACAGTTCAAAAGCATCAATTCTTCGGTGCTCAGCCTTCTTCACAGTCCAACTCTCACATCCATACATGACTACTGGAAAAACCATAGCCTTGACTAGACGAACCTTAGTCGGCAAAGTAATGTCTCTGCTTTTGAATATGCTATCTAGGTTGGTCATCACTTTTCTTCCAAGGAGTAAGCGTCTTTTAATTTCATGGCTGCATTCACCATCTGCAGTGATTTTGGAGCCCCCAAAAATAAAGTCTGACACTGTCTCCACTGTTTCTCCATCTATTTCCCATGGAGTGATGGGACCGGATGCCACGATCGTTTTCTGAATGTTGAGCTTTAAGCCAACTTTTTCCCTCTCCTTTTTCACTTTCATCAAGAGGCTTTTTAGTTCCTCTTCACCTTCTGCCATAAGGGTGGTGTCATCTGCATATCTGAGGTTATTGATATTTCTCCAGATAAGGTGATAAATGGTAAGTGAGCAGGTCAGAAAGGAATGTTTTAATAAAATTTTGAGGCATCTTTGTGTCAAGTTAAAATGTTTGAACTTTGTTCTGTAAACAGTGGGGAGCCTTTGAACATTTTTGAGCAAGTGTGGCAACAGTGAGAATCAAAATAAGGAAATTTGTTTATGCAACAAGAACAAGTTCATTGAATGTGCTCCACAGTGAGTAAGACAACTAAGGTTTCTGGCCTTCCTGTGGCTTGTATTGTAGTGGAATGAGTTAGGTAATAAACAGTAATGAAGAAAGATGGTTTCATATAAGAGCTTTGAAGATAATACATAGGAAAATGGGAGCATGGTTAGAGAAGACTGCTTTGAAGCAATGTCATGTGAACAATCTCTTAAATGTAAAAATCAAATCAGGCTTGTAAAAACATGGGGGCAGAAATATCCCAGTCAGGGGAACCAGGAAGTGCAAAACTCTTAGGAATTAAAGAGCCTCCTGATGAAGATGAAAGAGGAGAGTGAAAAAGCTGGCTTAAAACTCAACATTCAGAAAATGAAGATTATGGCTTGTGGTCCTATCACTTCATGACAAATAGATGGGGGGAAAATGGAAACAGTGACAGATTTTATTTTCTTGGGCTCCAAAATTACTGCAGACAGTGACTGCAACCTTGAAATTAAATGGTACCTGCTCCTTGGAAAAAAAAGCTATTCCAAACCTACACAGTGTATTAAAAAAGCGGAGACATCTCTTTGCTGACAAAGGTCTGTATAGTCAAAACTGTGAGAGTTGGACCATAAAGATGGCTGTGCACCAAAGAATTGATACTTTTGAACTGTGGTACTGGAGAAGACTCTTGAGAGTCCCTTGGACAGCGGGGAAATCAAACCACTCAATCCTAAAGGAAATCAACCCTGAATATTCACTAGAAGGACTTATGCTGATGCTCCAATATTTGGTCACCTGATGCAAAGACCCAAGTCAATGCAAAAGACCCTGGTGGAGGGAAAGATTGAGGGCAGGAGGAGAGGGAACAACAGAAGATGAGATGGTTGGATGGCATCATCAACTTGATGGACCTGAGTTTGCACAAAGCCTGGAGTAGTGAAGGACAGTGAAGCCTGGTGTACTGCAGTCCAAGAAGTCACAAAGAGTAGGACATGACTGAGCAACTGAACAACAAAGGAACAGATCTGATCATGTTCTAGAAACATAAAGAAGACCAGTATGTCTGGAGTTCAATAATGGAGTTAGTATGTAGAATGGGATGAGGTCAGGGATGGGCAAGACTTGATCATGCAAGACCTCTGGGCCATGGCAGGCAGTTGGGATGATATTCTTGTACAGCAGGCTGCTCTGGGAGGGTTGTAAGCAGGGGAGTGACTGTGTGATACATATTTTTAAAAGTCCACACATGATTTGTGTAGAGGGTGAGTATAATCCGAGTCAAAACCTGTTCTCTTCATATTCCTACTCCAGAAGTGGTGGTTTAGTGCCTTGTTACCTATAATATCTCTCACCATTTTGAAGAACTCTGTTTTCCATTTTGTTTTCTTATTCTTAGTGCTCACAATAACTGTATAATTTGTACAGGGTGGGGATTATTCTATACATTTTTAATAGTTTGGATGCAGTGTCCCAACAAGGCAAAATTTCTCATTCTTGTGATACAGTCACAGTCCTGGGAAGAGTTTGACAGTGTATTGTTCTAGTTTGTGATACAATTTTCAGTGTAGGGGTTGTCTTCAAGGTTCAGTGTGTACACGTTTGCAGAAAGATCATTTCCATATTGGTTTTGAGCTGACAGATCCAGGCTGTTTCCCTGCTTGGTTGTGTGACCTTGAGTCATTTAACCTAACCTCTCTGAGTTTTAACTCTTTATTCTACAAAATGAGATTAACAATACCTAACTCATATAACTCGTATATGAGAGTTAAAATAAATGTAAGTAATTTGTGAAGTCCCTAGCATTATAGCTACTGGGAAAAAAAAGATTTATTCCCTAATCTAGTGCTCTTCTCCCCAAAATGTGGATAGATAAGTGACTATTCATTAGTGAACTGATGAATAATGAATGAATGAATTACTCAGTGCATACATTTGGTACATGGAGAAGTAGATGAATTCAACAGATGATTGTTGAGAGACCATGATTGGCAATACATAGAAGTGTAATGAAAGTTCCTTTTCCTCAAAGAAGAAACTGTGACATCAGATATAAACATATGCAACCAACTCTAGTTCAGGATGTTATAAATAAAGTTTTGTAAAATTCCATAGGGTTGAAAGAATACAGTGGTCTCTCCAGTCAGGGGAGGGTAATGCTACATTGTAACTATGTGGGCCTCTGAGGAGTATAAACAAATGTTGCAGAAGTACCATAAATAAATGGAGTTAAATGAGATTTCCTTCTGTCTCTTCCCAGAGAGAGCGATTATTTTACCCATGGCTGATTATGTCATTTTGCTTGTCGGTGCTTTTATTTTTCACATGGATAGAAACTTCAAATGAATTCAATGGCTTTGACTGGTGAGTTTTACTTTTTGTATTTTCATTTGTGTAAGGGCTGTTTGGTATAATTACCACATGGATCATACTTCAGGCTGAAAAGATCTGGTTACATAAGAGGGAGGGTGGACAAAGTTGGATTTTCTGCATCTGGTGTATGGGAGCCCTGACTCTGGGGAAGCGTAAGCATGCTCAGCACCCTCAGCTACTATACTTCCCTTCCACCTGTGCTCACTCTCACTCTTAGACCAAATCTGGCTCAGGGGGAAGCTTTCTCTGTGCTTCCAGTGCCCTCAGTCCTTTTATTCAGATGATTCCCTGATACCTTGTTCCTCAACTTCTTGATCTGGGTTACTGATGCCTACACTAGTAGGTCTTCATGATCTCTGTCCATGAACCCTGATATCTGTCTCACCTCCAGCCTCTTACTCTTTCTCTGTCCTTACGGGGCTTCCTGAAACTCTAAAGACGGGTGTGATGTGTGATCTGAGCACCCTTCTGGCCAAACTCCAAGACAACTCTCAGTTCTTTCAGCTTCTCTAGCCTTGATTGTTATGTATCTTACCCATTATTTGGTGTTTGATGGGGAAATGGGTCTGTTTAAGTATGAGGCTTTTTAAAAATGTAATTTATTGTTTTTGTTCAGTTGCTAAGTCATGTCTGATTCTTTGTGACCCCATGGACTGCAGCATGCCAGGATTCCCTCTCCTTCACTATATCTCAGAGTTTGCTCAAACTCATGTCCACTGAGTCAGTGATCCCATCCAACCATCTCATCCCGTGTCATCCAATTCTCCTCTTACCCTCAACCTTTCCCAGCATCAGAGTCTTTTCTAATGAGTTGGCTCTTCGCATCAGGTCGCCAAAGTATTGGAGCTTCAACATAAATCCTTCCAATGAATATTCAGGGTTGATTTCCTTTAGGATATCTGGTTTGAACTCCTTGTTTTCTAGGGGACTCTCAAGATTCTTCTCCAATACCACAGTTCAAAAGCATCAATTCTTCGGTGCTCAGCCTTCTTTATTGTCCAACTCTCATATCCATACATGACTACTGGAAAACCCCTAACTTTGACTATATGGACCTTTGTCAGTGAAGTGATGTCTTTGCTTTTTAATATACTGTCTAGTAATTCTTCAAAGAAGCTAGCATCTTTTAATTTCATGGCTGCAGTCACCATCCACATTGATTTTGGAACCCAAGAAAATGAAATCTGACACTAATTTCCACATTTTCCCCATCTATTTGCCAAGAAGTGATAAGACCAGATGCCATGATCTTCATTTTTTGAACGTTGAGTTTTAAGTCAGCTTTTTCACTCTCCTCTTTTGCCCTCATCAAGAGAATCTTTAGTTCCTCTTCACTTTTTGCCATTAAAGTGGTGTCATCTGCATATCTGAGGTTGTTGATATTTTTCCCAGCAATCTTGATTCTTGGGTCTGATTAGGGCTGTTTTGATGCTGTTGTTGTTTTGGGCATTTCTTTTGGTTAGTCTTGTTAAAGGTTTGTCATTTTGCTTATCTTTTTGAAAAACTAAATTTTAGTTTTGTTAATTCTGTCATTGTTTTCCCATTCTTTATTTCACTTATTTACCAAGTAAATTGGCTATTGAATGGAGCAAAGGCATTGACAAAAGATGAAAGACATTGCTGCATAGCCAGAACTGTATGCTATCAATCTTACTCCTAGTTTTCTCCTAGAAGAGCTTTTAATAATTTACCAGATTTCTTGTCATTGGGGAAGAAGAAATACTTTTATGGGATTCCTGGACACTGACTGTGAACTTTCTGAAATGTAAAACTGGAGATATAAAATGCTGCTATGATTCCTTAGTAAGAGTAGGAACTTTTGAGTATTAGGTAGTCAATAGAATTCTGGTTCAGACCCGTATCTTCATTGGGCATAGTGGGTCCCTAGACCACCCTGTGGTTATTTCTCTAGTTCTGGAATGCATACTCCAATAAACATACTCAAAATCATTCATAATCCCCACAGCAATACTCCATCATCAAATAGGAGATGTAAATATAAGAGAAGCTCCCCCTGATCCTAAAGCCACAGCAGGTTTCATAGGCAGTTCCATGGCTGCCATGGCAAATTACCACAAATTGAGTGACACCAAAGAATACCATTTCTTATCTCAGTTTTGTTGGTCAGAAGTGAGGTATGACCTGGTACTCAAGGTGCTTAGCTGGCCTGTGCTTTTAACTTGGGCTCTGAGTGAGACTCACTTCCAGGTTTATTTAAGTTGTTGGCAGAATCCAGTTTCTTCTGGTTGTTGAAATGAAGTGTTCATTTATTAGTGATTGTCAGATGGGAGTTGTTCTCAGCTTCTAGCTTGTGACCTTCTCTATCTTCAAATCTAACAGTGGTGTTTCAACTCCTCATGCTTCAGATTTCTCTGATTTCTCATTTCTCATGTCTCTGAGTTCCTTTTCTGCCTTCTTTACTTATTTTAAGAGCTCATGTGACTACACTGGATTCAATCTGATAATCCAGAATAATCTTCCTACTTTAAAGGCAGCTGAATAGTAACCTTAATTGAAAATGTTCCTCTTATAGTCTAACATAACATCATCACTAGTGACACCAGAGGACAAAGATATATATTTCTCAGATCCTGATGCAGGGAAAGATTGAAGGCAGAAGAAGAGGGTGACAAGAGGATGAGGTGGTTGGATGGCATCACCAACTCAATGGACATGAACTTGGGCAAACTCCAGGAGATAGTGAAGGATAGAGAGGCCTGGTGTGTTACAGTCCGTGGGGTCACAAGAGTTGGATGTGACTTAGAGACTGAACAACAACATACAGATATATGTGTGTGCATATACACACATATATATGATATATATATGAATAAAATGTATGTTTATAATATATATGATATGTAAGGAAATATATATATATATGAATTTTTGCTTATCCCATTTCTCTGTCATTGAAAATAAGATGTGTGACTAGTAGTTAATCTTATATCAGTTCAGTCGCTCAGTCATGTCCGACTCTTTGCAACCCCATGAATCGCAGCACGCCAGGCCTCCCTGTCCATCACCAACTCCCGGAGTTCACTCAGACTCGCTTCCATTGAGTCAGTGAGGCCATCCAGCCATCTCATCCTCGGTTGTCCCCTTCTCCACCTGCCCTCAATCCCTCCCAGCATCAAAGTCTTTTCCAATGAGTCAACTCTTCTCATGAGGTGGCCAAAGTACTGAGTTTCAGCTTTAGCATCATTCCTTCCAAAGAAATCCCAGGGTTGATCTCCTTCAGAATGGACTGGTTGGATCTTCTTGCAGTCCAAGGGACTCTCAAGAGTCTTCTCCAACACCACAGTTCAAAAGCATCAATTCTTTGGCGCTCAGCCTTCTTCACAGTCCAACTCTCACATCCATACGTGACTACTGGAAAAACCATAGCCTTGACTAGACGGACCTTAGTCGGCAAAGTAATGTCTCTGCTTTTGAATATGCTATCTAGGTTGGTCATAACTTTTCTTCCAAGGAGTAAGCGTCTTTTAATTTCATGGCTGCATTCACCATCTTCAGTGATTTTGGAGCCCCCAAAAATAAAGTCTGACACAGTTTCCACTGTTTCCCCATCTATTTCCCATGGAGTGATGGGACTGGATGCCACGATCTTCATTTTCTGAATGTTGAGCTTTAAGCCAACTTTTTCCCTCTCCTCTTTCACTTTCATCAAGAGGCGTTTTAGTTCCTCTTCACTTTCTGCCATAAGGGTGGTGTCATCTGCATATCTGAGGTGATTGATATTTCTCCCGGCAATCTTGATTCCAGCTTGTGTTTCTTCCAGTCCAGCGTTTCTCATGATGTACTCTGAATAGAAGTTAAATAAGCAGGGTGACAGTATACAGCCTTGACATACTTCTTTTCCTATTTGGAACCAGTCTGTTGTTCTATGTCCAGTTCTAACTGTTGCTTCCTGGCCTGCATACAGGTTTCTCAAAAGGCAGGTCAGGTGGTCTGGTATTCCCATCTCTTTCAGAATTTTCCACAGTTTATTGTGATCCACACAGTCAAAGGCTTTGGCATAGTCAATAAAGCAGAAATAGATATTTTTCTGGAACTCTCTTGCTTTTTCCATGTTCCAGTGGATGTTGGCAATTTGATATCTGGTTCCTCTGCCTTTTCTAAAACCAGCTTGAACATCAGGAAGTTATGGTTCATGTATTGCTGAAGCCTGGCTTGGAGAATTTTGAGCATTACTTTACTAGTGTGCTAGTACTTAAATTAGAGGCATAAACATCATCCAGTGATCAACTGTCAGAACAGATGTAACAACATTCTCTAGCATTTTCTGTGATAGCATAAGGTCTAATTCCAACAATGAATACTTCTCTGAATCATCCCAGACCAATCCAATATTTTTAATCATTTTGAAAATTCTTAGGCTTTATCTTTCATTTTTCTTTTTAAACTAGTTTTAATGTATCTGCTTATTTATTTTTGGCTTCATTGAGTCTTTGTTGCTGCATGTGGGCTTTTTTCTAGTCGTGATGAGCAGGGGCTACTCTCTAGTTTCAGTGCACGGACTTCTCATTGTGGTGGCTTCTCTTATTGTGGAACATAGACTCTAGGATGTGTGGGCTTTAGTAGTTGCAGCATGTGGGCTCAGTAGTGAGGCTCATGGGCTTAGCTGCTGCATAGCCTGTGGGATCTTCCCAGATAAAGGGTTGAACCCCTGTCTTCTGCTTTGACAGGTGGCTCTTTACCACTGAGCCACCAGCAAAGCCTTCATCCCATTTTCTACTGCCTCTCCTTTTGAAACTTTATCATGTGTGCCTTTTCTCTTCTTCCCATAAGTGTCATATTCTTTCTTCTGTACTTTTCATGTTTTTTTTGTCTCTCTTTCCTTCTTGATATTTGTCTCCTGACTTGGTTTTTTGCTAAACAAATTATTTTGGCTGTGTTTTGCCTGCTATTAAATTTGTCCACTGCATTCTTAATTTTTGTTATATTTTCCTTTGTAGAATTCTTAATTGGTTCTCTTTTTAATAGGTCTCTGTGCTTTGTCACTCAGTTCAACTCTTTGTGACCCTATGAACTCTAGCCCACCAGGCTCCCTCTGTCCATGGGATCCTCCAGGCAGGAATATTGGAGTGGGTTGCCATGCCCTCCTCCAGGGGATCTTCTCAACCCAGGGATCAAACCCAGGTCTCCCACAGTGCAGCTCTCCCACAATTTTTCCTTTGCCAGCAGTACTCAGCAGGTAGATGGGACCTTCACCTGTTTGGTGTGAGAATTTGGAAATGACCTAATATTAAATATTTAGTGGAAACAGTGTAAGACTTTATTTTTTGGGGCTCCAAAATCACTGTAGATGGTGACTGCAGCCATGAAATTAAAAGACGCTTACTCCTTGGAAGGAAAGTTATGACCAACCTAGATAGCATATTCAAAAGCAGAGACATTACTTTGCCGACTAAGGTCCGTCTAGTCAAGGCTATGGTTTTTCCAGTGGTCTGTATGGATGTGAGAGTTGGACTGTGAAGAAGGCTGAGCACCGAAGATTTGATGCTTTTGAATTGTGGTGTTGGAGAAGACTCTTGAGAGTCCCTTGGACTGCAAGAAGATCCAACGAGTCCATTCTGAAGGAGATCAACCCTGGGATTTCTTTGGAAGGAATGATGCTAAAGCTGAAACTCAGTACTTTGGCCACCTCATGCGAAGAGCTGACTCATTAGAAAAGACTCTGATGCTGGGAGGGATTGGGGGCAGGAGGAGAAGGGGACGACAGAGGATGAGATGGCTGGATGGCATCACGGACCCGATGGACGTGAGTCTGAGTGAACTCCGGGAGATGGGTGATGAACAGGGAGGCCTGGCGTGCTGCGATTCATGGGGTCGCAAAGAGTTGGACACGACTGAGTGACTGAACTGAACTGAACTGAAAATAGATAAGAAGGCCATTATGTTGATGAGGGCAGAAAATAATGTGGCTAGAGAAATTATTAGAAAAGAGAGAGGTACCATTGAAGGCAAAACCAAACTTTTCTTTCTCATTTGGAATATAAAGTCAATATTGCTGCTGGAAAAGCCATGTAATTAATTCTTTGGCTCTCTTTAGACTGCTTTATGTCTATCGTATGTGTTCTTTTCCCCTGCATTTCATTTTTTTGATCATTACTCTGCTTGCATATAAACATTCTATTCTTGTTATATGGATATGAGTCCTTTATCTCTCTGAAGATCTTGAACATATTTTTTATTGTTCTTTTCTGATTGTTATCTTATATTTTTGTGCAAGTTATTGTATTAGTTAGCATTATTAGGTTAATTTGTTAACATCACTTACACATTTTCTGATTCCTGGCTGTGAGATCATGTTTTACAGGATACTCTTCTCAGTGTCTTGATCTGGGATTAGCCTTGCTAGGTTGACTGCTTGTCTAACTTTTTCTTTTGACATGTCTTCTCACCCCTGACCTAAGAGAATTTTTTCTTATATTTAATGTGGTAATATGTTCAATAATCTATATTTTATATTATTAAAACATAATTTCTCTAGGTCTCATAAGGAAAGGAAATAATTTCTGTTATCTTGAAATGAAGAGTCTAAATTCTATGACATAACATTTAGAGTAATTGTAACATTGTTTAACTTAAATCAGTTTATTAGCAGTTTTAACTTATAACCTACTTTAGTAACAAGGAGGACTACAAATCTCTTACACAAGATATAGATGTTAATATAGTGGCTTGCTATTGTGTAAGAGAACATATTTATAAGGACAAGGAATCTGCCAAATTGGCATGTATTAGCTATATTAATGCAGTGAACTTATGGATGACTTTTTCTCTTCTGATATTCCATAATTCCTGTATTTTATTGTTTTTTAAAAGAGTATATAGTTTTTGAGTCTTTATTCTAAATAACTTTAAAAAGCATACCAGTTGTACAGAATCCTATTAATGTACCTGATTGTAGAGCAAAATTAAAACTTCTCAACTAAATACCTGTAAAGGGTAACTGCCCAAATTGCTCCTCTTCTTATTCCCCTGTTTTCTTATGCCTCATCTAGTCCAGTCCTATCCCCTTTCCTTGGCAGAGATACTACTAACTTCTTTATTTTAAAAATTGAAACACATTTTTGCAGGGTTATTTTCCTAGGTACAGGAGTCTGGTTCTTTTGGTCCATTGTCTTGCTGAGTTTCCTTGGGATCCTGGCTGCCTACACAACACTCCTACTGGTGAGTAATGTTTCCCATTTCTCCCACTCCCTTCCTGAGTAGTCTCATGAGGTGCTCTGTCTGTGATATCGTTCCCAGTTGGTGCTGGGAGCCCTCAGATCACGCTTCGCAGAGTCTGGGTCTTCATCAGCCACTTAAATATTAGGCAGGAGGGATAGAGGGGTAAAAAGGCTCATGTTGTTAGATGGTGTGTCTTTTCACTTTTATCCCTTGAAAGGGTGGCAGAACATCCTTTTTTTCTTCCTGTGTTTCATGGCTTATTTTCTGATTCATTTAGTGTTGTCGTTTTAGATACCTGCATCTTCACATGGCAATACACTTATTCATTGAACTGCTCATTTCATAGCCCATCTCTTGAGGATCAGTCTTTCTGGATCTTACAAATTATCTAGTGAGTTAAACCTATTCTGCTCTGCAAATGCTAATCCCCTAATCCAGGTGCAAATTACATTTTAGCAAATGTATTTAGGTAATAGAGACCCTGCCTGTTTCCTGACATAGTAGTGTTGTGTAGTGTGGAAAATTCACACCAGACAGAGTAGTGTCATGTAGTGTGAGAAACGTAGGCCAGGCAGCAGAGGAGTCTTCAGAACTGGAACGCTTATGGGAGACTAACTTTTAGGTAACTAGAGTTTTTCTGTGCCCACTTACACATAGGACATGTATATCTTTCTCTGGTTTCATAATTTCTTGTCTCCACAGATTTCCTCTGTGATACTAAAGAACCCAACTCCCACAAGAGTTTACATTTCGATTAATTTTTCTTTCAGCAAAATATATTATATGAGTGATAAGTACTTAGGTTATAGATATCAAAAACTTTTGGTTTCTGTTTTCATACAGGGAACTTCAGAGGTAAGTATGAAAAATAAAGTTACAGTTGTCCTTAATAAAATGAGACTAAAATCTAATAGGGAACTAGGACATAGACAAAAGTAAGGAACAAAGAGCATTATAATTGTCATTCAGTTCAGGTCAGTTCAGTCACTCAGTTGTGTCTGACTCATTGCAAGCCTGTAAATCACAACACGCCAGGCCTGCTGTCCATCACCAACTCCCGGAGTTCACTCAAACTCATGTCCATCGACTTGGTGATGTCATCCAGCCATCTCATCCTCTGTCGTCCCCTTTTCCTCCTGCCTCCAATCCCTCTCAGCATTAGGGTATTTTCCAATGAGTCAACTCTTCGCCTTAGGTGGCCAAAGTATTGGAGTTTCAGCTTCAGCATCAGTCCTTCCAATGAACACCCAGGACTGATCTCCTTTAGGATGGGCTGGTTGGATCTCCTTGCAGTCCAAGGGACTCTCAAGAGTCTTCTCCAACACGACAGTTCAAAAGCACCAATTCTTCGGTGCTCAGCTTTCTCCATAGTCCAACTCTCACATCCATACATGACCACTGGAAAAACCATAGCCTTGACTAGACAGAACTTTGTTGGCAAAGTAGTATCTCTGCTTTTCAATATGCTATCTAGGTTGGTCATAACCTTCCTTCCAAGGAGTAAGCGTCTTTTAATTTCATGGCTGCATTCACCATCTACAGTGATTTTGGAGCCCCCAAAAATAAAGTCTGACACTATTTCCACTGTTTCCCCATCTATCTGCCATGAAGTGATGGGACCAGATGCCATGATCTTCGTTTTCTGAATGTTGAGCTTTAAGCCAACTTTTTCACTCTCTTTCACTTTCATCAAGAGGCTTTCTGCCATAATGGTGGTGTCATCTGCATATCTGAGGTGATTGAGATTTCTCCCGGCAATCTTGATGCCAGCTTGTGCTTCTTCCAGCCCAGCGTTTCTCATGATGTACTCTGCATGTAAGTTAAATAAGCAGGATGATAATATAGAGCCTTGACGTACTCCTTTTCCTATTTGGAACCAGTCTGTTGTTCCGTGTCCAGTTCTAACTGTTGCTTCCTGACCTGCATACAGGTTTCTCAAGAGGCAGGTCAGGTGGTCTGGTATTCCCATCTCTTTCAGAATTATCCACAGTTTATTGTGATCCACACAGTCAAAGGCTTTGGCATTAGAGGGTACTAAATAAAGTTCTACCTGGGTACTGAGAAGGAAGAGTTAACTTCCAGCCAGGAAGATTAAGTGAGGCTTCTTGGAAGAGGTGGCACAGGAGGAGGATCTTGAAGGGATGTTAGATTTAGACATGTTTATGAGGATGGAGGAAAAAAAGTTCCAGAACATGGGGGTATAATGACAAAGTCAGCAAGACAGACATACATACAGTTTGACTTGAAAAGATAGAAGAATCAGTGATGGTGGTGGTTTAGTCGCTAAGTTATGTTTGACTCTTGTAACCCCATGGACTGTAGCCTGCCAGGCTCCTTTGTCCATGGGATTCTCCAGGCAAGAATACTGGAGTAGGCTGCCATTTCCTTCTCCAGAAGAATCAGTACTGTTAACATATAAGGTATAATAAAGAATAATGTGAAATATGGATAAAATGATAGAATTTTCAAACATTTTGGAAGGCCTAAAAAATAGGCCAAGATATTTAGCATAAATCAGATTTCTAATTAGGATAATCATTCTCAAAGTCATTGTATGGGGAGGGTATGTAGACAGAGATTAGTAAGAAACTTTTTAATGATGAAGATGTGGATGAATGATGTGCTTGGGTCCACCAAACTGTACTTCACTCATACACAATAAACAAAATGGTATAGAATATGGCTATCTTCAGTTCAGTTCAGTTCAGCCGCTCAGTCATGTCCGACTCTTTGTGACCCCATGAATCACAGCACGCCAGGCCTACCTGTCCATCACCAACTCCCAGAGTTCACTCAGACTCATGTCCATCAAGTCAGTGATACCATCCAGCCATCTCATCCTCTGTCGTCCCTTCTCCTCCTGCCCCCAATTCCTCCCAGCATCAGAGTCTTTTCCAATGAGTCAACTCTTTGCATGAGGTGGCCAAAGTACTGGAGTTTCAGTTTTAGCATCATTCCTTCCAAAGAAATCCCAGGGCTGCTCTTCAAAATGGACTGGTTGGATCTCCTTGCAGTCCAAGGGACTCTCAAGAGTCTTCTCCAACATCACAGTTCAAAAGCATCAATTCTTCAGCTTTCAGCCTTCTTCACAGTCCAACTTTCACATCCATACATGACTACTGGAAAAACCATAGCCTTGACTAGATGGACCTTAGTCGGCAAAGTAATGTCTCTGCTTTCCATATGCTATCTAGGTTGGTCATAACTTTTCTTCCAAGGAGTAAGTGTCTTTTAATTTCATGGCTGCAGTCACCATCTGCAGTGATTTTGGAGCCCCCCCAAATAAAGTCTGACACTGTTTCCACTGTTTCCCCATCTATTTCCCATGAAGTGATGGGACCGGATATCATGATCTTCGTTTTCTGAATGTTGAGTTTAAGCCAACTTTTTCCCTCTCCTCTTTCACTCTCATCAAGAGGCTTTTTAGTTCCTCTTCACTTTCTGCCATAAGGGTGGTGTCATCTGCATATCTGAGGTTATTGAGATTTCTCCCGGCAATCTTGATTCCAGCTTGTATTTCTTCCAGTCCAGCGTTTCTCATGATGTACTCTGTATATAAGTTAAACAAGCAGGCTGACAATATGGAGCCTTGATGTACTCCTTTTCCTATTTGGAACCAGTCTGTTGTTCCATGTCCAGTTCTAACTATTGCTTCCTGACCTGCATATAGGTTTCTCAAGAGGCAAGTTAGGTGGTCTGGTATTCCCATCTCTTTCAGAATTTTCCACAGTTTCTTGTGATCCACACAGTCAAAAGCTTTGGCATAGTCAATAAAGCAGAAATAGATGTTTTTCTGGAACTCGCTTGCTTTTTTGATGATCCAGCAGATGTTGGCAATTTGATCTCTGGTTCCTCTGCCTTTTCTAAAACCAGCTTGCACATCAGGAAATTCACGGTTCACATATTGCTGAAGCCTGGCTTGGAGAATTTTGAGCATTACTTTATAGCATGTGCTGCTGCTGCTAAGTCACTTCAGTCGTGTCCGACTCTGTGTGACCCCATAGATGGCAGCTCACCAGGCTCCGCCGTCCCTGGGATTCTCCAGGCAAGAACACTGGAGTGGGTTTCCATTTCCTTCTCCAATGCATGAAAGTGAAAAGTGAAAATGAAGTCGCTCAGTTGTGTCCAACTCCTAGCGACCCCATGGACTGCAGCCCACCAGGCTCCTCCGTCCGTGGGATTTTCCAGGCAAGAGTACTGGAGTGGATTGCCATTGCCTTCTCCGTACTAGCATGTGAGATGAGTGCAATTGTGCGGTAGTTTGAGCAGTCTTTGGCATTACCTTTCTTTGGGATTCGAATGAAAACTGACCTTTTCCAGTCCTGTGGCCACTGCTGAGTTTTCCAAATTTGCTGGCATATTGAGTGCAGCACTTACAGACCATGGATATCTTAGTATATGGTATATCCTAAGATGGACTTGCAGTGTCTAGTAAGCTATGTATTTTAACAAGCTTCTACTCTATGCTACCTGTTTTTGGATATAGTGGCAGCAACAGAGGAGACCAGGTTTCTATTTCTTTATCTTTCAGTTATTTGTAACCTTAACCAAGTCTCATACTCTTCTAATTCTCAGTTTCTTTTCTTTCAATTGAGAGTGATAATGATATTTAAGAAAGTGGTATTTTATAGGGCCTAAAAGTGAAAGTGTTAGTTGTTTAGTCATGTCCAACTCTTTGCAACCCCATGGATTGTAGCCCTCCAGGCACCTCTGTCCATTGGGATTCTCCAGGCAAGAATACTGGAGTGTATTGCCTTGCCCTCCTCCAGGGCCTCTTCCCAATCTAGGGATTGAACACAGGTCTCCCACATTGCAGGCAGGTTCTTTACTGTCTGAGCCACTAGGGAAGCCCAAGGTCTTGTCTGGGACCTGAACTCAGGACCTCTCATGCTGGAGGCAAGAACCATATCCCATAGACCAACCAGCTTGCCTGTATTGTACATTGGTAAAGTATAAATAAAATAATATCCATAAAATTGTTTTGATAAAAAGGTGAGTGCCTTATGCACTCAAACTCTCTTTAATATCCTTAGCATCTAAAGACTCCAGTTTTCAGTCTCCATCTGCACACTGACTTGATGATTGCATAGACTTAGATTCAAATCTAATTAAGATTTATTGACTAATACCAATGTTAACAACAGTGTTAACAATTGTAACAATGGCTGGTTCCTCAAAGAAGAGCTTTTTTTTTTTTTTAACATTTCAGTATTATTATTATTTTATTGTTGGCACATTTATAGGAGAAACTTGATTAGATGAGAAGAGGAAGCAAAATTTAAGGAAATTCAATGAGACTATCAAAGAGCTGGCCCCTCACTCTTATTACTAGTTCTGCATAATACTAGGAATAAGCTCCTTCACAGGGAAAATAAGTTGGTAGGAACTCTGGAAGAATATCAGTGTGGTGATTGTTACAAATTTGCAGAGAAGATAATAAACTCTTTCTGGGTTGCTGGTGAAAGTTACAAGTAGGAGGTCACATGGAGCACTGTTTGAAGGGTTGGTGACATGGAAAGGGAGAGCTTTTTAGACAGAGGAATAGCGTGACAAACCCTTGATGCTGAAAAGGGCAGGTGTAGCGAGAAGTGAATGTAATGCTGGACTGAAAGGAATGTTGAGTTGACAACAGTGTTTTGGATAGCATCGTGGTGATTTCATTTCAAATTATTCTCCTCCTTTTTTTTTTTTTTTTGGTTTCAGGTACTTGGATTTTTGTTGTGTTGGGAAAAACAGCGACTGTACCTGCACTGGTACCATAAGGTAGGACATCCGAAACTTCAAATAGGAGACCTGAGACCAGGCACTGAATGTGCCTCTTTGGCACTAAGTGTTTAATACAGAGCTTCCCTTTCTTTGTCTCCCTTAGCAAAAAAGAAATCTGATTATACTATTTCAACTGAAATGATTCAGTTCCTAACAGGTGGAACTGGCTTACTGACCATGATGAACCCAAACTTTATTTTTTCTCACTACTCTGTGTTAAACTTACTATGTGTGTTGGTTATTCCCATCCCCATAAAATCTTGAGCAAGCTCCATTAATTTCCCAGTCCTTCATAGTTACAAGGGCATTCCATTTCAATTACTAAGTATTTCAGTTCATTGTAATGAATTCCAACTTTATGAGACATTTCCTTTACCCTATTTCACATGACCCAGGCCTGGAAACCAACAGTGGTGAAGAGAACATGACCTTTTACCTTTCTCTCAGAGTAAGGGTCAGGGGAAGGAGAGATAGGGTAAAGAACACAGTCCCACAGGGAGGGTTTGGTTCCATTAGGACCAAGAAATTGCAATTTTTGGCTCTTTACTGCATGGATTTTTCCATGTATGTTTTCAGAGACCCTTCTGTTGAGATCTTGACTGCAACTCTTGGTGGATTCAATGCCTGTCTTCCTGTACCCTCTAAAATTTCTCTGCTGATGTCCTTTTTATTCTCCCTGAGTTTGGAGCCCTTTAAAAATACACAAGAAAGTACAACGGATCTGTTTTGTTCTGAGGAGACAGACATTACTGACCCAGCATCTGAAGACATGCAACTCTTTTCCATCATTGCCTCCCTTGTCTTGTTTTGCTATGGGCTTGAACATCTCCAGCATAGCCTCTTGGTATTTATACTTTTTCAGGCATGGTTTTCCTTGTATTTCCTCAAATCCAGAAACATGTCAAACTCCTTGATTGGTCCCCTTAAATTTCCTCTTACTCAAAAGGGAAGTATGAATTGAAAGTATACATTTAAGAGTTAAAAGAATGGAAATTGAAGTAATAAGATCATGCAGGGAAAGAGGAAATTGAAGCATGAACATATAGGTGTTACTGAGATTCCCAAAGGTTTTGGAGTTTGGATACCATGAGCAATTTGTCACTACAAAGGGTCCCTGCAGGTTAAACCATTCTGATTACTATTCCAGAAACCATGCTTACCTTGGCTCTGGCAGTGAGCGCTGCTACTTGGCCTCTGCCACAGCAGAATCTCATCATTGCCTTTGATCTCAGGAAGCCAGTTTCTGTGTCAGCATCTCTCACCTTTATCCAGGCATAAAGCATGGCCACTATGGTGCTTTTCAAGGATGCTGACACTCTCTTCACCAATGTGTTTCTCAGTATCCTCTGAGACTGCCTGTAGGGCACAATATGGAGTGGGTTAGCTGACCATAGGTGATAGCATTCCAACAACATTTTCTCTTTAAAATTATTCTCAGTTTGTTGTAATCCACACAGTCAAAGGCTGTGGCATAGTCAATGAAGTGGAAGAGATGGGAATACTAGATCACCTTATCTGCCCCTGAGAAACCTGAATGCAGGTCAAGAAGCAACAGTTATAACTGGAAGTGGGACAACAGACTAGTTCAAAATAGGGAAAGGAGTACATAAGACTGTATATTGTCACCTTGCTTATTTAACTTATATGCAGAGTATATCATGCAAAATGCTGGGCTGGATGAATCAAGCTGAAATCAAGATTGCTGGGAGAAATATCAACAACCCATATGCAGATGATACCACTTCAATGATAAAAAGTGAAGAAGAATTAAAGAGCTTCTTGATGAAGGCGAAAGAGGAGAGTGAAAAACTTTGCTTAAAACTCAACATTCAAGAAATGATGGCTTCTGGTCCCATCACTTCATGGCAAATAGATAGGGAAACAGTGGAAACAGGCAGATTTTATTTTCCTGGGCTCCAAAATCACTGTAGATGGTGACTGCCGCCACAAATTGATGTATGGCAAAACAAATACAATATTATAAAGTAATTAACCTCCAATTAAAATAAATAAATTTATATTTAAAAAAAGCTACCTCCTTGGAAGGAAAGCTGTGACAAACCTAGACAGCATGTTAAAAAGCAGAGGCATCACTTTGCCGACTAAGGTCCATATAGTCAAAGCTATGGTTTTTCCAGTAGTCATATATGGATGTGAGAGTTGGACCATAAATAAGGCTGAGCTCTGAAGAATTGATGCCTTTGAATTGTGGTGTTGGAGAAGACTCTTGGGAGTCTCTTGGATAGCATGGAGATCAAACAAGTCAATCCCAAGAAATCAACCCTGATTTAAATATTTGTGTTATGAGGCATTTGGTCTGCTAACAGGTTTTTTTTTTGTTTGTTTTGTTTTTTCAGATTTTCACATCCATTTGTGTCTTTGTATAGAAGAGATTGGACTATAGGTTTTGTTTCCTGTAATTGTCTTGTTCAGTTTGAGTATCAATGTTTTTGTTAGCTTCAAAAAACAAGTTAGAGAGAATTCCCTCTTTATTCTCACGAAGAGTTGGTTAAAATTGAAATATTTCTTCCTTTGTTGTTGTTCAGTTGCAATCCCATGGACTGCCACACACCAGGCTTCCCTGTCTTTTACTATCTCCCAGAGTTTGTTCAAACTCATCTGGATTGAGTCTATTTTGCCATCCGACAATCTCATCCTCTGTGGCCAAATTCTCCTTTTGTCCTCAATCTGTCCCAGTATCAGAGTATTTTCCAATGAGTTGACTCTTTGCATCAGGTGACCAAAGTATCGGAACTTCAGCTGCAGCATCAGTCCTTCCAAAGAATATTCAGGGTTGATTTCCTTGAGGATTGACTGGTTTGATTTTCTTGCTGTTCAAGGGACTCCCAGGAGTCCTTTCCAGCACTACAGTTGAAAAGCATCAGTACTTGGTGCTCAGCTTTCTTTATGGTCCAACTCTCATATCCATATATGACTACTGGAAAAACCATAACTTTAGCTAGACAGACCTTTGTCAACAAAGTGATACCTCTGCTTTTTATAGGTTTGTCATAGCTTTCCTTACAAAGAGCAAGTGTCTTTTAATTTCATGGCTGCAGTCACAATCTGCAGTAATTTTGGAGCCCAAGAAAATAAAGTCTGTCACTATTTCCTTCTCTCCACCCGCCCCCCCATCTATTTGACATGAAGTGATGGGACCAGATGCCAAGAGGTTAGTTTTTTGAATGCTGAGTTTTAAGCCTACTTTTTCAATCTCCTCTTTCACTCTTGTCAAGAGGCTCTATAATTTGTCTTTTTTTTTTTTTTTTTCCCTATTAGAGTTGTGTCATCTGCGTATCTGAGTTTGTTGATACTTCTCCCTGCAAACTTGACTCCAGCTTGAGCTTCATCAAGCCTGGCATTTTGCACGATGTACTCTGCATTTAAGTTAAATAAACAGGGTGACAATATACAGTGTTGACGTACTCCTTTCCCAGTTTGGAGCCAGTCTGTTCCATGTCCAGTTCTAACAGCTACTTCTTGACATGCATACAGGTTTCTCAGGACACAGGTAAGGTGGTCTGGTATTCCCATCTCTTTAAAAATTTTCCACAGTTTGTTGTGATCCACACAGTCAAAAACTTTAGCATAGTCAATGAAGCAGATGTTTTTCTGGAATTCCCTTGCTTTTTCTATGATCCAAGAGATGTTGGCAATTTGATCTCTGGTTCCTCTGCCTTTTCTAAATCCAGCTTGTACATCTGGAAGTTCTTAGGTCACATATTGTTGAAGCCTAGCTAAAAGGATTTTGAGCTTTACCTTGCTAGCATGTGAAATGAGTGCAGTTGAGCGGTAGTTTGAATATTCGATTGCATTGCCCTTTTTTGAGATTGGAATGAAAACTGACTTTTTCCATTCCTGTGCCACTGCTGTGTTTTCCAAATTTGCTGGCATGTTAAGTGTAGCACTTTAACAGCGTCATCTTTCAGGATTGGAAATAACTCAGCTGGAATTTTGAAAATTAACCATTTAAGGCAGCAAGGCCTGAAATTATTTTGTGAGGTTTGATCATGGATTCAGTTGCTTTCATAGGTACAGAAGTCTCTAGAGGGCACCACAGATGTAGGAAAACTACATTTGAAGGGGAACAAGTTAAAATTGTGTCTTCTTGGTTTCAGTGTTCTTTCGCTATAAAATGAATAGTAGATTTTTAAAATCTGTTCAACAGATATTTGCTGAATGATTACTGTGTGTCAGGCAGTGAGACACTGCCTCTTAAAGGCAGTGAGAATATGATCTTACCCAAATATTGTCCTTGACCTCATAAGTTTATAGTCTATTTGGGAAAAACATATGTTGAAAAGGCAATTACAAATACTGTTGACTTGTGATTATACTGAGTCACTTAAAGTGATATTGAATATTTAAAATGGCCATTGTTGAAACTTGGTGAGGTATGCCAAGCAGTACTGAAGACCCAGCTGAGGTGGAAATAATTAGTAAAAACATCAGACCGTATAGCTGTATAATTTTTTTCCAGCCATGCTACATAACTTAGACTTGGCAGCAATAAGATTAAATCCAAGTAGTACTGGGGGTCTGAGGGGTGGTTAGATTAGGAGATGAGGAATAAGGTCACTGAAATTGTGAGAACAAATACACATTTCTCAAGCACAGTTATGATCAAAGCCTACTGCATGGAAGTCAGAACATTCTTTTTGTTTCCCCAGATCCTGGTTCTGATAATGATTCCATTTTTCTTACTTTTGTTATGGATTTTATTAACTTACTGGAAAGAGAGGTGGCTCACCATCGGGCTGTCACTTCAGGTAAGCACCATACTTAGTTGTAGCCCTGTCTGTCCAGATGTGTTCAGGCTGACTTTTCAATTTCCTCACAGGTCTTTTCTCCCTACATACACCTGAGCAGCATATCTGTGACAGTTTTGCTTTCATGGCCTGTGGCCTTCTACTTGATCCATTTGGAAGGAGAAGGTATGTCCTGTGGGTGGAGCCTTTCCTGATTCTTCCAGCTCTGGCTTTAACTTCTGTACTTTACTCAGCAGAACAAGCAAAGCAGCACTGTATCTTTTTGAAACTCATTTATCTTGTTACTCAAGCATGCTCCTTGTGATCAAACTCACAACCCTACATGGTCTGTCATAACATCCTGTCATAGCATTTCCCAGGCTAAGCAGTCCATCTTCTAAAGAGACATTCTCCTTTTAGAAAAATAAGTATTTTCTCTCATTAACTTTCAGGGAATAGATTGGAGTAGTTTTAGGGAGGGTAGAGGGGGTTTTATTTTTATTTGGCCAGTGATGTTACACATCATAGTTCTTTTAGTTTGTATTCAGATATTACTATTTTCTTTGTGTGTGTGTGTGTGTGTGTTGCTGTATTTGTTTATTTTTTCTCTTCTGTATAATATTCTCTTGATGGTATCAGCACTGAGTCTTTTTTAAAAAAATTAATTTTATTTATTTTTAATTGGAGGCTAATTGTGCAAGACAGCAAAAGAGACACAGATGTATAGAACAGTCTTTTGGACTATGTGGGAGAGGGAGAGAGTAGGATGATTTGGGAGAATGGCATTGAAACATGTATAATATCATATAAGAAACGAATCACCAGTCTAGGTTCGATGCAGGATACAGGATGCTTGGGGCTGGTGCACTGGGATGACCCAGAGGGATGGTATGGGGAGGGAGGTGGGAGGGGGGTTCAGGATTGGGAACATGTGTACACCTGTGGTGGATTCATGTTGATGTATGGCAAAACCAATACAATATTGTAAAGTAATTAGCCTCCAGATATTACTATTTTCAACTCAAGAAACAGATGCAGATATTCCCTGGATACATCTTAGTCCTTCAAAGCAGTCCATGGTGAGTCTGTCACGTCTGTCACAGAAACAGAAATCTGCCTCTGCCACTGCTTTCCTCTTCAGTCTTTGTCCTAATATCATGGAAGCAAATAAGAATCAGAGCTGTACATGAAGCTGTTTTGAGAATGGAGTTAACTCTCAGCATCCTTACTGAGAAACCAGGAGAACCTGCTTCTGTCTATGTCTCTTTTTATTATTACTGGTTAAACAAGGAGTGCTTGCTTCCTGACATGTCCAAGGATTCAGGAAAGAGAAAAACAGGATTGCCATTATGTGTGTATGTGTATGTAAGCTGGTGAATTTTAGGAAATGTTTCTGGGGGCAGGAACTTAAAGGGGACAATAATGAACTCTTTTCTTTTTTATTTCCTGAATTTTAGCTAGAATGAGACGTTACCAGATTACAAGTAATGAAAGAAGAAGAAATACATGCTGTAGTATGCTCACGAAATTGAGAGGTTAGAGCTGGAGAGCTAGATTTGAAAGTGACATGGATGGTAATTTTAAAATGTACAAATAGGTTAAATCCTCAAAGGTTTAAAATAGTAAATGTTGAGGTATTGCCAGTGATAACAGGTATTGTGATTAGTCTGTGTATTTGTGTATGTGTGCGTGTGTTTAAGAGAGGAGTGGGGGAGAGAGAGAAACTATTTCAGTTCAGTTCAGTTTAGTTCCGTCGCTTAGTTTTGTCTGACTCTTTGCAACCCCAAGAATCGCAGCATACCAGCACTCCCTGTCCATCACTAACTCCCGGAGATCACTCAAACTCACGTCCATAGCGTTGGTGATGCCATCCAGCCATCTCATCCTCTGTCGTCCCCTTCTCCTCCTGCCCCCAATCCCTCCCAGCATCAGAGTCTTTTCCAGTGAGTCAACTCTTCACATGAGGTGGCCAAAGTATTGGAGTTTCAGCTTTAGCTTCATTCCTTCCAAAGAAATCCTAGGGCTGATCTCCTTCAGAATGGACACGTTGGATCTCCTTGCAGTCCAAGGGACTCTCAAGAGTCTTCTCCAACACCACAGTTCAAAAGCATCAATTCTTTGGCACTCAGCTTTCTTCACAGTCCAACTCTTACATCCACACATGACCACTGGAAAAACCATAGCCTTGACTAGACAGACCTTTGTTGGCAAAGTAATGTCTCTGCTTTTCAATATGCTATCCAGGTTGGTTATAACTTTTCTTCCAAGGAGTAAGCATCTTTTAATTTCATGGTTGCAGTCACCATCTGCAGTGATTTTGGAGCCCCCTAAAATAAAGTCTGACACTGTTTCCACTGTTTCCCCATCTATTTCCCACGGAGTGATTGGACCAGATGCCATGATTTTTGTTTTCTGAATGTTGAGCTTTAGGCCAACTTTTTCACTCTTCTCTTTCACTTTCATCATTTTCTGCCATAATGGTGGTGTCATCTGCATATCTGAGGTTATTGATATTTCTCCCGGCAATCTTGATTCCAGCTTGTGCTTCTTCCAGCCCAGCATTTCTCATGATGTACTCTGCATAGAAGTTAAATAAGCAGGGTGATAACATACAGCCTTGATATACTCCTTATCTTATTTGGAACCAGTCTGTTGTTCTATGTCCAGTTCTAACTGTTGCTTCCTGACCTGCATTCAGGTTTCTCATGAGCCAGGTCAGGTGGTCTGGTATTGCCATCTCTTGGAGAATTTTCCACAGTTTACTGTGATGCACACAGTCAAAGGCTTTGGCATAACCAATAAAGCAGAAATAGATGTTTTTCTGAAACTCTCTTGCTTTTCCCATGATCCAGGGATGGTGGCAATTTGATCTTTCATTCTTCTGCTTTTTCTAAAACCAGCTTGAACATCAGGAAGTTCACGGTTCACGTATTGCTGAAGCCTGGCTTGGAGAATTTTGAGCATTACTTTACTAGCGTGTGAGATGAGTGCAACTGTGCGGTAGTTTGAACACTCTTTGGCATTGCCTTTCTTTGGGATTGGAATGAAAACTGACCTTTTCCAGTCCTGTGGCCGCTGCTGAGTTTTCCAAAATTGCTGCCATATTGAGTGCAGCACTTTCACAGCATCATCTTTGGTCTATGATGAGTCAATGGTGTCATATCAATTGCATGAGGTAATATTAGTAGCAGAATAGCTCCATTTTTTGAAATGAAGAAAATGAATACCCAGAGAGGTTAAACAATAAGTCTGAGTCACACAATTAGAAAGTAGTAAAGTCTGCTTTGTATTTGGATTTCTTTCAACTAATATTCCTTCCACTATTTCTCTCTGCCATCAATACCTGGGCATTTTAGGCTGATCTTTAAGGGCTTAAGAGCTTTCTCAGAACCAATCAAACTCCTCCTCCTTCCGAGAAGCTACTCCTTAACATTCCCTCTCCTTCCTGCCTCCTGTACAATTTATTCCATTGTTAATTTGTATTTGTAATTTTTTGTTGTTGTTCAGTTGCTAAGTCATGTCTGACTTTTTGTGACCTCATGGCCTGTAGCACGCCAGGCCTCACTGTCCATCACCATCTCCTGGAGTTCACCCAAGTTCATGTCCATTAAATTGGTAATGCCATCCAACCGTCTCATCCTTGGTCACTCCCATCTCCTCCTGTTCTCATTCTTTCTCAGTAATAAGGTCTTTTCCAGTGAGTCGGCTCTTTGCATCAGGTGGCCACAGTATTGGCGCTTCAGCATAAGTCCTTCCAATCTATATTCAGGGTTGATTTCCTTTAGGATTGATTGTTTTGCTCTCCTTACTGTCCAAGGGACTCTCAGGAGTCTTCTTTAGCACCACAATTTGAAAACAAATTTTTCAATGTTCAGCCTTCTTTATTGTCCAACTCTCACATCTTTACTTGACTACTGGAAAGACCATATTTTTGACTATACAGACTTTTGTCAGCAAAGTGATGTCTTTGCTTTTTAATACGCTGTCTAGGTTTGTTATAGCCTTCCTTCCAAGAAGCAAGTGTCTTCTAATTTCATGGCTGCAGTCAGCATCCCCAGTGATTTTGGAGCCCCAAAAGAGAAAATCTGTCACAACTTTCACTTTTTCCCATGAAGTGATGTGACTGGATGCCATGATCTTAGTTTTTTTAATGTTGAATTTTAAGCTAGCTTTTTCACTCTTCTCTTTCACCCTCATCAAGAAACTGTTTAGTTTGTCTTCATTTTTTCCTATTAGAGTGGTATCATCTAAATATTTGAGATTGTTAATATTATTCCCAACAGTCTTGATTCCAGTTTGTAACTCATCCAGCCTGGCATTTTGCATGATATACCCTGCATATAAGTTAAATAAACAAGGTGACAGTATATAGCTTTGTTGTACTCCTTTCCCAATTTGGAACCAGTCCATTGTTCAATGTAAGGTTCTAACTGTTGCTTCTTGGCTCGCATACAGGTTTCTTAGTAGATAGGTAAGATGGTCTGGTATTCCCATCTCTTTAAGAACTTTCAAGAGTTTGTTCTGATACACACAGTCAAAGGCTTTCTTGTAGTCAGTGAGGCAGCAGTGGATGTTTTTCTGGAATTCCCTTGGTTTCTCTATCATCCAACGGATGTTGGCAATTTAATCTCTGGTTCCACTGCTTTTTCGAAACCCTGCTTGTTCATCTGGAAGTTTTTGATTCAAGCACTACTGAAACCTAGCTTGAAGGATTTTGAGCATAACCTTACTGGCATGGAAAGTGAGCATATTTGTCCAGTAGTTTGAATATCCTTTAGCATGATCCTTCTTTGGAATTTGGATGAAAACTTACATTTTCTAGTCGTGGCCATTGCTGGATTTTCTAAATTTGCTGACATATTGAGTGCAACACTTAAACACCATCTATCTTTTAGTATTTTAATTAGCACAGATGGAATTCCATCACTTCCACTAGCTTTATTGGTAGTAATGCTTCCTGAGGCCCACTTGACTTCACACTCCAAGATGCATTTGCAATAATTTTAACTTAATAATCATGCTTGTATTTGGGTAGCCTGTTGCTTTCAAATAATTGAAATGTGGGGGACCTGAGAAAAATAGTAAATCTGTGAGTTCACAGAGTCAGTGAACCCATGGATTAGATATTTACTATAACTATTTTGGGGGTACTTATTTGCTAGGGATGGTTCTCCATTCCTTTTTTCTTTTTCATTACTTTTTCATTCCAACTTTTTCAGCTCTACAAGTGGCCATTGGAGTGCCCTTTTTTCTTATCCTTTTATGTCTCTATGTGGTGCCATTTGGGACTTACTCTCCCTGCCTTCAGGAGAAGGAGAAATTGGCACCCAAGCCAACCTTCTTTGGACATAGAGGTGCACCCATGGTAAGTCTGAGCTTGATGGATGTGGGTATGCATGGGTGTGGAAGAGACAAGGGCACATCAGATTCTCAGAAACCCCTGGAGAAATAAAGAAGTTGGCTTGAGATGACAAGATGAGTAATTAATTATAGAGGCTGGACTTAATTCTTCTAATTCTCAGTCCATTTCTCTTTATTATGTCCAGTGGCATTGTCTCAGATGAGCAGAATTCCCAAACCAGATTTGTAAGAGGAGAATGTAGGCAGGTTCTTAGAACAAAGAGCCAAGAGAACCAAACTCTGCTTCCTAAAGTCCTTTCATTACTGTTCCCCTTTCCTATGCTAAAATGGATGTTGGCAGAAAAGACTATGAGATTAAAGGCCTGATGTCCTTTTCTTCCATAGCTGGGGCCTGAGAATACCATAATGTCCTTTGAGAAAGCTGTTGAATATGGGGCCCATGGACTGGAGAGTGATGTACGAATAAGGTAGGAAAGAAGGGACCAGGGTGGGAGGAGAAAAGACCAGTGGATGACTCCAGCCTGGCCCAAGCTGTAGAGAGGGCAAGCCCTGGGAGTTTCTCCCTTATTCACCTGGCACATCTGCACATAACACTAAATATGAATCACTTCTCCTTTACAAACCGCGTGTCTGCATCTCTACATTCTCAATCACAGGCTTATAAATCACACACTCTATATAGTCTCCACACATAGCTCAAATTTGTCCTTCCTGCAAATATGCTTGGAGCTTACCTCTGTGCCCTACTTTAGCAATCTATTTAACTAACATTTCCTAGGCATCACCTGTATTCCTACTATATCCTTCTTCTGAGTGAGAGGCAGATGAGTGAGACAGAGTCGTGCCTAAGAGCTGTTTGCAATCAGTGAAGGAGACATGGCATGTTTACAAATAAACATAGTATAGGACCATTTGTGGTGAGTGCCTTGCAGAGAAGAGTAAGGCAAATGCAATGGAACCTCAGTGGAGGAGGAAGAGGCCACCTCTTTTGTGAAAATGATCTGTGTGCTCAGAACAGTGTTTGGGTTGAGCCTTGAAGGAAAAATAGTATTTTTCCAAGCAGATATAGAGAGCGAGAGTATTCTGGGCAGAGGTAGCAGCTTAGTCAAAGGCATCCAAAGGAGGAATAGCAAGTTTGTAGATCCACGAGCTGGTCTGTATGGATGCCAAGAATAGTCTACTTTGGGGACGTGAGGGGCCTATGTGAGGGGGAAGGTATCGCTGCAAGGCTTACTGAGACTGGATCACAGAGATCCCTAAATGTGTACTGGGTAGCCATGGTAGGTTTTAGAGAACAGATTAGCTTATTGTTTTAGAAGGACTTATCAGAGAATCTGTGAGGGAGAATCATCATGGATTTGGGTAGTAGGCTCTCGCAATGTCCAAGGGACAACAAAGGAAGAGTTGGATCATAGCAGGAATGAGGACAAAAAACACATGCTTTTCTGTAGAATGTATGTCCTTGGGCAGCCGAAAGTAGAGACGAACCATCGGATGGTTATATTAGAGAATGTGGCATGTACTACTCCCTTCCCAGCCTTCTGTGAGGCAAACAGGAAAGAAATGAACATCCTATTTCACAGTGAAGAACTGTGGTTTGAGCCTGAATTCAAAGAAGAGAAATGTATTCCTGAGGACATAAGGCTAAAATGTACATGATAAAGCCAGAATTCGAACTGGATTTCCTGACCCCAGACTAGGGTTCTTATATGGTGACAACAATTCCATGCAGAATATCTGAATCAGGATTGAAACTGAATGCTCTTTCAGAGCTTCCATTTCATTGTGCAAGTTCCTCCTGGTCATGGCCTAATGTGGTAATGGTGCTGAGACAAGTGAGCTCCTGCCACATTGTCCTTTTCTTTTCTGCGACTTTAACTTCATTGTAGATGATCTTCCCAACAGCTCAGTTTCTCTGTTGACATCTTCATTTCCCATGACCACCATCCACATATCTCCACCACTCACATTGATGGCTACAGTCTATACTCATCATTAATAAATATTGCCTACCAGTCATAGTCTAGTCAGGACATGAATACCACAAAAGTATCTAGAACAGGTAAAATCATATTATATTTACTAAGTAGTAAAAATGGCAAACTACTGAAAGTGGGACATAGGACTCTGAAGAGTGCGCAAATTACAAGTACTACTGTGTATTCCACCATATTCTCTCCATTAATTACCAAAAAAATTTTAAAAAATAAGACATTGGACAAAATTCACAAAGCAACTAACAGAAGACTCCGAATGATGAAGAACAGAATGTGGACTGGCTTGGTTCATAAGACCAAAGGAGCTTCATAATAGGGAGCGAGTTTCCACATGCTAATTTCTGTTTCTCCTCATGTATCCTAACATGAGCTCTGAAGAGAGCTGACCTGGAAACACCTATAGCTGCAGACAGAAAAAAGCTCCACAAAAATCTGTTATATCTAGCCCAATAACTGGTAGAAGGGTCATTCAATGTGATATAAATGTTTTGATCATACCAGTCCTACTCAGGGGAACACCACACAGAAACCACTCCCCACCCTGTCACAGCTTGTGGCTGAGGCTCTGGAGACTATGAGCAGATCCCTGTAACTATTTCTGTACTGATGTAAGCAGTGGTACCCATTTCTTTTCTTCTTCAGCTAGAGAGTGAGCAGAGAATTATTGAAAAAAGTTTTCCAGAAAAAATGATTTTTTTATTGTAAAATATTCTTAACATAAAATTTGCCATTTAAACCATTTTTAGGGTACAGTTTAATGGCATTAAGTACCTCCACCTTCTTTTATGCATCACCACATAGATCTCTAGCACTTTTCATCTTCTCAGACTAAAACTATTTGTTAGATGTTAATACTAACTCCACCCAAGCCTTTGCAACCATAATTCTTTTTTTCTCTGTCTATGTGTTTGATTGTTCTGTGAAATCACGCAGTATTTGTTATTTTGTGTTAAGCTCATTTCACATTAGCATGATGTCAGTATAGCTCATTTCATTTTCATAGCATGTCAAGACTCATCTATATTGTAGCATCTGTCAGAATTTCCTTCCTTTTAAAAGTTCTCTTAAAAAGCACATAACAAAATTTGCCATCATAACTCTTTTAAGTGTACAATTTAGTAGTATCAAATATATTCACATTGTTTTGAAACAAAACTATAGAATTTGTTCATCTTGCAAATCTGAAACTTTATACCTGTTAAATAACAATTCCACCTTTCCTTCTGCCCTCACCCCCTGCTTACCACAATTCTACTTTTTGCTCCTATGAATCTGACTATGTAAATAACACCCATAAGTGGAATCATATTGTATTTGTCTTTTCATGACTATCTTGTTTGATTTAGCATAATGTCCTCAGATTTCATCTATGTTGTGGCATGTGACAGGATTTCCTTCCCTTTTTAGATTGAATGATATTCTACTATGTATAGATATCACATTTTGCTTCTTCATTTATCCTCTATAGACATTTGGCTTGCTTGTGCCTTTTGGCTGTTTTGAAAAATGCTGCTATGAACATTAAGAGTACAAGTATATTTTCAAGAACTTGTTTTCAGTGCTTTTAAGTGTGTAGCCCAAAGTGGGATTACTGTATCACGTGGTAAATCTATGTTTAGTTTTCTGAGGAATTGCCATGCTAGAGAAAGGGAATTTAAAAACCTGTTCATAAAATCCTCGGCAGACCTTTGTATAACCTATGCATGAAACCACACAGACACAACACAGCAGAAGGTTTGAGAATCGATCGGAACACTATCTATGTTGTAGAGTGATTTCTGCAGAGCCTTTGAAAACTAAGTTGGCGTTAAAACCGTATCTTACAAATGTAGTCCAGTTCATGTTTTCTGAAACTAGACATATTGAATCTCTGTTAAAATAGATTTTAATGAGATTTCAAATCTCCAAATACTCAAAATGCTCAGGATACAACCCAGAGTTTTGCATACCAAGATCCAGAAAAAACTCAGCTTCAGTGAGAAAAGGTAATCAATATATGTCAACAGCAGGAGAAACAGATGTTGGAATTATTTCTAAGAATTTTAAAGCAGCTATCATAAAATGTCTCCAACAATTATGAACACTTGATAACTGAAAAAGTAGAAGGTGTTAGCAGAGAAAGAAAAGTAAAGAAGAATCAAATGGAAATGAAAAATTCTTTAGACAAAAGATAATGATGTTGCAATGACAACCCACTCCAGTGTTCTTGGCTGGAGAATCCTAAGGATGGGGGAGCCTGGTGGGCTGCCATCTATGGGGCTGCACAGAGTTGGACACGACTGAAGTGACTTAGCAGCATATATCAAATCATGTTGTACACCTAAAAATAATACAATGCTATATGTCACTTATAGCTCAATAAAACAAGGGTAAGGAAAACAACTTGGAACATGAGGAATAAAAAAAAGCAAAGGAAGGGTAAAAAATACATAGGTGGGAACTGCTTTGGTGGTCCAGCGGTTAAGGAGACACTTGCCACTGCAGGGGACACAGTTCGATCCCTGGTCTGGGAAGATCACAGAAACTGTGGATAACAGTGCATCACAACTGTTGAGCCCGCATGCTACAACTAATGAACTATACATGCCTAGAGCTTGTGCTCTGGAACAACAGAATCCACCACAATGAGAAGCACGCCCACCACAAAGAAAAGTAAGCCCACTCCTGAAACTAGAGAAAGCCCGTGTGCAGCAACTGAGGCCCAGCCCAGCCAGAAATAATAAATGTATTTTAAATTTATTTATTTATTTATTTTTAATTTTTACTTTACAATTCTGTATTGGTTTTATAAATGTATTTTAAAAAGATAAATATTAACAGGTGATTCTTCTATCCCAGAGTTTAAAAATTGTGTTCAGTGGTTAAAGACAGAAGTGGTAATATTGTTTGATATATGGGTCTCAATCTATTTTTAGATACTTAAGACATGTATATCATAATGGAAAGAGGTTGGGTAAAGGGACCTAAAAAGTATTCAGTTTTCTACACAATACTTGAAGTGGTAGACAGTTGACACTAGTAGAATGTGATCTATGGGACGTATTTGGAATCTTTGGGGCAACCACAAAATTATACAGAGATACACAGTTGACCCTTGAACAACAGGAGATTGAAGTGCCCTTCAGTTCATTTCATTCACTCAATCATGTCCAACTCTTTGAAACTCATGGACTGCAGCACGCCAGGCTTCCCTGTCCATTACCAACTCTAGGAGCTTGCTAAAACTCATGTCCATCAAATCCATTTTATCCTCTGTTGTCCCCTTCTCCTCCTGCCTCCAGTCTTTCTCAGCATCAGGGTATTTTCCAGTGAGTCAGTTCTTCCCATCAGGTGACCAAAGTATTGGAGTTTCAGCTTCAGCATGTCTTTCCAATGAATATTCAGGACTGAGTTCCTTTAGGATTGACAGGTTTGATTTCCTTGCAGTCCAAGGAACTCTCAAGAGTCTTCTACAACACCACAGTTCAAAGCATAGGTTCCTTGGTGGTCAACTTTCTTTGTGGTCCAACTCTCACATTCATAGATGGCTACTAGAAAAACCATAGCTTTGACTAGATGGACCTTTTTCAGCAAAGCGATGTCTCTGCTTTTTAATATGTTGTCTAGGTTTGTCACAGCTTTTATTCCAAGGAGGAATCATCTTTTAATTTCCTGGCTTCAGTCACATTCCACAGTGATTTTGAGCCCAAGAAAATAGTCTCTCACTGTTTCCATTGTTTCCCCATCTATTTGCCCATGGAGAGATGGGACCAGATGCCAAGATCTTTGTTTTTTTTTTTATTAAAGTTTTATTTTTACTTTATTTTACTTTACAATACTGTATTGGCTTTGCCATACATTGACATGAATCCACCATGGGTGTACATGCGTTCCCAAACATGAACCCCCCTCCCATCTCCCTCCCCATAACATCTCTGTGGGTCATCCCCGTGCACAGTGATGGGACCAGATGCCAAGATCTTTGTTTTTTTTTTTTTATTAAAATTTTATTTTTACTTTATTTTACTTTACAATACTGTATTGGCTTTGCCATACATTGACATGAATCCACCATGGGTGTACATGCGTTCCCAAACATGAACCCCCCTCCCATCTCCCTCCCCATAACATCTCTCTGGGTCATCCCCGTGCACCAGCCCCAAGCATGCTGTATCCTGCATCTGACATAGACTGGCAATTCGATTCTTACATGATAGTATACATGTTTCAATGCCATTCTCCCAAATCATCCCACCCTCTCCCTCTCCCTCTGAGTCCAAAAGTCCGCTCTACACATCTGTGTCTCTTTTGCTGTCTTGTATACAGGGTTATCATTGCCATCTTTCTAAATTCCATATATATGTGTCAGTATACTGTATTGGTGTTTTTCTTTCTGGCTTACTTCACTCTGTATAATCGGCTCCAGTTTCATCCATCTCATCAGAACTGATTCAAATGTATTCTTTTTAATGGCTGAGTATTACTCCATAGTGTATATGTACCACAGCTTTCTTATCCATTCATCTGCTGATGGACATTTAGGTTGTTTCCATGTCCTGGCTATTATAAACAGTGCTGCGATGAACATTGGGGTACATGTGTCTCTTTCAATTCTGGTTTCCTCGGTGTGTATGCCCAGCAGTGGGATTGCTGTGTCATAAGGCAGTTCTATTTGCAATTTTTTTAAGGAATCTCCACACTGTTCTCCATAGTGGCTGTACTAGTTTGCATTCCCACCAACAGTGTAAGAGGGTTCCCTTTTCTCCACACCCTCTCCAGCATTTATTACTTGCAGATTTTTGGATTGCAGACATTCTGACTGGTGTGAAGTGGTACCTCATTGTGGTCTTGATTTGCATTTCTCTGATAATAAGTGATGTTGAGCATTTTTTCATGTGTTTGTTAGCCATCCGTATGTCTTCTTTGGAGAAATGTCTATTTAGTTCTTTGGCCCATTTTTTGATTGGGTCATTTATTTTTCTGGAATTGAGCTGCAGGAGTTGCTTGCATATTTTTGAAATTAGTTGTTTGTCAGTTGCTTCATTTGCTATTATTTTCTCCCATTCAGAAGGCTGTCTTTTCCCCTTGCTTATATTTTCCTTTGTTGTGCAGAAGCTTTTAATTTTAATTAGATCCCATTTGTTCATTTTTGCTTTTATTTCCAGAATTCTGGGAGGTGGATCATAGAGGATCCTGCTGTGATTTATGTCAGAGAGTGTTTTGCCTATGTTCTCCTCTAGGAGTTTTATAGTTTCTGGTCTTACATTTAGATCTTTAATCCATTTTGAGTTTATTTTTGTGTGTGGTGTTAGAAAGTGATCTTTTTACAAGTGGTTGACCAGTTTTCCCAGCACCACTTGTTAAAGAGATTGTCTTTACTCCATTGTATATTCTTGCCTCCTTTGTCAAAGATAAGGTGTCCATATGTGTGTAGATTTATCTCTGGGCTTTCTATCTTGTTCCATTGATCTATTTTCTGTCTTTGTGCCAGTACCATACTGTCTTGATGACTGTGGCTTTGTAGTAGAGCCTGAAGTCAGGCAAGTTGATTCCTCCAGTTCCATTCTTTTTTCTCAAGATTGCTTTGGCTATTCGAGTTTTTTTGTATTTCCATACAAGTCTTGAAATTATTTGTTCTAATTCTGTGAAAAATACCACTGGTAGCTTGATAGGGATTGCATTGAATTTGTAAATTGCTTTGGGTAGTATATTCATTTTCACTATATTGATTCTTCCGATCCATGAACATGGTATATTTCTCCATCTATTAGTGTCCACTTTGATTTCTTTCATCAGTGTTTTATAGTTTTCTATATATAAGTCTTTAGTTTCTTTAGGTAGATATATTCCTAAGTATTTTATTCTTTTTGTTGCAATGGTGAATGGAATTGTTTCCTTAATTTCTTTTTCTTCTTTCTCATTATTAGTGTATAGGAATGCAAGGAATTTCTGTGTGTTGCAGGATATAAGATCTTTGTTTTTTGAATGTTGAGTTTTAAGCCAACTTTTTCACTCTCCTCTTCCACTTTCATCAAGAGGCTCTTTAGTTCTTTGCTTTCTGCCATAGGGGTGGTGTCATATGCACATCTGAGATTATTGATATTTCTCCTGGCAATCTTGATTCCAGCTTGTGTTTCATCCAGCTTGGCATTTCACATGATATACTCTGCATATAAGTTAAATAATCAGGGTGATAATATATAGCCTTCACATAGTCCTTCCTCAACTTGTAACCAGTTTGCTCTTCCATGTCTGGTTCTAACTTGCTTCTTGACTTGCTTACAGATTTCTCAGTAGGCAGGTACAAAATGAAGCAGGGCAAAAGCTAACAGAGCTTTGCCAAGAGAATGCACTGGTCATAGCAAACACCCTCTTCCAACAACACAAGAGACGACTCCTCACATGGACATCACCAGATTGTCAATATTGAAGTCAGATTGATTATATTCTTTGCAGCCAAAGAAGGAGAAGCTCTATACAGTCAGCAAAAGCAAGACTTGGAGCTGACTGTAGCTCAGATCATGAATTCCTTATTGCAAAATTCAGACCTAAATTGGAGAAAGTAGGGAAAACCAGTAGACCATTCAGGGATGACCTAAATCAAACTACTCATGATTATACAGTGGAATTGACAAATAGGTTCAAGGGATTAGATCTGACAGAGTGCCTGAAGAACTATGGATGGAGATTTGTGACATTGCACAAGAGGAACTGATCAAGATCATCCCCAAGAAAAAGAAATGGAAAAAGGGAAAATGGTAGTCTGAGGAAGCCTTACAAATAGCTGAGAAAAGAAGAGAAGCTAAAGGCAAAGAAGAAAAGGAAAGATATACCCATTTATATGCAGAATTCCAAAGAATAGCAAGGAAAGATAAGAAAGCCTTCCTCAGTGATCGATGCAAAGAAATAGAGGAAACAACAGAATGGGAAAGATGAGAGACCTCTTCAAGAAAATTAGAGATACCAAAGGAAAATTTCATGCAAAGATGAGAACAATAAAGGACAGAAATGTTATGGACTTACCAGAAGCAAAAGTTATTAAGAAAAGGTGGCAAGAATATACAGAAGAACTATGCAGAAAACATCTTCATGACCCAGATAACAATGATGGTATGGTCACTCGCCTAGAGCCAGACATCTTGGAATGCGAAGTCAAGTGGGCCTTAGGAAACATCACTATCAACAAAGCTAGTGGAGGTGATGGAATTCCAGTTGAGCTATTTCAACCTAAAAGATGATGCTGTTGAAGTGCTGCACTCAACCTGCCAGCAAATTTGGAAAACTTAGCAGTGGCCATAGGAATGGTAAGGGTCAGTTTTCATTACAATCCTACAGAAAGGCAATGACAAAGAATGTTCAAACTACTGCACAGTTGCACTCATCTCACACGCTAGCAAAGTAATGCTCAAAATTCTCCAAGCAAGGCTTCAACAGTACTTGAACTGAGAACTACCAGGTGAACAAGCTGAATTTAGAAAGTCAGAGGAACCAGAGATCAAATTGCCAACATCCGTTGGTTCATTGGAAAAGCAAGGGAGTTCCAGAAAAACTACTTCTGCTTTATTGACTATGCCAAAGCCTTTGACTGTGTGGATCATAACAAGCTGTAAAAAATACTTAAGAGATGGGAAGACCAGGCCACCTTACCTGACTCCTGAGAAATCTGTATGCAAGTCAAGAAGCAGCAGTTAGAACTGGACATGGAACAACAGACTGGTTCCAAATAGGGACAGGAGTAAATCAAGGCTGTATATTGTCACCCCGCTAATTTAACTTATATGCAGAGTACATCATGCAAAATGCCGAGCTGGATGAGGCACAAGCTGGAATCAAGATTGCCAGGAAAGATAACAATAACCTCAGATACACAGATGACACCACCCTTATGGCAGAAAGCAAAGAAGAACTGAAGAGCCTCTTGATGAAAGTGAAAGAAGACAGTGAAAAAGTTGGCTTTAAACTCAACATTCATATTTTGATATTTTTGGTTTCTTCTGTGATTTGTTTGTTATTCAGCAGCGTGTTGTTCAGCCTCCATATATTGGAATTTTTAATAGTTTTTCTCCTGTAGTTTAGATCTAATATTACTGCATTGTGGTCAGAAAAGATGCTTGGAATGATTTCAATTATTTTGAATTTAGCAAGCCTAGATTTATGGCCCAGGATGTGATCTATCCTGGAGAAGGTTCCGTGTGTGCTTGAGAAAAAGATGAAATTCATTGTTTTGGGGTGAAATGTCCTATAGATATCAGAAATGAATGAAAATGAAAACACAATAATCCAAAACCTGTCAGTTCAGTTCAGTTCAGTTCAGTCGCTCAGTCGTGTCTGACTCTTTGCGACCCCATGAATTGCAGCACGCCAGGCCTCCCTGTCCATCACCAACTCTTGGAGTTCACTCAGACTCGCTTCCATCGAGTCAGTGATGCCATCCAGCCATCTCATCCTCTGTCGTCCCCTTCTCCTCCTGCCCCTAATCCCTCCCAGCATCAAAGTCTTTTCCAATGAGTCAACTCTTTGCATGAGGTGGCCAAAGTACTGGAGTTTCAGCTTTAGCATCATTCCTTCCAAAAAAATCCCAGAGTTGATCTCCTTCAGAATGGACTGGTTGGATCTCATTGCAGTCCAAGGGACTCTCAAGAGTCTTCTCCAACACCACAGTTCAAAAGAATCAATTCTTCAGCACTCAGCCTTCTTTACAGTCCAACTCTCACATCCATACATGACTACTGGAAAAACCATAGCCTTGACTAGACGGACTTTAGTCAGCAAAGTAATGTCTCTGCTTTTGAATATGCTATCTAGGTTGGTCATAACTTTTCTTCCAAGGAATAAGCGTCTTTTAATTTCATGGCTGCAATCACCATCTGCAGTGATTTTGGAGCCCTCCAAAATCAAGTCTGACACTGTTTCCACTGTTTCCCCATCTATTTCCCAAGGAGTGATGGGACTGGATGCCACAATCTTCATTTTCTGAATGTTGAGCTTTAAGCCAACTTTTTTGCTCTCCTCTTTTACTTTCATCAAGAGGCTTTTTAATTCTTCTTCACTTTCTGCCATAAGGGTGGTGTTATCTGGGGTTATTGATATTTCTCCTGGCAATCTTGATTCCAGCTTGTGTTTCTTCCAGTCCAGCGTTTCTCATGATGTACTCTGCATGTAAGTTAAATAAGCAGGGTGACAATATACAGCCTTGATGTACTCCTTTTCTTATTTAGAACAGTGGGACACCATAAAAGCAGTGCTAAGGGGAAGGTTCCTAGCAATACAGGCATACCTCAAGAAACATGAAAAAATTCAAATAAATAACCTAACTCTACACCTAAAGCAACTAGAAAAGGAAGAAATCAAGTACCCCAGGGTTAGTAGAAGGAAAGAAATCTTAAAAATTAGGGCAGAAATAAATTCAAAAGACACAAAAGAGACTGTAGCAAAAATTAACAAAGCCAAAAACTGGTTCTTTGAGAGGATAAATAAAATTGACAAACCATTAGCCAGACTCATTAAGAAACAAAGGGAGAAAAATCAAATCAATAAAATTATAAATGAAAATGGGATATCACAACAGACAACACAGAAATACAAAGGATCATAAGAGACTACTATCAGCAATTATATGCCAATAAAATGAACAACTTGGAAGAAATGGACAAATTCTTAGAAAAGTACAACTTCCCAAAATTGAACCAGGAAGAAATAGAAAATCTTAACAGACCCATCACAAGCATGGAAATTGAAACTGTAATCAAAAATCTTCCAGCAAACAAAAGCCCAGGTCCAGATGGCTTCACAGCTGAATTCTACCAAAAGTTTAGAGAAGAGCTAACATGTATCCTACTCAAACTCTTTTAGAAAATTGCAGAGGAAGGTAAACTTCCAAACTCATTCTATGAAGCCACCATCACCCTACTACCAAAACCTGACAAAGATGCCACAAAAAAAGAAAACTACAGGCCAATATCACTGATGAACATAGATGCAAAAATCCTTAACAAAATTCTAGCAATCAGAATCCAACAACACATTAAAAAGATCATACATCATGACCAAGTGGGCTTTATCCCAGGGATGCAAGGATTCTTCAATATCTGCAAATCAATCAATGCAATACACCACATTAACAAATTGAAAAATAAAAGCCATATGATTATCTCAATAGATGCAGAGAAAGCCTTTGACAAAATTCAACATCCATTTATGATAAAAACTCTCCAGAAAGCAGGAATAGAAGGAACATACCTCAACATTATAAAAGCTATATAAAATTCTCCAAGCCAGGCTTCAGCAATACGTGAACTGTGAACTTCCAGATGTTCAAGCTGGTTTTAGAAAAGGCACAGGAACCACAGGTCAAATTGCCAACATCCACTGGATCATGGAAAAAGCAAGAGAGTTCCAGAAAAACATCTATTTCTGCTTTATTGACTATGCCAAAGCCTTTAACTGTGTGGATCACAATAAACTGTGGAAAATTCTGAAAGAGATGGGAATACCAGACCACCTAACTTGCCTCTTGAGAAACCTATATGCAGGTCAGGAAGCAACAGTTAGAACTGGACATGGAACAACAGACTGGTTCCAAATAGGAAAAAGAGTACGTCAAGGCTGTATATTGTCACCCTGCTTATTTAACTTATATGCAGAGTACATCATGAGAAACGCTGGACTGGAAAAAACACAAGTTGAAATCAAGATTGCAGGGAGAAATATCAATAACCTCAGATATGCAGATGACATCACCCTTATGGCAGAAAGTGAAGAGGAACTCAAAAGCCTCTTGATGAAAGTAAAAGAGGAGAGTGAAAAAGTTGGCTTAAAGCTCAACATTCAGAAAACGAAGATCATGGCATCCGGTCCCATCACTCCAGGGGAAATTGATGGGGAAACAGTGGAAACAGTATCAGACTTGATTTTGGAGGGCTCCAAAATCACTGCAGATGGTGACTGCAGTCATGAAATTAAAAGACGCTTACTCCTTGGAAGAAAAGTTATGACCAACCTAGATAGCATATTGAAAAGCAGAGACATTACTTTGCCAACTAAGGTCCGTCTAGTCAAGGCTATGGTTTTTCCAGTAGTCATGTATGGATGTGAGGGTTGGACTGTGAAGAAAGCTGAGCACCGAAGAATTGATTCTTTTGAACTGTGGTGTTGGAGAAGACTCTTGAGAGTCCCTTGGACTGCAACGAGATCCAACCAGTCCATTCTGAAGGAGATCAACTCTGGGATTTCTTTGGAAGGAATGATGCTAAAGCTGAAACTCCAGTACTTTGGCCACCTCATGCAAAGAGTTGACTCATTGGAAAAGACTTTGATGCTGGGAGGGATTAGGGGCAGGAGGAGAAGGGGACAACAGAGGATGAGATGGCTGGATGACATCACGGACTCGATGGACGCGAGTCTGAGTGAACTCCGGGAGTTGGTGATGGACAGGGAGACCTGGTGTGCTGCGATTCATGGGGTCGCAAAGAGTCGGACACGACTGAGCGACTGAACTGAACTGAACGACAAACCCACAGTTAACATTATCCTCAATGGTGAAAAATTGAAAACATTTCCCCTAAAGTCAGGAACAAGACAAGACTGCCCATTCTCACAGCTACTATTCAATATAGTTTTGGAAGTTTTGCCACAGCAATCAGAGCAGAAAAAGAAATAAAAGGAATCCAGATTGGAAAAGAAGAAGTAAAACTCTGTTTGCAGATGACATGATCCTCTACTTACAAAACCCTGAAGACTCCACCAGAAAATTACTAGAACTAATTAATGAATATAGTAAAGTTGCAGGATATAAAATCAACACACAGAAATCTCTTGCACTCCTATACACTAATAATGAGAAAACAGAAAGAGAAATTAAGGAACAATTCCATTCATCATTGCAACGAAAGAATAAAATACCTAGGAATATATCTACCTCAAGAAACAAAAGACCTATATATAGAAAATTATAAAACACTGGTGAAAGAAATCAAAGAAGACACAAATAGATTGAGAAATATACCGTATTCATGGATCGGAAGGATCAATATAGTGAACATGAGTATACTACCCAAAGCAATCTATAGATTCAATGCAATCCCTATCAAGCTACCAGTGGTATTTCTCACAGAGCTAGAACAAATAATTTCATAATTTGTATGGAAATAGAAAAAAACCTCGAATAGCCAAAGCAATCTTGAGAAAGAAGAATGGAACTGGAGGAATCAACTTGCCTGATTTCAGGCTCTACTACAAAGCCACAGTCAACAAGACAGTATGGTACTGGCACAAAGACAGAAATATAGATCAATGGAACAAAATAGAAAGCCCAGAGATAAATCTATGCACCTATGGACACCTTATCTTTGACAAAGGAGGCAAGAATATACAATGGAGTAAAGACAATCTCTTTAACAAGTGGTGCTGGGAAAACTAGTCAACCACCCGTAAAAGAATGAAACTAGAACACTTTCTAACACCATACACAAAAATAAACTCAAAATTGATTAAAGATCTAAACGTAAGACCAGAAACTATAAGACTCCTAGAGGAAGACATAGGCAAAACACTCTCCGACATAAACCACAGCAGGATCCTCTATGACCCCCCTCCCAGAATATTGGAAATAAAAGGAAAAATAAACAAATGGGACCTAATTAAACTTAAAAGCTTCTGCACAACAAAGGAAAATATAAGCAAGGTGAAAAGACAGCCTTCAGAATGGGAGAAAATAATAGCAAATGAAACAACGGACAAAGAATTAATCTCAAAAGCATCTCACAAGCATCTCCTGCAGCTCAATTCCAGAAAAATAAATGACCCAATCAAAAAGTGGGCCCAAGAACTAAACAGACATTTCTCCAAAGAAGATATACAGATGGCTAACAAACATATGAAAAGATGCTCAAGATCACTCATTATCAGAGAAATGCAAATCAAAACCACAATGAGGTACCATTTCACGCCTGTCAGAATGGCTGCTATCCAAAAGTCTACAAGCAATAAATGCTGGAGAGGGTGTGGAGAAAAGGGAACGCTCTTACAGTGTTGGTGGGAAGGCAAATTAGTACAGCCTCTATGGAGAACAGTGTGGAAATTCCTTAAACAACTGGAAATAGAACTGCCATATGATCCAGCAATCCCACTGCTGGGCATACACACTGAAGATACCAGAATTGAAAGAGACACATGTACCCCAATGTTCATCGCAGCACTGTTTATAATAGCCAGGACAAGAAAGCAACATAGATGTCTATCAGCAGACGAATGGATAAGAAAGCTGTGGTATATATACACAATGGAGTGTTACTCAGCCATTAAAAAGAATACATTTGAATCAGTTCTAATGAGGTGGGTGAAACTGGAGCCGATTATACAGAGTGAACTAATCCAGAAAGAAAAAGACCAATACAGTATAATAACACTTATGTATGGAATTTAGAAAGATGGTAACCATAACCCTGTATGTGAGACAGCAAAAGAGACAGAGATGTATAGAACAGTCTTTTGGACTCTGTGGGAGAGGGCAAGGGTGGGATGGTTTGGGAAAATGGCATTGAAACATGTATATTATTATATGTGAAATGAATTGCCAGTCCAGGTTCGATGCATGATACAGGGTGCTCTGGGATGACCCAGAGGGATGGGATAGGGAGGGAGGTGAGAGGGGGGTTTAGGATTGGTAACACGTGTACACCTGTGGCAGATTCATGTCATGTATGGCAAAACCAATATAATATTTTAAAGTAATTAGCCATCAATTGTAATAAATAAATTTGTATTAAAAAAGAAAAAAAAAACTCAGCATTCAGAAGACTAAGGTTATGGCATCCAGTTCCATCACTTCATGGCAAATAGATAGGGAGATAATGGAAACTGTGACTAACTTTAGTTTTGGAGGTTCCAAAATCACTGCAGATGGTGACTGCAGCCATGAAATTAAAAAGCTGCTTGGTCCTTGGAAGAAAAGCTATGACCATCCTAGAAAGCATATTAAAAAGCAGAGACATTACTTTGCCTACAAAGGTCTGTCTAGTCAAAGCTATGGTTTTTCCAGTGGTCATGTATGGATGTGAGAGTTGTACTATAAAGAAATCTGAGTGCCAAAGTATTGATGTTTTTGAACTGTGGTGTTGGCGAAGACTCTTGAGAGACCCTTGGACTGCAAGGAGATCCAACCAGTGCATCCTAAAGGAAATCAGTCCTGAATATTCATTGGAAGGACTGATGCTGAATCTTAAACTCTAATACTTTGGTCACCTGATGTGAAGAACTGACTCAGTGCAAAAGACCCTGATCCTGGGAAAGATTGAAGGCAGGAGGAGAAGGGGCAACAGAGGACGAGATGGTTGGATGGCATCACCGACTGGATGGACCTGAATTTTAAGTTCATTCCAGGAGTTTGTGATATACAGGGAATCCTGTCATGCTGCAGTCCATGCGTTTGCAAAGAGTCAGACAGGACTGAGTGACTGAACTGAACTGGTTTGTGTGGCCCCAGGGAGCACAGGGCCTTACCTCATCCCTACCCTACTTACTTACTCTCAGGCCATACCTTTTTCTTCATTCTAACAATCCCTGGATAGGGAAGCTACACTTTCACCATAAATAATATGATATTTACAAAGCCCAAAAAGAGATCCCTAGGGCAGAAAAATACTGATATCATGTGAATTATTGGCACTTAGCCTTTGTTGTGATATGGGAGCGAGTAAGGAACCTTAGTTAGACTTTTTACCTTGATGGGCTTTCTGAGAACCCTGTCTGCCAAGTTGACTGTATTCTGCCAATTCTCCCATTTTCCCTTTCTCCCCATGCCTACAGTTTTGATGGGGTGCCTTTTCTCATGCATGACTATGACTTGACAAGAACAACCAATATAAAGGAGGTCCTGCCAAATGCCTCCAGTAGACACCCTTCCATGTTTCAATGGAGTTTCCTGGCGACTCTGAATGCAGGCAAATGGTTTTCAGATGCATGGGTAAGATGCATTTCCCAGGTCAAAAAACTGAATCCTTTTATTATACATGGTCACACTCTCCTAGATATAAATACACTGTATACAGTATAATTTTGATGCCTTTGTGAGGTGGTACTACCTGGGAGAATTGGAAAAGTTCATGTAAAGGTATCATTTGATCTGAAAGAAGATTATTGCCGAGGGGAACCATGGGCAATACTGGTGGTTTGTTTCATATATTACAGTAGACTGGAGCAAGAAGATATGCAGTGTGTGTGTGTGTGTGTGTGTGTGTGTGTGTTTATGAAAGAGGAGAGGAAAGGAAAGGTGAAAGGAAGGAGAGGGAGACAAAAGGAGAGGTACAGAGGAGATTGGATATACACTTGGAAAAGAATCAGAAAAAAGTTATGAGGAGAATATCAGTTCAGTTCAGTTCATCAGTCACTCAATCGTGTCCAACTCTTTGTGACCCCATGAATTGCAGCACGCCAGGCCTCGCTGTCCATCACCATCTCCTGGAATTCACTCAAACTCATGTCCATCGAGTCCGTGATGCCATCCAGCCATCTCATCCTCTGTCATCCCCTTTTCCTCCTGCCCCCAATCTCTCCCAGCATCAGAGTCTTTTCCAATGAGTCAACTCTTTGCATGAGGTGGCCAAAGTACTGGAGTTTCAGCTTTAGCATCATTCCTTCCAAAGGACACCCAGGACTGATCTTTAGAATGGACTGGTTGGATCTCATTGCAGTCCAAGGGACTCTCAAGAGTCTTCTCCAACACCACAGTTCAAAAGCATCAATTCTTCGGCATTCAGCTTTCTTCACAGTCCAACTCTCACATCCATACATGACCACTGGAAAAACCATAGCCTTGACTAGACAGACATTTGTTGGCAAAGTAATGTCTCTGCTTTCCATATGCTCTCTAGGTTGGTCATAACTTTTCGTCCAAGGAGTAAGAGTCTTTTAATTTCATGGCTGCAATCACTATCTGCAGTGATTTTGGAGCCCAGAAAAATAAAGTCTGACACTGTTTGTTTCCCCATCTATTTCCCATGAAGTATTGGGACCAGATGCTATGATCTTAGTTTTCTGAATGTTGAGCTTTAAGTCAACTTTTTCACTCTCCTATTTCACTTTCATCAAGAGGCTTTTTAGTTCCTCTTCACTTTCTGCCATAAGGGTGGTGTCATCTGCATATCTGAGGTGATTGATATTTCTCCCGGCAATCTTGATTCCAGCTTGTGCTTCTTCCAGCCCAGCATTTCTCATGATGTACTCTGCATGTAAGTTAAGTAAGCAGGGTGACAATATACAGCCTTGACGTACTCCTTTTCCTATTTGGAACCAGTCTGTTGTTCCTTGGCCAGTTCTAACTGTTGCTTCCTGGCCTGCATACAGGTTTCTCAAGAGGCAGGTCATATGGTCTGTTATTCCCATCTCTCTCAGAATTTTCCACAGTTTATTGTGATCTACACAGTCAAAGGCTTTGGCATAGTCAATAAGGCAGAAATAGATTTTTTTCTGAAACTCTGTTTATTTCTTGATGATCCATCTGATGCTGGCAATTTGATATCTGGTTCCTCTGCCTTTTCTAAAACAAGATTGAACATCTGGAAGTTCACGGTTCATGTATTGCTGAAGTCTGGCTTGGAAAATTTTGAGCATTACTTTATTAGCATGTGAGATGAGTGCAATTGTGCCGTAGTTTGAGCATTCTTTGGCATTACCTTTCTTTGGGATTGGAATGAAAACTGACCTTTTCCAGTCCTGTGGCCACTGCTGAGTTTTCCAAATTTGTTGTCATATTGAGTGCAGCACTTTCACAGCATCATCTTTCAGGATTTGAAATAGCTCAACTGGAATTCTATCACCTCCACTAGCTTTGTTCATAGTGATGCTTTCTACGGCCCACTTAACTTCACATTCCAGGATGTCTGGCTCTTGGTGAGTGATCATACCATTGTGATTATCTTGGTTATGAAGATTTTTTTTTGTACAGTTCTTCCATGTATTCTTGCCACCTCTTCTTAATATCTTCTGCTTCTGTTAGGTCCATACCATTTCTGTCCTTTATTGAGCCCATCTTTGCATGAAATGTTCCCTTGGTATCTCTAATTTTCTTGAAGAGATCTGTAGTCTTTCCCATTCTGTTCTTGTCCTCTATTTCTTTGCATTGATCACTGAAGAAGGCTTTCTTATCTCTTCTTGCTATTCTTTGGAACTCTGCATTCAGATGCTTATATCTTTCCTTTTCTCCTTTGCTTTTCGCTTCTCTTCTTTTCACAGCTATTTGTAAGGCCTCCCCAGACAGCGATTTTGCTTTCTTGCATTTCTTTTCCATGGGGATGGTCTTGATCCCTGTCTCCTGTACAATGTCACGAACCTCATTCCATAGTTCATCAGGCACTCTATCTATCAGATCTAGTCCCCTTAAATCTATTTCTCACTTCCACTGTATAATCATAAGGGATTTGATTTAGGTCATTCCTGAATGGTCTAGTGGTTTTCCCCACGTTGTTCAATTTAAGTCTGAATTTGGCAATATGGAGTTCATGATCTGAGCCACAGTCAGCTCCCGGTCTTGTTTTTGCTGACTGTATAGAGCTTCTCCATCTTTGGCTGCAAAGAATATAATCAATCTGATTTTAGTGATGTCCATGTGTAGAGTCTTCTCTTGTGTTGTTGGCAGAGGGTGTTTGCTATGACCAGTATGTTCTCTTGGCAAAATTCTCTTAGCCTTTGCCCTGCTTCATTCTGTATTCTAAGGCTAAATTTCCCTGTTACTCCAGGTGTTTCTTGACTTCCTACTTTTGCATTCCAGTCGCCTATAATGAAAAGGACATCTTTCTTGGGTTTGTTCTAAAAGGTCTTGTAAGTCTTCATAGAACCATTCAACTTCAGCTTCTTCAACATTACTGGTTGGGGTATAGAGTTGGATTACTGTGATACTGAATGGTTTGCCTTGGAAATGAACAGAGATCATTCTGTCGTTTTTGAGATTGCATACAAGTACTGCATTGGATATGAGGAGAATATAGCAGTGTGTAAATAAGACAGTTTAGAATTATCCTGAATATTTTAAAGTGGGTAAAAAAGTCACGCCTGTCTTTTCAAGATAGTTTAAGAAAAAACAAGTGACATTTTCCAGGTTATCATATGTTTACAGGGAATCCATGCAACCTAGGTTTTACCAATCAGATATACTCATTTTGAGTCTTTGATTTTGACAACAAATATCTGAGGAGGACAGACAGCAGACATTCATATTGCTAGCACCTATGGCAACAAAGCTACAATACTTGAGGGTTAGCTGTGGTAATAGCTCTCTTATTACATAATTGTGTAATTAGGAAAATAAATCTTCAGATAATTTTGTTTATTATCTAGGTGGAATGGAATATTATTTATATTACATGTTAATCCTGAAGACTGACTTGATCCTTTTTTCATGTTAAAAAAGTGACAAGTTAAGACTTAGGTAAAGAGAGAATTATCCACCTCAAATTCATTCTGTTAACAAGTATTACTATAAGGGACAGCTAAATGTTGGTTTATAACGAGTGTATCACCTCAGAATACTTATTCTCATATGAGTATATAGCCTACAAATGCTGTTTGCATGTGGAAATAGTGGTATCCATCTGATATACCAGGTTTCTGTGTGTGTGTAGGCTCCGTATATAAATCTCATCATACATGAATGAATAGAACATACAGACTTGAGAGGCTTCTTTAGTATGTATAATGTATATAGGCTTAGTTTGCCATATAGGAAACTCCTCTTGTATCTCAGCTGGTAAAGAATCCACCCACAATGTGGGAGACCTGGGTTCAATTCCTGGGTTAGGAAGATTTCCTGGAGAAGGGAAAGGCTGCCCCTGAAGAATTCCATGGACTGTATAGACCATGGTTCACAAAGAGTCAGACATGACTGAGCGACTTTCACTAGTTTGCCATAGGTAATGTTTTAACAAACATGTATTCCAAAATGAAAAGGCCGTTATTAATCTGATGTGTAATGTATGGTTTGTGAAAGTCTTATTGTAAGTAATGGAATTGGATATGTTGTTATAAAGTTTTGTTTATTTTATAGATTAATAGTTTTATTTTAGCTTGTTTAGATGGTAAGTTTACAGTGTTTAGTTTCTCGATTATTCTGATTACTGAAGGGTGTCTGAAAGCTTGACTTCAGACATGATTATCTAGGAGGCTTTATTTTTAGGTTTCATAGTAGAGCTTTCTTTGATTCCATGTTGTGCAGGCAGGAAGTCAAGGTGATGTTGGCACATGATTTAAAAGATTTGGATATTTGGATAATTTTTCATAGTAAATAAATTGGTTTTGTTTGTGAAGGTTTTTCTGGGTGTTCTTTATTGATTAAGTATGGTTATGGATTGATGGTGGTGAGTTGATTATTATTTGTCAGTATAATTACTATTCTTGAGATTACTTGTGAAAATTAAATACCTAATCTGATCTACAATGAAATAAAAATAGATACTGAAGTTCTGGGAGTTGTCCCTGGAGGCTCAGCTGAGTTCCTATTTTTTAGTAAAACCAATCTTTGTGTGGAACATTTTCATATCCTTTTGTGAATGTATAAATCTCAAGATTACAAGAGGAATTACTTGAGAAATTTATCTCATGCATAAAGATAATGAACTAGGTACAAGTTTTATTTAGCACATTAATATGGGAACAAACAGGATGACGAAACCCAGTCAACAGAGAAGTGAGAAACCAACATGCAAAATTCTCAGTGCAACAAAGAAATGCTAAGAATTGCATCGGTAAGTTGAAGACAAACCTAGTGTATTATTTCAGTTAATACACTCTGTGACAATAAAACTTAATTTTAGAGTTGTCTTCTCTATGAAAACTCATTTGCATCTCTACTAGACAAAAATCCTGTCCTCTTTTATCAGTTTTCTAGAAGTCAACATCTAACTTAAATCAGTTCAGTTCAGTTCAGTCACTCAGTCATGTCCGACTCTTCACAGCCCCATGAACTACAGCATGCCAGGCCTGCCTGTCCATCACCAACTCCCAGAGTTTACTCAAACTCATGTCCATTGAGTTGGTGATGCTATCCAACCATCTCATTCTCTGTCGTCCCCTTCTCCTTTTGCCTTCAATCTTTCCCAGCATCAGGGTCTTTTGCGATGAGTCAGTTCTTTGCATCAGGTAGCCAAAATATGGACACAGAAATTCAAAGAAAGGCACATTCCCATAAGAATCAGATGATCTTTAGGTGTGCTTGTTAAACAGTGTGCTACAATGATACTGCAGGGTTCAACGATGAACTTATGCTTCATTTCTGAGTTTTGAAAATTTAGGTTCCCTCTTGTGCTCATAAATAACCTCTGTAGATTATTTAGAGGAGGGTCTTATTGTGATTTTGTGTTATTTAACCTTATTAATTTGTATCCAGTGCAGTTTAAAGGATCAGTTAATACACATAAGGTTTATTGTTGTATAATCAGCAAATCTTGATTCAGATTGTGTTAAATAACTATTAAGCTTAATAAATGAGGTTCTGTCTAGAGCAAGTATAGGGAATCTAGAATTTCATTTTAAATAGTCCCTACTGTTCCAGACTCTTATTCTTACTACAACTTGATAAGTTCACTTGAATCAGGTTTCACATATATACCTACAAATATGGTCAACTTTCTCTCTCCTGTTCCTGGTAATCAGTGATCTTTCTTCCTATTGTAATACTGGGATAGAGTACAACAAGGGACACCAAACTGTTTGCCTAGGAAAGCTGTAGGCTTTGACTCCAAATACCAATTATGCATGTGTCCTTAGTGGGGACTGGTGGCTTGTTCTTTCAGATTGAATGACATGTATTCTCAAATATGATCCTTCAGTTATGACCTTGATGACAAAATCAATTTTTCCAATTGTGTCCGACTGGGAATTTCCAACTCCCAGTGTAAAGGAGTACATATTTTCAGCTTTTGCAAAAGACTGCATTGCCATGAAATATAGTGGCTCAGTAAAAACAAATTTTACCTGAATTCAGAGGGGTGGTGAGAACAAGTTATTAAATAAAAGAATGTTTTGCACAAGTGTAACAGAAAAAAATGTCAAAGGAGAATGAGTTTTCTCATACACCCATGAGGAAGTAGACTGTTTAAAGAGTACTAACAGGGAATCTCCACCTGGTGGTACAGTAGTTAGGACTCAGCACTTTCACTGCTGAAGGCCTGGGTTCAGTCCCTAGTCAGGGAACGAAGATCCCACAAGTCACACGATGTGGCCAAATAAGAAGAGAGTACCAACAATTTCCAAAAAGAAAAGATGAATATGCATGATTAGATTGCCCTCATCAGTTTGTTCAATCTGGTGTAGGTAATGTCCTACTATATCTAGGATTATCAATGTACTTCTGGGGAGTTATCTGCTCTTCTCTAAAATTTAATCTTGGAAATTCTGACTCAGTCCCCTGATCAGTTGGATTGGTATCTAATTGAGGTGGCAGTGTCAGCTTACATTAGGAAAGCTGTTTCCACGAGTTTCTTCCTTGCATGTCAGTAGATAAGAGAGTATCTGTAAGGTCCTCTCAAACATGATTTTGAGGTTAAGTTCTATTTCTGTTCTGTATCATGTAGGAAAAACCTTCAGATGAACATGGGAATAAAGCAGAAGTCACATGATAATTAAAATTAATTTGATTATTATATGATAGTAAATAGCAGTGTCATAAAGGAGAATACAATAGTCTACTAATAGGCTATAATGCATAATTATTTTCAAAAGATTTGGTCTGTTTCTCTTTCCCTTAAGAGTAAGAACATGTTGTGACTTTTGTCTTGGTTCAGTGGTTGAGACTTCATGCTTCCAATACAGGGGACACAGGTTCAGTCCCTGGTCAAGGAACTAAGATCCTGCATTCCACTCAGCAACCCCACCCACCCAAAAAGGAAGATCATATTATGGGCATTGAACAGCTCTCCTGGTACTTCCAATCCATTCTTTATTACATTAAAAAAATTGTCCATCTCTGAAATGTATTTCTATTATCATTTTACCTGCACAGTATTAACTAGGAATTTAAAATTTTCCTTTTTAACAACTCCTCCCATATTGAGGGCTTAATGCACAATGTTGAGCTATGTATGAAGCATGGACATTTCTACTTCTAGCCATGACTATTTGCAGGTGCTGGTTGTATTCTCCTGCCTTAAACAACTAGAAAATTAAACCAAAGAGCTTAAATAGTCATTCTCAGATACTGGGCAACAATCAGTGCAGAACTGTGATCCATGAGAGAAGGGAATACTAGGAGAGCCTTATAATTGCCCTCGTGTTTTGCCTGGATGTACCTTCCAGGTCTTATAGCAGGCAGACCCTAAGCAAAGCATAGTTCTCTTGTGGATTTGAGGAGAAAGAGATTGGATTTTTGGGAGATCAGAGTGTCTGAAATTTTGAGGGATGAAGTTCAAAAGTGAGAAAGCTTTCCAGAGAAAGGCCTCGAGAAATCTGCATGGGACTGGCTTGAGTATGTTGTTAGTATCTATGAGACACAGAAATAGGGTGAAGTTCTACAAGGCTGGTCAAAGTACTAATAGGGAGCTTTTATCTGAACCATTCTAAGAACATATGGTTATGAGAGCTGGACTGTATAAAAGTCAGAACACCACAGAATTGATGCCTTTGAACTATGGTGCTGGAGAAGACTCCAGCAAGGAGATCAAACCAGTCGGTCTTAAGGGAGATCTACCCTGAATATTCACTGGAATGACTGATGCTGAAGCTGAAGCTCCAGTATATTGGTCATCTGATGCAAATAGATGACTCACTGGAAAAGTCCCTGATGTTGGGAAAGATCGAGGGCAGAAGGAAAAGAGGGCATCAGAGGACGAGATGGCTGGATAGCATCACTGATGCAATGAACATGAACTTGGGCAAACTCTGGGAGACAGTGAGGGATAGGGAGTCCTGACATGCCGCAGTCCATGAGGTTGCAAAGAGTCAGACACAACTAGGCGATTGAACGACAACAACAACATCATCAAGAGCTCACATCCATTGCCAACATTCATTAGATCAGAGAAGAAGCTAGAGAATTCCAGAAAAGCATCTAATTCTGCTTCATTAACTATGCTAAAGCTTTTGTGTGGAATAAAACAAACTGTGGAAAATTCTTAAAGAGATGGGAATATCAGACCATTTTACCTGCCTCCTGAGAAACCTGTATGCAGGTCAAGAAGCAATCGTTAGAATCGGCCATGGAACAATGGGCTGGTTCCAAATTGGTAAGAGAGCACATCAAGGCTGTATATTGTCACCCTGCTTATTTAACTTACGTGCAGAAACATGTGAAATGCCAGGCTGGGTGAGCATGAGCTGGAATCAAGGTTGCAGGGAGAAGCATCAATAACCTCAGATAGCAGATGATACCACCCTTATGACAGAAAGTGAAGAGGAACTGAAGAGCCTATTGATGAAAGTGAAAGAGGAAAGTGAAAAAGCTGGCTTAAAACTCAACATTCAAAAAATGAAGATGGTGGTATCTGGTTCCATCACTTCATGGCAAACATATGGGAAAACAATGGAAAGTGTGCAAGCATCTTTTAATTTCATGACTGCAGTCACCATCCACAGTGATTTTGGAGCCCAAGAAAATAAAGCCAGGCATGCTGCAGTCTATGGGGTCACAAAGAGTTGGACACGACTGAGTGACTGAACAACAAGAGCTCACATGTGTCTGGAAGATACTCAAGTTCTAACTAGCCATATTAGAAGATAGACTTTTTTGGACATATGGGAACTTCAGTAAAAACCCCAGAAAGGTCACACCATAATAACAAGCCTAAACCAGCTCTAAATTAAAGGCTATTTTAGACCCACTTAAAAAAAATCCAATTGATTTGTTCATAATATAACCCCCCCCCCCCCCAAATAAAAGCACTTCCCCTGTAGATCAGTTGGTAAAGAATCTGCCTACACTGCAGGAGACCCGTGTTCAATCTCTAGGTTGGGAAGATCCCCAGTAGAAGGAAATAGCAATCCACTCCAGCATTCTTGCCTGGAGAATCCCATGGACAAAGGAACCTGGCAGGATACAGTTCATGGGGTCCCAAGAGTCAGATACAACTTAGCGACTAAATCACCACCACCAAACAAACAAACAAACTAGGAGAGACAACAACACTCAGACACCTAACAGTGTAACAATTACAGTGTCCAAGATCCAGTAATAAAATTACTGTGCCTATGAAGGTTGAAAATGTGGCTTAAAGCCAGGGAAAAACTACACATAAAGATCTGGGGGTGGGGGGTGGGGGGGCGAAAAAGAGCTGATAGAATTAAGAGAAAGGGAGTTTTCAAAAGCTATTCCAAGTGTATCAAGGATTTAAAGAAAACATAATGAGAGAGATGTAAGATACAAAAATAACTGAATAGAATTTCTAGAACTGAAATTTCTGTGCCATCTGAAATTCTTCAGTATTTGTTGATAGTTTGTGTATTTTGAGTAATGGCTCTATATCACCAAGGTGGTTGAATGAATGGATATAGAGTTGTGCATAAGATTTTTTATTATCCTTGTAATGACTTTGGGATCAGTGGTTATATTCCATTTTTTCATTCCTGATTTTCATAGTTTGTAATTGTCTCTCCTCCCCTGCCCTAGAGATTTATGCATTGTATTGATCTAATTAGAGATACAGTATGTGGTTTTGTTGATTTCTGCTCAGATCTTTATGTTTTCTTTCATTTGTTTTGGGTTTGATTTTAGGTTTTATGTAGCTTGCAAAAGGGTCAATTTTAGGTTACTTTAGTTATTTTTTCTTTCCATTCAGTTCAGTTCAGTTCAGTTGAGTTCAGTCGCTCAGTTGTGTCCGACTCTTTGCGACCCCATGAATCACATCACGCCAGGCCTCCCTGTCCATCACCAACTACCGGAGTTCACTCAAACTCATGTCCATCGAGTTGGTGATGCCATCCAGCCATCTCATCCTCTGTCGTCCCCTCTTCCTCCTGCCCCCAATCCCTCCCAGCATCAGAGTCTTTTCCAGTGAGTCAACTCTTCTCATGAGGTGGCCTAACTACTGGAGTTTCAGCTTCAGCATTAGTCCTTCCAATGAACACCCAGGACTGATCTCCTTTAGGATGGACTGGTTGGATCTCCTTGCAGTCCAAGAGACTCTCAAGAGTCTTCTCCAACACCACAGTTCAAAAGCATCAATTCTTCAGCGCTCAGCTTTCTTCACAGTCCAACTCTCACATCCATACATGACCACTGGAAAAACCATAGCCTTGACTAGATGGACCTTTGTTGGCAAAGTAATGTCTCTGCTTTTCAATATGCTATCTAGGTTGGTCATAACTTTTCTTCCGAGGAGTAAGCATCTTTTAATTTCATGGCTGCAGTCACCATCTGCAGTGATTTTGGAGCCCCAAAAAATAAAGTCTGACACTGTTTCTACTGTTTCCCCATCTATTTCCTGTGAAGAGATGGGACCAGATGGGATGATCTTCATTTTCTGAATGTTGAGCTTTAAGCCAACTTTTTCACTCTCCTCTTTCACTTTCATCAAGAGGCTTTTTAGTTCCTCTTCACTTTCTGCCATAAGGGTGGTGTCATCTGCATATCTGAGGTTCTTGATATTTATCCCGGCAATCTTGATTCCAGCTTGTGCTTCTTCCAGTCAGCGTTTCTCATGATGTACTCTGCGTATAAGTTAAATAAGCAGAGTGACAATATACAGCCTTGACGCACTCCTTTTCCTATTTGGAACCAGTCTGTTGTTCCATGTCTAGTTCTAACTGTTGCTTCCTGACCTGCATATAGGTTTCTCAAGAGGCAGGTCAGGTGGTCTGATATTCCCATCTCTTTCAGAATTGTCCACAGTTTATTGTGATCCACACAGTCAAAGGCTTTGGCATAGTCAATAAAGCAAGCATTTAATACTATACATTTACCTCTAATACCACCTTAACTGTATCATAGATTCTGATGTGTTGTATTTTAATTTTTATTTATTTTGAAATATTTTAAAATTTCCCTTAAATTTTCTTTCTTGTTATTGTTTAGTTGCTAAGTCCTGTCTGACTCTTTGGGACCCATGGACAGTAACCCACCAGGCTCCTCTGTCCATGGAATTTCCCAGGCAAGAATACTGAAGTGAATTGCCATTTCCTTCTCCAGTTGTCTTCCCGACCCAGGGATTGAATTTACATTTCCTGCATTGGCAGGTGAAGCCTTTACTGCTGAAACACCAGGGAAGCCTGACCTATGGTTTATTTAGAAATTTTCTTTTCAAATTTCCAGATGCTTTCAGATTTTCTAGTTATCTCACTATTGATTTCTAGTTTAATGCTGTTCTGGTCTGATTACATTCTTTGTATGTTTTCATATTTATTGAAGTTCATTCATTTTATGATTCAGAATATGACCTGTTATATTGTTACAAATGCACATGAAAGGACTATGCATTCTGCCATTAAATGAGTTGTAAAATAGCAAATAAAATGTGTCAAACCATCTTCCAATTTATTCATCCCAGCCCATAACCATAAATTTATTTTCCACATATGTAACTCCACTTCAGTTTTTTAGATAAATTGATTTGTAGGCTTTTTTTTTTTTTAATGCATATAAGGAAATCCAACCAGTTCATCCTAAAGGAGATCAGTCCTAGGTGTTCATTGGTAGGGCTAATTTTGAAGCTGAAACTCCTATACTTGGCCACCTGATACGAAGAGCTGTCTGGTTTGAAAAGATGCTTATGCTGGGGAAGATTGAGGGCAGGAGGAGAAGGGGAGGGCAGGAGGAGAAGGGGACGACAGAGGATGAGATGGTTGGATGGTGTCATTGATTCAATGGACATGGGTTTGGGTGGACTCCGGGAGTTGGTAATGTACAGGGAGGCCTGGCGTGCTGCGGTTCATGGGGTTACAAAGAGTCGGACATGACTGAGTGACTGAATTGAACTGAACTGAACTGAAGCAATACCATATATTTATCTTTCTCTCTCTGACTTAGTTCCCTCAGTGTGGCAGTCTCTGGGTCTGTCTATGTTGCTGCGCCTGGCATTATTTTGTTCTGTTTAGTAGCTGAGTAGTAGTCCATTGTATATATGTACCACATCTTCTTTATCCATTCCTGTTGGTGGACATTTAGGTTGCTTCTGTGTGCTGAATATTGTACACAGTGCTGCAATGAACACTGGGGTGAATGTATCCTTTCAGGCCATATTTTTCCCTATGTATGCCCAGGAGTTTAATTGCTGGATCATATGGTCGCTCTATTTTCATTTTTTAAGGAATCTCCATTCTGTTGTCCATAGTGGCTGTACCAGTTTACATTCCCACCAACAGTCTAGGAGGGTGCCCTTTTCTCCACATGCTCTCCAGCATTTTTTGTTTTGTGCATTTTTTGATAATGGCCATTCTGACCAGTGTGAAGTGATACCTCAGTTAAGTTTTGGTTTGCATTTCTCCATTAATTAGTGACGTTGAGCATCTTTTCATGTGCTTTTTAACAATGCATATGTCTTTGGAGAGATGTCTGTTTAGATCTGCCACCCCTTTTCTGATTGGGTTGTTTGTTCTTTGTCTATGGAACTGCATGAGCTGTTTGTATATTTTGGAGATAAATACCATGTTGGTTGCTTCATTTGTAAATATTTTCTTTTTTTGAGGGTTTTCTTTTCATTTTGTTTGTGCTTTTGTTTTCTGTGCAAAACATTTAAGTTTAATTAGGTCCCTTTTGTTTATTTTTGTGTTTACTTTCATTATTCTAGGAGGTGGCTCAGAAAAGATCTTGCTGGGACTTCTCTGGCAGTCCAGTGGTTAAGACTGTACAAGCCATTTACTTGCCCTTGTGGCTCAGCTGGTAAAGAATCTGCCTGCAGTGTGGGAGACCTGGGTTTGATCCCTGGGTTGGGAAGATCCCCTGGAGAAGGGAAAGGCTACCCTCCAGTATTCTGGCCTGGAGAATACCATGGACTGTGTAGGGGTCACAAAGAGTTGAACAGGACTGAGCAACTGTCACTTCACTTCTTCACTTCATGTTTAATAATACATGTAAATTTCTTTTTAGTGATATCTTTGGAGCTGGCACAAATCATCTTGCTTTTTAAAGGTGCACTTTTGGGAGCCTTTCACATCATTAAAAACTTTGGTGACTTCATCATTCACTGTTACTCTAGAAGCCATAGTGCCTGTGGCTGAGGCTGTGGTGGAGGCTCCCAGAAATCATCTTAATTTTCTTTAGTTGGTTGGTTTTTGATAACTTTTCATGATTCATAATCTCTCATTACGTTATGTCTCTTCCTTAGCCAATATCGGCCCAAAAGTTGGTTTGGGTTTTTCCATAAGATGTTGTGCAAAACCTGAACAAACTTTTTGCCCAACCTTATATCATGGCCTAGATCAGGAGCTGACAAACTGCAGCCTACTGTCTAAATTCAGCCCAGCGGCTGTTCTGTGTGGCCTGAGAACTGTGTATGGTTTTTGAATTTTTAAATCACTGGAGAAAATCAGAAGAATAATGTTTCATGATGTGTACAGCTCACATAAAACTCAAGTTTTTAGTGTCAGTCAATAAATTCTTATTGAAACACAGCCATGCTTATTCACTTATGAATTGTCTATGGCTGTTTCTGCACTGTAATAGTTCAGTAGTTGAGACAGAGATGTGTCTCACACAAAGGAAAAAAAAAATATTTGACACTTGTCTCTTGACACATAAGTTTGCTGAACCCTGGATAAGGAACTGTTTATGTTTTATAGAGCTAAATTTCTCCTTAGAAGATTTGTGAATAGAATTATAAATTCAGTCTTAGAATTTCAATGTGGATTACTGCATAGACTTAAGATCTTGGTTTAAGACTTAAGTAACGGTAGGATGACCCTTCAGTAAAACCTGAAACATAACTTTCCAGGCCAATGGATGATTTTGGTCTGATCCGGGCAGTCAGTGTTGATGATCTTCATAAGCTAGGATAAGGACACAAAGAAAGTAAATATAGAACCAGAGAGAGTACATTTGGATATAACTGGTTAATAGCTCACAGATACTGAATGAATTTATATCCTCCAACTGTCTGAGTTTGGGAATTTTTTTGAAAAATAAATGATATGGGGAGAGAGGTGGGAGGGGGGTTCAGGATTGGGAACTCATGTACACCCGTGGTGCATTCATGTCAGTGTATGGCAAAACCAATACAGTAATGTAAAGTAAAATTTAAAAAAAAAGAAAAAAAGAAAAATGAAATAGATATATTGGTTGGACTAATATGAGGTATAACCAATCCTTGTTATATTAAGTCTGCCATTATAGTTGGGTTAGATCTTCCTTAAATTTAGCACTAGGAAGATTTTAGGCAAAAGTTATCAACACAGATAATGTGAACTCTTACAGGTTTGATTCTAATTATTCCTGCTCTTTTCCCCTCAGGAATTCTGCTGCCATGACCATTTATTTACTTTTTGAATCAATATACTAGTGTCCATACTGATAGTCAAATAATATTCAGTAGAATTTTCTGCAACTCCTGATACTAATTTTTCTGTGGTGCTTTTATTCTGGCTATTCTTTTGCAAAGAAGATTCCTAGCATAAAAATTTTAGGAAAGGGCTGAGGAGAACAAAGAGGTGTTATGACAGTGGTCTCAAAGTAAAAGTTATAGGTTGGTTCATGGAAAAGAACTTAATATTGTTAAAAATTCCCACCATTTGAGTGGTTTTAAGCACTAAGCAATCTGATTTTTTACCATAGTGGGATGAATAGTAAAGGTAGTGGCACTTGTTTCAATAAAAAGTGATATTGCTATTTATAGTTTTGGCTAGTTCTCCTCAGGATTACCTGTTGAGTGGTAGTGTTTCCTTCTAAATGGAGTCATTGAGAAGATTTTGCATAATTTTCCTTTTTTAAAAAAATGAAGTATAATTGACTTAGAATATTATATTAGCTTCAGATGGACAACATAGTGATTTGATATTTTTATGCTTTACAAAGTGATCATAGTAAGTCTGTTTACCTTCTCACCATAAAAATTATTACAGTATTATTGACTATATTCCCAATGCTTTATAACCTCCTTATTATTGTTTGTTTTATAACTGGAAATTTGTATCTCTGAATCTCACCTATTTTATTCATCCTCCCTTCCCTCTGGCAACTACTAGTTTATTCTCTATGTCTGTGATGCTGTTTGATTTTGTTATGTTTGCATGTTTTGGTTTTTATATTCCATATAAAAATGAAACTTCAAGCATGTAGAATAGCTTGAGAAGGACAGGTGTTAACTCTTTTCTAAAAATTAGGTATAATCCACCTGTTAAACTGGCTGGCTGGAGCTGGAGTATTGTTGTTGGAAATTTTAGGTTATCAGTTTCGTTACTAGTAATTGTTTTGTTCATGCTTTCTATTTCTTCCACATTCAGTCTTGAGAGATTGTACCTTGCTAAGAATTTATCTATTTCTTATAGGTTGTCCATTTTATTGGCATATTTTCATTTGCAGTTATTTCTTACAATCCTTTGTATTTCTGTGGTGTCAGTTGTAGCTCCTCTTTCATTTCTTATTTTATTTGGGCCCTTCATCACTTGTCTTGACTATTCTGGCTAAAGTTTTATGAATTTTGTTTATCTTTTCAAAGAACCAGCCTTTAGGCTCATTGATCTATTCTTTAGTTGTTTTAGTCTCCATTTTGTATATTTCTGCTTTGATCTTCATTATATCTTTTGTTGATGGACACTGGATTTTGTTTTTTCACTTTGTACTTTCCTTTAGGTGCATATTTTCAGATTTTCTTTTTTTACCTGAGGTAGACTTGTATCACTATAGACATCCCTTTTAGAATTGTCTTTTCTGCATCCAATAGATTTTTGGATCTCAGGGTTTCCATTTGTCTCCAGCTATTTTTAAAATTTTGTCTTTCTGATCTGTTGGTCACTCATTGACTGTTCAATAGCATATTGTTTAGCATCCATGTGTTTGTGTTTTAAAATTAATTTTTATCAGAGTATAGTTGCTTTACCCGATTGTGTTTCTACTGTATAGCAAAGTGAATCAGCTATACATATACATATATCCCCTCTTGTTTGGATTTCCTTCCCATTTGTCACCATAGAGTACTGAATGGGGTTCCCTTAGCTATACAGTAGGTTCTCCTTAGTTATATATTTTATACATAGTACCAATAGTGTGTATATGTCAATCTCAACTTCCCAATTCATCCCACACATCGCCCTTTTCCCCTTGGTGTTGAAACATTTGTTCTCCACATCTGTATCTCTATTTCTGTTTTGCAAATAAAATAATTATACCATTTTTATATTCTACATGTATGCTAATGTTCATATATGATATTTGTTTTTCTCTTTATGACTGAATTTACTCTCTGTGACCATCTAGATACATCCACATCTCTACAAATGACCCAATTTTGTTCCTTTTTACAGCTGAGTAATATTCCATTGTATATATGTATCCTATCTTCTTTATCCATTCTTCTGTTGAGCGACAATAGAGGACCCCTGGACTGGAGAGTCTTATGTGGGGCCTAGACTCCATAATTCTGGGTAGAATATTCTACAGTTGTGATTATCCTTCCTTTTGTGGATTGCCTCCCTGACATATGAGTCTTAACTGTATAATGTCTCTAGATTCCTTTTTTATATCTGTAATTGTGGAGATGTTCTCTACTAGTTTTTTAAAAAAATTAATTTATTTTGGCTGTGCTGGATCTTCATTGTTGTGTTCTGGCTTTCTCTAGTTGCAGTGAATGGGAGCCACTTTACATGGTGGTATACATGCTTCCCCTTGCCGTGGCTTCTTTTGTTGCTGAGCACAGGCTCTAGGTGCACAAGCTTCTGTAGTTGCAGCACTCAGGCCTCAGTAGTTGTGGCACAGGGTCTCCTTAGTTGTGGCTTGTGGGCCCTAGAGCATGGGCTCCAGTAGCTGTGACACACAGTCTTAGTTGCTCCACGGCATGTGGAACCTTCTGGACTAGGGATTGAACCCATGTCTCCTGCATTGGCAGGTGGATTTCTATCCACTGTACCACCACAAGTCTTTAGGTTGTTCTCATAAATACTTATTCTGGTGTAGTTCTGGTGTGTCCATGGGAAAAGGAGAGTGGAGGATTTTTCTACTCTGCCATACTGGCCAAGACTCTACTTGTCCTGTTTCTTAACAAATTAATAAATTGGATCATCTAGCAGCCCTTCTACTTGTAATTTCTCTAAGCACAGACAGAGAGAACTGAGAACCATTTAATACTGTGTTTTTTTTTTTACTTGAGAAACAAGGTGTTTTGTGGAGAATTTGTCTTTATTTCTAGCTTGTTACTTACTAGAGCCTTTTTCAAATGTTCAGTCATAGGCTAGAGATAGTCTAAATTGGCTTTGTCCCATTCCAGTATATTTTTCTGAGTATTTTAAGGTGAACCCTGATTTATGTAAGCTATTAGATTACCCATATTACTACTCAAAACTACTGGAATCTAGTTTTAAACCCTCCTGTTACTCTTGGTAGCTTTTGCTATTTCAATTTTTTGTTGTTGTTGTTCAAGTTGTCCTTAAGGGAAAGGCTTCATTTGGGGGCATTTTAGAAATTAAGCACAAATGAGTTATTTAAATCTGTTTTTTATCTTTCCTGTCCAGTTTTTTCCACTGTTTTCCCCAGATGAAAGTCTGGCAGTTAAGTTAATCATTAGTCTAGAATTGGTAGAGTCTAAGGAAATCTTGAGTTATGAAGCAAATTCCTATGTTTATGAGGATTAAGAAAAGACTTATTTATTGACTCAGCTCAGATCTCAATCATGGTTTAATTCAACACTGATGATCTTCCTTGTTGGTATTATGAAATATGATTCTTTCTTTCTTGAGAAAAAAGTGAGAAAGGGCAGCTTTCTTAGGGTGTTATGGGAATGAGAAGAAATACAGAGGGTAGAATAAAATGAAGATTAAGTTGTGTTGAGACAAAGGAAGAATACTTTAGTCTTGAGAAAATGTGAGGTAGCTACTGCTTCCTTCTGAAAGATATCCATCTATCACCAACTTTACCAACAAGTGATCTAAAATTGGCAAATAATGGTAAAAGTAGCCATCTACTAAGTTTAATATAGACTATGTATATATATATGGACTGAGATATAAGATAAAATGCTGTGTCTTAAAAAAGCTGACAGTTCCTGCTGTGAGAAAGTTACACTGAGTAGAAGTAGAAAAGTGAGGGGACTGTTGTGAATTGTGCAGTATTCTGTGTACCAGACATTCTCCTAGACTCAGAAAATATTTTACTGTATTTAATCATCATAATAATCATGAGAAATACATAGATTATTCCTTCCCTTTCCCATTTTGTAGTTTGAACAATAAAGACCTTGAGAATATAAATGGTTTTACCAAGGTTACAAAGCAAGAAGCATATGAAGCCAAGATTTGAATTTGGTTTAAGACATATATAAATAAGTAAGTATAGAGAACAGAATTAAAGAGGCATAAAATTAGTCATTGGAGTTTAATGCCATCAAAGTCTCTTTAGTTCAGAAATATTTCAGAACATCTTCATGAGGAGGTAGCATTTGAACTAAGCTGTGCAAGTAGAGGAAAGGTTTTTAACAGGTGATTGTGGCAAGGGAGGCAGATGTATGATAGAGGTGGGTTTGAATCCAATTCAATCTGAAGTTAAAGCGTATTTCTTTTTTTTTCATTGCCCATAACTGGAACAGTGAGAGGGAATGTGGGAAACCATTGAAACTAAAAATGAATTGTATTACCTTGAGTTTTAAAAAAGTTTGAAAAGGGAGCTGTAGAAAAGAATAGGAAGAAGCTTTAGTGCAAATACAACAGGTTCTATGATATAGATTAAATCATTGCAAATACCATCACTTCCAATGGAAATTACATTTAATTTCTCTTCTTGGCAACTCTTATCTCAGGACCAGTATTTCAGAAGTCCTGGTGGGTTGAATGGTAATGGATCAACACGGAGGTAGGGCCGGGTGTGGGGCTAAATGCAGGAGAATTGGAAAATGCTTTTGATAGGAGCCAATGTTTTCTCTGATGTACTTATTTTTAGATCAAACCATTTTTTCGTATGAAACCCTTATCAGAGGCTGATAAGGAAAGAGCAAGAAATCAGAAGATTGCTAAACTAACTGATTTATTGGCAATTGCACAGAAGGAAAAAAAATTGGTGATATTTGATCTTGAATCTCCTCCTTCAAGACATCCTTCCAGATCATCGTATATCCACCTTGTAGTAAGAGTGATCCTTGACTCTAAGATTGAGCAACATCTGGTATGTCTATCTCAGTATTTATGATAGAGGTTGGGAGGTGGATTGCTTGTCCCAAGAGCATAGCAATTGAGCCTGACCTACCTTGTAGATCTTTCCTGGAATCCTTAAATAATTCTGCTCTCTATAGAAATGGGAGTTGGTTGCTTATACAGCTACATGTGGCAATCTAAGAATGACCCAGTTAAATTTACATCATTGGGGAAAACATTGAGGCTGTTTGCTGTTCCAAACCAAATGAAATGTCACCAGGGTGTTAAAAGAGAATGTGTATGATTGCTACACAATGTGACCTTCACCATCACCAACATACATCTATTAGAAAGGGCCTGGGCATGGAACACTAAGGCTTTGAGGATTTGGTTTTCATTAGTAATAGAGAAAGGACATCTGGTTCTTATTTGAGCGGAGATTTGTTCATCATGTTTCTGAGAACTTGCTGCATTTTGGCAGCTAATCATTCCAAATGTCTTAAAATTTCAAAATATGGAAAAATGCTGAGTGAAACAAGTATGTATCTCTGCAAATAGAACTATTTCTACAGATGAGTCATAATAGCATCCCCTGTTAGCAGGATATGACTCCACTCAAAGATGATTTTTAGCATCATCAGCAAGAGGAGATGTTTATAAGTCTGACTTTTCATCCACACCTACCAACTCCTCATCCACTTTGGCTAGTATGAAATCACTTTGGACCCTTGGTCCCATGATGTTAACTGGGAAAACTCAGCTCCAGAACAACCTTGGTGAAAGCCTCATTATATGAGTTCATTAAATGCTGTATGGCAGAAACCAACACAACAATCTAAAGTGATTATCTTCCAATTTAAAGTAAATTGTAAAAAAGTTCATTAGAAAATATTAAGTCAGGTTGACTCTTTCACCAAAGGCTGAAATCTCTCTGCTCCCTGTAAAATGTACCCATGCTGGAATGGGTCTCCTCCCACTCTACATGGGGCTGTTTGTGTCTAGACTGCTGATTATCCACTGAAAGACGTCCTATTTCTCCTTATAGATTGCTTGGTTACCAGGTTCTGAGAGAAAGTATATCAAGAGCAAAGCTCCTGGTTTTCAGCACGTGGGCACATTTTATACCCTTCAGGAACTTGCAGATGAAAATATCACTAGAATAAATGTTGACTATAAGAGATTGTACTACAATGGATTGAGGTAACTGATCATACCTCTTTTGGTATGTATTGCCTTACTTGCACAAAATCTTCATCCCAGCCAAGGTACTTAGGTTCCTCCTCAGGATATCTGTGTGTGGTTATCTGTTTGGAATCCCCTATTTTCCTCCTCCTGCCCCTCCCATCCTCTGCCAACAAACATTTATCAATGATAGGCTCTCTTCCTGGGACAGTCTTCAGCCCCTTATCCTTGTGCTCCAATCTCTTATCACTGTTGCTCTTTTTCTTTTTATATAATGTTATCAGTGGAAGTCAGAGCTCAAAAAGTTGATGATTTCCTCTGCCATTACCAGATAGATTACAGTACTTCATAAATGGCTTTTTGATGCAGACATCTAGATCTCTTATAGGAATGACCCAGGGCATAATTAAATCATTATTTCAAAAAACATAAAATTGGCAGACAAATGGATAAGAAAGCTGTGGTACATATACACAGTGGAATATTACTCAACTATTAAAAAGTGCATTTGAATCAGTTCTAATAAGGTGGATGAAACTGGAGCCTATTATACAGAGTGAAATAAGTCAGAAAGAAAAACACCAATACAGTATATTTTCACATGCATATATAATTTAGAAAGATGGTAATGATGACCCTATATGCAAGACAGCAAGAGAGACACAGATGTAAAGAACAGACTTTTGGACTCTGTAGGAGAAGGCAAGGGTGGGATGATTTGAGAAAATAGCATTGAAACATGTATATTATCATATGTGAAACAGATCGCCAGTCCAGGTTCAATGCATGAGACAGGGTTGGTGCACTGGGATGACCCTGAGGGATGGGATGGGGAGGGAGGTGGAAGGGGGGTTCAGAATAAGAAACGCATGTTCACCTTTGGTAGATTCATGTCAATGTATGGCAAAAACCACTACAATATTATAATTAGCCTCCAATTAAAAGAAATAAATTTAAAAAAATAAAAGGGAAAAAAACAACTTAAAACAGCCTAGTATGAGAATAAAGTAAAATCATTTATATACCACATTTATAAATATATAATTAGGGACAGATTTTCTGAATTAAAAGCACCTGGCAATGAAATGGTAACTTTTTCAAATTCAACTGTTATTAGTCACTGCTCATGTTAATCCCTATACCCTTTCTATTCGATTTTAAAATAATTTTTCAGATAATTCTAAGTGCTTTCAAGACACAGCTTCCTTGGAGATATAGATGTAGATGTACATAGGCATCAGTTAAGAGATGTAGATATCACCATAGCTGTAGTTATAGATGTATATCCAAAATCTCTTGGGGCTAGTAGGAGTTCCCATAGATACCTTTTTGTATTTAAAGCCATGAACTTGGCTGCTGGATGCACTTGTGTTACTTTTCCTGGCTCTTTGGCCATAGGGGAACTGATAAAAAATATGTCATTTTTTTTTCTTTCAACATTAGAAAATTATATATGTATATGTATTTCTGTCTCCTTTTACTTATTTTCATATAGGAAATGTTTCTAGTTAAATTTTTTTCTCATAATTATTATTTAGATTACTAGTAGTTGAAATTAATTATAATAGCTTCCGTTTATTGAGCTTTTATTATGTGTCAAGTGGTTGGCAGACCACAGACTCATTTTCAAATCCTGGCCTACCCATCAGACAAGTGATGACCACACTGATGACTTAGACAAGTTTCTGCAAAGTGTTATCCCCATAACAAAATTTTTATAATCAGATAAGGTATTTTCTAGAGTTTCTCTCTGAAGGATCTCACCCCTTATTCCTATCTTGACTAATTAGTTCATTCCCGTGAATGGTTCTGAGAAGCAGTGTGTCCTTGGAGAAGTTTCTCTTTTGGTTTAGTTGTGGTTGAAGGTGGGTTGGACCAATAGGAGACACTACTAACTTTGGAGAGTGTTCAGTTCTGTGTTGATCAGGACTCTTCCTCCACATTGTAGGATATTTAGCATCCAGTGATGTTACTGCATCATTGTGACACTCTCAAATGCCCTAGATATTTCCACGTGTCATCTGAGAAAATGATCATTGCTCCCCTTGAGAACCGTAGGCTAGATGAACGTGTCCAGATGCATGTTCAACTTCAGCCCAGGATTTTGTGATTATTTAAGGAGATGCAAATGCTGTCCCAACACTCAGGCATATCTTCACTCTTAGGAACTGGTAAGCAGGGGCTGTCCACGTGGCACGCCAGTCAGGCAGTCAAAAATGGTGTACCCTCAGCACAAAGACATATCACAAAAATGGCACCAAAAAACTCAGATTTCCATATGTGACTTCTTACATAACCAGCAAAATGATAGAGTATTAGTCCAACTTGAGAACCCACTTAGTTTGAAAATAAAAGCCATATCTCATTTGAACCAACCTGTATCTCACTATTGAAAGATTTTGAGACCTGCAACTTGTTTGTTGCTGCTGTAGGGCAAGCTTGCCAACCTCAAGGCTAGGTACTTGAAATCAGCAGCCATAAGCAGTAGAAATACTAAAACTGAATAGTGCTATTTCTGATGATTCAGTGACTTATTTCACTATCTAAACATTATATGGTTTAATATGACACTTTGGAAGTTACTTGTTTTGAAAAATTGTCTATAATGAATCTTGTTTTTGAACATCAAAAAAGAAAAGCAGTTTAATTTAGCTCAGCAAATATTTCCCAAATAGTAATATGTATATAGACCAACTAGTTTTAGTGAAAAGAACACAAGCAAGATATGATTCTTTTTGTAAGGAAATCCATATAGTCTAGTAGAGGAGTATAAGGGTTTTTTTTTAAATATAACTATACTACAGGCTAGATCATGATTATTCATGAGCCAGACTTTATTCCAAGCACTTCTCCTCAAGAAACACTGAATTTTAAGAAATTCAGCAGTTGTACCTTGTTAGTCGTATACTGTTTAAATCAGAATATTTATTCCAATCACACTTCCAGCGCAGTCTCTGTGTTCATTTTGATCAGACCACTAATGCAAGCCATTGTGACCTTGCCATTTTGACTGAGAATGCTTTATTTTTTTACTTTTTTAATTTTTATTATTACTTTATTTTGCTTTACAATACTGTATTGGTTTTGCCATACATTGACATGAATCAGCCACAGGTGTACATGAGTTCCCAACAGTGTTTTAACAGGAACTAAAAAGCCTCTTGATGAAAGTGGAGAGTGAAAAAGTTGGCTTAAAGCTCAACATTCAGAAAATGAAGATCATGATATCTGGTCCCATCACTTCATGGGAAATAGATGGGGAAACAGTGGAAACAGTGTCGGACTTTATTTTTTTGGGCTCCAAACTCACTGCAGATGGTGACTGCAGCCATGAAATTAAAAGATGCTTACTCCTTGGAAGAAAAGTTATGACCAACCTAGATAGCATATTCAAAAGCAGGGACATTACTTTGCTGACTAAGGTCTGTCTAGCCAAGGGTATGGTTTTTCCAGTGGTCATGTATGGATGTGAGAGTTGGACTGTGAAGAAGGCTGAAAGCTGAAGAATTGATGCTTTGAACTGTGGTGTTGGAGAAGACTCTTGAGAGTCCCTTGGACTGCAAGGAGATCCAACCAGTCCATTCTGAAGGAGATCAGCCCTGGGATTTCTTTGGAAGGAATGATGCTAAAGCTGAAACTCCAGTAGTTTAGCCACCTCATGGGAAGAGTTGACTCATTGGAAAGAACTCTGATGCTGGGAGGGATTGGGGGCAGGAGGAGAAGGGGACGACCGAGGATGAGATGGCTGGATGGCATCACTGACTCAATGGACATGAGTCTGAGTGAACTCTGGGAGTTGGTGATGGACAGGGAGGCCTGGCGTGCTGTGATTCATGGGGTCGCAAAGAGTTGGACACAACTGAGCGACTGAACTGAACTGAACCAAAACTATATGCATACAAAAATGTCCTCTGATTTATTTCTGATGTGGGGATTTTAAATGTTTAAAAAATTTTTAATTTTGAGGTGAAAATTCCCATAAAATTAACCAATTTAAAGTAAAAATTCAGTAGAATTTAGTACTTTCAGAATGTTGTTCAGCTGTCACCTCTAGGTCCAGTACATTTTAGTATTAGTATTAGACATTTTTATTTATAGAGGTTTATAAATTGTACTAACCATTTCAAAAAACCAAATTTTAGCTTCATTAGCTATATTCTGTTGCAAATTTTCTTTCCTATTTCATTGACTGCTATTATCTTTATTTTCTTTTCTATATTTCCTTTAGGTTTACTTTGCTCTTCTTTTATTAGTTTCTTTAGGTAGAAAATTAGGCGTTTGATTCTAAATTTTCTCTTCTAGCATAAATGTTTAAAGCTATAAATTACCATACCAGCATTACTTATATTTCACAACATCCAATTTAAAATATTTAAAAAGTGTTTTATTTCCCACTTGACTCATAGATTACTTAGAAATGAATTGCTTGCCTTATAAAGATGTATTACTGCATCTATCCTTAGTGTTATTTGCTTTTGTTTTAAATTCATTGTGTGTGTGTGTGTGTGTGTGTGTTAGTCATGCAGTCGTGTCCGACTCTTTGTGACCCATGGACTGTAGCCTGCCAGGCTCCTCTGTCCATGGGATTTTCCAGGCAGGAATACTGGAGTGGGTTGCCATTTCCTTCTCCAAATTCATTGTGACCAAAGAACAAGTCTCTATGACTTTAATACTTTAAATGTATTTAAACTGGTCTCCTTGCCTACTAAATCATTTGTCTTGATGAATTTCCCATGTCCACCTAAAAATGATGGGCTCTCTTCATTTCTTGGATGTGGTATTCTGTAAATATTGGTCAGTTTAGTTCGGTTGACAGTCTTTTTAAACATTTATACAGTATTTTCCCCTTCTTTTTCTAATGCTTTGTTTGTTGCATATCAAACTCCCACACAGCATAGAACTTACCTACTCTGAAGCTTTATTATTAATTTCAAAGGTACAGCAGTCAATCAATAAGTTTGGAGAAAGCAAGGAAAGGTCAGTCATTGATTTCAGCTTTGCAGGCTTTTTCTTTTACTGGATTCATACTCTATGGCCTACAGTAATAGATAAGAGCTCCAAGTGAGTTTTTGCAGAGCTGTTTCACTTAGAGGGGAGCATTTACATTACAGAACATCTGCATTTAGTATTCCCAAAGAGATATGTAGTTTATCTGACCTTCTCCAGGGAACCATGCCTCATAAATCCACATTCTATAATTACTTACAAAATATATAATAAACATTCAACTAGGAAATCCTTTTTAAAAAATATTCTATGCATGAGGCCTCTCTTCACAGTAAATATTATTCTATTTAGAATAGAAGTAGCTTTCATGTCAACAAGATTAGACCATTGTCACCTGCCTTCTTACTTCTGTGAGCAGTCTGCCACACCAGAGAAATTAAGGGCTCTAAATGCCTCATCTGTCAATTATGGAGACAGAGGTATTGATATCTCCCACTGTGGTTGCTGATTTGTGTTATTTCTCACTTTAGCTCTGTTTATTGTTATTGTTATTATGGTGGTTGTTTATATTTTAAACACTTTAAAAAATACATTTAAATTTAGAATTAGATCTTCTTGGTGAATTCACCCTTTCATTATGAAATATCCATGGTCTCTGGTTATAATTCTTGTCTAAAGATTGCTTTTATTAATATTGCTACATTTTCTTATAGTTAGTGTTTGTGTGTTTTTTTTTTGTCCTTTGTCTTTCAACTGCTTTGCATATTTATGTTTAAAGTGCATCTTTTATAAACAGAATATTGGTTCTTGCTTTTATATTTATGAGGATAATGTCTATTTTTTAATGAGAATCATTGGTCCATTAATATTTAGTTTACCTGATATACTTGGGTTTACATTATAATTAGGACCAGTTTTTCCTATGTATCCTCTCTAATCTTGGTGAGTTGTTTTGGTTGTTCTTTCCTAAGTTTTAATTTTTTAGTTAATTTCTAATTCTTTAGTGTTCTTTTCTGTCTCTTCTATAGGCTTTTACATTTTTGAATTATTTTTTGGTGGTTGCTCTAGGGATTATAATTATTATTATAATCTGTAAATTAATATTATTCTATAATATAAAATACAAAATATTAAAGCCTTAAGACAACACAGTTCTATTTACTACCTTCTGCCCTTTGTGCTCTTCTTGTTATAATACTTTTGACATAAAACCCAAAGTTGTTGTTGCTTAGTCACATAGTCATGTCCGACTCTTTGTGACCCCATGGACTGCAACATGCCAGGCTTCCCTGTCCTTCACCATTTCCTGGTGCTTGCTCAAACTCATGTTTGTTGAGTTGGTGATGCCATCCAACCATCTTGTCCTATGTTGTCCCCTTCTCCTCCTGCCTTCAATCTTTCCCAGCATCTGAGTCTTTTATAATGAATCAGCTCTTCTTATCAGGTGGCCAAAGCGCTGGAGTATCAGCTTCAGCATCAATCCTTCCAATGAATATTCAGGATTGATTTCCTTTAGGACTGACTGGTTTGATCTCCTTGCAGTCTAAGGGACTCTCAAGAGTCTTCTCCAACAGTACCAGTTCGAAAGCGTCAATTCTTCGGTGCTCCAGCCTTCTGTATGGTCCAACTCTTACATCCATACGTGACTGCTAGAAAAACCAAACCCAGAGTACATTTGTATTGTATTTTAAAAAATAGTCTATAGTATTTTTTAAACTTTTTATTTTGAAATGATTGCATGTTAACATGTAGGAAATAATACAAAATGATGATGTGATGATGTGTTACTCCGTTGGTAAAACTTGTAATGGTATGATATTGAAGCCAAGCTATTGATATTGATAAAACCCACATATCTTACTCAAATTTCCCAAGTTTTACTTACATTCATTTTATGTATGTTTTGTATATATAGTTCTGTGCAGTTTTATCATATATATGTTTGTGGAACTTAACAGCACAACCAAGATAGACTGGTTTAATCACCAGAAGTATTACTTTTTTTCCCTAGCACAATCAATTTTAATTAGCATTGCTCATTATGAGAAGTGATAAAGTATCAGTCATTATAATTGCAAGTGTTGACAATTATTCAAAGTCATTAACATCTCAAGACCTAAGATAATACAGACTTACTGAATTTTAAAGATTTGGAGGTAAGGTAGGGAAAAGTTGCTAGGAATACCTTCAGTTTTGCATAGGCTCAGTAAACATACCCCATGAATGATCATTTCCAGTATTTTGGAGAGGTGAAGAAAGATTCTTAAGATACCACTAGCCTGGCCTCCTTATTAGCCACAGCGCTACAGGAAGTTGCTTATAAACATGTAAATGTCCGTGTTTCACTCAAACACCCTGAGGATTCCCCCACTGCTTATAGGGGAGAGTTTAATCTCCTTAGCCTTGGATTCAAAGCTCTTAATTTCCAGCTCCAGTTTTTCTTTTCTTTCTTTTTTTTTAAACAAATGTGTGTGTGTGTGTGTTTTAATTTATTTATTTTAATTGGAGGCTAATTACTTTACAATATTGTAGTGGTTTTTGCCATACATTGACATGAATCAGCCATGGGTGAACATGTGTTCCCCATCCTGAACCCCCTTCCCATCTTCCTCCCCATCCCATCCCTCAGGGTCATCCCAGTGCACCAGCGCTGAGCACTCTGTCTCATGCATTGAACCTCGACTGGAATCACCAGAAGTATTACTTTTGTTGCCCTTTGATAACTACACTCCCCTTCCTTCCATCTGCATCTACTCACCTCAAACCCTAACCCCTCTCAATGACTAATCTCTTCTGCACTTCTATAATCCTGTCATTTTAAGAAAGTTATATAGAAGAATCACAGAGTATGCAACCTGTTGTGATTGGCCTTTTTTCCACTCAGTATAATTCCCTTTGACATTCATCCATATTGTTGCATGTATCTACAGTTTTTTCAGTTTCATTGGTGGATAGTGTTCCATTGTATGAATGTACTAATATTTGTAAAATTATTCATCAACTGAAAGATATCTGATTGTTTGTATTTATTATAGATAAATGTTATGAACATTTGAGTATAGGTTTTCATGAGAACATGATTTTTTAACTAAGAGTCTATAACTCACTCAGATTCCCCATTCTTTAAAAAGTGTCTTCATTGTGTTAAAATACATATAAAACTTACTTTTGCAATGATTTTTAATATAAAATACTGTGGTTTTAATGTACATTCACTGTGTTATACAACAATCACCATCATCTACCTACCTAACACTTTTCATCTTGTAAACTCAAATTCTCATTAAACAATGAACCTTCATTAATCCGTCATCAGAGTGTTTCTGTTTGTGATTTTGATTCATGTAAGTAGAATCACATATTTGTCTAAGACTAACTTATTTCACTTAGGATGAAGTTCTCAAGGTCCATCCATGTTGAATTCATTCATTACAGAATTTCATTTCTTTTTAAGGCTGAATAATAGTCTATTGTATGTATGTACCACAGTTTTCTTATCCATTCATTAGCGGAATTTGGGTTGCTTGAACATCTTAGCTCTTGTGAATGAGGCAGCTTGGAACATGGGTATGAATAGCTCTTCAAGACCCTGCTTTCAGTTCTTTCGGGTATTTACCAGAAAGTAGAATTGCTGGATTGTATGCATTCTTTTTTTAATTTTTTGAATAAACACCATACTGTTTTCCACAGTGGCTGTAAAAACAGGACACAAATGTTCCAAGTTTTCCATGTTAACACATCCTTATTGATTTCTGTTTGTTTTTATTTAATTTAAATTTTATTTATTTTTTTACTTTACAATACTGTATTGGTTTTGCCATACATTGACCTGAATCCACCACTGGTGTACATGAGTTCCCAACCCTGAACCCCCCTCCCACCACCCTCCCCATATCATCTCTCTGGGTCATCCCAGTGCACCAGCTCCGAGCATCCTGTATCCTGTATCGAACCTAGACTAGTGATTCATTTCTTATATGATAGTATACATGTTTCAATGCCATTCTCCCAAATCATCCCACCCTCTCCCTCTCCCACAGAGTCCAAAAGTCTGTTCTTTACATCTGTGTCTCTTTTGCTGTCTCGCATATAGGGTTATCATTACTGTCTTTCTAAATTCCATATATATGTGTTAGTATACTGTATTGGTGTTTTTCTTTCTGGCTTACTTGACTCTGTATAATCAGCTCCAGTTTCATCCACCTCATTAGAACTGATTCAAATGTATTCTTTTTAATGGCTGAGTAATACTCCATAGTGTATATGTACCACAACTTTCTTATCCATTCGTCTGCTGATGGACATCTAGGTTGTTTCCATGTCCTGGCTATTATAAACAGTGCTGCGATGAACATTGGGGTATGCAAATGAAGTAACTGACAAACAACTAATCTCAAAAATATACAAGCAACTTATGCAGCTCAATTCCAGAAAAATAAGTGACCCAATCAAAAAATGGGCCAAAGAACTAATAGACATTTCTCCAAAGAAGACATACGGATGGCTAACAAACACATGAAAAGATGCTCAACATCACTTATTATCAGAGAAATGCAAATCAAGACCACAATGAGGTACCATTTCACACCAGTCAGAATGGCTGCGATCCAAAAGTCCACAAGCAATAAATGCTGGAGAGGGTGTGGAGAAAAGGGAACCCTCTTACACTGTTGGTGGGAATGAAAAGTAGTACAGTCACTATGGAGAACAGTGTGGAGACTCCTTGAAAAACTACCAATAGAACTGCCTTATGACCCAGCAATCCCACTGCTAGGCATACACACGGAGGAAACCAGAATTGATTTCTGTTTTTTTGATGTAGCCATCCTAATGGTTTAGTATTTGTTATTCTTGGAATGTTTGGTGAAATTCACCAGTGTAGTCATTGGGTCCAGGAATTTTCTTTGGAGAGTTTTGGTTAATGATTCAATTTCTTTACCCATTGTAGGTCTATTTGCGTTTTCTTATTCATTACTGATTTCTTTTCTGATTCAGTCTTGGTAGGTTTTATGTTTCTAGGAATTTGTCCATTTCATTGAGTTTATCTAGTTTGTTGAGATATTATTCCTTATTCTCTTATAACCCTCATATTTCTGTTAAATTGGTGGTAATTTTCCCACTTTAATTTCTGACTTCAGTAATTTGAGCCTTTTCTCTTTTTCATGTTTGTATATCATGTTAAAAGCTTATCAATTTTGTTGATATATTCAGAGAATTACCTTAGGTTTCATTGATTTTCCTCTGTTGGTTTTCTGTTCTTCATTTTGTTTATTTCTGTTTTGACCTTTATTATTTTCTTCCTTTTGCTTTTTCCATTTTCTTAAGTTTTAAAGTTAGGTTGTTGGTTTGAGATCTTTCTTTTTTTTTAATTTTCATATTTAGATATACATTTCCCCCCATGCATTACTTTTGCTACATCCCATGGATTTTGTTTTTCTTTTCATCATATATCCAAATATTTTATAGTTTGCCTAGTGGTTACTTTTTTTTTGATCCACTGGTTGCTTGAAAGTGTATTAAGTTCCACAAATATGTAAATTTTCATTTTTGTTTTGTTATTGACTTCTAACTTTGTCCTGTTACCTATCTTTTTAAGTCTATTGAGATTTTGTGGCCAAACATCTAGTCTGTCCTGAAAATGTCCCATGTGTACTTGAGAAGTTTGTGCATCCTATTGTTGGGTGGAGCATTTTGCGTATGTCTGCATATGTACAGTTAGTTTCTTGTATTGATTGAGTCCTCTGTTTCCCTATTTATCTTCTGTCTGGTTGTTCTGTCTGTTAATAAGAGTGGGGTATTCAAATCTCCAACTATTATAATATAGTTTCAATTCTGTCAGTGTTTGCTATATGAATTTTGCTTGTCTGTATTATGTACATAAATGTTTATAATTGTTATGTTTTCTTGCTGTATTGAAACTTCAATACAAAAATACAAAAAAAGAAAAATGGTAAATCTATACAATGTAATATTACTCAGCCATAAAAAGGTACAAAATTGGGTTGTTTGTAGAAATGTGGATGGTCCTAGAGTCTGTCATACAGAGTGAAATAAGTCAGAAGGAGAAAAACAAATATCACATATTAATGCATATATATGGAATCCAGAAAAAGGGCAGAGATGAACCTGTTTGCAAGGCAGGACTAGAGAACGGACATGTGGACACTAAAGGGGGGAAAGGTGGAGATGCGAGGGTGGGATGAACTGGAAGGTTAGGGTTGACATATGTATACTACCATGGAAAAAATAGCTCGTGGGAACCTGCTGCATAGAACAGGGAGCTCAGGCGTATGCTCAGTGATGACCTAGATGGGTGGGTGTGTGGGGTAAGAGGAAGGTCTAAGAGAGAGGAAATATATGTATGCCAGTAGTTGATTCACTTTGTTGTACAGCAGATCTAAAATTGAGTCTCTTGTAAACACCATGAAATGTGGTTTTATGCATTCTGCCAATCTCTGTTTGACTGGAGAGTTTAATCCATTTCCATTTAAAGTAATTACTGATAAGGGGGGCTTGTTGTCATGTTACTTCTATCATGTCTGTAAATATTTGTTATTTTGTTTCTGTCATCTGTCTTAATTTGTTATTTCTATATACTTTATAATATTTTACCCTTTATTTCCTGCCTTACTGTTTTCTTTTGTGTTTAGTTATTTTTGTCGTGGAACATTTAAATCCTTTTCTCATTTCCTTTTTTATATAAGAAAATGAAGTTGCTCAGTCCTGTCCGACTTTTTGCGACCCCATGGACTGTAGCCTACCAGATTCCTCCATCCATGGGATTCTCCAGGCAAGAGTACTGGAGTGGGTTGCCATTTCCTTCTCCAGGGGAACTTCCCAACCCAGGGATCAAACCTGGGTCTCCAGCATTGCAGGCAGACACTTTACCCTCTGAGCCACTAGGGAAGCCCTCAGTTTTTTAAATATATTATATACCTAATTTCCCTATGGTTACCATGGGAATTGCACTTACCATGTAACATTATGACACTGTGATTGAATTTATACCAGCTTAAATTCAATGATATGCAATAGCTCTTCTCCTTCAGAGGACCAGTCCTACCCCTTTTGCTTGTTGATGTCAGAAAACTTCATCTTTTTTCATTGTGCGCCCCTAAATATAAAATAATAATATTTCTAAATGTAGTCGTTTCTCAAATGATATTGAAAACAACATGTGGAGTGATAACCAGAGTTACAAAAATAGTAGCTTTTAGACTAATGATTGTGTTTTTTTTTCCCTTTAAGTGTTTCAGTCTTAAATTATGTGAAAAATAAAGACATATTTAAGTCATTGTATTTACAGACCATTTTTACAGTAATGCTAGATTTTTTTATACTTTAAACAATTTTTTAAAAATATAAATTTATTTATTTTAATTGGAGGTTAATTACTATACAATATTGTATTGGTATGGTAAAACCAATGCTAGATTTTAAATTTTCCCATGTATTTACTTTTACTGAAATCCTTATGTTACCATACAGCATTGATTTACTATCTCATGACTTTATTTTACCTTGGAGGACTCCCTTGAATTTTTCTTACAGGGTCAGTCTAGTGGCCATGAATTCCCTCAGCTTTCGTTTGAGAATGTCTTAATTTCCACCTCTTATTGGGCCCAAGCTCATACTTCTCGCTCCACAACAAGCCAGTAAATTGAGACGGTTTGTTGGGGCAAGTATTAATAACTTTGTTCAGAAAACTGGCAGACTGAGAAGATGTCTAGTATGTCACAGAAACATCTCACCAACTTAGAACTTGGTCTTCGTTTATACTGCAAGTGGAGGGGTTGTGGTTGGTTGGTGCAAACTTCTTGGTGTATGAATCCTCTGTTCTTGCAGGTGTCCATGTAGTTCAGATCATGATTTCCTTGGGGGTGGGGCTAAAGAGCTCTGTCTCTTTTTTGGAGGGAGCATTTCATGAATATATAGGCTTAAAGAATATGGTCTTTAAGAATATAGTCTTAAAGCATGTTCTGGTAGGATTCTGATCTCAAGCTGTTCTGGCAAAAAAGTTATTTGAGGATTTCATATACAAAGGAAATCTCAACTCAAAAGGATTGGTTACTCTGACATATATAAGAAGCTGTGTTTCAGGATGAGGTCCCTTAGGTGGCATTCTGGAGTTTGTAAGAAGGAATGATTTGTACTTCTTTAGAGACTTTTGTGACTGAGATGGATCGAGATGTTTTCTGTGCCACCCCGGTGTTTACCATAAATTATGTTGCACCCTTGTCTATCAGAAAGTCAATCAGATCATTCCCTACTGTCAGTTTTACCTTGGGCTCCTGTGGGGAAATTGCAATTGGGTGCCTCAAGTCCAAGAGAGAATCTGAGACTCTTCATTCATCATCATTATTTCTGTCATATGAAAGGTTCCTATATTTCTTTGTTTTGTTTTTAGCATTTTACCCCAGGGCAATAATTTTTTCCACTGTCCTTCCTCCTTACGGTAAGTGTATTATTCCTTCCTCAGGGGTGGCTTACCTCTATTCAGGTTACTTGTCTTCTGGGAATCAAATGCTGCTGCCAGAAAAGTGGCATTCTGTTTACATCTTCTTATTTCTGTTATTGTTTCCTGTTGTTGAATACTTTAAAAGAAGCATCTACCAAGTGAGAAGGGTTCATTCCAAATGCATCATCTCATGTCTGCAGTTTTCTCATATTTACATTTCTAGCACTTTTAGAGACCCCAGGATCTGCCGTGGGCTTGATAAATTCATTGAAAAAATTCAGAGGAGTCTTTATTTGTTTTTTACTGAATTAAAAATAATTTATTAAAACCAACCTGCTGGCTGTTTGCATTTAGGCCCTCACAGGATAATGGCATAGGGAAAACTGGCTTGAGCAGGGAGTGGCTCCTGGTCCAAACTTGGTGTCCTAACAGGTCTAAGATGGCAATATCAGACTAGGTCTCTGTGCTCCAGGTCCTAATACAGGATTTTCTAATTGATCCCTATAAGGTGTGGGAGCCAGTTCGAACATTTCCTGAGCCCCAGCATTGGGAACTGGCTCTAGCTCTATAGGAAAGTAATGAAATAGTAAGACATAGATATATTCACATTGCAGCTAGAGTGGCTGGCACAGGTGGCTCAGGCAGAGGGGTGAAGGTTTTAAACAACATATCCTCACTCTAGTTCCCTTTCTTCTTTAATTTTCCCTGATGTAATAGCACAAATATTTGCACATAGGGCATTTCATCATTCTTCCCCATACAGAATAGCTTATTCTTCCTTACAGAATAGCTCTAATTGCAGAGTTGTATAGTCTTTTTGAGTGTTTTACTATAAAATAAAAAATAGCAATTGATCTTCTCTTAATCATTTTGCCTTGGCATAAATCTATCAGCTGAATTCTGGGCTGAGGCTTTCAGTTTTAAGAACAAAGTGGGAATTTTATCTTCTCCCTGGGAATGTCCCACTCTCAGACACAGACAAGTTTTATTTTGTGTGTGTGTGTTCCTTTCTTCCATTTGACATCAGTAAAAGTTTTAAATATCACAGACTGATTTGACTGTAAATGAAGAAATGGTTCCAAAACAAAGTGAAACAAAAGCTCAAAGACAAACTGAGATTTCTAAATAAACCCTTAAGTTTGGTCTTACATATACCAGTGACACAGGCTGGAGAAATGAAAGGCAACCCACTCCAGCATTCTTGCCTGGAGAATTCCGTGGACACAGGAGCCTGGTGGGCTACAGTTCATGGTGTCGCAAAGAGTCAGATATAACTGAGTGACTTTCACTTTCAATGACACAGGAGACCACAGATGATGCAATTAACACAGCAAAGGTGGCAGTACATGGTACACATGGTCTCAAGATAACCAGATAAATCCCATTGGAATTCCAGACAGGTACTGTGACCACACATTGTTACAACAGAATATTCTCTTTTTCTTAGTCATGGGTTTGTAGCTGTAATCAGACCACTCCCCAGAGGACTTTCTTTAGTAATAGTGGTTTTAAAGACAGAAATAAAAGACAAACAAACAAATGGCACACACAGATGCTTTCTTTCAAAGAAACAGATAAACCAGTTCAAAAATTGGATAAAAATCAGCAACTGTTTCCTCTCCAACAGGGTACCCTACTCAAATTTAAAAAATTGACTTATTCCTGAGAAGAAAAGCCCCAAACAGAGAGGAGAAAAGTTTTTGGTTTATACACAGCAATAACTTACCTGTTGACTTCCAGATACCAAGTGCTTATTCCAACTGCCAAGTGCTGGGATAGCTGGGGCCACTTTGGGGGAATTTCGTAGGGAAGATCTTCAGCATAAGTGGTCCCACCAGTTGCTAGGGCCTTATCCAATAATTTCTAAGTTGGGGATAGCTGGCCATGAGCAACAGGGATCCTCTCTAAATTCACCAAAATTTGTTACCTAAATCCAAGTTCATACTGCTTGCTGCATGACAGATGCTCTGTCAAGGAGTAGTAATTTTATTTGGAAAGCTAGTAGACTGAGAATACAGTGAATGAGTGTCCCAAAGCACCATCTTATCCAAGCTAGAATTTGGGCTTTTTATGTTCTAAAAGGAGAGAAGGTGTGGTTGGTTGTTGGAACTTCTTGGTATCCTTTGTTGTTGTACCTGTCCATGTAGGTCACATCACAATGTTCCTGAAGACCTCCAACAAGATAAGTGCTATTCTGTGTTACACAATCTCCACGTAAATGGAAAAGTGTTATCCTTTAATAAGTCATAGCCTTGAGAATGAACTGTGCTATGTATATAAGGCCATAGGCAGCATTCTTTTCTTGTCACCAGAGCAATAGAGTATGCAATTTAACTTGCATATTAGAATAAACAGATCTAATATGGAGTCAGATTTGTTTTTTGCTATAACACCCCTTATTTTTAAAAGACAGGCTTTGCTGGATATAAGTGTCTTGGTTGACTGGTTTTTCTTTTAACACTTAGACTATGTGGATCCACTACCTTCTGTCTTCCAAAATTTCTGATGAAAAATCTGCTCAGGATGTTATTGAGGATCCTTGTATGTAACAAGATGCTTTCAAGAGTCTTTTCTTTGCCTTTGGCTTTTGAAAGTTTGATTATAATATGTCATAGGGTGGATCTCTTTGAGTTCATCTTAATGTACCCTAGATACAGCTAGATTCAAATGTTTCATCAGAGCACAGATCTCCAATAATTGGAGGATAGTGACCTTTTGGCCCATCTTGGCTTCCATAGGCTGTGTGCAAGCTGCTCCAGGAACATGGGCACAGCTGCCTATGATAGGGCTGAGAATGCAGAGTGGATAATTGATACTGTGCTAATTACTGAAATTGACCAAAGTTAACCATAACTTATAAAACTACCCTGGAAGTTGCAAGACTTCAATAAACCCCACAGAGCCAAAGCAGTTACATTTGGTAGATTTTGCCAGTGTAATTATTGTTTAGATGGGGGCAGGTTCCTGGTGCTTCTTTTTATGCCATCTTCCCAGAATTGCCTGCTGTGAATATAAGTTGTTACCTCTGTGGGATAAATGCCCAAGAATGCAATTCCTTGGGTATGATAGTTTGGCAAGTTTTATAAGGAACTTTACAAGTTTTATATAGTTTATGAGGAACTGCCAAACATTTTCAGAGGGCCTATATACCATTCTATGTTCCCACCAGCAACGTATGATGATCCAGAGGTTCTCTATCCTTGCTAGTTTAGGGCATTGTGATTTATTTTTAAATGTAGTCATTCTGTTATGTGTGTAGTGATATCTCATTGTGGTTTTAATTTTTATCCCCTGGTGAGTAATGATATTAAACATCTTCTCATGTGCTAAGTTTCCATGGTCTATCCTCTTCAGTGAAATGTCTTATCATACCATTTTTAACTGAACTGCTTGATTTTTTATTGTTAAATATTGAGAGTTCTTTGTGTGAGTATAGTTTTTTGTTGGATATTTGATTTGCAAATATTTTGTCCCAGTCTGTTTCAGGAGTGTACCATCTCCTTAACAGAGTCTTCCACAAAGCAAAAGTTTTAACATTTTGATTATTTTCTCTTTTACGAGTAATGCTTTTAATGTCAAGTCTAAGAGCTCTTTGTCTAACCCTTAGATCTCAAAGATTTCTGTTTTTTTTCCCCCAAAAGTTTTATGGTTTTACATCATGTACTTAACTCTGTGGTCCATCTTTAGTCAATTTTTATATGAATTATGTGGTGTGGGTCAAAGTTTTCTGTTTCTTTTTTGCCTTTGCCTATACAATTGCTCTAGTACCGTTTGTTGAAAAAAAACTTTTTATTTCATTGATTTAATTTTGCACCCTTAACAATTATCATTTTGACGTGTTTGTGTGGGTTTGTTTATGGCTTTTAAATTGTTGTTCAGTTGCTCAGTTGTGTCCAACTCGTTGTGATTTTAAATTATGTTCCACTGATCTCTGTTTCTTTTCTAAGACCACAGTATTTTGATTACTGTAGCTATATCAGTTCAGTTCAGTTCATTTCAGTCACTCAGTTGTGTCTGACTCTTTGCGACCCCATGAATCGCAGCACGCCAGGCCTCCTTGTCCATCACCAACTCCCGGAGTTCAATCAGACTCACGTCCATCGACTCAGTCATGCCATCCACCCATCTCATCCTCTGTTATCCCCTTCTCCTCCTGCCTCCAATCCCTCCCAGCATCAGAGTCTTTTCCAATGAGTCAACTCTTCGCATGAGGTGGCCAAAGTACTGGAGTTTCAGCTTTAGCGTCATTCCTTCCAAAGAAATCCCAGGGCTGATCTCCTTCAGAATGGACTGGTTGGGTCGCCTTTCAGTCCAAGGGACTCTCAAGAGTCTTCTCCAACACCACAGTTCAAAAGCATCAATTCTTCAGCGCTCATCCTTCTTCCCAGTCCAACTCTCACATCCATACATGACCACTGGAAAAACCATAGCCTTGACTAGATGGACCTTAGGTGGCAAAGTTACTATTTCCTTATTTCTATTAAAAAAATCTTTTAGGTGATATGTAGAATTATCTTAGAGATAATTCCAACATACCAGGTAACTAATTGCAAGCACTCCTGCAAATGTAGTAGTATGATTTTTTATCTTACAATTTATACACTGAGCCTGAGAACCTGCCAAGCTAGTGTATGGCAAAACTGCACTCACACCCAGGCTTCTACAGAGCTGTTTCCAATATACTGTGCCATCTCAGGATTAAAACAAAAATTTTTGAAGGGATTTATATGGTACATTTTGTGAGAAGTTTTCTCTGAAGATGACAACTTGATTAGAGTTACTAGATGTTCTTCTACTTATTTTCTTTGCATATCTATAGATACTGTGTGCATATCTACTGACATTTAGTGCACAGGGAAATTTGGGTTCCATTTCTCCTACTCAGCTGTTTTGAAAATTCGTTTAAAAATTTGAAATGTAAATATTTACCAGATAGATATTCATTTATTTATTCCTTCAGTTAACTATTTATGAAACAGGTACTGAACATATGGAAATGAATAAGACAGAATCTCTGCTTTAATATGCTTACACTCAAGTAAAGAAGACTGATAGGAAAGCAGGTAGAGTAGAGAGTGATAAGTTCTCTGAAGGAAGTAAATATATTTGCTTCACAGTAGTATGTGGAGCTCACTCATACCAGCTCATTGGAGCCAAAGAGGTTTGCAAACCTGTTTTAACAGTGGTGGTTGAAATTGGGCTAAGGCTTCCCAGCTGGTACCTGTGGTAAAAATCCAGCCTACCAGTGCAGTGGGTTCAGTCCCTAGGTTGGGAAGATCCCTTGGAGGAGGGCATGGAAACTCCATTATTCTTGCCTGGAGAATCCCATGGACAGAGGAGCCTGGTGGGCTCCAGTCCATAGGGTCACAAAGAGTCGGACACAACTGAAGTGACAGTGCATGCGCTCATACATAGGAATATTTATACCATGGAAATTGGCTAATTCTAGCAGGGCTTTCCTTCCTCCCGTTTTTTCCTCCATCGTTGCTTCACTCTGTACCTCACTTCCTTCCTTCCTTCCTCTTTTCTTCCTTTCTTTCTTTTCCCCTTAGGACATGCATACTACTGTTGATTGAGGAGGAAAGGTATTAAATGCAGTTCTGTGTCTCACTGTAACACGAGCTTATTCTACGTGTCATGTCATAAGTCATGCCATGCCCAACTAATTCTGGTGATTTAAGCTACAGTCTTTCACAAATATTGTGGCTGTTTACCTTTTAGATGATAAAAATAAGATTAAATCTAAATCTCCTGTGGGTTCCTTTTCTTCCCAGAGAATATAAAGCAGCTAACATCAGCATCAACTTATACATTGTCAATGAACCTTGGCTCTTCTCATTGGTCTGGTGCCACAGTATTCAGTCCGTGACCACAGACAACATTGAAGTCCTGAATGGGATGAATCACCCTTACTACTTCATGGTGAGCTGGTTTTCAGATTATTCTTCCTAGACTGACACCGTAGGAGTCTCTGTCCCCCACCTTACCCCTACATTGCCCACTGTGCAGTCCCCAGGGTAGCTACTTAAGAGCAGAAACAATATGTGACATTGGAGATATGGCATTTTTCCTTCTCTCACCCAGATCCTTCTGTTATTCTCAGGGAGAAATTGCTGTTGGTATAAATAATTGGCTGTTTATTGAATCCCCACAATGTGCCTTTCTTGGATCCTGTAATTCAACCCTCTGAGCTAGCCACCAGGAGTAACTCATGGGAATCTGAAGTTTGAAGCTTCACACGATGCAGGATTCACAGTGTCTGACTCCAGCGTGTTGATACTGCATCCCCACCCGTAGGCACAGCAACAGTGACAGTGCCATGAGGTGTGGGAATTCAAGTGTACTTGAATTCCAAAGTGAGAACTGTGGGTCCTGCCAAACTGCTTTTGAGAAGGAGTGTGAGTGTCCATCACCTAGCTTGATTTCCCCTTCTGTCCTGCTTCTGCTTATGATCAGAGGCATGGGGACCCAAACGCCTGAGTTACACTTCCAGCTGAATCCCATCACTTATTATCTATGAAGGGAACCCCAGCTGACCAATTAACTGCTACAGAGCCCATTTTTCTTATCAGTGTGTAAATAGGATGACTGCATCAGACACAATAGGCAACAACCAAAAACAGCTTAATTTCTCTTTTCTGACTTTCTAAACTGCTCTGTGAGCTAGGCTTTTCCTTACCTTGAATGAGATTTCTCTCAGATCCCATAGTTTTTCTAGTCATTCTTAGATAATCTTTCAACATACTGTTTAGTCACCCAAAACCCTCAATTCAGGATCAAAATGTGTAGTTCAGAATAATATCTCAAACTCTAAACTGCCTTGAAAATTAAAGCTTTAGGCAGAGAAACCTAAATGAAAAGACTGAATATTTTTGGTTGCCTTCTCCATACTTCCAGCCTTAATGGCCCCCTTATTTTTCTGACTTGTTCAGGGTCAAGAGCAGGTGCAAGGTAGTTAGGGAAAAGGGCAGTCTTGTAGGGCTGGTATTTCACTGAGGCCCTCTGGTGGCAGTGTAAAATTGCCTACCCCTTCTTTCTTGGTAGCTTGGGGAGGTTTCTACAGATGATCCTCAAGGAAACCTAGCATGGCAGGTCCCTTGGCACAAGTGAAGCCTCTTCACTTGTCTTTCCCCATATTATCCCTCTTCTTGTATGTACTACATACTTTTCTAATGTTTTTAATTTTAAAATTGCAGTGAAAACTTGTTCATTACATAAAATTCAGTTATTACAAAAATGTAAATTAGAAAGCAGTGCACCCTTCATAATCCTATCCCCTAAATCAGTAATGGCTCAAAACTGTCCCTTCAGATATATTAAATAAAACTTTTTACTTCAATACTTGGATTGATAATATTTAAATTTATAACAAATTCATGTGTTTCAAAATCAGAGTGTAAAAGGATGTAAGTAAATAACTTCTTTCTAAAAGAAGGACGTTTAAAGGACTGAAGGTAACTTTGGTCAAGGAGGTGGGACCAGCATCCCAAAGGCTTTCCTAAGGAGCCCATACTCTGTGTCAGACTATGCAGATTCAGATCTTGACTCTACCACTTATTGTGTTAACTCTCATAAATGTTATCTAACCTGCTGGGCCTCAGATTGTTTATTTGTAAATTGGAGATAAAACTAATACAATAGAAGCAGTTTTATCCAATACACATGGGTCTGCTTAATGGTCTGTTTGTTGAAAAAGTTAGAACAGGACATCATGAAATAAATTATATATAGTCTATTACCATTTTATTATGTTTAAAAAGCATACATAATATTAAGTGGCTTAAAAGTAACAAATATTTGTCTGTCACATTCCGTATGATGGCTGAGTTGTTTCTCCAGCCTGAGACAGTTTGACTGGACTAGGTGGTCTAGGATGTCCTCATCCACATGTCTAGGTTCTTACCTGGGATGACTGTGGTTTCTTCATTTGGTCACTCATCCTCAAGGAGGCCGGCTTGTGCATGTTCACCTGCTGGCACTGGATTTCCAGCAGCAAGAGAGGTCAAGCACCAGTGCACATGCTTTCTTAAGGATCTCCCAGTGTGATGTTTGTAAATGTACCATTGGCCAAAGAAAATCTCATGGTTAAGTTCAGATTCAAGGTGGGTCAGGGGGAAAAACAGACTTTACCTCTTAATGGAAAGTGACAGTGCAGTCACATTTCATATAGGCCTGCATTTTGGATTAAATAATGTGGCCATTTTTATAAACAATCTACTACAAAAACAAACTCAGAATGGATTAAAGATGTAAGACCATATACTTTAAAACTCTTAAAGGAAAGCATACAACACTCTACCCTGTGGGACTCTCATCCAGATTCATTGGAGAAATCAAAAGCTTTATAGAAAAGCAAAAGCTAAGAGGATTCAGCACCAGCAGACCAGCATTGCAACAATTACTAAAGGAACTTCTCTAAGCAGAAATGAAAAAGCCACAAATAGAGACAGAAGAAATTACAAATGGAGAGACTCACCAGTAAAGGCAAACATACAGTATAGATAGGAAATCATCTGTGCACCAAAATATGACATAAAAACCATCAATTGTGAGGCGAGCACAAATGGAGGATATTGGAAATGCATGTGAAATTAAAAGACCTTAAAACAATCTTGTTTATATATAGACTGCTATGTCAAAACCCCATGGTTACCACAAGCCAAAAATCTACAGTACATACACACACACAAAAGAGAAAAAGAATCCAAACACAACACTAAAATTAGTCATTAAATCACAGGAGAAAAAAAGAAGAAGTAAAAAGACTTGTAAAAACAAACCCGAAACTACTAAGAAAATTGTAATAGGAAAATACGTATCCATAATCACCTTAAATGTAAATGGATTAAATACTCCTATCAAAAGACACACACTGGCTGTATGGATATATATGATGTTTATATGAAACCCACTTCAGACCCAGGGATATATATAAACTGAAAGTGAAGGGATGAAAAAGATATTCCATGTAAATGAAAATCAAAAGAAAATTGGAGTAGCAATACTCATATCAGACAAAATAGACTTTATAAAATAGAGACTGTTATAAGGGAGAAAGAAGGACACTACATTCCAATCAAAGGAACAGCCCAAGAAGAAGGTATAACAATTTTAAATATATATGCACCCAAATATAAGCACCTTAATACATAAGGCAAACAATAACAACCATAAAGTGAGAAATTGACAGGAACACAATAATAGTGGGGGAATTTAATATTTCACTTACACCAATGGGCTGATCTTCCTGACAGAAAAATTGATAAGGAAACACAAGCCTTAAATTATACATTAGATCAGATATTAACTAATATTTATAGATCATTCCATCCCAGTGTAACATAATACACATTGTCCTTAAGTGCACATGGAACATTCTCCAGGATTGACCATATGCTGGGCCACAGAGTGAGTCTTGGTAAATTTAAGAATATTGAAGTTTTATCAAGTATCTTTTCTGGTCACAATACTACAATACTAGAAATCAACTACAAGGGGAAAAAATGTAAAAAACCAAAAACACATGGAGGCTAAACAATATGTTACTAAACAAACAATAGATCACTGAAGAAGTGAAAGAAATAGAAAGATTCCTAGAGACAAATGAAAATGAAAATACAATGATCCAAAACCTATGTGACATGGCAAAAGCAGTTCTAAGAGGAAAGTTCATAGCAAACTTACCACAGGAAACAAGAAAACTGGCACATAAATTAACATTACATCTAAAGCAAGTAGAGAAAGAGGAACAAAGAAAACCCAGAGTTAGCAGAAGGAAAGAAATCATAAGATCAGAGCAGAAATAAATGATAAAGAGATGAAAACGATAGGAACAATCAATGAAAAATAAAAGCTGTTTTTCTTTTTAAAAGATAAAAACATGTCAATGTATGGCAAAACCAATACAGAATTGTAAAGTAAAATAAAAAATAAATAAATTAAAAAAAATAAAACCAAAAATAAATAAATAAATCACTGTGTCCTTGCTATGTAAAAAAAAAAAAAAAATTGATAAACCTTTACCCAGATTCATTGAGCAAAAGGGGAGGGGGCAAAATCAATAAAATTAGAAATCAAAAAGTAAAAGTTACAACTAATACCAAAGAAATACAAAGGATCATAAGAGACTAACACAGGCAACTGCATGCCAATAAATTGGACAACCTGAAAGAAATGGACAGATTCTTAGCAATGTATGATCTTTCAAGACTGAACCAGGAAGAAATAGAAAATATCAACATACCAATCACAAAGAAAGGCAATGCCAAAGGATGCTCAAACTACCGCAAAATTGCACTCATCTCACACGCTGGTAAAGTAATGCTCAAAATTCTCCAAGCCAGGCTTCAGCAATACGTGAACTGTGAACTCCCAGATGTTCAAGCTGGTTTTAGAAAAGGCAGAGGAACCAGAGATCAAATTGCCAACATCTGCTGGATCATGGATAAAGCAAGAGAGTTCCAGAAAAACATCCATTTCTGCTTTATTGACTATGCCAAAGCCTTTGACTGTGTGGATCACAATAAACTGTGGAAAATTCTGAGAGAGATGGGAAGACAAGACCACCTGACCTGACCTGCCTCTTGAGAAATCTGTATGCAGGTCAGGAAGCAACAGTTAGAACTGGACATGGAACAACAGATTGTTTCCAAAAGGAAAAGGAGTACATCAAGGCTGTATATTGTCACCCTGCTTATTTAACTTCTATGCAGAATACATCATGAGAAACACCGGGCTGGAAGAAGCACAAGCTGGAATCAAGATTGCTGGGAGAAATCTCAATAACCTCAGATATGCAGATGACACCATCCTTATGGCAGAAAGTGAAGAGGAACTAAAAAGCCTCTTGATGAAAGTAAAAGAGGAGAGTGAAAAAGTTGGCTTAAAGCTCAACATTCAGAAAACGAAGATCATGGCCTCTGGTCCCATCACTTCGTGGGAAATAAATGGGGAAAGAGTGAAAAGTGTCCGACTTTATTTATTGGGGCTCCAAAATCACTGCAGATGGTGACTGCAGCCATGAAATTCAAAGGCACTTACTCCTTGGAAGGAAAGTTATGATCAACCTAAATAGTATATTCAAAAGCAGAGACATTACTTTGCCAACAAAGATCTGTCTAGTCAGTCCAGTTCAGTTCAGATGCTCAGTCGTGTCCGACTCTTTGCGACCCCATGAATCGCAGCACACCAGGCCTCCCTGTCCATCACCAACTCCTGGGGTTCACTCTGAACGTCCATTGAGTCAGTGGTGCAATCCAGCCATCTCATCCTCTGTCGTCCCCTTCTCCTCCTGCCCCTAATCCCTCCCAGCATCAAAGTCTTTTCCAATGAGTCAACTCTTTGCATGAGGTGGCCAAAGTACTGGAGTTTCAGCTTTAGCACCATTCTTTCCAAAAAAATCCCAGAGTTGATCTCCTTCAGAATGGACTGGTAGGATCTCGTTGCAGTCCAAGGGACTCTCAAGAATCTTCTCCAACACCACAGTTCAAAAGCATCAATTCTTTGGTGCTCAGCCTTCTTCACAGTCCAACTCTCACATCCATACATGACTACTGGAAAAACCATAGCCTTGACTAGACGGACCTTAGTTGGCAAAGTAATGTCTCTGCTTTTGAATATGCTATCTAGGTTGGTCATAGCTTTTCTTCCAAGGAGTAAGCGTCTTTTATTTCATGGCTGCAATCACCATCTGCAGTGATTTTGGAGCCCCCCAAAATAAAGTCTGACACTGTTTCCACTGTTTCCCCATATATTTCCCATGAAGTGATGGGACCAGATGCCATGATCTTCATTTTCTGAATGTTGAGCTTTAGGCCAACTTTTTCGCTCTCTTCTTTCACTTTCATCAAGAGGCTTTTGAGTTCCTCTTCAATTTCTGCCATAAGGGTGGTGTCATCTGCATATCTGAGGTTATTGATATTTCTCCCAGAAATCTTGACTCCAGCTTGTGTTTCTTCCAGTCGGCATTTTTCATGATGTACTCTGCATATAAGTTAGATAAGCAGGGTGACAATATACAGCCTTGACGTACTCCTTTTCCTATTTGAAACCAGTCTGTTGTTCCATGTCCAGTTCTAACTGTTGCTTCCTGACCTGCATACAGATTTCTCAAGAGGCAGGTCAGGTGGTCTGGTATTCCCATCTCTCTCAGAATTTTCCACAGTTTATTGTTATCCACATAGTCAAAGGCTTTGGCATAGTCAATAGAGCAGAAATAGATGTTTTTCTGGAACTCTCTTGATTTTTCCATGATCCAGCAGATGTTGGCAATTTGACCTGTGGTTCCTGTGCCTTTTCTAAAACCAGCTTGAACATCTGGAAGTTCATGGTTCACATATTGCTGAAGCCTGGCTTGGAGAATTTTGAGCATTACTTTACTAGCGTGTGAGATGCGTGCAACTGTGCGGTAGTCTGAGCATCCTTTGGCATTGCCTTTCTTTGGGATTGGAATGAAAACTGACCTTTTCCAGTCCTGTGGCCACTGCTGAGTTTTCCAAATTTGCTGGCATATTGAGTGCAGCACTTTCACAGCATCATCTTTCAGGATTTGAAACAACTCAACTGGAATTCCATCACCTCCACTGGCTTTGTTAGTAGTGATGCTTTCTAAGGCCCACTTGATTTCACATTCCAGGATGTCTGGCTCTTGGTGAGTGATCAGACCATCGTGATTATCCAGGTCATGAAGATCTTTTTTGTACAGTTCCTGTGTATTCCTGCCACTTCTTCTTAATATCTTCTGCTTTTGTTAGGTCCATACCATTTCTGCCCTTAATCGAGCCCATCTTTGCATGAAATGTTCCCTTGGTATCTCTAATTTTCTTGAAGAGATCTCTAGTCTTTCCCATTCTGTTCTTGTCCTCTATTTCTTTGCATTGATCACTGAAGAACGCTTTCTTATCTCTTCTTGCTATTCTTTAGAACTCTGCATTCAGATGCTTATATCTTTCTTTTTCTCCTTTGCTTTTTGCTTCTCTTCTTTTCACAGCTATATGTAAGGCCTCCCCAGACAGAAATTTTGCTTTCTTGCATTTCTTTTCCATGGGGATGGTCTTGATCCCTGTCTCCTGTACAATGTCATGAACCTCATTCCATAGTTCATCAGGTACTCTATCTATCAGATCTAGGCCCTTAAATCTCTTTCTCACTTCCACTGTATAATCATAAGGGATTTGATTTAGGTCATACCTGAATTGTCTAGCAGTTTTCCCTACTTTCTTCAATTTAAGTCTGAAATTGGTAAAAAGGGGTTCATGATCTGAGCCACAGTCAGCTCCTGGTCTTGTTTTTGTTGACTGTATAGAGCTTCTCCATCTTTGGCTGCAAATAATATAATCAGTCTGAGTTCAGTGTTGACCATCTGGTGATGTCCATGTGTAGAGTCTTCTCTTGTGTTGTTGGAAGAGGGTGTTTGCTGTGACCAGTAAATTTTCTTGGCAAAAATCTATTAGTCTTTGCCCTGCTTCATTCCGCATTCCAAGGCCAAATTTGCCTGTTACTCCAGGTGTTTCTTGACTTCCTACTTTTGCATTCCAGTCCCCTATAATGAAAAGGACATCTCTTTTGGCTGTTAGTTCTAAAAGGTCTTGTAGGTCTTCATAGAACCGTTCAACTTCAGCTTCTTCAGTGTTACTGGCTGGGGCATAGACTTGGATTACCGTGATATTGAATGGTTTGCCTTGGAAATGAACAGAGATCATTCTGTCGTTTTTGAGATTGCATCCAAGTACTGCATTTCAGACTCTTTTGTTGACCATGATGGCTACTCCATTTCTTTTGATGGTGGTTTTTCCGGTGGTCATGTATGGATGTGAAAGTTGGACTGTGAAGAAAGCTGAGCGCCAAAGCATTGATGCTTTTGAACTGTGGTGTTGGAGAAGACTCTTGAGAGTCCCTTGGACTGCAAGGAGATCGGCCCTGGGTGTTCTTTGGAAGGAATGATACTAAAGCTGAAACTGCAGTACTTTGGCCACCTCATGCAAAGAGTTGACTTATTGGAAAAGACTGATGCTGGGAGGGATTGGGGGCAGGAGGAGAAGGGGTCAACAGAGGATGAGATGGCTGGATAGCATCACCGACTCGATGGATGTGGGTTTGTGTGAACTCCGGGAGCTGGTGATGGACAGGGAGGCCTGGCATGCTGCAATTCATGGGGTCGCAAAGAGTCAGACACGACTGAGTGACTGAACTGAACGAATCATAAGCACTGAAACTGAAACTGTGATTAAATGTTCCTAACAGGTGAATTCTACTAAACATTTAGAGAAGATACCACAGTTCTGAAACTATTCCAAAAAATATTGGCAGAGGAATGAAAACTCCCTAACTCATTCTATGAGTCCACCATCACCCTGATACTAAAACCAAAGATATCACAAAACAAGAAAATTACAGGCCAGTATCACTGATGAACATAGACACAAAAATCCTCAACACAATACTAGCAAACTGAATCCAACAACACATTAAAAGGATCATACACCATTATCCAGTGGGGTTTATCCCAGGGATGCAGGAATTTATCAGTACCTTCAAATCAATCAGTGTAATATACCACAACAAATTGAAAAATAAAAACCATATGATAATCTCAATAGATGCTGAAAAACTTTTGACAAAATTCAGCACCTATTTATGATTAAAACTTTCTAGAAAATGGGCATAGAGAGAACATACTTCAACAAAATAAAGGCAGTATTTGACAAACCTACAAATAACATCATAAATCAACAGTGAAAAACTGAAAACATTTCCTTTAAGGTTAGGAACAAGACAAGGGTGTCCATTCTCACCACTTTTATTCAACATAGTTTTTGGAAGTCCTGCCTATGAGATGGCTGGATGGCATCACTGACTCGATGAACACAAGTCTGAGTGAACTCCGGGAGTTGGTGATGGACAGGGAGGCTTGGCGTGCTGCGATTCATGGGGTTGCAAAGAGTCGGATACGACTGAACAACTGAACTGAACTGAACTGAACCTGTGGCAATCATAGAAGAAAAAGAATAAGGGAATCCAGACTTGAAGAACTTAAACTGTCACTGTTTGTAAATGACATGATATTATACATAGAAAATCCTCATGATGCTCCCAGAAAACCACTAGAGCTCATCAATGAATCTGGTAAAGTTGCAGGTTACAAAATTAATATACAGAAGTCTCTTGCATTCCTATACACGAACAACAAAAGGTCCAAAAGAGAAATTCAAGAAATAATTCCATTTACCATTACATCACAATAATAGAATACCTAGGAATAAATCTACCTAAGGAGACAAAAAACCTGTACTCCAAAAACTGTACGATGTAGATGAGAAAGTCAAAGAAGACACAAATGGATAGAAAGATATGCCACATTCATGGACTGAAAGAATCGGTATCACAGGAACAGCTATACTGCCTAAGGCAATCTACAGATTCAGTGCAGTTCCTATCAAATTAGCAATGACATTTTTCACAGAACTAGAACAGAAAATCTTAAAAATTTTATGGATACACAAAGTATCTTGAATAGCCAAGCAATATTGAGAAAGAAAAATGGAGCTGGAAGGATCAGGATCCCTGACTGTGGTCTATATTAAAAAGCTACAGTCATCAAAACAGTATGATAGTGGCACAAGGATAGAGTTATAGATAAATGGGACAGGATAGAAAGCCCAGAAATAAATCCATGCACCTATGGCCAATTAATTGATGACAAAGGAGGTAAGACTATACAATGGAGAAAAGATAATTTCTTCAATATATGAGGCTTCGAAAACTGTACACCATCATGTTAAAAAAAAAATGACTCTAGATCATCCACCTTTTGACATAGCCTCAAAGTCTTTCTTTTGAGAGGATTCAGCTGACTGAATTTTGTATTCTGTCACTTGTATGTGCTTCCCAGTGCACCAGCTGTGACCTCTAAGTTTAGTTTCCTTGATGTACAAGAACTTCAGTTCATTTGGAGAATGAAGAATCTGCAGATTTTTATAATCCTCCCTCCCCTCAGTTGCAGTTTATTTTTTAAAAACTTCTTCTGTTTTTAAAGCAGAAGTCTTTCAAAGCATTGACTTTTTTTTTTTTTTGGAAAATTTTGTACTTTTAAAACTCAGATCATGCAGATTTCATATAACATTAATTAAACTCCTTCCCAGGTGGTTCAGTGGTAAAGAATCTGCCTGCCAATGCAGAAGACACAAGTTGGATCCCTGGATTGGGAAGATTTCTTGGAGAAGGAAATGGCAACTCCAGTTCCAGTACTGGAAAAGGCAACTCCAGTATTGTTGCCTGGGAAATCCCAAGGATGGAGGAGCCTGGGGGGCTGCAGTGCATGGGGTTACAAAAGAGTCAGACATGACGTAGCGACTAAAACAACAACAATAATTACACTGTACATTTATAACAAGTACAGGTGTTCTAAGTCATATGGATTGTAAGAACAACTGATTCTTAGTGACTGTACAGCTGATCTGGTGGGCAGCCTGCAGCAGGCCAAGGCATCAGTCAGTCAGTTACCTACTGGGGATTAGGAGCCTTGGCTTAGTAGAAGTTGGTTAAGAGATTTTATTCTGCCTGCCTAGTAGACCTGTTGTGAGAATTAGCTGTGAAAATATACCTCACATGCATAGAATACTACCTTACCTCCTGTAAATGCTCATTAATATTAATTGTTGTTCTCATCATTAACTTGATCATTCATATTATTGTTATTGTTCTTGTTATAATTAGTAATCAGACCAAGCAAAGACCTTGAATTAGGATGGAAATGACATAAGAAAGATAAAAATGCCAGACCTAGTACCATCAAGTAGTATTGGAGGTGGAAAAATGAAGGTAGAAAGGGAGGATCAAGCCAGGGAATTAAAAAATTTATTCAGTAGAACCTAGATAATGGAGCTGTGAAATGGGTGATGTAGGCAAGAAGCCTAGAGAAGTGGACATGTTAGTTAAGAATGATAATTTCAACATTTTTATTTGAAGCATGATTAAGAACAATGATTCCTAAATGCTGGTTCACAGACTGGTTGCTTGTTTCTGGGGAGCTTGTTAAAGATGCAGAAATTCTGATTCCTGAGTCGCTAATGAGGCCCAGGAAGCTGTTTTACGAAAGGCTGCGGCTCAGGTAGATTTGGATGCACGGCCAGGTTTGGAAGCTGTGCTGACAGCGCGCTGGAAGCCAAGGAATTTGGGCTGTAGTCCTGGGTCCAGGGAAGACTTGCTCTGTGACATCTCTGCGACTCCCTCAGACCTCTGTCGAGGGTCCAGGGAAATGAGGTGTGTGAAGTGTTTTAGCCCTTGTAGAGCCCTCGGCACATGTAAAAGGGGGATTACATGTTAGGTTAGCAGCAGCTATTCTCTGTGTTTGACTTCAATCCCGGCAATCAAGGTTCCTCCTCCTGCTCTGCCCCCTCTGCATTCCTGCTCAAGCAAGGGACTTGATCCACACGATCGACAATCTTCTCCAACTGTAAATGCCTATAACTGTGTTTTCTGTTTTGCAGACACCAAATTTCTACCTGTTCTTGTGGATTTTCATGGATATTCTTTCTGCAGTTTTCATTGTTTCCATATTTCATTTTCATTGGTAAGTATGCATTTGTAAATTTGTATAACTTTTCCCAAAATAAGATATAAATGGTTTTGTACTTTGTGAAATTTGTGAAAAAACTTACACTCTTCCCATAATCCCACATGACAAATCCTCAGGGAGACAGGATTTTGAAGGTTTTATCTTCCAAACTTCCTGCAGCTCCACACACCCCTTCTACCTCCTGGATGTGAGACCATATTCTAAGGATAAGGACTCTCCCTAAAGCTTAATCAAAGCTTTTTTTTTGTTTGTTTGTTTTTACTACATATCCCTTGTAGATCAGTTGGGAGAGGACAAGAGCTGAAGGTTGTTCAGAACAAGTGTCCCATCTTCCACAGAATGGAACACAGCAGGGTGCTGTGTAAAGAGCAAGCTCACACTCCAGGAAACCAGGGTTTTAGTCCTGGTTTTTCCTGTAGTTGCTGGGTGACCCTGGGAAAATCATCGCCCCTTTTCAGATCATAGTCTTTTTTATCTGCCCAATCAAATGACATTTGAGAATTCTTGAGGGGAAAAATGCATCAAGATCATAAGGTTCAGATGGGAGAGGGAACATCTGGTCAAAGAATTTTAGCTAGAAGAAACCATGGTCTTTAGATCTCATCATGCCCATCGTTTCCTCATTTGAGTTGTCTTTTAAAGGAGGAAACTTCATACCCTCTGCCCAAGGTACCATTTGACTGTTAATATTCTTTTCTGGCCACTGCCTGCGTTATTGTTGCTTTGGAAGAGGTCTGTGAGGCTCATGGACTCTCTGCTTCCTTCTAGGTGGAGAGAGAGCCAGAGTGAAAAAATTCGCCAGGGTATCACCAGTTACACAGGTAAAGTCAGAGGCCTAGCCCTCTCTCATCTCTTCATCCCTCCCCATTGCCTCCATGAGGCAGGGCTTGCCTTTAATATTTCTGACAAGAGTTGAAAGAGTCTGAAGTTACAGGGTGGGAACCACTGAGAAGCTGGGCAAAAACAGGCTGTGCACAGACTCTGTGACATCAGAACACATTGTGGACTTTATCCTCTAAGCAGTGAGACTCCTTGGAAGATTTTGAACATGGTTGTATATTTGCTTGCTTTGTCATATATTCATTCATCACACAGTTATAGAATACCGACTTTGTGCCAGGCAGTGTGAGACTGAAGTACCTGAAATCTTTGTATATGGAGGGTGTCTTGAGAACAGAGGCTCTGGTCCACAGAGAGCAGTGAGGAAGTAGGAAAAGGTAGAGCAGCAGTTGGCATCTTTGGTTCAGCCATCTAGTTCCAGGACAGAGAAGCTGACATGCTCCTCAGGGCTGAATGTGCTTTATGTGGCTTCAGTTGTGATGTAAGTTGGAAGGTGGAAGGAGAAAATTGCCAAGATCCTGGAATGCTGGACTAGAGTCTAGACTCTGCATATAAACATCAGGAAATGGCAAGTGAGTTTCCGACAAGGGAGCAGTATGCTTAGACACTTGTGTAAAGGGATAGAATAGCAAAATAACTTATTAATCAGCAGAATAACTCAGGACTAAGTGGGATAGGTCCAGTAAAGGAAGGGAAGCTAGAGTTTATTATTCAGGAGGTTGTGGGGATAATCACACAATGAGTTACTGGCTTGGGAAGCCAGTGCAATGTTAAAAGGAAAGCCAGTTAGGAGGCAGAAGACGGTGCAGTACATGATGCAGCTTCCTCCCATTGCTCTTGGAGTCTTTAAGTAAAGTTGATACAGTCAAAACTGATTAATTAATTTCTTGTGAACTGTTGTGAAGATGATGAGATACTTTGTATCAGCCATCAGTCTTCAACACATACATTACTTAGACTTTCAGGAATGTATCCACAGTTCAGTTCAGTTCTGTTCAGTTGCTCAGTCATGTCCGACCCTGAGACCTCATGAACCACAGCACGCCAGGCCTCCTTATCCATCACCAACTCCCAGAGTTCACCCCAATCCATGTCCATCTAGTTGGTAATGCCATTCAGCTATCTCATCCTCTGTCATCCCCTTCTCCTCCTGCCCTCAATCTTTCCCAGCATCAGGGACTATGAAAAAATAAGAAATTTGAAGAGTGATGGTCTTTTGTATTGTAAAACTGAAGGTTTAAATAAATTCACCCAAATTTATTGAGATATGGAGTAATCTCCAGTGACTCTGAGTTTTATGGATTTTAAGAAGGTTATTCTGTGGGCTGTTAAGGAGACTGAAGGCTGTGTTCCAGCTGCCTTATGATATTCAGAAGCTATATCAGTAAACTAGGGTTTCCAAAACAAAATACCATAGACTGGATGCCTTAAACAACAGAAGTTGATTTTTCTCACATTTCTGGAGGCTGGAGGTGCAGGATCAGTGTGTCAGCAGGTTTGATTTCTTCTGAGGCCTCTCTAATTGCTGGTAGACTTGCTGGTAGACTCTTTGTTGCTGTGTCATCACACAGCCCTTCCTCTGTGCACACACAAACCCCCAATGTCCTCTGTGTCTCCAGGTTTTCTTTCTGATCAGACTGGATCAGGACTCACCATAAAGGCCTCATTTTAATCATGCCTTTAAAGGCTTTATCTCCTAAATTAGCCCTATATTGAAGTTCTGTGGTTAGGGCTTCAACATATGAGTTTGTGTGGCACAGTTCAGCCCATAATAGTAATCTAGTCAAGAAATAAAAAGAATATGGAATTGGTGTGGAAAGCATGGATGGGATAAGTTCTGAAGGAAAGTTCAAAAGAACCATTTAAATTGGAATGAAGAATGGTGGGTATCATGCCTTAGAAAATAAATTAACTTGACAACAACTTCCCACCATATTTAAATGAGAATAAGAAAATAAGGTGAGTAGATAATAAACTAAGAATCTTTCAGGTTTTTAATTTTAGTTGCTTATTTACAGAAACCAATTTTGCCTGATCTAAATAAATATATAGAAAGACCATTTGAGTACCTAAAAGAGACAACTAGAAGTCAAGGGATAAAGTTTAGTATCAGGGAATGAACAAGGATGACTAGAAAGAAGCCAAAACCACAACCTAGAGCCATCACTTCAGTTCAATTGCTCAGTTGTGTCTGACACTTTGTGACCCCATGGACTGCAGCACGCCAGTCTTCCCTGTCCATCACCTACTCCCAAAGCTTGCTCAAACTCAGGTCCATTGAGTCAGTGATGCCATCCCACCATCTCATCCTCTGTCATTCCCTTCTCCTCCTGCCCTCAATCTTTCCCAGCATCAAGGTCTTTTCCAATGAGTCAGTTCTTCACATCAGGTGGCCAACATATTGAAGTTTCAGCTTCAGCACCAGTCCTTCCAATGACAGCCTGGAGCCATGCAGGGTGGGAAGAGCAGGCCTTGCATACTAAGCCTAGTGTCACATCTTGCACCATGACTACCTTTTAGATTGACGTGTACTGCTGCACCTGCTGCTGCTACCTTTAGGATACACACACACACACACACACACACACACACATCTTTAGGATATATTTTTCAGCCCTTCAAAGAAGTTGATCCTTTATCTTTTGTCTTATATAGTTTCTTATGAAAAGTCATTCAAAAAAGAAATCTTCCATTATTTTAATCATTGTTCCTCTACTTATTTTATCTTGTCTCATACAGTTTTGTCTCATACAGTTTCTTATGAAAAGTCATCCAAAAAAGAAATCTTCCTTTATTTTAATCATTGTTCCTCTACTTGTAATATGCCCTTTTTAAGGTTGTTTTTTTTATTACTTTTTTCAGTAATTTGATTATGATTTACCTTAATGTATATTAGTGTGTCTACCTGCTTAGGGTTTGCTGAACTTCTTAGATCAGTAAGAGTATAATTTTCAGCCTGTATTTTTCAAATATCTTTCTGCTATTACCTTCTTTTTGGGTTTCCAATTACATAGATATTAGATGGTTTCATATTATCTCATAAGTTACCAAGACTGTTTATTTTTATTTTTAGCCTATTAATTTTTATGCTTCATTTTGGATATGTTCTATTAAAGTTTGGGTTGTTTTTGATCGCTGTGTAACAAATTACCACAAATCTATCAGTGTAAAGCAACACAAATTTATCATCTCCCAGTCTGTGGGCCAGGGGTCCAGGCCTGGGTTTTCTAGGTCTACTGCATATTTCACCAGGCTTTCATGAAGATCTTGGCATGGGCTCTAGTCTCATCTGAGACTTAAGAGTCCTCTTCCAAGCTCATTGATTGTTGGCAGAATTTAGTTCCTTACAGTTGCAAGAACTGAAGTCAGTCGTGTTTTCTTAATCACTCTTGACTGAGCTTTTCTCTGAGATCTAGATATTCCATTCAGGTCTTAGTCATAAGGCTTTCTCACATTGTAGCACCTTACTTCTTCACACCCACTATGAGAATATATCTTGTAGCAGATGGATTCAGGAGAAAGAGAACAAAGGGAAACAATAATACACAAAATAAATAGAAAACAAATTGAAATATCATGGTCATAAATTCAACCATTCAGTTCAGTTAACATAAATGTACCAAATACTCAAAGTAGTAGTAGAGATTGTAATATTGGATAGACCCAACCATATGTAGTTCACAAAAGAAATGCTTGAAATATAAAAACACATATTAATAGTGAAAGGACAGAAAATTAAAATAAAGTCAGAAGGGAGAAAAATGAAAAAAATAGGATGGAAAATAATATGCCATACAAACAGCAAGCATGAAAATAATATCTGAAAGATAAACTTTAAAACATGAAGCCTTACTTGAAACAAAGATTTCTTAAGAAAGAAACGGTCAGTATATCAAGAAGGCCCAAAAATATATAGTTAGTAACAGAGCTTCAAAACACATTAAACAAAAATGGAAAGAAATAGAAAAATCATAGTTAAAGATTTTGACATCCCTCTCTTAGTACCTGAAAGAACAACTAAATTCATCAAAAAGTAAAATCAGAAAGGATATAGAAGTCTGAACACTTCCAGCCAACCTGACCTAGTTGACAGAAAATATTGTATTCAACAACTGCGGAATGTACAATATTTTGAAATGTAAATGGCATAGTTGCAAAATATTCCATGTGGCAAGCCATAAAGCAGATCTGGAAGATAGAGCTGATTTCCCCAACACACAGATGCAAACACACTGAATTATGTAAAATAAGGAGACTGAGGAATATGTTCCAATCAAAAGAACAAGGCAAAACCCCAGAAAAAGAACTAAATGAAACAGAGATGAGCAATCTACCTGATAGAGTTAAAAATAACGGTCATAAACATATGCTAATTGAGCTTTGGAGAAAAGTGGATGGACATAGTGCAAACTTCAACATAAAGTACAAGAAAGTACCAAACGGAAGTAATAACTGAACCAAAAAATACATTAGAAGTGCTCAGCAGCAGAACAGATGAGGTAGTAGAACAAATCAGTGAGCTGGAAGACAAAACAATGGAACTCACCCAGACAGAACAGCAGAATGAAAAAAGAACTTTAAAAAGGAAAGATACATTATGGGACTGTTGTGACAGCATCCAGTGTAATAACATTCACATTATAGTGCTCTCAGAAGGAAAAGAGAAAGAGAAAATGCCCCCAAAATTAACTGAAGAAACAGTGGCTGAAAACGACCCTAATCTAGGGAAAGAAAAAGACATCCAGATCTAGAAAGCCCACAGAGTTCCAAATAAGATGATCTCAAAAGACACATACCAAGACACTTAAAGTTAAAATTAAAGTTAAAATGGTAAATTTAAGGATAAAGACAGAATCCTAAAAGGAAAACACAAAAACCAACTTGTAATCAAGGCAAACAGCATAAGGTCATCAGCAGACTTTTTAGCAGAAACTTTACAAGCCAGATAGGAAAGGTGTGATATATTAAAAGTGTTGAAAGGAAAAAACTTCCAAACAAGAACTCTCTACCCAGCAAGGTTACCATTCAGAATTGAAGGAGATATCAAGAGTTTCCCAGATAAACAAAAGCTAGAAGAGTTCATCACTACTAGACCATTTTTACAAGAAATATTAAAGGGAGTTCTTTAAGTTGGAAGCATACAAAAGTAAAAATATCACTGGAATGTGTTTATGTATAATAAAGGTAGTGGAGGAATCACATATAGCAAATATAAAGATTAAAAAACAAAAGGAGTAAAAATTACTAAAATTGCAATAATTAGTAAAGGATGCCTAAAATAAGAAGATATAAAATGTGTCATCAATCAGTATATTTCAAAAGACTGAAATCATATAGTATTTGAGTATTAAAGTAGTTAAATTAGAAACAAACATTAAAATATCTAGATAATTTCATAATTATTAGAAATTGATGTATTTCTAAACTTTTTGTTGATCGAGAGATTAATCACAAGGGAAATTGGAAGCTATTTTAAAGTGTATTGCATCAGTTCAGTTCAGTTCAGTTCAGTTCAGTTCAGTCACTCAGTCGTGTCCGACTCTTTGAGACCCCATGAATCGCAGCGCGCCAGGTCTCCCTGTCCATCACCAACTCCTGAAGTTCACTCAGATTCACGTCCATTGAGTCAGTGATGCCATCCAGCCATCTCCTCTGTCGTCCCCTTCTCCTCCTGCCGCCAATCCCTCCCAGCATCAAAGTATTTTCCAATGAGTCAACTCTTCTCATGAAGTGGCCAAAGTACTGGAGTTTCAGCTTTAGCATCATTCCTTTCAAGGAACACCCAGGGCTGATCTCCTTCAGAACGGACTGGTTGGGTCTCCTTGCAGTCCAAGGGACTCTCAAGAGTCTTCTCCAACACCACAGTTCAAAAGCATCAATTCTTCAGTGCTCAGCCTTCTTCACAGTCCAACTCTCACATCCATACGTGACTACTGGAAAAACTATAGCCTTGACTAGACAGACCTTAGTTGGCAAAGTAATGTCTCTGCTTTTCAATATGCTATCTAGGTTGATCATAACTTGTGCGGTACAACTTAAGCCATAACTTAGAGGGAAATTAGTAACTTTAACTTTTAGAAGGAAGCCTGGCTTAACAGTGATTAGGAGTCTACTGTAGCAATCTAGAAAATGGAGTTATTTTTTTTTGCCAAGTAAAAGAAATGAAATGATAAAGATAGCAGAAATAATAAAATAGAAATGTTACAAACTATAGAGAAAAATTAAAAAGTGAAAAGTTAGTTCTTAGAAAAGATTAATAAAATTGATAAACACTTAGTAAGGGGAAAGAGGAAGAGACAGACTGATTGCCAGTATAATGAATGATTAATAAGAGATTATCTCTCCAGATCCTAGACATAAAAAGGAAAATCATGGAACATTTTTAAGCTGTTAAATTTAAATGAGGTAAACAATTTCCTTCAAATGATTCAATTTTCCAGAACTGAAAAAAGAAATAGAAATTTTAATAACCTATCAGAATCTTTCAGAATCAAATGCACGTATCAAAAACCTCACAACAAAGGAAAGTCCAGGCCCAATAAGCTTCACTGGTTAAGTGAATATTTATGAAATAATACCAATTTTATACCGACTCACTTAAAAAGTGAATTTCTTAGCTGATTTTTTGTGGTCAGCAATAATCTCATATAAAAAATGTCTGACAAAGACAGTGCAACATCTAAATGTATAGATCAATATCATTCACCAACTTAGCCATAAATCAATATATTAGCAGATTGAATCCATCAGTATAAAAAAAGGATAAAACATCTGGAGCAAGTGAGATTTATTGCAGTGGTACAAATTGAATATATAATTTGCAGGTTAATCAATGTATCATCTAATCAAAATAAACTAGAAATAAAGTATATTTGACAAAAATCCATATCTGTTTATGATCAAGATCTGAGTAGCCTAGTTATCGAATGAAAATTCCTCAATCTGATGAAAGATACTTAAAAATAAAACCTCAGCCAGTATGATTGTTAATGGTGAAACAGCATTTTCTATCTAAGATCAGTAATAAGGTGAGGCCGTCTGCTGTCACTACTTTTACTTGGCATTGTACTGAAGATCCTAGCTAGTTTCAATTAGTTCAGTCACTCAGTTGTGTCTGACTATTTGTGACCCCATTGACTACAGCACGCCAGGCTTCCCTGTCCATCACCAACTCCTGGAGCTTGCTCAAACTCACGTCCATTTAGTAAGATAGCCAGTTTAGTATATATAAATTATATATTAAATATATATATAAAGATAAATAACAGGCATAAATTGAGAAATAAAACTCCTAATTTGCAGATATGATTATATACAGTAAAAAATTCAAAGGAATCAAAAAACAAACCTGCTACAACTGGTGACTTAAGCAATAGCTCAGGAATGTTGTTGTTCAGGCTCTAAGTCATGTCTGACTCTTTGCAACCCTGTGGATTGCAGCATGCCAGGCTTCCCTGTCCTTCACTATCTCCCAAAGTTTGCTCAAACTCATGTCCATTGAGTCAGTGATGCCATTCAGCCATCTCATCCTCTGTCATCCCCTTTTCCTCTTGCCCTCAGTCTTTCCCAGCATGAGAGTCTTTTCCAATGTGTTGGCTTTTCGCATCAGGTAGCCACAATTTTGGAGCTTCAGCTTCAACATCAGTCCTTCCAATGAATCAGTTCAGTTTAGTTCAGTTCAGTCACTCAGTCATATCTGACTCTTTGCAACCCCATGGACTGCAGCACGCCAGGCTTCCCTGTCCATTACCAACTCCTGGAGCTTGTTCAAACTCATGTCCATCAAGTCAGTGATGCCATCCAACCATCTCATCCTCTGTAGTCTCCTTCTCCTCCTGCCTTGAATCTTTCCCAGCATCAGGGTCTTTTCCAATGCGTCAGTTCTTTGCATCAGGTAGCCAAAGTATTGGAGCTTCAGTTTCAGCATCAGTCCTTCCAATGAGTATTCAGGACTGATTTCTTTTAGCATTGACTAGTTTGATCTCCTGGCAGTCCAAGGGACTCTCAATAGTCTTCTCCAATATCACAGTTCAAAAGCATCAATTCTTCAGCACACAGCTTTCTTTATAGTCCAACTCTCACATCCATACATGACTACTGGAAAAACCATGAATATTCAGAATTAATTTTCATCAGGATTGAATTTGGTTTGATCTTGCTGCCCAAAGGACTCTATATAGAACCTTCTCCAGCACCACAACTTGAAAGCATCAAATCTTTGGCACTCAGCCCTTTATGGTCCCACTCTCATATCCATACATGACTACTGGAAAAACCAAGCTTTGACTATATGGATCTTTGTCGACAAAGCGATGTCCTGTTTTTTAATATGCTGTCTAGGTTTTTTCCCAAGGTAGCAAGCATCTTTTAGTTTCATGGCTGCAGTCACTGTCCACAGTGATTTTTGAGCCCAAGAAAATAAAATCTGTCACTGTATCCACTTTCTCCCCAAGTGTTTGCCTTGAAGTGATGGGACCAGATGCCATTAGTTTTTTGAATGTTGATCCAAGGTCAATATAGAAAAATCAACTGTATGTTGATATATTATCAGTGAATACTTTAGAAATAGCATCATCTACAACAGTATAAAAACATTAATAGGAATTTTAGGAAAATACTGTAAGCCCTTGCAAAGGAGATAGATGATTTGCCACTGAAAAGTACAAAAGTTTAGTGAGAAAAAGAAGACCTAGATAAATGGAGCAACATAACACATTCACAAATTTGAAAACCTAATATCATAGATATTGGATGTCATGGAACTGAAGTACAAATTCAATTCAGGTGTATTAAAAATCCCCTTCAGCCTGTGAAGCTAAAATTAAGCTCATGTGTGCAACTGTTTCTTCAAGAGTGAAATTATACACAGGGGAAAAATAACTGGATTCTCTTCTTTGGATTCTTACTCTCTTCTGTGTCCATAGTTCCTCCTTATATTGTAAATTCTTAAATAATTTTAAGATATTTTCTTCATTTTATACATGACCCAGTTTTTAATTTGTCTTTGATGAGAGGTCATTTCCTAGTTGCATTATACGAAAAAGTCTCCATCATCTATTTTTTTTTATCATTCAGTTAGAAAATAAACTGAAACTATTTTCTGAGCAATTACTGTGTGATAGACACTCCTGAGCACTATACATGGGGTGGCAAGCAAGGCAAAGTTTCTATTCTTAAAAAGCTCCCATTCCAATAGAGGATGTATTCAGTTTTTTATTTACACTGCTTCAGAGTCAGTGGTTGGGAAATACATGAACCTTAAACAAATGTTGATTTCACCCTTCTGAGTGCTCCTGTGGTGAGTTAGAATCTCACCCAATAGACTCTTAAACTTAAGCACCTTGTTGTACAGATGTAGCGAAGTCTGCCCAAAGGCTTGGTAGGGAGAAAACTAAGGGGAAAGATTCTAAAATGGTAAGTGAGGAGCTGACATTTTAAAGATGACTAGGATTTTACCAAATTACTGGCAGAGATTGGAGAATCGACTTTGGAGGAATCTATGTTGTTTTCTTTTCTATCCCACAGAAGCTTCAAGTGCAAGCCTCCAAAATGAAGTATTAGAAATTATGAGTACCCCTGCACCTTTTCCAGAGAGGGAAAGGGAACCTCCAAGTTCTAAAGCTGTTATACCAGAAGTTGTCAATGAAACCACTGTACCAACTGTGCATCCCACAGATGACGTTGGACAACCAGTGCCCACTGAGCCAGCCTTTGAACCCATCCAAGCACCCATTTCGGAAGCCAACAGAGAGGCCACCCTCCAAGCTGTATTGCCTATCTCAGAGGCAAATGAACTAGCAGTTCCCTCTGTGGAGAAGCCTCCTCCTGAAACATAACCTGAAAAGCCTCCCACCATTGACTCCCCCCAATACTCCTCTTTTATGATGTTTTCTACCACACCCAGCATGTCCTTCTCCCCCTTTTGGGCTGTCTTCAAAGAATAATTAGCCACAGCTTGCCTCCTTCTCCTTTTTCTCCCTCTCTGTGCCCAGGGTGGCCTGATGGTAGAGAGAGATCAGGAAAGGGGTCCAGAGGAGCCAGGGAGGCTCTCAGGAAAACCATTCTGGTCTCGCCTTTCCTCTCCAGGGGATGAGCAGAGGGGAAAGAGTGTGGTCCTGGAGTTGGAGCTGGTTGTTCTCTGGGAGTCAGATGATCTCTCACCCTAACCCTTCATAATATTCCCCGCTAAAGGAGTGGCTGTGGTGAACATCAGCCTATAAATAAAAGCAGCTTCTAAGGAACTAAGAAGGAAATTGATACAATCTTTGGAGCCCTCTGTGGCCACTCAGGCTGACAAAGACAAGGGAGGAGTGCCAGAGTGATGCCGTCCAGAGTCAGAGAAGGAGAGGTGGCATGGATATGAGTGGGGGCAAAGATCTCACCCTACTCGCACATCCTGTCATACAGTGTGTGTGGGGTGCTTCCTCATAGCTTGTTGCTGGCTGATTCTCCAGTGGGGTGATGGGCATAATCCCATGCCCACCCAGTGGCTTTTGACCTTGAAGCTGACTTTTGACTTGAGCTGAGAACCCTGTGTTGGAAGCAGGAAGTTGTGTTCCACTGTGTGACCATCACCTACTCACCCTCCTTGTCCAGGGCTCATGTTCCCATGTATATGGTGATGGGCAGGGGCAGACACCACAGCACCTTCCCTGGGCTGACTGTGGAGTCCTGTAAACATTGGTGGGGCAGGGCTGCCTCAGATGGCCTCATTGTCATCCCAGAAAGCAGGGCTGTGTGATTTGGGGACTTTGTTTCAGCAACAGCCCCTCCCCGTCCCACACAGGCATCTGGAGACGAGGAATAGCACTCCCTGTGGAGTGGTTTGTCACCTACATGCAGGTGACCCCAGATGCTTGTGCATTTGAGGACAAGAGAGCTAGGCTGGGTGTGCTGAAGTATCAGGGGCCTTGAGGACAGATCCCTAACATGCCAGAGGCAAGAGGATTCTCCCCTCACCTCTCCAGATTCTCAGCCTAGCCACAGTCCAGAGGGAGGCCCCACCCCCATATCACACCTTCCCTGTCTGAAGACCCCATCCCAGAACTGCCCAGAACTGAAGTTGCTCAGTCATGTGTGACTCTTTGCAATCCCGCGGAATGTAGCTTACCAGACTCTTCTGTCCATGGAATGTTCTAGGCAAGAGTAATGGAGTGGCTTGCCATTTCCTTCTCCAGTGCAATCGCTAAGTCATGTCCGACTCTTTGTGACACCATGAGCCACAGCACACCAGGCCTCTCTGTCCATCACCAACTCCTGGAGTCCACCCAAACCAATGTCCATTGAGTCTGTGATGCCATCCAATCATCTCATCCTCTGTCATCCCCTTCTCCTCCTGCCCTCAATCTTTCCCAGAATCAGGGTCTTTTCCAATGAGTCAGCTCTTCTCATCAGGTGGCCAAAGTATTGGAGTTTCAGCTTCAACACCAGTCCTTCCAATGAACACCTTTAGGATGGACTGAGCTCCTTTAGGATGGACTGGTTGGATATCCTTGCAGTCCAAGGGACTCTCAAGAGTCTTTTCCAACACCACAGTTCAAAAGCATCAATTCTTAAGCACTCAGCTTTCTTTATAGTCCAGCTCTCACATCCATACATGACCACTGGAAAAACCATAGCCTTGACTAGACAGACCTTTGCTGACAAAGTAATGTCTCTGCTTTTTAATACGCTGTCTAGGTTGGTCATTAACTTTCCTTCCAAGGAGTAAGCATCTTTTAATTTCATGGCTGCAATCACCATCTGCAGTGATTTTGGAGCCCAGAAAAATAAAGTCAGCCACTGTTCCTCTGTTTCCCTATCTATTTGCCATGAAGTGACAGGACCAGATGCCATGATCTTTGTTTTCTGAATGTTGAGCTTTAAGCCAACTTTTTCACTCTCTCCTTTTCACTTTCATCAAGAGGCTCTTTAGTTCTTCTTCACTTTCTACCATAAAGGTAGTGTCATCTGCATATCTGAAGTTATTGATATCCTCATTTCCCGGCAATCTTGATTCCAGCTTGTGCTTCTTCTAGCCCAGCATTTCTCATGATGTACTCTGCATATAAGTTAAATAAACAGGGTGACAATATACAGCCTTGACGGACTCCTTTTCCTATTTGGAACCAGTCTGTTGTTCCATGTCCAGTTCTAACTGTTGCTTCCTGACCTGCATACAAGTTTCTCAAATGGCAGGTCAGGTGGTCTGGTATTCCCATCTCTTTCAGAATTTTCCAGTTTATTGTGATCCACACAGTCAAAGGCTTTGGCATAGTCAATAAATCAGAAATAGATGTTTTTCTGGAATTCTCTTGCTTTTTCGATGATCCAGTGGATGTTGGCAATTTGATCTCTGGTTCCTCTGCCTTTTCTAAAACCAGCTTGAACATCTGGAAGTTCACGGTTCATGCACTGCTGAAGCCTGGCTTGGAGAATTTTGAGCATCACTTTACTAGTGTGTGAGATAAGTGCAATTGTGCAGTAGTTTGGGGATCTTCCAAATTGCTTGTTCTATTCTGGTCACAAAGTAATATTTTACAGGCACCCACTGGGCATAAGGATTTAATCCAAGGGAGCCTGGTTCCTGGGGTTCTTGGTGGCTTTTTGATTGACCAAGGAGACATTTCTGGCAGGATGTAAGGGCCATTCTGGATCCACTGGCCTAGGTAAGGCACTGAAGCTGGTTCCCCTCTGGATCTCCAGCCAACCATACATAGGTCTCCACCTCCTAGACTGACATCCAGCATTGCCCCGCCCATCCTGCCCTGCTCCCAACCCATCCCTTTAAGCACCTTTCAAACACATTGTGGGCTTAGGCACCCCAATCCCAAATCCCAGACTAGCTTGATCCTGTATCCACAGACCACACAGAGAGTTATACGAGTCACTCCCCAACAGGGCCTTGTCCTGGTGCCACACACTGCTCCCTCTCCCTTCCCCCTCAGAAGAGACCTGGAGCCAGAAGATAAAGCACATGGTATATGCCTGAGGTCATCAGGGGAGATCTGAACAGGGGTCGTCACTCACACTGTAATATATAAAAGCAGTCTATCTCCCTACCCTAGCTGAGGCTCCAGGACTTTGGTCAATTAAGCCAGTCCCTTAGGTTTCAGGATAATCTTGATTTCATTGTTCCCAGCATGGAGAACTAGGTTGTCCTCTTGGTTACATTTCCAGGCCATGTACACAAAGTGAAAGGAGGTCACATGGTAGGACTAGACTGAGTTACAAATGACATCCGAGGAGCCCAGTCTCTTACAATGGTAAGGTCACAGCAAGCCAGGAGTAGAACCAACCAGGTGCTTCAGGGTGAATGGAGGGAGTTCTGACTCCTGGCAAGGCCACCTCACTGGAAGAAGGGTCAGAGGCCACGGTGATACTGTCATGGTGGCCAGCCAGCCCAGCCTCCCTGCCTGGGTAGTTAGGGTCTTACCTCAGCTATGGAGGTCGCTAATGGTCCTGAGCCAGCTACTGCCTGGAGAGCAGGCACGGGGCCAGGGCTGCCTTCCCACTGTTCCCTCGCCACTCCTGGGGCCTCACTGTTTGCTCATGGCTGTGACCATCTGACTAATATAGGGAGTCGGAAGGTCATCCATCTTGTAGCCCAGAAAACATCAGCAAGAAGATAAACAGAGCACCAAGAAGGACACGGCCATCCACTCAGACCCAGAACACAGACAGCTCCCAGGAAACTGCAGTGGACAGAAGCCTGGACAAAGACAAATCCTGCCCTGCTCCTGGGCTCAGCCTCCCCAGCCAGACAGCTGAAGGTATGGATTCATCCATCCAGACATCTAGGGTTCTAAGTTATTGTGACCCCACTTCAAGGTGCTAGTTTGTGGGTCCCTCAAATTCTGGATGCCTATCTCCAGGAGTGATCATAAAGGCTGTACCAGTTGAGCTCAGTCCAGGAGACCTCATTGCTAATGTCTCTGCCGTTGACCTCAGTGGCCAGGGAGGTGGGCCCATGTAGCCAAGGGGAAGATGGTGGTCATTTTCCCTTCACCAACAGCCCCGGTTTTTCTCTCCTGTGTCAATGGTAGGACTCTGTCTCCTGGCCCCTTTTGTAGGAATTGCTCAGGCTCTCACATCTGAGCATCAGTTATCCCAGCACAGCCTGCTACCCTGACCAGTGTTGGCAGTGAGCAGTCTGGAAAGAGGAAGTGGATGGTAGTGTCTGATGATGCTGAAAGACCAAGAACTAAAGAGTTAATTTGATTTAGTAGCAAGGGCTTTATTAGTAACTCAGAGAGTGGTTTGGATGAAGAGATGAGAGGTAAGGAATAAGACAAAGCAAATATGGACAGCCTCTCAAGATGTGTGGCCAGGAGGGTGGATGATGTGAGGATGATTGTGCCTGCAAGGTCTTTCAGGATTTGAGTCTGAGGTCCTTTGTTAGAAGTACAGACAGAGAAGTCCACTCCACTTTCTTTTCCCTGTCACTACTCACCTTGATTCTGGGATTGATGAAGTTGATACACTTATTAATGACAATTAAGAGGATCTCAGGGTAGAGATTAAGATGGCAGAGTGGGAGAATGCTCATGAAAACAAAGTTACAAATATGTATGGAGCAGCAATTCTCTCCAAGTTCACTGGAGGACAAGCCAAACACTTGTTCTACAGCTAAGTCTATAAAGAAAGATACACTCAGGAATGAACGAGAAGCGACCAGGTCAAGAACCACCCCTTTAGCAGGAGACACAGAAGAGGAGTGCAATAGCATAGGCTCAGGGGTCCTCCTTGGGGAACAAGGGGGTCAAGCCGTGAAATAGGCACCTCAGCCCTGGGCTCAGACACTGAGATGCTGAGTCTCCTTAGCTGTTTTGAAAAGCAGTGGGTCTTACCATAGGATTGTAACAAACTGAGACTCTGCTCTTGAAGACTGCATGCACAGTCTTGCTTACTCCTGGTTATAGTATGGTGCCAGCGGATGGAACCTCTGAGACTCTGGTTGGCTTGATAGGACTGCTCCAGAGTTCACCCCAGCTTGCACCAGGCTCCTGCTTCCAACTCTCTTGCTCCACATTAAGTTGGAGGCTGTCACTGCCAGTGGAACAACACGTTTAGAGAGGACAGATAGACCCTGTCCTGCCTCTGATTAGGGCAGAAACAGCCATTATCACCTCATGCATCCCTGCCCACACTCTCAGAAATGAGCGTGGCTAGCTCCAGGGTGGCAGAGAAGGCGATGGCATCCCACTCCAGTACTCTTGCCTGGAAAATCCCATGGGCTGAGGAGCCTGGTGGGCAGCAGTCCATGGGGTCGCTGGGAGTCGGACACGACTGAGTGACATCACTTTCACTTTTCACTTTCATGCATTGGAGAAGGAAATGGCAACCCACTCCAGTGTTCTTGCCTGGAGAGTCCCAGGGACAGGGGAGCCTGGTGGGCTGCCGTCTCTGGGGTTGCACAGAGTTGAACACGAATGAAGTGACTTAGCAGCAGCAGCAGCAGCAGCTCCAGGGTGGCGGAGAGGCAGCAGCAGCAGTTCCAGGGTGGTGGAGAAGGCGATGGCACCCCACTCCAGTACTCTTGCCTGGAAAATCCCATGGATGGAGGAGCCTGGTAGGCTGCAGTCCATGGGGTCATGAAGAGTCAGACATGACTGAGCGACTTCACTTTCACTTTTCACTTTCATGCACTGGAGAAGGAAATGGCAACCCACTCCCATGTTCTTGCCTGGAGAATCCCAGGGACGGGGGAGCCTGGTGGGCTGCCATCTATGGGGTCGCACAGGGTCGTACATGACTGAAGCGACTTAGCAGCAGCAGCAGCTCCAAGGTGGAGGCCATCATAACTGAGCAAGCATCTCTGTGGATACTGGAAGGGGCCAGGACCAGCTCAGCTAGCCAACTCCTCTGGCCCTGAATCAACTTGTAACCAACTTCTAACCAAGCAAGCTATACACCAGGCAAATGGTGAGTGAAACTAGCACAGTAGTGCAGTCCCAGGCCCCGGACATATACCAGACCAATGCCTGGACTTCTGCAATCTCTGGAGAAACCAGGCTCCCTCATGGCTCCTCTTCTAGCCACATGTCACCTGATAGGGTGATGATGGTCACTCAGCATACAAGAAGGCCAAGGTTGCAACTGGCTCTGGATCTAGCCCCTCCAGCACCAGCCCTATTTCCAACCAAGGTGGTGGCTGCCAAGCATACCCTGGGGGAAGACACAGCCCATGCTTATATCAGATCCAGCTCTTCCACTAATGCTACTGGGTACACACAGACTACATGGGACACTCCGACACAAGGACATGTCTTCAAAACTGGGATAGGTAACTATTTCACCTAATTTCACATACACAAAGTTTAGGAATATGTTTCAAATTAAAGAACAACAAAAAACTGGACAAATCTAATTGAACAGAATACCCATTAAAGATTTAAGAGTGAGAAGAATGCTAACTGAACGAGGAAAAAAAATAGATGAACACAGTAAGAATTTTAACAAAGAACCAGAAAATTTAAAGAAGGACTAGTAAGAGCTGAAAAATACAATAGCAAAAAATACACAAGAAGGAATTAACTGTAGATTAGGTGATACTGAAGAACACAAGCAATCTAGAAGATAGTAATGAAAATTACCTAATCAGAAGAGTAAAAAGAAAAACATTTTTTAAAATGACAGTAGTTTTAAGGGACTTGTGAGATATCAAGCAAACTAATATTCAGAGAGTTCTGATTGCGATGGCAGAGGAGTGGGACATGTAGCTCATGTTGTCATAAGTACATCACAAATACATTTATGTGTGGAATGATTCTCATAGAACATCTGCTGAGTGCTGGCAGAAGACCCGAGACTTCCCAACAGACAAATCTGGGTAGGACCAAAGAAAAATGAGAGAAAGGAATTGGGATGTGACCTGGGCCCCTGGGAGGGAGCTGTGAAAGAGGAAAAGTTCTTGCACCCTGGGAAGCCCCTTCAGTGGCAGAGACACCAGCCAGGACAAGACGGGGAGCTTTGGAGTCTCAGAGGAGAACACAGCAAGTGGATTTCAGAGGGCAAAGTGGAGGGAGACCTGCACAGATGGGCAAGGCTACTGTCTGGGACTCCAAATCCTGAGATGCTCCTCCACTGGGGTGCATGGGGACTGACTGCTGAGGCTCAGCCTCCAGAGGTCAGACCTGGGGGGAGAGCTGGGGTTGGCTGCAGGGAAACCATCTAGGGAGCTAGGGTGTGATGCACCATAAACAAGGAAGTATAGGAAGAAGCCTGGGCCCATCAGGGAGGCAAGCCAGCACTGTTGGGAGGTGCATGAGGAGAGGGGTGGAGCCACACTAGGACCTTCTTTCTCCAGACTTGTACTCTCATCCCACAGGTCATCGCCTAAATGAGCCCTAGGGATGGGCATGAGTTGCCACTGCCACCGCAGACTGCAGAAGTGGGTGCAGACTAAACCACTGCTCCTGAGGGTCCCACAACTGTGCCAACCCCTGCCACCACCTCCTCAGGAGGGCACATAGGCTGCATAACTGTATATCCTCTTTCAAGGGAATAATGACCAGCACACACTAGGGAAAGAGATGGCAAGCATCCGAACCAAAACAGTCCCTGTGCTAAAAAATGTTAAATCCACACAAACTAACCAGGGAAAGTTTTGCAAATAAATAGCTCTGCAAGACTATGTAGTAGATAATTGTTTCTCCTAATTCAAAATAAGAAGAATATACACAAAATGAAGAATCAGAGGAACCTTTTCCAGTTAAAAGACAATGAGAACTACCCTGATGGAATAAAAAATGAAACAGACCTCTTCAGTATAATCCTGGGATAGATAGCCAAAAAGTTTGTTCAGGTTTTGTGTAACATAGTTCAAAAAGTATGTAATGAAAATACTCAAGGAATTAAAAAAAGGCTATCAACAGAAATTCAGATTAATGTAAAAAGGAACTAGAAACAATGAGGAGGAACCAAGAAAAATTAGAAAATTCATTTGCTGAGATGAAAGCTGAACTAAAGGCAAAAAATAGCAGAATGAATAATGCAGAAGGAATTAGTGATCTAAAAGATATAATGAAATTACCCAGTTAAAACAGAAATACAAATGAAAAAAGATGAAAACAATATTAAGAGACTTGGGGTATAATATAATGTGTGCCATCTATGCATATCAGGGATTCCAGAAGGAGAAGAAAGGGATAAGGGGATTGAAAATGTATTTGAAGAAATTGTGGCTGAAAAATTCCCAAACTTAAAGAAAGAAACATATATGATGATTCAGGAAGCACAGAAAGTTCCAAACAAGATGAACCCAAACAAATGTACATATTATAATAAAAATGACAAAAATTAAAGAAAAAGGATTCTAGAGGCAGCAAGACAAGAGCAAAGAGTAAATTACAAGGGAACTCACATAAGGCTATCAGCTGATTTCTCTACAGAAACAATGCAAGCCAGAAGGGTGTGGCAATATATATTTGAAGTCTTGAATGTGAAAAGACTGCAGGCTGAAATACTCTACACAGCAAGATTATCATTTAAGAGAATAAAGTTTTTTTTCAGACAAGCAAAAACCTGTCCTAACAGAAATATTGAAAGGTAATCTCTAAATAGAAAAGAAGATATAATAAGGAGGAAATCAATTGGACAGTAATTTAATTAAATTAGGCAGTATACACATCAAACAAAACTATAAAGCAAAGACATGAGGAATAGCAAAAGCATAAACATGAAAATGTGAAAGAGGACATCAAAATCATGAAATGTAGGGAAAGAGTAAGAAAATGTAGACTTTTTTTTTAGAATGTATTTTAGCCTCTATGTCATTCTAAATCAAGAAGATACAGGAAGGGTTAACATATTTGAAAAACACAGCAAGCACAAATTGAAAACATACAGAATACTCACAAAAACAAAAAGCATAAAATAAAAGTAAATCATGAAACCATAAAAAGAAAAATAAAGGAACTAAGAAGAAACAACTAGAAAGGAAAGTTTAATATGTCAACAAATATATATTGGTCAATAATTACCTTAAAAGTCAATGGACTGAATGCTCCAGTCAAAAGACATAGAGTAGAAGACTAGATTAAAAAAAAAGTGCCTACAATATTCTGCCTGTACAGAGACCCAGCTCAGGGCAAAGGACACACATAGATTGAAAGTGAGTGGATGGAGAAAGGTATTTCATGCAAATAGAAATGACAAGCTAATGGGAGGTACAATACTCACATTAGACAAAATAGACACTGATAAGTAGAAAATGATATGAAGAAATGGAAAGATACTCCTTGTTCTTGGATTGGAAGAATCAAATTGTTGAAAATGACTATACTGTCCAAAGTAATCTACAGACTCAGTGCAATCCCTTTCTAATTGCCAATGACATCTTTCAGAGAACAAAAAATTTTACAGTTTGTATGGAAACACAAAATACCCTGACTAGCCAAAGCAATCTTGAGAAAGAAAAATGGAACCAGGGGAATCAGGCTTCCTGGATTCAGACTATACTAAAAAGCTACAGTCATCAAAACAGTATGGTACGGGCACAGAAATATAGGTCAACTGAACTGAATAAAAAGCCCAGAGATAATCCCATACACCTATGGTCCCCTAATCTATGACAGTGGAGACAAGAATATACAGTGAAGAAAAGACAAGCTCTTTAGTAAGTGGTACTGGGAAAACTGGACAGCTACATGTGGAAAAAATGAAATTAGAACACTCTCTAGCACCATACACAAAAATAAATTAAAAATGGATTGAAGACTTGAATATAAGGCCAGATACTATAAAACTCTTAGAGGAAAACATAGGCAGAACAATTTTTGGTATAAATCACAGCAAGACCTGCCAGGGTCCAGTCCCGGTGGATCCAGGGTAATTTGAAGCAGAGACAGAGTTGGCATCTAGAGGAAAATTGTTTAATTAAAGATATGGAGAGAGATTAGAAAAGAATAGTGTCGTAGGAAAATTAGTGGAGAGAGGAGGCTGAATAACTTGGTTTACACGGAAAACCAATAAAACTCCAAGACAAGGAGTTTGCACCACCTATGTAGGCCACAGGCATCTTCCTGGTCTCCCGAAGGAGCAGAGACACAAAGTGCCTCCCCGTTCAGATCTTAGAAGCCCTGGCAAAATTAGTAGGCCTGGCGAGCCTCCGCGCTCCAGATGGGAATTCAGCCAGAAAAGAAGAGAGCGAGAAAAGATGACACGAGGGAGACCAGTCTTTCCTGGAACTGGTCTGTTTCTTTATTTTCCAGGTCCGCTTATACTTTTAGTTGTACATAGAGATAAATGTAAGAAACAGAGTCAAGCAGGGTCAGCTGCTCCAATCCTTATCTAAAGACAGTGTTCTTTGCATATCTTTGTTCTTACAAGGGTCTTACGTTTGTTTACAATATCTTCTGGTCTGGAGACCAATTAACATTTTATGGGCCCATCTTTCTTTCTATTGATAAAGGTTAGTCAATCAGAAAACTTGTTTTCCCTTAAGATCTACTTAGTCTTAAGATAGTGATAAAGTTATTTTCTTACATAGCAAGGACACAATGATTTATAACAAAAAAAAAGAGTACAGTGATTTATAACAAAGAGAAAATTCATTAACTCAAAAGTCTACTATTGCTAACATCAAAACTACTATACTTCTTTTTCTACATTCCAATTACATTGATTAACGTACTCCCAGGTGCCTGAGGATATGGAGGCCTGGCAGCAATCATTAACTCCGAAATGAAACCCTTCACCAACATGATTTGTATCTTTAGAAAAGCCCTATGCTAACTAAAACTTTCAAAATACTCCAAACTCTCTGTGCTTTATGGTTGAGAGGTTGTAAACAATCATGTGCGTAGTAGCAGGAGTGTGGATAATCCTGTCACACAAGCTAGTCTGCCAGCAGAGAGGTTTGACCTGAGACACTCCTTTTATATGCAGGAGACTATTAACTGGAGCTCTAAGTTAATTTTTCAGAGAAAGGTGGTTGGGGATAGCCCCTGTTAATGTCAGAAGACTGTAGTATAACAGACAGATTTTGGTTTCAGGGGGTAGATGCTTGAGCTGATCTAAGGGACTTCTTGAGTTCTTGATCCGCCTTGCCTGCATGACCTTGTCATGGGTGGGGTCGAGGAGTCCCTTGAGTCCTGACCCGCCTTTGCTCATCAGGGCTCATCTTCATGACCTTTGCCATAGGTGGGATCTCCTGTGCTGACTCCCGGCAAAGACCTTTTCTGACCCGCTCTCTAGAATAATAAAAAGTAAATGGGACCTTAGTAAACTTAAACATTTTTGCACATCAAAGGAAATCATAAATAAATGGAAAGAAAACCCTCAGAATGGGAGAAAATAATTTCAAACAATGCCACTGATAAGGGATTAATGCCCCAAATATAGAAGCTGTTCATGCAGCTCAATATGAAAACAAACAACCCAGTCCAAAAATGAGTGGAAGACCTAAGTAGACATTTCTCCAATGAAGACATACAGGTAAGATAGACAACAAACATATGAAAAGATCAACATCACTAATTATTTGAGAAATGCAAATCAAAACCACAGTGAGGTATCACCTCACACTGGTCAGAATGGCCAGCATCAAAAAACTACAAAAAAAATGCTGGAGAGACTGTGGACAAAAGGGAACCCTCTTGTACTGTTTGGTGGGATAGCAAATTGATACAGCCTCTATGGATAACAGTATGGAAGTTCCTTGAAAAACTAAAAGTAGAACTATCATATGACCCTGGGGCTTCCCTGGTGGCTCAGACAGTAAAGAATCTGCCTGTAGTGTAGGAGACTTGGGCTCTATCCCTGGATCGGGAAAATCCCCTGGAGGAAGGAATGGCTATCCACTCCAGTGTTTTTTCCTGGAGAATTCCATGGCCAGAAGAGCCTGGCAGGCTACAGTTGATGGGGTTGCAAAGAGTTGGACATGACTGAGCAACTAACACACACACAGCATATGATCCAGCAATCCCAGTCTTGGGTTTATACCCAGAGAAAACCATAATTCCATAAGATACATGCACTCCAATGTTCACTGCAACCCTATTCACAATAGCCAGGACATGGAAGCAACCTGATTGTCCATCAGCATAAAAATGGATAAAGATGTGGTACATATATACAATGGAATCTTAGCCTAAAAAGGAATGAAATTGTGCCATTTGCAGAGATTGTGGTTGGACCCAGAGACTGTCATACAGAGTGAAGTAAGTCAGAAAGAGAAAAACAAACATCATGTAATGCTGCTTATATATGAAACCTAGAAAAATGATACAGATGAACTTATTTGCAAAGCAGAAATAGAGACACAAATGTAGAGAACAAAGATGGATACCAAAGGGGAAAGGGAGAGAGTGGGTTGAACTGGGAGATTGGGGTTGACATATATACAGTACCATGCATAAAACAGCTAACTATTGAGAACCTACTGTATATCAGAGGGAACTCTACTCAGTGCTCTATGGTGACCTAGTTCAGTTCAGTCAGTTCAGTTGCTCAGCCGTGTCCGACTCTTTGTAACCCCATGGACCGCAGCACATCAGGCCTCCCTGTCCATCACCAACTCCTGGAGTTTACTCAAACTCAAGTCCATTGAGCCAGTGATGTCATCCAACCATCTCATCTTCTGTTGTCCCCTTCTCCTCCTCCTCCAATCTTTCCCAGCATCAGGGTCTTTTCCAATGAGTCAGCTCTTCGCATCAGGTGGCCAAAGTATTGGAGTTTCAGCTTCAACATCAGTCCTTACAATGAACACTCAGGACTGATCTCCTTCAGGATGGACTGGTTGGATCTCCTTGTAGTCCAAGGGGCTCTCAAGAGTCTTCTCCAACACCACAGTTCAAAAGCATCAATCCTTCAGCGCTCAGCTTTCTTTATAGTCCAACTTTCACATCCATACATGTGAAAAGGTGGTGACCTAACCGGGAAGGAAATCCAAAAAAGAGGGGATAGGGACTTCCCTTGTGGTCCAGTGGCTAGGACTCTGTGCTCCCAATGAAGGGGGTCTGGGAACTAGATACCAAATGTTGCAAGTGAGGGTTGACAGGCTGCAGCTAAGGATTTCACGTGCTACAACTGAAAGATCTGATTCAGTGAAATATTTAAAAACAAAACAAAAAGGAGGGGATATATGTATTTGTGTATCTGATTCACTTCACAACAGACATTAGCAGAACATTGTAAAGCAACTATAATAATTAATTTAAAACAAACAACACAAAAATATACTATGTATATACTGGGAAGATAAAGCCCTAAAATAGACAATTTCTAGAATAGTGCTGTGGGAACAGAGGAGAGGGTGAAAAACAGCCCAAACTAGAGATCGGGGACAACTTCACAGATGGAGGACTTTTAAGCTGAGTCCTGACAAAGACAAATAAAAGGATTTGTGCTGTGAGGTGGGAAGGGAATGGAAAAGGAAAGGCAGGATCTACAGGCAAAGGGAACAACTTGAGACAAAGTGAGGAGGCATGAAAGAGCCCATTCATTATGTTTGGTGATTTATCACTGGTTCAGTATATTGAGTGCAGCAAAAGCTATGGGATATGAAGAAAGAGATATGAGCAGAGCAGAACTTCCCCAATTTCTTTATTTTTAAATAGAGTTTATTTTTTAGAGTAGTTTTAGGTTCACAGTAAAATTAAGTGGAAAGTACACAGATTTTCTATAAACCTCCCACCCCCACATATGCACAACCTTCCCTACAACCAACATCCTGTATTTGATGGTGTGTTAGTTATAATTTATGGGCCTACATTACACATCATATTGAGTTTAGGTCCATATTTTACATTAGGGTTAACACTTGATGTTGTACATTCTGTGGGTTTGGACATATGTACATTGACAAGTATCCAGCATTATAGTATCATACATAATAGTTTTCACTGTCCTAAAATTTCTCTGTTCTCTACTAATTCATCCTTCCTTCCCCTCAACCCATGAAACCCACTGATCTTTATGCTGTCTCCATAGTTTTGGCTTTTCCGGAATGTCACATAGTTGAAATCATAGAGTATGTAGATTTTTCAAATTGGTTTCTTTCGTCTAATAATACGTAGTTTTCTCAATTTTTTTAACAGTTCGATAGCTCCTTTCTTTTTAGTGCTGAATAATATTTCATTTCCCAGATGTATCTGAGTTTATTCATTCATCTGCTGAAGGACATCTTGGTTGATTTCAAGTTTTGGCAATTGTGAATAAGACTGCTATACTATCTGTGTTCAATTTTTTTGTGAACATATTTTCAGCTCATTTGGGTAAATACTAAGGAGCATGATTGAAGTATTATATTGTAAAAATGTTTAATTTTGTAAGACACTTCCAATCTGTCTTCCAAAGGGACTGTATGATTTTGCATTCCCATCATCAATGAATGAAAGACCTTGTTGCTCCATCCTTGTCAGCATTTGGTGTTGTCAGTTTTGGATGTTGGCTGTTCTAATATGTGAAGTGCTATTTCACTCCTGTTATAATTTGCAATTCTTTGATGACATATGATGTTGAGCATCTTTTCCAATTGTGTATCTTTTAATTAAGGTGTCTATTCAGGTCTTTTCTCATTTTATTAACCAGGTTGTTTGTTTTCTTCTTTCTGAGATTTAATAGTTCTTTGTGCATTTTGGATAATAGTTCTTTCTCAGATACAGTCTTCCCTCAGTATCCATGCAGGATTGTTTCCAGGACCCCTGCAGGTACCAAAATCCATGGGCATTGAAGTTTCTTATATAAAAGGGTACAGTGTTTGCATATACCTATACACATCCTCCCATATCATCTCT